>NC_054828.1:51152922-52352922 GCF_018345385.1 Vulpes lagopus
GGGGGCACCTGGGTGGCTCAGTCAGTTTAATATCTGCCTTCGGCTCAGGTCATGATCCCAGGGTCCTGGGATGGAGCCCTGTGGCTGGCTCCCTACTCACAAAGGTATCTGCTTCTCCCTCTCCCCTCCCCCTTCCTCCCCCAGGTTGTGCTCTCTCTCTCTCAAATAAATAAAAGCTTTAAAAAATTTGAATGTATGTATCTCTAATAGCTACCACTTATTGAATATCTACAGTGTGACAGACACTATACTAGGATCAGTACTCCTATTATCTCATTCCATCTTTATAATAACACACAAAGTAGGTGTTATCTCCATTTTGAGCTGACAAAATATAGGTTCAGAAAGGTTAAATAACTTGCCCAAGGTCTCATAGACAATAAGTGGTGGAGCCAAGACTTGAATGGAGGTCTTCAGTGAAGTCCAAAGCCAAAGATCCTGCCATAAATTGTGCTGCCTCCTTGGGATTACAAGACATGAAGAGAGAATCAGGGAGCGGGAATCCTTGGCAGTCTGCTGCCAAGTCTTACAGCAAAGTCTTCAAACTGCCCATCATTCTTGTTGGCTCCTGACAGCTCGAGCTAATTGTCTGCCATTAGGCAGTTGAGATTTTTAATTACAGTTATATTCAGCTGAGCTGAAATTTCAGCTAATTATAATTGAAATTGAGGGCTAAAAGCAAGTTTCAAAGGTCATCCAGTAGTTTTCTTTGGGTCTATGTATGTCTATTTTGTTATGTTAAATAAGTAGTACATATATGTGGTTTTAAAAACCAAATATTAAAAAAAATAAAAAATAAAAAAATAAAAACCAAATATTATACCAAATGACTTAAATTGAAAACCCATAATCCCCTCCCCTCCACCCCACTCCAGTCTTGCTTCCCAGAGGCAAGTAATTTTAATCATTTCTATTTTTATTTCTCCTGGTGGTTCCAATCTCTATATAATAGATGAATGGCTCCATTTCTTGATTTATTATCTTTAGACATTATATACTGACTTCTGCTATGATAGATGAAAATTGAACTCACACCACCTGTACCTTCCTTTCCTTCCTCCTCCTCTTCCTTTTAGTTACAGCCCCATTTTCAGATCTTCTACTCAACATCTGCAACTTCAAGTGGCATATTAGAGCCTCATTTCTTGTCCTGTCAACTATTCACAACTATTTCCTTCTTCCTGTCTTCCACTCCCCAACCTCTGCCAGCTATTTCTCTTATGTTTACACTATCGAGATAAATAATGTCTATATTCTCTTTGTAACCACAGTCAAGTTCTCCATGACTTACATGAAAGAATTATAAAAGATGAAAAAAAAATCACATTTCTGGCATATATTCAAACGGATTCTCCTTCACATTCCATCAATTGGTCAAAATCATGCCTCAGGTGAGTTTGCTCTATAGATGAACCATTGCTTTTTTGTACAGTTTTATTGTTGTTGCTGTTTTCCCAAAGTTTCTGATTCTCTTTTCCTCTTTTTTGTGTTATATAACATTATAATAATTTCACAATTTTTCCAAGCTCTCAGTATATGGTTTCATTTATAAGATCCCCTTCCCCCCACATTGCCAAGACCTCTTTTATACAGTCCATCTTTCCTCTCCAAACAGTATTAGTTTCTCCCTAAATCTAAGACCCACCCAGCTGCTAGGCTGGGGTTTCTGTTTGCTATTCTTTCAAATTGGGGACTTTGTCTAATAAGACAAGAGGAAGCCACTTTCTTATTTCACTTTTTTTTTTCTCTGAAACCCATTCCCTAATAACTTCCTAAGACAGTGTGCATAGTCATAATCTTTTTGAGTCCTTTATTCTCACTTCTAACTTGACTGATAGATTAGCTAGGTATAGAATTTCAGGACAAAAATCACATTCACTCAGAACTTTGAAAGCGTTGCTCCAAGTCTTCTAGCCTCCACTGTTGCTATTGAGAAGGTTAAGGCCACACTGATCGCTACAGTCTGAATGTTTTTGTTCCCCCAGAATTCCTATGTTGAAATCCTAATGCTTAATGTGATGGTAGTTGGAGGTGGGGCCTTTGAGAGGTACTTAGATAGATCACGAATGGGATTAGTGCCTTTAAAAACAGATGCACAGAGAATGTGCTAGACCTCCTCATCAGAATACAATGAGAAGGGCCAGTTCTATGAGCCAGAAAGAGGACCTCACCAGATTGTGACCATGCAGTACCTTGATCTTGGACTTTCAACCCCTAGAACTGTAAGAAGTAAAAGTTTGTTGTTTATAAGATACCCAGTTTCTGGTATTTTGTTATAGCGGCCTTAACAGACCAAAACACTCATTTTTCCTTTCCAAGTTATCTGCTCACTCTTTCTTTCTTCCTTCTTTCTTTCTCTTGTTCCTTCTTTCTCTCCTCCCTTCCTTTCTTTCTCTCTTTCATTCTTTTTATTCTACGTTCTTAGAGGTTTCTTTCACTTTGTCTCATTTTATATCAGTTAATTTTGTTAGCAATCCTCTTTTATGTTCCACAAGATTTTTCTTATTTTATCCTTTTTTTTTTTCCTTTTTACAAAATTCTCTTGTTTTATGAGAGCAGTATTTCCTCAAATCCATCTGAGGGAACTAAATTTTTTAAGTGCTTCTCTGTCTCTTGAATTACTTCCATTTCTTCAAGGCTCATTCTTATTTGTTGTTAGCCATGCTTTTCCATGTTACAGGCTTTGCTCTAAGGTCCTAATAGTCTTCAGATACCTTTTCATAAAGGAAGCAACAGAACAACTGAGCAGGAGCTCTATGAATAAAGGTTTGGCTTATCAACTGACAGGCTTTGCTTCAGGCAAACAGGTGGAAAACCAGCCATTATATCTTAAGACCCCTCACTTGCAGAACAGAGAGAGCTTTACTCTGAGGTAGTAACCCTCACACTAGTCCTCCCCAAAAACTCAGTTTCTTCAGAATATTCAGCTTGAGGACAAGGGCTGTTGTGGGTTCCACATGGAAGATAAAGGGAGGGATCAATGGCTCCATTGATCTTTAATTTGTCTTGTGTTTTCAGCCCCACTTTCTACTCCCATCTTCTGACATGCTTGCTGTCTCCAAGGACCAAGCCTCCCCTACCATTCTGTTGGGCAATGGATGTTCTCATTCTGTTTTATTAGCCAATTATTTCTCCATATGTTTTCAGCCTTCTAGAGATTTGTTAAAAGATCTAAACTATTGCTATTCTTATATACATGTATTCATTTTAGTCCTTGTAAGTTTCTGTTTTTATAAATTCTGTACTATAACTTTAATGCCATCCAAGATGTGTGTGTATGCCTCTGTCACTTTGAACTGAATGTCCATAGAGTGATTTTCAGGCAGTGCTCTATGAAAGGAAGCTTGTGGGAAGCAAGGCAGTAGAAAAAGCAAAGACGAGACACCAAAATAAGAGATGAAGTGAGGCCTTCCCACTTCAATCAGAGCTCTCTGCTTTTATTTATCGTCCTTCTCCAGACTCCACTTGATTATATCCTCCTACAAGAAAGAATCAAAAAATGATTCAAGAAAAAATATAATCTAGGGCTAAACTAAGTACTCCAGAAAGTGAGCTTTCAAATGTAGCCAGAATAATTAAAGACGTGTATGTAAGAGAGATAAAACCTGTAGAAAGCTCTGGGGCTGAAAAGGCACATTGGGGCCAGATTCTACAGGACTTTTTAAGCTATGTTAGCAAGTCTGGGCCTTATCCTAAACATAAAGAACAATTAGAAGGCTTCAAGCAAGGGAGTGAAAGGATTTGATGTGTGTTTTTGAAAGGTCACCCTGACTTCAGATGCATACAGATAAACAGTAGGTGGGCAAGGACTTTTCACATTTTCTCTCACTTGATCTCCACCACACCCTAGGGAGGTGTGAAAGGCAGGTATTATTGCTATTCTTAATTCACAGGTGAGGAAACAGGCTCAGAAAAATCATATGATTCGGTTCAGTTTACACCAGTAGTAAATGTCAAAGCCAAGCTAGGAATCTACTGCTTTAAACTCCTTTTGTACAGGTGCTAAGGAACTGTGGTGAACCGGTGGTGTCTGACCATTCACAGTCACTGCCCAACCTGGAGGACCATCCCACCCTCCTGGCCCCATTCCCTGCATACCCAGGAGCTCTCACCACTAATTAGCCTTGCAAACCAGTCTCTCCAGGTTCTGAAGGATAAAATGCAGAAAGAAGACAATAATGTGAGCTCATCATCTAGTATGTACCCTTTCTTCTCTCCCAAAATCCCTTTATGAATATTATTTAGGGCTGAATAGTGTCCCTCCAAAATTATGTCTACCTGGAGCCTCAGAATACGGACTTCTTTGGAAATACGGTCTTTGCAGATAAAATTAGTTAAAGCTAAAATGGGGCCATACTGGATTAGGGTGGGTCCTCAATGCAGTGACCGCATGCTTTCATAAAGCCGTGTGAACACAGACACGCAGGGAAGAAGGCCGTGTGATGACAAAGAAAATAGAAATCAGAGTGATGCAGATACAGGCCAAAGAACGTCAAAGATTGCCGAGAGCCACCAGAAGCCAGGACTAGGCAGGAAAGGATTCCCATACACGCTTCAGAGGGAAGCCAACACCTTGATTTCAGACTTCAAGCCTCCAGAACGATGAGAGAATAAGTTTCTATTGTTTTAAGCCACCCAGTGTGTGGTAATTTGTTACAGCTACCCCAGGAAACTAACGCAAATTATTTTTTTTGTTTTTGTTTTTTAAACTAACACAAATCAAAAGCAAGGCAAAAATAAAAGGAGAAGAAGAAAATAATTAAAATTATAAAACATAGATTTAACAGAAAAATTAAAAACTGACTACGAGTTTGGGTGCAAGTCCAAATGCTTTCCTGGATGCTAAGTCTGTAAAATAAAGATGATGCCAGCTGGAAACATGGACTTTAAAAAAGAAGAGACACTGCAGAGATGAAGTCCAGAAAAGCTGACCATGGCCTCCGTGCAGACACCCTGGTACCTGGCTTTCCGGGTCTCCCGGGCACTGCTCCGCACTAGGGAAGCTCCCAGTTCTTACCTGTGTGCCGTCACCGGGCCGGCACTTGACTAGCTTTACCCCACTTCATCTTCAGCCCCCCCCCCCCCGACTGGCAAATACTAAGCTCCTGATTATTATTTGTTGACCGATAGACTAACCCTGAGAGGCATGTATTAGCCTGATACAGGGAGCCATGGGCTGCCAGGCGAAGCTTTTTGGCAGGTGATCTCTAGGGTCCGTGCAGGGTTTGAGGGCTGCAAGTTCTCTGCTTCTATCTCTTAGCTAGGCCAGCCCGCAGCACACTTCAAGAAGAGCTTTCCTAGTCAATGAAATACTCCCCGTTTCCTGAGCTCCAGCTAAGCCCAGAAGTAAACACACTCTAGGGCAAAGTAAAACTCTTCTTTGTGCTGGCTTTTCGCCCATGTCAAGCTGAGTGAACAAAAGTCCAAAAGTGATTCATATTTGGCATTGGTCCAGAGCCAGCAGGCACACAGGCACGTACACACATCCTTGTCTCTCACACACGCATACCTCCAGCCACGTGCCTGTTACCAGGGCCCTCCTGGCTCAGACCTGGCCCAACTGGTCCTAATTGGTGAGGGAGGTGGAAGGAAAGCAAGAGCAAACCTATTCCCGGTTCACCACAAAGCTGGTGGACTTCCAAGATTAAAACCTCAGGACCACACCGCAGTCAACCCCCCAAAACAGGCTCCTCGAGGTATCTGTCACGGATGACCAGACACACAGCAAAGTTAGGAACCCCTCGTAATCGAAAGGGAGCAAGGGGAGCACAAAGCTGACTGGACGGCGACCCCGGGTGGGGGCCAGGTTCCCCTAGCCATGCTACTGCCAACTGCTAGCCTCGTGACCTCAGGCAACTCACAGTCCCAACTGACAAAGGATTGAGTCATCCATGGGGCAACTCCACAATTCCTTATCTAATGTGCAAATCTCCCCAGCATCTTTCCTCAATGCCCTGGACTCCCACCCCCAGCTCTCACACTCTCCAAACTGCTGCCCACGCACACGGGCCTTCACACACTCTGCCTGCGTCCAGGCTGTTCCCTCCATCTGGAATGCCCTTCCCAGCCCAGCCTTTCAGTGTTCAACTCCACCTCTCCCTTCAAGGGTAAATCCAAAGGATCCCACAGAATTTTTCTGAATCCTTTCAGTTTGAGATAATCTCATCCTTCAGCTGCTATAGCACTCTATGTAGGAGGGAATTTGACTCTTTTTCACATTTTAGTTACTTGGGTTTCCTGTTAACACCTCCCTTCTTCGTCTGTGAGCTTCTCGAAGGGCCATTCTGCACCTGGTTCATCTTGGAATCCACTGCCGCTCCTAGCACACGCTCAGAAAGTCTTGCGGAAGTTGCCCAAGGACACAGAACTCGTTAGTTATAGTTCTTGTCGCCGTGGTTCTTATTTCATTTTCATTCGGGGCCAGAATCCAAGGAAGCTAATAAAATTGGTTCATGCAAATAATGCCATGTCATGTGACAAATAGAAATTTACATGCATCTTACAAACTTTGGGATGCATTAATGACCACGTGTTTTTAAAAAGACAATTGAGCACCTGGGTGGTTCGGTCAGTTAAATGTCTGCCTTTGGCTCAGGTCATGGTCCCACGGGGCTCCCCACTCAGCGGAGAGTCTGCGTCTCTCTCTCCCTCTGCTGCTCTCCTGGCTTGTGCTCTCTCTCCCTCTCTCTCTCTGTCAAATAAATAAACAAAATCTTTAATTTAAAAAAAAAAAAAAAAGACAATTGTGGGGCATCTCAGTGGCTCAGTAGGTTAAGTGCCTGCCTTCAGCTTAGGTCAGGATCCCAGGGTCCTAGGATCAAGCCCCACCCCTGCTCAGTGAGAGCCTGCTTCTCCTCCCTCCTCTGCTATTCCTCCTGCTTGTGCTTGCTCGCGCTCTCTCTCCCCCTCTAATAAATAAATAAGTAATCTTTTTTAAAAATTGAAAGAAAACCTCATCCTTCACTTGCTTGGTTGATCCTACTTCTGGAGAGAAGTTATGGTAGTAGGTATGACTTCTATCATCAAAGTACCCTAAAATACTTCAGCCAAGCAGGTGTACCAGGGTTGGGCCTGGGGTCTAGATTCTGCATATATTCCTCAGAAAGACATTTGTAGGTTGCTTTGGAAGCTGATCGTTGTGAGGGGAAGGAAATATTTGCTCAGCAGCAGTTTAAAACAAAATATGTTCCCCCTCCCAGTGCACCCCTTATGCCTGCAGCCTGACCTCAGGCTGGAGGATTAGAACATTTCTTGAAGAATAATGGATCTGTTTGCCTTCAGAGTCATGACCTGTTTCTTCTAATTAAGACAAACATTATACTAACATGAAGGAGTGAGGAAAGTGAGAAGCTTTTGAAAAATGAAGCACTTTTGTAAATTACCTAATCCTATTTGTTTTGTTTCCCAGGTGTTACCAGCCATGCCTACTTGAAGCCTGACATGTCAAATACCATCTATTTGTCCTCTAATGGCAGACTGAAATTATTTTTAAGGCCATCTTTGTGATTAAAAGCCCAAGAAATAGCCATAAATTACCAGGCAGAGCCATCTATTTGCACATATCATAAATAATCATAAACATTATATGTAACTATAAATAAATATCACAGTGTTCACCCTTTTCTAGCAATCAGACAAAGCCACAGAGGAGGCTGAGTGGCCTGCCTCTGCTGACCCTAACCTGCCTGGCAAACGAGACCTTCTACTCCTACTAGAGGAGCCTGGCTTCTCTCTCTGGGCTGCCTGAGAAAAATCGACTCAGTATGCAATCCCATCCTAATGCTTACACATTAAATGTTGGTAGTCAAACACCATTAACCGTCCCCACAGGGCCCAATATTGATTTGCATCTTGGGATTTCTAGAATTTAAGAGCTCTCCTCTGACATCAGACAGTGGAATCCGATGGCTTCCTAGCTTCACCATTCACCAGCCAAGCCACCTAAAGAAAGTCACTAAAAGTCTCTTAGCCTTGGTTTCTTTATTATGTGTAAATAGGAAAAATAATAGTGACTCCCTTAATCCCCATTAAGGATTATGTTAAGGAATAAATTAGATTATAAATATATATAAAATTTAGAACGGTGCTTGGCAGATAAGGACCAATCAAAAAATGTTCCTGTTTTTATTCCTCAAGAGTACTTCTTGCTCAGAATGAAACTTGACCTGCTTTGCCTTGTTTTATACAGCTTAGAATACAAGTGAAAGCAGAGAAGGATGTACACACACACACACACACACACACACACGCACACAATGGGATATAATGTGCTAACAATGTAGTTCCTGGCAACATCTGGCTGGGAGCAACAATGAGACCATCATGTTACAGTACATGGGCTGCATTCCCCCCAAAAGTAGAGCTGCAACAAGACTTGATTGAAAATTGCTTACTTGGGAGACTGAGCTCAGAAAGAAGTGGCAGGCAAGAAAAAAGAAACAGGAAAGAGGAAAGAGCCACCCTAAGGATGTATTGTTGTGTTGGCCACCATGATTGGAGACTGGGTGCTGGATCCCATTGAATCCTATGTGATGCTCATGTTGTTCATCAAGGAAGAAGAGATAATGCTTTGATCCATCAGCTCTTATTGCCCATTTGTCAAGGGTTGTCCCACAGAGCAGAACCTATACAATTTCAGGTTGCACATTCATGAGTTTCAAGCAATTCCTAAAGAAATCCCATCATAGGTGCCTTGGGTAACAAGCTATCAGAGGTAGAGACTGAGGTCAGCCATGTAGACAGTCAACCATGTCTACATGATAGAGACCCAAATAAAGACTCTGGACACTGAGGCTCAGGTGGGCTGACCTGGTTAGCAACACTCCAGTCGTTCTGTCACACATTGTTCTTGGTGAAGTCATTGCTGTCTACAGCTCCACTGCGAGAGGACAACAAGAAGCTCTAGAAATAAAAATTTTCCTGGTCTCTGTCCTTGGATGATTTTAATCTGTATCCTTTCACTGTAATAAATCATAATCATAAGCATACCAGCTTTTAGCGAGTTTTCTGAATCTCCTAGCGGATGATTAAACCCGAGGATGGTCTTGGAGACCCCCAAACTCTGCAGTTGGTATCAAATGTGAGCGTGGTCTGATGGAATTTTGCATATCCCTACTTTGATCAGTCATCAGATACGATCTGAGTTGTTCCTGGAAGGGTGGAACTTACGTGTGGTTTTCTTCGCTAGTAACACTCTCACAAACTGGAGAATGAAGCTCTTCATTCCTAAAGGCTGTGGCAAGTAGGACAGGCTTCAGTCATCAGATGTACAAGACTAACATTTCTTTGAAAGAAAAGAAGAGGATTCCCATGGCCACTACAGGGGGAGGGTGCCTCATGGAATGCAGAGAACATTGTATTATTTTTTTTTTTTTGATACTGGAAAATGACATGCTTGTTTCATAGAAAGAAATTATGTCACTGGGTATCAATCCACAATCATCTACGACTACTCTCACCTAGTGGAGTTGGTCATTCAATGCTGATTTCTAATAACAAGGGCAAAAAGCATGATCATAATCAGCATCCACAGCCCTTGGCACAGCCCCTCTCGGCAAATATCCACATACTGACTTGAACAATTCTCTGAAAACTTGAAAATTAACATAAAACTTAGAAGCCAAAACCATACCATGGCTGTATGGCACGGTGTCTATGAGGTGGAAAGTCCTCTTTGTAATTCACATCATCCTGAAGAGGGCCAAAGAAATCATCGGAAGCCACGGATGGGCGTCAAGACTGTATTCACCTCACAAGAACCCAATTCTAACAGTAAAAGCCAATAACCTGTAATAAATAATGACCATCAAATACTCACCCAATTCCAAGCCAACTTTGTTAAAGACTTCTGCTATGGGTCTACGGCCACTGAGCAAAGCACACAGCAGCTATTAAAGCTCTAATGGAGATCTCAAAAGGTTCTCAAGTTTTGTCTGGCCTTCCCTATCTCCTGCCACCGACCCGTTCCAAAGTCGGAATGACTTTCTCCTATCTAGGAAGCTTTGTTTTTCATTAAACATCTCTGGTGGATGAGTTTCCATAACTTCCTCTGGTAATCATTTCCTATGTTATTTAACCCTGAAATTTGAGTGAAAAAATTTTTCTCAGCCATTCCCTTCTACCATCCTGCCAATGAAAATAGATCTGGGTTATTCTGCTCCAGGTCTGAATTTTAAGTGTTCAGTAAATGTGAGATTTCTTCTTCTCTTTCTTTTTACCCCTTTAGACGCTTGGCAAGCAGTCATATTAATATTCTACTAACCCCAGCAAAATAAATAGGAGCTACTTTCACTGATGGCTCTCCTAAATCAAATGATTTATCATGGCTGCACAAAAGAGCTGGATTTCAACTCAGGAACCACAACGCAATGGATCTATGCCAAAATCCAAATTCTTTTCCAGAAAGGGCTCTGGTAAAAGAAAGGTCTTCCCCCAGAACAAATCCATTCATAAGTCCTGAATAGAGTGAACACTAAGTCTACATTGAAGTACAGCCTTCCTTTTCAAAACTGAGTGCAAGAGAGATATTTTTTTTTCCTAATTAAAGTTAATTGGCTTCTCTTCCATCTTTCTTTATCATGACAGATGGATCCTTAAATACAAGATTTGGGGTTTAATGCTCACCTTAAGCTGTACCATTTCACAGCATTAAAAGGTATTCCAGTCATCACTATAATTACTATACATGCAAAATAGATTACCGTAATGCAACCCAAACTTGAATTTTGGAAGATAGAAGCAAAAGAAACAAGAATTCTTAAGCACTTTTCAAAACTCAGAAACAGGCCAAAGGCTCATCTACCTCGCGAGTCTACAAACACACCTGCCTGTGGTAAGCAAGGAGAAGTGCAGGGGGGCCAGTAGGCACCCAGGAGTGCTCCGATACTCCACCACTGGAGAGCCAAGACCCAGGTGAAGGAGACAGCTGCTATTCAGAAACACAGGACTGTTTTCTTATCTAGTGTTTCCAGATCTTCCAGTTTTCCCAGAGAAGCTGGAAATACAGGTCTCATGTAAAACGTAACCATGTTTAAAACTCAAAACCAACCCCTTCTGAATGCCAGATCTCACTCATTCACTACCGGTGTGCGACCCCTCAATTAGAAATAGGTGAGATTCTCATTATTAGGTAGAAGAGAGTTTCGTCAATATCCAAGATCTCTTCAACTCTGCAAAATACTACTGCACAATAAATCACCCCAAATTTAGTGGAATAAGACAATAAGGCTCTTATTATGCTCAGGACTCTGTGGTCAGAAATTTAGATGAGATACAATGAGGACCATCTGCCCGCGTGCCGCAGTATTTAGGCTTCAACTAGAAAGATTCAAACATCCAGGGGTAATTGAATGATAGGGGCTGGAACCATCTAGAGCTTATTCGATTGCACCTGGACTAGGATGTCTCAAAGTCTGGGCTTAGCTGAAATTGCCAACTCTAGCTGCAATGTTTATACGTATGCCCACTTCCTGTGGTTTGGGCTTCCACATAACTTAGTGGCATCTGAATAGTGGGCGTTCAGGAGCAAATGTTCCAGCAAACAAGGCAGCAGTTCATGGCCTCTGTGATCCAACGTCAGAAATCATATAGTATCACTTCCACCAGACTCCATTTGTTGAAGTGGTCACAAATTCACCCAGATTTAAAGGGACAGGACATGGGGCACCTGCGTGGCTCAGTCAGTTAAGTGGCCAACTCTTGATTTTGGCTCCGTCATGATCTTGAGGTCCTGGGGTCAAGCTCTGTGTCAGGCTCCACTCTCAGTGGGGAGTCGGCTTCAGAACTCCGGCCCCCTGCCGCTCCCCCTGCATGCGCTTGTGCTCTCTCTCTCTCTCTCTCAAATAAATAAATACATCTTTAAAAGGAAGGAAAAAGATTCAAAAGGGAGAGGACAGAGACCTAACCTCTCAATCTGAAAAGAGTCACAATATTTGCAACCATTTCTTTTAAAGGCACCAGAGATGGGGAAAGCTCATGTTCAGATGCCTGAAAGATCTGGATTTAAATCCTGCCTCTACTTTTTTACGTAGTGACATTAAGCAAATTACTTAACATCATTGATCCCCAATTTCCTTATCAAATTAGAAAACCATGTGAAGCCCAGGACACATTGTGAGGATTCAATGAATGATAACTATTACTTCCATTCTTACCATACTGTGGAAGATGATAAGGGCCTCCTTAGAGCTTTATGAACTTATTACAGGGTCAGTGACTGATGTCACAGGCATTTCACTTCCCGACAACACACCCTAGGTGTCTGGGTTGGTACAAGAGAGGTAACCTGCAAACAAATCACAACCCAACCAGAGCGTAACAAAAAGTTCTCATACCAGTCTCATGATGGTACGAGTGTTGACTCACTCAAAATATTCCAGTCTCATGATGATGCTAGTTTTGACCTGCTCCCAATATTGAGCAAAGAAACACCTTTTGAAAATGGCTGCCTGCTCTGGTGTCTCAAAAAAAAAAAAACAAAAAAACAGAACACGAAAAAACACCCACAGCTATAGGTTTTAGGAGAGAGAAGGAGCGAGAAGTACCGTGGGGGCCAGTAGGAAGGGAAACGATCCTGCAGGGCTTGTCTGCCTTAAGTTGAAGGAGCCTCTCACTCCCGCTCGTATTATAAATAATATAATCGCCTCTGTGCAGTCGGACAGTGCTAATGGAGCCAGTGAAGCCCACAGTATATAATATTTATTTGAAAGAGAAAATGATTTCACTTTCATTTTATTTCTGGTACAGCAGAGCATTCGAGTAGCACACGATGAGCCTTTCAATTACATGTTTAATTCATTCAGATGATTTGTGCACAGCAAGGAGATCTTAATCCCAGAGATTCTTAGTAAGAATGTCATTATGTTAATGTAGTTCTCATGGCTCCTTGGGTTGGAGTCTACTTAACACCATTTCACAGACTGAGCTGTAGAGGCATCATGCCCACCAAACCACAAGCAAGCGATAGGAAGACTTTCCTCTGCTAGGTCATTTCCTCAGACACGGCTTCTCACGCCTCCTAGGCCAGACCAGTTCCCACACTGAACATAAACCAAGACCTTGTGTCTCTCATATATGCAATTAAATAGTCATTTGTAGAGTTATTTGTAATTGCCTAGGTCCTAGACTAGAATGAAAATTCCACGTGGTCAAAGACCACATCCTTCTTATCTCAGTGCCCAAAACAATGCCCAGCTCCTGATAAGTGTTCAGTACAATTTGGTAAATGGTCTGCTATTCAGGATTGTTAATTCTGGTAAATAGAGTACATACATGAGATGCAATATTGTGGAGCAATTACCTTTAATGCTATAGTATGCATAGCTATTGACATGACAAGGAATCTATGGATTTGTTTTCCAAATCAGGTTACAAAATCGTAAAGACAGTAGGTAGGTAGGATGTGGTGCTTACAAGCGTTAGGGTGAATGTGGGCAAGTGACTTACCCTCAGGGAGCATCAGTTCCTCATCTGTAACACCCAGTGGTGGAATTACTAGATCATACTGTATTTCTATTTTTAATTTTTTGAGAAACCTCCATATTGTTTTCCACAATAATTGAAATGATTTATATTCCCATCAACAGTGTACAGGATTCCCTTTTTTCCACACCCTGGCCTGACACTTGTTATTTCTTGTCTTTTTGATTGATATTTGATAACCGATAACTGTTTTCAGCATTACTCTGAAGGTTCTAATCAATGCAATTAGGTAAGAAAAGTGAATAAAATTCAGTATTGGGGGAAAAGAAATAAAACTTCCATTATTGTCAGATGACATCATTATCTATTTTTCAAAAAGTAAAGAAAATAAACCAAAAAACAGAAAATCAATAAGAAGGTTCAGTAAGGTGGCCAATTATAAGATCAATATATAGAAAATCAATAGCTTCACTCATAAAAATTAAAAAAAAAAACCTAGTAGAAATTGCAATGAAATTTTAAAATCCCCAGAGGAACAAAAACTGTGAAATACTTAGACATAACCAAATAAAGAGATGCATAAATCTTATTTTAAAAAACTATTTTAGGGAAGTACTAAAACAATTTTTTCCCAAATGAATGAGAAGACTACACTTTGTAAAAATATCAAATCTCTCACAATTAATTTATAAACTCAGAGAGATGCTAGTTAGAGTATCAAAAGGGTTTTTTATGGAACTTGAGAAGCTGAACCTAAAGTTCACATAGAAGAGCAAGAGCACGGGACGCCCGGGTGGCTCAGGAGTTAAGCCTCTGCCTTCAGCTCAAATCGTGATCCCCAGTCCGGAATCGAGTCCCACATCGGGCTCCCTGCATGGAGCCTGCTTCTCCCTCTGTCTGTGTCTCTGCCTCTCTCTCTGGGTCTCTCATGAATAAATAAATAAAATCTTTTTTAAAAAAGAAGAAGATGACGAGCAAGTGCTCAACAAATATCCAAGGTAAAAAATGATCATATTTTACAGGGTGACATTTGGCGTGATACTAAACAATGAAATAGGGTAGACAGTTTCAGAAAACAAATGCAAATTTAGTATATGACAAAGAAAGCATGAACTAGACTATAAGTGATGTCAGGCCATCCATTTGGAAAACAAGGTATAAAATTAGATTCTTAAACTATGTGCAAGAACAAATCCTGCTTAACGATCAAATATTAAGAAGTTATCAGAAGAAAGTTTAAGATAATGACTTTATAAACTTAGAGAATGTTTTTCTAAATAAAACACGATGTATAAAAACATGAAAGGAAGGTTTACTGATTTGACGACTCACACCTCTAAAACATCTCTAAGGCAAACACCACCATAAACGAACCTCAAAGAAAAGCAATAAACCAAAAGGAGATACCTGCACCATCATAGAGTTGCTACCCATTCACAGACAGTGCCTACAAATCAGTAAGAACAACTTTTCTTTTCAAAAAGGAAAGTAGATACACGATTAGGCAATTTAACAGAAGAAACAGAAACAGCAAACAACACAAGAAAGCGCTGTCAACCTTCCTAGGAACCATGGAAAGGAATATTGAAACAATATAATGAAACCCTTTGTCATCTCTCAGATAGGCAAAATTCTTAAAGATTGACAAGATATATATATAGAGAGAGAAAGAATGTGGCAAAGTGGGCAAATATAGCTAGTGGGGAAAATATAACTCGTTATGTTTTTTGGTGGCCACCTTGATAGTATCTAGTCAAACGTGCAGACACTGGGCTCTCCCAATTCAGAGAACAGGTCTTACGAAACCACGTAGAGTGTGGCCCAAGTCAAGTCACGAGGACTGGAATATCCACTGATCCTTGTTCATTTGGATTCACTCTCATGTCCATCACTAAGAGAATAGTTATGCGCCTTGGGCTGTGATGCAGTCATTCAGATGATGGAGGTAGAGCTATGTCACCAGGCAGAAAGTTGTTTAAGATACTTTTGTTCAGAGAAAAAGCAGATCACAGAACACAGATAGCTGGGTGCCAACAGAGATTTTTTTTTAAAGATTTTATTTATTTATTCATGAGAGACACAGAGAGAGAGAGAGAGGCAGAGACATAGGCAGAGGGAGAAGCAGGTCCACGCAGGGAGCCTGACACGGGATTCGATCCCGGGTCTCCAGGATCATGCCCTGGGCTGAAGCAGACGTTAAACTGCTGAGCCACCCAGGGATCCCCAGAGATTTTTTTATTCTAGATACATCTGCATTGTTTGAGTTTTTACAGTATTTTATATACTACTTCTATAATTTCTTTAAAAGTCATTTAAGGGGCACCTAGGTGGCTCAGTTAAGCATCCAACTCTTGGGTTCAGCTCAGGTAGTGATCTCAGGGTTGGGGGACTGAGCCCTGCCTCAGGCCTTGGGCTCCGTCCATGGTCAGCATGGAGTCTGCTTGAGACTCTCTCCCTCTCCCTCTACCCCTCCTGCCCGTGCTCACTCTCACACTCTCTCCCTCTTGCTCTAAAATAAATAAACTTTTAAAAAAATTAAATAAAATAAATAAAAAATTAAGTTTAAAAAATAATTAACGATCAATTATCTCCAAGTTTCCCCATTCTGTTGCCAGCTTTGAGAAGGAGCCACTTGGTCCGCTCCTTAGAGCTCGCATGCACTTGGGTGAGGGGGCTAAAATCACATGGCACTGTGAAAAGAGCTAATATACACTTAATGAACAAAAACCTTACTCCGAACTTGTTTTCCCAGTTTATTTTCCCATTACCCCATGTTTGCTTTTATCCGTTTTTCACATATCTCTGTGCTTACCTTAAATTTTCATGGAGAATCCCAGTAAGTACCAGGTAACAGTAGAAGGGGCCAAGTGTGCAGCCCTAGGTTCCGGTGCACTCGGGTCCTCTAAGTAGCTGCAAAGTCTGGAACAATCCCAGCTTCTCTGCACCTGTCTTTCTTCATCTGTAAAATGCAGAGTCTGGCCCAGGGTTCTCAAAATCCGTTTCCGGTTCTTAACCTTTGGGTTTCACGTTCTGTTTCCCCTTATCCCCATATCCTAAAGGTGCTACAAAGAAAGTATGAACAGTCGGCTCCTTTCAACAACACCGGCAGTTGAGGTTTGACCATGTGACCCTGTGGGATGAGAAATTATTCGACCAGTAGCCCACTGTCAGGATTCACACCGGAAAGCGTGCTCGTCTCCCCCACAGCACTACTCATCTGGAAGACGCATCTCCAGTAGCTCGTGCCGGGGCCTCTCCGTGAGGGTCCGGTATTCCAGGCCAGCAGTCACGATGACCCGCTGACCCAAGCCAGGTACCCCCTACCTGGGAGTGACCATCTCCGGTTGCTCTGCCTTTGTCAGTAGAACAACTCCTGTCACACCATCAATTAGCCTGGGCTCTGTGTTGTTTTGTTTTCATATTTGTGTATTTCCCACTCGATTCTCCATATACACGTCAGCACTCATACAAGGAAAATATCGAGAGAATATGTAAAACTTTAAAAGGAACGATACAACCAATACCCCTATATATTCACTGTGACAGCCCTGGTCTTCCTACCGACCAGGGTCAGCTACTACCCTGATATTTCTGTCAGTAATAATTCCTTTGTTTTTCTTTATACCTCTACCAAATATGTAGAGTTATCTTTGAAAGGGAAAAAATCCTTATTCACAAAATTCTTAGGAAGATTAAATGAGATAATGCTTAAAACGTTTTAGCACAACCCGACGCATATTAAGACTCAAAACATCATCTATTATCGTTATTCTTTTAAACTCCCATTAACATAACGCAAGACATCTGCTGTTGGTCCAGTAACCCACCTCATTTCTGTCTCGCCCTACTATGGGTCATCTCATCCCTGCCATGCTAGGCACGATAAAGCCATACACAGCGTGGGTGGGCTTTTTAGGATCTTTGGACCTTTTTATTTTTATATAACTATAGACTCACAAGAAGTTGCGAAAGTAGTACATGGAGGTTCCGTGCACCCCTTACCCAGCTTCTCCTGACATCTTATATATCGATAACACATTAGCAAAACCAGGAAGTCAACAGTGATGCCAAACAATGAACCAGATAACAGACTTTCCTTGAATTTCACCTATTTTTGCATGGACTCTTTTTTTGGGGTGGGGGTGGGGGTGGGGGTATGTCCTTGTATAATCCTATGACATTTTACCCCCCCCCCGTGTAGACTTGTGTAACCACCACCCCCATTGAGAAAGAACCATTGCGCCATCACAAAGGAAAGTCCCTATGCTATTCCCTTATAGTCACACCTTTCCTCCCTTACCTAATCCCTGGCAAACACTCATCGACTCTCCATCTCTATAATTTTGTCATTTTTGAGACTGTTATGCCAATGGAATCGTAGTATATGACCTTTTGAGATGAACTCACGCAGTTTTATTTTCAGGAGAAACTGGCCTTACAACTTGACCCTGGATTTTTTGGCTGACGAGACTGTCTTGACCATATTTTTACTGAGGAGAACTGATCCCATCTTCAGGTCACTTAGAGTGTTTCATTTCTGAAGAAATCGGAGAATCTGATGAGCGTCTAAAGATAAAAGATTTAACCACTAGAATTCATCAGGACATTGGAAAATGCCCATGAAGGATCCCGAAGGGGAGGGAGGGAGGAGGAGCAGGTAATAACCCTGGAACTAGACCCTTTAAGATACTCCGGGGTTCAGATGCGAAATCCAGAATTAATGGCAAGAAGGTTCCATCGCTATCCATGCTGGAAGTTAGTAACCTTGGAAGGGATTTGTCTATAAATGTTAGAAATGAGTTTCAAATACTTCTATCAGTCCTTCCCACCCACAACCGACCGGGAAAAAAAAAAAGAGAGAGAGATTGTTTGCAAATTGTACGGCATGCCAGGAAAACAGTCTGAAAACCCTTTCGATCGGATATTTTGGAAGGCACTTGTCTAAAAACAGCCTTTGCCAAGTTTCCAGGCCGTTCTTTTATAAGCTCATTTTTGAAGATTCATCACAAAGCAGGAACTGGAAGGAGAAACATGTTTTATTTTATGACACAATGAAGACCTTTGTCCAACAAATAGACGTGATAATATCACTGTGTTGGATACACTATCCCGTTCTCCAAAGTGGTCGTGGCTGCTTTTTAAATTTTTGCACCTTCCGTCTGCCTGAGAGCACTAAAAGAATGGTGCTAAAAGCCTCTTTTCAGACACTTTAGGGGCGTTCTTTTGTTTGAATTTACTTCCCCTTTCCCACTCCATCCCTGGCACCAGACACAGCCTTACAAATCAGCTCAGACTGGCAGGAGGGATGAAGTCAGCAGGGGCTGTGCCAACTTCCTCCCTCCGCTCCGTCCACCAGGCCTGGCGAACACTTCTCTCCGCAAAGAAACTGCATCTCGACCGCTCGCAGACACAAAACTTTGTACACGCACCAAATGGCTTTTGGGGACGAGTCACCACAGAGACACCCCCCGCTTTCATTTCACCTGGACTGTGGCGGACGGAACTGAACACCTTCCAACTTAACCATCTTTTCTTTCTATTTTATAATAGAAGCTCTATCTGCTTCTGAGGCTGATTCTCGGGTGTGCGTTCCAAATGAAAAAGCATTTTCTGTGAACCAGTGACACCAAGAATTCCCTTGTATGGAAAACCACTTATTGTCTCCCACTGGATTAGGGAAATCACTCGTGTGAGCGCCGAAGTTGTCCAAAACAAACAGAAGCACATGAAAATGTAAGGACGTGACCTGCAGTGGTGTTTCTCAATGGCAGGTGCGTGGATTTTTAGGCACCATAACCTTGTATTAGCTTAGCTGCCTGCTTTAGAGCACTGGTTCTCACCTGGAACCATTCCCTACCTCCCTCCCAAGAGAAATTTGGCAATGTCTGGGGACATTCTGGGTCACAACTGGGTGGGGAGTGCTACTGTTGCCTAATGGGTGGAGGCCAGGAAACGCTGCTAACCATCCTACAAGGCACAAGACAGTCCACCCCCCAACAAAGAAAGATTTACCTGATCCTAAATGTCAGTAGTGCTGAGATTCAGAAACCCCAGTTATAGGAAAGCACAAGGCCTTTGTAGTCAAATATCCTGGATTTGTGGGACGCCCGAGTGGCTCGGCGGTTGAGCACCTGCCTTCAGCCCAGGGCGTGATCCTGGAGTCCCGGCATCGAGTCCCGCGTCGGGCTCCCTGCATGGAGCCTGCTTCTCCCTCTGCCTGTGTCTCTGCCTCTCTCATGAATAAATAAATTAATTAAAAAAAAAAAACTCTATTTGGAGCCACTTATTAAAAAAAAAAAAAAACCATGTCCTGGATTTGAACCCTTACCTTCATTTGATTTCTTATCTTTAAACTTAAAATTATCCTATTTGCCTTACTCAATTATTGGGGAATCAAATGAGATCAGAACCTGTAAAGAGCCTACTGCTTGTAGCACACGTTTAGTGCTCGATTAAAGAAGAGAGTCTTGCCCCTTCCTTCCTTGCCTTACACTTCCTCCTCCTCCGAGGGCCCTGAATCTCTGCAGCCGCTCTCTCCTCCCTCCCTGCTGAGCTTGTAGTAGATGCACATTGTGCTCGCCTTCGCCTTCTGAGCACCAACCTTCTGGTCTGGCGGGGCTGGCTACCACCCAGCCCTGATTCTCCTCTCACAGGTGCAAGGACAAGACTCAGAGGACTGGCCACGGACATTGTTTCAGAGGAAAGGCCACGACCCAAATCTGACCAATGACGGCCACCTGAGCTTTCAAGAAACGTACATTCTCTTTTTGCTCTGGGATTAATCAGAAAATGTGAGGAGACACATCAGGAGCCTCCCATATCCATCTTTATACCACAGAAGAGAACTGAGCCGAGAACAAATCAACATGCACAAATTAGAGACAACAGAAGACAGGGAGAAAGGAGAGATGGGGGCACCCCGGGGATGCCTTTCAATGACCACCTGTAGCTCGGGTTAGGTGTCCGTCACTTGCAGCTAAAGGTTCCCGACTCACAGAGCTGTGTAGGAGTTAGAAGGCACAGGAAGTGAGGACACTAACCGACTCACAGGTATCCACCGGGGCCAGGCCTGGAACTGACGGGAATGGAAAGTACAGCTCCTGCCCTCAAGATGCTTCCAGTCTAGCTGGGTACACAAACACTAGCCAAGGTCGAGCGTGACGGGGCTGTGTCGACGGGAGGAGCATCCCCAGCCACAAGGCTGATTAACTGGAGGGGGCTGGGGACAATCTGTGTCGAAAGCCGTGGAGACCACTTCCTAGAGGGTATCTTCCTTTGCTCCTTACTGACTGAGGCTGGCACTCTTCCCTAACTGCCTGAGCGGAGAAGCCGCCCCTTCTTCACCCCGGTCCACATCCGCTCACAACTGGCAAGCACCCTTACACATCAAAGGGCCCCAGATGTGGAGTCAAATCCCACCGCCCCTGGATGTGAGCCAGGTTAGTGACACGCATCTAACAAAGAGAACGCAGCAGAAGTGCTGTCTTCCAAGACTGGGTTGTAAACGTGATGCAGTTTCCGCCCAGAATGCTCTCTCTTCTTCTTTTTCTCCTTCTCCTTTTCTCCTCCCCCTCCTTTTTATTTTTTTAATATTATTTATTTATTTATTTATTTATTTATTTTTAATTATTTTTAATTTTTTTATTTTACTGTAATAACACTTAACATGAGATCTTAGCCTCCCAACAAAATTTTAAGTTAATAATACGGTATTGCTTCCCCTAGGCCTTGCTCCCTCCTAGGTAGGATGTGCACCTCGGAGCCGGATGCTGACCTATAAGAAGACGAGCTACCCTGGAGCTGCCACATTGGAAAGACCACACAAAAATAGAAAGATGCCTAAAGAACCCCAATTGTGTGAGCTCACTACCTCAGTCTTCCCAAGATGAGTGAACGAGCCTTCGGAAGATCCCGACCCCAGCCGGCAAGCTACCCCAGCTAACTTCCCAACGGTCCCCACTGATCCCTGCCCAAGTCATACATCCATAAGCACAATAAGTGTTATCGTTTCGAGCCATTGAAATTTGGATGGTTTGTTACGAAGCCTTAGGTAACAGAAAACAATACCTAACCAAAAATATTAGCCATTTCAAAAACATTCCAGAAGCTGAAAGGTGAATGGTTAAGGTCACTCTAATTGTACCATCTTACTTTGCTAGTTTCCTCTCGGAGCTTTAGGAAGAAGTTGTGTTACCTTGACGACAAATACTGCCCAGAAAATCTCTGGGTTGACATGATATTAACCCCACGTTCCAGCTTCCAGAGAATTTATATTTTACTTTCAAACCACCTTTTTTTTTTTTTTTTTTTTTTTTTTTTTTGCTAGATGTTTGCAACTAACAGTTTCAATGGTATTAGTGATGAAATGTGGCTCTTTGCTCGACAGAAGCGGAATATTTGTCCTTTACTCCTTACCGATTGAACTGCAGAGATGATCTCATTAAAGTCTTCTATGAAATTCAGCACAGCAACCAGACTCATTTTTGCTCAAAATTATAGGTGCCCAAATGCAGAGGCCATTCCAGCTTTGAGTCCCGCTAGGATGAAAATGGCTTCTGGACCGGGGGCGGGGGCCGGGGAGATGCAATCTCTCCCATCGACATTGATGCTCCCGGGGGATCCCTTTGCCCCTTTCCGACCGTGGTTTTTTTTTTTTTTTTCTAGTTTCTTGTTTGAAAATCAAACTCCTCTGGTGTTCACAAGCAATGTACAGGGAAATGAACCAAGACACCATAAAAACGTAAACTGATGTCAGATCTAAAAAAATCCAGGGAAATCAGGACATTGCATTTTAATCATTTGGCAGGTGGTCTATGATCATGATGGATTTCTTACTCTGGTTGACACATTTTCAAATGTTAATGTCCTCTCAAGGAATAAACTGTGTCCTAATGATTGAAATAATGGCTTCAAAGGTGAGCATTCCTCTTATTATGGTTTCAAACCTTGGCACCGTGCAAGTAGAGGTGTTAGGTTATGCACTCGACAGAGAAATAATTATGACCACGTAATGAGAAGGACGAGGCTTTCAGAGAGGAATTAGGAAGAGGCCCTGAGTCACGAGGGAAAGCGATACCGTGTGCGGGACGCGACAGTCGTGAATCAAGCCCAGCCCAAGGTGAAGGGATACCCAACAGCCAGTTTCCTTGATGTGCACAATTCACAGCCACCGGGGCCCCCGTCTATGGAAGCATTTTCTTTCTCTAACCATCAAGGAGGGCGAGTTAGATTTTTTTTTTTTTTTCTATCCAGACTCAGCTTTCTTCCCACCGAATGCTGAGTCAAGAAAATACGGAAACTGGGGGGTAAGGGGGTGCGTGAGTTCCCAGCTTCTTCAGCTCTCCAGGAAGAAAGCAGGGCAGACGACCTCCTGGGGACCCAACACGCATCCAGCTGCCCGCTGACCCTGTTTGAACACAAGCAGTCACTGTCCACAAAGGGAGAAAAGAGCTGGAAACATGATCTGGAAAGAAATGATTGGTGTCTTATGGTTCGGCCTCTCTGTTTTAAGCCGTGGCTGCTAAAAGCGTCTCGTCTTCTTTGCTTTGCAACTCCTGAAACCTCTCCTGGGCTACCTGCGTGGGAAGACACGCCAAGCGCTCCGCCACCGAAACGCCACCACACGCCAAGTACCGGAGTAACTGGACTTTGGATGATGAAGCCACGTCGGCTTTTCCTAAGAGAAGTAGGACGTGAATCGTACAGATGTGAAACTTCAGTGGAGCAGCAGTAAGAGGAAAAGTGAGGGAAGGAAGCTGGTCGCCCGCCCCACAACTCCCGTCTAGCCCTGCAGCAAGGGCAGACCTCCAGCGGGCACCGGACGATGGCTTTCGAAGCCACGCAACAAACCACCCCAAAGTGCCACCCCACCTGCCCGTTTCCACAGGTCAGGAGCCCAGGCATCGCTTAGCTGAGTCCTCTGCGGGTGCATTTTCATCCGGGCCTTGGGGTGGCACCTGAGCTCCCTGGTCGCTCGCATGCTCAGACCCTCACAGCCTAGCACTGAGGCCCTGGGCTTCTGGAGGCCGCCTGTGCCTCCTGCCGCACGGCCCCCGAGCACGTGGCAGGCTCGCTCGTTCCCGGCCGTCCTGCTGCTGCTGCCATAAAAACACACCATCGGCGGCAGAGCTGAAACCATTTATTTAGCTGAACTGAAATTTCTTTTTTTCACAGTGCCAGAGGCTGGAAGTCTGAGATCAGGTGCCAGCGCGGTCAAGTTCTGGAAGGAGCTCTCTCCCTGGGCTACAGACACCATCTTCTATGCCTGCACCTGACCTTCTCTTCGCTTCATTTGGGGAGAGCCAGGTTCCTGGTGTCTCTTCTTATGAGAAGAAGGGGCCTCCCCTCATTACCTCATTGAGCTCCAGTTACCTCTCAAGGACCCTCATCTCCAAACACCATCACTCTGGGGCTTAAGGCTTCAGCACACGAGTCGGAGGAGGGGTGGGAAGGCGACATTTAGTCCATAACGAAGGCTAACGGGAGAGCGTCTGTAACTTCTCACGTCTCTGACTCTAGACCCCCTTCGGAAGGACTCGCCGGGTCACGACAGGCCCACCCAGGGTCATCTCCCTCTTGATGAACTTAAAGTCAGCTGAACGAGGGCCGTAATCTGCAAAACCCCTTCCTCTTGCCATATACCGTAACTTCATGTTCACAGGTCCCCACACCCTGACGGAGGGGGTTATACAGGGTGTGTGCACCAGGGGTGGGTGCTGGGGGGCCATCTCGGAATACTGCCTGGGATACGCCAGCACTGACGCTGCGGTTTCTCTCCTCTCACGTCTCCTCACCTCCAGCACCCTCATCCGTCCACACCTACCCACACGTGCACATGCACAAACATCCTCGCCGCTCTCCGCGGGCACCTGCAAGTTAGCTGCCACCATTTGGCCATTACTCCCAGCTCGCTGAGCCTTCCCCCCTGCGCTGAGACCCATCTTGGACTGAAAGGGTTAGCCTCGTAGGCCACACAGGGGGGCTACGAGGCAGGAACTTTTCTTTCTTTTTTTTTTTAATTTTTATTTATTTATGATAGTCACAGAGAGAGAGAGAGAGAGAGAGAGAGAGAGAGAGAGAGGCAGAGACACAGGCAGAGGGAGAAGCAGGCTCCATGCACCGGGAGCCTGACATGGGATTCGATCCCGGGTCTCCAGGATCGCACCCTGGGCCAAAGGCAGGCGCCAAACCACTGCGCCACCCAGGGATCCCCGGAACTTTTCTCTTTCTACAATTATTAATAGATCTTAATCTGACCTGATGTCTCTTCTCTAAAGACATTTATCAGGCGCTGATAGTTATGGGAACTAGATCTATGAGCTTGCATGTATTTATTTATTTATTTATTATTTTTTTTTTTTATAAATTTATTTTTTATTGGTGTTCAATTTGCCAACATATAGAATTACACCCAGTGCTCATCCCTGTCAAGTGCCCCCCTCAGTGCCTGTCACCCAGTTACCCCCACCCCTGCCCACCTCCTCTATGAGCTTTTAAAGGGCCTACTGAAAATGTTTGAGATAAAAAAAAAAAATGTTGCGTCTCTAAAATATAGAACTTGATATTACTAAATATTACTAAATATTTAAGTAAGTGCTTATTAGACATTTTATCAGAAAAAAATAGCATATTATTATATATACATTTTATTTCATGGAGAACGTGAGAAAATTTTAATAAGTCTGACGCGATGGGGCACAGGGCTCCAAAAATAAGGGTATGTAGGACCTGCGAGGCCTTCAAGCAGCTTCCTGAGACCCGTTTCCCCACAAGCACTAGATTTGTAGGATGGCGTTAGAGAAGAAAAATCTCCAGAATGGCACTTATTTTACTATATTTTCCACTTTTAAGGTATTTTAGCATTCGAGCTTACTTAAGCCTACCTTCCTCCTTGTGAATGAGAAAAAAGCAAATAGACCTTATTTTTATTCCACACACTGGGTAAGAAGAATAAAGGAAGGTCTACTTATCTAGACCCACAGTAGAATTATGTCAGAGAACACGGCGCACTCACAGATTCTGAGCAACGGACAGCTGAGCCCCATCGCCTGACAGACGCAGAAAAAATATGACAAACCCAAGACCACACTAGCCAGTGAGTCAGTGGTAGGGGCAGGACTCAGAGCCGGTTGACAAGTAACCTAGAGATCTTTCCGACACGATGATGCACTTGCTCCTCCATCGCTCAATACCCGACTCACGTCCTTTCCATCCAACCTCTCTGTCTCTCCGCCTCTACCTCTCATGTGCATGACTTCCAGTTTTAATTCCTTGGGCTTCCCAAGCTTTACCTGGAATTCTGAGAATAAACAGTAAGCAGAACCCTAGAATCCTGGTCATTAAAGTCCTCTCGGAGATCATCTAAGCCATCCTCTCCTCCAGGCCAAGCCTTCGACAACATCCCTCACGTGGGGTTTCTGGCCTCTTCTTTAATCTCTCCAGCGACAGGGAGCTCACCACCAAAGCCAAGGGCTCCTCCACTCTGGACATGGAGTAGCGACGCTTAACTGCTGAGGTGCTCTGTCTCCCTCTAATTTCACACGTGGTTTTCTAGGGGTACATGGATACGTAAAGGTCACTTCAGAGGCCGTTGTGTCTCCTATTTGGAGATGATCATCTAACTCCGATCCCTTTTCCCAGAGTTTCTCAATGTGTAACTGGCATTTTAAGTGGAGACTTCTTCCCCCCGGTGGGCCCCTCCTGGGCACGGCAGGATCGTTAGCGTCCCTGGGGCCCCGGGAACTAAATCCCAGTAAGCAGTCCACACACGCTCACCTTGTGATGACCTATTCGTTGTGACCACACAAGGTTTCCCCCCATGTTTCTAAAAACGCTTGGGGAGGGGGGAGAGGGGGGCGGATACTGTCCCTGACTGAGAACCCCTGTGAGTTTAGGTCAAGACCCCCCCAAGTGCCCTCAAGGCTGTACTGTACAGCTGTAGGGTGCCCCACCAGCCCGTGCAATTCTTGGATCGAGCCCTGCTGCGGCTTTGCATCACTGTCCTCGCGAGCACAGCATCGTGCAAGGGACGAGGCGCGCAATGACGAGAGGTCCCCACTGAGTAGAAGGAAACCCCCTCCCTGTTCCATGCCGAGGCATCTGCCGTCTTGCTTCACCCCCCAGGAGCCCCCCTTACAAGCCACCTTCTTGTTCTTCTCTCGTGATTGGGAAGCACATGTTGCCAATTAAGTAATTTTGCTGAATTAGAAATCCAGACGACGTCGTTTCCCGCCCAAACAGCCATCTCGCCATTGTTCCGCCCTCAGAAGCGCCTTGTAGCTCTTTAAAAAGCATCTCTCACCTTCGGCCGTTGTTTTCTTAGCTGTTAACAAACTGCAGTTGGAGCTTTTGACTCTGATTAAAATTGCTTAAGTCAGAGGACGGCGGAGACAGAAAATAACCGAAATCCAGATTGCCCTGGAAATTGCTTTGAAATCCGAGCGCGGCGCTGGCAGGAGCCCATGTGTCACCGAACGCTGGCCCACCAGCCGGTGCCTCCAGTATCTCGCCCACCAAGTCCCCAGAGTCTCTTGGCGACACGCACGACGGCTGCTGCCGTTGGAGAAGCAGCGGCTGTGCAGTGTGGAGGCAGAGCCATGGGCTTCCAGCTCTGGGCCTTGGCTCTGTTTCCCGGCTGCGTGGCCGTAGGCAAGTTCGTCACCCTCTCTGGGCCTCGGTCTCCTCCAGGTAAAAAGGAGCTGATAATGCGGACTTTCTGTGGTCATTGTGCAGGTTGGATGAGCTGGGAGCTCCGTGGCGGGTGCTGGTGGAGGTCCCCAGCCCACTGCACGGCCCGGGAGCACCCTCATGGTCCCTGTGCACCTGCCTCCTGTAGGGAGGAGTTTGGGGTGTGTTTTTTTTTTTTCCTTCGTCTTCTTACTACCTGTAATTCTTGTCAGAGAACTGTTTGAAGGCTGCCCAAACTGCTTTGTGGTGAGGCTCAGAAAAAGCCAGAGAACTCCGGGGGGGGCTCATGTCCCCCGACACCACCATCACCTGCTGGGGTGGCTCGTAGGCAGCAACCGAGCGGGGCGGAAGTATGAAGGCCCCCTGCCTTTGCCATGAGTGAGGTCGCACTCCACCACGTCCCTTCTATTGCAGAACCCGCCCCCCCCGTGCCCCCCCCATATGACCAGGCTGAGCTGGGGCTTCACCCGAAACTACACCCTGGCTTCATTTCTTCTCCTCTCTTCTGGTTCCTCCAATGCTCAGAGCGATCCTATAGGGGTCCCCTGCACACAAATCCTCTTCTCCAGATCTGGAAATCCGACCTGAGACGAGCCCTTACCGGCATTCACACCTAGCGGACACTTAATAAACATTAGTCTCTACTATGTTTGCCATTCGCGGCCACCACCAACTCTGGAGCGCTCCAGGAGGAGCCACATTCTGTGAGTGGCGGCCGCTTCTAGACACGAGGGGAAGATCATTGCACGTGCACAAGACGTTATGTATCCGAGTCCACAAGCCCCAGGACAGTCGGGACACACTACGGGATCTTAGGCTTCTCAATGGCCCACATTTGGGAAACGTGGTGTTGAATCAACTCCCTTGGGCAGCCCTGGTGGCTCAGTGGTTTAGCGCCAACTTTGGCCCAGGGCGTGATCCGGGAGACCCGGGATCGAGTCCCACTTCGGGCTCCGTGTGTGGAGCCTGCTTCTCCCTCTGCCTGTGTCTCTGCCTCTCTGTGTGTGTGTGTGTCTCTCATTAATAAATAAATAAAATCAAAAAAAAAAAAGAAGAAAAGAAGAAAGAAAGAAAGAAGAAGAAAGAAAGAAAGAAAGAAAGAAAGAAAGAAAGAAAGAAGAAAGAAAACTGTCCCCTGACAGCACTTCTGTCCACCCTCGGGAGGGATCCCAAGAGCCACGTTGATGCCCTAAGGATCATGGTTTCCCAGAGGGAAGTCACATATATCAAAAAAAAAGGAAAAGGGATGTCCCCTCCCCCAATGGTTTTGGGAAATCCAAAGTTAAAAGATGTTTATTCTTAGGGCGACCAGTTGGCTCAGTCCCTAGAACATGTGATTCTCCATCTTGGGGTTTTAAGTTTGGGCCCCACACTGGATGTAGCGATTTTCTTTTTTAAAATAAAATCTTTTTTTTAAAAGATGCTGTTGTTTTGTTTTTTGAGGACTTCTCGGAGCTTTTAAAACCCAATGAGTACTGGAAAATCCCCACAATGTGATGCAGTATACGATATTTTCTCAGCATGACTTAATCATAAAACCCTTTACCCCAGAACATCTCCCAGAACCAACGGAATTTAGTTTGTTACTTTGCCACTTCGGCGGGTTCCCAAAGTAGAGTCCACGGACACCTTTTTAAGAGGCCATGAAGTCAAAACTCTATTCATAATCACAGCAAGATGATATTTGTCTTCACTGTGTTGACACAGGCACGGATAGTGACGGAGAGGGTGAAACACGGTGCCTTCGCATATGACCAGGCAGGGGCCGGATACCGTGCTCATGGCCATCATACTCCTGACCATCATTTTTTTTTTCCAAGAAAGAAGAAACAGTTTTGCTTTAGAATGTCCTTGACAAACATAGAAAAGCATGAATTTTATTAAATCACAACCATTGAGTATATGTATTTTAAACACGTTGTGTAAATAAATGAGAAATATACGTAGAGCACCTCTGTGTACCAAGTACGATGGCTGTCTCTAGGAAATGCTCTCATGCAACTGTTTTTGAGTCTCCAGCTGAATTGGTCTTTTTTTTTTTTTTTTTTATGAGACATCATTCCATTTGACTGACAGACAAACTACGGTTATACAGATTTGGGTATTTGGCAGACATTTTCTTGAAAAAGAACGAGATGAGCGTATCTCGACAAGGCAAACAACTGACAGTGTTTGATGTCAATTATAAAATGTGAGCTTTCAAGAAAAATTAGAATTTTGGAGAACTTGCATGTACCACCATGAGTTTGACAGCTTAAGGACTCTTTAAAGGAGCTTGATGGTGACATTAATAAATGTGATATTTTGATACGGTGCAAAATGAAATATGTCAACATTTGGGAGATCTGAATAACTCAGTGAACTGATATTTTCAAAATAATTAATGCATGATGTTATAAAATCTTACATGGGTGTAAGATCCAACCAAAGTGCAATTTAGACCCGTGTATTTAAACGTAACCGAGTATGAAATTTGCATTGCCACGGTTTCAGATTCTATATGCAACCTCCTAGAAGTTACCACTTGTCAAGATTTGTTGTAGTGTTAAAGAAGAACATCCGTAAATATCTGAAATGACTATTAAAATACTCCTCCCCTTTCTAACAACATACTTCCACAAGTTGGATTTTCTTCACCCGCTTCAACTAGAAGCAACGTACTACAGCAGATCAAATGCGGAGGCAGATGAGAGTCCACTCGCTCCTATTAAGCCAGACATCAAAGAAATTTGCAAAAGTATAAAACGATGCCATTCTGAGTCTTACCGAGCAAGCACTTTTTTGTTTTGTTTTGCCTGTTTTGGAAAGTATAGACATGTTTTTCAATTAAAAAAAAAAAATGTAATCTGTTTTCTTACCATGGTCTTATTGATATTTCTAAGTGAATTGATAAATATTTTAAACATTTCTCATTTTAATTTTTATGTCAGGGACTGGCAAACTTTTCTGTAAAGGTAGAGGTATAATAAACATGTTGGGCTTCACGGATCCTACAGTCTCTGCTGCAACTGACCAGCTCTGCCATTGTAGCACTTTACAAAAAAAAAAAAATAATAATAATAATAATAATCCTGGACTAGATGTGGCCCATGAGCCATAATTTGCTGACTCCTGTCATGTATGACAAATATCGATAGATACAACTGACTTTAAAGCTCTTTGAAGTTCTCACTAATTTATAAGTGTAAAGGGACCCTGCAACCAAAAAGATCGAAAAATGCTCTTCTACCTGAAATACAAATTCTTCATCATCCTCAAAGGGAATTTTAGCCATAGGGAAAGGGCGGAGCTACATTGGAGTGGGAGCCCTTCATCCTGGGGACATCACCCTACTCTGGGCCCCTGGGAGGAAGGATCGCGTAAGCAATGAACGGCTTGGGAAGGTGAGAGCCTGAACACAACCGCACTCTGCGCTGACACGTCCAGTCACCTCTGGAACCCACTTCACCTGGAGAAAGACTCCGGTTTTGGCCGCCGTGAGGCCACTGCCCCTGCCACAAGCACGTCCAAATGGAAAAACAAACAAATTCAATAAAATCCCCATCTTCACAGCAACCGAAGTCATACGATGCCAGAGCTCCAATCAGCACCCAGGGACAGCAAGGGATGATTTGAACTCAGCCCCTGGCAAGAAGGGACACGTGGGGGTGAGGGTACCAGGCCGATCCTCACACAAACAAAACGCATCAAACCTCGATAGCACGCGGAAGACTCCAGAGAGCTCGGAACAGGCCAGTTACAGAAGACTCGATAGGCTTGGCAAAGGGCTGGCCCCTCGGCCCTCGGTTTTTACTGTATATCTTAATACAGGAACTGAGTCACACCTGCAAATCCTATGACAAATGATGTTTTATTAACTTTGAAGAGTGCCAGCTCATTTCCTGGGTTCCACGCCAAACTGACATAATAGAGTCCTTTCAACAACCCACTAGAAAAAGTCGGTATAACGTCCAAAATATTTCAAGGAACGAACACTTCTTAATTCGTTAATAAGTTCTGTGTCAGTCAAGCCCTAATAGGATACAAGCCTATCATTAGAGACCCAAGGCAAACGCAGAGCACCTGCCATCACCTTATTGCCTGCTGGACCTTTTTTCCTTGACTGCCTTTTTTTTTCCCCCTTCGAGCAATGCTTTGTGTGTCAAGAAGAGTTTTCTGGTGCCTTTCACACAGTCGGCCCCCCTGTCCACCGAACTTCTGGGTGTTTTCACTTCCCTCCCTTGATGATTTTATTGGATCAACACATCAAGCTGTGAGGTTTTTGCAAACATGAAATGTCAACACAAACACGGATACATCCAGAATAGCAGGGCTCCCTCTCTGCCAACAGTGAGCATCCCCACCCCCGCCACCAGACACACACGCACACGCACACCGGCCTTCCCTCAGCCACAAAGCTGGCCAGTTGGACCCTTCTCTTCACAATTCTGTTTTAGTCTCACCGAGTTGCAATACAAGGGGTTTCCAGGGTTGCCCTTGCTCCTCAAGGGGACGCGATCACCAGAGAAGCAAAGCAAGCACAAACTACACACATGCAAAGAAATCGCAGTCCACCCCTTAGGGGATTTAAACTGTCTGCTTAAAGTGAATAAAAGCAGCCTTGCGGTGGGGAGAACACAGTCTTGAAGGGTAGAGAACTGCAATGTGGCGCCTCGGGTCTTGAGGAGAGAGAGTAGGAAGGATCCCAGGGTTGGGCCAAGAAGGAGAGAACTGAGGCCTGTGCAGGAGCCTCATGGTGCATTTGCACTTGAGCAAGGTAACATAGCTGCTCCCTAAAGTGAGGGGGAGCTTGGTGGAGTCAGGAGGTAGTGTCCAGGGAAACCTGAGGCCTGGATACTGAGAAAGGTCCAAAGTCCAGCACTATCTGATGAGACAAGAAGGCCACACTGCTAAGGTTCCAGCCCAAAGCAGGGATTTACACCCTCAGCTGCCCAGGAAATCTAAGATCTTCGGGTTGACAAGGACACACTCACACAGGCCATAAGCCTGATCCACCTGCCGCTCAACGGTTGGGTTAACCAGGGCCGATTACTTCGCCTTTTTGAACCTATTTTCTCATTTATAAAATGGGATGATAATAGCTCTGGCTGCCGTCGCAAAACACCACAGACAGAGAAGCTTAACAGAAGCTCATTTCTCACAGTCCTGGAGGCTGAAAGTCCACGATCAGGGCGATGGCCCGGTCAGGTTCTGGGAGGGGCCTCTTCCTGGCTCGTAACTGGCCACGTCCGCACGTCCTGACACCGTGGAGACAGTGCAGGAGCGCAGCTCTTTCCCTGTCTCGTAAGGACACTCGTCCCTCCATGGGGGCTCTGACCTCAAGGCCTCTCTCATCTAAGCCTCATCATCTGGAAAGGGCTCACCTCCCAAACCATCGCACGTGGGTGGGTTCGGGATGTGTTAACCAGCTTGCAGCAGAGAGTTACTCAGATAAGAGGACTGAAAGCCATCAGCAGAAGGAAGGCGGGGAAGGGACAAAAGTAGGGATGGAAGCGTGCAGGTGTCTCCCCTGGGAGCCCCTTACGTGAGCCAGTTTGAGCAGGACGGGAGCTGAGGCCCTGTGCAGCGGCCCCCTGCAGTCACCCTGAGGCTACCTTCAGCTCATTATAATTCTAAGATCTGCTCCTGTGGGCGGAGCTTTCCATCACTTCTTGAACATCTGACCATCTGCTGAACATCGGACATCTGCTGACGCGCTAGGTGTGCCCCCTGACCCCGCGTGCCCGAGCCAGCTCGGCCAGGCGCCCAGGGAAAGCTGCCCGCACCACCCCTGGGACACAGCCTTCGACGGCTACCTCCCTGCCTCTCGACTTGTAACAAGTATTGAGAAGTTCTTCGCTTCCGACATCTCCTTGGGTTGTATTCCCTTCGATGGAGCCCAAGCAGCAAAGCCCTTGAGTCTGGTTACAGATTCACCATACAAATTTGGAGGAGACCCGAACACTCGGGGCAGAGCCAGTGCCTACCGCGGGGAGCTGTGCTGACTCCCTGTCGTTTACACACAGGACCAACCGTGTCTGGCGTGTCCTGGAACTCAGTACCCATGACCGTTTTTCTCATCCTGATCTGTTTTGGGGAGTGATCAGGGGAAGGATTTCCATAAGCCAGCAGCACTGTTCACGCAGGGCTGTGTTCGGCAGGCCCTTACCATGGCATTCCCAACAAGGGACCTTGGTGTCTTTTACTGGAGGGTGGCCAGGCCTCGCTCCCTGGTCCCAGGAGCCCACATTCCCCACATCCACGTCACAGGTGCCACGCGGAGGTCAGAATTACCGGGAGGGGCACTCTTCGCCAGGGCCTGGAGCCAGGTCAAGACAAGGACCCCTGCCTGGTAGAAGAGTCTCGCCTGGGACTACAGGGTGAGGCGTCCTCACTTTGTCTTTTCCTCCATAACATGGACCAGTGGTTCTCAAACTGGAATGTAAACCAGAGTCCCCGGGAGAGCTCGATAAAACTGAGATTGCTGCCCCCCCCCCCCCCCAGAGTCTATCACGCAGCAGGTCGGGATGGTCCTGAGAATTTGCATTTCTAACCGTAGTCTCCAGAGGACGGTGATGCTGCCAGCTGTGAAACTCCACTCTGAGAAGCACTGACGTAGACCACGAAACGGAAGCCGCAGTAGCTTATTTCCTATGACGGTCCAATAATTTTATAAAAGACTGACATTCCAGTAACACCTCTATGCCTTCCCCCAAGATTCCAAGTTGAGAATAAAATCAGCCACCGCAGTTTTCTACGGAGGAAAAGGTGGAGTCACTTTGAAAAGGAGAAGTGATATCTCATTAGAATTTAGGTGAGTAAAAGTACAGCTCAGACAAGTTTAGGATATGTTCCCAGGGTGTAGGAAGGGAATTGTCAAGATTTGAGAACTAGAACGGCGGGAGGGGTCGGAATTCTTTACTATCACCCAGATGATAATCTATCCCTTTTCCCCCCAGCATTTTCTCTGCCTTTGGACAGTCTTATCTTATCTCTGACACCTGGTGTGAAAACCAAATATGTCAAACACTTGTTCAATTCCCACCCTTACGTTGCTCTAGGAAATAATTTGATTGACTCTTGTTTGTGCAAAGAATTCTCAGTTTCCTGTCTGGGTCTGGTTTTGAGTTTCCCACTGCACCAAACTGGAAACGCAGCAGGTAGAAACATCCACTTTTTATCCACCTGCACGACCCTGGAGGCAATCCCCAGGGAATTCCTGTTGTTCCCCGTATTCCCAGACCCTTGCCCCTCCACCTCCACCCAGGCTTGCCCTGGGATGCAGGTTTACTCTCCCCTCCTAGTCGATACCATTTCTCTGAGCTACACCGGGCCGTGCCCACATGTTTCTTAGACACCCCAGGAACTTAATCTTTACTTGTTCTTTATGGGAGACCAGGCTGCTGCCTGCGCCCATGCTATGGTTGACGGTGGTTTGGTGTCTTCCTTTCCCAGGGAAGCTTGAACCCACAGCCTTGAATACAAAGGCATAACTAGAGAGTTTAAGACCCTTTACTCAGTTTGCAATCCAGGACCAGGGTCTTCATGAGATCCCTCTTTTTGAAGAAACTCAGTGGCAACTTCCCAGTTTCCATCAGGACACGAGCCAGCCACTACTTTCTCGAAAGATGCTCGCTTTCCCCAGACCCAGGACCACCACCAACGAACCCTCCTTCCCATACAAGACTTCTTCTAATATATTCCTTTTATTCCTGCTTTATTGGAAAGAGGTAACTCTGACACAAAAGGGTAACTCTAAAGACTCTTTTCAGGTCATCTTCAATCTGTGTTTTCCTTCCTGTTAGGTGACCAGAAAACCTTCAAGCACAGCAAATAAACTGGCCACATTCGACCCATATGCACTTGCTCTAACTCAACGGTCCTCAACTGGGGGCAACTCTGGCCCCCAGCGACATTTGGCGATGTTCAGAGATGTTTTTGATTGTCCCAACCGGGGTGAGGGATGCTCCTGACATCTAGTGGATAGAAACCAAGGATGCCACTAAACATTGAACAAAGCATAAGTCAGCCCCCATAACAAAATATTACTCCAAATGTCAATGGTGCCAGGTCGGAGAAACCCTGATAGATGACTGACCAGAGGGAATGGACAACCCGACTCCCAAAGAACAGGATGGTAACAGGTTCTCCTATGAACAGGAGAATCTCTGGCTATATTCCCACCCTGACAGCACTCAAGAAAGCCCCTAGAACAGCACTGATCCTTCACTTGCACATGACAAGAATGAGAATTTGAAGTCCTGGCATCATCCTCGGAAGATGGGTATCTTACGTTAGGTCCTCCTGGAAGGGATGCTTCATTTGGGAGGTAATCCCAGGGAAAAGGAGTAGGGCCGTGGAGCAGACAGGAAGGGGAGGAAGCCATGAGAGGGTGATGTTATCAAGCTAATTTACCAGTGTAGACAACGGAAGCTTAATCCCACCAGGGAATGCTGAGAAAAATCTAGAACATTGTCCCAAAGGGGGAAGGGAGCAGCGCTATTTACTCACATATCCTGTCAGTCAGGGTTGAGAGCTCCCAAGGGCAACTGATCCCCCAGCACTTGCAGTTGGCCCAAACGCAGGTCCGCTAAGCCCGTAAGCAGAAGCCTCACGCAAGACTCTCAGGTGCTGACAGTTGGAAGTTGCACGTGGAACTGATGGGCCTCCGTGGCTAAGGCTGCCTCTACTGCAGCGGGATTGGTAGGTGTGCTCCTTCTCTACCTTGCATCTCTCTCACGTTTGAATATTTACAGTGAGGACTTAAGGCCATCAGTAGCGAGAATAAAACACTCAGAAACCTACGATACCGGAGGGAAATGCAAAAAGTGTCATCAAAAAATTAGGATTAAATGTAGCTTTTGATTGCAATGACGCTATCTGACTTGAACAAGGCAGTTCAAAATCATATTTCACCCCAACCAACACGAGATAGAGACGATCTACCTTGCAGTGTCGGTAGCACCAGCCTCGTGGATCTGTCCTCCCACGTGCCACAACGCTCCAAATCAGGGGGTCCTCTCGGGCGCGTCCCTAGTGACTGCAGCAAGCTCCCGGACTGGACAGGATGAGGACGCCGAGGCAGAGATCCCGGTTTCCTAAACTTCCTGCCTGGCTTTGGATCACCTGTCTATAAAATTTGAAAAGTCAAACTTATAAAAAGTATTACCCAAGCTTCAATTTTCGAAAAAATCTATTAGCAAAGTAACTCAAGCAGAGACAAGAACGTGACGTGGAAATTGAGTTCAGTCATCACTGGGGCACTGAAGCTACCCAGTCCCTTTGGCGAGATCTCACTTCCCAGAGTCTGGAGTCTTGTGGACTCATATACAACGTAATGGGAACTCTGAGCCTTATCAACCATCAAATACTTCGTCACCTTTTTTTTTCCCCGCGTTACTTTTTTATGCCCACTAGTCTGAACCTCCACTAATACGCACAAGAGAAACTGAACTTGTTTCAATTGCATTAATTAACACAGGTGAGCGGATTTAAATTATAATACGATTCAGGAAAATGAGGCAGCAGGGTAGGATTAACTGTAGCATCTTTCCTACCGCAAGGGAGTTATCAGTTATTCTAAACTTAATAAAAATAATTTACAGACATTTTTCAGATTTCTTTTTTTTTAATAAATTTATTTTTTATTGGTGTTCGGTTTGCCAACACATAGAATAACACCCAGAGCTCATCCCGTCAAGTGCCCACCTCAGTGCCCGTCACCCAGTCCATTTTTCAGGTTTCAAAAGCACCTCAAAGGCAATTATGATTTATCGATGTACATATTCATTTATTTACTCCTTAGCCCTGTTTGAAAGGTCAATCATGAACATTTGGAAAGGACAAAGTGCAGAGATTTTTGTGATGCCAGATAAGGATGATAGTAGTAAAACCCAAAACAAAACTCTACACACACACACACACACACACACACACACACACACACGTCTTTTTAAATTAATAAACATATTTCAGGCACCATCATTCAGCATAAAATATGTATCATTTTAACTAGAAACACTCATCTTTTTGAAATATTAGCTATTCAATAATTAATGAAAACTAAATAAAGGAGTTTCTTAAAAATTAGAACATGAGTAGATTGTTTCTACAGTGTCAGCTCAAGAGCTTAAAATATCAGCTATGTCACTGCAGAGTAAAAAAGCACATTCCAACAAAAATAAGCCTCAGAGGACAGTTGTTGCACCTTGGCTTGCTCCCAACACCAGATATATGGGTTACCTCATCCAAGAATCTATGGGTAAACATCACCAGAAAGAGTCCTTTAAGCTAAAACTCAAAGAGGGCAAAATACAACTTGCTGAGAATGGTTACAACTCACCTTCTAGGGTGAGGCTGACAAATATTTTTCTACAAGTGACCAGGGGCAAAATGTCCAGAGCAAACACGGAATTCTGGTGTCCGGTTCCTCCTCCCACCACTGTGGTCAAGACCCCAAGTCTTCAGCCTGGCCTTTTCTGGACCCTTCATCTCCTTATGTGTGTCTCATGATCACAAAACTTTTGTCCTATTATCTGAAATGTCAGTTTATCTGTTTAGGGCATCTTACGAATGGATGGATGGTCATTCCGAAGCTTCTTTTTGGACTTTTTACTCAAGGGAGTGCAGGGAGGTGATGCTTTGATTCGCCACCCTGTTCCATAATAAAAGCAACGATAAAGTGTAAAGACAGAGAAACATGAGTATAAACTTGGGTTTAAACACCCACCCACCCCCCAAAAAGTATCTCTGTGGACCAGACAAGAATATAAACGCTAAGCAGTGAACTAGGCTGAGGCTGCAGACTTATTGAGGTCACGTCCCAAGTAGGCAGCAGAAACCCCGGAAAGGCTCCCACTGGCCAAAGACGGAACAACTGGACACTCAAGAAGAGTAATACCTACGAAAAACGGAAGCACAGTAAAAGTAAAAAGAATCCAGAGTTGATAGTGATACTTTTTAATAAATGCTTGAGAATCAACTCATTATTCTAAAGGCTGACAAAGGAAAGGAATCCAGTATTTCTTCTGCTTTTCTATACAGACTATATACCTCCGGGTAACGATAGCTGAAGAGAGAAAATTCCTGTTCAGGAAAAGAGGAATGCCACCTAATAAATAAATAAGGAATAATAAAATTAGAATATGACCATCTTGTAACCCCTAATGAAATCATGTACGTGGGCAGTTATAACCAATGGCTGCGAAGACCCCTAGGTGAACAACTGATCCATCTTAATGTCATGAAAATAGAAACAGATGTCGTGTGTCTTCTGTTGGGTGCCAGGGGACCCATACACCACCCCCTAGAAAGTGTCCCTGCAAAAAAATAGAGTCGGAGCCCAATCTCACAAAGCCTCATCTAGATCAATTACTATTTTACAGAGGAACATATTAAACCACATCGTCGAGGAAAAAGAATATCAGTTTCTTGATAAATTATGAGAAAACAAGGAGATTTGAAACCTTTCTACATACTTGATGACTTTTGAGAAATAACGTCAATTTTTTTTTTTTAGATGTGACAACTACACGATAGTTACTCCTTACAAAGATTTCTACCAAGTATTTACAGGTGATGTGATACGATCTCTAATTTTACGTCAAATAATCCATTGCAAGAAGGAGGGGATCCACAGAGGAAAAGAAGTAGAGCATATGCTGAGAACTGGAGAAGTCACTTGGCTAGCTGATAGAACGGAGAGGGAAAGGGGGAGACCACCTGGACACACAAAAAAGTGGGATTTCAGGGGATCCCCGGGTGGCGCAGCGGTTTGGCACCTGCCTTTGGCCCAGGGCGCGATCCTGGAGACCTGGATTCGGGATCGAATCCCACGTCGGGCTCCTGGTGCATGGAGCCTGCTTCTCCCTCTGCCTGTGTCTCTGCCTCTCTCTCTCTCTCTCTCTCTCTGTGACTATCATAAATAAAAATAAAAAATAGAAAAAAATAGAAAAAAAATAAAAAATAAGTGGGATTTCAGTGGATCTACACCTCCTTGGTAGACAGCGTGGTTCAGGGCCCTGCAGCATCAGCATCACCTTCCAGCCTGTCAGGAAGGCTGAGTCTCAGCCCCGTGCCAGACTCCCTCAATCAGAGACCTCATTAAACCAAGATCCCTTGATAATTGGTGTGCGCAGTAAAGTTTGAGAAGTACGTTTGTAGAACACTTTGGAAGAGATTATCTTCCAAACCATGAACTGCTATAGTACGTTTATTTAAGTCTACCCTAAAGGCTCTCAATAATTCTGTACAGTTTTCTGAAGAGAGGCTGTACTGTGCAGCCGGGGCCGCCCATACTGAAACCCCATAGACTGGGGGGTGGCTTCACAACAGAAATTCATGTTTGCACAATTCTGGAGGTTGGAAGGCCAAGATCAAGGGGTAGCCAATTCGGTTCCTAGTGGGAATCTCCTCCTGGCTTGCAGACGACAACCCTGTGACCTCACACAGCCTCTCCTCTGAGGAAGAGCAGAGAGAGCCAGCAACGAGAGAGCTCCCTGGCGTCTTTTCTCAGAAGGACACTAATCCTATGGGATCAGGGCTCCACCCCTGTGGCTTCCTTTAACCTTAATTACTTCCTTAGAGGCCCTATCTCCAAATACAGCCCTGGGGCTAGGGAGCAGAGGATTTCAACGGGTATTTGGCAGGCGGGGAGGTAGGGGTGGAGGGGGGCGGGAGACACAAACATCCAGTCCAGAATAGGACTTGCAGCGAGTTTTCTGCATTTATTACCAGTAACTGGTATTTTTAAGTGATTTGTGAAATACATTTATTTGTAGATTTCTTCCAATCTTCTATGTGCATAATCCTGCCATCTTCAAATAAAGGCAGTTTTTCTTATTTTTCAGTCCTTATACCTTTACTTTTTTCTTAACTTTTTCCCCAAACTTTGCAGCAGGCTCTTAGTAATCACTCTTTGCAGACTGAGGATGTGCCCATCGGTCCCTAGTTCACCCACAGATTTTATCATGAATCGATGCTGAAATTTCGTCAGATGTTTATGCTGCATCTACTGAGATGATCTATGGTAACGTCCCCTTTTCCACTCCTGGCATTGATTATCTGTACGTTACCTGTTTTTTCCTAGGTCTTTATTACCAATGATTTTATTAATTTTTAGCTTCATTGATTTTTCTCTATTATACATTTGTCTCTTATTTCATAGATTTCTACTCTTTATTATTTCTTTTTATCTTCTTCTCTGGATATGATTTAATTTTTTTTTTACCAGCTTCTTGAGGTAACAGCTTAGATTACTGGCTCAGATTTTCTTCTCTTTTAATAGAAATACATAAGGCGACAAGTTTCCTTCTATCTATTATGTTAGCTGCATTCCATACATTATATCACATCTTCATTCAGTTCGGAATGTTTCCTGATTTTCTTTATGATTTCTTCTTTGGCTCACTGATTATTTAGAAGTATAATTCTTAATTTTCAAGGACATGGGAAACTCCTAGTAATCTTTCTCTAGCTAATTATCTAGTTACCTTTCAAGTTTATGTTGTGATCAGAGAATAGATTTTATTTAATTTCAAGAATTTGAAATTTACTGAAATTTGCTTTATGGTCTATAATTAATTTAAAAAAAATGTTCCATGTGGGTTTGAAAAGAATTCTATGGGGAACCCTGGGTGGCGCAGCGATTTAGCGCCTGCCTTTGGCCCAGGGCGCGATCCTGGAGACCCGGGATCGAATCCCACGTCAGGCTCCCGGTGCATGGAGCCTGCTTCTCCCTCTGCCTATGTCTCTGCCTCTCTCTCTCTCTGTGTGTGACTATCATAAATAAATAAAAATTTAAAAAAAAGAAAAAAAAAAGAAAAGAATTCTATGGATATTCAGTGTTTTATACGTCAATTAGGTCAAGTTTATTAATTACATCACTCAAAATTTCTACTCCTTTACAATTGTTTTTCTGCTTATTCTATCAATTACTGGCAAAAGTATGTGAACATCAGGAACTAAGAGTGTCAGTTTCCCTATTACTTTTAATCTGTCAACTTTTGCTTCATGTATTTGATATTATATTGTTACACATGAAATGAGAATTCTTACATCTTTCCCATACATCAAACATTTTATCATCCTTTTACTTAACTTTTCTGTATCCTTATGTTTTAGATGGATCCCTCAAAATTTTTATACAACTGATAATTTTAGTCCATTTATTTTTGATGCAATGACCGATTCTTTCCTATTAAGTCTACCACCTTACTAAGGATTCTTTACTTGTCCCACCTGTTCTGTGCTTCTCTTTTTCTTCTTTCCTTTCAGATTCAATCTTTTAAAATATTTTTTATTATTCCAAATCCTTGCCCATTAGTTCAGAAGTCATGTACTCTTTTAGTGTGACTCTAGATAGCAACCTGCATCCTTTGACTTACCAAACTCTAATACTAATTGCTGCTCTCACCCTCTGATGGACAAAATACCTTGAAATACTTTAATTCCATGTTTCTTCCCTTAACAACTTACATGCCAATTTGTCGTGTATTTTATATGGTTTATTTAATTGATTTATTTATTTAAACCCCCGTAAGACCATTTAATTATTGTTTTATTTTTATTTTTTAAATTTTTTATTATTGTTTTATACCATTAGTATTCATTTATATTTACCAATATACTTTCTTTTGGGAGGAATAGTCTTCATTCTTCCCAAACTTCCATCTGAATTAATTTTCTTCTGCCGAAAGAAAACCCTTTAGAATTTCTTTCTGCATGAATCTGCTGACAAATTCTCTAAATTTAGTTCTTGCCTAGATTCTCTATATTTTTATTCATCGGTGATCTTTTCAAAAGGCTTAGAATTCTAGGTTACTAATGGGTTTTTTTCTAGCACTTTAAAATATGATTTTGTCATATTTTACACATATTGTGTAATTTTGTCATATTTTACACATATTGTGATTTTTGTCTTCTAGTTTCCATCATTTGTCAGCCATCAGTTTAATTGTTGTTTATTTGAAGACAATTTATCTTTTTTTAACCTTGCTTTCCTTTTTTACCCTTGGTTTCAGTAATATTATCATAATATGCCTTGTTTCAGAGTTGTAGGCAACCTTTGTGGGCTGATGAATTTCATCAGCTATGGGAAATTCTTACATCTAGTTTATTCAGATTTGCTTCTACTCCATTCTCTTTCTTCTCTCCTTGTTGAACTATAATTACTCATAAGTTAGAGCTTTTCACTTCATCCTCCATGTCTTCTATCCACTATTCCAATTTTCCATTCTTTTCTTTTCTACAAATTTCACTCTAGAGATTGACTTTAACCCCTCAGGCAGCTCACTAATTCTCTCATCAGTTGTGTCAATCGACTGAGATATTCCAAATTCATTATTAAATTTTCTGTTCCAGATTTTCTATTTGGTCTTTTCTCGTATAGGTTCCACATCTGCCTAACTTCTCCATTGTGTCCTTTACCACCTTCTCCAAAGTAGGTATGTTTATTTTGAATTCTATATCTGAAAATTCTAACATCTGGCACCCTTGTGAGTCTATTTCCATAGCGTTGTTTCTGTTGGCTTTCATTCACGTCTCCTGTCTGTATATTTTTTATTATGCCTTAAATACCGTTTTTGCAAAATTCCTTTTAGAAGTAATTTGAGGCATTGGATAATGATATTGTTTCTCCAGGACGGATTTATATTTTCTTCACTGGGTGCCTAGAAATACTAGCACCCTGGGCCAACTTCCCATTCACCCTTTTCTGCTCCTGGAGTGCAACCCTTTGTAGTCCCAAATCAATGTGGGGCAGGAGGCACTAGAACTCTTTCTCAACCTTGATGGGCCTTGGACACCAGTCACTGCAGCATTAACTTCATAGGGCATCAAACTACTGCATGACCCCTGACCTCTTGGCCTCCTATCTCCAAGAACTGGGAGAAAAGCAGACTCAGCTCCAAGACCACCCTCTGAGTCTTGCCCTATCTCTAGATTCTGGCATTGACAATCTTTGCTATTTTGTTCACTTTCTGGGATTGTAACACAGTTTTTGTCTGTTTGTTTGCTGGTTTGGATCCAAATTTTCAGGTTAGACTCAGCAGGAAGGTCAGTCCGAATGACTCTGCCCACCATTATTAAAATAGAAGACATTTAAACATAATTTTCTTTCTTTTTAGTCTTAAATAAGAGGAGCTAGGAAAACAAAAAGCTTGCTAATTCCTCCTATTCCCAAGTGGTTCCTCAATTTATAATCATTTAATCCAAAATAACCACAAACTCACTTGACCAAAATAATGTCTTTTAAAAGTATTAATTTAAGCAAATGGTTATATCAGAATATTATTAATGTGACTTCCATTTTCTTCAAAATCTAAATAAAACTGTGCTTCATAGCCACAAAGTTTATCACAGTTGATATAACTAACTACAGGAATAACTAGATGGACACTCCATAGGAAGAACAAACTTGGAGTACTTCATTGAGAGTACAGTTTTAATAAAATGGCTTAAAGATATTCTAAAGCTTGCTGTAACTTTTGCAAACTTTTCAAAATTGATTATTGTAAGTTATTAGCCCAAGCACTATCTAATTAAAAATCGCCATTTCTGCCCCATGATGTTTGCCCGATTTCACCGTACTCAAATTTCAACCATTTAAGAAAATCCAAATCGAAAACACATTTTATGACCAAAAAACACCAATCTTTTAAAACCTCTTCAAATGAGCATTTGAGACTGAGAAATTGCTTTTAACCTTTCAAATTCACTCACATTTAACAAATATTTGTTGGGTACCAACTATATATCAAATATATAAGTATATTGCTACATTCTTTTTTAAAGTATGTCAGTCTCTTGCTCGTGTACTTTACTGATTTATGTGTCATATTAAACATTAGTGTCTATAATATAATCAGTGAAAAGAATATTTCCCAGCTCTCTGTGTAATGTGTCTAAGACAGTCTTGAAATTTAATCCAATGTCTGCATTATCTTCCTCATAAAAAGGGACAAATGCAATTGGTAGTAAATGACATCAATCTTCTTTTCTACTCACCCAGCAAATGTTATCACCTGTGGTTAGAATTTTTCTGAAACAAGGCTATAGTTAATTGGAACTTCAAATCTCTTTACAGCAGGGTTGATTTCAGAAGTGGATAAGGATTGTAGAAGTAGCAAATAAGATCTCCCAACTTGCCAGAATCATAGGTGCGACCCCCTTTTATAAATAAGGAAACTGAAGCTACGTGAGGATAAAAGAAATGTTTAGGGCCCCAGCTAACCACGGCCAACCCAAGTCCAGAATCCCTGTCTATCCCCCAGGTCCACATAATGAGAGACTAGATTCTACAACAGATATCCTGCGAATGTGTTTTTGTTTGTGTATATATACAATTATCATTATTTGAATGTTTTGAGGAGAGCTTATTTTCCTTTCTTCTTTTCTTTTCTTTTCTTTTTTTTTTTTTTTTTTTTTTTTTTTTTGATCATCTCAGAATAGAAAAGCCACCAATTTGTTCAAACCTGTGGCAATTACTGAATGGGCTCATGTTCAAGTTGGGCAAAAGATTTCTTTCATTTTGTGTCAATACCTAAGAACTTTAGCAGTGTCTGAGACGACTCAGATGAATTTTATGTTCGTTTTTAAGCTCCTTTCAATGGCATGGTGAAGGGTAGGATGGAAGGAATCGCCCCATCTCTCACGGTGGCAGAGCCAAGTTGGAATTGTCCCACGAAGGACCACAGTTAACTGACAAGATGTGTGGACTCTGAGCACATTTTTGTTACATATTTTTGTTTGTCTTCAAATTATACGTTTGCTTTGAAAAAGTGAGATAATAAAAGCAAGAACAAAGGAATGGATGTTGAAGACTGTCCTCTCGTTTAAGACTTTTGCAAAATTGCTACTTTCCATTACAGTGTCTAGATCAGTGCTTCTCAACCTTGCATACTCATGATACATCCTGAGGAGCTTCAGACAATACTAATGCCTGGGCCCCATGCCCAAAGGGCCTGATTTGTTCGTCTCTGGTGGGACCTGAGTCCAAGGTGGGGATTTTTTTTTCTTTTTTTTTTTTTAGTTTCAAGAATGATGCCCATGAGGAGCCAGTGCTGAGAGTAGCTGACTCCAGACATTGCTCTGAAGTCAAAGGGAACAATTTTCATTTGTAACAAATATAGGGAGAATCTCTTCCTTGTAGTGTGGCCTTCTTTCTTCAAATGAATTAGAGGAAGGACTGACACTTTCTCATATAATACACTGCCTTTTCCTTTGTTAGAAATTCCTCACTACCTGACTCTAAGGATTGGCCCATATTCTCAAACAACCTAGTAAAATCTTAAGTCTCCAGAGTGCGTAAGGCTCCAGGGTCAGGCTTCAAGCAAAGAAGCTGGCAAGTGCAAAGTCTGAGAGCCCTAACCTCCCCAAATGACCTCTTCAACTATTCACTTAGAAACCTTATTGGTACAAAGAAAATAGAGAACAGACTAGAAGAGAAACTCTCCGTCAAATCTGCCCAGTTTTGTTGTAAAATGTCATCATAATTTTAGTGCTGCCCATGTAGCATTTTAAATAGCATTATCTTCCAAAAACCTGAATCCTTGTCATTTGGATTTGTATAGTTGATGAGAAAAGATGGGTATGGCTGTGCCCACTTTGTACATGGAGATTTATATGCATAATTTTAGTGATTTATTCAAAGTCAACTGTCAGTGACAGAATCAAGAAATTGAAGCTGTGTTATAATATTCCTTTTGATGTTCTTCAATTCACACTAAAAAAATATTCTATTCAGATATTTACTTCAATTTTAAGAATTGGTGATTTAACACTGGATTATCAAATTCCACAAAATGTAAAACAGCCGTACAAATACTAAACCTGGAACAAAACAAATCCCGAAAACTGAAAGAGAGGGTCTCTATAGTCTGTAAACACAACTACAAGTTATGTTTCGCTTCAGCCTTTACTTTTACCATCTCTTACTTTCAAAACAAACTTTCTTTCATCATATTCATAATTGCCCTTAGTATATTGAAGAACATGATTATAAATTTATACATTTTATATATAAGAAGAAATTTATGGCCGATTATTACTGAGCAAGTGTATAGAACTTTCTTTCCCAGAAATTTCCCAAGAGGATTTACGACCCTCTGGCCCTCGAATACTGCGGACTACAAGAAATAGCAAACATCATAGTGACTCTACATAATTCCTTTTTTTTTTAAGATTTTATTTATTCATGAGAGACAGGGAGAGAGAGAGAGGCAGAGACACAGGCAGAGGGAGAAGCAGGCTCCACGCAGGGAGCCCGATGTGGGACTCGATCCCGAGACTCCAGGATTACACCCTGAGCTGAAGGCAGGTGCTCAACCGCTGAGCCACCCAGGTGTCCCTCTACATAAATTCTAAAGAAGAAACTAAGTACATCTCACGCACACCTATCTTGCATTGGGACAATATAAATGCTTCCCCTTCCCTACTCCCACACCCCCCTCCAGCAACAACAACAAATCTGCTCCAAGGGGAGGAAATAGTGAAAATAATTATTTCTCGGTCCTTGTTCTGGGTCCACAGCAGTCACTGATGGCCAGAGTCCAAGCCCAGGAGCGTTATCACCTATAGTTTCAGGTTGGGGTTTCGGCACCCACAAATAACCGCAGATTTCCTTTAACCCCTCCTTTGAGTCGTGTTAAAGGAAAAGTGAACATCAAGACTCTGGTGGCCCTATACTCAGTGTGGGGGAAAACATTCCTATTTTTCCTAAACTTCATCTCCGCTAAGGGTCAGCTAGCATAAGCTTCACTGATCTACGTCATACACACACCAAGAGGCAACGGTCATGTTGCCAACAAGAAATAAGATCGAGCATGGCTCAGCCTCCAAGCACAACCGGAAGATCCGAAGCTCAACGGGAAGAAACGTACACACTGTTCTTCCAAGACCCTCTGGGAATAAGCCCCAGAATGACACCCCGTCTTGCTCAATACCCAGCCCTCTGGACAAAAGCAAACTTTTCATTCTGCACTTAATGCTTTGCATAACTCATTGAGAAGCTTTCAGATAAGCTAAGCATATTTTTGTCTAAATTTCAAAGAACAAGATTCTTTTTAAAGTATTTTGCCTTAAAACTTTGGGGAGAAAAGGGAAGCCGTGTTTTTTCACCTAAACAGATTTCAAGTATACGTATAAAAATGAAAATAAAACAAGTGTTTGTTCCCTTGCCCCTGCCTCGGGACCATCTCACATTTTTTAGCTGGAGCCTGTGCATCATACGTAAGGTGAGCTCTGCTTGGACCTGAGCCATTTGTGACTTTATAGGAACGGACGAAATCCTCCAAAGAGACCAGAACTACTACTTAAAAGCTGCTTGCTAAGTGATTTTTTCCCCTCTTTTTGAAAAGAAGAGGCAAAACAAACTTTTGTCTATGAGCAAGGACTCCAAATTCAATTAGTCTTCTTCCAAGAATGTTCTTTAAAACACACTGTCAAGAAAATGACTCCTTCCCATTGTTGCTTGACAGTCGAAATCTCTGTTCACGAGTTTCTCACAAAACAAGTTTTTCTTAGTATCTGGCTTGGGTTTTTCCTCTTCACCCTTATAAATAGAAAAGTAACTGCGTAGGAATCTTGAAAGAGACGCTCATGACTGAAGGGAACTGAAAGGAGGATTTTATAACGTGGCTCTGGTAGCAGGAAGCACATATTTAATGTTTTCTACCCACAGTAACATACGTTTCGTGGTGAGGGGTGCTGGTGCGTCGCCTGCGCCGGTTACACGTCAAGTTTTAATCACCTACTTCTCTCCCCATCACCCATGAAATTCAAAAAACAGCTTTCCCTGGATTTCTGTGCGCACAAAAGCAAGATAGAAAATCTTCTATGTTCTTTTGCTGCCACCCAGTGGTTCTGATGGGCCAACGCAACGATGACAACTGTGGAGACAGAAGCACATCTCAGAAAATTCTCAAAGGCATGAAAATGCAAATTATTAACAGTGAGACATTTTCAGGAGGGCAGGTAACGTGTTCCATCGTGTTGCATGAATATTGAAGGGAAAGGGAAACCTCACCTAGTATGGAAATTCAAGCACGAGTGGGGGCACTTGGCTGGTTGGGCCGCAGCGGACGTCGTAGGCACCCAATAAACACCTGTTAATCTCAACCAACCACATCTTTATTTTTTTAAAAACCGGTTACATTTTTAAATTGTTTCGTTAAAATCCTTTTTTTAAAAAAAAATTGTGTATCTATGTATTTATTTGACAGAGAGAGTATGAGCAGGGTGGAGAGGGAGACACTGAGCAAGGAGCCCTACACGGGGCTCCCTCCCAGCATCCTGGGGTCACCACCTGACCCAAAGGCAGACGCCCAACCGACTGAGCCACCCAGGGGCCCCTCCTTAAAATTCGTATCCAAAAAAAAAAAAATATTATCATCAAGAGATAGAATAAAAACGTGACTCAAAAACTATTCGCAGCTGAATGTAAAGGGATAACGGGCTGCAAGAAAATATTATAAATGTCAGCCAATGATTCCTCGGCCAGGGAGGGGGTGAAATCTCTCTTTAATTTCTATAAAGAGCAGGTTTTACACGGCCAGAGGGGGGATTCGATGGGTTAAATCAGGTAATTCAAGGAAAAAATGATTTTTGAGGCATAGGCCAGGTGTAGCCGTGGGGGCTCCGGGACTAGCCTGCGGTGCTCTGCTCGTCCCACCTGGGCAGGTGCCCGCGGTGCTGGAAGCGGGAAGAGGTCCAGGGGGTCCCGGTCACCGCCCGGCCCGGCCCGGCCCCGCAGGAGCTGCAACCCCCCCCCCCCCCCCCCCCCCCGGGCGGCGCTTCCAGAACAAGGGCCCGCGGGGCCGCGCTGAGCCCCGCCCCCCCCCCAGCGGGTCCCCCATCCCGGGTGAGGTGCCCTACGACGGCAGGTGCCCCGGCAGGGCCCCGAGCACCCCCGCCCGGCCTCGCGACTGCAGGTCCCCGGTGTCGCCGGCCGCGCCCCATCCTCGCGCAGGAACACGGCACAGTCCGCGGCTCCAGGAGGCGGGAGGAGACGCAGGGGTGCGGCCGCGCTCAGCACCCCGCGCCCGCCCAGCCCTCCGCGCCCACCCCCGCGCCCGCACCCACCCTCCGCGCCTGCGCCCACCCTCTGCACCCACCCTCTGCACCCGCACCCACCCTCCACGCCCACCCTCTGCACCTGCACCCACCCTCCACGCCCACCCTCTGCACCTGCACCCACCCTCTGCACCCACCCTCTGCACCCGCACCCACCCTCTGCACCCGCACCCACCCTCCACGCCCACCCTCCGCACCTGCACCCACCCTCTGCACCTACCCTCCGCACCCACCCTCCGCGCCCGCACCCACCCTCTGCACCCACCCTCTGCACCCACCCTCTGCACCCGCACCCACCCTCTGCACCCGCACCCACCCTCCACGCCCACCCTCCGCACCTGCACCCACCCTCTGCACCTACCCTCCGCACCCACCCTCCGCGCCCACACCCACCCTCTGCACCCGCACCCACCCTCTGCACCCGCACCCACCCTCCACGCCCACCCTCCGCACCTGCACCCACCCTCTGCACCTACCCTCCGCACCCACCCTCCGCGCCCGCACCCACCCTCTGCACCCACCCTCTGCACCCACCCTCTGCACCTGCACCCACCCTCTGCACCCGCACCCACCCTCCACGCCCACCCTCCGCACCTGCACCCACCCTCTGCACCTACCCTCCGCACCCACCCTCCGCGCCCGCACCCACCCTCTGCACCCACCCTCTGCACCCACCCTCTGCACCTGCACCCACCCTCCGCGCCCACCCCCGCGCCCGCGCCCACCCTCCGCACCTGCGCCCACCCTCTGCACCTGCACCCACCCTCTGCACCCGCACCCACCCTCCACGCCCACCCTCCGCACCCGCACCCACCCTCTGCACCCGCACCCACCCTCCGCACTCACCCTCCACACCCACCCCCCGTGCAGGCCGCGCAGCCGCATCCACCTGCCGGTGCCCACGGGGCCTCGTGGGCCTCCCGCCGCCTGGACCCCGGGTGGAGGCCCCGCGCCGCTCCCTCGGGCCCCTCGAGAGCAACCAGGCCCGCGGCCGCCTCGGATGCGGGACACGGGACCCGAGGCCCGACCTGCAGCATCCGCAGCACCTGGGCTCACGGCCCCACGGGCACACGGAGGGGGGGAGACACCCGCACGACAGCCCTTCGGGAAGGACGGACTGCGGATCCTTCCTATTCATCCGTGAGCGCTTTTTACACTGAATGACCTTCGGGGCCTGCCTGCGGCCCAGGGCGTGACCCCGGGTCCTGGGATGAGTCCTGGGTCGGGCTCCCTGCATGGAGCCTGCTCCTCCCTCTGCCTGGGTCTCTGCCCCTCTCTCTGTTTCTAATAAATAAATAAAATCTTAAAAAAAAAAAAAAAAAGAAAGAAAGAAAAAAAAATTTAAGATTTTCTACATCTCCTTTGATCACTTTTTTTTTGAACCACAACAAAAATGTATGGCAAAATCTGCAAATAAAAGCTTTAAAAATAAATCACAACACCGTGGAATAGCAGGACGTGGGCCAACGGGAACCTTACTCACTGGGCACAGTATAGCTACTCTGGGACAGTGGGCAGTTCCTCAGACCCCAAACATACCCTTCCTATCCCCCAGCAATCGCACGTGCTGGTCTTCACTAGACCAAAGGAGCTGAGAACCTGTCCATGGGCAAACCTGCACGTGGATGTGTACAGCAGCTTTACACATAAACGCTAAAACTTAGAAGCATCCAGGACGGTGAGTGGATAAATAGTGTTAGTACCTGGAGACAATGGGATGTTACTCGGCATCAGAAAGCAGCTGTCAAGCCACGAAGACGTGGAGGAGACAACCCATGTTAGAAGCGAAAGAAGCCAATTGGAAGAAGCCACGTAACTGTGTGATCCCAACTAGGTGGCATTCTGGAAAGACACAGCTAGGGAGCCAGGAAAACGATCGGTGGTTGCCAGGTTCTGGGGACAGAGGGAGGGAGGAAGGGATGAGCGAGCGGAGCAGAGAGGATCCTACGGCCGTGACCCTATTCTGCGTGATGCTGTAATGACACATACCTGCCATCGTACAGTTGTCCAAATCCGGAGACTGTCCGGCACCCAGCGTGAACCCTGACGTAAACGATGGACTCTGGGTGCTACGGGATGTGTCTGTGTAGGTTCACCAGTGAGAACGAATGGGGGATGTCGACAGTGCTGGGGGTTTACACGCTGGGGGGCAGAGGGAATGTGGGAACTCCACGCTTTCCACTGTGAATCTAAAACTGCCGTGGAAAATAAAGCTTATCAGTTGATTTAAGATCACATCTAAGCGGGGGGTAGAGGAACACAGGCCATGAGTGATCACACACAACTACAGCTTACGACGACTATTGCAATATTTCTATAAATTTCAAGGCAGAACAGAAGAGTTAAGCTTAACAAGTCATAGTCTAAGAAGGCATGTGTTAAGGGCACATAGCACTTCCCTTCAGGGGATTAAAATACACATTAACTAACACTATTTCCAAAAGTTGCTTTGAACATTTCTTTTCAACGTTCTATATTTAAATTATTTTGTTACGTTAAATGCCTAGATAAGTCAGAGAATGAAATTTAATCACGGGTTATTTCTAATGGTATGTATTTAGGTGATATAGGGAGGTAACGTTGAATATCAGCCTGTGCTAAAGTTGTAAGTAGCATCAATAATTAAGAAAACCACTGTATAAATAAATAAATAAATAAATAAATAAATAAATAAATAAATTAAAAATTAAAAGTTAAAAATTAAAAATATATGATTAAAAATTTAAAAAACCACTGTTAGGGGTTAGTCTTTATTATTAGTGTTTTCTACAAATTTTAAAAGTGGTAGATAAAATCTAGCCATTCCAATTCCTTAAACCGTAATTGTTGTTAGGACAAATCCTAAAAAGATTTTACGCTTTGCTACACTTCTGACATGTATAACTTCTGTTATTGAACAATCAATTTCCATATATTTAGTGAGACTACAGCGTGAAATAAGGTCTTGAAAAAAAAATCTATAAGGGCATTTCTCCTGAAGTTTCATTTTTTTAGTGGAAATTAGGCACAAGAGGGACACCCGGGTGGCTCAGGGGTTGAGCGTCTGCCTTCGGCCCAGGGCATGATCCTGGGGTCCCGGGATTGAGTCCCACATCGGGCTCCCCGCAAGGAGCCTGCTTCTCCCTCTGCCTGTGTCTCTGCCTCTCTCTCTCTCTCTCTCTCTCATGAATAAATAAATAAAATCTTAAAAAAAAAAAAGAAAATTAGGCACAAAAAAAACCCCCTTTCAATTGAGCATTATTAAAACATTTGAGCAAAGATCACACCATCACTTACTTATAACCCTACGGTTGTGCTAACGTTACCTTGAATAAAACTCGGAAGTTGAGAAAGACCAGGGAAGGCGTGCTAGGAGAGCCACTTCAGTGTAAAGGTTCTTATTTTCTAGCTATAGCTGGAATGGAACTTGTCTAAAATGAAAATTAAAAATAAACTGAATTCAAATGTAGGAAAAAATTTAAATGCCTACGGACATTTTTATATACAAGTATTTAAGGGTTGTTTTTTTTTTAAGACAATGAAATATATGCATGCACACTTAGGCATTCTGGTATCATTTCACTGATTATTTATTGTCTAACGTTTCAAAAACTAAACTACCATTCATTGGGTTATCCAACTGTTATGCTGCTTCTTTGAACAAATGTTTTGCTCATCAGTACAACTTTCTCACATCTTTTTACCAAACCATGTAAAACAAAACAAAACAGAACAAAAAAGCCATACTCTCACTTCATCTCCAAGTGAGGAATTATCACTTTCAAATCATTTCTGTCTTTCATTCTGGTGATTACCTTCATAATGTACATCTACACTACTAATTTTCATGGGGCCTCATCTGGCTCCCCATCCTAAAAATAAGGATTTAACTTATACCACTCCTCCTTACTCCTTCCAGTTTTTCATTTAAGAATTTAAAAAGAATAGCAGAGCTATTACCTTTACTCCTGAAATAAACGCAAAGCCATATTCATCACCCGTGTTGTGCAGCATCTGGATTGCTCCCCGTATGAGGAGGTCCTCTTCTCCCCATTTCAAACTCACTTTAATTCTATATGCTTTGACTTTGACTTTCTGTCAAGGCAGATTTTGTTTACATTCTTGTCTTCCGTGTTTGACCTACTGATCGATTCTAAAAGCTGAAAATCAGTACACAGCATTTAAAATATTGAAAAATATTGGGACGCCTGGATGGCTCAGTGGTTGAGTATCTGCCTTCGGCTCAGGGCGTGACCCCGAGGTCCTGGGATCGAGTCCCACGTCGGCTCCTTGCATGGAGTCTGCTTCTCCTGCCTCTGCCTCTCGGCTCTCATGAATAAGTAAATAAAATCTTTAAAAAATATATATATATATATTAAAAAATATTAAACCGGGCCCAAACCAGTAAGCATTAAGTTCTTTAAAGAAAGAAAACTGAATCGTACATCACGCAGTTTAGAATTTGAAAAAATAATAACGTCTTTAAAAAAAAACACTCTATCAAACTGAATTCAATAGGAGATGTAAGTGGTTTGCGCTCTTGGATGGGCACAACTCGGGTACGACGTCCTAGGTCTTTCTTCTCACTGCTTGGAGCGGACCGCGGCATCCTGTTAGGGAAACAGCGCCCAGCACCCAGCGGCCCGGTGGACGCCTCCTCTCCTCCGGGGCCTGACGGGGTCTCCCTTCCTTCAGGGAAACGAGTTTGTTCAGACCAAGTTCAAAGGCCGGCCACGCCGTCAGAACCGGCGCCTGCGAGGCAAGTCCGAGCGCCCAGGCTTCAGGACTGTCACAGACGCTCGACGCGGCCCAGCCGAAGCCCTGACGTCTCTGCCCAAGCTGGCAAACACTCCTGAGTGAATTCATACAGGTTCCCGGTGTTGCCTTCAGAATCCCACGTCCGCCCTGTGTCCTCAAGGCTCCACACCCGCCTGCACGTGCGAACCAGTGACCTGAGCCCTCGTGCCAGGGCCTTCGCATCGGCCGGCCGGGCCCTGTGCAGCGCGGGCCTGCGCTCCCAGGCCTGGAGCCCACGAAGCCAGCGTCGCGGTGCGGGCCCGCTGGCTCCTTCCAGGGGTCGTGGGATCCGTCGTGGCCGCCCGCTCCGCTGCCCGTGGCTCGCGGGCAACCTCGGCGCTCCCGGGCTTGCCCAGTCATCATCCATCGTCTTGCCCGTGTCTATGTTCAGATTCCCCCTTTGCATAAGGACACCCGCGCTCGGGTTAGGGCCCGCCCCAAGGACGGCATCTTCATTACCTCCGCCTGCAATGACCTGACTCCTGGGTTTCATTAGGAGAAACCGTGCTGGGAGTCAGGACTCCAACGTGGCCACTTTGGGGGCGCACCCTTCAGCCCACAGCTGCCATCTTCACGTAGTAAGTGTGACACCTTCCAGCCACTACATACGGAGTAACTGCCCGACTTCCCACGCCTACAACAGAACCTGGCACACAGGAGAGGCCCAGTAAGCGTTTGTGGAATGAGCCGGTGAACAAATGCATGAGACCGTGACGGAAGAGGCCGCGGCTGCGGAGACATTAGCTAGGCCACAGCACCAGGGGAGCGATGCCATTCTGCACGGCATTTAGTGGGAATTAGGACTGTGCCTTGGCAAAATTGCAAAATGCCATATACCCCATGGACCTGTGAGGTCACTCGTGAATAGTCAAAATCACAAATGTTAGAACTCAAGAATGTCAAAACCTATAAAACCTAGCAACTATTTTTTTTAAGATTTTATTTATTTATTCATGAGAGACAGAGAGAGAAAGAGAGGGGCAGAGACACAGGCAGAGGGAGACGATCCCGGGACCCCAGGACGTGGGACTCGATCCCGGGACCCCAGGATCACGCCCTGGGCCGAAGGCGGTGTTAAACAGCTGAGCCACCCGGGCTGCCCAACCTAGCAACTGTTACACGTATTCTTAAATGAATTCTTTCTTAAGGAAAGATAGTAGAAAAGACAGTATCAGAAAGAGGGTAGTAAACGATCTCGATTTAAGTCATGGGATGCGTTTTTAGAGAGCAAAGGTCACTAAATGAACAATGCAGCACGGTTCACAGGTAATCCGCTGAGGTCCGTGAGTCCTTGTTATAGTAACTCTTCTGCTATTTTAATAACTAAACCTCTTTGGACAAGGTCCAAGATGAATTGTACACGCTCCAGTAAATTATAAGCCTCTATTCTTTTTTTTTCTTTTTTAAAGATTTTATTTATTTATTCATGAGAGACAGAGAGAGAGAGAGAGAGACAGAGAGAGAGAGAGAGAGAGAGAGAGACAGAGAAGGGCAGAGACACAGGCAGAGGGAGAAGCAGGCTCCATGCAGGGAGCCCGACACGGGACTCGATCCCGGGTCTCCAGGGTCACGCCCGGGGCCGAAGGCGGCGCTAAACCGCTGAGCCACCCGGGCTGCCCAGCCTCTATTCTTTTTACACTAACATTTTCAACACAGACTCTCAACAGATAATACCCCCACCCCCCGTAACAAGGGGCTGAAGGTATTCTTTTCTGTTTCTCCTAATCATCTCATTCAAATCATATCATTTCCTGGGTACTTGGCTTTAAAACAAACAAACAAACAAACAAAACTGTATTACTGTAAACTTTTAAATTCAAGCCCTGAATAGGTCTATATTCATTTCAGCAGAAGCATCTCGAAATGTTGAATTATCATCTTCAATTCCCTTCAGTCATTTATTGTAGCTGCCAAACTGAAAGGCTGCACCTAAAAGGCAACACTGAACTGAAAGCAAATAATAAAAAAAAAGTCTCTTAAATGTTTCATTTATAAAAGCTTATGTTTCCCCCACCATCAAATTTTGTACACTGTCTGAAATATATCACTTTACGAAAGTGACATCTTGCATGCAGTAATTCTGCTACAATACACTTGCTTGACTTCAAGGTTTATGGGGTTTGTGGGGGGGGAGCTAGCATCTTTTCTCAACCTTTTATGAACAGAAGAATAAGAATAATACAGAGCTAGACTGGTTTTGGTTTCTGGCCTTTTGGGGGTAGGAGGGCAGAATTAAAATTAAACCTCAACCGCCAGTAGATATCACTATAGGCATCTGCTAGATAACTTTTACGAGTCCTTCCTGGCTGTATTAAAAATTATGCCACAAAATAAACACTTTTAAAAGGCACATCAGGTCAGAGGGTGGCTGCTCCAGAGTACTCTAGGACAGCTCACTCTGACGGGAAAACGTATCTGCAAACCAAAAACATTCAAAAAGCATTTGCTTGAAATTCTGCTCACAAGTAACTTAATAGCAAATTAACCAAGTAGAAACAATCTACAGAATTCTACTATGAAGTCCTATAGATTTTTCCCCCAGCATAATTGTTAATGACAACTGTAAAATGCTAGTATACAAAATAAGTAAAATGTAGTTTGTGTTCTCAAAACTGAAGAGTTTTAGACCAGGATAAAAGGAAAAGGAAATGCTTTTTATTAGTAAAGTACATTCAGATCACATTTATATAAAATAGGTTGCTATCAAGGTCATTTGGTAAAAGAGCCATTGAATATATTTGGGCAAGGACAAATTTATGAACGATGCTATGAGGGAAGAAAATGAGACGCCAGTGCTTCTTTTTCTTCCCTTTACATACCAGACTTAGCTATTACATGAGGGTCAGAATCACTGTTCAAATCTTTCTCAGTTAATGTCACTTTGAAAAGCCAGAATTTCTGATAATTTATTGCATAAAATTATCGTTTAACTATATCATAAACTGAGTGAGTCCTAGAGCATCTTTTTCTCCAATGACCTACTTAAGAAGTATCTATATTCAATACCTTGTCCATTTTTGAAGCATTTCCTACATCTCTAGTCAATTTTAAAAGCCTTATTTAGAAATAATACCAATCCATTTCTAATAGCTAGTAGGCCAATTTTTTAATCTGCAGGGTATCTTAAAAACCAATCAACTTGACATAACCTCCTAATTCCAGGAATGTAAACCATAATTCAACCTTCAATTTTCCTCTTAACATATTCTACTTTACTAAAATGAATTCCCATCTTGCAACTATGAACAAGAAAATTGTACTTAAAATAATATTAAAAGACAAAATCTCATTATTTAGTATTAGATTAATAGTCTATAATTCCAATCTTAAAAATATCTACAGCTATAACCTCTCCAACTTGTTAATTCCCAAAGAGATTAATAAAAGATGTGATTAACATCTAAACTTAGAGCAGACTGTCATTTGGAAAAAACTATGTTAACAATAACTACACTCTAGTCAAATAGATCAACCCATCACCCTTTATGGTTCTGACTAAGGTTAATGAGCACAATTTATCATCAATTTTCTAGTAACACTGAAAAAGTGAATTGAACAAAAAGACTACTTTTTTCCTAACACTTTATAAAAATAGAATAAAGACTGGAGTTGTCTTCCTTGGAACCTGCATAGTATTTGCCAATGTAAATGTCATTAAATATTTGTGAAATAAACAAACAACAATAAAAAAATAAGCACCCACTGCACTACCACCATTCAACTCCTTATTACGTGCCAGGTAATAAGTATTTCAAATCCTACATTATAAAATGGAATGCACTCAAACTATTTTTAAATTTCTACTACTAAAACACTGAAATTTATACTAATTATTCACTAAGAAACTTTAATTTAACAGAATTTAGAGTTGGATTTTCACAAACCGGTAACTTTGGCTAATGATTTTCTGCAGCTGTAGGACCTTTCTCATTTTTTTTTTCATGAAATAAGAAAATATACAGAAATGCAAGTTACTAAGTTTCTTTGTAATAAATAACACATGTACACTACACTTGCTCATAACAACCTTTATTTCTCTCATGAAGTTACTTTTTAAAAAAGCTAGAAATTTGAGAGGATGAGGCTGAAAAAAGGAATGAAATAATTATAAACGTTCTTCTACTTCAAAAATGGCCTGACATCTGAGCCAGAAGACTCTGCATCTATCAGTGACTTCCTCTTCATGTGTCATAAAAAGAGTTCAACGTGCTTTACAAAATCCATTACATTTTAAGACCATTTCCAATATCTTCTACCATAAATCAAGAAATCCATTTATTCAAGGTTACTTATGAAGAATTAATCACACAGAAAATTTTAACAACTTCTTTTTCAAAAATTAAAGTACTTTACTGTAGTTGGCATTCCTATACATAATGGTGTGGATTCAAAGACTGAAAGCATTAAAAGCATATAATTAAAATTCAAGGACTCAGACACTAAAAAAATTTTCTGACACACAGAATTCTCTGGAACAAATATTCCAGAAAAATAAGAATATAAACACAATATGATCTCCTCTGGACTTGTCCTCTCCTTAAGTGGTTGGCATTACATAAACACAGAAAGTTATTTCAAAAAACTTGTATGTACTTGATATCACCTCAAAAATATGTAATCAAAAGATCTGAAAAGATTAGACCAAGAGGTCTATGGGCATGATGCATAAGCAACAAAAACTCATGAATTTCTCTATTCCTAATGATTTCTAAAAAGTATCTTCCTAATTTCAAGAGCGAATTTACACAAATGAGAAAAATAAACAGTCAGCTATACAACCTTTACAGTCTTTATTGACAGGGTATATGAAGCCAAAATCCAGTCATCAATATACAGCCTCATTTCCCATCTAAAGCTAATGAGAATATATTTTACTTTAAATGGGACATAGAGGCAAATTGCCAAGAACTAAAATATAACCCTAACGTCTTAATTTCACACTTTGAATATCAAAAAAAGCCATAATTCCCCAAATCATGAAAACATGATGAAGTAGCTACTTAGAAAAAAATGGACATTTAAGTCATTTCTTTCTTAATATTATATAGTGAAAACAGATGTATTTATAACTTTAGTCTTCAGATAGCATACTTCATAAAGTCATTATTCATTTAAAATAGACAAATGTTTACAAAGAACATTTAACTTAAATTTCATAGTTGCTTATAAAATGGTACTTGAAAGATTGACCTGTATAAGGAAATAAGAATCTTGTCAAGAGAGATGATAAACTATAAATATAAAATATATCACAGTGTTAAAAACCTCATAGTGCTCCACAGGAAAATCAATAAAGATAACTTAATCTTTCTAGGGAAAAGAATATTTAGCATTACAAATTTAAAATGTAAATTTTATATATGAATTCAATATGGAATACATTTAACCCTTGCATTGCCACAGAGTCATCTATTGTATGGAAAACAATAAAAATGATGTACTTTTTCAATATGTGTACATCAAAACCAAAAGGTTAATTTTTACTTTTTCCTTTATTGGCAATTTTGGATGAATTTTTAGGCTTTGGTTCCCAAAGGGCATTTTTCACAAATCTTGAAGCTGCACCTTTGTCCAGCTTGCCAGCCTTTTTCTTGTCTGTTATTTCCTTGACTCTGTTCATGTATACTCTGATTCTTTCCTTAAAGATAAAAAAAAAAAAGCAACAGATTTACTAAGCCGTTCACCACCACTAAGTTTTATTATACTATACCTCAGTTAAATTCAACAGATAGATATTTATTGCCTATTGAGTGGTGCTAGTGAACAGGATAAACATGCTCCATGCTCTCCTGAAGCTCATAGTCTGGGGGGAATAGACATTAAAAAGTCATTTCAGAAGTGTTTGGAGTATTTCAAAAGAGGAAGAACAATACTAAGACATCACTACACAGATAAACACTGAATTGTTTACATGTGGGTATATATTTTTTATTTTAACATTAACCTAAGTCCACATAGTTAACTCTTCTCTATCTGAAGTCTATAATCTAAGCTAGAGCTTTCATATACTTGTATGCAACATAAAAATTAAACTCTTGGAATTTTTCTAAACAGGAAATGGAAGAAGTAGTACTTAACTATTTTTTAAATTTTACCTTCTAGTATCACAATTAAAATAAGCAAAATGAAAATACAAGATTTTTTTTTTGAACTTCATAGTTTTGATCGATAAGCACATGATACTTTCTAATGAAATATACAGTTCTAATCAGCCTTTGGGTGAGAAACATAATAGGTTGCCATATCACTTCAAATCTTCTGAGACCATTAATCAAAATAAAGGGCTTTTTTATACTTTGACTAGAGAAATAAAAGGGATGAGAGCCATAAAATAGCATAGTAAATGATTGATCACTGACAAAAGCAAGTTTCATTAAAATAATCAAAATAGTTACAGAAAAATACACAGAAAAATGCAGACCCATAGAACTTAATTGTGAAAGGCTGACAGCTCTGCTCAAAATCCACTCATGGCTTTCTACTTCCCTTAGAGTAAAAGCCCAAGTCCTTCCAACACAACCTCCCCCCCTACCCCCACCAGCCTCGCTTGGAATGATCTTCCTCAAATATCTCCACAGCCACTCCCTCTTTCCCTGCCAGTTGGCTCAAACGTTAACCTTGTTCATAGGCCCGGCCTTTACCACTTAAAATGGCAATCCTACTCAAGCACTCCAACCCCTCTCACCCTGTGCTATTTTTTTCCCATAACATATAACTTTCTAACATACTATACATCTATATACATTTATTATTTGTTTATGTTAATTGCTTGTCTCCCTCCACTAGGTAGCCTGGCATCTGCCACAAGGGCAGCAGTATTTATCAGCTTTATTCACAGAGGAATCATCTCACTTGGATATAATGCCCGGCTTCTAATAGGCATTCAATTATTTGTCGAATAAATAAACTATTTTCAATGCCTTTCCCCACTCATAATATATATGATAAATAGATTTCCTCTCACACAGTAACTCTGTGATCAATTAGTGATGTCTGTCAAGGTCAGAAAAGGGGCAATAGGTTTTTAGGTGCTTTTTATGTGCCAACCATAATCCAGAATACGAATATACTCCTCCATAAAGTGGGTTCTAACACAGAAAAAAGACAGATGATGATTTTATCCATTTCCAATGACAGAATCAAGTGCTAAGAAACTCCAAATAACTTTGTGTTAAAGGAAAAATGAGAAACTTTATAAATGTAAAGTCCATATTAGAAAGTTTAAAACAGATGATACAGGGCACACTTCTTAAGGTTTTAAAGTCAGAAAAAAAAAAATAAAAATAAATAAAAATAAATAAAGTCAGTATCACTGGTCAATCAAGATCTGTGCCTCATGTTGTTTTACATTTTTGCTTGAAGTATTTTTTACAATTTCTGTATTTAAAAATAAATTTGTTTTCCCCCAAGAGCTTTCAAAGAAGAAAATGCCTTAATCCATATATTTATAAAACTGGTTTACTCATTTTTTTGTAAATAAATGACCAAATATTCTACTAAATTGTAAATAACATACATATCAGCCACCATAAGACTTGAGAACACTACTACAATGTCAAGCATATTTCACATATTTACCTTATATCTTATAAACAAAGAGTTTATTAATATTCTTATTCATAAGGCCAAGTCAAGAAGGCAACCATAAGTTAGATTTCTAATTTTTTCCTTCATATTGAATGATTTAATTTTTGAAGTCAGCAAAAACTCCAAGATACCAGACCTTATATACTGTACTTATACATCTAAATGGAATACAAAGACAAACCTAGAAGATTTATTACAGGTTGTAAATATGTCACTAATGCAGAATTACTGGACAGTACACATACAACTGGTGCCAAAAAAGCTTTTAGCTTTGTTGCTGAACTGGATTCTTTACTGCTGAGAAAATGAATTAATGGAAGAATCGAAAAGGTGGGGGAGAAACTTTCCCGTCTTTGCTAGTAAATCAACTAGAATATACTTTTAAGAATTGTGTAAGAGTTTTTTTTTTTTTAAAGGCAGTTGTAGGGATGAACAGGATTTCAAGAATTTATAGAAAAAATAATATGGAAGTTATAAATAATTACTTGAATTGTAACATTTTCCCATTCAGAGATTTATATAATATATGGAACACCATTTCTCTGACAAAGGAAAAGAAAAACTAAAGACATGATGAAATCTGGCTCACTTTCCTAATTTGGACTCTAAATAATGCTGTTCTCCATAACTAGTATGATAAAGGTACTGTGACTCTGACTTCAGGAATACCACAACAAACAGATAGTCAAATAAAAAGAAATCCACTGCAATCTTACCAATTCCTGCTTTACTGGATGTTCCTTAGGATTAACTCCCTGAGTTGCCAAATAAACTACAAGACAAAGATTTCATGGAATAAAATGGCATATATATTAATTAAGAGCATTAAATAAAGAAACTCTAGTTATAAAAAAAGAAATGTCACCAAAAAAATGATTTCTTAAATCTTAAATTATTCAACTTCTGTGTAATATTAAATGTTTATGTGGCTCATGGACATATGGTATTCTCACTTAAATTTTAACTATTAAAATTGCCATAATGTGTAACTAAATATAAATTGCTAGCATTTAAAAAATAAATTACCTTTGACACAATAAACAATATGCTTTCTAATTAACTCCAAATTAACATACATACCCCAAAACATTGAATTTAATGTGTAAGCAGAAACTAAATCCACTTTGGCTTGTTCAAGAGGGTCCAACTATTTAAAAAAGAGAGAGAGAGAAAATACACACAAACTTTGAGCACCATCACATTATTTTAAACTTTACCAATACAATATATCAAAGAGACGTTTCTTTCACCTCCTAAAATCCAATAACCAAGCGATGTTGAAATAATTTGCAAAAAGAAGTAGTTTTGTTAACGGGTGATTTTTGCCCACAAATTTTCACTTCAGGGTATCATCTTTAGTTAGACAAGGAATGTGTATAACCCAAGAAAAATTCTTTTCAATTATTTTAATTTCAGGAGTTACGATCTGGGCTTTGTATGTCAAAAGTAATTTATCAATATAAACATTGTACATGATGCATTTATGTATAAGAGGCAGGCTAAAATGCTTAGGCAATACCAAAGACAGAAGAAACATAATGAGATTTGTTTTAGACTGTCAAAGTCAATTTACTCTTTTTGTCCTATAGAGTTTCCAGAAACCCTGATAACATCATTGTAATATTTAGAAGGTCAAAGATAGAATCCGTCAAAAAGAATGTTGTGAGTGCTCCTTTTTTCTCAAAAACCAGTCAAAATAGAGTTGTTTGTTTTTCACCCCCTAAAAATATCCACTTATAAAATTGAAATTAAGGGGGAAAGGAGCGTATGTCATTAAACTATGTCTTCTTCTGTATATTTTCATAACACAGTGCTGTTTTACAAATTACATTTTTAGAAACTGCATTTTTAAAATACCTTCTGCAACAACTCATTTCTAGAAACAGACATCATGGTCTTCAGCATCTCATCCACAGCACCAATGGAATTCTCAAATGTTGATAAATACTCATGAATTTCTACTGGATAGTCTTCATTAATTTCTTCACTTGCCATTATTGACCAACTGGAAAAAAAATTAAATTCTTAGAATTTGTGGGAGACAGACTTCAAGTTTACAAAAACAAAATCAACAAGTTATATCATGTATTTAAAAAGTTATAAAAGAGTTAAAACCTGAAGATAATTAAACAAATCTTAGAAAATAATTCTAGAGCAACTACACTCAAACCTCCCCTCTTCAATCTGTTTGAGGTGGTAGGGGAAGAAGAGAACCCACCATTCACTAATGCGACACTTATCAGAGCCTCAATGCCTTTCAAGAACAAAAGACCAAATATGGATTATCAGTAATAAAAATCTTACATTTAAAAAAACTTTCAAAAAGAAAATCCTTTTTGTTGAAGTTAAAGATCAAGCAAAGGGGGGATCCCTGGGTGGCTCAGTGGTTTAGCATCTGCATTCGGCCCAGGGCGTGATCCTGGGGTCCTGGGATCCAGTCCCACATTGGGCTCCCTGCATGGAGCCTGCTTCTCCCTCTGCCTGTGTCTCTGCCTCTCTCTGTCTCTCATGAATGAATGAATGAATGAATGAATGAATGAATAAAATCTTTAAAAAAACAAAAAGATCAAGAAAGGTATGAAAGTATGAGTACATCCTATCCTCTATAATTGCTGAAAAAATAATAAGTTCTTTTGTTGAAAAACTTATGTATTCTGGCCCTTCTAAATTTAGGTGTTGATCTAGCAGCATGGTATATTAAACTAAAAAAATTAGAAAACCTAGGTCTGAAACAGCTTATGACTATCACTAAAATGATTTTTAAGCTCTATTTACATTTACATATATATTCTTTAAGCCCCTTTTAAAATGTTAATAACAAATTCAGAGAGTGCAAAAATGATAAAGTCTACCAGCAGAAAAGAGGAAACTGGGGAGAAGTAAACTATATGATTTTCATTTAGGCTACAGTATATCTTGACAGCATATTCTTTTAAAATTCACACTTATATCATTATACTTAACATCTATGTGAGAAAAACCAAAATCCACAGTAACATATTTAATATGATATCTAAGGCCAAATTTTCAGAAGCAATTCCAAGCCAATACATACATACCATCTGTAGGTTTAAAAAACAAATATTAGCTGTAAATACCTCTTTCATTTCAAAGCTAAGTAGAACAACCAAGAATGTATAAAATACCATAGTAGAATTGAAGGAAAGAGACACGGACTTTCGAAAGTCTTGCTTGATCACCACTGACTTTGTCACCTGATCAATCACTGAAAATCTCAGGGCCTCAAATATTTCATCCATAAAATAAGGCAGTTGGTCTAATGATCTGTAAAGTCCCTTATAGTTCTAAATGTTATGACGTCACTTAACTTTAAAAAGTACTACTGGAATATTTATTGACAATGTATCATTTCTATTTCAACAAGTATATTCTGCTAAAACATCTGGTTTCATTTTAAAAAAGGAAAAATAGCGAAGTCCATCTGACTATCACTGCTTGGGCTGTAAAATTACTATCAAACTACTGTGCAACCAGCAACTGAATAAAGGACTCTGATAAAACCACACAGGAAGAACTGTGACTCTCTATTTCAAAAATCTAACTAAGAGTATGTATTTGCCTCTCATCTCTCTCAAAATCTCTCCAAAATGACAGAAGAAATTGAAAAAAAAAAAAAAAAGTCCATAGTAATGTTGGAAACCAAAAAGGGCATGTATCCATCGGCAGACCTCGACAGCACAAATTTCTGTAAGCTAAAGAGCAAAGGGGATCAGAGTGATAGGAAAGAGAGCCAAGGAGCCTGCAATCCCCCCAAAGGGAAGGAGAATATATGAATAACTCCAAGATGAAGGGCATTAATAGCTGGGCTATGAAGGCTGAAAACAATCAAACCAGAATCTCTAGATTTTGGAAACGCTCCAGCATCTGCTGCCCAGATAAAGGATATACTGCAAACACAGAGAAGATTTAGTATTTCTTCTTTTTATGTAGAATTTTAGGTCAATAAATTTGAAAATCTGGACGAAAAGAATGAGGTGCTGAGAGGGGAAAAAAACAATTACCAAAATTAACCTAAAAAGAAGTACGTAAACCAAATAGTTCAGTAACCAAAGACAAAAAATTTTAGGTCAAAAAGTTTAAGGTCAAAGAACTATGCTCCAAAAAGGCTCCAAGCCTAGAAGATATAGGTAATTTCTTTCAAACCTTTAAGAAACAGGTAATTCTTACAGTATTTAATTGTTTAAGAACACAGGAAAAGATGAAAAACTAAGATACCTATTTCATAAAGATTATTAAAGTTCAATGTCAGCAAGCGTATACAATGAAGGTGGAATACAGATTTCTTAAAATTTACATACTCTTTGACTCAGGAAGTCCTTTTAAGAATCTAGCTTACAGGAATCCTTGTATACATACATACAAATTTATTAAAATGGACAACTTGAACTCTTCTCTCAATCTCTCCCACTTTCTCTTGCATCAATTTTTCCCTCTGCTCTATCATTAACCATAAGCTTACCACATTTTATTTCTCCATCTTTGACAACAAAAGAAACATCTTGACTTCATATTCCCTCCAGCGAAAGCCCCATTTTCCAACCCTTGAAAGAAGAGCTTACACTAACAGTCTCAATTCTCCCTCCATCCTTTCTTGAACCGGCTACACTCAGGTCCCCTCCTCCTCGCTCAAAATTGTTCATCAAGGTCGCCCACACAGCTACACTATTAAATTCTACGGTCAATTCTGTTCTCATCACTTGACATCGTTCACTCCCTTCCTTTAGTTTCCAGGGCATCACATTTTCTTAGTTTCCCTCCTACCTCATGGCTGCTTTCTTGGTCTCTTGTGCCATCGTTGTCATATTCTCAGCCTCGTATCCTTGATATGCCCACGGGCTCTCCTTGATTCTTTTTTCCCCTCTAATTTACTCCTCCGTGACTCCCAAGTCTTTATTTCCAACCCTGACCTCCCTATTGAACTTCAAATCACATTTCCAACTGCTTACTTACTGAATACCTCTGGTTGGTTGTTAATAGATTCTCAAATGTAATGTGCCCACACCGAAATCTTGCCTGCTATAGTCTTTCCAACTCCACTTTTCCAACCGTTCAGACCTGAAATTACAGAATGGGCCTTGACTCCTCTCTCTCACCCCATCTTTAAGACATATTTAGAATCCAACCATGTCCTATCACCTCCATTGCTGCCACCCTCATCCAAGCCAGTACAAACTATCACCGTACCTTGCCCAGATTATTGCACTAACCTAAATGGCCTCAGTGCTCAGTAGCACCTGACATATTTATTTTATTCATTTACTGTCTGGCCACCTCCAAAAGAATGTAACCACAGGAGAGCAGAAATTTGTGTGTTTTGTTCCCTAGCACTGACAGTCAATAAACATTTGTTGAATGAAAAAAACTAACAAAATACTGGAAAGACTAATCTAAATATTCATCAATAGGGAAACAGGTAAATGAATTACAACACATCCATCAAAATATTAAAAACAAGTAAATCTTTATGTAGTAACACACAATGAGAAATGGTGAAAAAACTGATAGAACATTGGGTATAAAACAATATGCATCTAACATGTCACTGTTTTTAAAAATCTGTATAAATGAAGATCTGTAGAAAAAAGTCTGGAGGGAGATATATAAAAAAGAGACATTCTCTTTGAGAACGGGCAAGGATTAGGGAATAAGATCAAAGCAGATTCATTCTGTTTTTTGTTTTTGTTTTTTTTTTTTTTTGAGAGAGAGAGAGAGCATGCATGGCCAGCAGGGCATGGGGGCAGAGGGAGAGAGAGGGAGAGAATCTTAAGCAGGCTCCATACCCAGCGCTAAGCCAAAGCGACACTCGATCTCACAACCCTGAGATCATCACTGAGCCACCAAGGCACCCCTAAATTTTATTATTTCAAAAAGCATGTACTAAAATCATAGTAAAAAATAAACACTCATTAAATTCAAATAAAAGCATATTTTAACAATGTATTTTGGCTTTTAACAAATATTGCAAATATAAAAAAAATAGTAAAGCCTTTATATAAACGTGTATTTTTTTCATCAACTTTTCTATTTGAAAATATTTTTCCTTCCCTGAATCATGATGGGGATTTTTCCTGCAATTATTCCTGGTCCCTAAGCCCCAATAAACAAGTAGTTATTTATTGTTAAAATGGGTTAGGGTGAACACTGAAAGCAAAGCAGTAAGAATAATTATCCTCATTAAATACAAACTGAACCACTTGCCTTTTTCCTAACTAAAAAAATAAAGGCAAAGCAAACTACAAAATAATAGTTCTTCTATTATCAGAAATTCCCTCCAATTCATATGATTTTTTTCTAACATTTTATATAGATAGTTCCCAAATATGTGTTCCTTTCACAGGAAAAGCTACAAGGAGAAAACTGCAGAAACCTCTGTTCTTTTGCTACTCAGATCCCAGGATAAAGCCCTGAAATGTATGGTATTAGCGGCAATAGCAAACATTTGAAAATCACTGCCTATGAGCCAGGCACTATTCTAAGTACTCATTTACTGGAGGTTCAATAACTTGCCTATTTCATAGGGTGAAATGTCCAAAGAAGGGAAAGAAGAAAAGAACTCCATCTCCTCTGCTCTTTACCCCCTCCCAAGGTCTACAGGTGCTTCTCACCTTTCAAACTGCTCCTTCTCAAGTACCAGCAAGCAAAGGTGGGGGTAGAAGAGCGCATGAGAAAATCTGTCTCTTCCATCCCTATGGTCCGGCTAAGACTAAAGCACAGATGGGAGGACTCTGCTCGCAAGCCTTACAGGATATTGTTGCCACTCCCCTCCTCTCACTGGTCAGAAAAACCATAATATAGGCATAAAAGGAGGGGTGCACAACATCACATGCAGAATAGAAGCCATGTCCCTACCTCCTGCCCTCAGTTCTCTTACTTCAAGGAGATCAATCCAGCCAGGAACACAGGGGTTACCCTCACCCCTTCCAATCAGCCCCATCAATTTGGCCTCCTTAATATCCTTGTATCACAAGCTTTCCTCCACTCTCACTGACTATGTCATTTCAAGAGCCTTTGAGTAGTCTTCCTATTGTCAATTTTTTCTACTCTCAATTTTGGAAAGTTTCAAGATACGATTTTTCTATAAAGATGCTCTAGTCATCGTACACCTCTGCTTAAAATCCTGCAATAGCTCCCCGCCCCCTCAGTATGGACACAGGCCTGTTATAATATAGCCCTTGTCTAACCTCCTTCATTCCCTCCCTCTTCCAGTCCAATGGCTGTAGCCACCGTGGCAGTTTTCCAGATATGCCATGCTCATTCTCTAACCTTTCACTATATGGCTTTCTGTACGTTAACCACTCTTTCAACTTTGTTCAAACTCTGCTTATTTTTGGACGTAAGATCACATTTTGCTTTAGCCAGTGAAGAATTCTCTGAGTGCCACCCTCCCATTCTGTCCGATAAACACAACTACAAGCTGTCATATCACTTAAAACGCTATCTGGTATTATCTGTGGATGTACTTGATGTGCCTTTGACTACAAGCTCCTTGAAGGGCCTGTGTCACACTGAGATTCTATTACCAGCGCCTGGCACATAGAATGACTATGTCTCAATCTGCCCAAGACAATCCCAGGATGTACGTGCAGTTTCAGCTGGCCATCTACTCAGCTCCCCATTTCTCTTTCAGAAGTTCCACTTTGAGCAATAAATCGTATGGTCACCCTAAACAATGTAAGTCCTCTGACCCTTACCACCACTCCCCAACCCATTTTGTTAGAAAACAAGCATCAGGAGAGTTGCTCTTGGTACCAGCCAGGGCTAACCCGGGGCATCAAAACCAGTAGGAGATATATATGAAGAGATTTATTGTAAGAAACAGGTTTAAGCAAATGTGGGGACTAATTCCAAACCCCGCAGGGCAGGCTATCAAGGAAGGGCTTACTGCAACTCTTAGCTCCAAGCTGAAGTTGCTGCCCACAGGTGGAGTTTCCTTTTTGTCAGGGAAGCCTCAGCTCTGCTTCTAAAGCCTTTCAACTGACTGAATCAAACCCATCCAGATTATCTAGAATACAGCCCCTATCTTAAAGTTAGCTAATTTGTAGATTTTAATCACATCTACAAATACCTTTATAGCAACACCTAGATTGGTTCTGGACTGAATATCTGGCACTGCAGCCTAGCCAAGCTGTCACATCAAAAAGACCATCATGCTCCTTTAAGCCTCCAGAACAACAGGGGAAAAAAAAAAAAAAGATATATTCCTGGCATTACAAGTTGTTCTGATGCAACAGAACTTCCCCCACAATAGCCTTGTTATTCCTGATTGTCAGGTCCCCAAATAATAAAATCAGACTTAAAATTCCAGCTAACAAATGTGAAGGAATGATAAATTTTTTAAAAATCACTATTTTGCAACCCCTAATGAAATTATAGATTCAGACAACAATCACTGACAGATAAAGGGGTGATGGGAAAGATGACAACACAGGAGTGGGACTGTCACTACTTAAGCCCAGGGATCAACCTTCACTTCACTGAAAATAGGACACAAACATGTCATGAATCTCCTGATGTGAAGCAATAATTAGGTACACAGCACCATCTCTGTAGCATTTCCAACTTCCTAAAAAAAGTCAAATCTGAATCTAACTGAGCCTTTAAAGCTAACTTCTATTTTATAGGAAATACAGAGGATAGAGAAACAAGTTAACACCACAAGAAAGCAAACAGACAAATCTCAAATGAGAAATATTCTACTGGACAATTGACCTGGTTTCTGTAACAAATAAATGGGATGAAGAAAAATTAAGAAAAGGGAGAAGCAGAGGAAGAAGAAATTAAGGAGATTTGGGAGAGCTAACAAATAGAATACGTAGACTTTGTATCTTGATTCAAATCAAGTATAAAAAGAATTTCGAGGCAAAGAAATCTGAAGATGGATCAGGTATATTAGATGATATTAAGAATTATTGATAATTTTGCTATGAAATTAGGATTCAGCTATGAAAATGGCATTATAGTTATATAATGATATCCCCCTATCCTCTAAGGATGCATACTAAGTACATAGGGGCAAAATCATGGGACATCTTGAATTTGCATTTTAAAAAAAGCTAGCCTTCGTGAGTTAATTACACTGTTGAGGGCTGAGGTAAGAACCTATGTACAGGGGCACCTGGGTGGCTCAGCCGGTTAAGCGTCTTGACTCTTGATTTCAGCTCAGGTCATGATCTCATGGGTTGTGGGACAGAGCCCTGAGTTGGGCTCCTCGCTAAGTGGGAAGTCTGCTTAAAAGATTCTCTCCCTCTGCCCCTCCTCCCACATTGTGCTCATGCACTCTCTCTCTCTCAAAATAATAAAGCTTTTTAAAAAAGAACCTATGCACATTATCTCTATAGTGACATTACATATCTAACTCACAAACTAATGTTTAGAATAGTTAGAACTAACTCAGTTCATAAACTGGGTAACACCTAAACATCAAGTACAGTCTGGAATACTTAAGCAGCTCTATTATCTCCCGTTTCAATTCCAAGTATAATTGGGAGGTAAAGGGAAGCTAGGTTACTGGGTGCACTCATCAGATCTGTAAGTTATTGAACAATACTTATAAAAACAAAACAGATACTATGGCCTCAAATGAGGTCTGTATTACTAACATTTCCAACAAAGGCTGACATTTCAGAATGTCTGATTATTTCAGTAATGCCACAAATTTTGTTCTAAAAAAAATTCTGATGCCCTATACTTTATCTGGCCCTCCTAAAAATGTGTGCATGCAAAAATGAATAAATAAACCAACAAAACAAGTCAAAAGTCATATGTAAAACCAGGGAAAATGTTTGCAACACAAAGAGAGATAAAAAGGAACCTCTACAAATCAATCACCAACGAAAAGAATATCTACAATCCAAAATAAAAAAGAACAAGAAAATCAGGAGCTCAAATATAAAGGAATCCAGATGACCAATAAACATAAAGCTACTCAATCTTATAATCAAAGAAACATAAATTGCTAAAACAAGATGTCACTTTTCATCTAACAAGCAAAAATTAAAAAGATTGATAGTATCTAATATGCACAAAGGTAAGGAGAAACAGCCTCTCATTTACTATTAACTGGAGTGTAAAATGAGTAAGGGGGTTGGTGGGAATCTAGCACTGTGCTGCAAAATTATGTATGTTCAAATTCTTTGACCCAGCAATTTTACTTCCCAAAGAGTACGTTTTCATACAAGATAATGTTCAAGGACATCTACAGAAACACTCTTTGAAATACTGAAACTTGAAAGTGGAGAACAATCTGCATGTCCATTAACAGGAACTAGTTAAATAAATTATGATATAGTCACATTCAATAAAATACTCTGAGGCAGTGAAAAAGTATGAAGTAGAGAACAAATTCCTGAGATATATTAAGTGAACAAAAACTGAATAGCATATCTAATACAACCCATTTGTTTTTAAGAAAAAAAGGAGTATAGAGGCATACTTGGATATGCATGTAAATGTCTTAAAGGATACAAAAGTAGCTGCTAACTATGGCTACTTCTGGGAAACCAAAAAGCAGGAAGATAAGGGAGCACATTTTATGTCATACTCTCAGAATTATGATTTTTAAACAATAATAGATACAACATAATAATTATATATATTTACATTTAATAATTTTTCCAATTATCTGACACTTTGAATTTATTCTCAAATATGCCAGATAAAGTGTCATTTCCCCCAACTTAGCAGCTAAAATCAAACCTATATTATTTTTTTTTTAAGATTTTATTTATTTATTCATCAGAGACACAGAGAGAGGCAGAGACACAGGCAGAGGGAGAAGCAGGTTCCTTGCAGGGAGCCTGATGCAGGACTCAATCCCAGGACCACAACCTGAGCTAAAGGCAGACACTCAACCACTGAGCCACCCAGGTGCCCCTCAAACTTACATTCTTTAGCCCTATTATATTCAAAGAACCATATAATAGATTCCTTTTTCTACACATAAATTTTCTAGCCATTTTCTCCCTATTCTCATGGTACATACGCCTCTACAGTCTTGTTCTCTTAGAACTCCTAGAATTGTGAGGACTCCCAGTCACCACCATTTTTTGCCTACTTAACCCAGCTCGCTCATCACTCAGATCAAGTCATATCCACATGTTACAGAGTCTCACGGCATCCTGGTTTCTCCTTATCATTGTTATAATTTTGTATTTCTGTGATTATCTGATGATTGTCCACCATCCACGCTAGACTGTAAGCCTGGTACAGGGCAAGTCTTTGCTCATTATTATATTCCAAGTATCATGGCAGCATGTCATAGATGCTACATAAGTATCTATTAAATAAATGAATCCTCAGTGCCCAGCATGTACTAAGTGCTCAGTAAACATTATTCATTTACATGGCACTGTAGATTATGTGCTAGGAGGAATAGGGATAAATAAAAGAATTGTCAGGGAACGGAGCAAGGATCTGGTTGAGGATAACTAACATTAAATCGTGTCTTCTGTGAATTTCTTTAGTAGTGTTCTGTAGGCCTAGAGCAAGAATAGCTATCCAGAATGAGGGAATGGCTGAGCAAGGACTTGTAAAAGCATCCTTAAAACAACTGACTGGGAAGTATGGCCTTGAAGGGAAAGAGTAAGGCCTTTCCCCCTGGCTGGAGTACCCCATCCTCACACTGCACCCCTTGTATTCTGAGCCTAGTGAAACATCAATTCTTTAAACCAGCATCAAAAGGCTTCCATAGCTCCCAAACAAAAGTATCTCTTCTTTGCTCCCAAGGTTCTCCAGACTTATTATATATTCATCAGTCATACTCCTTCTCATGTATCTTGATAAATCCGATGGTGTCAAACCTCATTTTACTTGATCCGTTTGTTCATTGCATTCGACAAAAATGATCACACTATTCAGCCCTGAATCCTACAACACTAGACTCTCAAAACAGTCCTTGTTTCTCACCAGTGATTCATTCATTCTGTCTCCTTTCCTGGTTCTTCATCTCCCCAAATCTATAAAGGCTAAGATGCCTAAGGACTCAGGTCTTGTACTACTTTTCTTTTCTGTACATTCACTTCTTTGGTGATTATCTCCAGTCTCACTATTTTAAATACCATCTGTTCACTGACAACTCCCAAATGTTCTTTTCCAGCAATGAACTCCCTCGCCACAATGAACTCCAGGTTGGGTAACTCTACATCTCCACTTGGATGACTTATAGTCATCTCAAACCTAACATGTCACAACGGAACTTCTAATCTTCCCCCACAAACTGGCTCCTTAGTTTTTCACTCCTTAGTTCATGGCAATTCCATCCTTCTAGTTGCTCGAGCTCCAGATCCTGACAATTATTTCACTCTTACAATCCATGTTCAATCCATAAACAAATCTGTTAGCTTTACCGACAAAATACATCCAAAATTGAACTGCCTCTCACCGCAGTCACTTCTTTTCACCCTATGAAGTCAGTATAATCTCACTGAATTATTACGACACCTTCCTATTTAGTCTCTTGGCTTTTGCCTGCCACACTCTCCAACAATCTATTCTTAACATAGCAGCCAGAGTGATACTGTTAAAAAGCTAAATCAGGTCCTGACACCCCTCTGCACAGAGCATTCCACTGGTTACTTATCCTCTATGCTGTTCCTTCAAGGCAAGACTTACTTTGCATGACATTTGCATCTGCACATGACTAATGTAAGGTCTTCCCACACATTAGGCACATAGTAACTGTTTGCTACCTGTCCAAAACCAAAGAAAGCAAACTGGGGACAAACCTTGGGGAATCTTAATATGAGATGAGAGTCTGTACTTAAAGATATTAGGAAGTCACCACATAGATCCAAAACAAAAATACACCATAATGTACATTCTAGGGCTACTTCCACTCCTATGCTAAGTAGAGTTACATATGATTATGAACTAAGCCAGAAAAAAAAAATGCAATTAATAATTTTTTTGGAACTAGAGAGACATCTGCAGATGCTGCACCAGATTTCTATTACCATAATGACCTCTTTGTACTGCATTATCTTAGAAAATAATGGTGAAAAGTACACACAACAGGCTATCAATAAAGTTGCTCCTTTAGCAGACAGTCCGTGTCGATGCCACCTATAATTCTCCTTCAAACTTACAGTAAAATCCCTGAGATTGACTTTTTCCTTTTAAAGGTGTTGACCTCCAAAAAAGCCAAATTTATCCCAAAGTCCAATAACAGAAGATCTAAATCACAAAAGGTCGCTCAAAATTGAGATGAATAACTACATCAAATTACACAATGAATGTACTTCTATTATTAATGCTAGTGTTTACCTCAAAGCGTTTTCAAAATTACAGTTATGAAGCAGCAAAACTACCTTCCAGAACCGGGGAATCTGCTTACTACAATAGTGTCATCTCTAAAATAATAACAGTATATAGGGCTATCGTAAAAGTGAAATGAATAATATTGGTAAAGCTTTTAGAACAGTGCTTGGCTCGGTAACCAGTCAGTACATTTGCAGGTAGCAACAGTTTACTAATTTACTAGAGTGAAAAGGATCAAATATCCTGATCCAATGTAGACCATTCAAATCCATATTGTGGGGATACCTGGGTGGCTCAGCAGTTGGGCGCCTGCCTTTGGCCCAGGGCGTGACCCCGGGGTCCTGGGATCCAGTCCCACCTCCGGCTCCCTGCGTGGAGCCTACTTCTCCCTCTGCCTGTGTGTCTCTGCCTCTCTCTCTCTGTCTCATGAATGAATGAATGAATGAATGAATGAATGAATAAACCCATATTGAAAAAAAAAAAAAACATATGAAAGGGCCAACTGCTTGGAATCGGTGGCTGAGACAACTGCAAGGAACCACTTGAGAGCATCCTCCGAGTGGGACGCAGACAGCGCCAGCACCTGAAGGCCGCTACAGCATCCCACCGCACCTTGGAGGAGCCCCGCGATGGAGCCTCGGGATGGGGCCCCGGGATGGAGCCTGGTGACAGAGCCCCGCGATGGGCGCCCCGCGATGTAGCCCCTGGGATGGAGCCCCGGGATGGGAGCCCTGCGATGGAGCCCCGGGATGCAGCCCCGGGATGGGAGCCCCGCGATGGAGTCCCGCGATGGGCGCCCCGCGATGTAGCCCCTGGGATGCAGCCCCGGGATGGGAGCCCCGCGATGGAGCCCCGGGATGGGGCCCCCGGTATGGAGCCCCGGGATGGAGTGCCGCGATGGGCGCCCTGCGATGTAGCCCCTGGGATGGCGCCTCGGGATGCAGCCCCGGGATGGGAGCCCCCGCGATGGGCGCCCCGCGATGTAGCCCCTGGGATGGAGCCCGGGGATGCAGCCCCGCGATGGGCGCCTCGGGATGGAGCCCCGGGATGCAGCCCCGCCCGCACGCCCGTTAATCCGCCTTTCAACCAAACAGCAGCCGCAAGCGGCTTCCTGAGGCTCAGCAGGAGACTGCCCGGCTCCTGGGACCCAGCGTCGTCAGGACACAGGGACTCCCGGCCCGCGACAGGATCAGGCCGCCCAGAGCTCGCTGGCGGGGCAGACACCTGCGTCCCGCAGACACGGGATCGCGGCCAACAGAGGCGCGTTCAAGGCACCTGAACCTCGGCAGAGGCACCTCGACCTCCGGAGGCGTGAAAACACATCAACCAGGTGACCTCGTGGACGTCACGGGCGCGGCCTTCGCTCTGCCCCTGGGGCCCTGACAGCTGTGACGTCACCTCAGGGCTCCTCCCCCTGCCCAGGTGCCGGAGGAGCTGAACAGGGAGAAACAGCACAGACAAACCAACTGCAGGCTGGATGGAGAGTGGTGAGGGGCCCAGGTGAGCCCGGGGGGAGGGCGCTCCGGTGAGGGCCCCGGGGCCCAGGTGAGCCCGGGGGGGGGGGGGCGCTCCGGTGAGGGGCCCAGGTGAGCCCGGGGGGAGGGCGCTCCGGTGAGGGCCCCGGGGCCCAGGTGAGCCCGGGGGGGGGGGGGGGCGCTCCGGTGAGGGGCCCAGGTGAGCCCGGGGGGGGGCGCTCCGGTGAGGGGCCCAGGTGAGCCCGGGGGGGGGGCGCTCCGGTGAGGGGCCCAGGTGAGCCCGGGGGGGGGCGCTCCGGTGAGGGGCCCAGGTGAGCCCGGGGGGAGGGCGCTCCGGTGAGGGCCCCGGGGCCCAGGTGAGCCCGGGGGGGGGGGGCGCTCCGGTGAGGGGCCCAGGTGAGCCCGGGGGGGGGCGCTCCGGTGAGGGGCCCAGGTGAGCCCGGGGGGGGGGCGCTCCGGTGAGGGGCCCAGTGACAGTGAGCCCGGGGGGGGGGGGCGCTCCGGTGAGGGGCCCAGGTGAGCCCGGGGGGGGGGCGCTCCGGTGAGGGGCCCAGGTGAGCCCGGGGGGAGGGCGCTCCGGTGAGGGCCCCGGGGCCCAGGTGAGCCCGGGGGGGGGGGGCGCTCCGGTGAGGGGCCCAGGTGAGCCCGGGGGGGGGCGCTCCGGTGAGGGGCCCAGGTGAGCCCGGGGGGGGGGCGCTCCGGTGAGGGGCCCAGTGACAGTGAGCCCGGGGGGGGGGGCGCTCCGGTGAGGGGCCCAGGTGAGCCCGGGGGGGGGGCGCTCCGGTGAGGGGCCCAGGTGAGTCGGGGGGGGCGCTCCGGTGAGGGCCCCGGGGCCCAGGTGAGCGGGGGGGGCGCTCCTGTGGGCCAGCCGGCGTGCGAAAACCGCGGGGGCTCCCAGAGGGGGCGAACTGTGCAGAAACACGAGAGAAACTCCCCCCCAAGCTCGGAACGGCCGTACCTGGCGGGCCTCCGGCGCCGGCCTCCGGGAAGAGCGGTCGGGCGGCGGTGACGTCAAAGAGGCGCCGGCGGCGCGGGCGGCGCGCGTGGTGACGTCAGGCGACTCGCCCCGCCCCGCGTCGGCTCCGGGGCGCCCCTGCGGGAGGCGGGCGGGGCGGGAAGCCGCGTCAGCCGCCAGGCCCCGTTCGCGCGCGGTTTGCCCCCGCGGCCTCCGCCCGCACCGCGTCGGGCTCGGGTCTCCCTGGGCCGCCCGGCGAGGCGAGGACCCCGAGACGAGGCAGAGCGCCGCAGGGCGCCCTCGGTCCTTCCTTACGGTGTCCGTGCGCGAAAAATCGGGCTTCGACACGCGCAGTGGAGCTGCGACAGGAAGCGCTGCTCGCCGGCAGCGACCTGCTGTCCTCCCCTCTCGGCGCCTTCGCCGGCCTCGGCCTCGGCGTCGGCACCGGGTCAGCAGGGGTCACCTGGGGTCAGCAGGTGTCACCCGGGGTCAGCCAGCGTCGGCACGCGGGGTCAGCAGGTGTCACCCGGGGTCAGCCGGTGTCACCCGGGGTCAGCCAGCGTCGGCACCGGGGTCAGCAGGGGTCACCTGGGGTCAGCCAGCGTCGGCACCGGGTCAGCAGGGGTCACCTGGGGTCAGCAGGTGTCACCCGGGGTCAGCCGGCGTCGGCACCGGGGTCAGCAGGGGTCACCTGGGGTCAGCAGGTGTCACCCGGGGTCAGCCGGCCTCGGCACCCGGGGTCAGTGGTGTTACCTGGGGTCAGCAGGTGTCACCCGGGGGCTCCAAGGTCAGCAGGAATCGGCACCCGGGGTCAGCAGGCGTCGGCACCCGGGGTCAGCCGCAGTCTGCAAGCACCTGCTTTCTTGTGATGAATTCGTAGGCCGGCAGGTGCCTACCGCCGTTCAGGCCACGTCATCTCCTCGCCCAGGCATTTTGCCATTTAGTGGCACCACCAGAAGGGCCAGCGCAGCCCAGTAGGGTATTTTGAGAGACCGTATTTACATAGATTTCATTACAATATATTGTTATAAGGGCGCCCGGGTGGCTCAGGTGGCTCAGGGGGTTAAGCGTCTGCCTTGGGCTCAGGTCACGATCCCACGGTTATAGGATCAAGCCCTGTATGGTCATGGGATCGAGCCCGCATTGATGGGATTGAGCTCCACATCGATGGGATTGAGCCCCATGTGGTTATGGCATCGAGCCCTGCATCAGTGGGATCGAGCCCCGCACTGGGCTCCCTGCTCAGCGAGGGAACCGGCTTCTCCCTCTCCCTCTGCTACTCCTCGTGCTTCTGCTCTCTTGCTCTCTGTCAATTAAATAAATGAAATCTTTTTTTAATTTAAAAATATAATTGTGCTAATGCTGCTAATCTCTTAGTGTGCCTAGTTTACAGATTGAACAGTTTTTTTCTTTTTAAAGATTTTATTTATTTATTCATGAGAGACACAGAGAGAGGCAGAGACACAGGCAGAGGGAGAAGCAGGCTGGATCCCCGACCCGGGATCACGACCTGAGCCAAAGGGAGACGCTCAACCACTGAGCCACCCAGGCGTCCCCAGATTAAACTTTATCTTAGATGCGTATGAATAGGAGAAAACAGTACATAGTGCATATCTGCAGTGTCAGGCATGGGGGCGGGTGTTGGGCCTCAGACCATATTCTCTAAGGACAAGGTGGGGGCTACTGTAAACAACGAAGAGCATCATTTTTGCGTTTGTAACTTGTGATATGTGATGTGCATATATGAAACCATTGTACCGTATGCCTTAAATGCATACAGTATTGCAGGTCAACTCCATCTCAGTAAAACTGGTGGGGGTGGGGGAATGGGAAGGAGAAGAAAAAAGGAAACTCATCCAAAACCTCTGGTCACAAAAGGGGAAAAAAATGCCTCCTGATAGCATTTGAAAACCACTGCTTTGTGCTACATCACAGTTTCTGTTACGCTATTTCACATCAGAGACTGAATTCACCTCCGTGCTAGTTGAATCCTCCAGCTCGTGGCTGCAATGAAAGAGACTCAATATTTAACAGTAGAGCTGGCCTTGGAACTGGAAGCAAAGGCACTGACCACATTCCCAGGGCAGAGCAATTCCTTCCCGTTTGATTACTTCACAGCACAAAAGATGGTGAGGGATGCAAAACTAGCTGTTCGGGCCAAACTAGCTATGTGACCTTAGGCCAGGTATTTAACCTCTCTGATCCTTCCTATTCTCATTGGCAAAATAAAGCCAATAATAACTGTGAGACAAATGAGGCACCATAAGTGCTTTCTATAGTGCCCAGCACATAAGCATTTAATAAACATTAATTATTCATTAATTATTCATTAATTATTCATTACAGGAATTACCACTATGTAGTATTATCACTAAAAAAAAAGGAAATTAGAAAATTCTAATGTTGACAGAAATAGAAAATTCTGACGTTGAATTTAGGAAACTTCTTAGGTCTTAGTATTCAAATTATGTATAACAAAATCAGGCTCCCAATTAATAATTAAATAGAATTTTTTTTCTATCTTCTGGATAATAACAAAAGAGTCACCATTTTTACAGCCATCATAATAATAATAAACTCAGGTGAGATGCATCAGTAGATGCAAAAACTGTTAGGTGAAAGTTTGATGGAGAGCAGGACGTTTATACCACCTTAAAACACCTCATCACAGGTTATTTTTTAATTATGAAAGTAAAAATGATTTTACAATGGCTAAATCTGGTAGATATAAAACCAAGTGTTCTATTTTAGCATCACTAATGGGACAAACTGACATCACATGCCTTCTATCATGATGCACTAAGACCACACTATCATTTAATGTATTACCTGCCGAAAGGGTATTATCTGAAATCTGATCCTCAGGAAATACCAAAAACACCCAAAGTGAAGGACATTCTTTTAAAAAAAAAAAGAAAGAAAAAAAAAAGCTCTATTTCAGAAATGTTTATGTCATGAAAGGAAAAAAAAAAAAAAACTGTCCCAGATTGAGAAACTAGGGCAGCCCACTGGCTCAGCAATTTAGCGCCACCTTTGGCCCAGGTCATGACCCTGGGGTCCTGGGATTGAATCCCACTTTGGGCTCCCTGCATGGAGCCTGCTTCTCCCTCTGCCTGTGTCTCTGCCACTCTCTCTCTCTCTCTCTCTCTTTCTCAATCTGTGTGTCTCTCGTGATTAAATAAATAAAATCTTAAAAAAAAAAAAAAAAAAGAAAGAAACTAGAGAGACGTGACAGCAAAAGGCAATGTGTGATCCTGGATCGGATCCAGAATCAATGAAGGGGAAAAAAAAGACCTCTACAAAGAATATTATCAGGGCAGTTGGTGAAATTGAAAGTAGAGTTTATATCGAATAATAGTATTAAATCTATGTTAAGTTTTTTGTATTTGATAATTGCACTATGATTATGTTAGAAAATGTTGTCACTCCCAGGAGATGCATGCTAAAATATTTAGATTAGGGGTAAAGGGCCACGTTGTCTGCAATTTACTCTCAAAGAGTTCTGAAAAAATAGTAATAGTAATAATAAAAGTAATTACATGTGAAGAGACATATCAGATGTGGCAAAGTGTTTGGTTTATTTATTTATTTTTTTTTAAGATTTATCCATTTGAGAGAGAGAGAGTTGGGGGTGGGGGAGCGTAAGAGAGAGAGAATCTTCAAGCTGACTCCCCGCTGAGCATGGAGCCCAACGTGGGACTTGATCTCAAGATCCATGAGATTGTGACCTGAGCCAAAACCAAGAGTCAAACACTTAACCAACTGAGCCACCCAGGCACCCCAAGTGTTTGGTTTATAATCGGTGAATCTAGGTGAACAATATGAGACAGTTCATTGTATTATTCTTGCAACATGTCTATAAATTTAGAAAAGAAAAAGAGAGAAGGAGGGAGAAGCAAGGGAGGGAGATACAAAAGCATGATGGATGGGAGACCAGAGGAAGAGCCTTCTCTGAAATGCAGCCCTTTCGCTTTGTGGGTGGTTTGTTTACAAGACTCGTGTCTTGTTTGTGACCTTTAAGGACCCGGGATGAGAAAACCACCACAGGTTATGGTCTATACGTATGAAATATTACTGTGCAGAGAATATCGCCCAGTGCCATCCCCATCGCCTCCCTCAATTTTGAAAAGTAAAGTGCAGGCCATACTAATGTTAACATTCCAGTAGCAAGCTTTGTTTCTTTGTTTCGTAAATCATGAATTAAAAAAAAACCATGAACTGGTCCACATCAGCGTTTGGAAGTTTGTTCTCGTTCATTAATCAATGGGATCAATTGATTATCTCATTGACTAGCTTAGTCATTGAGCCGAAAAGTGGCTAAATCACTCTCTCTCTACTTCTCAGGCTGGATATTGAGAATAAACAAGCAAGTGAGGCAGCTTTACCAGTCAGCTTCCTGAGAACTCCATCCTCCAGCCTTGCAGGAGAGGGACTGATGGAGAGTAAGCTGTGCTCAGACAGGTAAGTACTGAGGGATGGAAATGCCCGCATGCCCAGCCCCATGTGGGGCTGACTTGCTGGTTCAGAAGACAATCTGCAATCTAACTCTGCCTGATTTGACTCCTGCTCTAAGAAACAGAAAAATTACAAGAATTTAGGAGCAAATTAGGCTAGTTCAGGGGAAGTCATTAGTGTTTTCATGACACCCTGAGGAACAATGCCCAGATGGTAAAAATATTCTATCTTGAAACCAAGGGTAGGAGAGTCTAGGTGATGAGCAATTGATGCCATCACTATCTCTACAGCTTGTCTAATTAACCCAAATAAATAAGCTACTTCCTCTTCTATTTTTTTGTGCTTTCTTCTTTCTTTCTTTCTTCCTTCCTTTTTTTTTTTTTTTTTTTTTTTTTTTTTTGGTCGTTATTGCTGTTGTTTTGTTTTCTGAGTGTTGTTGAGTACTTGATTCATTTGAAACATCGGGTGGGGTGGGAAAATTTAAGCTAGGTTGTCAGCTCATAAGTCATGCTAAGTACACAAAAAAGTTACATTTTTTTCCCCGTATTGTCCTAGTCCTCTCATAACAAAATGCCACAGACTGGGTGCCTTATAAACAATGGACAACTACTTCCCACAATTATGGAATCTGAAAGTCTGAGATCAGGGTGTCAGTAAGGTTGGGTGAAGCTGTCAACTTCTTGTCTTCTCACTTGGGGAAGGCAGAAGGGAGTTTTCTCACCTTGTTTAAAAGTCCTAATCCCATCATAAGGACTCCTCCTTCATGACCTCATCACCTCCCAAAGGCCCCAGCTTCTAGCACCATCACCTTGGGCATTAGGATTTCAGCATATGATTGGGGAAGACACAAAAATTCAGACCATAACACTCATCTTCACCTCACTCTGTTTTATTATCCTAAATTATTTACATCGCAAAATGGAGTAAAGACAGGATTTTTTAAACCTCCCTAGAATTATCCATTTGGAAAAAAAGTAGCTGTGATAATTCAGTGCTTATTTAAGAAATTGATTCCTGTCATACCTCTTAAAAATACCCTGAAACCTTGCCACATAATAACATCCTTCAAAAAAAGTCAATGTTTATAGGCATGATGAAAATAAATACGTTTATTACTCAGAATGAATCCATTCTCTGAATTGCATGTAGCCCTCTGCCTCCTGCCATTCCCACATGAAAAATAACCTGAATTTTCCGGAATGATGATCAAGGATATAAAAGGAAAGGGCATTCTTAGGTGGTCCAAGACTGAGAAATCAGTCCTCATCAGTGATGTGGGCATGTGTGATTCAGTTAAGTGCTAACCGGGTCTATAAAACCTGTAAATAAATGATTTCCACCCTACTGATTGCTTTTGCTAAACTTTATGACAGAAGTTAGGTGCTGTATTTTGCAATTTCAGGCTTTGAAATGTTTCTGTATGTATTCCTTACAAACCCAGGCTGTACTGAATTTCCAACATTGTGACATAGGCCCCTGTTACGAGAAGGCTAAATCCTTGAAAGAAGCTGGTAGTTGATCAATACATTTGCAGCCGTCTCTGTCTCTGTGCCTTTTTCCAGGTGACTTTGCTATTCCTCCCATCAGGATGTAGGATATATTTTCTCACCCTTTGATTATAAGTTCGGCCACTTGCTTTGTTTTGGCCAATGGAGCAATAGTGGATGTGATGCAAGAGGAAGCATGAAAACCTGGGCTTGCTTTGTGCTTCTACCATCACAATGAGGAGGATAGACCCAGCTAGTCCATTAGCCCAGGAGGAAAGTGAGAGGCATGTGGAGCAGAACCCAGTCATCCCACTAAGCCCAGCCAAACCAGCTGCCTCATAGCCCGTGCCCAGACACGTGAGTTCAGGTCAAGATCAGGAGGTAGGCCAACTTAGCTGAATTATTCAGACAGCAAAGACATAAATGCGTAGAGCTGTCTGCCATATAGTACACTAGCTAACTGCCACAGTTCAGTAAAAATATATAAAGGAGAAGAGGAGTGATTTTGACTTCTTGGAAAGTATTCATTTTCCTGGATATGACGAGTTATTTATTGAACCAAAAACATGTAAAGGTTAAAAAAAAAAACTGTATTAAGTACCTTACCCCTGATATGTAAGCTACATATTCAGTGAGGTTTATTTCATAATATTATAAAGGTGATAGTGGTGAAATATAATACTGCTGAAATAAATGAAAACTTTAGGGCAGCCCGGGTGGCTCAGTGGTTTAGCACCGCCTTTGGCCCAGGGCATGATCCTGGAGTCCCGGGATCGAGTCCCACGTTGGGCTCCCTGCATGGAGCCTGCTTCTCCCTCTGCCTGTGTCTCTGCCTCTCTCTCTCTCTCTCTCTCTCTCTCTCGCTCTGTAAATTTACTCTCTCATGAGTAAATAAAATAAAATCTTAAAAAAAAAAAGGAAACTTTACTTTTTTTTATCATAACACTGCATATCTGTTTGAAGGTATACATTTGTGTATCAAGAGGCAGGCAGAGAGTGATTATCATTTGACAGTGCTTTACTGTCCAGGTATTCATCTGAAGGTTCTGTAATGCATCAAAACTATTTTTGTTTTATCAATTTGTTAATTTTTAGCTCAAAGAATGGATGTGCACATTGTACATAGTTCTGGTTATACAGACATCAAACTTACTCTTTTTATCTATAGATCCTAATAGCCTGTCTTATGTATTTTATTTTTTTTTATTTTCTTTTGTCTTATGTATTTTAAAGAAACCCCTCTAGCCAACTAGTTATCTAAACATAGTAAGAGGAAAAGACTAGTTAAAATTAAATTTCCATACTTAAAGTAAAATTTGGTAGTAAATTGTGTAAGAAATGTTTTGATTTGTACTCCGATTTGAAAATTGGAAGAAAGGGTATTATTAAACATTTATTTCATGATATATTAATAAAACGTTTGTTGTAACTGCAACATACTAATTCTTAGAATGAAGAAAGAATCAAATATTAGTTGAGATTTTTGTTTAAAATACTTCTGACAGGGGCACCTGAGTGTCTCAGTTGCTTAAGCTTCCAACTCATGGTTTCAACTGAAGTCATGATCTCCGGGTTGTGAGATCAAATCCTGTGTCAGGCTCCACATTCAGTGGGGAGTCTGCTTCTCCTCTCCCTCTGCCCCTCCCACTGCTCAAGCGCACTCTCTCTCTCTCTCAAACAAATAAATAAATCTTTAAAAAATTATTTAATATTTCTGACACAATTATTAGAAGATAAATGCAGTGTGGTCTCCTGAATTGGATCCTGGAACAGAAAAAATTGGTAAAAATTGGTGAAATCTGTATAAAATCTGGAATTTAGTTAAAAGTAATGTGTAAGGGCTGCCTGGGTGGCTGAGTGATTGAGCATCTGCCTTCAGCTCAGGTCATAATCCCGGGGTCCCGGGATCAAGTCCTGCATCGGGCTCCCTGCGTGGAGCCTGCCTCTCCCTCTGCCTGTGTCTCTTCCTCTCTCTCTATGTCTGTCATGAATAAATAAAATCTTAAAAAATAAATAAGTAAATAAATAAATATAATGTGTAAGTATCAATTTCTTAGTTTTGACAAATGTGTAAATTAAGAATTGCCGTTAGTGGAAACTGGTAAGAAATAGACAAAAACTCTACTATAGTTGTGGCTATTCTATAAATCTAACATATTACAAAATGAAAAGTTTGTTTCAAAATTATTTAGGTGGCATGACATGGCATTCTTTTCTCACTTTGACAACATAACCACAAAGAGATTCATTTGTTCAGAAACATGTGAAGCCTGTACCAGTTTTCCCAAGGGCCTCACTTAGCACCTTAAGACAAACTTTCTCTTTTAAAGCACCTATCCCAACGGAATCTTCATAATTTTTCAACATCATAACTGTAGGAATACAGATAATATTAGGAAGGCAGAGAATCCCATATCTCCACTTTTCCTACACTGAAAATACATAAAAAATTAGGGAAATAAAACAGCCACTGAGAATTGGCAGCCAATGAAAAAAAGGAAAAGACCCCAACATGGGATACAGACTGTATTTAGGGATTTTCTTCCTTACGTGGAGTATATCATAAGACCGTCAGAAGCATGTGACCTCAATGACTAAATTCTTCTCTCGCCAAGTCTGTGGCTTCACAGGAGGCAGGAATTTACATAGGCAAAAAGAAGTTACAACACAGGCCCATACCCAATTATGATGTGATTCCGCAAACATGCTTATGTTAATTTTTTTTCAGATTAAAACAAAAGATAAGATCATAGAAAATGCTAATTCTCACAGAATTCCAGAGTCCCTGAAAATGTGTCTTTGGAGCCCAACTTGAGAAACATTGCTTTAAGGGTTTAGCAGAGGGGCACCCGGCTGGCTCAGTTGGTAGGACATGCAACTCTTGATCTTGGGGTCATGAGTTCAAGCCCCACACTGGACAGAAATCTTCCTTAAAAGAAAGAAAAGAAAAAAAAAAGAGTTTAGCAGAAGAAAAGGCAGTGTGGTGTAGTGGTACGAAGCACAACCACAAAGTCAGAATTCCAGGTTGTGACCCCAGCACAGAACTTAATGACTTTGTGAACTCCGACGAGCTACGTTCCCTCTCTGTGCTTCATTTCCCTCACCCGTAAAAGGAGACAGTCGTCGCATCTTCCTGGTGGTTGGTTGGTAGGATTAAATGAGATAATCTATGAAAAGAAGGTAAACTTGCACCTGGTACTTGATTCTTCTGACTCTGCTTGTACCCAGCCAGTCTTCTGCGAAGGAGGAGGCAGCTGACTAAGCAGACTAAGGAATCATGCATAGAGCTAAGATCCGGCTTACTTTTGCTATTTTCTTCTCTAAAGGTTTGAAGGAGCTGCTGATAACATTTTTGCTTTGTCTTCACGTAGTGGGCAGCTCCTCCTCTCCTGTCCACGCTATTCCTTTAGTCCCCGTGAGGAGGCTATGTTCTGTGCAGGTAAAAGTGGGAATTCGTTTCTGGCTCGATCCAACCATAACCATACTGTCCACTTTACAAGATGCTAATTACGAAATGAGAGACAATTGCTTGTGTTTTACGAGGCTGTTAGGACATGCCCAGTATGCCCAGTAAGTGAGCCAGGAGATTGAAACGCAAGTGCTTTGGGCTGTTCCTCCGTGTGTGTTATTGGCTCGATTAACCATACCCTAAAGGAGCGCTTCTTCTTCTTCCACAGTGGGTGTTTCATAATTTGTTTTGTTAGATGTTGCCCCGAGCAAGTCCTCTGAGGCTGCAGGAGTTCTAAAGCTCTATTTCCAAACACGTTCCATGATTCCTCTCACTCAGCCCCTTACAGGGAAGAGGATCTGGAAAAGATTTCACCGCAAGATTTCACCCTGAGAATCAAGGCCACTGAGAAGCAGGGACATTTTTAAAGGGACCCCGTAACTGCCCGCATAACTGACTTGGACAGAACAGACACACGAGTAAACGCTGGGGCGTCTCGCTTCTTTGCAAAGGGCTCCATCTCTACTGTTTAAGTCAACACTGATGTGAAGATATTTCCATTTTTCTTTGCTCTCTAGAGCATCGTTGGTTCAGATCTCACGGCTGAAGTTCACACTGGAGATTCTTTACACTATTCCTTTGGTTTCTTGTTTTTTTTTTTTTAATATAAAGCAACAGAAAAATCTAGTTCCAAGTCAATGTTTCCAATATCAGCTTCTTTCAGAGTTAATAGCTACATGATCAAATCAAAATGTCATTTTTAAGGGACGTCTGGGTGGCTCGGTCAGTTGAGCATCCAACTCATGATTTCGACTGAGGTCATGATCTTAGGGTCATAGGATCAAGGCCCGAGTTGGGTTCTGTGTTTGCTGTAGAATCTGCTTGAAATCCCACTTGAGATTCCCTGACCCCACCCACATCGTGCTCATGCTCATTCTCTCTCTCTCTCTCAAATAAATAAATAAATAAATAAATAAATAAATAAATAAATAAATTTTTAATGGCATTTTTAAGGAGAAAGAAAAAGAATAGTGTAAAGTTCTTGGGACCTTAAATAATTGTATTCACGACGTAATAAATATTTGGATTTGAAACTTTTCCTCACCAGTCATGTATGGCGGTTGCTCTGCCTTAACCCCGATATCACACTCTCTACTCAGGTCCCTCACCTTCTTCAAGGGGCGGAAGGGGAGATTTTCAGTAGAAAAGACTTTGCCCTACATTCTCCACCCGTCTAGAACGGGGCCACATGGGAAGTATCAGGACTGAAAGCACTAGTTTGAAACAACAAAAATAAGCAGGTGTTTCAGAAGCATAATCTAGAAGCCATGACCGTCCACACTACTCGCTCCCCACCTCCAAGTCGTCATCCTCAGAGCTCCGTGAACTACGCAGAGAACCCACCGGCTACAGCAAAGCACCAGAACCTCACATATCGGCTCACGTCAAGCCCTCACACAACCTTTAAGGGCCTTATTCTTGGCATTTCATTTATTGAGCACCAGCTGTAAGCACAGTCTTCTGCTATAACCTCTATATGGAAATGCTCTGCAAACTTCCTCTCTCCTCTCAAACACGACGACGTACCCACCTTGGTGCCGCCCTTGGATCTGGTCTTCATGGAACCCGTAGGAATATGCCCTGTTTTTCTCAGTGGTTGTGCAGAGTTCCCATCTCTTAAAGCTTTAGTGTCCAAGTCCTGCGAGCTGTTGCTTGAAAGACCTAATCATTTCACTTTGACCTAAACTTAGCCAGTTATACACAGAAACCTGTTGAACCAATGGCTGGATTAAAGAACCCCTTTAGGGATCCCTGGGTGGCGCAGTGGTTTGGCGCTTGCCTTTGGCCCAGGGCGCGATCCTGGAGACCCGGGATCGAATCCCACGTCAGGCTCCCGGTGCATGGAGCCTGCTTCTCCCTCTGCCTATGTCTCTGCCTCTCTCTCTCTCACTGTGTGCCTATCATAAATAAATAAAATTAAATTTAAAAAAAAATAAAAAAATAAAGAACCCCTTTAACAGAATATCGTGCTACATTTCAATATACTTTTTTAAAAAGATGTTTTCCTTTTATTTGGACTTAGGAGTCTATTATAAATAATAATAATAATAAGCTTGAGAAGAAAATTAACTAGACAGTTGACCACGGTATGATTATAAAAATATGCGGAGTTAATATTTGTTTAGAGAAAAGGCATTCTCTATTTAGAAAAGAGAACAAACATCCCATTTGTTTCATTTGATTTTCTTTCCAAAGGTCTAACTAAAATTCTCTAGGGGACATAGTTTTGTTTGTTTGTTTTAGGGGGTTTTTCTTCTTGAAACAGAATAATAGGCAGCCCACACACTTAATATTCATGTATATAGTTTCTTAGAAAGGAAGCTTGAAGCGTTGTCATCACCATTTTGTGAATTTGGAAAACCTAGCCGCATACAATTTAGACGCTATGATCTGTCCTTAGCCAAAATGTGTGATACTAAAGTGACTTCTTACCCCCAGCAACACCCTGAGTAAGCACTCAGTGCTCCACACCGCCCTCGCCTGGTGGATTTTCTGGAAAGCTCACATCTAGGCAGCTCAGAGTCCCAAATCCTAGACAATTAAATGCATCCTTTACTTAAGCAGCAGACGCATGAAAACGTCTGTTCACTTCTGACCCAAAATGAAAACGAAAAAGAATGGAAAAAGGAGAAAAAGAGAAGAAAACATTTGGATATGCCTAGCTTTGGCGACTCAAATAACATTAGAATCATCCTTCATCTCCCCATCTACCACTTAGTTCCTCAGTTCCCTTTTCCCTCCTTTCCTCTTATTCCTTTTTCAAGAAATAAATTCCAAATAGCTCATCACAATAGCAATGACTACGTGGGTAGGAAGAAGGAGCCCAAGTCTGACGTTGCTTTCTTTGTTTTTAACAAAATGAAAAGAAAAAAAAGAATCCTAAACCCAAACCCTATAATTCAACCCAACTTGTCACTACCCTCTGATTAAAGCGTTTTTAAAAATAACAGATAGGAAGTTGAGATATGCATTCAGATAAAGATGGTTAGCACAGATCAAAAGGAATTGTACATATGTCAGTTAGATTAAGTGACAGGATATGGGGAAGTGGTAGGTCCCATATCCAGTTACTTCATGCACGAGTACATTTGCTGAATGCAGGTACCCTAACAGGCCAGCCACGCGTCGACGGGAACCAGGGACATTAATGGAAAGCAGTCTATAATGGTTAGAGTGTTTGTTCTGATATGGATCCAAGACCACATTTCTCCTAATTAGTAATATTATTGCAATTTTTTATAACTGTCTTGCCCTGCCCAGATAGTAAATTAATTATCTTTGACTCTTTCATCTGGCATTTCTGAGGGGGTCAGCATTATGTTGTAAGTACTCTATATCCCACATACACAAACTTAGCAATTAGATGTAGACAATTTCCCGGGCCAGTTAGAAAGAGAAATTTTAAAATCTTCCCCCCGCAAAAACAAATAAACAAAAACCATGTAAGGCATTTTGAGAGACAAAAGGGACAAATGATATAGAATAATGTCAATATCCGTGGAGCCCAGAAAAGAATACTTAGCTGGTTTTGAGCTAAAGTGGGTTTTGGGAAGAAGAAAGGATTAAAAGCAGGAATAGTTTACTTGCTAATTAAAATGGAAAAATCATACAAGGGTTATTTTTCGGGAAGGGTGAGTTACGACGGAAGGGTATGGCCTAAGACTGCAATTAATGCCACATATTTCTTTGGGATTCCACTCATATATTTCCATTCATAATGAAGGTGATCTTGGCTAATCAAGGCCAGGCTATAAATCAGAGAAATTAAAAACCCATGTGAGGGAAATTCTATGCAGCTTAATACAGGGATTGCTTCCTTGCTTAATGTAGTCCCTAAGATCTGAAATTCTAGAGCTGGAAAGACCTTCTCATCTACCTTTGCCACACCTGACTAACCCCAGTATAGTAATAATCAAATCACAATTTAGCTAAAATAATTGCATACGCTTAATAATCCAACAGGCTAGGACTAGGATGAGAGGAATGACACACTGGCCTTCAGGCACAGGCTTCAAGGGGGCCGGGGGCCGGGGGTGGTTCCCCAAGCCTCAGTAATCAAGGTAAATAACATTTCAACTTCCACCTACCCAGATCCCTTCTCTGCTGAATCCCGTCTTTATTTAAAATGTCGTTATATTGTTCATCATGGATTTTTTTTGCATTGATTTTGTTTTTTTTTTAATATTATTTATCTTGATAATTGAGGGTTTTGGCACTTAAATGTTGCCGCCTAAGGCAAATGCTTCACTCACCTCACACTAGTCTTGGACCTGCAAACCTATTCCACTATTTATATAATTTCAGAATCAGAAGTTTTTTCCTTACGTCTAACTCAGGTTTCTCAAGCTTGGCAACTGTTAGACATTTTGGGGCCAGATAATTCTTCGTTGTGGAGGTTGTCCTATAAATTATAGGATGTTTATTTTTTAATTATTTTATTTTATTTTTATTTTTATTATTTTTTTTAATTATAGGATGTTTAGGAGCGTCCCTGGCTTCTGCCTACTAGATGCCAGTAACACCCTCCTTCACCCTCCCACCAAAAATGTCCCCAAAGTAATCCTGGCTTAGAACCATTGATCTTCCCAAAGCCTCTGATGCTGCAAACCATCCCATTTCTTCCTGTTGTGTCCTCGGTAGAGATAGAAAGCAGCTTTTCATCATCTTCTAAATAACCCCATCAGATTCTTTGCTTTGTAGAGAGTGTGTTTACTTTATAATCTGATTAGAGTGATGGTAATCATGTTAGGGTGTCTAGACTTTCCCAGGTCAAACCCCTGGCCTCTGTATGGCTTATTCCTGTCTAATAATCTGACATCTCAGTCGACCGCGTGGCCATCGGAAGCAGTAGCTTCTCCCAGAAGTTCCAAGATGCCTTGTAATTATAACCCCCTCGTCAAACGGCAAACTCAACTCCCTTGTTGAATTAGGCCGGAGAGATTAGTTACACCCAAACCACATTTCATTTTCTTCAAAGTGAATTTCATCTTGGAATATATCAGTGACGTCTATGTAAGTATCATATCCTCTTCCATCTCAGAAACCAAGACTCTAATGAGTCAGATTATATTAAATAATTCAGCAATTCAGCTTCCCCCTGTGATCTTAGTTTTTTGTTAAGTGCTACAGTTTGGGGAAGCCATTTTTCCTATAATGAGCAGGAAAGATATTTAGTTTTTTTTTTCTTATTATTACTCAAAAGCTAAATTCATTACAAAACGTTTAAAGCTCACAGTTAGACCTGGAATTCAAATTATACTTGGAAGGTAAAAATCCATTTCTGGACTCTAAGGGCAACACACCGTAAGGTCTCGTATTCATCCATGCAAACGACAGTGGATCATAAGTAAGTAGTCAGATAGATGAGCTAGAAAGTCCTCCCAAAGATACACAATCTGCCACCTTCATCCTCCACTCAGTTAAACTTTCATAAAATTCTGGATCCATATGTGGGTTGTTGCTGTTTTGTTTTTTTTTTCCAGATAGGAATGGGGTATGTGGTAGTCATCCTATATTCAGGATAACGGATTTGGATATTATGCCGGCCAGGGGTCTTAGCTACAAGCAACAGAAACTAGTTCTGGTTGATTAAGCAGGAAAAAAAGAAGAAGAAAAATATGTATGTATAAATAAATAAATATAAATATAAATAATATAAATATAAATATTTGTTGCTGAGTTATTAAGTAATTCAAGGAGTTTCCAACATGATTAGAACCAGGCTTGAGAAGGAGACCAGACAAGGGAGCTAGGCAGCAGGTGGACCCAGCCAGGGAGGAACCACCCCTACCACTGAACAGTGGATGCTGCAGGTCACGGGCAGCCACGGACACTGAGCTTTGGATGGTAGCAGGCTCCTCCCGCTACCACCAGCTCGGTACCTTTGGATTCTCCACCGTCTCTGCCTCCTTACGGCACCAGCTCCCGGTTCAAAATCACTAGTGGGTGAACCTCTTCGGTCAAGCCTAGGTCAAGGGCCTACATGCCAGCTGCAGTGGAAGCTGAGACGACATCTGGACTTGTCAGCTTCTAAAGTGGGAGGCAGGCAGCCAAGAAAATGAGAGCTGCCCCTTACAGGTATGACAGAGAGGTAAGTAGTCATAACAGATCACATCTTGGGCTCTGGAGTCAGACCACCTGAACTGGAATTTATGGTCCATCACTAGCTACGTGACCTTGGGCAAATTACTTTAAATCCTTAATCGTTTCTATTTCTTCCACATGGCCACGCAGAACGCCCCTGCCTGTTTCAAATAATTAACAGACAGGGGATTCCCCGGGTGGCTCAGCGGTTTAGCACCTGACATTGGCTCAGGACGTGACCCTGGGGTCCCAGGATCGAGTCCCGCGTCGGGCTACCGGTGCATGGAGCCTGCTTCTCCCTCTGCCTGGGTCTCTGCCTCTCTCTGTGTCTCTCATAAATAAATAAAATCGTAAAAAAAAAAAAATTAACAGATGAGACCCCCCCCCCCAACGACGGAGGTCTTTTTGGTGCCCTGTCCCCAGACACTGTCCTTCGGCACCGCTGTCCCATCACCAGGGTGATGACACAGTTCCAGGGGCTCAGGAAAGGACAGTTGTGGAAACATACAGCTGTGGAGAGGTGGTGCCATCTGCTTTGGGAAGGGCGGGGCGGGGGGGTGCGCGATTCACTTTGTCTCCTCTGTGCACCTGCTGGCGCTGCCTGGCCTGAGGCTCAGACAGGGAGAGGCCGGAATGACCAGGGGTCACGACCACAGGCATCAGCCGGGCCCAGGCAGGTGGTGTCAGTGAGTGAACCGGGTCAGGAATAGGCAATAAAGACGGCTGGGGCCTAAGGAAGGAAAAGAAAAGAAAAGACGAGAGAAAAGAAAAAAAGGAAAAAGACATCATCCACTATGTTAGGGTTTGTTTGGGTTTCGGGGGTTTTCTTTTAATAAAGACAGCTTTCTGTTTGTAAAGAGACCGCACTCTGAAACAAAAACAAAATTAATTCCTCTTGGCAAACTATTACACTTTCTTGTATGAGGCATGACGGTCTGTTGTTCCCTTTTCTTCCCTTGACTGTCTGGAGGCTCAAAGCTATATGTTGTGCTTCCCTTTGACTTTTTAAAGATGTTTTTGTTTCTGTTTTTAATAAGCCCTACACCCAACTTGGGGCTTAAACTCACAACCTTGAGATCAAGAGTCACATGCTCTACCCGCTGAGCCAGCCAGAGGCCTCCCTTTGATTTTTTTTTTAATATGATATCTTCTTCTCCTTCCCAAACCTTTCCTCTTCTCTCATTCTCTCTCTCTCTCTCTCTCTCTCTCTCTCTCACACACACACACACACACACACACACTTGCCTGGTGGTCTATAAAGATGTAACATAGATAACAAGTGTAATACGGATTAAATATTCCAGACTTTTTAATTCCTTAGTATTAAGCATTAGCATGTGCCAAGTATGTGCCAATACATTCCTTCTGTCTGATGTATTTTCCTCTAAAACCTTCTATGAATGGCTGAACCCAACATAAAGAACCATTGTATAAATTCTAATAAATTCTGGCTTTATCAGTGAACCCTAAAGGGATCCTAATCCTAAATCGTCTTGTTATTCTCATTTTAAAGACCTAAAGTGTTTCTCTCTGGGAGTGTTTTGGTTTTGTTTATGGTGTTGTTTTTCTCCTTCTTTCTCTCTCTCTCTTTTTTTTTTTTTTTTTGACTCACTACCATCTCTGTCTGCAAGCCAAGATTATGAAAAGTGATGATATACTTTAGGAAGGGGCCATAGATCCAAAATTAATCTTTACCAGAGTTAATTCCTGCATAAATTAAGCTGAATATGTTTTCCAACACCATAAATCAAGTGTAATAGGTATAAATAAAACATGAACTCAGGCTTCCTCATTTATAACTTCAGATCTATGACACTTAGGTGTGGAAAGGGGCAAAGTCGTTTTCGTTTTTTTCCTCTTTAGAGCCGCTGGGCTAGCCACCTCAAGATTGTAGTAGATACTGAAAAATCCAATAGATTTCCTCTTAAGGTGTCAAGATGATCCAGCTGAGAACTAACCTAGAGTGGGCGTTGGGTTGTGCGTCATCCCCTTTACTCGGCCAGTACCCCTACCCCGCATCTGTGTGCATGTCCCCTGCCAACAACCTTGCCTAGAGAATCACGCCCTATCCACCCCCCAACAAGGCTGGGGCAGCCCACAGGCAAGGAGAGCACAGGGGGCCAGCCCCCTCCTCCCTGCTCCGTCTTGAGGCTTATACTACAGAACTCCATTGTCCAACATGGTAGACATTAGCCATGTGTAACTCTTCAAATTTAAATTAAATTTAAAAATCAGTTTGTCAGTTATGCTAGCCATATTATGAATACTCAGTGGTCGTGTGTAGCAAGTGGTAACTATACCGGACAGTGCCCGTTACATAGAACATTCCCAACATTGCAGTAACTTTTATTGGACAGCACAGTTCCAGAGTCCACCCACCATGGATCTGGCTAAGGTTAGAGTTCACCTAGGTGATGTCCATGCTCAGCTCTTTCCCCCTCCCTATCCTGCCTTCCTATCTTGCCTCTTTGACTCCTATTTATTTATTTTTCTGAAGAGTACTCCTTCAATAAATTATGTATACCCAAGTCCCTGTTTTAAGATCTGCTCCTAAGGAATCCTATCCAAGACACCATCTATTTGGGTTTTTTTTTTTTTAATTTTAAAAAAATATTTATTTATTCACGAGAGGGGGGCGGGGCAGAGACACAGGCAGAGGGAGGAGAAGCAGGCCTCCCACAAGGAGCTCAATGCGGGACAAAGTCCCAGATCCCAGGATCACACCCCAAGCAGAAGGCAGACACTCAGCGGCTGAGCCACCCAGGCGTCCCCAAGACACCATCCAGATTGATTTCAGCTTTAGGCTCACTGTAAATCAACTAAACATTTACATATGGAAGGCTTCGATTTCCTTACCCTAAAAGATACTGGTGCATGATTGTTTTCTAAAGCATAAGCTCATAGGGTCAGTGGGCCAGGTATTCACAAAAGGAAAAGGGCTCTGAGAACAAAATGAAGTAGTCTTAAATCCTCTAAGTTTGTGACAATTATATTTAGCCCAATATACCCAAAATATTAAAATTTCAACACGCAATCAATATAAAAACTTATTAATGAGACACATTACATTCTTTTTTTCATATCAGGCCTTCAAGATCCAGTGTGCAGTTTACACATATGCTACATATCATTTAGGACTGGCTGTCTTTCCACTGCCTTTAGATTTTATGCATATATTATCTATACAAAATTAAAAACAAATTATTGCTTTTTAAGTGAGATTAAGAACAAAATAATTTAGAGCCAAAGTTTCCAAACAACTGAACCCAATGGTCTCCCTTGCAGGTCAATTGTAAGGATCAAATAAGATTATTCACGTTGATGCTCTGCACGGTCTGACACTTAGTAGGTATGAAATAAATCATAGTCTTGAATTAAAATCACAGCTACCCTCATTAAAGCTTAAGAGACACAACCTTAATAACTAACTGATGCAAAATCTGTGGTGTACAACTGCAACGAAACTTTTCTTTGGAAAGAGCATGATGGCGGGGAGCGGGGAAAGGAGGAGAGAGCTGGTGGGAAGAGCTAGCACTAGCTAGCTAGCACTCTTGTCACTAACCCAGCATCCTGCCTGGGTTGCTGTGTTTTTGTTTTTTGTTTTTCAGAACAGTATGTTACATCCGTGTGATGAAGGCTGGGTTTGTTAGTGGGAAGAATGAAGAAATGGGTAAAGCGAGTTGGGTTAAACAAGCAAGAAGAGCAGTGTATAGCCACCGGTTATCTGGACAAAGAAACGTCCTATTCACCAGCCCAGGAGAAATGAAATCTGGATAAGTAAGACATTAATGAAATCTCCTCCTACAGAAGGAATAATTGAGAGGCCCTTAATTCTGTTGGCAACACAGTGAACCACCCTTATCTCCCCTGAGGTCCTCCCCCTATCCTTGGTCCCATGGCCCCAGCTGTGGAGCAGCTTCAGTCCTGTGGAGTGTGGTTCCTTCTGCCTTTAGACTGGGCTAGAGAGGTATGGAAATCAATACACTTTTCCAAAGAGGTGGTCTGAGACCACACGAAATGCAAATGTGTTCAAAAACTGGGAATAATAGGGGCGCCCGGGCGGCTCAGCCAGCTAAGCGTCTGGCTCTCGATCTCAGCTCAGATCTTGATCTCATTGGTTGTGAGTTCAAGGCCCGTGCTGGGCTGCATGCTGGGCCGATTTACTCCCCGCTTGAACTGATACATCCATCTCCTGTCCACTAAAACCGATGCTCCTGGTTCTCAGGCCTGCATGTTGGGCCTGGAACTAGACCACGGGCTTTCGTGGGCCTGCAGCTCAGCAGCTGCAGACCTCTCGTTCTCCACGTCATGCGAGCCAGTCCCTCATAGTAAGTACATCTCTCTGTATGTATTTCTATGATTTCTGATTAGTTCTGTTTCTCTAGAGAACCCTAATACAGACTTCAACACACCTTTTAGGGGAACACAAATCAACCCATTGCATGATACAACGGCAGGAGCCAGGGAGGACAGAAGTATGGGAGGGACCCGGGAGCTGGCAAGCATGGACCCAAGAGCCGCATTAGGCATCAGGCCAGGGATTGCATTTACTGAGAGTCAGGGGTGTGGGGGAGAGTGAAGGCAGCTAGATATGAGCTTCTCTTCCCACCCCTGTTTCCCGCCAAGGAACCCAGCTGCAATCTCGGAGAACACAAAGGGAAGCAGTCCAAAACGTGTTGCAAAACGCCCAGTTCCTGAGCCAGATGCAAGCGGCCTTGCCACCCTGGAGCGAAAAAATGAAGAAAGTCGAGGCAAAGGGTGACTTTGTACTTACTTCTCTGCAGTCCCTGGGGCACAATGAAACAGAGGCTTCCAGCTCAAGACTTCTGCTGCCAGGATTCTAGCGCGGTTTGTCAGCCTGCCCTAACCAACTGTGCATTCCTTATTCCTCGGGAATCCCAGTTCTGGATGCATTTGCCACAAGCCATTCAGACCCCATCAGCATCCGAGTCTCCCTAAGCGGATGTCTTTTTGTTTTATGTGGTCGGACTTGAATGTCCAGGTTGCAACCCTAAGGGAGCATTGCTCAGACATTAGTCGTTCAGGGTTGTATAAAGGGCCAAAGAGAACCACCCAAACACATTCTGAAGCACAAGCCACATCGGCCGGGCCGCGACACAAAGAATATTCTGTGCCTTTGTGCTCAGGATTCCCTTCTTGGCATCCGGATACGTGCTTTTTAGTGCTCTGTCACACCGGCCCTGGATGCTGCTCACGCTCACGTGTGTGTGTGTGTGGGTGGGTGGGGGGAGGGCAGAGGAGCCGGGAAGGTTTTGGGCAGAAAAGAGCAGATGCGCTGGGGAGGCAGAGGCGAGAGTGAGTGGTTACACATGGGCAGAGCTTAACTGCACACAGTGACCAAAGGGAGGCTGAAGCCCAGAATATGAGTCATCACAGTATTTGCTCCTTACATTTACTGAGCATCTACGAAGTGCTCCACAAGGATTATCTTATATAAGCCTCACCACGGGGGCGCCTGGGTGGCTCCGCTGGTCAGGCGTCTGCCTTCGGCTCAGGTCATGGCCTCAGGGTCCTGGGATCAAGCCCCCACGTTGGGCTCCCCGCTCTGCAGGGAGTCTGCTTCTCTTTTGCTCTCTCTCTCTCTCAAATAAATAAAGAAATCTTTAAAAAAAAAAAAAGAAGAGGAAAAGGATGAAACTTTATTTTTTAAAAGAAAGCCTCATAACAATTCTGTGAGATAGAAACTAGGATTGTCCTCATTTTAAGAGTGAGAATCCTGCGATTTAAGGAATTACATTCAACATTATGTTTGTCGAATTGGTCCCCATCGTACCAGTTGACTGTGTTGTCAACATTTCCACGGCCGAGCTCCATTTGTGTAAATAGATCACGATCTACTCCTGCATGCTCCCACTGAGGGGCACTTGGCTTGTCTCCAGTTTCTGCTGTTGCTGACAACGGTGTTAGGGACATTTTTGAACTTGTCATCAAGTCCACATATGCAAGAATTTCTCTAGGCTATTGCAGGGTCAGATTATTTTCCAGAGTGTCTGCACCCGTGGGCACCCTTCAGCTGCGTGTAGGAGTCCTTGTTCCGCATTGTCACCAACTCGAGGCCTCTCGTGTTTGCTAAGATAGTGGGTGTGTAAAATGGGACCTCGTATGATGCCAACTTGTGTTTGACTATCATCATATTTGTATTATGTTATTATTATTAATCACATCCAGCTAAAGTTTGCTCACATCTACCTCAGTTCCGCCTTCATGTTTACCGGGTATTTTTGCTCATCATTCCTCCTTATATTTCTGATCTTCTTTTTTTTAAAAAAAAAAAAGATTTTATTTATTTATTCATGAGAGAGAAAGAGAGAAAGAGACAGAGAGAGGGAGAAGCAGGCTCCACGCGGGGAGCCCAACGCGGGACTCGATCCCGGGTCTCCAAGGTCACTCCCTGCGCCGAAGGCGGCACTGAACCCAGTGCTCATCCCGTCAAGCGGCCCCCTCGGTGCCCGTCACCCATTCACCCCTATCCCCCGCCCTCCTCCCCTCCCACCACCCCTAGTTCGTTTCCCAGAGTTAGGGGTCTTCATGTTCTGTCTCCCTTTCTGATATTTCCTACCCATTTCTTCTCCCTTCCCTTCTATTCCCTTTCACTATTATTTATATTCCCCAAATGAATTTTTAATCTTTAAATCATCTTTAAAGGTTCTTTAAAGTTTTCAGTATCTGATCATCACAACATCTGAATTCTTGGAGGAGCATTATAGTTGTTTTTTTGTTTCTTTCTTCTGACCCTCACTCTTCATTAATTTCCTATAACTGCTATAACAAATTGTCGCAGAATTAGTGATTGAAAACAACCCAAGTTCATCCTCGGAAAGTTCTGGAAGCCAGACGTCCACAATCACTTGGTTAAAGCCAGGGTGGTGGAAAGGCTGCTTTTTCCAGATGCAGAATCAATTTCCTTCCCCTTTCCAGGTTCTCAGAGCCACGTTCATTCCGGGGCTTGGGACCCCTTCCGTGCCTCACTCCAGCTTTTTGCTCCCATAGTGCTGTCCCTACTTCCGTAGTCCAGTCGCCTTCTTCTTCCCCTTTATAAGGATACTTGTGTTTGCATTGAAGGTCCACTTGGATCATCCAGGATAATTTCCCCATCTCGATATACTTAATCACAGCTGCAAAGTCCCTTTTCTCATACAAGGTAACATTCGCAGGAGCCAGGGATTGGGACTGGGATATTTTGGGGGTTCATTATTCAGACTACGACACACTCCCAATGTCAGAGACTGCTGGTTGCCAATAAGTGTCGCTTCCCCCATCCCTTCCTAGAAATGAAAATACGGATTTTTTTAGCCAGGCTTCTTGTCAGCCAGTTAAAACTCCCTGTTTTTTGTTTTTTTCTGGTTTTGACATCCTGATGTGGTCGATGGAATTAAAATTTTACCAGTAAGAAAAAAATAAATAAAATTTTACCAGTGTCCTTCCTTCCATAATGGTCTGGAAGATGGGTGTCTGGGGCTCTGGGAGCCACCTGGGATCACGAGCACAGTGATCTTAACCAAGATCTCAGAGGATTCATGAACCGTAAGAAAACCGGTCCCTGATGAATTTGTGATAAACCTGCCCTGGATACCTCCTTCTCGGTTTGTTTTACAGGAAAACAAATAAATGCACATTTAAGCCACCTTTATTGGGTTTGTTTGCCATGGCAGGCTAAATTTAGTCCTAAGTGATATCATCATCACACCTTGTTTCTTCACGTGTCTGTTGACTTTTTAAAGATTTTTATTTATTTATTTATGAGAGAGAGAGTGTGAGACAGAGAGGGGAGCAGTAGAGGGAGAAGTGGGTGCCCCGCCGTGCAGGGAATCCGATGCGGGGCTCGATCCCAGGGCCCCGGGGTCATGACCTGAGCTGAAGGCAGACACTTAACCGACTGAGCCACGGAGGCGCCCCGTTTGGTAACTCTTTATTGTGATCTTTAATTTGGTTTTACGTAATCTGTGGGAATCCTGAAAGCCTGAATTAATGACACCCTCCTCCAAGATGGATCTGCATGGACTTCTTCCTGGAGTCGTCCTGTATTCACCACCAACAGGAGACAACTTCAACCTTCTTTTTTTAAAATTTTATTTATTTATTTATTTATGATAGTCACACACACACACACACAGAGAGAGAGAGAGAGAGAGGCAGAGACACAGGCAGAGGGAGAAGCAGGCTCCATGCACCGGGAGCCCGACGTGGGATTCGATCCCGGGTCTCCAGGATCGCGCCCTGGGCCAAAGGCAGGCGCCAAACCGCTGCGCCACCCAGGGATCCCCAACTTCAACCTTCTTAAGAGGGAATGGGCTCCAGCAGGCTGAGTGTAGCCTCCAGCGCCCGCATTTGTGACGTTTACCTTCCAAGTCTGCAGCTTTCTTTCCTTTCTCAATCCTGGTTTTAGGTTACTTTGCATGTTTATGTTTTTTTTGTTTTTTTTTTTTTTTTGTCACTGGGGATCTCCCTTTGGTTCTGGTAAGAGCTCAATGTAATAGAAATCACGTCATCACCTGGAGGCAATGCCACAGCAGTAGAGCATTACCTCAGGTGTCTTGTTCACTGTCCTGCCAGGACTGCCCCTGCCCACCGCCCCCCCGCCCAGTGTCACCATTAAGATGTGCCAGAGGCCTTACATGTGATTGGCCCACCCAGTATCTTGGTGCTGATTCGGTACAAGCAGAACCCTTCTGGAAACCAGATTGGTGGCACTTTCTCTGACCCCAGACTCGACTCATTTGTTCATCCTCAGGGCTTCAGCTCACAGTCGTTAACTGTGATTCTCTCTTTTAGGGTTTCCGGCAGCTCCTTCAAATTACGCAGGCTCCTTTCTCTGTCCACAAGGATTTTGATACACCTCCAGGAACACATATACTAACCCCCTACTACTGAGCTCACGCTGTGCTCGCTGCACTGCGTGTAACAGGCCGCAGCGGGCTGTCAGGCTTAGCTACGCCTCCTCCTGTCCGGCTCCGGCTCCGGCTCCGTACTTCTGCTCGCCTCATTCCTCTTCGTTGTTGTTTGTTTTTTAATTTTTTTATTGGTGTTCAATTTGCCAACATATAGAATAACACGCAGTGCTCATCCTGGCAAGTGCCCCCCTCGGTGCCCGTCACCCAGTCACCCCGACCCCCTCCCCTTCCACCACCCCTTGTTTATTTCCCAGAGTCAGGGGTCGCTCATGTCCTGTCTCCCTCACTGATATTTTCACTCATTTTCTCTCCTTTCCCTTTATTCCCTTTCACTATTTTTTATATTCCCCAAATGAACGAGACCATATAATGTCTGTCCTTCTCCGACTGACTTACTTCACTCAGCATCATACCCTCCAGGTCCCTCCACGTCGAAGCGAATGGTGGGTATTTGTCGTTTCTAAGGCTGAGGAATATTCCAGTGTATACACAGACCACAGCTTCTCTATCCATCATCTGTCGATGGACACCGAGGCTCCTTCCACAGTTGGGCTGCTGTGGACATTGCTGCTATGAACATCGGGGTGCAGGTGTCCCGGCGTTTCCCTGCACCTGTGTCTTTGGGGTAACCCCCAGCAGTGCAGTTGCTGGGCCGTGGGGCAGCTCTATTCTAACTCTTGGAGGAGCCTCCACACGGCTTTCCAGAGGGGCCGCACCAGGTCACCTTCCCACCCACAGCGCAGGAGGCTCCCCTTGCTCCGCATCCTCTCCCACACGGGTGGTCGCGCGTCTTGTGGATTCTCCCCATTCTCCCTTCACCTCGTCCTTCTTTCACAGCTGCACAGGCCCCGGGGGGCACACAGCAGCTTCTCGGACAATTTGTCTGTTGATGGACATTTGGTTTGTTCCCAGTTTTGTGATCTCACAAACGGCGCCGGGCCACGGTAAGCGCAGATACACACACTCGTGTGCGCAGATACGTGAGAGTAAATACGTGGAGACGAGCTCTAAAAATTGGTTTTTTAGTTCAAAGAATATGAATATTCAACGTTTTGATGGATGTTGCCAATTTGTCTCCCCAAAGCCATGCTCACGTAACGGTGTTTTGCAGCAAACTCCTGATGTGAGATCAATGTCCATTTTCCCGAGTTCCGGACTAGAGATGCCCTTTTCGTTCCGGGGGTGCCGTGGCCCCCGGGTCCAGCCCTTCCTGGCCGGCTCTCGGCAAGGTGTGGCCGCACGACTGGCCCCTGGGCCGCACTGGCCACGCTGTCCGGGGCTCGGCCGCTCTGTGCCCCGCCTCCCGCCACCTCCCACCGCCTCCCACCGCAGGGGCACTTGCAGGGCTACCGGGGCAGGAGCGAGGCCCTTGAGGGGCCCGCAGGTGGGGGGCTCCCCACCCCCACCCGGTACAGGACACTAGGCCACCGCGTCCCGGGCTCGGGGACCTGCATCTGCAGTCCCCGCCACCCAGCTCCCTTCCCCCGGCTGAGCGCAGGCAGGTTCTGCTGGGACCCCCGGCAGCGCTGGGGGCCACTGTCCCCCCGTGTGCCTGCCGCATCCTCCCGCTGGCCTCCCCCCTCACTGGGTGCTCACCTCAGCCCGCAGAGCCCCCCAAGGCCCAGGGTCCCTCCGAGCCCGACCTCGGCTCAGGTCACCCAAGGAAATGCACCCACGCAGCACGGCCTGCAGAGCCGGGGACTCCACAGCACCCGTAACCCGCCTTCCTCCAGTCTCAGGAACTTTCCAGAAGACCCTCTGGCTCTCTTTAGGGGGGGCCCATCTGTTGAAAAAGGTAATAGCTCCGTAGAATCAGAAACTTGCAGAATTACTGATCAAGGCCACTATTCAATCAACGTGCTTCCCGGGTTTGTCAGCGTGGACTCTCCCCAGCAGAGCAGCTTGTTGGGGTGACGGTGCCAACGGCACAGCGGGGACAGCACGGTCCCCGGGGGTGCAGTGCGTGTGGCTCCAGAGATGATGGGCCTTGGTGGGCAGCTGGGCTGTGACCTCGGCCCTGCTTCCCGGCGCGCAGGGCCTGACTCCAGAGCCACGGCCACTTGGCCTGGTCAAGGCCGCAGATCAAGTCCCCTTTCATTCGCGTGAGGTCGTGGTTTGTGGAGTGGGAGCCGGGCTTGCGGGACACTGGGCCCATCGCCTGCTGCCAGCGGCCTGGCTTCCCCGGGAGCAGGGGGCTCATCGCATGATGAGGGGTGGGGGCTCCCGGGGCTCGGCCGTGGCCCAGGGTCCCGGGTGAGTGGGGAGGGGGGGCGCTCAGCCGCGCCGACCCATCCTCGGGGTGCTCGCCAGCACGCGGGGGCGGGGTCCTGAGGCTGCAGTGAGCCCAGTGGGGAAGAGGCCCACGCCTCCCCAGCAGCTGACGCCACGATCAGTGTCCCTGTCCTTGCCCCCAGGGTCACGCACATGCCCGTCACCAGCGTCCCCCCTCCGGCCCGGCCCCCCTGGCCTGGGCAAGCAGCCTCAAGCCCAGGCCCAGACACCTGTGTCCTCCATCAACCCCTTCGCAGCTTCAGCTTCCCTCCCTGGTCGCCTTTGTCCCAATTCCTACTCCGGGCGTCACCGCACTGGTCACCGGCTCTTCTTTCCGTCGGATCACCTCCTCTCTCCGATCCTGAGTTCTTCGGGTTCAGGGATGATGCCTCCCACCTCCACAAACGCAGACCCGGCTTCCAGAGAAGCCAGCGACTGAGCCTCCGTGAGCACCTGCATCTGGGCGCCTTATGTGCTCAGGCTAGGTCCCCACCACAAACCTGCAAGTCCAGGTTAGGGAGCTTGAGAAGGTGGAGAGTGCGCGGTGGGGGCAGGAGAGAGGTCGGGGTGGGCCCCGGAAGGCGGAAGAGGCCCAGGCCGCGGTCACCCAGTGGCTGGCTCCCTGTAAGCGGGCGGCCGTGCCCTTCCCGGGACCCCGCTGCAGCGCCTGCAGCGTCTGGGCCGGGGGCATGTGCACGCATGCTCCAGGGCCTGCCCAGGGTCCCCAGGGCACAGGCTCGGGTCCCCAGGGGGTGCGCGTGGGTCCCCACTGGGCCTTGCTGTTCCCCCCAGCTGCCCAGCCTGCTCCTGGAGCCGTACAAGGTCCCGTCTCATAAAATCCCCAGCGATTTTGCTTCTCTGGTGTTTCTGCTTCTCTATAAACGCCCCCAAATCCTCCTAGTCGGGCCGCGTTAGTGCAAGGCACGCGGGGCCTGACGCCAGCAGGGCCCGAGCCCACCGAGCCGACCGTGGGCCCGCACGAGGCCCGCACAGAGCTGTCCACGTCCCGGGTGCTGAATGCGCAGTGTAGGACGTGCAGCTGCAGGGACCGTGGGGAAGGCCACTCGCATGGCCTCGGGGACAGGGATTCCCTCCTTGCTCTCTGGGGCCGTCCCCCCCAGGTATCCCCGCGCCCAAGAGGAGGCTCCAAGGCCCAAACTCAGAGCAGACACATGTGCGGCATCACCAACATTTTTTATGACACAAAGGACAATACTGCAAGGAAAACACGGAAAGGTGATTTAGGAGGCTCAGCCTCTGAATTGGGAGACACTGGAGGCACATCGTACCAAGTTTATTTATGTTTTCCTTTGTAAGGATGCACAAGAAAAAAACCACGTATCTAAGTTTAAAAGAACATCCAGTGAATAGTGAAGAAATGCTGAGTGATGAGAAGTGTGTATGGGCTTTGGGGGCAGCATTTTCCTTTCCCAGTGGTGGGAGATCGATCTTACAGTCCATGGCAGATTTAATGAAACAGAAGTAATTATTGTTCTTGACTTAAACCTAATTGCACCACCCAATACACGTTTCCTAAAAGAGAATTCCGTATTTTTTATTTTTCTTCTAAAAATGAAAAACAAAACAAAATAAAACAAAACAACCCAGCAGGTACAGGTTTTAAATTCAGTTTCAGTTTTACTTCCATAATTATGACTGCAGCAAAAAAATCTCTTGGGGATTTTTTAAAAGGTCAATTTTCTGAATTTAATACTCCAAAACACTGAGTTTCCAAGCACCCATAAAGTCACAGGACTCTTACATATTAAAGTGTTTTAGGTGCTCCGACTCCTGAGTTGAGGGGGGGGAGGGTAGGCTTAAGGAAGGCGTGATAAGGTGAATGCCTGAGCCGAGCCAAAGATCCGGTGAGCAGGATGAAACCGTGGGTCAAGAGGTACTTACTAAGCATTTATAGAGCAAAGAAGTGATGGTGTTGGCCTTATTACTACTGTTACATGAACAGAATCAAAGCTTCCACAGATTTCACAAACAAATTTATTTATAAAATATATGAAAAGATTTGACAAAAAAATAAGGCTAGAAAACCCCCATATTCTTCTACATCTCAACATCACTTACCAGCCAATAAACAAGTCTAATTTGACTCCTGTTTTTTAGATAAAAAGAGGTCACTATAAATATTCACTTGGTAAATGATATTTCGTTTTAGGAGTCTTACAGCTGAAAACAGTTACCAAATCTAGTCTGACCGTGCCGTTTCAGTATTTTATAAAGTAATAGTCTGTTCAGAAACTTACTGACACTGAAATCTCTCAAAGTATATTTATGAAGGTTAATTCATGGTACTTTTACCGAGACTGAACTATTTGAAACCAGGTGTTATGGTAAAATATGTAACTCTGGGGTCGAAGAACAAATTTAAAACATGTTTAAATGCATAAAAGTACCAACTTTTTCGTAGAGATGGAGGAGAGATGAGCAGCGCGGGCTCTGGAGACAGCGGTCCCCCAACGCTGCAGCAAACCAGTTCGAGTCCGGTGGATGGAACACACCTCTCGGTGTTTCACACCCGGAGGGAGGCGGGTCTGGACGTTTGCATCTGGGGACTGTTTTCATCCGTCAAATCCAACTCTGCTCAGTGAGGGCCAGAGGATCCCCGGGCACGTCCTAAATACTCTGAGCGTTCCTCCGGAAGGTTTCAGGTCCTAAGTCTTCGGATCAAATTTTATGGAGTTTTGTAACGATCAGTACTCTTACCATTTGATCAAAAGAACTGCAGATGCAGAGACCCCTTTTATCTGGACTCCAGTCGAGACTGGAAATGGGCTGGGTAGACAAGGTGACGTTCTGCAGGAGGCTGACCGAGCCTGCAACTCCCATCTCGACTCCCTCAGAATCTTTCTTTGACCGCTGAATAGGGTACTCGCTGCAAACAAGACGGAGTGGTAAGGACAGAGATCCTAGCGTTCTCCACACCGTATTTATACACATACAGTCCAGTAGCTCCATTTTTACTTCTCTGCTGGGTACTCAAGCTGATAAAGACTTAAAGAATCTCTCCATGTTGCGTTTTATACAAATAGACACTATTTCAGCCTCAGCATCATCCCCCAAAATATAGCTTTAAAAAAGAAATAAAGGGCTCGGTTCTACTAAAAACTTTTAAACATCATCTCTGCTCAGCTTGAGCCTGTATTCTCTTTTATTATAAAGTTCTAGGTTGACCTAGCCTTATTTATTAAACTTGCTTGGTGTTCCTGATAATCCTTTACGCAGTCCTTCTCTAGATCCGGCTTCCTGGACACCACAGGCAGCGCAAGTGCAAAGGCAAAAGCCCTTAAGTAACACTTGCGGAACGTCGCCTAAGCACTTCCAGAATGAGCAGCAGACTCTGTTCCTAACTGTCGAGCTCTATGACACAGACCCAAGCCCACAGACCTTGTGTGTACCATTGCCACAGAAGCATGCTGCTAGGAGACTTTAGATCTTAAAAAAAATCATTGCTTTAAAAAAAAAAAAAAGCAATTCTAAGAACATTTTTTTTTTCAGCTGAACATATAAATTCATAAAATAAGTAGAGCTGAAGGTTAACAACTATAAATACTATTTGGTCTAGATTTGAGAAGGGGGAAAAGAAGTTCCTAGTGAAAAACAGGAATAATCTTCCTCAGAGGGGCTCTAAAGCCTGTTCGGTACCGACCATGACATTACCTTCATTTCCTCGATGCTCACAGAGGCCAAGAGTGTGAGAGGGACAAAGCAACTCAGAAGCAGAGGAGAAACACAAGTGCTAGGCAGATCCCTACTATTCTTTCTTCTTCTTGGACCATACAACCTCTTTTGATTAAAAGGAGTAAGACATTCAGATGATGACACAGTTTACAGAATTTTTTCATGTCTCTTGGCAAAGGATGCAATTATTTAGTATTTAAAACAAAGATTTTTTAAGCCTTCTATATTATCTATTAAAGTTTTAAGAATGTATATGCATGTGTGTGGGTTTTAAATACACAAAAATTGGATGAAGAAGATGTAGTATATGTGAGATGTAGTACACACACACACTAGACTACTACTCAGCCATCAGGAAAAAAAAAAAAGAAATCTTCCCATTGGGAAAGACGTGGATAGAGCTAGAGGGTGTTATGCTATGTGAAATAAGTCAATCAGAGAAAGACAATTATATGATCTCACTCATGCTGAATTTAAGAAACAGAGGATCATAGGTGAAGAGAGGAAAAAATAAGATGCAATCAGTGATGGAGACAAACCTAAGAGACTCTTACCTCTAGAAAACAAACTGAGGGTTGCTGGAGGGAAGGGGGCGGGGGGTACTGGTGACGGGCATGAAGGAGGGCACAGACTGATGAATCACTGACCTCTACCTCTGACACTAGTAACACATTATATTAATTGAATGTAAATAAAATTTTTAAAAAACCAAATACACACAAGAAATCTGCATGTTGGAGTCCATCCACTCAAAAAACAATCTCTGATTTAACTAGATGAGGTGCTCTAGGAACTCTCAGGTACTCAGTAATTGTAGAACAACTACATTACTACCGAGGGAGACTGGCAAATGGAAAGAAAGTCAAATATCATGCTACTTAAACCCAATCTCTTCTGCTGGTGTAGTAACAACTCCGAGAGCAAAGCTCCTAACCAATCTGAAGAAAGACTAGGTATCTGTTACGATGAAGATGAAAATTCATATCGAGATAAGCTTCAAATTTCTGATTACATACAAGACCCCACTTTATACTGTCATCAAAAATTCTAGCTGCAGAAACGTTTGCACGTCGCATGGAATGTGGCTGACAAAGGAAACTGGAAGGAGTTCTTCAGGGAAGGAGCCTGAAGAGCACGGTCCCCGCCGGATACCGATGGGCCCCGCTCGGCTCACCACGGGGCCGGAGCCCTGGGCTGGAGGCAGCGGGGAGGGACGGTGGGCAGCGTACCAGGCAAAGGGAAGCCACCAGTGGGCTGTCCACCGGCTGTTCTCCCGGAATTCTTACGGCTTCTCCTCTGCTTCTTACTAACAGAAACTATACAATCTTGACCGAAAACATTCACTCTCCGGTTTTGGTCAGCTGGATCCCTAACGCTTGAACCCTTCCCACACGCAGCCCCGTTTCTCAGACTCCCTGCTAGCTCCTAACAGCAGCTGATAAATAGACGAGTATTTCGCACATGGCAAAGTCCCAGCCGTGCTGAAGAGTGTTCTTATTCGTGTGTCGTTAATCAAACGTTACTTTTGAAATACCCTTTCATTTGTGTGTTGTTGGGTTTTTTGCCTTTAGTGATGGAGAAAGAAAAAACATTAACTCTCAACTTTTATCAGGCCCTTTAAATGACCGCTGACCTGGTACGTGCCACCTGAGGGCCCGGCACGCCGAGCAGAGCGGCAGCTGTACCTCGCCCTCGCCCTCCCCGCCGCACACAGCCCACTCGACGGCCAGGCTTTCCCTGGACGCCATCAGGGGCCTCGGCACTGTGCAGGTTCCTTCACAGCAATGGGAGGTGAACTTGGGCAAGGGAATTATCAGGATCTAAAATAAAGAATTCCAACCGTCTTCGTATTCTTAAAAGGCAGTGTTCTAGCAACCAGAATGATGTTTCAAAAGCCTTTGTTCAAATTTTTCATATCAAAATTACAAAAGAAAACAAACAATGGAAACCTAGCAAAAAGTATGATTTTATATCTATGAAAAGAATGATTCCTACGTTACCCTGCTATACGGAAGACACAACTGAAATGCCCAATATCTTTAGTGTGTCTAAAGAATGTTAGTGTTTACTAAGTGTAAAATAAGTACATTAATTTTTTTTAAAAGCTGGCAAAATAACACTTACGTAATATCACTTAACTTAAAATCATATCAAAATGAACGAAGTCAAAGGAGGAAGAGAGACAACAAAGTTCACTCTACTCCTACCTTCCGCCCACCAGTGACTTAAAAAGGAGCAACGTGCGCGGGCAGAGACTTACTACTTCCAGAGGTGAAGGCTGCCGGCGCCCCCGGCCGTCAGGAAGAGCTCTCGGTTCTGTGGCAGGTGTCGGACCTGCCACACAGTTGATTTATGGGCCTAGACAGGACAAGAGGCAAACAACTAGTTTTTACATTTACATGATAAAAAAGACTGCGCAAATAGAGAAACTCTGCAGGAAAAAATTGTTTTACTAGAATTCAACTGTTATAAAAGTAGTTGAAGTGTTTCCGGCACGTGTCTTTGTAAGGGCTACAGAGATTACTACAGAGTCCCTCACAAAAAGCATCATTTTTCTTTATTGCTTTATGAAACAAAGTTCTGGTGGATTAAAAAATTGTCATCAGATTAAAAGTCCATATAAGTTTATAGTACAATTATGCAAATCGATTTCTACACATTTAAATATCTCTAGCTCACTCTGAGGGAGAAGAAAAACTCAAAATGCAAATACATATACTTCATCCAAAGGTGAAAAAAGTACAGGCTGAATTTCTTTTTCAAAAACAGTAGACTTTATGCTTTAGGGCAGCTTCAGGTTTCCAGCAAACTGAGTGAGAACTACATGGAGTTCCCATATACAGAATGAATTTTAATTTAAAGCTCCCAGAGCCTTATCTTTATTTTATACCATCTGACTTGTCCAGGCTTCAAAATAAGGACCACAAGGACTTAAAGACGGTGTTTAAGGTCATAATAAACCAGGGTCTTTATCAGTCATATTAAACTAAAAGACAAAAATGGCACCTGGCAGGTTAAGAGCTTGTTAGCACCTCGACAACAGCTAGTAAATCAGTGTTAATGGTGTAAGAGTCACTGCAAGGAATTTGAGAGACAGCGAGATGGTGGGCGGTGGGGGAGCAGGCAGGAAAGATGGAGGGAGCGGGAGGGAGGAAAGATTTCTGCTTGAGACCAACTAGATCTAGGTAATTCTTAGACACTTCACATTTCAGTGAGCGATTAGTCTTGGCATTTGACTGAATAGTCTTGTAAAAGGATGACCATTAGCACATTAAAATCCCATATTCAAGTGTAAGAGTCCTCAAGTGACTGGGTTCAAGGTGTTAAAACGTATTTCAGTTTATTTCATAGTTTAAGCTTCTCTTTTCTCTTCTGAAAACTGAATAAAAACATACACACACAAAGCAAGAGGGGATGTGACCTCTTAAAATACACTGGCTACGGGGGCACCTGGGTGGCTCAGTGGTTAAGCGTCTGCCTTTGGCTCAGGTCGTGATCCCAGGTCCTGGGATCCAGCCCTGAGTCAGGCTTCCTGCTCAGGGGGGTCTGTTTGTCCCTCTCCCTCTGCCACTCTCCCTGCTTGTGCTCTCTCACTCATGCTCTCAAATAAATAAAATCTTAAAAAAAAAAAAAAAAAAAAAAAACCACTGGCTGAGAAACGTGTTACAATTGCATAAGAGTCCATTTAAAAAAAAAAAAAAGAGTCTATTTAATAAAATGCTTTAAGCTGCTGATAGGCACTTACTATATTCTGAAATAACAAGGCAAAAGATACTGCAACTTACAGCTACGTTGTTAAGAATTTAGTTCATCAGGCAGTGACAGCAATTTATATGCAGTAATAATAATAATTAGCAGTAATAACAAAATAAGACAAGACAGGAAGGTTTGAGAAGTGCTACTGAATCCGTGATGGAGGGAGAGGGAGCGAGAGAGTAAATGTTAGTTCCTGAGCAACTTACAAGTTTTAATCTTATGGAAACTACAAACCTGTAACGGATCTTTACTTCCACATTCAAGGAAGGTCGGAGTCACATTCCCAACCCTCTGGCAAATGACAGGGCATTTCAGCTTGAATTTTATGCAATCCCCTTACTCCAGGCTTCATCATCTTGTTTTTTTTTCTTTCTTTAACCAGTTTCTTCCCTGCGATCTGCTTTCTTGATCTATTTTTGATGTCGTAATACTGTACGTTTCCTTCTTTTTAAGATTTTCTTTATTCACTTATTTGACAGAGAGAGAGAACAGGGGGAGGGGCAGAGGGAGAGGGAGAAGCAGGCTCCCCGCTGAGCAGGAGCCCCATGCAGGGCTCCATCCCAGGACCCCGGGATCACGACCTGAGCCGAAGGCTGATGCTTAACCGACTGAGCCACCAGGTGCCGTGGATGTTTCCTTCCAAGCTACTCAAATACGTCTGGAGCAACGTACGGTACGTATATGTGTAAATGAGTGACTGAATAATTTTTCTGAATCCACTATGTGCCCATGATTAATGTTTTGAATGATTTCACTTAATATAGCAAACCGGAATATAAAATGAAATGAAATAACATATACGTGTTGATATGTTTTGAGAAGTATATAATTAGATATTAACACAAATATTATATTTATTAGAAAGCATAAGGCTACATTTTGTCGATGCAGTTCTTACCATCAGCGAGTTGTCTTGTGATGTTCTTAAACTACAAAATAAGATTCTTAGCCAACTGAGAAGCCTTTATTGTAATCAAGAAATCTAAAATTGATAAACTTTGGGAAAGTACTCTCTGCACAGAAAAACTTGTCAAGTTCCTACAGGAATGCATTAAAAATAGCTCCCTTCACATAAAGACTTGGAAGGAACCTCGGTGACTAATTCTATTTATTAGTCTAAAACAAGCTATGAACATTCCTCTTCAAAGAAAGACATTTCTCTCCTAACTTACCTTTTCTGAAACAGAAGCAAAACCTTTAGTTGGATGCTGTGTCCTCATATCAAAAACATGAAATTTTCCTTCCAGTGACGTAGCTACCAATTTATTCATACTTATGTCTTTTCTGTCAAACTCCAAGCTGCACACCTGAAATAGAAAATACGTACTATTGATGGTCCAATGACTGTTATTCAGGAGGTTCTTTTAAACTAAGTCAAACAGTAAAATTATCAGTTCATGTGAAAGCATTTAAATAATCACTGTATCTTTTGAGATCAATCTGGAAACCCATGGGATCTTTCACTGTTTTCATGTAACTTTATTTTCTACCGCCCAGTCAAAGCTGATTTTTAAAAAACAGGAAAGAACCACATTCTTCACTAAAGGTCTACAATTCACGACCCCCAAATCTGAAAGTACTTGGGGAGGCTATTACTGCTTCAGGCTTTCCAGTATTAGCAGGCACAGGGCCCGTTACCACCTCACTATCACACGGCCTCGCCCACAGGGGTCCAACAGACAGGCCACGGGGGCTGGTGGCCACCAGGGACTGTCACAGCACATCTCAACGTGTGCTCACTTTCTGAAGAGAGGACCCCTGATGAGAATCATTAAATTCTCAGAGGGCTGAACAGCCCCGAAGGTTCAAAGCCATGGGCAGGGGGATGCCTGAGATGAGCCACGAGGGGCGCTCTGCTTTTGAAGTAGTTCGGAGGTGGACAAAAGCACGCTCAGACCACCCACACAGAAGCCAAGTGTACGTTACCCCATTTTTTATGTTGGTCTCCCACCGCAAGGACATATTTCTCAGATCAAACAGTTTGATGTCGCCATTGTCGTAGCCAGCACAAACAACACGCTCCTCTTGATTGTAAGCATTGCCTGGAAATCAAGACGCATTGCGGGTCTTTAGGAAGGCTCGTCTGAAGGCTGCTGAAATCACGTCGTAAAACACACATATAACTGGTACCAAATCAGACCAAAAAACCCACAAGAGGCCAAATCTCGAGTTGCCAACCCTGAAGGGACGTCAGAATTATTAGGCTGGCTATCTGATACTGGTTTTTGAGTTTTTTTGCTTTTTGTTTTTTTAAAAGCCTCCCTTGCTGAAGTTCTCTAGTGGAGGGCTGACCGGTGTTCACCGGAGTCTACGTGGAAGCGCCCTTCCTTCTCTGCCGGACCCGCACACGGCCGGGTCGGTTATGTCCAAACACAGCAGAAGAAGAACTACAGCTGTGCTACGGTTGCTTTCTCTGGCAGCAACTACATTTGGACGCAAATAGAAACAACCTGAAAACTCCTTCATTTTACAAAATGTCGTCTGGTGTTCTCTTTGCATGGAAATAAATCTGAACTGGTAAGTTAACACACTGTGATCTGTGCGTAGTTGTAGGAACGATCACAGCTGCAGTAAGACTGTAACCTGAGGTTCAACTCATCCTGCGTGGATCCGGGGGTGCTTCTGGAGGACCTCTGGCACTCCCCTCTCCCCGCCACACACCACCAATTTGATCTTCCTCAAGTTCTGGTCACATCTCATCCCCAGAAAAACTCTCAAAAGTTCACCTCCGCCTCCACACCATCTAAACACTCCTGACTTCGGAAAGGCTACTCCCGCCACGGTTTCCTTCAACATATGTTCTTGGGCACATTTCAGGCTATTCCCCAGGCTTGACATTTCCTCCCAACTTCAGTGATTCAAATACTATATATACTTGGCCTGGGGTCAAAATGTTCTTCCTCCATAGCCACCTGTCCCTCGAGATGCCTTCTATATTCATCCACACCTCTTGTCACCTTTTATCATTCCCGCCCTGTAGCATCATTAGCGTAGACGTCATACCCTCTTTACTAAACTATAAGCTTCTTGAGGCAAGACTGGGAATCTCTCACCTCTGCATGTTCACACTGTTCTGCATGTACCTGACATTCATAAAAGAGTCAGATCAATTGTTTTTCAAACTTAATGTCCCAAATTTAAAACTGCACTTATGTCCCTTAGATCAAAGATGAAAGGCATTAATGGACCCACAGGTAATAACATTTTAATTATTGTATCAAATTTTAGATGATGATTCTAAATACAAATTCTGAAATTTCTCCCTAGAGTGTACATGCACTAAATTTATATATTATTGCTCATAACATATAAACACAGTAATTCCCATACAATAACTTATTTTTTTAATTGGAAATCTAAGACTTTCCTCTGATTAAATAATACTGCAATTTTTAAACAACATATAAAAGTTAAATAGTTCACATATACTATTAAGTCGCACTTTTAATGCCTGTTATCTACACAAGATTATGCGAAGAAACAGAAGAAAGAACATACAGATTTCCAACTAAGTATGATCCGTATCCTTTAGGAGCAAAAAATATTTTAATTATGGCTGTCAGCAAGAGAGATACTAGGGCACACATCATTTAATCCTACAAAGTCAATGTGCATTTTAAGTAATAGTAACAGAGGAACATAAGTTATCAAATGATAAATAATTCTGTAACGGCATAACGATGTTCTAGAAAATAACACTGTGTCGAGTATAACGTGAGATCTGTTGGGTCACCATTTGATTTTGAGACTCTGCTTAGCTCCATTAATGGCATTTGGCTCCAAACCAGGTCAACATTATCTAGTTAAACAGAAGTGTGTAATAGTAGCAAATATTTTGAGCACTTAATAATTTAAGCACAAGTCTCAGCACTTTCCATGTATTAATTCACTGAATCCTCATAATGCTATTAGGTAAATTCTATTATTAGTTCTGCTTTATAAGTGAAGAAGCTAAGGAACAGAGAGAAGCTTGGTAAGTTGCCCACTTCACTCAGCCAAGAAATAACAAAGTGAGGATTCAAACCGAGGCCCCAGAGGCTGACATTAATAAGCACCGTCTCTATCTGCCTCAATACACTATCAGAACAATCCACAAAGCAGACTGTAAAGGAGACTATTGGGAATTTCTTGAAGCACTGCGCTTTTCACCATCTGATACCTCAAATGCAAGGTTCTTCAATAATTTACCAAATGCCACAGTCCAACAGTCCCTCTTGTTTTCTCCTTGTACAGGTTCCATATTGGCAACAGGATCATCTTTTTGTCTTGGGTCCCACACCTTCACAGTGCCTGTCGTACATACAAGTGAGTTGGAAAAATTCAATAGTGATTGATGACATTTCTGCATTCTCTTCCTATGACTTCCTGTGTCTGTGGCGATACGACAGACCACAGAACACTCGAAGAATACTCACATATTTCTGACTTCCACTTGGGCAAGTTGTATTTAATACCAGACATAACCCCTATGTTATTGTCAGACTCGATGTCTAAGTTAATAGATACAGAAAAGCCAACAGCTCTTCTGAAGTTATCAACAAGGTATGAATGACAAAGGAAACATAAAAGTTATTAATTCAGATTATGTCTTATTTCCTTTGAGCCTAAACCTAATACACTGGTTATTTAGAATAATATCAGTGTCATTTCCATTTTTTTTCCATACAACCCATGTAACCGTTGGCATTTTTTTTATACAGATGAATAAACTCTAATTTTTACAGTTACGATTTCTTATATGGGGTTATAGAATACTATCTCACATACAATTAAGTTTAATTTCCCTGTGGCAACAGAGATGAGGGAAGTATTAAATAAAATTAACACATACGTCTTCTCAATGCTTCTCCTTTTAATGCAAATTACAGGACTACTAACTAAACTCCTCATTGCCTATGAGAAATACAAATGCATTTAATAAAATGGCTAAGAGGCAAGTACTTGAGAGACAACAAGAAAAGGGTAAAAAATCCTTAAAAGAGATAATAAACTCAGGAAAAGGAGAGATATCCCACTAGATTTATCTCCAAGGATAAAATAAAGTGTGTCATTAAAAAAATTTCTCACAAATGTGACAAGAGGTTATTATATTACTCTAGAGGGTTCATACAAATTATTACGCTAGAGGGCTCACACAAATTGATAAGATCCATATGGAATTTGCAATAGTTAAATGAGCAAAGAACATAAATGGACAATTCACAAAACAAAACTAACTGACAAATACAGAAAGTTAAATACAGAAGTTAACACAAATTGGAATGGACTATGATTTTTATCTATAAAATTGCGGGGGGGTGGCGGGAAGGAAAATCAATGCCGGTAGGGTAGACTGGAAATCCACCTATGGTAGTGTGGAATGTACACGGGTACTTTGGAAAGTCTGACAGTAGATTTTAAAAATTAAGAAAATATGCTAATTCTAAGAAAGTTATATACATGATGATACTCATTCCTTCATGATTTTAAGGCCACTCTCCTAAAACAATAAACAAAAACTTAACACAAACTGAATGCTTATTAACAAAGACATGGTTAAGGACGCCTGAGCTACACGCACAGTGTAGTGACTTTCACATAGTCATTAGAATGGCAGTGATGGAAACGGCAACATCTGTGTATGACAAAACACAAAATTTAAAAAGACAAAAATCACATCCACACTGACAGCTAATACAAAACTGTAGATGAGGCTAGAAAGGAAAACAAATCTAAGGGTTATGCTGCTGTGGAAGACTGAATGCTAATTTTCCTTCTATATTCCATGTGACTTTTATGATTAAAAGGAATAACTTATTTCTAAAACAGACACTCTGAATAAACTCTTAAAAAATATATATTTCACTTTTCTTTTAAAACAATTTCCTCATGGTCTTGAGCAGCCATTAAAAACCAGCCAAACTCACTAAGGTGCTAAGTATTTTATGAGGAAGCAAATTCTGACTCCCTTTACAGGCATTCAGAACACCTCTGAACACCAACAGACCTGTCCCCTTAGGAACCGCAGGGTGGACAAGTAAAGTTGGTGCCCTCGGATCCTCCTACCATGCTCGGTGGAGGATCACAGACCTTCGATGTTCAACCGGCTGTCAACACGACAGTTTTCACAAGTACTAATTCTGCTTTTCAAAAAAAGGAAAGTGAGGGACGCCTGGGTGGTTCAGTGGGTTGGAGCATGCAACTCTTGATTTCGGCTCACGTTGTGATCTCAGGGTCATGAGATCAAGCCCGCTGTTGGGCTCTGCACTGGGCGTGGAGGCTGCTCAGATTTTCCCTCTCCTTCCCTCCGCCCCATCACAAAAATGAAAAGCTGCCTCCCACCCTATATTGTCAGCTGCCTCAAAAACCTGTGAGGAAATTTTAAATCTTCAAGGTTCATAGGAAACAGTGGTAGTAGTTGAACTAGCTCCAAACTAAAATGGTAAGGGCTATATGCCTCTGTCTCAAAACACCTAGAAGTCTGAGGCAGTTGAGGGATAAGCAATTCAACTTGCCTATTAAATAAGTGTACCATTAGATTGAAGGAGCCAAGGCTACTGAAGAGGATTTTCACATAGAGAAGATAAACTGTTGCACAAGGATCTAAAGAAAAAACACTTTTAAATACACAGAATGCTTTAACTTACCATCTCGGCTGCCAGTCACAATTTCAGGCGCACCTTCCCCGATTCCCAGTCCACCTACGCCATCTATGGTATTTATAATTTCTTTATGGCCCTTTACGGAATATACTGGGATCTCTGGAGCTTCCAAATTCCTAGACAACAGAACACAGCCTCTTATTTACTCTACGAGGCCCACACATTTAGTCCATTACTGAAATTTAAGAATGCACATCAAATTTAGATTTTTGTTTAAAAATAAGGGTTTCAAAAAAAAAAAAAAGGGGGTTTCAAGTATGAACATAATTTATACATTTACTTCCAATATTTTGTCTCCTCTTTAGCTACTGTCAAGTCCTCAATGAGAACTGCCATCATTCAACTTGCAACTCTAAGTCCTGAGCCCACTTAGTGATTCTTGGAGATCATCATCTAGGGCCTCTGCACATGATTTACCAGGTGAGCTTGCTAATAAATGCAGATTCCTGGGCTCCTTCCCAGACGTAATGGAGGAGGAGCCCCAAATCTTCTGACCCTTTGGTCCACTGAAGTCTAATCATCACTACTTTGAACACAGAATAAGTTCAAAGTAATTCAGAATGTTTCCAAAATAGGCCTTGCTAGTCTGATCTTGAGATCTTTTGGAAGGATAAAATATGAATAGTGTTTACTTTGCATACGTTTCCTCCTTTATAACGTACTATTTTCTCACTACATTCCATACTATTTTCCAGATGCCTGGGTGGCTCAGTGGTTGAGCATCTGCCTTCGGCTCAGGGCATGATCCTGGGGGCCTGGGATGGAGTCCTGTGTCGGGCGCCCGCAGGGAGCTTGCTTCTCCCTCTGCCTGTGTCTCTGCTTCTCTCTCTTGTGTCTCTCATGAATAAATAAATTAAATAATAAATTCTGTACTATTTTCATCTAGTTACATATTTTCTTTCTTTTCTTTCTTTTTTTTTTTAGTTACATACTTCTTAGTGTATCATCATGCTGGTCACAATAAATGTAAGTCTGTCTAAATCTAGGTTAGTTAAGAGAGAGGAATGCAGGAAAGTACCTGCTAACTATGAGCGTCTGAGTCTCCCCGAGATGGCAGGCTCAAGCAGGTTATGTTAATATACCCCTTCTCATGCCTCCCTTTTTTTCCTAGAGCCTTTAATCCACATTTCTCTTTAACAAGTCAGTTTTTGACAACTTATACTTTAAAAAAAATAATAATAAATGCAGCTATTCACAAAATGTAATCCTAACTTATTACTAGATTATTATCCCAAGATTTATTAGTAAAATCTCTCTGATTAAAATTTCAGATAGCTCAACCTGGTTAAGAGATGTTTACCTTTGCAGCATCACTGTGAAAGAATCAGACTAAATAGGACTGAGGTTCTACTTAAAGGAACTGCTTTGACAGACTTTACGACACTGCTTTTTATAGCATGAAATTGTAAGATTAAACAATGATAGTAAGTCAGTAATACCTATAACTATTCTAGGAGACTCTATTAGGAAGACAGTCAACAGTTATATTTTTTGCATATTCTTTTTTTTTTTTTTTTTTTTTTTTTTTAATTTATGATAGTCACAGAGAGAGAGAGAGAGAGGCAGAGACACAGGCGGAGGGAGAAGCAGGCTCCATGCACCGGGAGCCCGACGTGGGATTCGATCCCGGGTCTCCAGGATCGCGCCCTGGGCCAAAGGCAGGCGCCAAACCGCTGCGCCACCCAGGGATCCCCCTTTTTTGCATATTCTTATACTGAAATATGTTATTTTAAAAAATAACAAGCAGACTGGCCTCTCCCGATTTCTGTGAAAGTATATGACACAGCATGTAAGAACCGGTGCATTCTGCTAAGTGCTGACTAAGCAGTTAAAGCAAAGGAAGTTAAAATAGCTTCATTCTGTTTTATATTCTAAGAGAGATATTTCAGAGTAACTCAATTAGAAAGCAGCAGATTCTGAGTGAGAATCAAGAAAGGTCACCTTAGAAAACATGAAGCAGAGAAGATGATTTCTTCTAGAACATCACTATATACTTTAAACAGGTAAAATAAGATATTCTTGAGAAAGAATTAAAAGGAATATCAGTTCCTGCAATTTAATTTCAATATGAGGAAATAAATCCAGGTCGAAAATTACAAGCCTTTGGCATAATAATGGTTTTGTTCATTAGTGACAGGTTTACATTGATTTGCTCAACAGACGTGTTCCTGAAAAGTTGTGCTTCGATATCAACTGAAGTATTAATTTTTTTTTAATGAGAGTTCTACATTAAAAAAATCAAAACAAAATCTGTGTGTATCATTCAGTAAGGCTAACTGTCTTGCGGACACGTAAACAATATCTAACTGTTCTGCGCCACACGTGTGCGGGGAAGAGCCCTTGAGGGACACATACAGGGCAGCAAACGCCAGCACCAAACAGCGAGTGTGGAAATAAATACCGGCAACACCATTCAAACTCTAAAGAAAATCCAATGTATTTTTAAAGAGATTTTGAATATGAAATCTAGAAATATGCATTAAAAGACAATTCTCACGTTTTCGTAAACAGTTAAAAATGAACAGGAAACATCTTAAAATTAGGACTCTCCGTTTCAGAGGAAGACCCGAGGCTGTCAAGGAGAACGCCGACCGTGTGTCCTGCTATTGATCAGATCATCTTACCATACATGGAGGTTTCCGGCAAAGTCTCCAGTCGCCAAGTATCTCTGCTGTAAAGATGTTGCACCGAATGTTCCACATTTAACGGGTTTGGCCTTCTCAATCTTGACGGGGGGGAGAGAGGACCGTCACTGAGGTAAGCAGCCGTGTACACGGTCCACGTATTCGCGGCTGTTGTGGGGCTGGTACGACGCGCAGTACGAAAGCATCAAAGCATCCGATCCAGTCGTCAGGCTCCTCCTGCAGCCGCTTCTCCGTGGTCCGGAAGCCCGCGCCTGTCCGGCCCGGCCCTTCCCGGCACCCCCAGGAGGCCCCGCAGCACCGGACACTGTCCGCAGCCGACGTGCTGCTGCTCCTCAGGGTCCTCAGCGCAGGCGACAACAGGCCGCAGGTGGTCGCGCCCGACGGCCACGCGTCCCTCTCGGCCCTCCCCGGGAGCCCACGTCCCCGCTCTCCCGGCCCTACCGAGGCGGCGAGGTCCGCGCGAGGCCCGAGGGCGCCGCTGCTGGTCCGGGGCAGCCAACAGTCTCCAGCTTCTTTAGGCGGCAGCCGCTCCCCGCGTGCCCGCAGCCCGCAGCCCTGTCGGTGGCCCCACCGCGCACCCGCCCTGCTGAAGGGCCGAGCCCCGGACCCGGCGCGGTCCTGGGGCGGGATCGGTCCACGTCGGCTCCGCACGGCCCGCTCCTCCCTCCGCCCGGGTCTCTGCCCCTCTGTCCCCGCGGCCCACACTCTTCCTAGGCTCCTGCTCTAGGCCAGCGAGCCCCGGCACATGGGGCCCAGCGAGCAGGCCCGCCCCGCCTCCAGGAGGTCCCGCCAAGCAGCGACTCCTCCGCGACCCCATCCGCGATCCGCGATCCCCGCACGATCCCCGCAGGCTCCTCCCCGGCCCCCCCCCCCCCGCCCCCGCGGGGCCTCCGCTCATCCCCCCACTTCTCTGCTGCCCCCGCCCCAGCCCCCTGCCGGGCCCTGGGCCCCTGAGCCCTCCCCGAGTCTGCCGCTGCCTTCGACCCTACAACTCGGGCCACGTGGGATCAGTCGAGGCCGCCCAGGGCCGCCCGGGGGGCCGAGGCAGCGCGGTCCTGGTCCCGGTCCCGGTCCTGGTCCTGGTCCCGGTCCCGGTCCCGGCCTCCCGCCTACGGCCTGCGGTGCTGGGCTGCAGCCCCGCCGCCTCCGCCTGCCCCGGCCGCCCCGCCGCCGCCCGCCCCGGGCCAGCAGGCCTCCCGCCCAAAGCTGACCTCCCCTGAGCCCTGCGGTCGCACGGCCCTTCCAAGACTTTCCTGCGGGTACTAGGACACGGTCCTCCCTAGGTCCTCCCCAGCGACCTCTTTATCTCACTCCAACCCTTTCGCCCTTTGGAACAGAATCTCGAGCCAGGCTCCGAGAACACACTGATCGTCGGCGCCTACATGAATTCACACACACACACACACACACACACACACACACACAGTTGAAAGCTGTCAATTGATAGTTTTTCTCAAACTTAAGTTTTCTTGCATATCTCTTTCAGCTCGTCTGTTAGGAAATATCAGCAAATGCACACCCGTAAGAAAACCTGGAAATGAAGATTCTGTCTTCGTTTCATGAAAGTCAGGTCTGGTTACTTCACATGCTACAAAGACCACATTATGATGATGCAGCCAGATTTTTCAACTGGAAAACTCCTTCTTTGTGCAGAATTGGAACCGACTATGTTCCCATGTTTTACAGACTCCCAAAAACAGCACCGCGGCGTTCAGAGTTCTGGCACCTGAACACATCTGACAATCCCTGAGAAGGAAAGAAACCAAACTAAGAACCGCTTTACTACAATAGATCCTGTAGTAGATGTGTCCACATTTGTCATTGCACAAATTCTGAAAGTCAGTCTTCACTGGAATATAATGGAACGGAACAAATGCATCTCCATCTACAGGGGCCCAGACTCGCAGGAGAGGAGCCAAGGCCTGTGGTAGACAGAACGTACAGAGCTCTCTGCAACCTCACCGTGATTCTCTGATCTTATTCTCCGCTTCTCTCCTCTCTACTACACTGCAGCCACATCTCTAGCTTTCTTTTTGCTCTTTAGACACAATATAAAGTCATTTCAACCTCAGGACATTTGCACTTACTATTAACTAATGCCTGAATCGCTCTTCCCTCACATCATGAGATCTTCCTTCTCGCAATTTGGATTTCAGCTTAAATGTCACCTCCTCTAAGAGGCTTTCCCTGCTCCTCCATTCTGAAGTGGAATCCCCAAAGCACTATCACTCACCCTGTTTAATCTTCTTTACTAAGCACTTACCAGTAAAACTGTTTTATTCAATTATCTATCCCAACCTTTCTAGAATGAGAACCATGAGAAGGGGGCCTCATCCCATCTGTTAGGCAACCTTGTAGGTGCTCAACGTCTCTTGAATGAAAGTATAAAAGGGCATTAACCTCTCATTCCTAGTGCTGGGGAAAGGGCAACCACTGCTGAGTCCATATTCCCATTTCTCCCACCACGGTTTCACATGACACACAGTTTCTGGTGTCATTTATATGCCACAATGAAAACAGCATTCATATACTCAACACACATACCAGATACCATTCTAGACGGCCCTCCGGGCTATGCCATCCCTCTTCTGTTTAACACAACTGCAAGCCAAGTATTTGGAACACTCTTTTCCAGATGAGGACACAGGCTTACTCAAGGTCCCTAGGGCCAGGGAGACTCTATGCTCTTTATACTAAACTAGGTGCCCCCAAACTTACAGGTAAATCAATTAGATAAAGTTTATTACCTAGCCCCCATCCTGGGGGCTAAACCTGAGAGTCATGAGAAGTACCAATGGGCTGGTGAGGGAGATGGTACAGTCATGAACTGAACCTACTTTCAGACTAGTGTCCTTTGGTTTTCACCTTCACTCGTATCTTTACAAGATGTAAATATATGGTGCTTATGCTTCCCTCATGTTCTCTCGTCTCCTCATACCAAAGAAAAATAAATAGGTACTCATAGTCTGCTGTGCAAGAGTCAAATTATTTCAAAATATAAAAATATTTTAAAACCTCAAATGTATAAACCTTATCTGCATGACAATGACAACTACAGTTTGCTGAGAAGAGCTGAGCTCTGCTGACAAGCGGACTTACAGAAGCAGGGGTGTTTTCTCTTTCTAAGATGTTCATGGAGGTCATAATAGCTTTAAGAAGTAGCACTAGAGCGAAGCTAAGTTGTTTTTTTTTTTTTTTAAGATTTTATTTATTTGTTCATGAGAGACACAGAGAGAGGCAGAGACACAGGCAGAGGGAGAAGCAGGCTCCCTGTGGGGGGCCCGATGCGGGACTCGATCCTGGGACCCCAGGGTCATGCCCCGAGCCAAAGGCAGATGCTCAATGCAGAGCCACCCAGGCGTCCTGAAGCTAAGTTTTAATAGTTCATAAAAAGGCTCCTTCTCTGCCTCTGTCAAATTATTTTACCTTTGGGGGAGAAAAAAGGTTCAAAAAACCCAATGGTTACTTACATTCTTCTTATTAGGAAAAAAAATGGCTAAAAAGATTTTACAAAATTTGTTTCACAAAGAAACTGGCATATAGTAATAACTTTTGCTGTATGGCACATCATAGATGGTCATTTTTGACATATCTGTGGGTTCTCTTTGCTGCAGTAAGCTGACATGATTAAGGCAGCCCATGAGGATAATTCCCATGAGAGCTATTTTTGTTCTGTCTGTGGGTGGGTCTAGTACAGCTTGTCAGTATTTCCTCCTCCACATCCTGGTGCTACTTTAATTAACATTAAAAGTTAGTCAACCAAATGGTAACAAGGGTAAACTCAGTGGTGCTGGGGCTAAAAAAGCAGAACTTTATTAGCTTATTATTAATTTCCGCACCATAAACATCCACAACCATGACTCCATCTTGCAGGGCCACCCCTCGTCCTTTGGGCCAATTAGAGAAAAGGTGCCCTTCATAGGATGAGGAAGTCTCACACCTGTAAAGTTTGATGAGAAAGAGATTCTCAGCTCTCACTTGAACCCTGCAACCTGCGTGCAATGGAACAAACAGCTCAGCCGTACAGCAGGCCCTCATTCCGTCTGTCCTTCATACCAAGGTCAGGCACACATGGACAGAGACCCATCGGCATCCCTCCCACATTTTTACCTCAGATGCACGAGCTTTGGAACACGTGACCTGAGGTGGTTCCACGATGAAGAACCAAGTGTTTCAAGAATTCACCTACCCAGTGGCAGTCAACCCTGGTACCTGTTAGAATCATGTAGCTGAAGTCTTAAAAATACTGATGTCCAGGCCTCACCCTAGTGTAGATGCAAGAGTCCCACGGCATCGGAATTCCCTAAGGTGGGACCACGGCTGAATATTTTAAAACACACACACCCACCCCACCCCACCCCCAGAGCGCACTCTGCTGATCCTGTGCACAGTAAGGGTTGGGAATCACCAAGCCTGTATTAAACCTACAGCCTTTCCCACTGCACCATCACAGCCAAACGTAATCCAAGTTCTTAAGTGTTTTGCCCTAGTTTTATCCTCTCTTTAAAAGAAGGGATTCGTCCCTTGAGTACCTCGGCCCTTCTTCAGCATAGTGTCTTGGCATAGGTTGCCAAGAGATAGAGACAAAGGGCACTATTTCGCCTTGTGGAACGAGTGTAGTCCTGAAATGTGCACAAATCCTACCTTAAAAGCCACAAGTCTGCAAATGCTCTCTGGTTAAATGTGACGGTAGTTGGTATCTGTTCCTAATGCTTCACCTGTAAATTTCTGTCTCCTATTCCAAGGTCTCCCAGTTGTTCAAACCCTGACGCCTGTTGGTTAATGATCCATAAACCAATTATTTAAATTTCCCAAGTTACATCCTTTTACAGGTACGCGTGCACTCGTGCTTTTAACAGGTAATTTACTGAGCGGCTGAACCTTACAAGCCGCACTCCTGAAACACACCACCCTTACTCCCCAGGAGCTTACGATCTACTTAGAGACATACGGGACACAACTGTATACTTCTGGAGCGGACCCTAGGTACCCGAGGAATGCACTGCCAAGATGTGCTCCTGTGGGGATCAAGTCATCCCAACTGGGCCCTAAAACAGCAACGGGTGCCTGGGGGCTAACCAGTGAACTACAGAAGACAAGGCGAAGACGACTAAGCCATGCTTAGGAACTCTGACCTAAGTACTTGGCAAGAAAAGACAAACTGAACAGAAAGCCAGCACTCGGAGAAATTTACAGTTAGACGGGATCCCGTGTACCTTCTAATCCAAGCTTGCCATCCAAACTGTATTTATCCTTTAGCTGACAGTTTAACACCTGTCTCATCCAAGCGGATGCTCTCCAGTTGCTTTTTTTTTTTTTTTAAGATCTTATTTATTCATGAAACACAGAGAGAGGCAGAGACCCAGGCAGAGGGAGGAGCAGGCTCCACGCAGGGAGCCCCACGTGGGACTGGATCCCAGGACCCCGGGGTCACGCCCTGGGCCGCAGGCAGGTGCTCCACCGCTGAGCCCCCCTGGAGCCCCAGTTTCTTTTACTCTCGCAGAACCGTGTTCCTTTATGGTGGAGAATTTATCTCGGTTTGTATTTATGCATCCTCGGTCTGGAAAGTAAACACCCCGAGGGCGGGGACGCTGCCATTCACGTGCCTGCGGACACCGGGCCAGCGCCTCCGCCACCTACGCAGGCACCTCTGCTTCTGCTTCTATCAAACAGCAGTTTAGGGCAGCCGGGGGGGAGGGGGGGGGGGCTCCGCGGTGGACCCTGATCCGGACTCAGACCCTGACCAGGACCCAGACCCCGACCTGGAGCCTGACCCTGACCTGACCCGACCCTGACCCAGACCCAGACCCGGACCCCAACCCCGACACGACCCCGACCCGACCCGGACCCCGACCCCGACCTGGACCCCGACCCGGACCCCTACCCGGCCCCGACCCCGACCCGGCCCCGACCCGGACCCCGACCCGGACCCCGACCCGGACCCCGACCCCGACCCGGCCCCGACCCGGACCCCGACCCCGACCCGGACCCCGACCCGGCCCCGACCCGGCCCCCGACCCGGACCCCGACCCGGACCCCGACCCCCGACCCGGCCCCGACCCGGACCCCGACCCCGGCCCCGACCCGGACCCCGACCCGGCCCCGACCCGGCCCCGACCCCGACCCCTACCCGGACCCCGACCCGGACCCCGACCCGGCCCCGACCCCGACCCGGACCCGCCCCGGACCCGGCCCCCGCCCCCGCCCCCGCCCGTCCCGCCGCACCCACCTCCCGCAGCAGCTTCAGGTCCCCGTGCTGGATCTCGTACACCTGGACGACGCCGGTGCCCCGCGCGAAGTTGCCCATGGTCACAAACTTGGCGCTGCAGGGCACCCACTTGCAGTCAAACACCGTGTAGTTGAGGCCCTTCTGGATGTGGGCGATGATCTGAGGCTTCTCGAAGGCCGACATGGTGCCCCGCCCGGCCCCGCGGCCCCGCCGGCGCGCCCGACAGCGCTAACCGGGAAACCAGACCCCAAACAGCAACGACAGCGCCCCCCTGCCGCTCGCCGTAGCCGCCCCGGGCGCCCCCCGGCCGGTGTGGTCGTCTGCGGCCGTGCCTGACGCGCTGCTCAAGTCACGGAGACGTTTCCTCCCCGACGGCACGAACTCGGCTCCGTCTCCACCTGCGGCCTCCCGTGCACACCCCCGCTGGGAGGGCCGAGGCCCCCGCTGCGACCGGCGGAGCCAGGGCGGCGCCCCGAGAGTCAGGCACGTGTTGGGGCGCCCTCCCTTCCGCCGGCAGCTTCAGGCCCCCTGCAGGACCCCGAGGGCACGGGGCGGGGCCCTGGGGCTGCTGGGCCGACGCAGCCCCCCCCCCGCGACGTGCGCCTGCGCAGAGCAGCGGCGCCAGCGTCGGGGCCGGAAGCACATGTTGGCGCCGGAGCTCCGCGGGGATGGAGACGGAGATGGACGCCCAGAGCGCGGCGGCCGGGGACGGCTTCACCCCGGTCGCCCGCAGGGGTGCTCGGCGGGCGAGGAAACGGCGGGCTGAGCGGCTGTCGGCGGCGCGCGAGGGCGCGGACGCGGGCCGCATGGACACGGAGGAGGCCCGGCCCGCGAAGAGGCCCGTATTCCCGCCCCTCGCCGGGGATGGAGTCCTGGTACTAGCGGGGACCGCGCGGCGGGGCCGGGGCCTGCGGGTGCTGCTGGAGCTGCGGGGATGGTCCCGAGGGAAGTCCTTAAGGTTTTGCTTATTCATGAGAGACACTGGCGGAGGGAGAAGCAGGCGCCCTGCGGGGAGCCCGACGCGGGACTCGAACCCGGGACCTGGGGTCACGCCCTGGGCGGAAGGCGGCGCTAAGCCGCTGAGCCCGCCCCGCCCTCCCATCGCCCCGCCCCTTCGCCTCGTGGCCCCGCCCCTTCCGGACTAGCTCCGCCCCTCGCGTCGTGGCCCCGCCCCCCGCATCCCCCCGGGCATCTTTAGCGAAGTCCTCAAAGCTGGGGCTCTCCGCGAGGGAGTTTTGATCCGTCGAGCCCAAGCGTCCTGAGGAAGGACGGCTCGCTCACGGTTGCACCTGCGGCCCCCTGACCTGGGGCAGCTCCTGACCTGCGTGTCCTTTATCATAGGGTGGGAAAGAAGAAACCAGGAAGATTGCCGTCCCGGCCAACAGGTACACGCCCTTAAAAGAGAACTGGATGAAGATATTCACTCCCATCGTAGAGCACCTGGGGCTTCAGATACGGTTTAACCTGAAGTCGAGGAATGTGGAAATTAGGGTAAGGAGGATGTCAGCCGGTTCCCAAATGTTCCCAAGTGTGTTGGGGTCTGTCGCTCTCCTGAGGGGGGGGGGGGGAGGTGAGGGGAGGGGTGAGGGGGTGAGAAGGCGTGAATAGACTTTCTTTTTTTTTAATTTTTATTTTATTATTTTTTTATTTATTTACGGTAGTCACACACAGAGAGAGAGAGGCAGAGAGCAGAGACATAGGCAGAGGGAGAAGCAGGCTCCATGCACCAGGAGCCCGATGTGGGATTCGATCCCGGGTCTCCAGGATCGCACCCTGGGCCAAAGGCAGGTGCTAAACCTGCTGCGCCACCCGGGGATCCCAATAGACTTTCTTTAACGGGGATCTGTTTTGTTAAATGGCCACACAGACGAGTCTTAAAAATCTGCATGCATTCAACACAAGTAGTCGTTGGATCGGGCTGGCAGCGCGCCGCCTGCATCCCAGGGCGTGACCCCGGGTCCCCAAATCAAGTTGGCATTGGGCTCCCTGTGTGCACCTGCTTCTCCTTCTGCCTGGGTCTCTGCCTCTCTGTGTGTGTGTGTGTGTCTCAGGAATAAATGAATCTTAAAAAAAGAAAAAATATTCGTTGAATCCATCAGATGCATCCAGGGTCCTACCAAAATACTGACGATGCCTGTGCGTGTATCTTGATGATGTTCTGCCTTGAAAGGAGACAGGCTGGGTAAAGGGGTTGTGTCCTACACAGGAAGGAGCGTGTAAGGGACACACGCACGTACCTGCCTTCCATGGCGTCAGCTCAGAAGCTAGGGAAGGTCATCGACTTTGGGCTTCCTTTTCTGGGCACCAGTTTTATATCAGAATCAATGACCAAAATTATACTTTCCATTTTTTAAGATTTTATTTATTCATGAGACACACACACAGAAAGAGAGGCAGAGACACAGGCAGAGGGAGAAGCAGGCTCCATGCAGGGAGCCTGATGCGGGACTCGATCCCAGGACCCTGGGGTCATGCCCTGGGCTGAAGGCGGACACTCAACCGCTGAGCCACCCAGCATCTTCAGGACCGCTGTAGACTCCTCTCTGCTGAACTAGAATGATGGAATAAAGCAGAGGCACTGCTTTAAGTAGTTGGTAAGGTTTAAAATCTAGAGGTTGGCAGCAGAACTCCTCTTTGTGCAGGTCCTTGTCCTTTTGTGCCAGAACGGCTTGTTTCCGCAGAGGTTTCCCTTGCTTCATTGCTTTGAACTCCCCCCCCTCCCCCGTGCTGGTGCGGGTTACTTTTCCTGGACCACACAGCTTTCACCCCGAGTATCTTCAAAACCTCTCAAGGGTAAGAGTTGGCTTTTTGAATGACCTTGCCTTTGTAAGTAGGAATCTAAGTCCCAGGTTCATGTCACCAGCTCTTTGAGCATTTCCGGGTCCCCACCTGTGGGGGACTTTGCCGCCGGGAGCAGGCCTTCTCCCCCATACTCTATTCCTTTGCGGCCTCAACTCCTGTCATCTCAGAGTCCAGCTCCAGTGCTCTTGCCCTTGGGATGGGCCCGTGTTCCAGTCACCTCTTCAGACTGTGCTTGGCTGTCTTAGGACCTGTTGCAGAGGCGTCAGTCTGGATTCCACTCACACCCGTCGGTACAGCCAGCTGCCAGGCACACGGGGTGCTTCGCATGCACAGCCCTGCGGCCTCTAGATGTGAGCAAACTGAGAGTCAAAGGAGTATGTTCATCAAGGTCCTTCACTAACAAGTGAGCCTTGATGCTGGGGGACCTTCAGGACCCCCCACGCGGACCCTTTTATTTTACCAGTGAGGAAACCTAAGACCCAGAGCATCTGTGGGACTTGCCCAGGGTCACTCACAGACGGGATGGGAGCTGGGAGCTGGTTTGAGGTGTGCATTACACAACCTCGGGTAGTTTGAAATTTCTCAAATATTTGGTCTCCTCAACTACATCGGAGAATGGAGATGACGGTTTTGGAATCAGACCTGTGTCAGAATTCTGCCTTTTTCACATTTTAGTACTTTAGTTTCCTCAAATAAAAAGGGGTTTATGTTACTTAATATTCAGTGTTGTCATGGAGACTAGAGCTGTTGTGCGTAAGGCACCTTTGCGTCGTGTGTCATTGTGAGTGGTGGGGATTTTACGAGTAGCAGCTATTTCTGCAGGTATCTAATAAAGCCTTTAAGGACGAGATTCCTGCTTACACCATTCATGGTAGTGGGTCCCGCAGTTAGTGCTTTGGGAAACATGGGCGTATGACGGTGATTGAAGTCAGGAGAGGAGATCAGCACTCCCAGGGGGGCCCTGAGTGTGGGCCACTGGGCTGCCAGAGGAATCCTGCCGTTGGCCCCCGAGTCCCATGGGTCGTGGGGTGTAGTCTTCAGATGGAACTACCCAACTCTGGAGCTGGGAGCATTGCATTGTGCAAATTCAACACTGCTTATCTCACCAAAAACTGGGTCATAGAGGATATACTGGGGAAGGATGGTGGTTAAGGAAATTTTAATAATGAGGAAAGTCTGCCCTGGTGTTTTATTATGATATTTTCACCTCTGGTCTTAATAGGTGTTTTTTTTTTTTTTTTTTAACAGACTTGTAAAGAAACCAAGGATGTTAGTGCTCTAACAAAAGCAGCTGATTTTGTGAAAGCCTTTATTCTTGGGTTTCAGGTGGAGGTGAGTGACTTTGTGACATTTGAATTGGGTGCTTAAAAACACTTAATATGAACATTTCAATGGGTTTGAGCTTTTTAAAAAAATATTTTTTGAGTCTTCTGGGTCTGGTGAATTTTAACAGTTATTCTCAGGTATGTAAACAGAAGGACTTCACAGCTTTAATTTTTATGTTGTAGGACGCGCTTGCCCTCATTAGGTTGGATGATCTCTTCCTAGAGTCTTTTGAAATTACAGATGGTGAGTCTGGGGTGGTGTTTTTCCCTTAACTGTTGTACTTTGGTACTGCTGACTTTGTGTTGTAGGAGACTCTTAGCTTTCTCATGGCATCAGTTGACCTGTATTATCGGCAGGTTCAAAACAATTTTTTTCTGTGTTTTAGGAGGGTTAATTCAGTTAGTGATTAAACTTCATTATGGAGTGGGTGGCGTGCTGAAGTCGCTTGCCTCCTCAGGTCTTGCTTCTCTCATTTAGTGAAGCCCCTAAAGGGAGACCACCTGTCCAGGGCAATAGGAAGAATTGCTGGCAAAGGAGGAAAAACCAAGTTCACCATAGAGAATGTGACACGGACACGGATAGTTTTGGCTGATGTGTAAGTATCTGGTCTTGAGAATATTATTGTCATGATTTATATGTGATCTTTTGCTGGCTTCAAGGAGTCATAAAAATTGGATTTCGTGCATAATGTTGCCACTGACTCTTTGCCAGTGTGCAGTTCCGGATGAAATACACAGTTACTTTGGAAGCAGATTGAGTTGAGAAAAATCTCAGGAATTAAGCTTTTTTTCTCAGCAATAAAGGAAATGATCAGGGGCGCCTGGGTGGCTCAGTCGGTTGATCTGCCTTCTGCTCAGGTCGCCGTCCAGGGGCCCTGGGATCGAGTCTTGCTCCGGGTTCCCTGCTCAGCAGGGAGCCTGCTTCTCCTTCTGCCCCTCCCTTCTTCGTGCTCTCTCTCTCTGTCTCAAATAAATAGAATCTTCAGAAAAGCAAAGGAAATGTTTATAATTACTATTAAAAGAAGTTACATGACAGGTGAAGATTTAAATAGTATCCAAGGGGACCGGTACATCAGTAGGAGAGAGCAAGGAGTGGGTGTTTTAAATGCCATTGTGACTTTCCTTGTAAAGAAAGAAATACATGTGCATAATTTAATAAATATTTTTAAATTCTATGTAAAGGCTTTTCACGGGAGGATGGTGAGTATTGCACGTTAGGTGAAAAGCTAGAGAGCAGCTCTATATGAACGGAAAGGAGAGGAGCCAGGCTTAAAGTCAGGGTGCAGGAAGTCAAGCTGGGATTAGCCCCGGCGGGGCTGCAGCTGCTGCGGTGCCAGGTCGGGGCTCCTGGCAGATGGTGCGGAGGTTATATAATGCCGCCAAGTTGAAACGAAGCAGTTGACTGACAGGAGGAGGGACCTGCCCGCTACTAAACCCAGAAATCATTTTATTTAGAATCCTACTATGTTTGTTCTAAACTCGGGCTCACCGTTTCTTAGAACCTAAGTTTTGGACTCTGGTTTACAGTGGAGGGTTAACCACACCACCACGTTGACAGCCCTCTTCCTGCAAGACAGGCTTATTGTAACCTTGGTCCTTGCAAGGCGAGCCTGGAGTTGGGAGTATGCAGCCATGAGGAGAGCTTGTTTTGAACTAGAAATTAAAATATTTTGAAATCCACACCTCATTAGAAAGTATCATATGTTGCCCTAGAGACTTTTGAGGATTTAAAAATGTAACTGATGCACTAAGCAAATTATGGGTCCTATGAAGTTTAAAACTTTAAGTATATTGATGAGTGTTAATGTAAAATTAACTAGTTGAACTAGCTTTTTTTTTTTTTTTTTTTTTTTATGATAGTCACACACACAGAGAGAGAGAGGCAGAGACATAGGCAGAGGGAGAAGCAGGCTCCATGCACCAGGAGCCCGATGTGGGATTCGATCTCGGGTCTCCAGGATTGCGCCCTGGGCCAAAGGCAGGCGCCAAACCGCTGCGCCACCCAGAGATCCCCTGAACTAGCTTTTTTAACGCTTTACTGCAGCGTGATGTACATACAAACCACATTACCTGTTTCAGTTTCAGGCAGATGTATAGGCCGGTCTGTGATCCCACCTCAACCCCATCACTCCTCCACCTTCTGTCATGGTTTTGCCTTTTCTAGAAATGTGTATAAATGAAGTGCACAGTAGGATGCAGTCTTTGGTGTATGGCTTGCTTTAATTAGCATCTCCGTTCCTTGGGAAGGTCAGCAATTCTTACAAGCCAAGTACTGGCGTGAGGTCTGCATTTTGTTCATCCATTCCCAGTGGATGGAGGTTTGGGCTGTTTGCAGTTTGGGGCCACTAAGAATAATGGTGCTATTACCAAGTTACAAACTGAGTCACACACTACTTGAAATGGAGTGTGTGGTATAAATAAGCTAATTTGAAATCCACATGTTCAGCAACTTCCTGATTACGCTGTGACCATGACACGGACTCACAGGCACCTGTAAGTGTTGTTTTTGATGAGTTGCTGATAACCTGGTAAAATACAGTACGATGCGAGCAGGAGACTATTCCAAATAAATTCAGTGCATCAGATGGGAAGTCATGTTACTTGTGGGTCCTGAGACCTCCATTCCAGCCACCGCCCTATCACTTTGGTGGTTTCAGCAGCAAAACTACTCACACTTACGTATGCTCGCTGTTTCCTCATCTTTCCTCTGCTATTGTCAAGAATTTTTATTGAAATGACACGTTCATGTACTTAGCAAGCCCCACATTTGTACCACCTACTCCCATTTCCTCTTCCTCAAAGTAACTAATTTCAACTCTTTTAGCTAACTTTTAAAAATTATATATCCATATTTTCAAATACCTTGTTTATATACCAGCGTCTTGTTTTTTCAGATTAACTGTTGACGTTCTACTATGAAACTTGAAAATTTAGGTTTTTTTCATCTCTCCTCCCACCTCTACCCCAACTACTCAGCCCTTAAAGCACCCAGTGTACTTAGCCCTCCCTGCGTTCTCCAGTACCTTGTGGGTTTTGTTAAGACCGACATTGAGTATTACCTGGGCAGTCAGTGCTCAGCGTATCACCAGCTGGGCCAAGTGGTAACTGTGATCACTTTGTCCTTTACCACCTTGTTTTCACTTGAATAGATAAATCTTGGGCCGCAGGGGTGGCTCCATCGGTTAAGCGTCTGCCTTTAGCTCAGGTCATGATCCTGGAGTCCCGGGACTGAGCGCCACATTGTGCTCCCTGCTCTGGGGAGCCTGCTTCTCCCCCTGCCCAGGTTCCCTCTCTTGCACGTGCTTGCGCTCTCTCTCACTCAAATAAGTAAATAAAATCTTTAAAGAAAAGTCTTCTTTATCTGTGTGCTAATTATCTATCAGTAAAACTCATTAAAAAGCTGTATGTTGTTCTATCCTCTTGGTGTTTCCAGATGCATCAAACGTTGGAGAAATCTCACCTGGAGCCTTTTTTCTCAGAAACACTGCTGCCCTCTCTGCCTGGCACCCACTTGGCATCCTGGGTTTCCTCTCACCTTTTGCTGTTTGAATCCCTTGGTTGTTGGATTCTTTTTCCCAAGTGCTCCTTATGGTGTTTTTTGTTTTTCTTTTCTGATTTGATATTTGTATATATTGCAAACTCTGGCTAACATCCATCACCACAGTTACAAATTTGTTTTTTCTTGTGTGAAAACTTAAGGTTTACTCTTAGCACCTTTCCATTATGTAGACTCTACTAGACGTGCTGTACATCACATCCCCAGGGCTTCACTTATTTTGTAACTGGAAGCTTGTGCTGTTTGACCAACCCTGCATTCCCTTTGCGCACTCCCCCCCCCCCCCCCCCCCCCCCGGACTCCTTATTTTGATGCCGTATGTAGTCGAGGAGCTAGCTCAGCTTAGGAAGAATGTGTTTTGAGAACTTCTCGTTCCAAAGATGTCCTCTCTCCTGGCCAGCCATAGAGCTCTGTTATATAAATCCCATCTGTTCAGAATTTTTGAAGACGTTGCTGTAGCCCAGCTTTCAGTGTTGCTACTAAGAGGGCCAGTGCCATCTTGATACCTGATTCTTTGAGCGAACTAGCTGGCAGTTGTATTATGTCTGAAATTTCATAGTGCTGTGTGTGAGCGTGGGTCTATTTTTATTTCTCTTACTGGGCCCTTTCAAACTAGAAACTCATTTTCTATAATTCTTAGAAATTTTCTTGAACTGCTTTGGTTTCCCTTTTTCTTCCCTCATCCTGTCTCTGATTCCTTTCTGTAACTCTGTCTTCTAATCCTTTTAGTTTTCTTAACACCGTGCCCTTGATTCACATGAAAATAGCTTCTCTCAGCCTTACCGACTGGATTTTCTGGTCTTTGCCGTTTTCATTCTTTTCTCCTGGTAGTGTCCGTTTCTCTTTCTTCACCTAGCTGGCTGTAGCCTCTTTTTTTTTTTTTTTTTTTTTGTAGTAGATGATCTCAGATCCTGGTGATCCTCAGGGTGTGCCGCACGTTCAGGGGTGAGGCAGCTGAGAGCAGACTAGAAGACCTGGTCTCCGGGCATCCCGGGGGCAGGGGGAGGATGCTGGCTGAATGTAGGCTTCACTTACATACCGATCGCCAGGCTGTTCTTCAGGGAGCCCTGGTGGATCTTTCCGTCTTTATTATTGAGCAGGTCAGGTTCCCCCAGAGAAGCATTCTCCAGGCTCTTTGCTGCCAGACTTTGAAGCCCAGTTATGGAAGATAGTTGGGAGGTCTCAATTAAGTGTGCAAAAATTTGCTTGACATTGCCTGTTTGTAACGTGGCATCTGTACCTCAGCTATACCTGGTAGTCCTGGTCCAGGCACCACATCTTTTACCTTTCCCAGGGAGCAACACCTAATAGTTGGGGGGCTCCCCCCATGTCGGTAATTTTGCCAGTTACAGTGGAGAAGGTCTAGGCATCATCTTGAACAGATTGTGTCATTTTTACCCCCACTTTCAGAAATGCCTGGGCCCATCTGGGTGGGAGGGTTCTGCTTGATGTTCCCACTGCCAGTTTTGGTGTCTGTTTACTGACATTTTGGAAGATGGTCTCAAAATGGCAAAATACTATATTGTCCCTCTTGAGTCAGCCAGAAGTTTCCATTGGGCCTGGATGATCCTGAGTGGTGAAGAAAGTTAGATGACCTATAGAAAGCTGTGCAGTTGAAATCCAAATGTTTTAATGAAGTACAGGGGGACTCTGCTGGGTTCTCGATGACAGCTCTGCCAGTGTAGAATGAGGCAGATCTTTATTTCTTGTAAATTTCTTTCCTCATTTATAAAACGGGAATACCATCTACCTTCACGACGCTCGCGCGGATTCAGCGGGAACACATAAAGCCCTGGCCCATAAGAAGCACTCCCTTGATGGTAGCTATTATTAGTCAAGAATCTCAAAATTCTTGGCTTCTTAAATTTTATGTCTCTCCTAATTCTTATTGGGATGTAATTTACATACCACAGACTTCTTCAGAGTGATTTTTAGTGTATTTAGAGTTGTGCGACCATTACCACCTTTTTTTTTTTTTTAAGGGATCTGTATCTAATGATTTTCCAGGGTTTCTGGATTATGGGATTTAGTTCAGGAAATGCTTTTATGTTGCTCACTCATCTCACATTCTCTTTTGCAGGAAAGTTCACATCCTTGGCTCTTTCCAAAACATCAAGATGGCAAGAACTGCCATTTGCAACCTCATCCTGGGTAAGAATAATTTATTCCTTGGCGGTTTTCTCTGGAAAGAATCTAGGGGATTTAGAACTCAAACCACATTTGCAAATCAGTTCAGGTTAAGGATGATGTTAAAGATTACAAGTAGAAACAGAGGGGTTGGCAAATGTGGGTCTGAAGTATTTTTGCTTGGATTCCATCAGTTTGCTGGAAAAAGGTTTATTGGGTTATGTTGCTTAAATGTTTGCTGCTTTCACCTGAGGTGCCACGAAAAGCCATTCCAGAATAGCAGGCAGGCATTGTGTTTTAGGTTCCAACAAAAAGGGAGCTGCTGATCACAAGTCAACCTAATAGATGCACTTTGCCTTTTTTTTTTTTTTTTTTTTTAAAGATTTGAGCGAACAAGCATGAGTCCGTGGGTGAAGGGGGTGTGGAGGGCAGTCCTAAGCAGACTCGGCACTGAGCGCAGAGACCCAACTCACAGCTCAATCTGACGACCCTGGGATTGGGGCCACAGCCAAAACCAAGTCCGATGCTCACTCAGCCAGCCGAGCGCCCCGGTCCTATTTTCAAACTGTGCAGCAAAGCCAGCAACTTCTGCTTAAGAGTTACAGGATTGTAGGAGCTCACTCGAAATGGGATTTTCCACCAGTGCCCAGATCTAACTGACCAGCTTCCTTGTGAAATATTTAGATAACTCAGTGCCTTTGACCCTTAGGATTTAAAATATTTTTAGAGTATATATTGGGTATGGTTTATGGTTCTTTTGTTAAGAGCGTTCCGCTGGAAAGTGTGCGTTCTTAGAGTTGCAGATGGCTTTCCGTGTGTCTTCTGTATCCGTGAGTGTATTGACACAGGTGTGTTTATTTTCCTCTGCAGGAAATCCTCCATCAAAGGTTTACGGCAATATCCGAGCCGTGGCTAGCAGAGCAGCAGATCGATTCTGATTTCAAATCAGAGGCTTACCTTGTCTTTGGACTCGAGTAAATAAAAGCGCTTGCCCTCTGCCTGTGGTCACAGGAAACCACGTGAAGAACTTTTTAGTCACTTGCAGCCTCCATCGCTTCTTCCGTTCTCAGCCAGAAGCATCAGCAGAAAGGAAAGGTTTGATAATGCAGCAACTTGAAGATACTTCCCGTATCTGAATTTAATACCATAATTATACATCATAATTTATCACTTCATTTTAAATAAAATATTTGCATAGTAATGCTCTTATTGGAGGGAACCTTGTTTAAACTGTCCTATATGAATTTATTTATGAATTTGTAACTTTTTATAAACATTTCTTGTCTATGGAGTGTAATTAAACAATCAGCTCACAAAATCGCTCTGAATCATGACCCTTAATATAGGTGGCATGTGGGTTTTTTAGAAGCAAGTTAGGAAATCACTTGCGAACAAAGGAAGGTTGATCTATTTTGTAGTTTATAAAATTAAAGATTACATCACAAGGTTGATGTAAGAATTTTATTTTTCAAATAAGCACTTAGTGAAAGTAGCCAGACCTTAACCAATGTTTGGGTGAAGGGGAGATACGGTAAAAGAATGTTTTTACCAAGAAAACCACAATGTCCTACAGGCGCAAGAGTTTGCTGACCTGGGGCTGCCCATCCGAATACTCTGCTCGGTAACAAGCGAGCGCGGAGAGCGAGGTAGCCTCCACCATGAGGCTGCCTGTGAACAGGGGACAGAACAGTCACTGCCCCTGCTGAGTTCTTATTTCAATAACCAGGGAAGACAAATGTGCAGGATGCCGAGGTACGTCCTGTCACGGAGGGAACATGCTGTGGAGGAAGGTGAGGAGGAGAGGCGGGTGCAGGGGTGTCTGGTGGGGCGGCCCTGCTGGCGGCAGCTGTGGGCCTGGTGGGGAGACAGCAGGGAGGCCCGGAGCTGCAGATGCCACAGAGGAGCAGTGGGGGGCGGCCTGGTGGGTGCTCCTAGTGCTGTGGCTTCAACCAGGGATAAAGCAGGTTCTTCTAGTCAGATACCGAACATCCATTTATCTGAGAGAAGGGCAAACGACTACCAAGTGAACAAAGACACACACACACAAAAAAAACCCCCAAAAAACCAAAGACACGATCAAATGGCTGTGGAAGCCCAGCAAAGACCACTGTGAACACTCGAGCAAGTTTCAAATATTTTATTTTCTTATTCATACAGTATGAAGTTTTCTAAAGATCCCACAACATGATGTTTCATGCAGAAGAAAAACTAAACATTCAACATAAACCCCTCCCCCACCCACACTAAAAAAAAAAAAAAAAAAGGGAAGGAAAAAAACCCCTCATTCCCCAGTAAGGAAATAATGTTTGCACTATTTTTCTGTAACGCCAGCCAAGATATGCACAAGCAAGAGAAATAGAAAGCATTTGCTAAAATATCTGTAACAAATACTTATGTACAAAAAATTCACAAAAGACTAGTTCCCCCTTGAAGCAGAGCACATGGCCGTTGACACTGGAACAGATCAAACCACTGGCTGGGATTATAAGCCACGTACTGATCCAGAGGAAGAAAGTTACATGTAGTGGAGATTTTCAGTTTGAACATTAACATTTCCAAAGTTTGGCAACATTATCTTTTAAAATTATGCAAATTATGTAAACAAGAGGTACATTTTAAATTGATCTACATGCAAAACTCCATGTCATGCAAGGACACCAAGCACCGGGATTTTTCTCTCACAGACAGAGCCCATGATGTGCAGCACTCAGTTGAAGGAACAGCGATGGCAGGCAGGTGCCCAACTGAAGATTCACTCACCTTGACTGAACCTGCCCTTTTCCACTTACGATTACAAAACCGTTTTTTCTAGAAAAACTATACAGGGGAAGACTACTTTCCTAGAAAGCTAACCACAATGTTTTCTTCCAGCCAATAGTACCTTTGCAGAAAAGGGAAGGGATAATATCAAGTGGTGGGACATGATCAGCTACTTTTATATCACACGTTCAGTAAGTTAGCATCCATTACAGATATGGGCAAATCAAGAAAAAACCGTCATGCACTCTATGCCTCGTGGTAAAGAAGTTCAAGAGGTGCAAATCTGGGGAAGACTGCTGCTCTTCGGCGGCGTTTAGCTCAGTAAGACGTCTTCCGTTTAGGTCACAAATGTATGTGAGCATTAGATACAAACATGCACACATCACTAGTTTTTGAGAGGAGCTGCAAGTCTTCTGAGACAGGAGGGGGTTTATGGTTCAGAGGGAGGTGTGGTGACAAACCGTTTACCCGCGTACTCACTAACGAACGGCTATCCTAAGCCGTTCCAGGATTGCTTCGGGTATCATTAAACGTCTAAGGGAAACAGTGATCGCCTCGGACGGCTTCTGGCCTTTCCACAGCTCGTGACGTACGCGGACTCAGGGACGGTCACTGAACGTGGAGATGGCTCCTAGTCAAGAAACAACAAGGAAGCAGCCACAAGCTTTGTGCAGTTCCCGGAGGACACCAGGAGGAGCTCTTGGCAGCGGCACTGCACTACCCTTTCTCCTCAAGCAGAGGTGATAGAAGCTGCTCAGCAATGAGACACAGTCCCTGGCAATATATATTCATAGGTATAAATAAAATTACAAACTCCTTTGATACAAAAATGCAATTAAGGTAAATAATAGAGGACGTTAACAAATGCTTTGTCAATCTCTCAAAGGAGAAAGCACAGGAAAAGGAAGATAGCTGGCCTAACACCCGGCTCAAATTGTACAGTTTTCTATCTATATATAAAACTGTGTGAAATAAAAGTAAGGATGTTTTATGTTCTGCTTGGCACTTTTGTACTCTATCGTTTTGTTTCTGAATCAAGTAGATTAAATTAAAGCCAACCTACTACACATATAGAAAGCTACATATATCTATATATAAATATTTACATATGTATATATAGATACTTTCTTGTTATAAAAGATGAAGAAAATAAATTAAAAAGCCAACCCCTTCCCTTTCTTCACCACATTGATATGCTCTTTCCATGCTGCTGTCCTTCAGACTTTAAAGTGCTACACTGAGTTATTGAGAGAACAAGAGTTCAATAACACTTAGTTGGCTTCATGAGGCTCGTGTTGGAAAATGTGGCTTCACAGAGAAAAATACTTCCATTTAAATACACAGAGAGCATTGCTGGACGTCTTGAGCAGATCTTCAGAGATGGAGAAGAAAGCAAAAGTGTTGGGTGGTACTCTTTAAAAAAGAGTCACACATCTACCACCATCTTTTTGTGGATGTCTAGGCCGCCTACAACCTGCAACAGACACGAACAAATCAAGCTTAACCGTATTTGAAAACTCCTTTTTACTAGTCTCACCCTCTTGACCAAAAAATATACACATTAATTTATTTTCAGAAGCTTGCTTGTTTGGCTGTTTTTAACCTGCAGTGCCTCGAGAATTCTCACGGCTTCTTTCTCCCGGGAGAACAGGCATTTCCTCGTGTCCTAGGACAGCGGGTGGCAAACGTGAAGGGCCAGGCCGTGCTTCAGGTTTGCGGGCCACGCACCATTCCTCTCGCATGTTCTTCTCCCACGCTCTTAACACTTTAAAGATGTAAAACACTGTTCTAAAGCCCAAAGGCCCAGAGCAGGCGTGGGAGGGTCTGGCCCACTGTGCAGCCGGCCACCGCCGCTACTCTCTCAGCCTAATGTTAAGGGATACCTGGATGTGGGCACAGAAATTATCCTCAAGATCCAAATATGGGCTTAGCTGTCGGTCTATTCTAGAAAGTATTAAGTACCAAATGAATACAATTTTCTGCACATGGCTTTCCCAAGGCCCTGAATCCACAGAGGACAGTCACGGGTCACTGATCTACTCGCAGTCACCTGTGCTATCATCTGGGGGCCACGGTCTATTAAGTACGACCTACGTAAAGAACGCGCGGGGCGTCCTAAACGTTCACAGCTTGAATTCTCCCGAGTAAAGCCCCAAGTAACCGGCCCCCGGGCGGTCAGCGGGCCTCCTCCCTGGCCTCCTCCGTGGCCTCCTGCGGCCTCCTGCGGCCTCCTGTGGCCTCCTCCGGCCTCCTCCTGCCCTCACACACACAGGCCGCCGCCACCGGGACTACGTGATTAATTTGACGAGACCTTTCCTGTCTGACCCATGTCACCCAACGTGTTTTTGATAATCCCTGGTGCTGCATATAACTGCATCTGTATTATTTTTCAATTTAAATCTTTTTAAAAAAAATTTTATTTGAAAACGCCAGCTTAACCCGCCAATCGGTGCCTCCGCAGGACACCGCCGCGCCGTCTCCTCCCCCCACTTCCCACCCCACCCTTCCGACTGCTGCGTCTTCATTGTGGGTGGACAGAACTTCAGCAATTTAGTCCTGTGTCACCTCGACCTTCCCTCAGCATCCTGGCATTTCCTCCCCTCGGGCTGCACCCTCTGCCTCCTACGCCCCACACGGTCTTTATCGATTTACAAGCGACTACAGCAGGTGCACACCGCCCGGCAGTTTCCCCAGAAGACGCCGTCGTGCGTACAGCGGGGCTTGAGTGTGGGGCGAATCCTAGCTGGAAACCACCGTCCCTCGGGGCGCACGGCCCGCAGCTTCCCCAGCCCCAGCTCCGCACCCGGCCCGCTAGCTCCCCGACCTCTAATCACTGAACCCGGCCGTCACCCTCCCTACTCCTAGCTCTTGCTCTTCTGTCCTGTGGGTCCACAGCCTTTACCTTTAAGATCCCTGCAGTTCGGAAAGCAAGGTCGCCCTTCAACACCCCCCCCCAGTCAAAAATCCACGCGTAACTTCGGACTCTCCCAAAACGGAACTACTAAGAGCCTCACCAATAACATCAACAGTCAACTCGCACATTCTGGAGTTACGTGTGTCACACACTGTATCACAACAAAGTGGGAGAAACATTATTAAAATCAAGACCAAAACAAAGTACAATACTTCATTGAAAAAAACCTGCACATGAGTGGACAAGTGTCGCTCAAACCCGTGTTGTTCAAGGGTCAACTGTACGTGTTCAGTTCAACCCCAACTTTAATCCAGTCACTAATCATTTCTATTTTAAAATTTCTGAAAATTTTAAAGGAGGCAAAAAAGCATGTGATCTTTTAAAGTAACTTCCCGGCTCTTTCACTGCTATAGCTTGAGGAATCAGAATAAAAAGGACTCCATGAAGCCAGAGTTATGGGCTTGATCAATGTTCAGAAAAGTTGGATTATTTAACGCAAACATTTTTCTATACTTCTGAACTGTGCTCCTCAAAAAAACAAAAGCAATTTCTCACAAACACTGGAGAGGAACTCAAAGCACAGCTGTCTTCAGTGTTAAGTAGCATTTCTATACCTGAAGATGTATTTTAATTTCCGCCCACTGACAAGTGACTCCTATGTACCTTTAATTTACATTTTATATTTACTAAATACAAATGGAGTCTTTGTCTCTATACAGCTCTTCCACATCACTCCGGGCAAGAGTTTTCCAATTTTTACTTCATTCCCTCAAGGCTTAGGATTTCTTTTCTTTCCTTCTTTTAAAGCGGGCTACCATCTGCGCTGCCACTACCAGCCTGTTCTCACGTCACAATCGGACACCAGTCCCCGGGAGTCTTTCTGTGATCTTTGGCCCCCAAGAAACAAGGCGAGGACACGCCGTACAGCTGTTCCATCACTACAGCTCAAACTCTCAATCTCAAACTTAACTCTCTTCATTTATTATTTAAATTCAATTAATTAACATAGAGTGTATTATTAATTTCAGAGGTAGAGGTCGGTCAGTGATTCATCACTTACACAGACCACCACCCAGTGCTCACATCACCTGCCCTTATGCCCATCACCCAGCTACCCCATCCCCCCGCCCCTCCAGTGACCCTGTTTGTTTCCTATGATTAAGTCGCTTATGGTTTGTCTCCTTCTCTGATTTCATCTTTTCCCTCCCTTCCCTTATGATCCTCGGTTTTGTTTCTTAAACTTGACATATGAGTAAGATTATCATTGTTTTTCTTGATTGACTTACTCTGCTTAGCAAAATACCCTCCAGTTCCAACCACATCATTGCAAATGGCAACATTTCTTTTTTTTTTTTTTTTTTATGCCTGAGTAGCATTCCAGTGTGTGTGTATGTGTATCACCTCCTCTATCCATTCGTCTCTTTGGCCATCTGGGCTCTTTCCATAGTCTGGCTATTGTGGACATTGGGGTGCAGGTGCCCCTTCAGGTCACTACATCTGTATCTTTGGGGTAAATCCCCAGCAGTGCAGCTGCTGGGTCGTAGGGCAGCTCTATGTTCAACTTCTGGAGGCCCCTCCACACTGTTGTCCAGAGTGGCTGTGCCAGCTTATGTTCCCACCAACAGTGTAAGAGGCTCCCCTTCTCCACATCCTCCCCAACATCTGTCGTTTCCTGACTTGTTCATTTTAGCCATTCTCACTGCTGTGAGGTGGGATCTCGTTGTGGTTTTGATCTGTATTTCCCCGATGCTGAGTGATGTGGAACATTCTCTCATGTGTCTGTTGGTCATGTGTAGGTCCCTTTGGGGAAATGTCTGTTCATGTCTTCTGCCCATGTCTTGGCTGGATTATCTGTTCACTGGGTGTTGAGTTTGGTAAATTCTTTATAGACTTGATCACCTTTATCCGACGTCTTTTGCAACTATCTTCTCCCATTCTGTCCGTTGTCTTCTGGTTTTGTCAACTGTTTCCTTTGCTGTGCAAAAGCTTACCTTGATCAAGTCCCAATAACTCATTTTTGCCTTTGTTTCCCTTTCCTTTGGAGACATGTCCAACAAGAAGAGTGGAGATCAAACAGGTTGCTGCCCGTTTCTCACATTTAGGTCTTTCATCCCTTGAGTGTACTTTAGTGTGTGGTGTGAGGAAATGGTCCGGTTCCATTCTTCTGCGTGTGGCTGTCCAATTTTTTTCAACTCCACTTATTGAAGAGACTGTCTTTTTTCCAGGGGATGTTCGTTCCTGCTTTATTGAAGAGTAGTTGACCATAGAGTTGAGGGTCCATTTCCAGGTTCTCTTCTGTTCCACTGATCTATGTGTCCATTTTGGTGCCAGTGCCATACTGTCTTGATGATTATAGCTTTGTAAAGTCCAGAATTGTGATACCACCAGCTTTGATTTTTTTCAACATTCCTTTGGCTACTTGGGGGCTTCTCAGGTTCCACACAAATTTTAGGATTATTTGTTCCAGATCTGTGAAATAAGTTGATGGTATTTTGACAGGGATTGCATTGAATGTATAGATTGGCCTAAGTATATAGATATTTTAACAATATTTATTCCTCCAATCCATGAGAATGGAACATTTTTCCATCTCTTTGTGTCTCTCTTAAATTCTTTGATGAGTGTTCTCTTGTTTTCTGGGTATAGATCCTTTGCCTCTTTGGTTAGGTTTATTCCTAGGTATCTTATAATTTTTGGTGCAATTGTAAATGGGATCAAGTTCCTAATTTCTCTGTCTTCAGTCTCATTGTTAGTATACAGAAATGTGATTTCTGTGCATTGACTTCATATCCTGCCACTTGCTGAATTCCTGTGTGAGTTCTAGCAATTTTGTGGTGCAATTTTTTGGGTTTTCCACATAGAATATCATGTCATCTACAAAGAATAAGAGTTTGACTTCTTCTTTGCCAATTCAGATGCCATTTCCTTGCTGAGGCCAGGACTCCCAGTACTGTGTTGAACAGCAGTGGTGAGAGTGAACACCCCTGTTGTGTTGCTGACGTTAAGGGAAAAGCTCTGTTTTCCCCCACTGAGAATGATATTCACTGCGGGCTTTTTGTACGTGGCTTTTATGATATTGAGGTATGTTTCCTCTATCCCTACACTTTGGAGAGTTTTAATCAAGAAAGAATGCTGTACTTCATCAAATGCTTTTTCTGCATCTATGGAGAGGATCATATAGTTCTTGTCCTTTCTTTTAATTAGTGTATTGCATTGATTTGCAGATGCTGAACGACTCTTGAAGCCCAGGGATGCACTTGGTCATGGTGAGTAATCCTCTTAATGTACTATTGGATCCTACTGGCTAGTATCTTGGTGAGAATTTTTGCATCCATGTTCATCAGGGATATTGGTCTATAATCCTCCTTTTTGGTGGGGTCTTTGGTTTTGGTTTCAAGGTAATGCTGACTTCACAGAAAGAGTCTGGAAGTTTTCCTTCCATTTTTACTTTTCTGAAACAACTTCAGAAGAGTAAATATTAATTCTTTAAATGTTTGGTAGAAATCCCCTGGGAAGCCACCTAGTGCCCTGGAGGTCCCAGACTTTTGATGACTGATTCAATTTCCTTGCTGGTTATAGGTCTGTTCAGATTTTCTATTTCTTTTTTTCCCAGTTTTGATAGTTTATACATCTCTAGGAACACATTCATTTCTTCCAGATTATCTAATTTGTTGGCATCTAATTGCTCATAATATGTTCTAATAATTGTATATATTTCTTAGGTGTTAGTTGTGATCTTTCCTCTTTCATTCATGATTTTATTTGGGTCCTTTGTCTTTTTTTTTTTTTTTTTTTTTTTGTAAGTCTGGCCAGTGGTTAATTGATCTTACAAATTCTTTCAAAGAACCAGGTCCTACTTTTGTTGATCTGTTCTACTGTTCTTTTGGTTTCTATTTCATTGATTTCTGCTGTAATCTTTGTTTTCTCTTCTCCTGCTAGGTTTAGGCTTTATTTGCTGTTCTTTCTCCAGCTCCTTCAGGTGTAAAGTTACGTATTTAGAACCTTTCTTGTTTCTTCAAAAAGGCTTGTGTTGCTGTATACTTTCCTCTTAGGACCACCTTTGTTGCATCCCAAAGGTTTTGAACAGTTGTGTGTTCATTTTCATTTGTTTCCATGAATTTTAAGTCATCTTTAATTTCCTGGTTGATCCATTCATTCTTTAGTAGGATGCTGCTTAGCCTTCATGTATTTGAGTTCTTTCCAAATTTCCTTTTGTGATGGAGTTCAAGTTTCAAATCACTGTGGTCTGTAAATAAGCAGGGAATTATCCCAATCTTTTGGGATCAGTTGAGATCTGATTTTAACCCAGTATGTGATCTACTCTGGAGAATGTTCCATGTGCGCTCAAGAAGAATGTGTATATTCTGTTGCTTTAGGATGGATGCTCTGAATATATGTGAAGTCCATCTGATCCACTGTGTCATCCAAAGCCCTGGTTTCCTTGTTGATCTGCAATCTATGATTGAAGTGAGTGGGGTGTTAAAGTCCCCTATTACCAATGTGTTTCTTTAATTTTGTTATTAATTAGTTTATATAATTGTCTACTCCCATGTTAGGGGCATAAATATGTATAATTGTTAAGATCTTTTTGTTGGCTGGACCCTTTAATTAATGATATAGTGTCCCTCTTCATCTCTTATTACAGTGTGGTTTAAAATCTAATTTGTCTCATATAAGGATTGCTACCCTAGCTTTCTTTTGATGTCCATTAGCATTATAAATGGTTTTCCACCCCCTCACTTTCAATCTGGAAGTGTCTTTGGGTCTACGATCAGTCTCTTACACACAGCATCTCAATGGGTCTTGCTCTTTTCTTTTTTTTGGGGGGGGGGTGTCTTGCTCTTTTAACCAATTTGATACCCTGTGTCTTTTTATTGGGGCATTTAGCACATTTCCATTCAGAGTAAACTAATGAAAGATACGAATTTAGTGACACTGTATTACCTATAAAGTCACTATTTCTATATACTGTCTCTGTTCCTTTCTATGTTACTTTGGGGTTTCTCTTCACTTATAGGATCCCCTTTAATATTTCATGCAGGGCTGGTTTAGTGATCACAAATTCTTTTAGTTTGTTCATCCTGGAAGCTCTTTCTATTTTGAATGACAGCCTTGCTAGATATGGTATTCTTGGCTGCATGTTTTTCTCGCTTAGCAACCTGAATACATCATGCTAGTCCTTTCTGGCCTGCCAGGTCTCTGTGGATAAATCCACTGCCAGTCTAATGTTTCTACCCTTGTAGGTTACAAACCTGTCCTGAGCACTTTCAGGATTTTTTCTTTGTCTCTGAGATGTTCAAGTTTCACTATCATATGCCGAGGTGACAGATTTTTACTGATTTTGATGGGGATTCTCTGTGCCTCCTGGACTTGAATGCCTGTTTTCCTTCCTTGGGGAAGCTTTCTGCTATAATTTGTTCCAATATATCTTCAGTGCCTCTCTCCTTTTCCTCTTCTTCTGGGATCCCAATTATTCTAATATTGTTTCGCTCTATATGGCATCACATGTCTCTTGAATTCTCCCCTCATGATCCAGTAGTTAGTTACCTTTTTTCTCAGCTACTTTATTCTCCATCACTTTGTCTTCTATATCGCTAATTCTCTCTTCTGCCTCATTTATCCTAGCAGTTAGAGCTTCCATTTCTTAACGCATCTTATTAATAACCTTTGTGATTTCGACTTGGTTAGATGTTAGTTCTTTTATTTATCCAAGCGAGGGATTCTCTAGTGTCTTCTGTATTTTTTTCAAGCCCAGATAGTATCTTTATGATCGTTATTCTGAACTCTAATTCCAACATCTTACTTATATTCATATTGATCGGATCCCTGGCAGTCAGTACTGACTCTTGGTTCTCTTTTCTTGCGGTGGGTTTTTCTGTCTTGTCACTCTAGCAGAGAGTGGTTGCTCTTCTATTTGTAGAATTGCAGCAATCCTTTTCTTAGATCTCCAGTGGAGTTTGCAGGTGTTCAGAATGATTTGATAGCTATCTAGCTGAATTCCTGGGACCAGACAAAACAAAGGTCTCCTACTCCTCTGCCATCTTGGATTCCTCCCCCCTCCTTCTCAAGCTAACTCTTCCAAAATCATCCAGTCTGTTCTTTAAAATAGAGCACCACCCTACTTTTTGAAACAACATGCAGACAGTATTCCCTTGAGATGAAGGAATATAAAGGATAATATGAACTTCTACTTAAATGCCAAGCAGCAACCTTAGTCCTTATATGACACACAACCACAGTCATTTGTTTTTCCTTGTGTGGCCTAAATAAAAGATGAAAAGGGAGGAGGGAATCTGCCTACAGAAGCATCCAATCGTAACTGAAGAATTTCAAAACGTTTCTCTCTGTTATCTTGGCCTCTCCTCTGGATTCTCTAGTATCTCTAGCTTGCACTTATAACTTCCTGTAAAATACCAAAAGGCTGATATGTTTGCTTTAGGGGAAAAGTAATGAAAGGATGAGTGATTGTGTTGCTGTTTGAAGCAGTCAGTGGTGGTAAGACCCTGGATGTACCGAAGAAAGGCAACAAACTGGAAGGTCATCTGTGGCCCCCATTTCCACTTCCAGTGAGTTTTCTTAGGGCTCCCTGTAACTGCAGTCCCTGCACCTGTGGGGCCCTTCCCCTAACACACAAGAACCAGCCACCGATAGCTTGGGAGAGGGAGGAGGGCGGAATCACCACTGACACTGCCTCACTGAGGAGTCTGAGATGCATGTGGACTCCATTTCTGTTACCCTGGTGAAGCCAACCTTCTGTCCAGATTCCTCACTGAAACCCATGAACACAGAGCTTCCACCAGGATTTTCAAACATACTTATTTTTAGATAAACAACCTTAAGAATATACCCTGGTTATAGTAGGGGGGCTACCAACAATAAGCAGAAGTGACTAGTTCCGTTCCTGTGGTTTGTTACCAAATAATCACTGAGAATATGAATTCTTGAGAGTGACAGTTGTTAGTCATTAACAATTGCCAGGAACACTTAAAAATTTTTAATATGGGCCATCAGGCAAAATCAAATATGTAAATTTCTAGGGCAAAACAAGTATAAGGAATGCAACCTATGAAGTGGTTTTGTAAAGGACTTTAGAGCCTAGTGGTCGGAAGAAGCAGCCCTTTGTACTTACGGCACAGAATTCCTCGAAGGATATTCGCCCGTCTCCATCCTTATCTGCGTTTATTATGGTTTTGTCTACGATCTGCTGTAACTGTGTATCTTTCAGATTGTTCCCCACCATCATCTTCAGCACCTGGAAGAGTTCCCCATTGGAAATATAGCCATCTTTATCCATGTCATAGATACGGAAAGCAACTAAAAAGAGAGTAAGGAAAATCAGTGATAGTTATAAGGCAACCACAGGAAAATACTCGGAATGAGGAAGAAACAGTAAGTGGTCAAATATGGAGAATTAGAACTATGAGGATGGCTCCTTCCCACACTGGATCTTGTCTCTAATAGGTAAGAGTTGGGCTGAGGACAGGCTTTGGCTGTCAAGAGTGCTGGGGCGTACCTCGGGGTTACATTATTTAACCTTTAAGCTTCAGTTTCTACACATAAAATTGGGACTAACAGTTCCAACCTCCCGCGTTCTTTAGAGTACTATAGGATGACAACTAATACATGAGAATTGCTGAGAACAGTGTCTCAAACACAGCAAAGTTCAATGAAAGACAGCAACTGCTATTACTATTATTCTCATTTACATTAAGAATTCATTTACAAAGGATGTCTGCATCTATCCTGTGCCTCAGAGAACTGTGATTGAGTAAAATGTCTCTCTAGTTAAGAGCTGACTACCTTAAAAAGGTACCAGATGTCCTCTGTAATAGAGGCTGCTTACAGTAACCAAAACAGTGGACTTATAGCTAAATATGTATATGATAAACTAAGTTCACCTAATCACATTAGAACATTTTTCCCCACTTTCATAAAAAAAAAATCTCTTATCCAAGACATGTAGTTTACATAGCTGTTCTCAGTAGAAGGAAACTTTTGTTTCTATCCAACTAAAAAGCAACAATGACATTGTTTTTAAAAAATACTAGTTGTAAATATCCTAAAAGGATTTTCTCCAGAATTTAAAATTGCTGTTAGGTATATATTAAGGATCCAGAATAGAAGACATCTTTTATAATATTTTAAAAGGAAATTACGATGTAGTATGGGGTAGAGTGGTATAAAAGGGAAAATGAACTCACTGAAGAAAAATACTTACACCTCAACTTCTGTTCCTTGTCTCCTTTGACACTGAACTGAGAGACTCCCTCAATGAATTCTGAACAAGAATAGAAAGTGTTTACAAATCAGAAGTTTCTATTCTTTATACAGAAAAATACACACACACACACACACACACACACACATTCACAAAAGCATGTCTCCCTGCAACAAAAGAAAAATATTACTAAGCAGTGTTTTAAACTGAAAATGCTAAATTTCAAACTTCGACAAAAAAGGTTCCATATATTTTTTTTTAATCTGAACTTGGGAGTTCTCTAGGGTGAAATCAATTTGAACAGTATTTATTAAGCAACAGAGAGCTTACTAAAAAGAAACACATTCTTTAAGCTATTTAACTGTTTCTTTTTGGAATCTAACTATTCTAGGGGGCTTTTTAAAAAAAGATCAAGCCCTGTGTTGGGCTCTATGCTCAGCAGGGAGTCTTTTCCCTCTCCTTCTGTTCTCTCTCTCTCTCTCAAGCAAATGAATATCTTTAAAAATAAAGAAATGTAAAAAATAAAAAGATCATGGTGTTCCTGGCTGAGTCAGTAGGTAGCACATGCAACTCTTGGTCTCGAGGTTTTCAGTTTCAGCCCCCACACTGGGTGTAGAGATTACTTAAAAACAAAATCTTAAAAAAAGAAAAAAGTATTAAAAAAATTATATGTTGTTTTGGGTTTTTAGAAATTTTTATTTATTTTAAGTAATCCCTACAACTGACATGGGGCTTGAACTCATGATGCCAAGATCAAATCCCATGCTCTTCCAACTGAGCCAGCCAGGTGCCCTTCTTACACACTGTTTTGCCAGAACAAAAATAATTCTGAATTTCTGGTTCCAAAATTCAGTCCCATTTAAATGAAAATGGCACTTGTGAAAATGATCATTTTTCTTCACTGCCTGCTAAACACTAAGTCATAAAATCAGCTTTAGATCCCCATTCATTGTAAATTCAGTTCTTGAAACTAAAATAACAAAATCTGTTGATTAAAATCATAGAATCAAATATAAAATTTTGTATCATGGTAATATTATCAAAAATACTACTGTTTAAAAAAAAAATACTACTGTTTTACATAAAAATCTAGATTAACTCAAATAATCTTTTGTATAATGCTCACATCCTTATTACTACAGTTTAATTTATTGGTTAGTGCAAGTCTCGTTCTTTATTTTATTTTTAAAGTCTCATTCTTTAAAAAAAAAAAAAAAGGTTTCTAAAAATGCAGTTCTGGGGTGCCTGGGTGGCTCAGTCGGTTAAGCGTCTGCCTTCGGTTCAGGACATGACCTCAGGATCCTGGGATGGAACCCTGCTCAGTGGGGAGCCTGCTTCTCCCCCTCCCTTTGCCACTCCCCCTGCTTGTAATCTCTCAGTCTGTCAAGTAAATAAATAAAATCTTTAAAAATAAATTTAAAACAGTAAAATATCTTAGTTCATTAAGGTTCATATACCACAGATTGAGAATTTAACATAATGAATTATACAATCTCCAAAAAACATATTTTTAAAAAGCTAAATGTCAGACATTTCATATACAGAACTGTAAAACTAGTTATAGATTACCTAACTTGTTAAATTAAAAAAATACTTTCTTACCTTTAAAGTCTACTTCTCCATTCCCATCTGTGTCAAATATATCTATTACTCGCTGTACTAAAGGATTCTGTTGTAACTCAGGCAGAGACATGAACTCCTCCACACTCAAAGAACCCGAATTGTCCAAATCGAGCTTCTTAAATCTCTTTCCTAGCCTTTTAATTTCATCAGCATCAACTAAAAGCAAACCAAAAGAGGTAGCAAGATTTACAAATGATTTTATCAAAATTAAAGGGAAAAAATCCAGCAGTTAATCAATAGTTTAATTTCTAGTTTAACTGATAGAGTTACATGAACTATTGGTTAATTCCTTATAACAGAGAAAGTCGATGATATTTTTATTTGGTTACCTTTTTGTTTGCCTGCCCACGCCATAACCAACTGTATACCGCACCAAGATATTATAGGATTGCAATGCTAAGCTGATCATGGAAGTCAGGTGATTCCTACTAGGCAAGCTAAATCAATCTCCGTTCTGTACCAGAGTATCTTGATTTTCACTTATCTTTTTAAAGTTTATTTCTAATAGTTCATGGTTTGAACATGGTTCAGAATTCAAGGCCTCCCTCCTATCCCACCCTGCAGACATCCAATTCCCCTCCTTAGAGGCAATGTTGCCAGTTTCTTGAGTATTCTTCCAGAGATACTCTTAGCAAGTAAATAAAACACAAGCTTTCATCTTTTTTAACCAAAAGAACCAGAGCTAACAAAATTAAGTTTTCAATGCCTTAAAGAAAAATAAACTTAAGAACCGTTTGTATTAGTTTGTGATTACTCTATAAAAATTCAGTATCAGGTCTCTTAGCAGCATATACATTCTTGAAGAAGATCATTTTCTCCTAAATTACATTACTGTTTTCATTTCTTTAAGAAATCAGACTAATTCATACAAATAATTTTAATCACTGATAACAGAACAAAATATTAAAAGCATAACTTCCTAAAAGAAACTTTTAAAAGAAAATTAACAAGTCAAATGTTACGCAGCCCATGGGTGTACATGTATTATAGCCCACAATATTAGAGAGTGAGACTGCAAACTGTTCTTGAAAATTCAAATATATGGCATCCTCATTATAAGAACTTAAAAGCTAAAGAACAGATTTTTTAAATATAAAAATATCATCTTAAAATGGAATACAAACTCTAATTATCTGCACTACTGAAGTACACACTGTCCAACTAGCAGGTGCTGCTCTGTATGAAGCAGTTCATATGCAACTGGTAAAGGGAGTCATGTCAGTCCTGGAGCAGAAACGCCACTGGTACGCAGGGACTTTTCCTAGTGTGTTATGAAGGGAAAAGGACCAAGTTTTCTCAAATTAAAGAGCAAGTCTTAATAAAATAAAATCTTAAAAAAAAAAAAAAGGTGAAAACAAATGCCTTTAGAGAAAATAACTCCAAGTTTAGTGGCTTCAAAACCTTCAAGGCTTTTTCAACATTGTTATCGGGTGAAAAGCACAGATAACAAATGAACAAGCTGCAAATGTACTTCCTCATCTCTCCACCTCCGTGTCTCCCCGCCACCAGCCTCGAAAAGCAATTAACAAAAGTGACTATAACCTGGCTCATTATTTAATTTTTACAAAATTAGTTTCTGCTGAAGTAGATGTCCTCAAGGAAGAAAGTTCAAAATAGAAAGCACAAGTCCTAGTTTAAGGCTAATAAATGAACTGCTATGATGCTTAATACAAATACCACAGGTTATTTGTGCTGAAAAATTTCAGATCTTTATAGTTTTTCTAAGTACTGTTACAAAGCTGCATAGAGTGGCCTATCCAATCCATACTTTCCCCAGATATGTGATTTTTTGCAGCATTTGAGATGTTCAAGAATACATACTGAATTTACCACAGAACAGAAATGCCTTTCACGATTCATCTAATAACCACTGCTTCCAACAACTAAACACACACTCCATGAACACATCAACTACAAAGAGCCTTTTATCCCTCTATTAAAGTATATTCCTTAATGAACAGATGATAAACTGTTCAGATAAACCTTATTTTCTGATTTTCCATGAGTACCTGATTTTCTGTATTTCATGAAATTGGATACCTGTACTCTTGGAGAAAAACACTTCACTTTAAGTCCCTCAAATGCTTTTCATTTATTTATTTACCCATCTCTCCTACCCCAGACCAGAAATCACGACTTTTCATTGTTCTTCTATACACTACATATAAAAGGTGCTCAATGAATGTTTTAAATGAGCACTGTGTTTCAGATTTAAAATTTACTGATCAGGGATGGCTGGGTGGCTCAGTGGTGAAGCGTCTGCCTTTGGCTCAGGTCGTGATCACCAGGTCCTGGGATCACGTCCCACATCGGGCTCCCTGCAGGGAGCCTGCTTCTCCCTGTGCCTGTGTCTCTGCGCCTTTCTCTCTCAAATAAATAAAATCTTTTTAAAATAAATAAATAAATAAATAAATAAATAAATAAATAAATAAATAAATAAATAATAAAAATTTGCTGATCAAAGTGCCATTAGAATTTAGAGTAAAACTCTACTTATCTAATCAGACACCAATCAGCAAATCCTTCACAACAGTTTCTCCAAGTTCATAGATTTTGCTGAAAGCTACTCTCCTCTCTCTACATACCAAGGATGAGTTAACTATTTTCTGGTAATATTTAGTTTTGCCTTAGTTTACAACCAGAAACCAGAAAAGATGTTGAGGAAACGGAACACAAAGGATCACTAACGTATACTACAAGTGGAAAAGGAAAGACCGTATGTCCACCAAGAGCCTGCCATTTAGCAACAGGTCTCGAGTGCGTATCAGGAATTGGAAGGAGCAAAGGCGGAAATGCAGCGCCGTAACCCAGACACTGTGAGATTCCATTTACTAAGGCGGGGACATAAATAACGGTTCATCAAGTCACATCAGGAAACTGAGACTGAGGTGAAGGATTATGTTTCAATTACCTAGAAAACCCCACTAATCCAGAAGACAGAATTCCAGTCTTGACAAATGACTAAGGAATATTAAGAATAAAGATAAATCATCAACCAACAAATTGACTTCTTTGTACTGCCAACAATAATCTTTCTAGAAGACACATTCAGCCAAATCATTAACTCTCATGCTTACAGATATGTAGTGACTTCCTGATATAATCAGGATAAAAAAATCTAGAGCCCTCCACAATAGTTATTAGCCTCAATCTGAATTTCCATCCTTCTCTTCCCCCATTATCTTGACTTTAGCTACAATGCTCTCGGCACAGTTGATCAGAGAGCATAAATTTCATGCTTCCACTTCCTTATATACCCTCTACTGGAATGTCCTTCCCCGAACTCTCCATTTAGGAGACTCCTATCAATTTTTCTGATTTAAAAAAGGGAGGAGGGGCAGGGATCCCTGGGTGGCGCAGCGGTTTGGCGCCTGCCTTTGGCCCAGGGCGCGATCCTGGAGACCCGGGATCGAATCCCACATCGGGCTCCCGGTGCATGGAGCCTGCTTCTCCCTCTGCCTATGTCTCTGCCTCTCTCTCTCTCTCTCTCTGTGACTATCATAAATAAATTAAAAAAAATAAAAATAAAAATAAAATAAAAAAAATAAAAAAGGGAGGAGGGGCAGCCCCCATGGCGCAGCGGTTCGGCGCCACCTGTAGCCTGGGGTGTGATCCTGGAGACCCGGGATCGAGTCCCACATCGGGCTCCCTGCATGGAGCCTGCTTCTCCCTCTCCCTCTGCCTGTGTCTCTGCCCCTCTCTCTGAGTCTATGAATAAATAAATAAAATTTAAAAAAAAATAAAAAAATAAAATAAATAAATAAAAAAGGGAGGAGGTACTAACTGTTCTGTAGTTGTACGTATCACTAACTCATTCTCTGGCAAAAGCCCTTATAGCAACATTTAAAACCATTTTCTGGGGGCACCTGGGTGGCTCAGATGGTCAAGCATCTGCCTTGGCTCGGGTCATGATCTCTGGGTGGTCCTGAGATCCAGCCCCAAGGTGGGCCCTCAGCTCAGCAGGGAGTCCGCTTCTCCCTCTCCCCCTGCTCATGCTCTCTGTCTCAAATGAATAAATAAAATCTTAAAATTTGTCTTTTGCTTTAAATATCTCATGAAATATTACAAGATAGTTGATACTTATTCTGGATGAGTAGTTACAACTTTCCTCAAAGGCAAAGCAATGTGCCAGCGATCACACTTTAACTGGCTTCTTAAAAAGCCCCTCAAGTAAGACCTGGAGAGAATAAGTTCTATTTAATCTCTATTCACCACTCTCACATACCCCTCGCAGCCAAAACTCACCCTGAGATTCTTTAAGAAGCCAGTTTAATTTGAAAGAAGGGAGTATCTATTCTCCAATCACCCATTTTATTTCCTGCTTTCTGTCCCTTCCTTCCTGTGTGGATCACAATGGTAAGTAAGACAGAGATTAGATTACCTAGTATTTACTATCTAATTGAGGCTAGCTGAACAACTGGAGGAATCTGTACCTAAGTAATTACAATATATTTAAATGGTTAGCCTAGAAGGCAATGCCATAAATATTTTTTAAATCCAAGATCTAAGAAAGCTAGTTTCAAAAATAAACGATAAAAACAGTTATTTTAGGCATGGAACAAAGTAATCTATTTGGTCTTTACTGTTACCACGAAGCAGTTATTGAGCACTTGCACCCGCCAGCACTGCAGACCACATGTGCCGCAGGATTAAACGTATGCTGGAGCATGACACAGCATCTCAATTCTTGAAATATCGGCACTTACCAATCTCCTACAAATTAGGCACAGAGCTCTGAAACAGATGAAACCCATTTTGGTAGTACCATTAAATGGTTCAGGTCTGCACTTAGTACAAGTTAAATATTAAGGATTAGATTCCAAATTTTGGTACCAAGTTTCATCAAAGATTTTTTTCTACTGCTTGGGATCATACTCCCTTAAAACAGATGGACAATGGGGGGTAAAAAACACCTCACCCTCTTGACTCATCTTGTGACTCAGAGATACTCTTTTTCATATGTTTTGCCAAGTTAAAACATGTTATTTTTCTTCTTATAAGGATACCTTTGGAAAGACTATCATTTTTAATGGTTGAAAATGCCTACAATATTCAATTTATATTATACAAAGTACTAATAAAATAAAGAATCTTATAAAAGTCATATACATCATTTTCTTAAATTTAACCAAGACATTAAAAAGTTGGATCTTTTCATCAGTTTATGAAATTTAAGTTGTTAATAAGGAACTGATGGATTGCTAACACAGAAAACACCAAATTAAACTGTGGAGACCTTACCCAGATCCTTGCACCTTCACTATACTCAAGGATAAAGATAAAATCTAGATGGTTACTTCATTTTAACAAGTGATTTCAGGAATCTCATTAACACATAAAATAATTAAGAATTTCCTTTGGAGAATTCATTTGGCTACAGGATTTTTTTTTTTTTTTTTTTTTTTTTGCATTTAGATAGTGGGTTTTTTAAAGTTTTTTTTTGTTTGTTTGTTTTTACATCTATGATAATCACACACACAGAGAGAGAGAGAGGCAGAGACACAGGCAGAGGGAGAAGCAGGCTTCATGCACCGGGAGCCCGACGTGGGACTCGATCCCGGGTCTCCAGGATCGCGCCCTGGGCCAAAGGCAGGCGCCAAACTGCTGCGCCACCCAGGGATCCCGCTCTTGAAACTTTTAATCCGGTATTTTGCAAAATGTCCCTCAGCTTGAACCTGTTGATGTCTTCTCATGATTAGAATGAATTTGGGCATTTGGGGCAAGAATACCATAGAAATGATGATGTGTCCTCATCAGCACATTGTTATCAAAGGATTCATGGTGTCAATGTCTTTTTTGCTAGTGACGTTAACCTGGGTCACCCGGCCAAGGTGGTGTCTGTCAGATTTCTCCACTATAAATCTATTACCTCTCCCTTTGTATTAAAAGTATCAGAGAAGGGGGGCTGGGGGGGGCAATACTTTGAGGCTATGCAAATAGCCTATTTCTCCTCAAACTGTGACCCAACTTTAGCACCTATAGGTGAATCTTGTGGGCAAGACTTTATTACTATTTGCTTAACAATGATTTTCTTTTCCCCTCTTTCTTCCTACATTAATTGAAATGTTCCTATTTAAAAAAAATTAAAAACTGTTCCTTCTCCATTTATTTCCTTATTTAATTATTCACATCACAGCATGGATCACAGATATTTTCCATAGGTTAAAGTCCAATACTGTCATTACTTGTTAGTCAAATTTTTCCAGCTTTGTTTAGGTACTACCTCAAGTTGGCTCCTATGTGACTTACAACAATCCCCATTTTGAGCACTTCCTTAATTTCTGGCACCATGAAAATTTCCAGCCTCATCCTGACTGTATGGTGATTTATTTCCAAGAAGAGCTTCCCCAATCTACTTTCTATGGTACGGTATTTAGAACTATATTATAGAATGAAAACTGTTAGGAAAGATTACTCTAACAAGGAATCTCAGAATCTCCACCTAGAAATATTCTAGAAAGAACTACCAAGCATAACAAAATTACTTATGAAGAAACATGAACTGAATGACTCTTATAAAGACTGCCACAAGAATAAATCATTACAGTGTCATCAATACAAGGTACTGGGGTAGTTTCTCAACATAAAGTTTAATTTTGACATTGTAAGGTCTTTTGTAAAATATATCTCCTTACAAAGGAAGACTGTATTTTCATGTTAACCCAAATAAGCTGCAAAAACCACCAGAGGGCGCAGTCGAGATTGTCACAGATAAAACATTCATAAGCAGTTCCAAAAAAAAATCCCAAATTCTGTAATGACCTTGTGTATGATTAGCAGTTTAATATTTACATTGTGTAAGTAACTGTTTGACAACAAAGCAAAGAAACAATCTACCAATATTATGAAATAACAGAAAAAGTATTTTATGCAATACGATCATACAGTCACACAAATTTAGGGGATATCATAATTTTCTAATCCAAGAGGCAACATGCAGTTTTGGTGTTTCTAGATTATAGTTTTCATATAATTAAAAAAAAAAAAAGTAGGGGCACCTGGGTGGCTCAGTCGGTTCTGTGTTGGTCTTCGGCTCAGGTCATGATCCCAGGGTCCTAGGATCAAGCCCAACATTGGGTTCCTTGCTCAGGGGACAGTCTGCTTCTCCCTCTCCCCCTAACCCTCCCCGCTGCTCATGCTCTTGCTGGTTCTCACTCAAATGAATAAAAAAATCTTTAAAAAAAAAATGAACTGTCAAATGTGCAAAAGCTAGACATCAGCACCAAGAAAATAATTATCAAGTTGTAGAATGCTAATAAGAAATTTTAAGCCAACTTTGAGAAATAACTGACACTCCAAAAATACATCATTAAATACAGTTCTATAGGTTTTGACAAACGTATAGTGATAATATGCATCACTACAATCAATATAAAAGCACATTTCCATCATCCCAAAATGTTCCCTTACGCTCTTCTACAGACAATCATGTCCCCTACCACCAACAGCAAGTAACCACTGTTCTGCTTTCTGTAATGTCTAGAATTTCATATAATAAATGGGATCATATATGACATACTCTTGTATATATCTACTCTTTCCAATTTTAGTATATGTGCTGCCGAAGCGAGCACTCTACTCTTGTATATATCTATATTATCTACTTTTTCTCTAGTTTTCTATACTAATTCAAGCTGTTTCAGAGGTCAGTAGTTTGTTCCTTTTTATTGCGGAGTAGTACAGTCCACTCTATGGATACACACACTCCTTTTTTTATGCATTCACCGGTTACTAGACACACCTGTTTCCTGTTTGGGGCTATAAGAAGTAAAGCTGCTAAGAATATTCACAAAGTCTTTTGTCAACAAATGTTTTCCTGGACTTGCTGAATCACAGGGTAAGCATATGATGAACTTTCAGTGACCATCACAAACCTTCCCACAGCGGTGTACCATTTTACACTCTCCTCATCCATGTGTGAGAACTCTAGGAGGTCCCCATTTGGAGCTCCTGTCAACATGTGGTACTGTCAATCTTGTTAAGTTTAGCCATTCTAGTGGGTGGCAGCCGTCTGTATAGTTTTAAACTGTACTTCTCTGAGGACTAAGGATCTTGAGCATCTTTTTCAGGTGATTATTGTCAATTCATCTATCTTCGTTTGTGAAGTGACCATTCAAATCTTTTATCCTTTTTTTTTTTTTTTAAGATTTTATTTATTCATGAGAGACACAGAGAAAAAGGCAGAGGAAGATACACAGGCAGAGGGACAAGCAGGCCCCTCAGGGAGCCTGATGCGGGACTCAATCCTGGGTCTCAGGGATCATGACCTGAGCCGAAGGCAGACGCTCAACCCCTGGGCCACTCAGGCATCCCTCTTTTATCCTTTTAAAAACTGGGTTGTCGAAAGAGTTGTGAAATTGTCTATATACTGACTGATGCAAGTCCTGTCAGAGAGTAGGTTTCTCAAGTATTTTCTCCCAATCTATAAGCTGCCTTTTCATAGGAGCAAAAAAGTGGGGACATGGGGGGCTCCATCAGCTGAGTGTCAAGACTCCTAATTTTGGTTCGGGTCATGGTATGAGGCCCTATGTCAGCATCAGTGCAGAGTCTGCTTGGGATTCTCTCTCCTTCTCCCGCTGCCCCTCCCCTCCACTCATGCTCAATTAATCAATCTAAATAAAGCAGCAAAAATGTTCAATTATGATGAAATCCATTTTCTTCTTTTATGATTTGTATTTTATATGTATTAAAAATCTTTGGGATCCCTGGGTGGCGCAGTGGTTTGGTGCCTGCCTTCGGCCCAGGGCGCGATCCTGGAGACCTGGGATCGAATCCCACGTCAGGCTCCCGGTGCATGGAGCCTGCTTCTCCCTCTGCCTGTGTCTCTGCCTCTCTCTCTCTCTGTGTGACTATCATAAATAAATAAAAATTTAAAAAAAAAAAATCTTTGACAATCCTCGGTCATGAAGATTTTCTCCCTTCTTCTAGAAGTTCCATAGTTTTAGCTTTTATGTTTAAATCTATGACCCATATAATTTTCTGTATATGGTATAAGTAAGGGAAGGATAGAGGTAAATTTTTATTCCATATAGAAATATAGTTGTATTTTATTGAAAAGTATCCCTTACAATGGTATCTTCAATGCATTTGTGAAAAATCAGCTCTACAGGGGTGCCTGGGTGGCTCAGTTTGTTGCATCCAACTCTGGATTTTGGCTCAGGTCATGATCCCAGTTGTGAGATAAAGCCCTGTGTCAAGCTCCACGCTCAGCACAGTCTGCTTGAGATTCGCTCCCCCTTTCTCTCTCTCCCCCCTTCCTGCTCATACTCTCAAATAAATAAATAAATCTTTTAAAAAATAAATTATACAAATCAACATGTTGTACATCTTAAATTTACACATGATACTGACACAATGTCAACTATATACAGATTAGAAACAAATCAAAATATATATTTACCAGTGAAGCTACATGTGTGTGTATATGTGTATACAGGTGTATGGACCTAAGCCCTCCACTCTGTTCCACTGATTCATTTCTGTCTTATGCCAATACTAGTCTTATGTTTTATAGTAAATCTTTAAATCAGGGAGCATTGTCCTAGTATTTTGTTTTTCTTTTTCTAAATTGTTCTGGAATTTCTTTTTTTTTTTTTGTTCTGGCATTTCTAATGACCTGTACATTCCCAAATGAAATTAACAATTAGTTTGGTAATTTTTACAAAAAGCCTGCTGAGGGGATCCCAGGGTGGCTCAGCAGTTTAGCACCTGCCTGCCTTCAGCCCAGGGCATGATGCTGGAGTCCCGGGATCAAGTCCCACGTCAGGCTCCCTGCAGGGAGCCTGCTTCTCCCTCTTCCTGTGTCTCTGCCTCTCTCTCTCTCTCTCTGTATGTGTGTCTCTCATGAATAAATACATAAAATCTTAAGGAAAAAAAAAAACAGCCTGCTGAGAATTTGCTAAGGATCAACTTGAACCTATACATCAGCCTGAGTAGAACCGATGCCTTACCAAGTCTTCCAAACCATGAATGTGGTTCTCTCTCTTCATTTATTGAGGTCTTTTTAAGTTTCTCTTAGAAATGTTTTATAGTTTCTATATACAAATATTACATTTATTAGGTTAAATTTTTACATGAATAGCTCATTTTTATTCTTTATAAATAGTATTTCTGTCAATTTCACTTTGAATTATTCATTGTGATTATATGAAATTTCCACTGATTTTGCACACTTTTTGTATTCTACAACCTTGCCAAATTCACTTATTTCTTCTAACTCAAGATTTACTATATATACAATGATATCGTTTGAAAATAAAAACTCTTATTTTTTACTCCTTCCTTTCTAATCTGAACATATTCTTTTTCTGGACTTAATGTACTGACCAGGACTTCTAGTACAATTGTGACTACGTTTGGTCGGAGTGGAAAAACTATGTCTTTTTTCCCCAATCTTGGATGGGAAGCATTCAGTCTTTCATTATTAAGTTTGATGTTAACTATAGGGTTTTTACAGATGCTTTATCTAGGAAGTTCCCTTCTATTCCAAATTTGCTAAGAGTATTTACCACTAAACTCTGTCAAAGATTTTGCTACATCTATTGATAAGATCATTGTTTTTTTTCCTCTTCTTCTATCCACATAGTGAATTATATTGTCTACTTTTTTTTTTTATAAAGAATTTTTATTTTATTTTATTTATGATAGTCACAGAGAGAGAGAGAGGCAGAGACACAGGCAGAGGGAGGAGAAGCAGGCTCCATGCACCGGGAGCCCGACGTGGGATTCGATCCCGGGGTCTCCAGGATCGCGCCCTGGGCCAACGGAAGGCGCCAAACCGCTGCGCCACCCAGGGATCCCGTGAATTATATTGTTTATTTAAAAACCCTACTCCAAGTATAAGTTTCACTCAGTCATGTTTTACTGTCCTTTTTACATATTGCTGGCTTCTATTTAAAAATATTTAAGGATGTTTGCATTACATTCATGGTGAATGTTGGTCTACAGTATTCTATAATGTCTTTGATATTGCTAATGGTCTAATGCTAGCTTCTATTTTTTGAAGGAAATATAGATTATGATTTTTTTTTCATTACATGTTTGCTAGAATTTACCAGTAAAGCCACGTGGCTTGGAGTTTCTTTGTGGAAAGATTTTTAAATAAGAATTCAGTTTCAGGGCAGCCCTGGTGGCTCAGCAGTTTAGCACCGCCTTCGGTCCAGGGTGTGATCCTGGAGACCCGGGATTGAGTCCCATGTCAGGCCCCCTCCATGGAGCCTGCTTCTCCCTCTGCCTCTCTCTCTCTCTGTGTGTGTGTGTGTGTGTCTCTCATGAATAAATAAATAAAATCTTAAAAAAAAAAAAGAATTCAGTTTCATTAACAGATACAATTCTATTAAGACTTTCTACTTTTGTGTCAGTTTTAGGTTTCTGTTTTTACAGAAATTTTCCCATTTAATCTAAGATGCAAAACTTTTTGGCATTAAATTCTTCATAATATTCCCTTGTTATTCTTTTAACATCTGTAGGATCTGTAATGATTTCAAATTCTTTTGTTACTAATATTGGTAACTGTTTTCTTTCTTCTAGAATGTTCCTTCAAAATGTTAATGCCGCATGTTCCACTGACTGCTTCCTACCTCATATAAAAGACATGACCAAAAACGATCCATCATTCTAGAAATCACTCAGGCATAGGAATGTTGTCCAAAAATGTCAAAAATAGCTGTACAGTTATAATAATCTTAAATTTTCTTAAAATTATTTCCAGCGGTAATTGAGCTTCAGAAGAAAATTTATCACAGAAAAGCCATGTAATGTAAATTGTTCAGAGAAACCTTGGAGATGAAAAACTCAAGATGAGGAAACAGACCCAGAGAGTTAAGATGCTCAATACTATAAAGCTTGATGGCAAAGCTGAGTGACAGGATTTCTTGAAATCCTTTCTGATCTGATTTCTCTTCCTATGTTAGTTCCATGTGAACAGTACAGAAGCTTAGGCTGAGAGACACTAAACACTGTTGTTCCTTTACCTGCATTTTCAGGCTAAATGTGGAGAAAAGGGAATAATAAGAATGCTCTCATTCCAGATAGATAAAAATCAAACAGTGTATTAATGAGATGTTCTCTAACATACATTACTGGCTTTCCTACTGAAGGTGTTTGTATTGATGCTGTTTTTCTCCTTTTGGTTTATCTATACTGTGGTTCTAATCAAAACAGGCAATAAGTACTGAAAAAAGCATGTATTTATAAGATCATAAAAACACAATGAATTTTCCCACTGCGATTAATAACCATGGCTTAAAAGTCACACTTTTTTAAACCCAAGTGTACACGTGTGGGTCAGTAACGTACCTTATTCAAAAGACAGATCTCTTAAAGATTTCCATTGTTTTGTAAGTCAAATCCAACCCCAACTCATTACATACTATATTCTCCAGGTTTTCCTCTTGTTTTTTATTTGTTCCTAATGTTATGTTGCATTTAAACACTTAGTTGCACTTTTCTTTAGCTTTGTACCACTCCCCATCCCAAGCTCCCCCCCAAAATATGGTATTTTCACTAAAGAATGGATATTTAAGAGTCTTTTTACTTGCAACACAAATATTCAAGACTTATTTATGGCTGCTCCAGAGTTCAATCTGGTTTATCATCTATAATGTGATACTATATATCCAGGGCTTTTTTTTTTTTTTTTTATTGACTTGCCTTTTACTTCAAGAAATTCCGAAAGAAGGGGATATGGAGGGAGGGAGGGCGGGCGAAGGTTCCAGGACACAATTTATATTATGGCTTTTCTTTCTTCTTGAAGACACTCTTCACAGACAATTCTGGCCTCCTGCTCTAATTTGTACCAACTGTTTTCTAGGCCCACTGGCATAGCTGTTATCCTGTGATTTTCACTGATGTCTGAGAGATTTCATTTCTTAGATCTCATTTTATATGTTCTTTAACTTCTATTTCATTTCTCTGGGTACATATTCAAGAACTTATGAAAGGTGCATTTCCCAAGCCCTTTAATTGCTGACAGTATCTTTAATTTGGTCCCAAACCTGAATAATCACTTAAGCTGGAACCAAATTCTGGATTTAAGAATTCAGAACTCCGAATATGTTCCTCCACTTGTTTCTAATATCTATTGGGGCTGCTAAGAAATCCAATGCCAACAGATTCCTTTTCTTTTTAGGCATTTTTTCCCCTTGCCTAGCAGCTTTTAGGTTTTTTCTTTCTACTCCTGGGATTTTAAAATTACAAAAGAAATTGAGACTAAATGTTAATCTTTTTTCATCTAAACTTGGTCATCAGAATGCTTTTTCAATCAGAAGATTTGATTTTTCAGGTGAGGAAATTTTTTTCTCCTATTTCACTGATTAGTTTTGCTATTTTACCTATTATATCCTTTGAAATTTCCCCTAGGCAGATGCTATTACTCACTGCATTTGTGCCCCAAATCTTTCCTTTTTTGTATATTTTTCCTTATCCTTTGCTCTAACATTTGGAAGGAGACCCAAGAATTCATCATACTTTTGCTAACTAGTTGGCTAGGCTTTTTCACCAGCTAAAGTAACTGATTTCTGCACACCAGCTACAAAATTATTCAAATCTGTAGTAGCCTATCACATTATTATACGTTATGGACTTCATTGTTAAAACCTCAGATTTGTAGGTGCTGACATACCAAAATTGGATAGCTAGCCCCTCACTTTTTCTTAAGACTACCTACCTAAAATCTTAAAAATATTTAGAAGCTAACAGAGACAATCCAGGGATCTTTTTAAAAGGTTACCTATAACAGTAAAACAAGGTAACAACTCAAAACCCAGATGTTCAAGTCATACACTATAGAGAGCTTTTCATCCCTCTCTCCATTACCCAGCTCTACAGTTTTACTCAAAGAAATCAAAATATAAGCAATTCCAACAAACTAGGTAAAAATAGAGTTCAGGATCACTAGATTAGTAAGTAAATGGTAAAGCACAACTGGTAGATTAAGAAACATGAACTATGTGATACATTTATAAATATTTTAATCGAGGTAATAAATCCAGAAATCAATTTCAAAGTTAATGACAAAGAAGTTTAATACTAAGTAGTATTCTGGAACAAAATGGGTTTTTTTTTTTTTTTTTTGAAGATTTTATTTATTTAAGAGAGAGCATGTGTGCATTTGTGAGAGAGGGGAGGGAACATGAGCACGAGTGGGGTGAGATGTGGGGAGTGGGCTGAGAGAGAAGCTAAGCAGGGAGCCCAACGTGGAGCTCAATTCTAGGACCCTGGGATCACGACCTGATTCAAATGCAGACACTTAACCGAGCTGAGCCACCGAGGCACCCCAAAGGAATAAAATGTTTTAACATATTTTTACCTGTATACACTCAAAATGAAATTTTTGATATTAAAAGAGTTTCCACCAAAGATTTCTGAGACGATGAATAAAGGTTTGAGGGTCACCCCTAAATCACTCCTTAAGACACACATTATTTAAAAATTGAACGGGGGGCTGCTGGGTAGCTCAGTCGGATAAGTGTCTGACTCTTGATTTTGGCTCAGGTCATCATCTCTGGGGCTCCCCACCTGCAGGCAGGCAGTCTGCTTGAGATTCTCCCCCTGACCCCCACCCCACTTGTGCATGCTCTCTCTAAATAAGTAAAATCTTTAAAACAAATACTGAATGGAATTAAGCTAGTCCAAATAAGGAGGAAAAAGGAATGCAAAAATGAAAGAGGAAATTAAATTAACCGTAGATTAACTTTTTCTCTGAAAAAGTCTTGTTCTCATAACAAAGAAAAACAATGATTCTCAGGGATATGAACACGTAAACTTCCCTGCGACAGTCTGATTGAGAGCAGAAATTAACAGCACAAAGTCAAGTCTCTACGCTTTCACGTCATCTGTATATTCTCAAACCAGAAACAAAATTGCATGAATCTAAGACTTTTTACGCAAAATGAGAGCAATGTCCTAAAAGCTAATGATGTCTTCAAGGTTTCTACAGATAGCTGTTTTTTTTTAAGGACATGCCTTCAGAATCTGCCAAGATCTTCATAGGTCACCTTCTAATGAAAGAAAATTGAGAAATCTTTTCAGATAAAAGATCTCTTGGGGCTTAGTCGGTTGGCCATCTGATTCTTGATTTCAGCCTAGGTCATGATGCTGGGGTCATGGGATAGAGCCCTGCAACAGACTCTACTCAGTGTCAAGTCTGCTTGGAATTCTCTCTCTCCCTCTCCCTCTGTCCCCACTCCCACTAATGCTCCTTCTCTAAAATAAATAAATTCTTAAAAAAAAAAAAAAAAAGATTTCTTTGTTTTCATCTATATTCAGTCTACAAAATAAGCCAGACCTATGTTTACCAATTTTATCAGAAACATTCAGAATTATACTGGTTTCACAAGCAGTAAAGACTAGCTAAAGCTGAGTTTCCACTCAAACTTCCAACTATTCCCCCATTAGTACTCTGCGTAAACTATCTAAAGTAGTATCTTGCACTCAGTCACTTTTCCAAGTTTTCAGGCCAAGTTACAACTAAGGTCTCGACTTTGAGCAAATCACCCCAGCACAGTATACATTTCCTAGCTCAGCCAGGTTAGCTAACAGACAACAAAAAGTCACAGTGGCCTACAGTAATTTAACTCAGTAAGAAGTGAACACTGAATTGAGAGACAAAAAAAAAAAAAAGAGAGAGAAAGAGAGAGAGAATAGCCCATCTTTGTACTGGATAAATTTTAAACAGCTTTCAAAACAACCTCCATGAAGCTTTTCTTAACATCCTTAGCCAAATTAATTTTCCCTCCTTAGAACCTTTGTTTTTATTTCTCATAATGGTTTACTTATACTGTAGTAATTCCTCTCAATAGCCAGACTGTAAGTACCGTGTGGGGCTTACTTATCTGTATATCACAGAGCCAAAGACAGTACCTTACAGAATAAAACAAAGAACCTTCTTGCTTATTTAAAAAGCACAATTTAAATACTAAAAGAACAAAACAGACAGTAACTACTTGAAGAGTGGAGAAGACCGCTCAAGGCTATGCCAATTACATAAGGCCTCATCAAGAACATAGAATTGAGGTGGTTTTTGGAGGGATGAGGAAGCATGACATCGTTTAACCTTAATGAGGAAACAAAAACTAACTTCCTAATACCTCTTTCCTATCAGAGCTGTAATCTCAACAGCCAATCCCAACTCTATTTGCAGCCTGAAGCCCATCTAATTACAGATTTCCAGACCTCTTTTTTGCTCACTAGCAACTGGAGAAATAATTATGCCACATGCTCGGGGCGCCTGGGTGGCTCAGTGGGTTAAGATCTGCCTTCAGCTCACGTCAGATCTCAGGGTTCTGGGATGAAGCCCTGCATCAATGCTCTGCGCTCAGTGGGGAACCTGCTTTTCTCTCTTCCACTGCCCCTCCCCTGCTTCTGCTCTCTCTCTCGCCCACTCTCTCCAATAAATGAAATCTAAAAAAAAAGTCACATCCTCAAACTAAACAGTAAGTGGCAAGGCACAATTCTGAGCAGAACCCTTTCAATTCTAAAGAGACTATAAAACTGACACGGGAACTTTTCCAGGGTAAGAATTACAGATCTAGGTAACACCTGGAGCACCAGTACCTAACTGCTCTAATCCTGATCGTCTTTCAAAGGTAGGTTAGACACTCCCAGAAGTGACAGTTCGCAAATCCAGAAGACCACTACAGTCTACAACAGGGTCTGGCACACTTTTTCTGTAACAGGCTAGGTAGTAAAGACTTTAGGCTTAGGGTACCATATGGTCTGTGTTACAACTATTCAGTCCTGCCACTGTCACATGAAAACAGCCACAGGCAAAATATAAGTAAACGGGCACAGCTATAGTCCAACAACACTTTATTAACAAAAACTCCCAGCAGGCAGTTTACCAACCCCTGGTCGCCAGTCATAATTAGGTTTGGTTTTGGTCAATTCTAGCAATATGCTGAGGTCACGATTTATACTTCTACCCTCTTACACAAGAGACTTTATGATTTTTATTTAAGCCCCTTGATCCCGACTGATCTAGAGTTTCTAAAACTGTCATTTTTCTTTCTTTTTTTTTTTGTCATTTTTCTTTCTTTACATTCTCCAGTACTGTCAGAAATGACCAGACCACCCATACTTTTTATACTCCTCATTCCCTGAGAAACCTCTTTTGCAATAGCTACTGGTCTACGGTGAAGTATTGCCTTCAATAAATACTTTATGTTACCAAAGGATAAATAAATTAGCCGTTTACTTGAAACTTTGTTAATCTGAATAACTTCTGTTGGGTTACTCCACTGAGATTTGAGGGTTAATCTGTAACTACAGCTTGGTGCAGATAATAAAGAACAACTTTATTTTTAAAAATTTCCCAACTCTTAATAACTTATAAAGACTAAAAGTCAAATTCATTATCCATTTTAAATAGTTAAGGGCTAACTTAGCTGTATAGATATATAGACGGACCTGACACGTATACATACATATATAGAGATGTGTAAATAAAAGACATTCTTGAAAACAAGAATATCTGACTTACAGTGTGAGCACATTTCCAACGGATAACTTGCCTCATTTCCCTAGAAAAAAGAAATAATAATTAGTCACAAATTTATTTAAAAGGTTACTTGAGTCCCAAAACATAGGGAAATAAGCCAAAAACCAAAGTACCTATAAATTACAGTTTTCAGATACAAAAAATTTTTACATAGTATGACAGAAAGAGTTCTTGAATCAAACAGACCTGAGTTGTGTGACTTACACAAACATTTGAGTAAAATTTATTTTAAATATTTTAATGCCCTAAATATGCTGAATACCCAATTGTAACATACTGAAGACTATCAATGCTCTAACTGAATTCAATTTGGGACAAAGTTCAGAAAAAAACTTCTCCTGTTACCTCTATTTTATTTATTTTTTTAAAGATTTATTTATTTATTCATGAGAGACACAGAGAGAGTCAGAGACACACAGGCAGAGGGAGCCAGGCTCCCTGCGGGAAGCCTGACGTGGGACTCGATCCCAGGATCCCTAGATCACTCCCTGGGCCAAAGGCACACGCTCAACTCTGAAGCCACCTGGGCGTCCCCAGTCACCTCTATTTTAATGAAGTTTTTCGGGACTGTAAAGCTCTTAGAAAAGAAGAGCTTCTTAGCATTTATACCTGCACTGAAACCATTTTCTATATGCTGCTCAACTAAAATAAGACAAATATTCATAAGAAAATGGGTCCAAAGTAAGACAGCCAATTCAAGCCTTTTTCTTGAGAAGTCTTATTTCATGAATAAAACTCCCAAGTTGATAATTTACCTGAATTCCTAACTTATAAAATATATAAAACCAACCATCTGTTTTCTATGCAGGATTCCATTTAAATTTATAGAAGGAAAAAAGAGCTCTAAAAAAAACTACAGACCTGGCCCAGAGTCTACATTTAATGAATTTTACTGAACTGAGCCCAGGGCAGTCAAGTACCTGGTGAATGATCATATCATTTGCTTAGTGATAAAACCAGGAGTAATTCTAAAACACTAAAAACTCCCAGTATAACAGACTCACATGATGTAAAAATCATGAAGATCTTTTAAAAGTCTATAGAATTTAGGGGCACCTGAGGTGGCTCAGTCGGTTAAGCATCCAACTCTTGATTTTAGCTCAGGTCATGATCTCAGTGTCATGGGATCCAGGCCTCATCATGCTCTGCACACAGCGTGGGGTCTGTTTGTCCTCATCTCTAATATAAATAATAAAATCTTGGGGAAAAAAAAAGTCTACGGGGACACCAGGTGGCTCAGCGGTTGAGTATCTGCCTTCGGCTCAGGTCATGATTCCAGGGTCCTGGGATCGAGTCCCACACCGGGCTCCCCACAGGGAGCCTGCTTCTCCCTCTGCCTGTGTCTCTGCCCCTCTCTGAGTCTCATGAATAAATAAATAAACTTTTTTAAAAAGTCTACAGATCCTTAAATAATTGAATTCTTAAAAATTCAGTGATAAAATCAGAATACCACACATCCTATGTTCATTCCGTTTACCTAATCTTGACCCTGTCTAGCAATGTGTACAATAGGATTAACATATGAATATACTTAGCAGAGCCTCAGAGGTTACTGAATACAGCCTGAAAAACATATTTTAGTCCGGTTCATTAGCTATAAGTTTGAGCTCTAAAAAAGGTTATCAGTAATTTTGCATCTTTAATTCTTCTGTTACCAATAATTAGCCTTTCCCTTGAAAATTATAGCAGATAACTACAATTTTCCAGAATTTCAGATTACTTTAAACATCAAATATATGTTAAAAATGGAAGAAATAGCAACCGTTAAGAAAACTTGATAGTAATGAACAGAGAGAGTTGTTTATTCCACCCCTTATTTAAGATTCTTACCATGATTCCTATCTTTTACTGCATCACATATTTCAAGCCTAAATTTTTTTTAACTATTTTTTAAAAAACCCCACACTGTATTAAAAGTATGTTTCTTGAGAGGCTCTCAAAAGAGTACAATGATACTCTGGATTGTCATTCTGAGTTGGGTTGGTCTTTTTTGTTTGGTTTGTTTTGGTTTGGGTTTTATTAACAATAATTAATTGATTAATTCTGTAATTGTCTTAAAAGTGAGGGCATGGAGCAGCTAACTGGCTGGCTCAGTCAGTAGAACATGCAACTCTTGATCTCAGGGTCATGAGTTCAAGCCTCACACTGGATGTAGAGATTACTTAAATAAAACTTAAAAAAAAAAAAAAGAAGTGAAGGCAAAAAGGGTTCTATGGTAGATTCAGGGAGAACTCTGAAACCAGGTCCAGGTTTCTTCAACTCACTGGCCTTTATATATTCTTTATAAATGATGCCATCCCTCCTTATCTATATCATTCCCAGCTGGCCAGCATCCACAAGCAGCAAGCACCAGCCCAGGTGAACCCTTCAGTGCTTTTCCACTAACAGTGAGTGAATGCCTCATCTGTCTCCTAAACTTAGAACTCATACCTCAACCTGTCTGATTTTGCGCCCAGCAAAAATATCTTTCAAAAAAATATGATTCAAAGCAAAATGCTTTCCCCCAGATAAACAAAAACTAAAAGAATTAAGCTCCAATACGCATGCGCTATAAGAAATATTGCAAGAAAATTCTTCAGGCAAAAAAAAAAAAAAAAAAAAAATGACATTAAATGGAAATGTGGACCTAGACCAAGAAATGAAGATCGCCAGAAATGGCAATTGTGGCTTTTTTTTTCTCATTTTTAAACATCTTTAAAATATAACTGACTGCTTAACACAAACACAGTAACAATGCATTCTAGAGTGTATAACGTGCTGCACAAGTAACATCTATGACAAGAGCAGCACCAATGTGAGACAGAAGAGTGATGTATGCTGTCAAGATCTTACAGTATGAGGGAAACATTCCAATGTTATTTGAAAGTACAGCATGATGTTAAAGATGTGTATTTTAAACCCTAGAGCAACCATTTCTAATAAAATGATGAATAAAATGGTATCATGAAGAATACTCAACCCAGAGGAGGCAGATAAATAGGAAAAAAGAAACAAAAAATGTGGAAAAAATAGGAAGTAAAATAGCAGGATAGCAGATTTAAATCTAAACATTCTGAAAATAATACAATGTTAATCATTCTAAAGCTACAATTAATAAGATGCGACTGTAGGGCGCATGGGTGGCTTAGCTGGTTAACTATCCAACTCTTGATTTTGGCTCAGGTCATGATCGGAGTCCTGGGAGGGAGCCCCATGTCTGGATCCCTGCTCAGTGGGGAACCCGCTTCTCTGTCTCTCCCTCTGCCCATACTCCCTGCTCACGCAAGCACACAGGAAGTCTTCTGTCTAAATAAATCTTAAACAAACAAAAAAAGATGCAATTGTATGTCATCTAGAAGAAGTCTACTTTTTTTTTTTTTAAAGATTTTATTTATCTATCCAGGAAAGACACACAGAGGGAGAGGCAGAGACACAGGCAGAGGCAGAAGCAGGCTCCCTGCAGGGAGCCCGATGCAGGACTTGGTCCCGGGGACTCCAGGACCACACACACCCAGGGCTGAAGGCAGCCGCTCAACTGCTGAGCCACCCAGATGTCCCAAGAAGCCTACTTTAAACAGAGGTTAGAGCTAGGTTAAAACTAAAAAGAAAGATATACCACACAGATATTAATCCAAAGAAAGATACAGTGGCTAGTAATACTAGATAACGTACAATTCAGAACAAGTAATATTACCAGGGATAAAGAGGGCTATTTCATAATGTTAAAAGAGTGGATTCAATAGGAGGATGTTAACAATCCTAAATATATTGTGATTTATAATAAGAATTATATTTGGTCTTCCTCTGTTTCTAGCACAAAGATCCTAAAACTCTTGGAATTTCTTAAATGAGAACTATATAAAAAGGTGTCTTTTCTTTTTTTTTTTTTTTTTTAAAGGTGTCTTTTCTGATGTTAAGGGGTGATGCTGAGAAAGAACCTAAAGATAGGGGCTGGTTGCAGGAGAATCAGCTATGTGATTAGAGGGTTGGAACTTTAGCTCCACTACCCTCCTTTAGGGGAGGAGGGTTTAGTGGATGAATTAATCACCAAATGCCAATGATTTAATCAGTCATGCTTATGTAATGAAGCCTTTCCATAAAAACCCATGAAAATCCAAAAGGAGGGATGCCTGAGTGGCTCAGTTGCTGAGCCTCTGCCTTTGGCTCAGGTCATGATCCCAGGGTCCTGGGATCGAGTCCCACTTCGGGCTCCCCAGAGGGAGCCTGCTTCTCCCTCTGCCTCTCTCTGCGTCTGTCATAAATAAATAAATAAATCGTAAAAAACAAAAAACTAGAAAAAGAGTAAGTTAAACTTAAAGCAAGAGAAATCACAAAGAAAAAAAAAAAAGAGAAATAAAATAGAAGTGGACAAACAAGAAAAATCAATAAAGACAAAAACCCATTTTTTGGAAAAGGTCAATAAGTAAACCCCCTCAGTCAAATCAATACAAACCCTAGAGACATTAAAATAATAATAAAGGAATTTTCTAAACAATGTTATGAAAACAGATTTTTACAACTTCGATGGACAAGTTTCTTGAAAGACAGAATATGACAAAACTGACTCAAGATAAAAAAAGAGAAGCCGAATAACTCTACAGCTATTAAAATACACTGAATTTGAGTTAAAAACTTTCTTATAAAGAAGACTACAGACCTGGCTGGCTTCACCAGTCAATTTGATCATATATTCGAAGTAAAAAACATGCCGCCTTAACTCATTTAATGAGGCCAGTATACCTTCGTACCAAAATCAGACAGAAACATTACAAAAAAGAAAACTATACTCTCCCACTTCTTCATGACAACCGACACAAAATCCTTAACAATATCTGAGCAAAATCGAGAAAAACATTTTAAAACATAAAATTGTTTCCTCATGACCAACTGAGGAATATCCCAGCATTGCAAGTTTGGTTTAATATTCCAAATCAATGTGATTCGCTACAGTAATGGACTAAAAAAAGAAAAAATACCATATGATCACCTCAACAGATACAATAAAAGCATCTGACAAATTTCAATATCCATTCATGATAGAATAAGAACCACAATCCAGCAAGCTAAGGATCTCCCTCAATCTATGAAGTCTATCTACAAAAAGCCTACAGCTGATATCATACTTAATGGTGAAAGACTAAATGCCTTCTCCCTAAGATCAGGAACAAGATAAAGCTATCTGCAGCAGTGCGGTAAGGCAAGCAAGAAGAAAAGAAGAAATAAAAGGCATACAGACTGGAAAGAGGAAGTTAAACTGCCTCTACTTGCAGATAACATGATTGTGTATGTATCTAAATACCAGACAAACTACAAAAGACTATCACAACTAAAAAATGAAGCAAAGTCACCCAAATCAAGGTGTATACAAAAATCAAATACATTTCCATATAGACCTACGTAGTCAATCTGTAAAAGGAACAATGTCGAAGGAGTTACACTATCTGACTTTAAGAGTAAGGCTAGTCACTAATAGAGTATTGGTGTAAGACCACACATAAAGATCAATGGAACAGAATAAAATGGGGGATCTCTGGGTGGCACAGCGGTTTGGCGCCTGCCTTTGGCCCAGGGCGTGATCCTGGAGACCCGGGATCAAATCCCACGTCAGGCTCCCAGTGCATGGAGCCTGCTTCTCCCTCTGCCTGTGTCTCTGCCTCTCTCTCTCTCTCTTTGTGTGACTATCGTAGATAAATTTAAAAAAAAAAAAAAATTAAAAAAAAAGAATAAAATGGAAAACACACACACAAGTGTTTTTGACAAAGGTGTCCAGGTTAATTCAATGGGGAAAAAAACCTTTGCAACAAATAATGCTAAAACAAATGGATATGGGTATTTTAAAAAGGAAAAGACAAAACACGAGTAGGTATTTTATAAAAGATAAAGACAGCAAATAAGATGAAAAGATGTTTCACATCATTAGACATTAGCGGAATGCAAATTAAAATTAGATGAAATATTTGCAACTAGTATATATACGCCCGGAATTTAGAAACTGACATACCAAATGCTCCTGAAGATGCAGCGCAGACGGTTACGTGCTAGGCAGGGTTCTCAGATGCCCCCCACCCCCACCCCCGCGACACTCCCAGGCCTAGGTGTGCAAACGGCTCTTCCCGGTTACTCAAATACTAAGGCCTAGGGACTGGCTCAAAGGGACTGTGTACATGTAATTAAGGTGCCACACCCGCTGACCTTGGTACGATTATTCAGGTGGGTCTGCTCTAATCATAAGAGCCTTTTAGAAGCAAAGGGTGGACATCGGAGATTCAAACCCAGAGAATTCAGGACGAGGGAGCGTACCACACGCCACCGAACAGGCCACTGCACGCAGGCAGCTTCTAAGGGCGAGAGGCCTCCAGCGCACAGTGAACCAGGGAACGGAGACCGCGATCGTGCCACAGCTAGACACTGAATTCCCCCAACAACCTAAACGAGCTCAGAACAGAATCCTCCCCAAACCCTCCAGACTAGAGCTCACTCTGACCCACACCTGAGCTGCAGCCTTGAGTCCCTGCAGAGAACTTCTGACTTACACAACTATGACACTGTCACTAGGCCCTGTTTCAAGCCCCTAAGTTAACGGTCATTTGTAACACAGCAACAGAGGTCAACACCCAGACACACGGTATATGTGGCCAGAGGTAAAAATGTTGACATAATGTGTGTGGGTGAAGATACGGAGCAAATGAAATTTTTATACATTGCTGGTGGGAACCCCAAATGACAAAGCCATTTTGAAGAACAGTCTGATGGATTCCCATCAGCGAGTTTAACATGACACTCAAAAATGAAAACATGCCCATGCAAAGATCTGTACATGTAAGTCCACAGAAGCTTTGTTAACAGCCCAAGGAGGAAACAACCTAAGTGTCCGTCAACCATCAAATGGGTCAACTGGTGTATCTGGACACTGGAGTACTACTGAGGAAGAGGGAAGACACCCGATACACACAACATAAATCGGTCTCAAAAGCAGTCAGTGAAAGAAGCTGGATACAAAAGGTTACCTGCTGCATGATTCCGTTTGTAAGTACTTTTATTTATTTATTTTTGTTTAAAGACTTTATTTATTCGTGAGAGACACGGGGAGGGGAAGAGGGAAGGAGAGACAGACAGACACAGACAGAGGGAGAAGCAGGCTCCATGCAGGGAGCCCCACGCGGGACTCAACCCCAGGACCCCGGGGTCACACCCAGGCCCACACCCTGGGCTGAAGGCAGGCGCTCAACCCCTGAGCCACCCAGGGATCCCTGTCTATAAGTACTTTTAAAAAAGGCAAACTACAGTTACCAAAAGATCAGGGGTTGCCAGAGGTTAAGAGGGTCAGTGAAAAGGGGTACTGGTAACATTTAAAGGTGACAGAAATGTTTACACATCTTGATTGTGGTGGTGCTTACAAAACTGTCATGACATTAACAATACACTTAAAATTTGTTATATGTAAGTTATACCTCAATAAAGCTGATTTTTTAAAAAAATTTGAGAGAAAGCATCCACATGTGTGCGTGCACAGCAGGGAGAGGGGTGGTGGGGAAGGGGAGGGAGACAGAGCTGGAGCAAGCATGTGGAGCCCCACACAGGGCTCCTTGACCTTACAGCCCATGAGCTCACGACCTAAGCCAAAACCAGGAGTTGGATGCTCAACCGACTGAGCCTCCCAGGTGCCCCTAAAGCTTATTTTTTAAAAACTCAATAGGAGTCTCAGATATAATGGAATTACTTTAGGACTCATAGATTTAAGTCTCTAGTTAAGAAAAAACATTTCAAATAAAAAATATAAGTTTCTCATCACTTTCTTTAAAATAACGTTTCCTATCATACTACTATTCACATATCAAGTATATGGATTTTTGTTTTTGTAACTTACAGACTCATTTCAAGGTAGCAAATTACATATTTTTAGATTAATCTTACAGTATCATAAGGAACCAGAAACTTAAGTAATCTTGATCCTTTACTTAGTCCCCTTCTCAGATATTAAATTCCATGAGGGCAGCAACGGTTTTATTATCTTTTGCAACCCCTTGCCGGATTTAACACTGTCCTAAATCCATGCAAGAAGTATTCTATCGGTGCACATAAAAATCCAGATAGCCTTCAGGAACCTCGTTTAAGTGGCTTGTTACGCACCAATGTGTTACAGAACATGGTTAGATTCAGGGCATCTTAGGAGATTCTCTAAGTTCTTAAAAGTTCATTTACTAAGGAACTTTGGGTTTCTGCTTTCCTTAATGCTCACCTGTCATGAGTTATCTATTAAGCATATGGATGTCCAGACACGTTAAATAAGCAAGCAGAGGAGCCTATAGCCCAGTAAGGCCACGCTGTCCCCTCTTCAAGTCTACTGAAGACAAGGGTCCACATATTCTGACAGCAGGCCCTTTGAAAATCGTCTAAACTTTACCGTATGCATCTACAAAATTTATTTTTATTCTCTCACATCAAGACATTTCAGGATCAAAGTAACTCTAAACAAAGTGAGATGAAAGAGATCCAAAAATACTTTCTTCATTTCTTTGCCAGAAAATTTCTTTAGAAATTATATTCCTATTCCTCCAATCAAAACTGGTAATCATATGGTAAGTTTTTAAAATACTAAATAATGTGGACTTGAAGAAAAAGAATCCAAATGTCTTCATCTGCTTAAAGACAGAGTTTGCCAACTTCCCACAGTTATGGGAATTATTATAAAGAAATCTATTAATTTCTTGGGTAAAATGACTGACCATCTTAATACTTGTTCTAGAACAGACATCCACCCTTTGCTCTCAGGAGTACAAAGCAAGGGGCACCTGGATGGTTCAGTGGTTGAGCGTCTGCCTTCAGCTCAGGTAATGACCCCGGGGTCCCGGGATCGAGTCCTGCATTGGGCTCCCTGCAGGGAGCCTGCTACTCCCTCTGCCTCGGTCTCTGCCTGTGTCTTTCATGAATTAATAAAATCTTAAAAAAAAAAAAAAAAAGTACAAAACAATGTGTGAAACTGCGGATGGATAAACTGGGGGCAAAGAAATGAACAGATCAAAGGATAGAAGCAAGAGATAAAAATCACTGATACCAGCAGATTCCAAGGCCAAGTCTCCCTCCCTATCAAGGGAGTTCACAAGTATCCCTCCCTGTAGACATGGACTTCTCCATAAAGGAAGTAAGAAAGTTTGACTAGATGAGTTCAAAGGGTCCTTCCAGCTGTACCGTTTCTGACGACAGCAAAGATGCTAGAGGAGGATAGTGAAGGGAGGAAGGAGAACACAGGGGAGACCAAGAAGCCCTTTACAGCATCCTGTGAACTCAGGAGACCAAAGTTTACCAATAGAGGATGCTTCACTTATATTCCGTTCCTTTGTGGGCAGTACAGCAATCGGCACAAGACAAGAAATGGCAGGGGCACCTGGGTGGCTCAGTCAGTTCGGCGTCTGCCTTCCCGCCTTCAGCTCAGGCCATGCTCACAGCGCCCTGGGACCGGACCCCACATCGGGCTCCCAGCGCAGCGGGGAGTCTTCTTCTTCCTCTCCCCCTGCCCCTCACTCATGCGCTCTCGCCCTCTCATACAGAGGCTCAAATGAAACTTATTTTTTTAAGGCAGTAAATCTCAGAAGCAGAAATTGTTAGCAATACAAATCAAACATGACCTTGGTTATGGCAACAAATCTGGTACCAGGGATACTGTGGACACTCTATAAAAATTAGTTATGATGTCATCATGCGGGAAAAATGTTAACACAGAATACCACTGTCAAACAGTGACGAGTTTTCCAGAAGAAGTAACATCTGTACCTGTCAAATTATTTCAGGAGGAAAACAAAACCCCGAAGTTTTCTAGCCTGATAAATGCTGTCAAAACTATACTCTGTACCTTTACCTAGCAAATGTTTGAAGGTACATAATACGTTAACTAGCTTAAAGCTCCTACTGCATAAAAATATAAAGATCCTACTGCCTGATAGGACCTGAAATAGCAGTGTCTATTACTCAATCTCACCGTTTAAAATTTATCTTTTAAATAATATCTAACCTAACCAATCCTACTCTTCTTTTCTACCCAAGATCAAACTCGGTTTTTGTATTTTTATCTTGTCTCCTTCGATCTTGAGGATTTATTCTAGTTTTTGGCTCTTGTAGATTTCCCACAATTTTCTATGTAGACAATCATATCATCTGCAAATAGGGAGTTTTTCTTCTTTTACAATCTTTATTTTTTTTCTTGCCTTATTCCACTGGGTAAAACTTTCACCACTAGGTTTAAAGAGCCGTTTAAGAGCAGGTATTTGTTACTGATCTGATAGGAAAAGCACTTGGTCTTTGCCATTAAGTATAATGGCACCTACAGATTTGTACAGTCTCTATCCAACTGAGTTAGTTCCCCCTACATATCTATTTTTATCTTTTTTTTTTTTAAGAAACTATGAATTGGTCCTGAATTTTATTAAATGTCTTTTCCATCAAATTATGTGATCACATGATTTTTATACTGAGTTTCAAATAGTGAAACAGCTGTGCATTTCATCAGTGACAGGACAGTGCAATATCTAATACTAGTTATTAGTATAAATAATAATACTCGGTAATAGTATTCCAACTTTTTTCCCCATAGTGCTTAATTTCCTTAAAATTTTTGGATATACACTGATGTGGGAAAATTGACAGTTTTTGCATTATTTTCCAGGGGGGTATCAAGGTAATAGAGACTATTCAAATTATCTATTACATATTGGGTGAAGGGTGGTAGTTTGTATTTTTCAAGAAACTAGTCCATTACATCACAGTTGTCAAAATTATGTCTTTAGAACCGGCTCTTCACTGATTTTCTGGTTTTTGTCTTCAATTCCACTGATTTGTTATCTCTATTTGCTTTTTTTTTTCTTTAAAGATTTTTATTTATTCATGAGAGAGAGAGAAAGAGAGAGAGAGACAGGCAGAGGGAGAAGCAGGCCCCATGCAGGGAGCCCGATGCGGGACTCGATCCCTGGTCTCCAGGATCATGCCCTGGGCCGAAGGCAGGCGATAGACCGCTGAGCCACCCAGGGATCCCCTGCTTCTTTGCTTTGGGTAGATTGTGCTTCTCTTTTTAATTTTTCTTCTTCAGGTTTTTGAGATGGGAGCTCAAGATTATCTACACTTTTTTCTAAAATATAGTTGCATTTAGTACTTTAAGTTTCCTTCTCAGCAGTGCTTTACCCACATCCCACAAACTTCAGTGGTTGTATTCTTCTGGTTTTATTCACTACAGTTATTCTATGAGACATACAAAATACTTACTAATATTTTTAAGTTATCACCAAAATATGCTTTTTTTATATTTGTAAAGTAAATCCCCTTTTGTAATTTCTTTGAAAAAATGTATTAATTTCTAAACAACTGTTATATAAATTGTAAACATAGTCCATTCGCCAATTAACCTTCCTCTTTATGCCAAACCAGAATTTTTCCAGGACTGAGACTGAGTGTATGTCCAAAAAGTTAAAAATTCCTTACAAAGTGTTGGATACACTGTAAGCAATTAATAAAAGGAAGGATTTAAGAATAAGATCTCATTCCCAAAAGCTGTAAGACACCTCTCAAGTAGCAACAGACACATGACAAAAGCTTTATTTTATTTTTTAAAATATTTTATTTTATTTTATTTTATTTATTTATTCATGAGAGACAAAGAGAGAGAGGCAGAGACACAGGCAGAGGGAGAAGCAGGCTCCATGTAGGGAGCCTGACGTGGGACTCGATCGGAGATCTCCAGGATCACGCCCTGGGCTGAAGGCAGGCACTAAACTGCTGAGCTACCTGGGCTGCCCGACAAAAGCTTTATCAAAGCAGAGATCTTTCTGAAAGTCTGGGTTGGCAAAAACAAAAACTTTACTTCTAACAATGACATTATTTTCATCAAATTAAGACAATTTTTAAAAAGAATTTATTTATTTGACAGAGAAAGCACAAGCAGGCGGAGAGACAGAGGGAGAGGGAGAAGCAGACTCTGAGCTGAGGAGGAAGCCAGACACAGGGCTTGATCCCAGGACCCTGGGATTACAGTAGATCTTATTAATATTAACGTCAGTAACCACAACAATCATAATTTTTTTTCTTGTGATGACAACTTTTAACGTCTATTCTTAACAACTTTCAAATAATATAGCATTAACTGTAAGTCACCATGCTGTATTATTTCATGAGTTCCTTTATTACTAAGTTTGTATCTCTTGACCACCTTCACCCATTTCACCCACCCATCTCCTGCCTCTGGCAACTACCAATCTATTCTCTGTATCTATTAAATTCAGTTTTGGGGTTTTTTTGTTAATATTCCAGAAGTGAGATACAGTATTTGTCCTTCTCTCTTATTTCACTTAGCATAATGCCCTGAAGATCTAACCCCGTTGCTGCAAATAGCAAGATTTCCTTCTTTTTTATGACTAATATCCCATGACATATATACACACTGTATTTTCTTCATTCATATCCATCCACTGATGGACACTTAGTTTGCTTCCATGTCTTGCCTATTGTAAATAAAGCTACGATGAACAGGACAGTGCAAACATCTTTTAGTGTTTGAATTTCCTTCAAATTCCAGAAGTGGAATTCCTGGATCATATAGCAATTCTATTTCTAATTTTTTCAAGAAACTTCATACTGTTTTCTATAGTGGCTGCACCAATTTATATTCCCACCAAGAGTGCACAAGGGATCCCTTTTCTCCACATCCTTGCCAGTACTTGTCATTTGACTTTTTGATAACAGCCATTCTAACAGGCGGGAGGTGATATCTAACTATGGTTTTAATTTGCATTTTCGGGATGATCAGTGATGCTAAGGATCTTTTCATCTACCTGTTAGCCATCTGTATGTCTTCTTTGGAAAAATGTCTATACAGATCCTCTTTTTATAAAACTGGACTGTCATTTTGCTATTGAGCTGTAGAGCTCTTTATATATTGCAGACAATAACCCCTTATCAGATACAGGATTTATATTTTTCCCATTCAGTAGGTTTCCTTTTCATTTTGTTGACTTTCCTTTGCTGTGCTTTTTATTTTGATGTAATACCAATGGTTTATTTTTCCTTTCTTGCCTTTGCTTTTGGTGTTTAATCCAAAAAACCATCAAGACAGATGATGTCAAAGAACTACTGCCTCAATTTTCTTCTAATTTTATGGCGTTAGGTCTAATGTTCAAGTCTTTAATCTATTTTGAGTTGATTTTATATCTGGTGTAAGATAGCGGTCCAGCCTCATCCTTTTGCATATGTCTGTCTAGTTTTCTGAACATCATTTACTGAAGAGGCCATCCTCTCCCCACCCTCTGTCATAAATTGACCTCATATGTGCAGGTTTATTTCTGGGCTTTCTATTCTATTCCACTGGTTTATGTGTTTTTATGCCAATACCATATTACTTTGATTACTATAGCTTTGTAAGGGTTTGGTTTTTAAAATAATAGCTTTATTGAAATGTAATTCACAACCTATACAATTCATCCATCTGAAGTGGATGGTTTTTAGTACATTTACAGTTGTGCAGCCATTACCAGAATCAAATTCCTCACACCAAAAAGCAAGCCCATATCCACTGAGGCATTCCTCATCTCCCTCACTCATCTCACCATTCTACTTTCTGTTTCTTCATATTTATCTATTCTGAATATCATATAAAATACAACCATACAGTATGTGTTCCTCAGTAACCAGAGCTTCTTTTACCTAGAATATTTTCAAGGGTCATCCACATAGTACAGCAAGAATCAATACTTCTGTTTTAATGCCATATAATATTTTGTTGTATGTATATACATTTTATTTAATCTGTGCACATTTGGACTGTTTCCTCTTTATTTTTTTTTAATACTTTATTTATTTATTCGTAAGAGACAGAGAGAGGGACAGCGATAGAGAGAGAGGCAGAGACACAGGCAGAGGGAGAAGCAGGCTCCCTGCAGGGAGCCCAATGTGGGACTTGATCCTGGGACTCTGGGACACAACCGCTGAGCCACCCAGGCGTCCCCTCTTTTTTGGCTATTATAAATAATACTGCATAAACATTCATGTACAAGTCTTTCATTTCATTTCTTACAGGTATACACTAGAAATGGTTATATAGGTTCTGTAACTCAAGTTATATAGCAACTCTATGTTTAACATGCTGAAGAACTGTTTTCTAAAGCAGCTACAATATTTACATCGCCACAAGCAATGTTCAGAAGATTCTGATTTCTCCATATCTTCACCAACACTTATCTGGTCTTTTTGGTTATAGCCATGCTAGTGGGTATGAAGTGGTAGCTCTTTGTGGTTTTGATTTGCACTTCCCTAATGATACGGAGCATCTTTTCATATGTTTATGGACAATTGTTGACCTTCTCTGGAAAAATGTCTGCTCAGATCTTTTGCTCATTTTTTCATTGGTTGTTTTTTTATTGCTGAATTGTAGGAATTCTTTAAACATTCTGGACTGAAGTTTCTTATAGAACCTGTGATTTACAAAAATTTTATCCCAGAGGCATCTGGGTGGCTCAGTGGTTGAGTGTCTGCCCTGCTGGGGTCCTGGGATTGAGTCTCTGCATCAGGCTCCCTGCAGGGAGCCTGCTTCTCTCTCTGATTATGTCCCTCCCTCTCTGTGTGTGCCTCTGATGAGTAATAAAAATCTTTAAAAAAAAAAAAAAAAAACCTAATTTTCATTACCTACAATCACATCATTTTCACCGACTTTTGTTCAGAATACCAAATAAAATACTGAAGTTGTTTTTACTACATAAGGCCTAGGCTCTGGTGATAGAAGGTAACCTAGGGACAATTTCTAAGAGCTGCCTTGAAGGAAGGTGGTCAGAAAGTACAAACTTCCAGTAACAAGAGAAATACGTATTAGAGATATAATGATGACCAGAGCTAATGCTGCTATTTGATATATATGAAAACTGTTAAGAGTTCTCATCACAAGGAGAAAAAAATTATTTTTCTTCTCTTTTTACTGTATCTATAGGAGATGATGGATGTTAAATGAACCTATTGTGTCATTCATTTCATAACATACATGAATCAAACATCACACTGTAAGCCTTAAACTTACACTGATGTTATGACAATTATTTCTCAATCAACAGAGGGCAAGTGGGAGAGGAGGATGCACTTAACTGCCAGAGTGAGAAATTTGTGCTCTTTTTCTGGTGTGCAAGAAATACAGAAAATACAATGGACCTTAAGAAAAAATCTGTAATGAGACTTGCAATCTAATAAAAAGAGACACTTGAGGAAGTGCTCCCCGCTTCTCTGCAGGCAGATGTTGGTGTCTAAAATTGCAGTGGCCCTCTTCAGACAAGTGGAGCTTTAATGTAAAGTGGATCTATGCCCCTGATGAAACTAGGTCAACTGCTGAACCACCCTGTAACTCTCTGATTCTAGGCTTCTCAGTTTGTGAAATAATACATTCCTTATTATTTAGGCCACATTTAGTTGGGTGGGTATTCTGTTACTTATAGCCCAACACTCAGATACATGTGCTACTTTGTTAAAAATTACTGGATAGAAAGCTACACAGAAATCACAGAAGCATGAAATGATTATGAAACTCAGATCTTCCAAAAATACAAATACTAGTTTTTACTACATTAATTTTTAAAAATTTAAACAGCAGGGCACCTGAGTGGCTCAGCTGGTTAAGCATCCAACTCTTGGTTTCAGCTCAGGTCATGATCTCAGGATTGTGAAATCCAGCCCCGCATCGGGTTCTGCACCAGGTATGGAGCCTGCTTAAGATTCTCTGTACTCTTCTCCCCCTCCACTACTCCTCATGCACTCTCTAAAATAAATAAAATTATAGCATTCTCTCAGCATTTAATTGTTTGACACGGTCTATGAGTCAAGTGTGACCCAAACGAGTAATAGGATGTCCAAACAGCCGCTACATGTCAAGTTCAAACTAGGCAAGCAGAGTGATCAGAAGAAATTTAGCACCTTATAATAGCTCTACTGAAACATATTCACGTGTATGTGTTTGTATATATATATATAAAGAGAGAGAGAGAGAGAGAGCATATATACTGTATTCTAATTTTATATATACACGTATATGTACATATACACTATATTGTATTACAATATTTTCTTCCACATGCTTGACTCAGTCTGCTGTGAAGTCTTTGGGAGCTATGTCTTTTTTTCTTTCATCTTTGTAACGCTAAGTTTTATAGCTGTAGTAGGCAAACATAAGTGTTTGGTAAATTAAGAAATCAAAGATTTTTTTTTTTTATTAATTTTTTTTTTTTTTAATTTATGATAGTCACAGAGAGAGAGAGAGGCAGAGACACAGGCGGAGGGAGAAGCAGGCTCCATGCACTGGGAGCCCGACGTGGGATTCGATCCCGGGTCTCCAGGATCGCGCCCTGGGCCAAAGGCAGGCGCCAAACCGCTGCGCCACCCAGGGATCCCAGAAATCAAAGATTTAGAGTAACAGTTTCACTTTATCAGCTGTTCTAGAATATATCTAGTACAAAAACGTTATGTTAGATCAGCCTAAGTAAATAAAAATGTTATTTATAAATTGAGTCTCCTTTATTTATGAAAAAGTCTACTTACTCCTTAATGAATAACATTCTCACATGCAACTGATAATTTACTCAGATACATAAAAGTATCTCCAAGCATAAGAGAAATCCTTTAACTTTTAGAATCAATACTTTGCTTTCCAATAGCTTTCCCATTGTGCTAATGCACTTGAGCTTTGTAATTGTTTATTCATAAGACTTTCAAAGACCTCCCTAGCCCTAGACGATAAATATAACTAACCTAGTTGCATTTTGCTGGCTTCCCAAGCCAGCAGAAAAAAAATGTCTACTTATACCTATCCATTATTTACATTCATATTCCATGAGAGATATTACAATGGGAACTAGCTTTACAAAAATGAGTAAAAATGCATCCCTTACTTTAGAGGATCCCACAGGTAAGGGGAGGCAACTAAACACAATGAAATATGGTATGTACTATCATGAAAACTATCTATGAATGACCATTAATTGCTGGAGGGAGTTGGGAAAGTTTTCATAGAATGCCACTAGAATAGGATCTTAACGTTTGTGGGACAAAGGAGGATGACGGTGCAGATGGAAGAAAGAGTACATACAAAAGCATTTACACATTAAAAAAAGAAGAAGAAGAAAAGAAAAAAGAGGAGGCACTTGAGAACCAAGTAGTCTGACTTGGTTAAACACAAGGATGGCCAGAAATAAGGATCAGAACACGAGTGTTATACAAAGGAATTAAAATTTTTAATATAAGAAGATATATAGCACTAACTTTTAAATAAGGCAGTGACACTGGATTTCCTTTTCAGAAGAAAAACTCTAGTGGCAATATGAAAGACAGAATGAAGAAGAAACTGGAGGCAAAAAGAGCAAAGCGTTAAGTAGGCTATCGAAATAGTCCCCGTAAGATCTAAATGAAATTCCAACAATGCCAGTGGCAATAGGGATAAAGAAGCCGATTCATTTGTGGGATTTATAACATGATACTTATATTCCTGAAAAAAAAACATGCTCTTAAAACTACATATTAAAAATAGCATGGCTTGGGACCCCTGGCTGGCTCAGTCTGTAGAGCATACAATTCTTGATCTCCTTGATCTCGGAGTCATGAGTTCAAGCCTCACAATGGGCATAAAGCTTACTTAAAAAAAAATAACATGGCTTAAGGAAAACAGAGTTGGAAGCAGACACTCAAAACTTAGGCAATTAGAGTACTAACAAAACCAACAAAAATCCTAATTAAGCATAGGTAAAGATGTGTTAGCTAACAAGTAAGTATGGGACTTTTAAAAGGTATACGAGAGTAAAAGAAAAAGGGATATCTGAAACTAAATTATAGAAACACGAGAAAAATGCACAAATATCTGAGGGAATTATGCAATAAATTCTTCCAATATAGGTAAATGGCCAAACTGAGTTAAGAGAAAGAATGTGGGCTACATGGATAGTATAAAATGCTATTATTCTTGCTACTTTTAGTTGCTAATGTGTTTTGGATTCAGTTGCTACTACCTAACAGCACAAAGCATTAATATGCTGAGAACATTATAAATATACTTTCCTCTTTATCAGTAGTAACATGAACCAAATTGGAATTCCTCAGAAGTCCCTCAGGTAAGTGACTGAGCCTCCCACCCCTACACCAGGTCAGGCCACATATTCCTACATTGCACTGTCTTAGGACAGGATGTAACTGATGATTGATTGCTTAAGACTTAAATAGTAGGGGGGCACCTGGGTGGCTCAGCAGTTGAGCATCTGCCTTCAGCTCAGGGAGTGATCCTGAAGTCCTGGGATCAAGTCCCACATCTGGCTCCCTGCAGGGAGCCTGCTTCTCCCTCTGCCTGTGTCTCCCTGCCTCTCTCTCTGTATCTCTCATGAATAAATAAGTTAAAAAAAGAATTTAAAAAAAGACTTAAATAGTAGTAAAGGGGAGAAAAAGGCATACCAGGTTTCCAGATAGGAGTGAATGAATAGATACTGTTTCTAGGAAGAAAAATTAGGGAGTAATTGAAACATGCATTGGAATACAATAATGAATGTGGTTTTAGTTCTGAGGAGTTGAGGGGACTTATAGACACCCTCATTTAGATAAATATCCTGTAAGGGGTCAGATCCACAGACTGGAGCAGAAAAGAATGATGCAGGCTGAAAATACGAATCATCAGTACACAGGAAACGATGAAAATAAACAAAGAGTATATGTATTCACTCAATTCACTCATTCAACAAATGTTTATTAAGCTCCTGTAATATGGAGGGGTCTACGCTGGCAGCTGGCAAAACACAGGAACACGGTCTGACCTGGCACGGGGGTAGGAGACTCCATTACTTATTTGAGGGACTTCTGAACCATTCCAAACATAGCCTATGCAAAAGGCTCAGATGATAGATTAAACAGACGGCAGAAGAAATCTAGCATCCGATACGGAATAAAATGCTAACAAGACCACGTTGCTAGAATATAGAGAAAAAGCAAGAACATGGGTAAAGAAGCGGAAGTAAACAGGTAGAAGCTACAGAGTCCATGGGCTATGCGAAGGCTATGTTAATACCATAATATACAGGATTTTAAATGGAAAAGTGATGCAATCAATATTTAAGAGAGCCTTGGACCAAACCCAGATGAGAAGCTAGGAACTAAGATTAAAAATGGTCAGAGATGGAGAACAGCAACTAGCAGAAAATGTCACAGAAGCCAAAAAAGGAAAGAACTCCAAGAGTCTCCAAGAAGTTCCAACATTACAAAGAAGTCAAGTTAAGAATGAAGAACCAAGGAGATTTAATGAGTACCAAATGGATTTCCAGACACTACTGTCACCACGATCTGAGGTGGTTTTATCCCCCTTTTACACTACTAAATAAGGTCAAGAGTTTATGGTATTTGTTCAAGGTCACACAGCTAATGAATGGCAGAACCAGAATCTAAATTCAAATCTTTCCAACTCCAAAGCTCCTGCTGGTATTAGAGGATTACTGCCAACACAGTAACTTTCAGTGAATTGCAGCTACATAATCATTCTAGACCAGTGCTATCTAATAAAAATTTCTGCTCTGCAAGGACAGAAACGTTCTGTATCTGCACAAATGCAGGAATCACTAGCCACAAGTAGCCACTAAGCACTTGTAAGGTAGCTATTGTGGCTGAAGAACTGAATTTATCATTTTACTTAAGTTAAAGTCATTTTAATTAAAATTAAACCACATGTGGCTATGGAATTATATATCACAGATCTAGACTGTAGTAGATTGAAAAGCAAGAAAATGAGCAAATAGAATCAAGAAGTATGATGGTAAAGATAGAAAGTGACAGTCAGATAGGAAGGCAGAGCTTAAGTAAAATGATTATTCATAAATTCGTTATTTACTTGAAAAAGATTATTATGAATTTGTTTGTAACTCATAAATTCTATTTGTTAAGAAAACAGTTGCAAGACAGACACAAAGTCACAGACTTCTCTTATTACCCATTACACTTGTTTTTCGTGACATTCCAATTTTTATTAAAGACTGCCTTACAAGTAAGTAATATTACAGGATGCCAGCTTATTGCACGTCTGTAACAGGAGATTCCCTGTGGCATCACACTCCGGCAGATACAATAAAAAAAATCAGCTCTGAAACTAGACAGATTAAGGATTAAAAAATAAAACTGCTAACAGCTTCATTAGGGCCAACAGGTTGCTATGCTTCACTGTCTTGTACTTAGGTTTTAAAATGCATACCTAACTCTCACACACAAATTAAAACAAATACTCTAGGGATCCCTGGGTGGCGCAGCGGTTTGGCGCCTGCCTTTGGCCCAGAGCGCGATCCTGGAGACCCGGGATCGAATCCCACGTCGGGCTCCCGGTGCATGGAGCCTGCTTCTCCCTCTGCCTATGTCTCTGCCTCTCTCTCTCTCTCTGTGTGACTATCATAAATAAATAAAATTTAAAAAAAAAAAATACTCTATTATATACAAGGGACAAAAGAGACCCAGTTAGAGTAGAGATAAGTTTAATAATGCTACCCAAACAAGTGGGTAAAACATTTCAGAAAAACATTTCAGAAATGTTTTTTAGGATAGCAATAGATTATCACATGGCCCTCCTTATGATAATCATAATAAAGGGCTTTAACTGACAAAACAAAACTCTGAGGAAGGAACTTCTAAGAACCTATGGCCTGTTGCACTTTCAATGCAAAATTTTAAAATATTTCCAATAAAAATCGTCAAGAGTCTAAAAAAAATTTATAGCACAAGATTATAAAAATCAAAGACAAACCCAAAAACATATTAGTCATATCTCATTCCTGTGCCAGATATATGCTTTACGCTGTCAACTCATGATCACAAAAAAGGTATGAGAGTTCAAGGAGAAAATTCAGAAAAGGAAAGTAGATGTGCGCTGTTAAATAAAAGCTTTATTTGGAAAATATAAAAGTGAGGAAGTAAATTTAATCTGGCAAGCTTGAAATAAAATAGATGCTTTATAGGACTACACTTTGGAGGTTACTTTTTCTAAGAAACTGTTATCCATTTAGTTAATGCATAATAAGGTGATAAGTGGAAAAATAAGCACAAAAAATTGTTCTAATAAAATATTTTCTTGGAGGCCTAGCTGGCTCAGTCCGTAGAGCACATGGCTCTTGATCGCAGGGTTATGAGCTCAAGTCCCACACTGGATGGAAAAATTACTTAAAAAAAATTTTTTTCTAAGTAATTTTGTAAAATATTGTCATAGTTAGAACCTTGTTAAAATACCAACCTCAACAGTTACAAAATTGCTACCTGATTTTTAAAATTATGCTCAATTGTTGAGTCAGTGCTTACAATGAAATTCAGTTAAAACCCTTAGAATAGGGATGCCTGGGTGGCTCAGCGGTTGAGCATCTGCCTTCAGCTCAGGGCACGATCCTGGAGTCCCCGGTTCGAGTCCCGCATCAGGCTCCCTACATGGAGCCTGCTTCTCCCTCTGCCTGTGTCTCTGCCTCTCTCTCTGTGTGTCTCATGAATAAATAAATACAATCCCTTGGAATAAAACTAATAGTAATAAGCTAACTAGAGCATGGTATCATGAAAATCTCTTTAAACTTGACTTTTGCAATCTTTTTAAATAAAAACTAAATTATTAAGAAAGTAATGTATCCATAGTGTCAGAAGTTTAAAGAAGGAAAAAGAAGGATGAAAAAATACAAAAAACCCAAATGTTTTGTTATTAACGCATACAACAAAGTATGTAAGAAACTCAAAAGTGATCAATACGAGAGAAAGGGGTGCCCTGAACAGGCTCACGCACCATTTTATACCTTTTGGTATAATCTGAATTTTAAGCAAATGTATTAATACTGTCTTCAGAACCTTAAAAAAAAAAAAAAAAAAGAATATCAATCTGCAACTAGATGTTCCCCTTACATAAAACCTAAACTCAGAAAATGGTTTCTTTTAAACCTATGTAATTTTATCAGAAGTTATGAAAACAAAGACTGACAAAGCATTAACCCTCTTTTCTTGTTAATACTCGTTTCCTATATTCATGCCCTAGGTCACTGACCCACTGGTGCTCTCTCCTGGGTCCCACTTACTATTTAATAACATTTATTTAATACCCTATTATCAAATCCCCCCAAATCAGCATCATAATCCTTTTCCATACTCCTCACCCTCCATCTCACCCCATTTGCCTCAGCCTTCAATCTCAACTTCAGATGATCTTACCTTAAACTTATCTTGAATTTACTGAGATAATTTAGGCCACCTCACATGAACTCCATCATTAAAACATATCTGCTGCCGTGGCCCACTCACCTCACTCTGATTTTTTACCCTCTCTTTAGACGTCCTTTCTTTCCCTTTATCCCTCTTCTTTCTGCCACTTCTAGCACTCATTCCATTAATTATCCTTTCTTACAGCTCCCTCGCCTGGCTTCTCTTCTAATTCTAAAGAATACCAACACCTGCTATCCTAAACAGAACTCACCCCAACTGTAAGCCACTGAAGTCAACCTTTCTTTGTCCCTCTTTTCCTATAAATGCCTCAATAGAGGAACTTACACTCATAGCCCCCGCTGTGTCATCAGCACTCACTCCTTTATTCCACTTATTCAGCCACGTATTTCTTCTTCAAACTCTACTTCGTATCTGGTACATACCACGTATTTGTAACAGAAGAGTGAAAAGACAAAGGCAAGGCCTCTGCATTCTGAGTTTACATCCCCTTGCAATCTTATTCTCATTACCTAGGATTTAATTGAAGTTACTGTCCTAAAGATCATGACCTGTATAACAGTCTTCATCTTTATCTCCTTCCCTCTCATGTTAACGGATGAAAAAAAAAAATCTTACTGCCTAAGAAGAGTCATATTTCCTCCTACCCCCTTGGGGAACCTCGAACTATTAATAATTTCATCTTTTCCCTTTGAATCCTCAACCACACTCTCTTTCCAGGCGAGTTCTTTTAGCCCAAAATAAATCCTTCCTCAAACCTAAACTCTGTAGCTTTTTGTCTTGTCTCTTTCTAGTCAAAGCTTTAAAGAGGAGTATATACCCAATGTCTGGCCACCCATTTATTCCTCAACTCCCTGCATCCTGGCTTTCCTTGCTACCAGCACAAAATGGTGTTTTCTTGTAGTCTTGCCAGGGTCACCAGACCTCTCCTGATGCCTCTAAGATACTTTCAAGTTCTTCTCTTTCCTGAGCTCTGCAGTATCTAGGCCCTGCTGACTCCTTCAGATGTGACATCACTCTAACTTCCCAACCCTCTCTGGCAATTTATTCTCAGACGGCCTTCAGATTCCTCATCCTGTACCTACCTAAGTGAAGGGTTTAGGGTTTGCCCTCTTCTCTTCTCATTTCATATTCTTTCTCCACAGCATTTCATCCAGTTTCCTGGCTTCAACGACTTCGTAACAGATCTGCACAGACAATGCTCAAATCTTCAATCCTAGTCCAGATTTCTCTTCTGAGCTCCAGATAGCCAGTTTACCTTTTGGCCATTTCCACCTAGATGACCCGTAACTACTTAAAAAGATTTTATTTGAGAGAAAAAGAGTGAGCCAGAAAACTGGGTGAAATAAGTGCACATGAGCAGGGAGAAGGGGGAGGAGAGGGAGAGGGAGAGGGAGAGGGAGAAACAGCTCCCTGCTGAGCAGGGAGCCCCACTCAGGGCTCCACCCCAGGACCGTGGGTGGCATCACAACCTGAGCCAAAGGCAGATGCTTAACCAACTGAGCCCGTCTAGGTGACCCGACCCACAACTACTTTTTTTTTTTAAGATTTTATTTATTTATTCATGAGACACAGAGAAAGAGAGACAGAGACACAGGCAGAAGGAGAAGCAGGGTCCCTACGGGGAGCCCGATCCCGGGACCCCGGGGCCACAGCCTGGGCTGAAGGCAGCGCTAAACCGCTGAGCCACCCACCCAGCTGCCACCCCACAACTACTTTAAATCCAACATGTCCAAAATAGAAATCACCATCACTCCCTCCTATCTCCTTTTCCTATACCGCCTAGGCAGAGGATGTGCAACTCCGAAACAGTCTCAGAGGATGCTGATGCAGCCCGTTCAGGACCCACATACTGAGGATCACTGCCCTAACGCGTTACCTTTGCTCCCTTCACGCTATCCGGTCTCCTCTACCCTAGGCCATGGAATCTATGCAGCAAGCAGCTTTAATATTTCACAGCGCTCTATCTTACTGAACATACGGAATCTTGCGACACAGCATTCCAAGCATTAATATTCAGATGATAAGAGAATGCTAAAGGGAACAGTCATCCCGGCAAACTGGAGTTTCTTGAGGAGAGGACAATTCTTCTATCCCTAGAACTGAATCTTACCCCAGCAGGTGCTCAGTAAACATTTGCTGAACGGATGGTACTACCTTCTGTCCGGTCACCCAAATCAGAAGCCACACCCTTGAAAGGGTACACCCTTTTTCTTCCCTATAATCCAACAGTCATCATCAGTCCTATTCCTCTACCTCCCAAAATGCGTCTCATTCTTGGTCTCTCCTCTCCATCTGCACCGTTGCTAGTCTTTCAAGTCCTTATTTCTCACATGAATTACTGTAACAATTTCTTAATCGGTCCCCACACCTATATTCATTTATTTTATTATCCACATGGCCACCAGACTGATCTCTCTACAAAAGTCATTAAGACAATGTCATTCTTCTGCTTAAAAATACTAGTTTCCCACTGGCTTCAGGAGGGAAAAAAAATGTTACGTCCTCCATGTGACATGCAAACCCGTCTACCTGACCACCCCCATCTCCTTTCCACCCTACCCCACTACCTCCAGCCATGCTAAACTGCCTTGTGCGTCTCATGCCTCTACGGTCATAAACCTAAAGCTCTCTGTCTAGACCACGGTCTCACTGGCTAAATACTCCTCCTTTTAAGACTCAGCTCAGACACCATCTCTTCAGGAAGCTGTCTCTGAGTGGCATTCTTCTCCCTGCCCCATTCTCACCACAGTTCAGATTAAGCCTCTCCTCTGACATGTAAATTTTTTTTTAAGATTTTTAAGTAATCTCTACACCCAACGTGGGGCCTGAACCCAGAGCCCCAAGATCGAGCTGCATGCTCCACTGACTGAACCAGCCAGGCACCGGGCAACTCTTGCCTGCCCCGTACTCTTCGGCACCCCATGTTCAACACACATCACAATGCATAACTGTCTTGTTTACTCCACTTGATTAAGTTCCTTGGAAATTACAAATGTGTCCTGCTTGTATAGTGTGGGGTGCGCTAACAGATATTCCAACTAAAATTTTAAAAAATCCATTCCTCGATATTCTCTGAATAGTGGCTCTCAAAATTCAGCACATATCAGAATTAGGGGGAAAAGCTATGAAACCGAGACTGCTTGCCCCCCTCCCTAGAGTTCTGAATTCAGCTGGTCCAGGGTGGGACCCAACGAGTCCCCAAATGGCACTGACTCTGCTGGTCCAAGTTATCAGTGCTCCAAATGTTTTCTCTTCCTATCTCCAGGATTTAAAAAGTCATCTTTTCCTAGATGCTCCAACTCTGCCTTCTGCAATTCTAATAACCTTTTTAAACCCAATTCAATTGTCGGCTCCTTCATCAAACTTTCCCTAATCCCAGATGAAACTAACCTTCTCTTTCCTCAATTTCTATCGGACTTTGTGTGTATTATTCATAGGATAACTCACATTAACTTTTCTTTATACCTATTGGCATTTGTCTAATGTTCTAGCCTTAAATGAAGGTGAAAACCTGCCTTAATCATTTTAATACCCTCAACACCGAAGCACAGTAACCAGTGAACAGCAGACAAAATCTACAAGTATTTGTGATACGAATGAATCCCTGTTGCTTGACCAGACTCTGGGCCCCGGTCTGACTCACTTAATCCTCCTGGCCCAAGAGGACCTCCTTCCGCTCCCTTGTACTCATCCTTGCCTTACCACCCATGACAGATGCCTCATCTCCCCGCGGTTACCGGGTCCTTGCCCTGCTTTGTTGACTGACCCTTATTAGCTTCTCCACCTTGCAATCTATGCTTTTGTAATTTTCTCATCCATTTTTGGGACATAATGAGCAGAGAAAATTTTCTCCTGATGACTAATGTGAATTTTAATTCTGCTGGCCATAAAGCAAGTTGCTTGCTTTGTTGTTGCTATATAGCCTTTGTCACAGAATCTAAACTAAAATATGTTGGGTGCAACTCTAAGTGTAGGTATTGAGGACAGCAATAAATGTTTTAAGTTCTATTTATAGATTATGGAGATAATTTTAACACAAAGCTTAAAAACACAAGGACATAAAAAGATCACTTTTAAAATTAAGGTTTTCCTAAGGAACAAATTTTTTTTTAAAAAGCCAATTACTTATGCACAGTATTCATATATGCATCCAAAATAAAATCCTATTTTTAAGTTATCTTAAGTACGTGGTAAAAACTATTTCTGATACATGAAAAGTTTCTAAAAATGCCCCTACAAAATTTACTCCTCCAAAAATCCCTCAAGAGACTTTTCAATCACACACACCTAGATGTGTGATTTATCATTTTTGTTTCATCATTTTATTTTTTCTGCATGTAACACTGAACTACTCTAAAATACAGATGCCCACCTAGAGAAAAAAATTGTGAAGACATATATTTTTTTTTATTTCAGCAAATATACACTATTTCATCAGAGACAACTGACCGTTAGTGGTTTAAGGAGAATTCCTAGAAGCTCAGGACTCAGCTGTGGTATGTGTACGTTATATGTAAAATCTTCATCCCACCTGAATGCTCAGCAGTTTAAAATTCAAAAAGAGGTGAAAGGAGGAAAAGACTTAACTCTCAGGAAAAAAAAGAAATAAACTACTCTTACATAGCAACTAAAATAAATACCTGTCAGAAAAGATTGTTCACAGGTTCAATTCCATCTTTTTACTTTCTCCTTACTTGAATTAATCAGCGATATTCTTAAGTTTATCCATAAATTAAAACCCACTGACAAAATTGTAAATACGTCCATGACACTCAGTTGTAATAAAACTTTCCAAAGGGAATGAAAATTTTCAGAATTCTATGCTCACTTAACTAGATCACTCCAAAGCCCAAATTATTTGAGCTAATTAATATCCCACATAGCAGAGTTGAGCTATAGGTATGGTCTCGATACTTTCAAACCAGTGTTGCATTCAACAGACCAAAATCATTCTGAAGTTGGGAAATTACTGTCATAACAAATCCGTTAGGTCCGAAATGGTACTGAGACCATGGCAGAAGCAAGAACCCAGAGAAAATCTGAAAACTGGTAAGAAGGAAATAATGACGGGGGGGGGGACGGACACGGACACACAATACCGCTAAGATAAATTTTAAAATACCTTTTTCAAGGTATTATCCCTCACTGATAAGGAAACAGTGAGTACCAGAAAGTTAAAATTAAGAGCTGAGAAAGTATTTCCCAAATCCAATGTGTTGGGTCAAAAAAGGGGGGGCGGGGGTCAAAGAGTCAAAGAGGGGACACAGCACAGGAAACAAACCAACACACAGAGAGAAGGAAACCAGCTCATTCTGATATATAATCCATTCGCCACAAAAGGCTGGATCTTTTGTAGCTGGGTCGTTATTGCTCACAATGTACTGTTTACAAATGCTGCAAAAACACTAGCAGCCGTGGCCAAAAAATCTTCAAGATCCTGACCTTCTAGGAAAATGCATGGGTGAGGAGGGGGCCTTAGAGTTCTCAGATGCAGCTCCTAACTGCAAAAAAAATCTATGTCAACAAAAAAGACTGCAGCACAGACAGCCATGATCTAAGCCGGTTTCTGCAGCAGCCTGCAGACACCTGGGCTCCTTATCTGGGGGGCAAGTCCCTGAGCTGGGCCTCCGGGTCCCTAACTTGGGGGGCAGGTCCCCGAGCTGGGCCTCTGGGTCCCTAACTTGGGGGGGCAGGTCCCCGAGCTGGGCCTCCGGGTCCCTAACTTGGGGGGCAGGTCCCCGAGCTGGGCCTGCGAGCTCCCTAACTTGGGGGCAAGTCCCTGAGCTGGGCCTGCGAGCACCCTAACTTGGGGGGCAAGTCCCTGAGCTGGGCCTGTGAGCTCCCTAACTAGGGGGGCAGGTCCCTGAGCTGGGCCTGCGGGCTCCCTAACTTGGGGGCCAAGTCCCTGAGCTGGGCCTGCGGGCTCCCTAACTTGGGGGGCAAGTCCCTGAGCTGGGCCTGTGGGCTCCCTAACTTGGGGGGCAGGTCCCTGAGCTGGTCCTGTGGGCTCCCTAACTTGGGGGGCAGGTCCCGAGCTGGGCCTGCGGGCTCCCTAACTTGGGGGGCAGGTCCCGAGCTGGGCCTGTGGGCTCCCTAACTTGGGGGGGCAGGTCCCTGAGCTGGTCCTGTCGGGCTCCCTAACTTGGGGGGCAAGTCCTGAGCTGGGCCCTGTGGGCTCCCTAACTTGGGGGGCAGGTCCCTGAGCTGGTCCTGTGGGCTCCCTAACTTGGGGGGCAGGTCCCGAGCTGGGCCTGCGGGCTCCCTAACTTGGGGGGCAGGTCCCGAGCTGGGCCTGCGGGCTCCCTAACTTGGGGGGCAGGTCCCGAGCTGGGCCTGCGAGCTCCCTAACTTGGGGGCAGGTCCCTGAGCTGGGCCTGCGAGCTCCCTAACTTGGGAGACAAGTCCCTGAGCTGGGCCCGCGAGCTCCCTAACTAGGGGGGCAGGTCCCTGAGCTGGGCCTGCGGGCTCCCTAACTTGGGGGGCAGGTCCCTGAGCTGGGCCTGCGGGCTCCCTAACTTGGGGGGCAGGTCCCGAGCTGGGCCTGCGGGCTCCCTAACTTGGGGGGCAGGTCCCGAGCTGGGCCTGCGAGCTCCCTAACTTGGGGGCAGGTCCCTGAGCTGGGCCTGCGAGCTCCCTAACTTGGGAGACAAATCCCTGAGCTGGGCCCGCGAGCTCCCTAACTAGGGGGGCAGGTCCCGAGCTGGGCCTGCGGGCTCCCTAACTTGGGGGCAGGTCCCGAGCTGGGCCTGCGGGCTCCCTAACTTGGGGGCAGGTCCCGAGCTGGGCCAGGCTTCCTCCCCACCCCGACTCCCGAATCCTCCGCAGCCCCTTCCCCCGGGACCCCGCGGGCTAAGCTCACAGCCCCCGCCCCGCTCGGTCCTGGAACACCAAGGCCCACGGCAGCCGCGAGCCGCCGTCTACACCTCCGGGCCAGCGCCGCCGCCTTCGGGGAAGGGCCCGCGCCCGGGTCACGGCGCACACCCGGGGCCTGGGGGCGCCGCCAGCTCCGGGGAGGGGAAGGGGCCGGGGAGGGGCCGGGGAGCAGAGGGGAAGGGGCCGGGGAGGCGGCCAGGCCCGGCGGCGCGGGCTGCGGGGCGCGGGGCGGGGGACACACCCTGGCGTCGGCCCCCAGCGCTGCGGCGCGGCTCCCACCGGGGATTAACGCGAGGAGAAGGAAAGACAAGTTTAAACCGCCATGATTCAAACGACAAGCTCGAGAGGCAGAGGGAGCTCGGCGGGCGGGCAGCGGAGGCCCGGGCGGCGGGGACGCGCCGAGAGCCGGGGCCGCCGACCCGGGCACCTCCGCCGGGGGGGGGGGGGGGGGGAGCCCGACGCTGCAGCCGCGGCCGCGGGGCCCGGGGACGAGGCGGCGGGAGGCGGCGGGAGGCGGCGGGAGGCGGCGGGGCCCTGCGGAGCCGCGGGGCTTACACGCAGGCCCCCGAGCGCGTCCGCAGCTGCCCGGGATCCGGACGAGGCCGCCTCGGAGTGAGCCCGGGGGCGGGCGGGGGCGGGGAGCGGGGGCAGGGGGAGGACGGGAGGGTCCACGTGGAGGCGGCGGCGGGGGCGGCCCGGGGCGGGGGGACCGGAGGCCCGTCCGGCAGCCCCTCGGCGCCCCCGGCCCCGGCCCCCGCGGCCCCGCCAGCGGAGGGGGAGGGGGAGGGGGAGGAGGAGAGAGGAGGGGGGGGAGGGGGCGGCGGGCGCTCACCATGTTGCTCGGCGGTCGGCGGCTCGCGCGGCGGGAGCGGGAGCGGGAGCTGGAGGCGGCGGCGCTCGGAAGGGCTCCCGCAGGCGGCGGCGGCGGCGGCGGCCTTCGGGGCCCGCGGGGTGGGGGAGGGGCGGCGGCCCTCGGGGCCCGCGCGGCGGGGGGCGGGGGCGGGGAGCGGGTCCCGAGCCGGAGGGAGCGGGCGGGCGGGCGGGCGGCTCCGGGGCTGCAGCCGAGCGCTCAGGCGGGGCCGCGACCGACTCTGCGGAGGCTCGCGCTGACCCGCAACCTCCAGCACGAGCGCGGGGGAGGGCGGCGGAGGGCGGGGCCGGCGGGGCGCCGCGGGGCGGCGGGGGCGGGGCCTCGGCGCGGCGCACATCCGGGAACCCGCGCGCGGCCCGGGCTGGGGAGCGCGGGGCGCGCGAGCACGTCCCCCCCGCCCCGTCCCCCCGCCGTCTGCGTGCGCCGCGCGGGGGGCGGGGCGCGGACGGCGGGGACGTCGTGACGTCGCGCGGCGGAGCCCTTCCTGTCACGTGGCTGGAGGCGGGCGGGGGGAGGAAGCGCGAGGGGCGCGGGGGCCCGGGCGGCGGCGGCGGGGAGCCGGGGGCGGGGCGGGCGGAAGGTGTCGGGGCCGCCCGGGCGCTGCGGCAGAAGCGGGAACCCGAGGGGAATGGCGGCGCCGGGGGCTCGGCCGAGGTGCAGCGGGGGCGCCCGCTGGGAGCAACAGGGCGGGGGGCCGGGGCGGTCCGTCGGGGCCGCCCCGTCTGTTGGAGTCTCGCGGGCCCCGGAGGGGGGCGGTTACCTGCCCGGGAAGCGGAGCCCGTGAAGGGAAACGGAGAGCGGAAGAGCCCGGGGGGAGGAGAGGGACGTGGGGGGGCAGGGGAGGGGGGGAGGGGAGGGGAGTGGGGGGGAGGGGAGGATGGGGTGGGAGGGGGCGAGGTGGAGGGGGAGGAGGACGGGGGCGGGGAGGGAAGAGGAGAGGGACGCGGAGGGGGAGGGGCGGGAGGGAAGAAGGAGGGGAGGGGACTGGGCTGGGAGGAATGGGGAGGACGGGGGAGGAGGGAAGGGGGCATTGGGAGGGAGGAGGGGGAGGGGAATGGGGAGGGAGGAATGGGGAGGACGAGGGGGGGAGGAGGACCGGGGGCAGGGAGGGAAGAGGAGTGGGACGGGGAGGGAGGGGGCGCTGGGAGGAAGGAGGGGAGGGGCCTGGGCAGGGAGGAATGGGGAGGACGGGGGAGGCAGGAGGAGGACGTGGAGGAGGGGGAGGGGAATGGGGAGGACGAGGGAGGGAAGAGGAGTGGGACGTGGAGGGGGAATAGGGGAGGGGCTGGGGGCGGGGAGGGAAGGAGGGGCGGGAGGGAGGGGGCCCTGGGAGGGAGGAGGGGGAGGAGAGGGGGGAGGGGACTAGGGAGGCAGGAGGAGGACGAGGAGGGGGAGGGGAGCGGGGCAATCCGAGCGGACCGCCCAGGATGGTGGGGACAACCGTGTGCATCTGCTGTGACCACTTGCTCCTTTTCGAATTCTTGATAACTCGGGGATCACGTGTGAGACGCGGCCCGGGCAGGTGTGGGGAGTGTGGGGACGCCCCTGTGGGCGAATCCTCCGGAGGCTGTTAGAGGCCATGGGCGAGTGGCCCCCACCTGAGAGTCCTGCTCCGCTGGGGTCACCTGCCCTAGGGCAGGTCCGCCCCCACCCCCTCCCCCTCCCCCCCTCCCCCGTGTCCCGACGCTGAGCTGACCCGCGGCCTCCTCCAGCGCATCCATCCAGGAAAGGCCGAGGGGGCCGCGCTGCTCCCTCCTGCTCCCTGCGTTGCTGTTTAGCCCCGATGTGCCCTAAAACAGGGGGGGGCTCCCGAGCTAAGCTGCGTGCCCCGTGTGTTATTTTTGATGACTTTATCCTAAAATTAAGACGCACCCTCTTTGTTTTTGCTTTAAGCAGTACATAAAAAAGACTCCCCCACCCTTGGGCAGCCCGGGTGGCGCAGTGGTTAGCGCCGCCTGCAGCCCGGGGCCTGATCCGGAGACCCGGGATCGAGTCCCGCATCTCCTCCCTCTGCCTGTGTCTCTCCCTCTCTCTCTCTCTCTCTCTCTCTCTCTCTCTCTATGAATAAATAAAATAAAATCTTTAAAAAAAAAAAATCCGCCACCGGGAGGTGATCCCTGCAGCTGCGCCCGTGTGGGGGCCCTGGGACATCCTCCGTGAATGTCGAATGATCACTTTGAGGGATTAAGTACCAGGAAAGGACTTTTGTGGGATGCAGTAGGTTTAGAGTAACCCGCGGTCTCGTGGCGGTTTTGAGCCAGTTTAGACCACGGGCGCCCAGCAGGTGTGTGCTGTGCAGGTGAGCCCGAGATTGGGAAGTGAGGCAGCGTGAGAGGTCGCGAGCCTCTGCCCCTGACACAGCGACACACAAGGTCTGCGCGGTCCTGTCTACACCCGGGGGCACCGCCCACCTTCTCAGCCTTGTCTACTCCGCACCAGATACAGGCCTGCAGCAGGCTGCATCTCTGCCCCTGACACCAGGTCGTCTATTCTGAATCCTAACATGCACCTTTTAATTCGCGGGTTTTCGCCCTAAGGTTCAAAAAAGCGAAGTATGACCTCAGTCACTCCCCTTGTCTCTTTGCATTAAGTTTTGGTGTGAAGCCTGGTATGGGAGAGGGCGGGCGCCCAGTAGTCTCCCTGCAGGCCTGCACGTCAGTGGATAACGAGGTGAGCCCAAGACCAAAGACCTGTGTGAGAAGGGGGCCTCCTTCCTAGAAAATGGAGCGACCCAAAGGTGACTTGGGGAGTTTTATGTCCCATAAGCTGGAGGGAGAAACCCTATGACATCCCGACATGCAGGGGGTAATGGGAAGTACCAATGGCCCAGGAAGGGGAAGGGGAAAGAGATGAAAGACATGAAGCAGAGATGCCCTGACTGCAGCGTAGTGGATGCAGGGGACAAGAAGAAGGAAAATTTTGTGAAAGTTGGCTAAATTCAGTTCAGATGACAGGAAATAAGGATGTCCTTCAAAGAAACAAATCAGCCAAAGTTTGGGTGCCGAGGGGGGCAAGAGGAGTTTGGATTTAAGAAGGCTGAGTTGTGGGATCTCTGGCTGGCTCAGCAGTTGAGCACCTGCCTGCGGCCCAGGGCATGACCCTGGAGACCCGGAATCAAGTCCCACAGTGCCACGTCGGCCTCCCTGCACGGGGCCTGCTTCTGCTTCTGCCTGTGTCTCTGCCTCTCTATCTCATGAATAAATAAAAAAAATAAAAATAAATAAATGCTGAGTTGCCGATGAGAGAGCCCAGCGGAGGCGTCCAAATAGGAGGCCGCAGTGCGGGTTAGAAGGTAGTAGAGACGTGGGAATCCGCCTCAAGATGGGTCGAAAGTGAAATCTTCAAATTTTCTCTTATTTAGCGGTAGAAAGAAGAAAAGATGCAAAGATAGTAATTAAGCTGTAAGCAGAGAGCAAGTTAAAGTTTTTAAGAAATTAATGTTTGTGGTCCTATTTGACCGCAGGCAGCCTGGGGCTTCAGTGCCCCCACAATTACATGTAAGAAGTTAGGAATGTCACAGGAAATCCTATGTATTAGAGACTCTAGACGGTTGTGAAACCCAGAAATCTGCCTTATTCTTCAAGGACTGGTCACTGTCACTTATTCACACACACGATTTAAGGGTGGCAGAGGAAATAAAGAACCACTCCTGCGGCTGTTTAAGGTACTTGGGTGCAGCATGACCCCAGGGCTCACGCTTCTACCCGTGATTCTGCTGAGGTCAATTAGAAACCCCCTTTGGCTGCACACTCTTCTAGGAAGAAAACGCCAGTTGACAAGGAGAGCCGACTGAAGCCACCTGGAAGTCCTGTCTCTTCCTTTTCGGTACCTGTTTATTATTATTATTTTTTTTTTTTTTACCTTTTTTTTTTTACTTTTTTTTTACCTTTTTTTTACCTGTTTATTATTAATGCAGATTTAAAGGAAACGTCTACCTCTCCTCCCAGACGAAACATCTATGTCCTAGTTCAAGAATCCCGGATTTAAGAATGTTTTGTACCTTTTCGCCACCTGGTTTCACACCACAGAATTCGCTTTTGATGGGCATGAGGTTGCACGGGGAATAGATCACCTTCCTTCCCAGGATCCTCCTCTGTACCAAGGAAGGAGCAGAGATGCCAGCCCCCCACCCCCACCCCGTGCCCCAGGGTGTGGTCGAGGAGAGGTTCCTAGCACCTAGATGGCAGGGAAGTGGGTCCTTCCCTTCTTGCTAAGCAGCAGAGGGTTGAGCCAAGGATTCTAAATTCCATCTTGGAAACTCATTTCTCCATAGAAACCATTTTACAAAGAGTTTTGTAAACAATGGCCTTTCTGCAAAAGCCTATTTAAATTATAATGTAGCTGGGGGACGCATGGATGGCTGAGGGGTTGAGCGCCTGCCTTTGGCTCAGGGCGTGATCCCTGGGTCCTGGAATCGAGTCCCACATCGGGCTCCCTCTGCCTTTGTCGCTGCCTCTCTCTGTGTCTCTCATGAATAATAATGTCTCTCGTGAATAAGTAAATAAAATCTTCCTAAAAAATTAAAGTATAATGTAGCTGAAACAGTGTATTTGCTATTAAAAACATGATGGTAGAAAAAACAATGCTCTTAAAAAGATACAACTTTATGAATTAATGAGTTTGGAGAAAATGTTTACCAATTCCTGGATGGAATTTTAAAATTTTTAAGCATTAGTACTTTATTTTTTTTTTAAGATTTTATTTATTCATGAGAGACACAGAGAGGCAGAGACACAGGCAGAGGGAGAAGCAGGCTGCATGCAGGGAGCCCGACGCAGGACTCGATCCCAGGACTCCAGGATCACACCCTGGGCCGAATGCAGGCGCCAAACCGCTGAGCCACTCAGGGATCCCCGCATTAGTACTTTAAATTATGGATTGTGTGCAACTTCTCTAAGTCTCCTAACAATGAATTTGTTCAGAATAAAATCCTCTGTCATTTAGTTTCCAGATGAAACACAAATCAGAAATATATTAAAATTTGGACAAGGTTCCCCAAACTATGTGATTAATTGGTTGTATAAGTTATTTTTATATTAGATATTAGGCCAAAAAGAAAAGGGGGAAAAAAGTCTTCCCGAAATGTGTTCCTAAACCTCTTGAATCCACATCTAAATCTGTGTGTTGGAGGAATACTCCACGGTGCTTCTAGAGGCAGCCCGTTAACACTCTTTACCTAACGAGCAATCCTTTTCCTGTGCTGACCATTTTTCCATATGAAAAGTCCTTTACAATTGGATAGTTGTCTGCATAAAGATAAATGTTGAAACATGAGATAAAGGACAGAAATCAGAGAGCATAGAAGCAATAGGACTAAAGACGGGACCAAAGGTAGCATCTGCTCTTAAGCGGTGGAAGGAGAAAGAAGTAACAGAAAAAAAAATAAACGTGGCTCAGGGCGGGATACCCAGCAAGGATGCCCAGGAAGCTGAAGGAGGGGAGGTCAAGGTGCAAAGGACGGGCCCGCAGCGTGTCGAGAGGCCCAAGACAAACGGAACAACTGGTGTACACCTGGACATTTCCACCGAGATGTCCTAGATTATGTCTTGAAATAGTTTTTCTGAGTTGGAAGTCTCATTTGTCTCTCTGCTCTCCTGCACTTAAAAGTGAGTACCAAGCAAAGGCTGAGTGATGCAGACTTGATAGTATTCCCGGTATATACATTTACTAAGAGTGTTTACCATAAAGCACTAACCTGAACAGTATTTACCCAAGCATAACAAAAAATAGGATTTAACTATGAAACAGACGTATTACGACACTAGAGAAGACCTATTTTTCGTACTTGTTAACGCATTTATATACTTACACACTCACAAATACCTCCAGGTGCTCCATACATGAGATAGCAAAGAAGTCCAGGGCGAGACCCTAGTTTTAGTCTCACCTCTGGCTCCAGCCCCTTTCTGTATGAATTTTGGGTAGTTCGTTTTAAGTCTAAGTCTGCACTAATATGGTAGCCACCAGCCTACTTGTGGCTGTTTAAATTTAAACTAATTAAAAGTGCTATCATAAATAAATAAAAATTAAAAAAAAAAATTAAAAAAAAAACTATCATAAATAAATAAAAATTAAAAAAAAAATTAAAAAAAAACTATCATAAATAAATAAAAATTAAAAAAAAAAAATTAAAAAAAAAAAAAAAAAAAAAGGGATCCCTGGGTGGCGCAGCGGTTTGGCGCCTGCCTTTGGCCCAGGGCGCGATCCTGGAGACCCGGGATCGAATCCCACGTCAGGCTCCCGGTGCATGGAGCCTGCTTCTCCCTCTGCCTGTGTCTCTGCCTCTCTCTCTATCTCTCTGTGACTATCATAAATAAATAAAAATTAAAAAAAAAATTTAATAAACTAATTAAAAGTGAATAAAATTTGAATTCAGTTCTTCTCTCTTATTAAGCTACATTTCAAATGCCGGGTAACTGCGTACCCAGTGGCTACCATATTGGACATCACAAAAAGTTCTCTTGGATAGCACTCATCTAAATCCTTTTCCTGAAATTATTCATCACTGACCACAAACATAGTATTTGTTTATTATGAGGGTAGGCAAGTTTTAAATGTAACAGACTAATTGAGACTATATTATGTGCCCTTAGCATTTCTGTGCCTCTGCCTCTCTCTCTCTGTGTCTCTCATGAATAAATAAATAAATAACATCTTTGATAAGTAAATAAATAAAATACTTTATCTAGTTTTTTCAGCATCAAACAATATATTGCAACAAACAACACATTTTATTTTATAAAAATATTATTAGCAGCTCTATAGAATTAATAATTCATTTAGCTTTCACTAATGATTTTTTTCTTACTGTAATTTAACTTCCATATTTTACCATCACCATTAATATAAATTTCCAGTAGCAATCAGTACACTGTAGAGAAATTCTAAAATGTAGAGAATGTAATAGGGGATAAAGTATTAATCCTGCCATCTTACAAAGATTCTTAAGAGATCTCTATTTTTTTTGTAAGATTTTATTTATTTATTCATGAGAGACACAGAGAGAGGCAGAGACACAGGCAGAGGGAGAAGCAGGCTCCTGCAGGGACCCCGGGGTCTCACCCTGGGCCCAAGGCAGACACTCAACCGCTGAGCCACCCAGGCATCCCCTTAAGAGAGCTTTAATAAATAAAGGATCAAGGTTCCAGTTTTATGGTCCATGTAAAAATAAGCATCCTTCCTCCTGGTCAGCACCTTGTGCATGCAACATACTGAATCTAGTTCTTTTGATTGTCGGGGTTTTTTTCTCAGGGAATTTTCACGGTAGACTGTGACTTCCAAAGGAATGGAAATGCACAAACTGGCAAGAGAAGATTGGTTTGGCCTACAGTAGCCATTCGTTAGTTTAACTCATACTGGAAAAGGGATGCGCTCAGAATCCAGCGAACCCCTAGAAAAGGAAAAGTTCTATGGCTTCTAACCCACAGGTAGTGGGGATCCGCTGGCCTTAGATGGCAGGCCTCAGAGGCCCCCACTGACTTCTCTAGTGAATGACCAGGCGATGCAAAGACCGCGCATTGCCATTCAGTTGTGGTTGAACCCTAACTAGGCTGGGATGGGATTTTTCTAGATGGGGAGAGAGCGGGGACCACTGCGGCTAAATATGAGGCATTAGTAACTGGTCGTTTACATCCCTTGTTTCTATTAGAGGCAACTACTCTGGATGTTCCCCTTTTGAACACCTTTTCTCTCCTTTTTCCTGACTCTGAGAACTGGGTAATCTTTAGTGACATAAATGGAATAACTTAATTCTAAGGGACTCTTGGGGGGAACCACTGGCTCATTAAGATGGTTATTACAGAAAATGTTTTAAATACAGAAAAGTACAAAGAAAGGAAAATCATCTGTAATAATACCACCAAGACATAATCATTGCTTATATTTGGACGTATAGCCTATCCTTTTTACATGTATACACAGAAAAAAATTTATATATATTTCTATTTATATATATTATTTACATAATTGGAAACTACTGTTCTATAACATACTTTTACACTTAATGGTTGGTAACGTTTCCCACCTCAGTAAATATTCTTCAAGAATATGATTTTATGGGCAGCCTCGGTGGCTCAGTGATTTAGCGCCGCTGTCAGCCCAGAGCGTGATCCTGGAGACCCGGAATCGAGTCCGTCCCACGTCGGGCTCCCACCATGGAGCCTGCTCCTCCCTCTGCCAGTGTCTCTGCCCCTCTCTCTCTCTCTCTCTGTCTTTCATGAATAAATAAATAATTCTTAAAAATATTATTTTTAATATTTATATATTCATTACATAAACATTAATTATATATACATTAATAATGTTAATGTATCCTATTATTTATTTAACGAATCTCCCATGACTTAATTTTGAATTGGGTTGTTTTCAGTTTTTTCCTATTACAGACAATAGTATATTAAACGTCTTTGCACATCTTTGTGCAAACCTCCAATTTTTTTAAAGATACATTCTTTGTAGTGAAATGATAGAAATAAAGAATATAAAAATGTTAAAGATTTCTGGGGATCCCTAGGTGGCGCAGCGGTTTGGCGCCTGCCTTTGGCCCAGGGCGCGATCCTGGAGACCCGGGATCGAATCCCAAGTCGGGCTCCCGGTGCATGGAGCCTGCTTCTCCCTCTGCCTGTGTCTCTGCCTCTCTCTCTCTCTCTGTGTGTGACTATCATAAATAAATAAAAATTTAAAAAAAAAATGTTAAAGATTTCTAAAATATATATATTGTCAGATTACTCTCAAGGAAGTTTGTACCATTGTAGACTCCCACTGGCATTGCACATTTCCCAACAACCATCTAAATTACGTATTGACATTTCTTTTAAATGCAGATTTTTTTTAAAACACTGGCACCTCATTTTAATTTACACTCCTTGATTTACTGGTAATATTGCATGTTTTTCTTAAGTTTTGACCTTTTACCTATGTCCTTACTTGCTCATTGCCCACTTTGGGGAGGAGGATTTTTTTTTTTTTTTTTTAGTGTTTTTTTGTAACAACCCTTTGTAGTTGATGGATATGATTCCCTTATCATGTGTTATATGATTTCCCCCAAGCCTCTAGTTTGACTTTTGATTCTGCTTGTATTTCCAAAGTTGTTTTCCTGTTCTGTATATGGAAGAAAATATAACATGTAAATGGCAACAAAATAATTTGTATCTTTACTATATAAATATCCTTCTAGGCAACTATAAACTATTTTTTCTTAGTATTAATCTGTCTCTTTTGTCCTGAACATTGAGTGTGTGTGTGTGTGTGTGTGTGTGTGTGTGTATTTTTTATAAATATTTAGTGATTAGGTTTGAAGGTAAAATATCTAGGAAATAACCACCCACTTTTTCCCTACGAAGTATAAGTTAATTAGGCCTGACTTGACAGTGGCTATTTACTCTCCTTCCTATTGAATAGCTAATCCAATTCATTCAAAACTTCATTTGACCTTAAAAAGAAGCAAAACTGGGGCACCTGGGTGATTCAGTTGGTCGAGCATCCAACTCTTGGTTTCCCCTTGAGTCTTGATCTTGGGTCATGAGATGAGTGAGATGGAGCCCCTTGTTGGGCTCTGTACTCAGTGGAGAGTGGGCTTCCCCTCTCTCTCCCTCTGCTCTCCCTGCCCCCCATGCACTCTCTCCAGAATAAACAAACAAATCTTAAAAAAAAAAAAAAGAAAAAAGGAGAACTGATCTGTCAATCATGTCTTCATGAAGAGGCAAGTAACCTATACAAATCCTGCAACAAGACCATATAATGAACTGCATATACAACCAAAAAAATCTTCAGAGCTGAAGATAATATTTTCTGAAAATGTCATATGATCTAGGATCTACTCTTATTTTGTTATAATTTTGCACCAATCGCACACATAGCTCATATAATATAGTTATAAAATGTTCTCTGTGATACACATTGCTTTACAATTTTTTCTCCATCAAAGTACCTACACTACCCACAAAATTTCGCATCATATTCTTTCTCTCCATGGTATCCTAATTGATAGAAAATTAAATTAGCCTATTATTTATACATAAAGGTGACGATGGCATAGTTCTTCTATGTCTATATTTTATGAGTATATTAAAACAATTTGCTTCAACAAAAGTCGTAACTATTTTGAGTATCTAATCCTCATTCTGTTTTTCTGCTGGAATGAGTTCTTCCTTGTGCGATGTTCTAAATTCGCAATATCTTTTAAAAAATTGACTGGTTATATCAGTTTTCCTTACAATGACTAAAATTATCGTAGAAAATTTATTTTTTTAAGGACAAACTTGTCGGAATCAAATTTAAAACACTCACTAGCATATTCTCTATAATGCTATTCTTCCAAGAAATATAAGAGTAACCAAAAAAGGCATATTTTGAAGAAAAATACTTGTGGAAATAAGTATATACAGTACAATGTTGTAAGTTGTGAATATTCAGTAAATGAGCCATGACTGCCTATTCAAGACTGTATCACTAAAATTAATCAGTGCGCTTTTTAAAATAATTTGCTCTTCTGAAAAGAGTTTATAAACATGTAGGAGATATGCAAAATTTATAAAGCTGTAAATAGAACTTGCTAGTTCTGCATAATTGGCAAATTGCACTTGTGCTAAAATTCTCCAGGCCACAGCTGGAAATTGCAATGTAGATAATATTTTATGCATCTTATTAGAATGAGGAAGGTGATTGTATTTCTAGGAAAATATTTTACTTACAAATCGTGTATTTTGGACTAAGGATAAAATGTTTGGTAAATGTTTTCCTCAGTGAATTATACACGTTTTGCTCCTTAACACTGGTTTTGAGAGGCCCCAAAACAAAGCGATCCTGGTATTTAAAGTGCGTGGGCTTAAGAGTAAGGATTTAAGAGTAAGAGGTTGAGAGATGACGACAAGAGTCTCCAGTCACCTAGTGGTTGAGATCTGCATGTTCTTGTGACAGAGCAAACAGGCTTTGGATGTTTAGATAGTGGTGGGTGGAAGATTGAGGCACTATAAACACTGACTTTAAGAACTTTGAACCCCAGGAGAGCCCTCCAGTACCAGCATTGGTGGAGAAGCTTGGAGGAGTCTGAGCTTGGCTGGTTAGCAGGTCGCGAAGAATCATAGGAATGGCTGGAAGAGCATGGGAAGGAGGATGCAGTTATAAAGACATATTTTTAAGCACTTTGAAACCGGTACCATACTTTTAATTCCTCTCAGTTGACTGAAAATCACTGTGTGGCTCTAAGAAGAGAGGGCAGTAAGTGCTGGGGCTGGAAGTAGAACTTAGGCCTGAGCCACTCCAAAGCTCAAGCCTTCCACCACTATGTCACACTGCCTGCCATTTGGTGCCTAACTGTGGGGCGTGCGGGTGCATGTGTGGGCATTATCCCTTATATTTTTAATTTTCTTTTTAAAATTAAAAAATGGGATGTTGACACTCTTTGTAAAACTGTTTCCCTCACCAAGTATCATATTCATGTAAGACTTTAGGCTTCGGAGAACTCTGGTAATGATGGCTCCAGGTACGTAACCTCGAACCCAATAACCGTATTTAAATAAAAACCAATTCCCTCCACAAGGAACAGTCCCAGAAGGCCACACCAAACCTACCACTGACTCGTGCCATTCATCTGACAGCCAGCCAGCCCCGAAGACGTGATGAGGGAAAAGACGATGGTTCAGTTTTTTTGACTTTGTAAGAACAGTCCAGTTATGGAGACCTCCACGACCATAGACTCACCAACTTTTTCCCACTTGGAATGTTTTGCACTAATGTGTAGAAATAGCAGGAACATAATCTTCTCCACTGTGTCCTCAATTAATGTTTCTTTCTTTCTTTTTTTTTTTTTTAAAGCTGTCTTTACTTTTTTTTTTAATTTTTATTTATTTATTTATTTATGATAGTCACAGAGAGAGAGAGAGAGAGGCAGAGACACAGGCAGAGGGAGAAGCAGGCTCCATGCACCGGGAGCCCGACGTGGGATTCGATCCCGGGTCTCCAGGATCGCGCCCTGGGCCAAAGGCAGGCACCAAACCGGTGCGCCACCCAGGGATCCCTCAATTAATGTTTCTACTCATTAGGTAATAACAAGTAACAGTGAACTTTTAAAACACTACAACTTTGTTTATACAGTAAATAAATGCGTTTCCAAGATACACAAGAAGCAGATATGTGAAGTGAGAAAGTTAATTTTTAAACTACTTTTTAACAATACCAGTTATGTTCCACTATGGAGAAACATGTAGTCCTCCATGATAATGTTTTATTACCCTTTTTGTTTTTTAAGAATAGATTGTATTTATTTGGAAGAGAGACAGAAAGAGAGAGATGGGGGGGGGGTGCTTGGGGAAGGAAGGAGGGTAGAGGCAGATTCCCCGCGGAGCAGGGAGGTGAGGGGGCCGTCTCAGGACCTGGAGATCATGACCTGAGCAGAAGGCAGACGGACGATCAACCAACAGAGCCACCCAGGCACCCCAATGTTTTATTATCCAATTTCAAAGTTGCAGTTCGTGATTACATAAAGTCAGATCGTTGGTTTTACTAACATGGAGGCTGGCAAATCACACCCAGGTCCCTAAGATTTGTTCAGTGTTTTGCTCTATATATTCTCCGTCCTTTTCACGGGAGCAAACTAGTCTTTCCCTCTAACTCCTGTGCTATGTGAACAGAGAAATCACAACAAATTTTGGGGTCCCTGCCCCTTAGTAGGGTATAAGCATTGTTACCATGAACTTGAATTAAAAATGGATTCTTAAAAAAATAAATAAATAAAATAAAAAATAAAAATGGATTCTTGAAAAAAAGAATAAGAAAAAATAGAAAATGTGCCCCTCAAGCTCCCCATCCTTGTCTGGAATGCATTTTCTCATCTCTAGCATAAGGGATTTAGAATCGGTGAAGGCCAAGCACCATTTCTTTCAGCTCTACAAATCTATGCTTCTATTGTTTCCAACAAACCTTATGAAAGTTGCCAGAGCAAAACCAGGCAAGCCCCAGCGGCAGGCAGTCTCTGAGAGGAGCACAGAGGCTCCTCTTGATTTCTTGGGTGCAGCAGCTAAATGGCTTCAGAGTCTCACTTTAGTCGGCAGGCTACGGAACTGGGGCCGGCGGCGTTCAAGCTGGATCATGTGGATCAAGGTCAGAGAAAATAGGACTTTCTTATTCAAAATTAGACAAGTGAAAATAAATTTTAAAAACAAAGCGAGAGAACACACTACGGTCAGAAAGCTCCCAGGACAACATGGTTTTTTAAGGAGGGGCAAGCATCATATGGACAGATCATCCAAGGGGCGCCTGGGTGGCTCAGTAGGTTGAGCATCTGCCTTTGGCTCAGGTCATGGCCCAGGGTCCTGGGGTGGGGCTGGTGCTCCCTGCTCCTTGGGGAGCCTGCTTCTCCCTCTGCCTCTCCTTTTGCTGCCACCCGCCCCCCCCCCACTTGTGCTTTCTCTTGCACATGCACCCTCTCTCTCTCAAATAAAAAATAAATAAAATCTTTTTTAAAAAGAGAGAGAGAGACATCATCAAGAATTCCTCTATCACAAATCACATAACACTCCTTGGACTAACAGCAAATCGCCAGACACTATTCAAAGACGCCTTTTGCAATCTTTTTTTTTTTTTTTTTTATTCCTGAGAGACACAGTGAGAAGCAGAGACACAGAGGGAGAAGCAGGCTCCCTGTGGGGAGCCCGATGTGGGACTCGATCCGGGACCTTGGGACCATGCCCTGAGCTGAAGGCAGTTGTTCAACTGCTGAGCCACCCAGGCATCTCTGCTTTTTGCAATCTTAAAACATCCTTATTTCTGCTCTGTTGCAGCTAATAAAATACTTTCAGGGACTTTTTTTTTTTTGAAGGAAGTCCACTAGGAGCTTAGATGTTAGACACTAATGTTCCAAGAGATTCTTTGGCATGGAAATCATTTATACTGCCCAGAATCGTAGAAGAATAAGTGATAAGTGGAAAAGAAAAAAAATTTTTTTTACTATTTAGGAATAAAGAAAAAAGGTCTTCTAAAATAGCAAGCACAAAAGAAGAATTACTTAACATTTCATAATCCCTGAAGGTATTTAAAGGCTCTGTTGTCTGTCCTTCCTTAAGGCCGCATTTCTACTTTTTAAAAATTCCAGATACTTCATTTGTCCACGTGTTTATTTTTCCTGCATTAAACCATTATGTAACGAAAACACTTCCTGACAATTCCATAAGCAACACAAAGTGCCAGGAAATGCCTGGTACAACGTGCCACAGTATCAGTTGGATTCAATCTGCCCTGCAGAAACGAAATCAAACCCACCACATAACCGCTCCTCTGGAATCTAACTTCTCAGGGGTGGAATTGGGTGGGTTCAATCCCAGGTAATCGATGAGGTCCAGTCACCAGAATGGCAAGCATCCGACTGGCCAGCAGCCAATATTGTCACTGGGGCCCACGAGCGACCTGGAGGTGAATCCCCCTCCCCTGCGAGCCCGGCCTCCCCCTGAACTCCCCCGCCGCCCATCCTCTGCAGGCAGAGCTCCCTTTGAAGCTGTGAGAGTTTCATGCGTGGGAAATGAGGAGAATCAAAGCTGCTTTATCCAAAAGCACATGATTGGAAGCCCAGGGGATGCTGGAAAGACCACATCCTAGTGGTCTCCCTGCGGGGAGCTCATCCAACTACGAGACCCTCACATCTTTGCATTTCTTGCACTTTGGGCATCGAAATTGCTGGCCTCCATCCTCTAGCACCGGGGTTTGTTTTCACATCGAGTTCCCTTGGATTTTTTTTTTTTTTAACCTACTTTGACAAAAAAAGAGGGAGCCAAATCGGAAAAGAAGGCAGGGGCGGGGAAAGAATAAATCATTATGCAGCTCTCAACCCCCACAGGGAAACAGCAGTACAAGCCCACAGATCCCGAATTGTCAAGCGATGGGGCTGTTTGTTTACAAGTCACAGAACCGGTTATGTAACCAGAAGTTAAGGAAATCAAGGGGATGTTTGAAGGGGAGCAAAGACTGATACTTTTTGAATTAGTCAAGAGACTTTTCTCTGAAAAAGATTCATAGAGACTTTCTGTCTACTTATTTTTAGTTGCTTTATGAATTTAGCTATTGAGGGCTTTTTTGTTTTTTCTTGGTACCAGGAGTACAGTGTTTCTATGTGGATAATGACCACTCATTTTTATCATTAATTGTAGATACCTAGAAATACTTCCTCACCGTGGCAGTCGGTAAAGTACCCCCAAGCATTTGTAGGGGAAATTGGATTAGCTTTTTATCTGCTGATCTAAAATTCCTCTGTCTGATTTAGTAGGAGAATGTGTTACACGACAATGGATCAGTTCTAATTTCTCTCCACTACTCACCCCATAACTTTCTTTTTAATTGGTTGGTTGCTTTGTTTTTGTTTTGTTTTGTTTTGGTTTTTTTTGCTTGAGTTCTGGGACCATTTAATGTTTATAAAATGAAGATTTTTTTTTTTTTAAAACATTGCAATGTAAATAAAAATCTTTTTTTTTTTTTTTTTTGGATCTGAAACTTTGTAAAAATTTCAACCCTCAAAAGTTAAAACATCAAAGTATTTAAGTAGGTGGTTATACTGGGCTCTAGTAAATTTAATAAATAATTTAAATTACTCTCATAAAAGCTCTTCAGACAGTTTTTATGATTTTTTAAATACCTGCATTTATATTTAATATTTTCTAAAAATGTGTTTTTTCCTGAACACTGTTAGCCAGATTTCAGTGCCAAAAGAGAATATAATCTGATAAGACATTAAACTCAAACTACTGAAGTTTCGTCAAAATATGTTCACGGGACATTGTTTTCTTTCTCATTTAGTTAACTTGTTCTTCAAATTGGGTCAATTTAGTGTTATATGTTACTCCCTACGGAAAATCCTAGGGGAATTGTTGGAGAAGAATTATGTTTTTCACCAGGCAGACAAAAGCTGAATTCAGCCCCTTAGGGAGTCTTCTCATGGTGTTTTCTGCTAATGGTGCCAGAGCCCCATGACCAGGAGGGAGCTGCACAGCTGAGACGTGGTACCCAGAGGGCTGCTCAGCTCTTGCACCTGTCATAATAGACACGGAGAATAGGGACTGAGTCCAAGTCAATCTTGCACGGTGTGAGCATTTTGTTTGTGTTTAATTTGAGTCTTGGCACAGAGCAGGATACTTGGTGGCCTATATCCTTCAACTAAGTTAGAGGTAGGGCCGAACAGACTCCCTGTCTAAAGATAAGAGTGTAACCAAGTATAATAGAAGCTCTATGCTCATTGGTGATGTTCCCACAAACATGCATTCGCAGCCCAGGAGCATCACGGAGCCTCCAGAGTTGGGGGTTGGGTGTTTACCAGCTTAGGACAATGATGTGGGTTTGAAAAGGTCTCTCTGTTGACACTCAGTGAATGTTAAACAGAGGAATACGAGTCCAAATGAAAGGATGAAGATGGATATGGACTCAAGATTCACTTCTCTCGGGACTCCTGGGTGGCTCAGCAATTGAGCATCTGCCTTTGGCCCAAAGCGTAATATCCTGGGGTCCTGGGATCGAGTCCCACATCAGGCTCCCCGCAGGGAGCCTGCTTCTTCTCCCTCTGCCTCTCTGTGTCTCTCATGAATAAATAAATAAAATCTTAAAAAAAAAAAAAAGGATTGACTTCTCTCAATTGCTATCCAAGGTTTTAGGTATTTCTGGACCTTAAGGCCATATCATTCCTCTAAAAGACAATGAAGATGATTTATGCAACTTGTGTGGAGGTAAATTGTATGAACACATTTTTATACATGTTCATACTTGTACGGGTTATTAATCAGTGTTTACAGATAGTGGTAGTGTGCAGAGGCACCTATGATTTTTTACATTATCTCTATCTTGGGGCACCTGGATGGCTCAGTCTGTTAAGTGTCCGACTCTTGATTTCTGTTCAGGTAGTGATCTCAGGATCGTGGGATCGAGCTCGGTGTGAGGCTCTGTACTTTGCTCAGAGTCTGGGGTTCTTTCTCCCTCTCCCTCTGCCCCTGCCCCCGACTCCCGCTCATGCTCTCTCTCTTTTCTTTCTCTAAATAATCAATCTTTAAATAAATAAATAAGAATTATCTTTATCTCGTCCTGTCTGCTGTTCAAAGGCACAGGAAAATATATCATTATCACTTAATACAATGATAATTATAATAATATTTTACCAATGATACCTTAATTTACATAATGACCTTAACCTTTCAGAGCACTCTTAAGTATGTGAGGTAACGTATACATTGTTAGAGCTAATTCTGACTTGTATACATTTCTCTGAGATGTGAAATGGCATCACATCTTATGAGGTACGGATAGAATGGATCTTAGACATTTGTTTTATTTCGACAATATACTTCATTTCTGTGTGTATATTATGCTTCAATATAAAGTTTAAAGGGCTCTGCAAACATCACATGCCTTTTAACTTGGTATAAAAATCACTGAAACTAAGTGAACTTAAGTCAATTTTCAAGAAAGGTTATAGGAAGCTACTGTTTCTTCAATGTAAATTTATAGATGTGTCTTTTTTAAAAGTGATTGTAAACTACCTATCCTTCAAAAATAACTGATGGTTTGATCTTTTCTGGGGATGGGACTCAAGTTTCCTTAGAATGCCTTAGTTTCCTCTCTAAGTCCAGAGGAAGGATAGGGATGCCAAGTATACGTGCACAGGGTATGGCAGCTCTCGGTATTTCCCGGAGATGGTCGTGGGAAGGAGTGGAGAGGGAATGGGCTGTGTCGTCCAGTGTTGTGAGTTTGCATCCCTGCTCCGTCCCTTAAGCTCTCACCAAGGCTTCATTTCCTTATCTATAAAATGAGAGTTGCTTTGCAGAATCGGAGCTCGATACTACGACTGCAGGCAGAAGGACGTCAACCAAATGACCTCTTGGGTTTCTGGTAAGTGCCAGGATTAACTAATTGCAAAATAGATGAACTGATTCCCCTTGAGTAGCGAATAGTTCGAAAACCCAACCAAAGATGGCAGGATCAGCTATTAAAATGGCTCTGTAGAACCTCCTTCCTTTGGCTTTTATCAGCTCTAAATAAAGGCGACTCTTTTCATAGCCTAACGCAATATTTTCACCTCAGGAAAATAATCGTTCCTAGGAAAGCCAAAGTGTTCCTATGCTTAATCCTACTGTTTGAAGTAGGAAGATTTGTTCCTCCCTACCCCCCCCTTTTTTTTTTTTGCCTGAATTGAAAAACCAAGAACTGTTTTAAATACTTTAAGCAATGATCAAGTGCCATATAAATTCTAAGTTATGAATCACTTGAAGACCTTAATGTAGCACATTATAAATATTAATTAATTCTTACCAACACCTCTGCAGTAAAAGCATTATTATCCCTCCTCCCCTTTTACCAGGCTGGAAGATGAAGTGTCCATGAGACAAAGCAATTTTCCCTGGGGATGTGTGGGAAGAAGTTGCCAAGCCAGGAAAGGGAACCAAGGAGGTTGGAATTGGAGCCCTGTGTGTTTACAAAGAAAGAAGAGACTCATGCCAGGGCACTTGGCTGGCTCAGTCCGTGGAGCCAACTCTTAATTTTGGGGTTGTGATTTCGAGCCCCATATTGGGTGTAGAGATGACTTTAAAAAAAAGAAAAAAGAAAAACCTTCAAAAAAATAAAAAAGAGGAGGAAATAAAAGAAGAGACTTGTTCCTCACATATGAAAACATTTCTACTTCTCTTTAGATCGATACAATCGAGGGGAAGAGGTTGTATGTCCTACTGAGATCTTCAAAAATATTAGCTCTTTGTTTCCAGGAACTGTGTTCACAAATTATTTGTTGATGATGCCAACACCTCAATCTTTTAGATCTGAACTTACCTGGGAAGCTTCACATTGTTCCTGGAAGTAGATTAAAAATGGAATTTAATAACACTGAAGACCAAAAGCAGAAAGGGAAAACGAAAGATTTTCCTCTTTTGCAGACAAGTTATTTACTTGTTTATTGTAGTTACTACTTTCACATTTTTGTCACAACAACTGTAATTTGTAAGATGATCTAGAGATTATTTTGTGATTTCTTTCTCTGTCCCAATCCTTTGACGCATAGAAGGCACTCGATAAAGGTTTATTGTCTGAAATACAATTCCCCTTCCAATTATAGATTGACCGATGACTAGTATAGAATATTGTGTACTGGGTAACACAATTTTTAAACAACTTCACTTACTACTCAAGCATTCAGTTAATATAGCACATTTGCTCCTTTCACTGAGTAATTTGTGACTAGAAGAATCCCAAGAATAAGCCAGAATTAGCTGTGATGACTTCAACTCAGTTAGCTTTGGTAAATAAACATCTATTGTTATTTCTTCTTCAAAAGCTAAACATTTGATAACAGCAGTATGATTTATGATTTAAAAAAAAAAAACAGAGATTGAATGTGTCAAGAGCTGGCATAACATACATTCATCCAAATTTCACTTTTCAAAAAAACCACTTATCCCAGCCAAGAATAAATGCTAGAGGCTGCTTGACTTTCAGAATTAGAGAGTATGAAAAATGGAATCCACCATCACTGGGTAGTTTTTTTTTTTCTGTAATAAACTGCAATATTGGTTTATATAGCATCCATATAACTCTTCTCTGTCATACTTTTGGAGTTGTGATGTTTAAAATAACACCTTGAAATTGTTGACTGTAATGTAGAAAAACAGAATTGAATTTAGTCTTATGAGATGGGTCTCAACTTCGAGGCACTGCAGTGTACTTATGAAAATGAGCCTTGCAAATGTTTTCCACTAGAATATTTATGGATATAGTAATTTAGTTAGTCATTCCCCAGAGTAGATTGTGACATGCCAGTAGCAGTGTCCAGTTGCAACTAGAGAAAGACATTAAAAAAAAAAAAACCAAAACACTTTAAAAACTTTAAGGAAAACCCCACTCCTGTCTCATTTTGCTTTTTGTCATAAATTGGTACTAAGTTAAAAAGGTCCACACATTTGAGAAACTGTCTTTATGACTTTTTTTTTTTTTCTAACAGACTGCTTCCTTTCCTGTTTCTGGGTTAAAATAAGTAACTCCTGAGATTTTAATTTTAGTTTCTCATGCAAGACAAAACCAGTTGCTTTATATTATTATGTCCTGAGCCAGGAATTGAGGCCAACAGTCACAAAAAGACAACTACAAGTTGACTTTCTGTCTCTTGTAGGTTAATACCAGCAAAGAAGAGAATGGCTTGTTTATATCCTTAAAAATATCTTCAGAAGAAAAGAAAGGGTCTTCATCTATTAGTCATGTTCTTTCCTACTCTTTTTTTTTTTCTTGGGTAAAGAATTTAGAAATATCAGTCAAGCCCTCATTGTCAGGAATTACTGAGTTTAAGTTCATGCTAATGCCACTACTGCTATTGATAGTTGTATATCCAATAAGACTAAAGCCATTGACGTACATTTTGAGAACCCTGGCAGACTGGTGTTCTTGCCACCGTGCGTTTTAGAGACCTTTCTAAATCATCGGTATAGAGCAAAGAACCTAAGAAAAAAATATTAGGTGAGATTGTTTCATTGAGCTCTTTTCCCTCTGGGGCCTATTAAGTACTATACAAACAAGGCTGCCTCTTATTTGGGCTTATTTGGTGTTGCTATACACCTCTCGGGCAAGTGGAGCCAGCCCTCTAGAACTGCTTCATCTCGAACAGTTTGTTATTCACATTTTGGTTGCTTTTTTTTTTTTTTCCCCAGTGCCTGTGTCTCTGTGCATGATGTCAGAGTCTCTGATACTGATAAAATCAGCCGAAGGTAGCCGGGGATGCAAGTGTTCCATGGCAGGACGTTCACGCAGCACTGAGTATAGCTCGTTCCCCGGCACGAGCTGTAGGACATCTGGGCAGCAAAACAACAACAAACCCCAGCCCTGTTCAGAAATGCCCCCTCCCCTCCCTCGCACGGTCACAACGGCTTGGCGCCCGAGAAGTGCAGAGACAGGCCATTCTCAAAGCCCGTGTCCTCGAGGTGACGCATGCAGAAGCCACCTGTGTGGACATTTCATCACTTGGAGTCTCTGGTTCGGGGGTATCACCATTTGTCGGAGCCAAAGAGCAAAACCGTGTTTATTTATTTATTTATTTATTTATTTATTTATTTATTTATGATAGTCACAGAGAGAGAGAGAGAGAGAGAGAGGCAGAGACACAGGCAGAGGGAGAAGCAGGCTCCATGCACCGGGAGCCTGACGTGGGATTCGATCCCGGGTCTCCAGGATCGCGCCCTGGCCCAAAGGCAGGCGCCAAACCGCTGTGCCACCCAGGGATCCCCCAAAACCGTGTTTAGTTTGGCCTCGTGACATTCACGCTTGGAAAAATCTCAGGGTTGCAAAGCCTTCTTCACATTCAGTCTTAAACACCCATTGCTGTTCATGAGGGATAACCACGTACGCCAAAAAGAAAACATGCCCTTTAGAATTGAACTTGGACCTTGGGGATGAAGGGATCTCCCCAGCTAATAGCTGATGGGCATTGCACACTCTTGAATTTGCTCCCTGCTGACCTGACATCATTGAATTTGGAGAGGCAGAGCCAGGTTCATCCAGGGGTAGTAGAGAAGAAAGCTGTTTTGAAAATTAAAAAAAAAAAAAAAAGAAGAAGAAGAAAGAACAAAAGGTGATTATAATTCAGGCTTTTAAATTAAGTCACAGAAATCCCTACCTAATTATATCATGAAAACAAGCTCTTGCTCCAAGTTCTAGGAAAGACAAGGTTGTGGTGGATTTATTCTTGTTTACAGCTTTCAAACAACCACACCAGGCTTGATCCACTCTTTTTTTTTTCTTTCTTAAAGTAATATGATTAGACTCCTCGAAAAAAAACTAGATGAAATATTTCAATTTGGAAACCAATTTTCATTTCATTCTTACGAATTCGTGGTAAAGGATGATTAGACTCCTCAAAAAAAAAAAGTAGATGAAATATTTCAATTTGGAAACCAATTTTCATTTCATTCTTAAGGATTCATGGTAAAGGGAAACAAATGGTAAAAAAAAAAAAAAAAATTATCTCGGCCCACAGAAAATAACAAACCTTGAGTTATTATCCCATCACTAACATTCTTGACGCCGAATGGGAACTAGAGGCCAGCCGGTCACCGACGCATCAAAGTGCCGAGAATTATAGGAAACACCGAGAGGAGACAAAAAGCACCCGAAAAACAGTTCTTGCCTTTAAAAATGTGTAAGGCAAGATGTCAGTGCAAATCCCGTGGACAAGGTTACATTTACTTTCTTGCCTTGAACTTCTCTCTCTCCCTTTTGCAAAAGACAGTGGACTAAGGGGTCAGAGGAGGTGGGGACTTGGGGGTGGGAGGGGGAGTCGAGATCCTCAGTAACCTATGAAGCGGGGGTGTAGACGGATCTCTGAATGATCAGGGCCCTTACCCATCTTCGTAAAAGCACAGGGATTAAGAGGACAGGCTTGGAGAATAGATGAATCTGAGCCTGGTCACTTAAACCTTTCCAAGTCCCTGTTTCCTTATCTGCAAAACGGGAGCTACACGGCTGCTCTCCGGTGTGGCCGGAGGATTTAGCCCCGGCTTGGCAAAGAGCAAGAGCTCAAATAAACAGTCGTCTTTGTTATTACCAACAATGGATAGTGGCTAATACCTATGGGACACTAATGCTGCTGGTCTGCAGGTGTTCCTGGGCCTCCCCTCTGGTATTTATCAGTGGCCCGACCGGCTGTGCAGGAAGTGGCTCGTACAAGTGGCTCGTACAGCTGTGTAACCCGGTAGTTTTCTTCTTGGGTTTGATCCAAAGGCTGACTCAATGTACTGCCCCTGCTGGAGGAGTCCGGTAGGGGTTGGAGGGGGGGTTGGAGGGGGTAGGAAGGTTAAAAGACTCCAGCAGGCCTAGTGAGGATTATACAACCGGGAACAGGCCTCGGCCTCCTCGGCCACCAGAACCACGGCAGGCACCTCTTGGCCTTGCAGCCTTTGGGACTGAGTAGCTGTGGGAGTTTGGGGTGGGTCTCCCTGGTGTTCTGCAGACAGCACGGAGTGTTTTCACCGCGTCCGGCTAAGCTACGCTAACTCTGGGGTTGGGAGCCTGGGGTGCGCGCTTTGGAGACAAAAGCCTGTTTTAGAACAAAGGGACAACCAGTCCAGAACCCTCCATGACGGGGAGGAGATACGCCTGCCTAAAGGGGGGAAAGCCCGAAATCACAGTTACTGCGTTATCAGGGGACATGGAAAGCCGATGGGTGGTAAGACGTTTTGTCTCCTGCCCCCATCGGTTGAGGTGGGCGGAAGACGTGACCGACCGGGAGAATTAAGGGTGAGTGGATGAAAAGGAAGGCCTCATTCTTGGAACTAGGAAACCTCAGGTCAAGGGGGACATCAGAGAAAAAGAGTTAAGTTATTTTTATGCATCTGATCAAAATTTGGCCTGGGAATATTAGCGTAGAGTGGAGATCTTGAGCTCAATCTGAGAGAAGCACATGGACCACACTCTGTACAATTTATATAGAGGCAGTTTTTTACTTGAAAATATTTTGATAGGAATGAAATAGAAAAATCTCTTACCTCCTATCCAGAGGGGGAATAAAAGGGAAGTCGGGGGCCCCTGAGCCCTAAGCTCTGGGAATATATGCTAATAACACCGGGTGAAGTTATGTGCATCACTCTCTACAGGTAAGCAGTTCCACCCAGTGCAGGTGCCCGGGATGAGCACGGGCCGCGGAAAGCCCGGCCAATCTGTCCTGCCACGAGTACCACCTAGTGGCAGCCAACAAGACGTGGAAGCAGCTGTTAACAAACGGCTTCCAAAAGTCCCCAAAGCACGCGTCTCTAAACTCATTGCTAAAAACAGCTTGAAGACGCAGAGGAAGCCTGCAAATCGGCGTCTCCCAGCCCCACCCTCCTTCCTTAGGAATGGTCACCGGCCTTGGCTGTGCACGCTCTCGGATCCCAACCTCTCTCCATGTCTCTCGTTCTTTCGGTCTGTCTCCCTGACTCTTTCTTTGTCTTACCCCCTGCATTTAGTTTATAAAAATGTATAAATGGAGGGGACGCCTGGGCGGCTCGGTGGTTGAGCATCTGCCTTCGGCTTGGTTGTGATCCAGGGATCCCGGGATCAAGTCCCGCATCGGGCTCCCCAGGCAGCAGGGAGCCTGCTTCTCCCTCTGCCTCTCCTCTGCGAGCTCTCTCTCTCTCTCTCTCTCTCTCCCAAATATATAAATAAAAGTTTTGAAGAGTCTTCCCTTGAAGCGGTTCTTGGCTCGGACTAGCCATGATCCCTCACCCTATCTCTGTCCCTACCTCCATCCCTACCTCTGTGCCCACCTCCGTGCCTACCACCATGCCTACCTCCATCCCTACCTCCATTTCTATCTCCATCTCTACCTCCATCTCTACCTCCATCCTTACCTCTGTGCCCACCTCCGTGCCTACCTCCATGCCTACCTCCATCCCTACCTCCATCTCTACCTCCATCCCTACCTCTGTGCCCACCTCCATGCCTACCTCTGTGCCCACCTCCATGCCTACCTCTGTGCCCATCTCCATGCCTACCTCCATCCCTACCTCCGTGCCTACTTCCATGCCTATCACTATCTCTAGTTCCATCCCTACCTTCATCCCTACCTCCATGCCTACATCCGTGCCTACCTCCATGCCTACCTCCATCCCTACCTCCATCTCTACCTCCATGCCCACCTCCGTCCTTACCTCCATCCCTACCTTTGTCCCTACCTCTGTGCCTACCTCCATGCCCACCTCCATCCCTACCTCTGTGCCTACCTCTATCCCTACGTCCATCCCTACCTCCGTGCCTGCCCGAGCGGTCAGCCCTCCACCCCTCCATGGCATGGCCCACAGGGCATGGGCCAGGCTGCCTCCGTGCAGGCCCCCCGCTGCGTGCTCACCGTCATTAGCCCACGTCAGACCCCTCCTGGTCGGCGTGGGCTGCGCTCTCACTGTGCCCTGCTCGCCCCCTCCTCTGCAGGTGCTGCCTTCTGTATTCCTCTCCCCGCCCGCGAGCCGCCAACGGGAGATAGTTCGGTGACACATGTCATTCTGGCACTTTATGCTCGGAAGATTCCTGCAGCCCTCGTTTCCTGCCGAACACAGCCCAATGCATGTGCGTCTGTGCAAGGCCCAGCCTGCACCCTGCGAGTGTTGGGGGAATGAGTAAAGGACATGGAAGAGAACAACTACAGTGAATAGACCGTAGGCAGGTGTTCTTTTTTTTTTTTTTTTAAGATTTTACTTATTTATTCCTGAGAGACACAGAGAGGGGCAGAGACACAGGCAGAGGGAGAAGCAGGCTCCCTGCAGGGAGCCCAATGTGGGACTCGATCCCAGGACCCCGGGGTCACGGCCTGGGCCTGGGCCGAAGGCAGAGGCTCAGCCGCTGAGCCCCCAGGCGTTTCTGAACTTTGCTGTCACAAGGATCATCTAAGGTGCTTAGTAAGACGCAGATGCTTTGGGTTTACTCTCAGAGAGTCTCCCTACCTTGGCAGGTCTGCACAAGGTGGGGTTCGGGAATCTCCGTGTCAGCGAGCACCCCAGGTAGTTCTGATGGCCTGTGAGAAGCAGCCATCCTTCCTCAGACCGCCAAGCAAAGAATCTGGGGGGGGGGGGGGGGTAGCAAAGACCATTTGTTCCTCGAGATGACGTTCACTGAAGAAGCGCTTCTGCCCAGAAGGGCTCCCTGGGGGCGGCCGTTCCTGGAGGTGTGTGCACGCCTAGAATAGACAGCAGGCTCGGTTAGAGAGCCCGGCAGGGCGGGGGATTCTGGGAAGGCCCTAGAAGGAGCAAGCTTTACGTACAAGGGCCGGGCCGTTTCTTCTTCAGAACCACTGTCAAGTCCCATAGGTCTGTTTTGCCAGAAGAGCTGCGATCCGGGCAGCCCCGGCCGTGTGCGTTGATACATCGCCCGCGTCTCTAAGCTCCTCCTGGGAGGCCCTCCGAGCATCTTAGCAGCCTTCCGCCCGCCTTCCCTCACCCCCCAAGGAGGGAACAAGCTTGGGCCACACCGGCTGCCTAGAGGCCCTGTCTGAGCACGGCTCCGGGGCACAGATGCAGGCCCAGGGCCCAGGCGCGCACCTGCCTGCACCTGCCCAACTCCCCGTCCCCCGGCCGTCCTGGGAGAGCCCCTCCCTGCGCCACGGAGCCCGGGAGGCTGACCCAGCTGACCGAGGCCCGCTTCTGGTCCAGGCCTCTCCTGCCCCGTCCGCGCTGCACCTGTCTCCCCGTTGCAGCCTCCTCGGGGTGCCGCACCTCAGCCCACGCCCCACACCGGGCCACGGAGAGTCCAAGCACCCGGCGTGGAACTCTTCTCCCAGTGCCTCTGAGGAAGCCTCTGCGGCTTGTCAGGTCTCCCGGAGGATTGGTACCCCCGCAGGAAAGAGGGGAGACCCGCACCCGGCAGCACCCCTTCAAGAAGCCTGTCTGCAGGTCTGTCCCCCTGGAATCACTCCCTGATGCTGGAGGAGATGGGCCAACCTTGAGAACTTGACTTCTTGACTCACGGGCCACTACGTTAGTGTCTTCATGGGTTTTGCCTTTTTTTTTTTTTTTTTAAGGAAACAGAATAAAATGAACTATGTGTCTGTGTGTTTGTACAGTTCTGTGAGCTTGGACACGTGGATGGATTCATGCAACCACCACCACTGTCAGGGTACAGAACCGATTCAACACCCCAGGCAACTCCTACACGCTGCCCCCCTTGAAGGTATCTGAGCTTTCGTGGGAGGCTCAAGCTCATAAAGATCACCAGGGAAAGGTGCAGCCCTATAAAATATAAAAAGTGAAGAAAGTCTATATTCAGTATTTGAAGGAATTAGTCATTCGGGGCTGGATTACATCTACAGGGTAAGAATAAGTTCCCGTAACTCCAGGTGCTAAAAGGGTTCTTGGGTCGTCTTCCCAGGCCACACGGCTGGGCTGTGCCCTTTCCCCCTGTAAGCAAGAGCTACCTTGCTTGGGGAAGAACATCCCTGCCCTGAATGGAAACCTGACGACTTCAAGTCCCGTCCCTCCCACCCTCCACTTTGGGTATGACTTACACGAATCTGAAATCACTGGGCTGCAACCGTCAAAATTCTAAACATGTCTCAGTGTGGTCTTCTCATTAAATTTCAAGGTGCGATCATCTAGGCTGGGGGAAATAAGTGCCCAACGTCTGCACACACACACGCATCTGATCCTCCACGACAAGATAAAAGCCTAAAGAATAAACTGAGAAGAAGAAGAAAAAAAAAGCAAGATTCTGACCAGGTTTTGAACTAAAGAAATGAAAAAAAAGTTCCATTTTTTAGTTTTTTTAGTTTTTTTTTTTTTTTTGATCAAAGAAAGTGACCCATGAAGGCAAAGGAAAAACCAACTGTTTCAGCTTTGAAAAATTCACAGTGCTCCTGTGGTTAATGGGCTTGTTGAATTTTTGGAACCTTCAAAAAATATTTTTGTTGAATAATCTGATGTTCACAATTCCGCTCATCACTGCTACCCTACGGGCTTCGTCCTCTCCAGGAAGGACCTCATCAGCACGAGGGAAACAGCTTTGGGGATGGTCAGGCGCCGGGAGCTTGTGGGCTTCCAGAGGTGGAGTCACCGAGCTGTCATTCTGCCTCTGCCACTCACACTAGCCCTGTGACAGCAGGTAGCCTAATTTCTCTGAGTTTAATGTCTTCATTTTAATGGTGGAAATCACCTACACTTTATAGGGTAGTTTGAAGGGTTTAATGAGATGCTGTATACAACAAGCCCTCAGGGAATGTGATGGGTGCCTTTCCTCCCCCCCACGTAATCCACCTGCTACCTCCAGAGCCCCACCTCAACCAGCTCAGAGTTGATCTTTTTTTTTTTTTTAAGTCCATGAGAGGAAAAAGATGGTTTAATCAGCCTCCTAATTTATTCCAGGACTTTAACTTTTCCCTGGCAGGAAATGATGTTTTAGAATTAATTTTAAAACAATTACTTTTCTTTTTTTTTTTTGGTGGTTGGGGGAGTAGTTCCAGTTTAGGATCATCTGTTGAAAAGGAGAGTAGTGGGGTCAGGGCTTCTCAGTTGTACATCGGGAAAGCCTAAATTATACAGTCCTAATATACAACCCCAAGTCTTAGATGTGTCTTAGGATAGATTTTCATTCATCCAAAAAAAAAAAAAAGATTCATACAGCATGGAAGGATGGGTGGAAGGATGGATGGGTGGATGGATGGATGGATGAGTGGAAGGATGAATGGATGGATGGATGGATGGATGAGTGGAAGTATGGATGGGTGGATGAATGGATGGATGGATGGGTGGACAGATGGACAGATGGATGGAGGGAAGGATGGGTGGAAGGATGGATGGATGGATGAGTGGAAGGATGGATGGGTGGATGGGTGGAAGAATGGATGGGTGGATGGGTGGAAGGATGGATGGGTGGATGGGTGGATGGGTGGAAGGATGGATGGACGGATGGATGGATGGATGGATGGACAGATGGAAGGATGGAAGGAAGGATAGATGGATGGATGGACGGATGAGTGGAAGGATGGATGGGTGGATGAATGGATGGATGGATGGGTGGATGGGTGGAAGGATGGATGGATGGATGGATGGACAGATGGAAGGATGGATGGATGGAAGGATGGATGGATGGAAGGATGGATGGATGGAAGGATGGACGGATGAGTGGAAGGATGGATGGGTGGATGAATGGATGGATGGATGGGTGGAAGGATGGATGGACAGATGGATGGATGGATGGATGGACGGATGGATGGAGGGAAGGATGGGTGGAAGGATGGATGGATGGATGGGTGGAAGGATGGATGGGTGGATGGGTGGAAGGATGGATGATGGAAGGGTGGATGGATAGACAAGTGATAACGCAAATATTGCCAGTTGTTACCTGTGAAATCCAGGTGATGGGTGTGTGGATGTTTGCTGTAGAGTTTTCCCAACTTCTCTGTATATTTCAACATTATCACATTAAAAGGCGGGGGAGGAAAGTTTATTTCTTACTGATGCTTCGGGTCCAAGGAAGGCGGGCTAAGATTCTACTCCGTATCTTCCCCCGCTAGGATGCAGGATGATGGATCGTGGTGAAAGTGCCTGGTGGCCACGGCAATGGGAAGGGGAGCGCTGTTGGGCACTGCACGGACAGCTGGGGATTTCAGGCTGGCAGTGACAGGGCGGCTTCTGCTCACGGCCTGCTGGCCAGGGCCGCTCACACGTGGCTCTCCCAGGCCGTGGAAGTGCGATCCTATCACGCGCTCCCACAGGGGAAGGCTGGCAACACCTGGCGGGGAGCGCACGCGACCACCCTGCTGCGAACAAACGCCCAGAAAGGACTCCCCATCCTCACCCCGTCATCAGTCATCACCGACGGCACTGACGTTACAGGGCATCTTCACTGAGATCAGTGGCAGTAGGAGACCTCAGAAGCTGGTTTCCTTTCTCCTCCCCCTTCCTTCTTTTCTGGGGAGCAGAACTGACCCCCCGAAGGGTTAACGCATTTCCAAACTTCTCAGCCGGCCACTCAGCCAGCCAGCCAGCCAGCTCTTTCTAGAATCTCATCACCGTTTTATGGAGTCAGCTCATTTTCACTGAGTCAGTAAGAACACGTGGAAGCCGTCCAGAACACTTAAGAAAAGCAGAAGTTAGATCGAGGCTGACGACGCTTTTCTGAAACGGGGTACAACAGGAAAAAGAAGAAAAATATTTGAGTAAACAAGGTTTCACAACTATTCTTGACTCAACGTTTCAGAGAAGTCAGGAAGGACGTCCGAGCTGGGGTGACATTTAAGCTGGTCCTTGAGGGCCTGGCTAGGTAGGGAACGGATGGAGCGTTCCAAGCAGAGGGAACAGGCTGTGCAGGCGCCCGGGCTGGGTGGACCGCAGGGAGCAGCAGAAGTTAGCCGCGGCCGGGGGCTAGACGCCGGGGGACCACGGCTATGGCCTGCCTTGCACCGGGAGCAAATGGGAATGGGCCTCGTCCTTGCCCCGGGACAACTGTCACGTTGTATCCGTGCACTCACAGTACTTGGGATGACGTTAAAGACAAAAGATCATCTTTAAGAAATTTGCTGCGTAGAGTGCCATGGATTTCTTTTTTTTTTTTTTTTAAATTTTACGTATTTACTTGAGACAGAAAGAGAGAGAGAGAGAGAGAACACGAACAGGAGGAAGGGCAGGGGGAGAGGGAGCAGCAGGCTCCCCTGCTGAGCAGAGAGCCCAGCCTGCCCTGGGCTTGATTCCAGGACCCGGGATCATGACCTGAGGCTGAAGGCAGCTGCTTAACCGACTGAGTCACCCTGGCGCTCCAAGTGCCATAGTTCTCTTTTCTTTTTCTTTTTCATTTTTTTAGATTTTATTTATTCATTCATGAGAGACACACACAGAGAGAGAGGCAGAGACACAGGCAAAGGGAGAAGCAGGCTCCACACAGGGAGCCCGATGCAGGACTCGATCCCAGGACCTCAGGATCACACCCTGGGCTGAAGGCAGATGCTCAATCACTGAGCCCCCCGCAGGCATCCCAAGTGCCACAGATTTCTATACTGAGCACTGAATTTTGAAAAATTGCATACTTCTATTTATTGGCAGTAATTTTTAAGTCCCATTTCTTCTGTAACATGGACATGTGACAGATGCTGCCGACCTCATGGAACAGTGAGGACGAGTAAAAGACATAACAAAGAGAACCTGAGACATCATTCTAGACCTTTCCCAGATTTTAGGTGCTCTGACTTTGTCCTAACGTTTCCATCTTATTCAAAACTGGGTCTTCCTAAAAGAAACTTTATGGAGCCTGTTTTTGGAGAGTTTCTTTTCCCAGAATGTCTTAAAATATGCTACTTGAAGCTATTTACTTTCACATAATTAAAATATTGTCTTTGCATATGTTTTTGTTTTTTTAAGGAAAAAAAAAAAAAAGCATAGGTGCACCTGGGTGGCCCAGCGGTGAGCGTCTGCCTTCAGCTCAGGGCGTCACCCCAGGGTCCCGGGATCAAGTCCTGCATCGGGCTCCCTGCATGGAGCCTGCTTCTCCCTCTGCCTGGGTCTCTGCCTCTCTCTGTGTGTCTCTCATGAATAAATAAATAAAATCTTAAAAAAAAAGAAAAGAAAAAAATAGAGCAAAAACTTTGGCCATTACTCCACATCCATATCAGTAATATCCTAGGAGTTTTATCCCTTAAATACCTTCAGTTTTTCTCTTTACATTTTTAATATTTTGTTCGCAAATATATTTTGTCTTTTAAATAAAATGTACTGAATAATGCGATGTGCCAGTCACTGATACTAGGATAGTGATGTAATGGGCCAGATCTGGCTACACGTGTGGTGGATGTAGCATAAGGTACAAACTTGCCAAACACCAAGTGGCACATCTGAAACTAATGTAATATTGTGTGCCAACCCTATGCAAAAAAAAAAGGATAATTAATAAGGAAACAAATGTTAATGTGTCAGACATCATCCTAAAGATTTTACATAATTTCATTCTCATAACCATGCCTTTTGGGTAAATACTGTTACGACCTCTGTTTTCTAAATGAGAAAATTGAAGCAAAAGAGATATTAAGTGACTTACCTAAGGTCTTACAGTTGTTACGTGGATGAGCCAGGATTTTTTTTTTTTTGTTTTTTGTTTTTTGTTTTTGTTTTTTTTTTTAGCCAGGATTTGAATCGGGGTGTCTAGGTTCCAGAATCCGAAGTCCTTTTTTTCTTTTTTTTTTTTTTAAGATTTTATTTATTCATCAGAGACACACAGAGAGAGGCAGAGACACAGGCAGAGGGAGAAGCAGGCTCCATGCAGGGAGCCCGACGTGGGACTCGATCCCCGGACCCCGGGGTCACGCCCTGAGCCGAAGGCCGACGCTCAACCGTGGGGCCACCCAGGTGCCCCCGGAATCTGAACTCTTAAACACAGAGTCATGATGCCACATTTCTGAAGATAATGATGCATCCTCTTTCTAAGTAAATCAGGGTAATGACTGTGTACATCAATTTTTCTCTGATGTCCATGGAAACCACGAGCCTAGCACAGGACCGTGTCCCTATACTGTAAGGATATCCCTATCTATGATATTTTTGGACTTACTTTATCTGCTTTTTTTCTTTGTCCTCTCTCTGTGAAAAAAAAAAACAACAAAGAAACAAATTTATTTTCACTGTGCCTACCCCTACAAATTGCCCTCTTTCCTCCACTCATTCTGCTTCCGCTTTCCTAAAAGCCAGGCACCGGACCACCCTGTAAGTCAGAACTGCCTCTGCAGTAGGAGTCGCGAGGTCTTGAGAGGGAAGACCCCAGCCTTTCGTGAATGGACTTTGCAACATCTGTGACAGGGATCTTTGTCTTTTTTTTTTTTTGGCATGTTTTCTGTTCTCGACTGCGATCCAGACAGTCTGGACGGCCGGGTAAGCGACCTCTCGACAAACGAGGTGTCACAAAATATAAATTCAAGGCATTTCTACTCTCCCACCTGCTCCGAAGCGTTTGAGTCATCATCATAATTAGAAGGGTGGCCTAGTTCCTCAAGCTTCTGGGTGGCCATCTGATGCGTGGAAGTAGGGGGAGATGGCTACAGCTCGTATAAAAATAGCCCTTCCAGATGGCCGAGGGGCAAAGTTACAACTCAGCAGCTTGATATAGCTGAGCACTCAGATTTTGGAGTAGGAGGCGAGCTCGGCGAGAAGTAGCCAGAGGGACCGGGCTGGAGTCCAGTCACAGTAGAAGAGAAGCCGCCAGGAGAGATCGCTTACAGGTTCCAGGTTAGCTGTAAGATTTCCTGTTTACTTCGGCTTCATCTCCTCCCCACCTCCCTGATCCAACCCGACCTCTCAGCCCCAAGGAAAGACACACGCTTCTTTTTTTTTTTTTTTTTTAAGGGACCGCAAGGTAGGGGCCTCCACCTTACATCGTAAAGGGCCTTAGAATTCTATGAGCCTCGCTCCGTGCTTCCTCCGATGCGAGCCAAGGGAGACGCGCGGGGTGGTGAGCACTTGGGCGCGGGCAGCAGCAGGTGGCGGCTCCCGGGGCTGTGGCCGGGCCCTCCTCCCCGGCAGGTGGGTGCTCCCACCGGCCCGGCGCCCAGCTCGGCGTGAGGCAGCCCGCACTCAGAGGTTATAGAGCCTCTCGTTAAAAGCAAAACAAAAAAAAGGACATTTGCAGAAGCTGTGCTATTGCGTCCATCCCTCAACACAACTACACGCAAGCTCTGGCAGCTGAGTCACGAGCGCGAAACCTCGCTCCACACGTGGAAACCTTTACTCGTCGACACATCCAGCTCCCATAGTGCTCCACCAGCTAATACGTCTGCGTTTCTACTGGATGTTCTGGAAGAAGACCTAAGCCTCCGTCCGGCCTTAATCCATGGCTTAGCTCAACCTGGGTGCCAGTAATCGAACGTGGGGTTTCTTTTTCTTTTTTTTTTTTTAAAGATTTTATTCATTCACGAGAGACACAGAGACACAGGTGGAGGGAGAAGCAGGCTCCCTGCAGGAGCCCGACGGGGGACTCGATCCCCGGACCCCGGGGTCACGCTCTAAGCTGCAGGCGGCGCTGAACCGCTGAGCCACCCGGGATGCCCGAATGTTGGTTTTCAAAATACAGAAATGGGGAATGGGTTAATGCTTGTGTTAGCAGCCCTCGTAACGCACGCTGTTATTTTTTGACAAACAAAGGAATTGAGACACACACTGTTCTCTTTCAGCGCCCAGCACGGGTGGCCCAGAGCCCGGGGGTTGCTGTGCCCTGCTGGCCCCACAGCCTCACTGTGGGGAAGCGACCCGGAGGGGCCGCGGGTTTGGGGCCGGCCTTGCAAATGCGGTTCCGTGGCCCTCATCACATGGGCCTCCTAACCCAGCAGGTGCCCCCGGGGAGCCCTCATCAGATGGGCCCCCTAACCTGGCAGGTGCCCCCGGGGAGCCCTCATCAGATGGGCCCCCTAACCTGGCAGGTGCCCCCGGGGAGCCCTCATCAGATGGGCCCCCTAACCTGGCAGGTGCCCCCGGGGAGCCCTCATCAGATGGACCCCCTAACCCGGCAGGTGCCCCCGGGGAGCCCTCATCACACGGACCCCCTAACCCGGCAGGTGCCCCCGGGGAGCCCTCATCAGATGGACCCCCTAACCCGGCAGGTGCCCCAGGGAGCCTCGGGGAGCAAATGAGCAAACGCACAACCAGCTGCTCAACTAGCCTTCTGCAGGACTACAGGATCCTCGCTTGCCAGGGGACGGCGACAGCACCGCGCACCACGGGACTTCGGCTCCGTCGCCTCCCCACCTCCCTTGACTCACTCCGACCTCTGCTTCTGGAGGAAATGTCTGTGGTCCTTAGGGCCTGCATCCTCCCTGCGCGGGGTCAGGGACCGGCCCGTGGCTACAGCACCGGGGCGGGCAAGGAGGCGGCCCTCCTGGCGTCCCTCCCCCATCGCGACAGCACGTCCCGAGGCCCTGTGACCTGGGAGCCGCAGCGGTCATCACAGGAGGAGGACGCAGGCCGGTGGGGTGCGGTGCCGTCTGACGGTGCACCCGGTGCAGCGTCTATGCAGCCTCTCAGAGCGCTGCTGAAGCGCCCCGCCGCCCTGGGGTAAGCGTGCTGCCTGCAGTCCCGGGGTCCCCCCTTGTAGCTGGACACCTGGACGGGCCGGCCCGGAGCGGGGTCCTCCAGCTGGGCGGCTCCCGCCTCCAGTGACAAGAAGACTCGGAGCACGCCGTTCCAATACCTTTATTAAGAAATATCAGAAGTTCGTTACAGTTCCACAGGCAGGTTTACAAAGTCCCAGAGGAGGGGGACGCAGGGAGCCCACCATATGCGTATGATACGTCGGGAGCGTGCCAGCCAGGTGACCCTACAGCAGCCGTCCCCTCGGGTTACCCCGACAATGCCTTGGCCCACGTCTACCGGGCCGCAGCGGAATCCCTGAAGTTACCTGGAAGAGTTCTAATGTGTTCTAGATCGTCCTGAAACACTTGTCCTCCAGTCATCGTGGTTCCCGGGGAAGGGCCGACGTGTCCCCGACCTGTCCCCAGGAGGCGCAGCCTGGGGGGCTCTCCGGCAGCCTGGCCCAGCTGCACGGCACCCCCCCCCCCCCGGCATCACACTTGGGAGAGAACCCACACACATGGTTTTGTGTTTTATCTTTTTATTTAGCATTTACCAAGAACAGGGCGATCACTCAACTTGGCAACGACACACCGGCGGCCCCGCAGCCGAACCGTTGGGAGCGGGCGCCACCGTCCCGCGCCACCGAGCTCCTCGCAGCGGTCGGTGGCCGGGCGCAGGGACAGCGACGCGTTATTACAGTGGGGGGCTTCTCGGGGACGGGGCGTCACAACCTTTCACGTCGGGGACGGAACATCGGAAGGGAACGGACACTTGCAGAATAACCGGGGCCGGTGAGGGCATCGGCACCCGAGGGGCAAGAGAGGCTGGGTGCCTTGGTGAAGGCCTGCGCTGGGTTACCCGAAAGGGGGCGTCGGAAGGGGCCGACCCGCACCGTCGGGGAGAGGCGGCCTCAGAGGAAGGACTCCTTGTTCACCCACATGAGGCTGCGCGTCTCGTTGGGCTTGCACTCGTACTCGATGACGGAGAAGGGGCTTCCCCACTGGCAGTGATCTCGCTTGTGGTAATTGTAGAACTTGACCTGCCACACCGTCTCGAAGGTCCCAATGTCGGTGAACTGCGGGAAGACAAACGCGCCGTAAGGACCTCGCTCTGCGCAGACGGGGCCTGCGTAACCAGGACTCCTGGGTCTGCAAGGTTAGGCCCCCACTGGGACGAGCTATTTGCCTTTAGGACGAGCTGTTTCCCAGAAACGCTGCCTGCAAGTCATGCTTCCCCTAAGACCCTAATCCCATCGTACGAGAGCCGTTTGCTGTCGCACCGTCTTTAATAAACACGACTCCCCAGACCAACCCGTTTTCCAAATTCCATGATCCGAAGGAAACCGCTCTCTGAATCTCGGGCTTTGCGAGCTTGCCACGAAGGGAGGGGGTGGGGGTTAGGAAGAGAAGAGGGGATAGTGTTTGATGGTGACCTGGTTTCTTTTTCTTTTTTTAAAGATTTTATTTATTTATTCACGATAGAGAGAGAGAGAGCATGAGAGAAGGGCAGAGACACAGGCAGAGGGAGAAGCAGGCTCCATGCAGGGGGCCCGACATGGGACTCGATCCCGGGACCCCAGGAACACGCCCTGAGCCGAAGGCAGGCGCTTAAACCGCTGAGCCACCCAGGCTGCCCCTGGCTTCTATTTCAAAAGACGTTCGTGCAAAATAGCATAAGCACAAAATCACGAAACACAAGACAACTGTCCTTCCATCAGTAATTTCGTTTCCAGGGAAGGATATTTTCTCGGAAGCACGTGTTTGTCAAAGGCCCTGCTTGAGCTTTTAAAAATACCGTTGAGGGTTTCCACGTCAGAAATCCGTGCCCGCAAAGCATTTATTTAAATATGTTTTCTTTTACTAGGTGCTCTTTAGTTTTCAGCCACTAGATGTGACATGGAGCCTTGACTAGAACTTGTTCATAACGGACAGTATATTATTTACGTCTCTGGTTTATGTGCTTAGTTGTCAGTTATCTGGTTATGGTGCCAACACATACCTTCTGTATCATCTACAGAAGTGCTTTGAACATCAATTTTTTTTATCTTAAATGATAGTAGTTTGCTGTATCTAACATAGGTAAATAAATCAGTGAATGTAATTCAGTCTTTTAAGTTAGGGATACTGCATAAGGCGATGGTGTATCTCATATATATGTCACGCACAGTATGTTTCTTGTGTGTCCCATGGATATGCCACTGTGTCAGTCCTAGTTATTTATAAAAAGAAAATTGTTTCATAATAATGATCCTCTGTCTTCCATATTAAAAACTTTTTAAAATGCAAAAAAAAAAAAAAAAAAGAAAAGAAAAAGAAAAGAAAGAAAGAAATCCGTGCCCGTGGCTCTGGCTTCGATTATCCACTAACCCAGACCCACATTCGAGTACCTACTATGTGCTTTGCACACATGAAAACGTGCATGGTTCTTGCCCTCGAGAAGTTTGCGTTCTGCCTCCAGAAGGTGGGCCCTGCAGATCGCGGCACAGAACTCGCCTGGGCCCTAAGCATGCAATTCCCTTGTAGCTGAGAAGAGGGCAGAGAATACCCTAGGGGCCCCCGGGCAGGTGCTCAAGTGTCCTGCGGGGTAGCCTGACCCTGCTACTGCCTCCTGGAGCTATTTAGGGGATCTGGCATTCAGCAGCATGATGCCTGTCGTTATTTTCTCCTCTGACCCTCTCCTGTCATGGGAGGGGACAGGGACTGACTTGGCAGCGTTCTTAGACCTGTCGGGCGCCAGAAGACGTGGAGGGCGGCAGGGCAGTGAGCAATAGGAGCCTCAGCCTGAGGCCGCTGCAGGAGGAGGGCGATCAGGTGCTCCCCAGATGGCTTTCCAAGATGCTCTCAAAATTATATCCTGCACCATTGCCTCATCCTGCTAATTCGATCCCAAAACAAGGTTTGGCTTTCCTTTGGGAAATGTGCCTGACTGGAAATACCAGGTGATCTACCTAGATTCCCTAGCTCTTTCCCCAAGTAAGAGAAGAAAGTATCTTTTTCTAGAGAATCACGGCTTCGGGCAGCCCAGGTGGCTCAGTGGTTTAGCGCCCTTGACCCCGGGGTCCCAGGATCGAGTCCCATGTTGGGCTCCCTGCATGGAGCCTGCCTCTCCCTATGTCTCTGCCTCTCTCTCTGTGTCTCCCATGAATAAATAAATAAAATCTTTTTTAAAATGTTACTTTTATAATCATAAAGAATGTTAAAAATGGTGAAATGGATTTATCTCTAAAACAATAACATAAATATCCTCTTAACCCTAGGCATTTCATGAATTCTATCAAGGATACATATACATGTCAGTGAAAAGATGACAACTTTGTTGACAGTAAGCTAGCGGCGGGAAGAATAAATTGAAATCTCATTTTATAAATCACCAAGATTTTTAAAGAGGGACGATGATGAGGATTGTGATTATTACCATGATTTGACCAGCACAGGGCATTGCACATTTTAAGTGCAATTGAATTACATTACGTTACAAAAATACTTTACAAACACCAATTAATCTTTGGAGCAAAGCAGCTCTAGACTATGCTAGGTAAGTGGGAGAAACATCACTGAGGCCTTTCTTGAGATGGATATAAATAAAAGTTGGTTGTAAAAACAAAAACGAAGATGATGATGACCACAGGCGAGAAAAACCTGAAGACGTGATGCTGTGTCTGAACAACCTTAAAATTAAGAAAGTCTGAATGTCACAGTGATGTGGGAAATAAAGAAGAGAACTTATTAAGTTCCCTCACTACCTACACCTAAGAATGACAAGTCCTTGAAACAGGCAGAGGGACCTTCCTATAGGAACCCAGCGGCCTCGATGCTGATGCTTTGCTAAGGGCAACAGGCAATCTTAGCCTGACCCCCAGGGTCCTTAAGTCAACTTTACCATGTCAAAATTCCTTTGGAAACTTCCTTTATCTCTACCCCCTTTCCCAAGATCATCTTCCAAGCACACGACTCCCAGTATACATCTGAAGAGTCTCATGAGACGGAGTTCTTACTAAACAGTAATAAGTGATATTTTCCTAACAATAGCTAGCCCCCTAGGGTCCTGGAAACCCTGTTTCCGAAATACCTGGGAGGCTTCCACTCTCCCTGACCCCCTCTCAACTTGAAAGTATATAATGGGCCACACTCCCCATGACCCCAGTGCGGCTCTTTCTGCCCCCAGGCCCATCCCTGTGCTTTAATAAAACCATCTTTTTGCATCAAAGACACCTCAAGAATTCTTTCTTGGCCGTCGGCTTCAAACCCGAACATCTCTCCTACATCAACCATTCTCAGGGACACAGGAGACCAACGTAGAAATCTGCTGATGGCAACAGTCAGAGCTACAGATATGGGAGGTTTAGGTGCTTCTATTCCGGTTTCTCTCTCTTTTACTAGTGTTGGACCCCAGGTCATGTTGTAGTTAATTGCCGCCTACTATGCATATATTTTTTCTGTGCCTTAGTTGTTCTAAGGCATGAGCCTTCTTCCTTTTCTTTCTTCTGGAGATCTATTTCCAGGATGGATGCCTCACCACCTGGCTCAGAATTTCTTCTCCTCGAATGTAAGGAGCAGATGGGGTCCCGAAAGCTGACATTTTTCTTAAAGAACAGAAGCAACTACACAGTCTCTCTACTCCCTCCCAACCCATCTGTGCCTTCCAAGGAAAACCTACCCAGTCGGCCTGTGTGATGCAATGCACACACAGGTAGGATTCTGTGCAAATGCATGGCATTCTGTATTTTATACAACACCTCACATGGGCCATTCTGCTTAGGTCTTTTGACTGGTTTTAGCTTCCCTGTTTCACAGATGAAAGACTAAGATTCAGAGAGGTTAAGTGACTGCCCCACGTCTAGGTTATGCAGCCGACTAATGAGAGGAGAAGGTCAAGGACTTAGGATTCCTAATTACTTTTTTTTGAAAGATTTTATTTATTTATTCATGATAGACACACACACACACACACACACACACACACACACACAGACAGAAGCAGAGACACACAGGCAGAGGGAGAAGCAGGCTCCATGCAGGGAGCCTGACATGGGACTTGATCCTGGGTCTCCAGGATCACGCCCCGAACTGAAGGCGATGCCAAACCGCTGGGCCATCGGGGCTGCCCGGGATCCCTAATTCCTATCTAGAAACTAGGATCACTGTACCAAACTGCTTCTAGAAGGAAATTTGTTAGAGGTTAATTTTTCTCTGAGTGAAAACATATACGGATTGTCATGTGTAGGATGCTTTAGGACACTACCATGCACTAAACGTGTGCATCTCCCCAAAATTCGTATGTCATGAGGGTGGAGTCCTCATGAATGGGATTAATGCCCTTTAAAAAACAGACACGGGATGGACGATCTCTATGTCCTTTTTCATGTGAGGATACAGCCAAAAAAGCAACTGTTTTGAACCAGCAAGAGGGCTCTCATCAGACACCGAATCTGCGGGTGCCCTGGTCTTGGACTTCCAGCCTCCAGGACCATGAGAAATAAATGCTTGTTGTTTAAGCTGCCCAGTCTCTGGTATTCTAAAAGTGACACTCTACTATAGACCTGGATGTATTATTTTTCTTAGCGTCCTGCAAGTTGCAGACTTTTTTATTTTACGTTTTTATTTTACAACTGACGTGGAAGAGAATCCTCGGATTCCAAGGAGAAGAGATTCATCCGTCATCTTCAGTAACAAGGAACCCCCAAAGTTTGTTTTATTTATTTATTTTATTTTTTATTTTATTTTATTTTTTAAAATAACTTCTATGGTCTTAGAACCAAATGGCCTAGAATCACTAGGATACTTCGTCCCACTCACCATGCCACTTAGAGACATAAGAAGTTCACCAAGAATTAGGTCCCTCAGAAATCCATTGACTCGAGAGCACAGAACAACATGATTATATTGGTAGAGACATGATGTCACCTCATTGGTGAACAAATTCAGTATAACAAGCATTTGTGGCTTTTAGTGTGGTATGACCTATGGATTCCTACTGGATTCGCAGCCTCTCTGCTCCTGTCCTGCTTGAAGTTTTATGAGTAAATACATGCTTTGCATTTCTCTTATTGAATAGATAGGACAAAAGGTTCTGAGAATTATAAAGTATGTTTAACTTTATAAGAAACTGTCAAACTTTTCCTAAGTGATTGCACCATGTTACAGTCCTACCAGCAATGAGTGCGTTAGCTGCTCTACATCCTCTCCAGCGCTTGGCATTGCCAGTCCTCTTAACTTTACTCAGTCGAGTGGAGAAGAATGATGATAAAGAACAGAAATTAAAAAAAAAAAAGAACAGAAATCAGTGAAATAGAAAAGAAAATAATGATAAATAAAAGACTATAAGGAAAGACTCTAGAGGGAAAAAATAATGATAAGTAAAAAGTAATGAAACCAAAATCTGGTTTTTTGATGATGTCTTAAAACTTGATAAACTCCAGGGGCACCTGACTGGCTCAGCTGGTAAAGCATGCAACTCTTAAACTCAGGGTCATGAATTTAAGCCCCACACTGTGTGGGGGAGTCTACTTTAAAAAATGATAAAATTTAAAAACTAATAAGCCCCTAAAAAAACTGAGCAAAAAAAAAGATAAAACAAACGACCAATATCAGGAATGAAAGAGATGCAATCACTATTGATCCTAAAGACCTTAAATTGGGAACTTTATGCCAATACAGTTAATGAAATGGACAAATTCCTGGCAAGATACAAACTATCAGTAAACCTCCATCTACTAAAGAAATGGTATCTGTTGTTACAAATCCTCCTGGAGACAAAATTTCAGGCCCAAATGGCTTCACTGATAAATTCAGATATTAAAGGGAAAAATTCCAATTCCGCATAAATTCTTTCAGACCACAGAGGAAGAATACTTCCCAGTACATTCTATGAAGCCAATGTTAACACCAAAACTTGGCAAAGATGTTATCAGCAAAATTGTAGACAAAAATTCCTCATGAGCTTATGCATAAAATTTGTTTCTACTTTTTATTTGTTTGAAATATGAGTAAATCAAATCCAGCAATGGGCTTTTACAACAGTACCAAGAGAGTTTTATTCTTGGAACTCAGGGATGGTTCAATATTTTTAAATCCCTGTAATCGACCATATTGACAAAAATACAGGAGAAAAGCCATTATCATCATATCCATAGATGCTGAAAAAGCATTTGGCAATTCAACATCCATCCATGATAAAAACTCTCAGGAAACTAGGAATTGAAAGGAAGTTCTTCAATCTGCCCAAGGGGCATGGACAAAAATTAAAAAACTGTAGTTAACATCACCCTTGGTGGTAAGAGACTGAGCTCTTTCCCTATAAGATGGGAAATAAGGCAAGAACATCCGCTCTTACTATTCCTCTTCAGCATTGTGTTGAAGGTCCTAGCCAGTACCTTATGGCAAGAGGAAGAAAAAAAGAAAAAGTAAAACTGTTTCTATTTACGGGTGAACATCTGTTTGCACAAAATACTAAGCAATATAATAAAAAGCTACAAAAATTAATAAGCGAGTTTAGCAGGTTTGTAAGACACAATACCAATTCACAAAAATTACTCTATTTCCTAAAGAAATACACCAGCACTGAACAACTGGTGTTATTTTTTTTTAATAGTTCACCAATTCTGTAGGTGGAAATTAGCATTGCACTATTTACACGTATATTTTCACCAGTAGTGAAATTAAGCCATTTAAAAATGTATTTATTGAGGGGCAGCCCGAGTGGCTCAGTAGTTTAGCGCCACCTTCAGCCCAGGGCGTGACCCCGGGGTCCCGGGATGGAGTTGTGGAGCCTGCTTCTCCCTCTGCCTGTGTCTCTGCCTCTCTCTGTGTCTCTCATAAATAAATAAATAAATAAATAAATAAATAAATAAATAAATAAAAATAAATAAATAAATAAAATATTTAAAAATATATATTTATTGGTCATTTGTATTTCTTCTTCTGTGAATTGCCTATTTATTTTTGCTTACTTTCCCATTTCCCTATCCTATTGTTATTTTTTTTCCCCTCACTGGTTTCGAAGAATTCTTTGTATATTAAGTTACAGATCTTGCCAAATGACTGCACCGAGTTGACACAAAGGAACCACTCTTGTGTTTGGGAGGACCCGGTAGGGCTACCTACCTCCGCACACCTGGCCTCATCACAAGGTCACAGGCCTCCTTGCCGTATTCCCCCAAACTCACCCCCCGCCCCGTCCCCCACTGACGAGAGCCAGCAAGAGGGGAACAGTGGGACTGGTGCAGAGTCTCCACCTGGCGTGTCCCCCTGGAGGCACCGCATGGGGCACCGGGCACATTAAGGAACAAGCCAACGCTGCCGTTTGAAATGGAGCTTGAGAGCTTGCGAGCTCGGTATTGCTGGAGTCACTCCCAGCACCGGGGCCCCTGGAATGATCTGAATAAAGAGATCAACTGCCATCAATCCAAGGCAGAGAGCATTCAAGGACCTCCTGCCTTCAGCCTCAGTGGGCAGCAAAGGGCAGGCCGAAACCCAGGGCGAGTAGCTTAGGAGATCGTGCACGCTTTCACGGATTGCTACTTGCCTTTTAATTTAAATCCTCTTAATGAAAATTTACTTTACCTTTAGGATGTTTGACAGAAATTTTAGAGCGCATGTAATCAAAGCTTTTAATTTTTAGCTTTGGCCATCTCCCGTTTCTTTTCATTCAAGTTTTTTAAAAGTTGGCTTCTTACAGTTAGTTAGCCCCTTGATCCATCTGGAATATATTTTAGAGTATGGTATCGGGAAAGAGTAACAGTGACATTCCCCTCAAGTAGCCAATAGTCTCAGCATTATTTAGTTAATGATTTAAAAATTAAAAAAAAAACTTAAAAATTCATTTTTTTTAAAAAGATTTTATTTATTTATTCATGTGAGACACAGAGAGAGAAGCAGAGACAAAGGTAGAGGGAGAAGCAGGCTCCCTGAAGGGAGCCCAATGTGGACTCGATCCTAGGACCCTGGGGTCATGACCTGAGTCAAAGGCAGATGGTCAACCACTGAGCCACCCAGGTGCCCCCCCCCAAAAATACTTTGACGTAACTTTACACTCTTAAGAAGCTGCTCTTGTATACCTTTAATTCAGCTTCCCTTACTGGATTCCCCTGCTTAGTCAATTAGTTTACTCAGACATTTCATGACTTCCTTGTCTCTGAAAGTGTGGTTGTGTCTGTAATTTACAATACTGAAGCTTGAAACATTGATGACAAAAGTCATAAAATAGGTTCAGAGCCACGTGGGTCTTTCATTACTAGAATAAAATTCGAATTTAACATTAGAACTGCTGACTGGATCAGGAAACCTTCTTTAATTTCTATGGTTTTCCTTAGAATCAGCCTCTTGCAGATAAGATACAAATACACGGCCAATGCTCTTACCAACAGCCATGTGATCAACTCTTGGAAAAATCAGCTGTCAATCACTTGCTGCTTTTGGTCATGGACAATATATGTAGGAATCTAGGCTTTACTATTGGGACTCACAAAATGCTAATCCCATCTTAAACCCTTTGTAAGAGGATGTAGAACTATAAACATATAAATCAAGATCGAACAAGGGGAAAGCAAATAACAAAATCTAAAATTACGGAAAAAACAAAATAGAGTGCCAACCGTGTGGAAAAATAACTTTCTCAAATTTAAATAGAAGAAATCCTAAAGGAAAATGTGAGAGATGTAATTACGTTTCTATACAATGGAAAATGTAACCAAAGCAATACTGGGAGAAATATGACAGATACGACAGATTTTTTAAAAAAGATCTTTACTAGGACTCTGATTTTTAAAGGTTTTATTTATTTGGGACAGAGAGGGAAAAAGAGTGCATTGTGCATGCACACAAGTAGGGGGAAGGTCAGAGGGAGGGAGCGAGAGAGAAACTCAAGCAGGCTCCGCGCACTGAGTGTAGAGCCAGATGTAGGGCTCAATCCCACGACCCCTAGATCATGACCTGAGCTGAAATCAAGAGTTGGAGGTTTACCAACTGAGCCACCCAGGTGCGCCTCACGACTCTGATTTGTAAAAAATAATCTTTGATAGAAATATTAACAAAACATGAAAAAACCAATTTACACACACAAAAATAAAATTAAATGTTGAAATAAATGTTCATTCTTATAAATGATCGTAAAAATTAAATTAGGAAATTTATTTTTTAAAGTAATTCCCAATGTTGTCATAATTAGAGCAAAGCCACTAGGTTTCCATATTGTTAGTAATGCTGTAAAATGGCACGTACAACACATTGTAAAAATACCTGAAATGGCCGTTATGTGGGAACAGCTGTAAAATGCATCTCTCTTGACCGAACAATTTTACTCCTATTGAAGCAGTAGCACAGAATTATTCATGATAGCACTTTTTATGATGAGAACAACTGACATATCTAACATCTGGGGAGTAATCTGATCATTACGGAACAGCATGACAGAGTCTTAGGTTGTCATTGAAATTCTAACAATGAATATGTAGAATGTTGGACAAATAAAATGGACAAATAGAATGTTGGACGTAATAAAATGGTTGCAAAGATAAAATGTATAAATGTGGAAGGGAATCTGAAAATGAAGTGGGTCAGAATGTGAGGATTACTGTTGCTTTAGAAATTTGCTCAGATTTCTGAAAATTGTGTTATTTCACATTTTTTAAAAAACCATGTCTATCTTTTGAGATGCTGGGATGTGTTCCCAGTCCTCCTCTCTCTGTCTGTTCCCAATAAAAAGAAATCCTACAGAGACTTGTTGGCCTTCAGTTCTATCAGTGTATTCCTAAATGATAGTATTCAAAAATCTGACTTTCTTCATCACATAACGAGTATCATCCCCTTAAGGGTCAAAAAACAATCAATCAACAATTTGTAACCCTTATACCAAGTGTTCCTTCTTCTCTCAACTCTCAAACTCTCATTAATTATTTATTCCTTTCTCCAGAAAAACTATCCCCCAAATTTTGGATTAGAATACGACCCTTGGCATATGCTCCAAGGGTACCACTACTTTTTTTTAAAAGCATACTTTGTATGATAAAATTATTTCCTTTATTATCGATAATCATGTAAAGTATGTTTTCCTCCTCTGGTTTAGAAGCTCCATAAAGCCAGAAATGTCTGTTTTGTTCATTGATACTCTCCTGCTGCCTGACAGGTAGGCTATCCCCGTATATTTGTTGATGAATCAAACAAACAAAAAAAATAAAACAGAAATCCAAAAACCCTAAATAAAATATTAGCATATTGAGTTTAGTGATATATTTTTTAAAATACTTAATTTTTAAGTATGGTTTGTTTTAGGAAATAAAGGGTAGCATGTTATATAATTATTACATCAATGTATCAAAGGAGACAAATTTTCTCCATAGATGAGAAAATAAATTAGATAAAATTCAACACATCTCCCGATCAAAAAAAAAAAAGTCTCGAGGCGTCTGGGTGGCTCAGTTGGTTAATTGTCTCTCTCTCAAATAAAGAAAATTAAAAAAAAAATCTCTTAATGAGCTAGAAAAAGGATGCTTTAACATGATAAATATTTAAAACTAACATTGTGCCTAATAGTGAAACCGTGAAGGCAAGGATGCCGCTTCCCATCATTAATAAGCAACATTATTCTAGGAACATCAGCCAATGGCACAAGGCTAGAAAGAAGAATCAGAAAATGACAGTTGTATGTAGATTACAACTACCAATCTGAAAAGCCTAAGATTAAACGAAGAATTTCAGTAAGCAAGTTCGGTAAGGCGGCCAGTTACAGAATACACGGACATACTATGAAAAAGCAATATACTTAAAACAGTGCAGTATTAGCACGAGAATAGCCGATCAACGGAATAGAGTGTAGAAAGAGATTTAATTTTTTTGCCATATAAGAAATTACTATGGAACTGACCATTGAAGAAGCATGGATTATTTAATTAATTGTATTGGGATATTATGGACAAATAGACCCCAATATGAAGCTGTGCATCAATATAATATTTCATAGTTTCATGCTATTTCTTTTTTTTCTTAAGGGGAGACACCGACTTTTTTCCCCCCACGGTTTCTGTTTGCCCCGACACCCCCACGCGGGCCTTACCGGCATCGTGATCTGGATGGGTTGCCGTTCTCCGCTCTTGGTTGGGGCCACCCCTTCTGTGTCATAGATGCCCGTATAAACAACTCGGTCCCCATCTGGCTCCTTCGACTTCAGCTCCAGCGGGACAAGCACGCCACCAATGGAAATGTTCCTGCAATGGACGAGAGGTGACTATATATGGTAGGAATTAACTTAGGCACCCTGTCCTGGTTTGGACCATAACCCTAGGCCGGAATCCTACAGGGTTTGGCTAAAGGGGACATCTGATGGGGAGGAAAGTTCGGAAAGGTGAAGACGCTTGAGTTCTCCAACTTACCAGTCGTGTGACCATAGACTAATGACTTAATCTCTCTGGACTGACCTTAGTATTCTCATCCAGAACACTTGTCCGAGGTGGAGCCGGATTATCATTCGCCTCTATAGTTTCTTATCTCTGGAGCTATTAAAAACTTGCCCATCCCCAGTCTCATCTCAAACCCTAGAACTTAGAATTCAATATGGTCAGGTCTGGTTTGGCCACTGGTAAATTTAATTTAAGGTTCTCTAGATGATTCCAACATGCAGAAAAACCACTGAACTCGTTCTTTAATGATTTCTTCTGTTCGAACAATCAGAGATCCCGTGATCTAGGGCCGCACAAGCAGAAATTCTCACTGGCATCATTCCTTTATGTTAAACCGGGATTCTCCAGGTTTAGTCCCTGGAGCAGCAGTGTCTATCACCTGCCAAGGTATCAGAAAACAAAATATTAAGCCCCACCCCAGACATAGTAAACTGGAAATTCTAGGGTGGGCTCGGCCATCTGTGTTTTAAGAAGCCTTTGAGGTGATTCTGACACTCAAGCTTAAGAACTACTAGGTTAGGGCAATGAAAAATCCTTGATAAAAATCAAAGTGCAGGGGCACCTGGGTGGCTCAGGTGGTTAAGTGCCTTTGGCTCAGGTCGTGCCTTTGGCTCAGGTCGTGATCCCTGGGTTCTGGGACCCAGTCCCACAACCAGCTGCCTGCTCAGTAGGGTCTGCCTTTCCCTTTGCCCCTCCCCCCTGCTCTTGCACAGCTTCTCACTCTCAAATAAATAAAATCTTAAAAACATTACAGTGTGAAGAGAAAAAAAAATAGTCCTGTCATTAAAAAAAAAAAAATTTTATGTATTCCTGAGAGAGAGACACAGAGAGGCAGAGACACAGGCGGAGGGAGAAGCAGGCTCTCTGCAGGGAGCCTGATGCAGGACCTGATCCTGTGACCCTGGGGGTCACGCCCTGGGCCCAAGGCAGACCCTCCACCTCTGAGCCCCCCCAGGCATCCCTAATCCCGTCCTTAACACAGATTCGTTTTACATTAGTTTAAAACAAGAGAACCACGGTGAAGAAAATGAGATGTAGGACAGATAACTTGGGAGAAGGGGTTGCGAGGGAAGAAGGGACAGGAAAAGTCTGGGCTGTGTGGAAGTGCAGGGAACGCGGGGAAGCGCCAAGGTAACCCATGCACGTGGCTGCAGGGCTGGTGACACAGGGGTCAGAGCGCCTGCCACCTCGCAGTGGGGCTCTAGGGCCTTGGATTAGGGCCTGACACCTGGAAGGCCTACACCGCCCCGATGAAGGCCTGCCCGCGGCCCTGCGGCTCTGGAAGGTGTGCAGGGGGCTCGGGGCCTCCCGGGCTAGGGCGCCAGGTGCGGGGCTGGCCCCCCGCTGCCCGGGTGGGGCGGGAGAGGTCACTGCGGCCACAGACAAACCAAGGGACATCCTTTGGTTGCAGGGATGGCGCCGTGTCACCGGGACGAGCAGACATGCCCCGGGGTCGCGGCCGCGGGAGGGGGGAGCATCCCTCGGGGAGGGAGGAGCATCCCTCGGGGAGGGGGAGCATCCCTCGGGGAGGGGGGAGCATCCCTCGGGGACCCCCCTCCCCGCGCCTCTGCGCCTCCTCGCGCATCCTGGCCCCGGCGGCGGGCGGACTGCGGCAGGGGGAGCAGCGGGGAGCCCCGGGGCACGGGGAGGGGGCGCCGAGGCCTGGGCACCAGGGGTGGCACGTTGACAGGGACCCCCGCGCCCCCAGGCTGGCCTCCTGCCGCCCTGTAAACACCCCTGGGCGCGACGGGTGGGCGGGAGCGAGAGGGGAGGCGGGGGCAGGCGCGGGGGCAGGCGCGGGGGCAGGGGCAGGACCGGGGACCCCCCCCCCCCCCGGCCGCGCCTACTCACTCGACCTGCAGGCTGCTGGGCTTGAGCTTCACCTCCACCTTGTAGGACGAGCCGGTGAGCAGCTTGATGGTGCGGTTCTGGCCGAAGCGCTGCCCGTCCACCTTGAAGAAGACGGGGCCGTCGTTGGGCTGGATGCGCAGCGCGATGGAGAGGCGCACGGCGCCCGGCAGGTCCCCCATGGCTGCGCGCGCGGGGGCGGGGGCGCGCGGGGCGGGGCGCGGCGCGGGGGCGCGGGGGGGCGCGGGGGGCGCGGGGGGCGCGGGGGGGCCCGCCTCGGGGCGCGGGCTGCGGGGGCCGGAGCATCCGCCGCGCTGCTGGGGGCGCGGCCCGCAGGCCCGGGGCTGGGCGGCGCGGCCGGAGGGGACTTAATCCTGTTTACGCGCCGCCATCCCTGCGGCCGCGGGGGGGACGTGGGGCGCCTCCTGGACACGCGCGGGGCGGGGCGGGGGTGCGCGGGTGCGGGGGGGGGTGCAGCGGTGCGGGGCTGCCGGGCTCCGGGGTGCAGGGCTGCAAAGGTCAGGGGTGCAGGGGTGCAAAGGTCAGGGGTGCAGGGGTGCGAGGGTGCAGGGTGCAGGGGAGCGGGGGTGCAGGGTGCAGGAGTGCAGGGTGCAGGGGTGCAAGGCTACGGGGTACAGGAGTACAGGGGTGCAAGGCTACGGAGTGCAGGAGTGCAGGGTGCAGGGGAGTGGGGGTGCAGGGTGCAGGGGTGCGGAGTGCAGGGTGCAGGGGCTGGCCGAGGCCTGCGGAAGCCGTAGCTGGCGAATCGGGCGGGCCCGGGAGGCGGAGGAGGCCGCGCGGGCAGGGGAGACGCGGCAGGAAACCGCTACTCACTAGCCAGTGATTTAAATTTCAGGAAATGCGAGTCTTTCCAAGGCTTAGGGGAAATGGCCGCGGGAAGGCGCAGGTCCAGATAATGCGCCCTGAAAGCGACCCTGGACTGGAAATGTGTGCAAGGAAAAGAAAATCACATATATATATGATTTATATGATGATCATACATACATGCAAGAAGAAAACAAAATAATATATATATGATTTATATGATGACCATACATACATGCAAGAAGAAAACAAAATAATATATATATGATTTATATGATGATCATATATGTGCAAGAAAAAGAAAAACAAAATAATATATATATGATTTATATGATGATCATATATGTGCAAGAAAAAAAGCAATGTCATATATATATGATTTATATGATGATCATATATATGCAAGAAAAAGAAAAAGAAAATCATATATATATGATTTACATGATGATCATATATATGCAAGAAAAAGAAAAGCAATGTCATATATATATGATTTATATGATGATCATATATATGCAAGAAAAAGAAAAAGAAAATCATATATATATGATTTACATGATGATCATATATATGCAAGAAAAAGAAAAGCAATGTCATATATATATATGATTTATATGCAAGAAAAAGAAAATCATATATGATTTATATGATGATCCTATATGTATGCAAGAAAAAGAAAATCATATATATATGATTTATATGATGATCATACATACATGCAAGAAAAAACCAAAATAATATATATATATGATTTATATGATGATCATATATGTGCAAGAAAAAGAAAAGCAATGTCATATATATATATGATTTATATGCAAGAAAAAGAAAATCATATATATGATTTATATGATGATGCTATATATATGCAAGAAAAAGAAAATCATATATATATGATTTATATGCAAGAAAAAGAAAATCATATATGATTTATATGATGATCCTATATATATATGCAAGAAAAAGAAAATAATATGTATATGATTTATATGATCATATATACATACAGGAAAAAGAAAATCATAAATATATGACTTACATGATGATCATATACATATGCAAGAAAAAATCGTATATATATGATTTACAAGATGACCATATATATATTATATATATTTATATATAATATATATATGTATATACACATTCCAGGAGCTGCACCTTCTTGTAGGTAGGTGTGTATTTCTCTTATGCATATTCTTGGGTCAAGACTGACACGGTGTAATGAGTCACATATATTTACACGGATCCTGAAAGGTGAGCGATTAACCCTGTAAAAGGCAACTGGCAGGTGCCTGAGGCATCGCTGGTGACGAAGGCCAAGAGGAGGGATTGGTGGCAAGATGACTGGCGGGGCGGCCCTTGCCACTCGGCAGATCTGAGATGCGCGTGATGGGATGGAGAGGTTGGTTGACAGCTGGCGACCCAGGGCTCCTCCGGGGACGGCTTTGCGGGCTTCAGCACCACCTGCCTGGATAGTTACCGGGGCCCTGAGCTCACCAGGCCAAGGCCAGGGCAGGTTAGTGAGGACCGGTGCGTAGGGACCCGTCTGCACGGCAGCCCTCATTCAATCAGGCTAGTATTGCTTCTCTTTAGAAAAACCATCACCTCGAAGATGATTTGTTTGCTACATTATTCTACAAAAATAAATCAGGTTTCATTCTCGTTTCAGAGTTGTTTGCAATCTTGCCCACGCTACTCTTTGGTGTTAAATTCAGGGTTTTGCGTAATGGTTCGCTTTTCTACATCGATAAATTTGCTGATCATACCATCGTCGTTGACATTAAGTAAAATCTATTTTTTTTAAAGATTTATTTATTTATTCATGAGAGACACAGACTGAGAGACAGAGGCAGAGACACAGGCAGAGGGAGAAGCAGGCTCCACGCAGGGGACTCAATCCCGGATTCCGGATCACGACCCGAGCCAAAGGCAGGCGCCTAACCACTGAGCCACCCATGCGTCCCAGTAAAATCTCTCTCTCTCACTCTTAAAAAAAAGAAAAACTAATATATATGTTCTTTACAAAACATGTATAAGTTTTGGGGACAGGAGCTCTTTTTTCAGGTCACCCAATAATGCCTATGTGGTGTCTTCTGCAAAGGGACCCATCAAATATTTGTGTTTATCCGAATCGTTCAGACTTCACTGAGAGGGAGGGAATAAGGCTGGAGGGAACGACTTGAAAATGTGCCTCGGCAGCAGAGGCAGTTTGTGTAGTAGTTAAACCCAGAAGCCTTCCAGTCAGACCTGTTAAAATCCTCACTCGATCACCTTGCCAGTTGTGTGACTTGGGCAAATTTCACAACCTCTTGGAAACGTTTTTCTCATTTGTAAAAGGGGTGGAGGAAAGCAGAGGCTGGCTCTCTGGTAGGGTTATTGCGAGTGTCAAATGAGACGATGCACGTTCTCTAATATTGGCCATTATTATTAAGGTTTGGGGTCGGGGATACACACGACCCATAAACATGTTTCAGGATGCTCAGCTATCTCTACTAAAAAAGCCGGAGGAATGTAGACTAAATCAGTAATATCAAATGTTTTTGTCTATCAACTTGGCAAAATTTTCAAAGACTTAAAAGTCACCGTGGGTAAAGATGTAGGGATCAGCCCTGTCATAGGCTGGTGGAAAAATATAGTGGCTACCACCTTTTATTAGAAGTAAAGTAGTGAATTTACTAAAAGTTAAACCATAAATGGGGTGCCTAGTTGGCTCAGTTGGCAGAGCATGCAACTCTTGATCTCAGGGTTGTGAGTTCAGGCCCCATGTTGGGCGTAGAGGTTACTTTAAAAATTAAAAATTAAAAATAAATTAAAATAAATAAAAATAAAAAATTTAGGGACACCTGGGGGGCTCAGTGGTTGGGCACCTGCCTTTGGCTCAGGTCATGGTCATGGGATCCGGGATCGAGCCCCACGTCGGGCTCCCTGCATGGAGCCTGCTTCTCCCTCTCCCTGTGTCTCTGCCTGTCTGTGTGTGTGTGTGTGTCTCATGAATAAATAAATAAAATCTTAAAAAAAATAAAAATAAAGAATTTTAATTAAAAATTTAAAAATTAAACCATATATGTATCTATGTGTATATACACACACACACGCACACATACATACTGTTGAGTCAACAATCCTACTTTTAAAACCAATCCTTCAGGGATCCCTGGGTGGCGCAGTGGTTTAGCGCCTGCCTTTGGCCCAGGGCATGATCCCCAGGATCGAATCCCACGTCGGGCTCCCGGTGCATGGAGCCTGCTTCTCCCTCTGCCTATGTCTCTGCCTCTCTCTCTCTGTCTCTCTGTGTGACTATCACAAATAAATAAATAAAAATTTAAAAAAGATAAATAAAAAAAATAAAACCAATCCTTCAGCCAAACTAAAGGCATGATTACATTGGAGATACGCAATTTGGGTATCAATTGCAGCATTGATTGTAAATATCGAAACAAAGCATAAACTGAATGTCAACCGAGAAATAAACGGCTGAATACATTCTTATACGCCCATGCTGTAGAATTTATGCCACTGTTAACATAATAAATTGTATGCTGTACTGGCAAACACATGCGCTAAAACTCTTTTTTTTTTTTTGAAGACTTTATTTATTTATTCATGAGACACAGAGAGAGAGAGAGAGAGAGAGAGACAGGCAGGGAGAAGCAGTCCCCTGATGCGGGACTCGATCCCGGGACTCCAGGATCATGCCCTGAGCTGAAGGTGTCGCTAAACGACTGAGCCACCCGGGCTGACCCTGCTAAAACTCTTCATGATAGAAGTGAGGTGGCTACACGGTGGCAGACTGGCAGCTCGTCGTCTGGTTCGTTCGTTGCTGTATCCCAGCATGCACAGAACAGTGCCTGGCACATAGTAGGTGCTCCGTAAATATCTGTTGAGTCGAATTTCTGTCCTTAGTTTAAACACGTTCATATGTAAATTCTCCTGTATCTTGAAAAGTAATTAGATCCAAGTGATTTATCTGGAGTAACATAAATTGAAAAAAAAAATCTGATTGCAAATGCTATCTATCGTACGATGGTATTTCAAAACACTAACAATTTTAAGACCATATAAATGTGTGTATGTTTTTTATTTATCCTTTTGAAAAATTAGAAGGTACACAGCAAACATAATGTTGGTGGCTCTGGTGGATAGGGACTGGAAAGAGGGCGATACTCTTTTGAAATTATTTTATAGTCTTTTTGGAAATTTTACTGTTTTCCTCCGTGTTTTGGTCTGCAATCCCAGTCTCAAGTCAACTTCTATCTGCATATTGAAAAGAGCGTCGGAGTCCCAGGATCGAGTCCCACGTCGGGCTCCCTGCATGGAGCCTGCTTCTCCCTCTGCCTGTGACTCTGCCTCTCTCTCCCTCTCTCTGTGTATCTCATGAATAAATAAATAAAAATCTTAAAAAAAAAAAAAGAAAAGAGCGTTGGGTGTGGAGTAAGATGACTTCGGTTTGATTGCTGACTCAGCCACTAATTGGTTTCTTTAAGCAAAGCACTTAAAAATCTTTGCATTTCAATTTTTATTATGTATAAAATGGGAATTAAAATACTTCCCCCCCCAAAAAAAATACATCCTTCCCAATGCTATGAGAATCAAATGAGAATATGGAAAGCATTTGAAAAAATAAATTACTTTTCAAATATGAGGTGTTGTGGATGCTGTGCATTGAGGGTAACATTTTGAGAATGGAATATTTCCTGTGCAAATGTGCAAAGGGCACGGGTATGTAGTATAACGGATCTGTGTTTGTATTCTTGTTCTGCTGATTATAAGCTGGTGACCTTGAACAACCCAAGCTACTTAACCTCTGAGGTCCCCAGGTTTTTCATTTGTTTAATGATAGTGGTAATATATATGATGCTCATAGAATCCAATGAGATTGTGTAAAGCAAGGGTATCAGTCTCATAATAGATATTTAATAAATTGTAGCTATTTTTGTTTATTTGAAAATATATTACTAGATTCTAAGGTCTCTAGTGTTATTACCTCAAATTTGATGTCCTTAAACGTTGTCTATCAACAGGGCCACCGTTATTGCTCTTCTTTTAGAGATTGGTAAGTTTAGCCCAAGTGAATGGTGCACATGGTAGAGGAATCAAGCTAATAATTTTCCATGTTCATGGTCTGTTCTTTGGGCTAAATTCATATTATAGACTTCAAAGAGCAATCAGCATTATGACACAAGACATAGCTGTGTGTGTATACATGTGCATATATATAAAGTCCAATCCCAGTACTCTTAGCTACTTTCTTTTTCATTTAATCCATATTTAGCTACAATTTGACGTCTATAAGAGCTCTTTCTTTCTTTTTTTATTTTTTATTTATTTATTTTTAAAGATTTTTTATTTATTATTCATGAGAGACACAGAGAAAGAGAGAGGCAGAGACGCAGGCAGTGGGAGAAGCAGGCTCCATGCAGGGAGCCCGACGTGGGACCCGATCGCAGGTCTCCAGGATCACACCCTGGGCTGAAGGTGGTGCTAAACCGCTGAGCCACCCGGGCTGCCCTCTTTCTTTCTTTCTTTCTTTCTTTTTTTTTTTTTAAATCAGTGTCAGTGATTTATGACGTACCAGACTCCTCCTGCTTCAGATGGACTTGGCATCAGAGATCTCAACTAGTTTACCGTCTATTTTAGACTTTAGACGACTTCCTCTCCTAGTTTCACTCGCTAGACTTGAAGTCAAAGCCGTTCTCCTAGGCCAATCCCAAAGAATCCACACCCTACCTTAGGCCCAAAGGATTTTGTAGTCATGGCGATCAGCAATGGGCCTCCTGTCGGTCTGCTGGACTCTTGGGGGAATTACCTTTATACACAGTTACTGTGCAGACTCTGGCTCAGTGATGCTGATCCTAACATCAATTCTTGCTTGCATTTGCTCTGGGCCAATTTAGCCTGAGAATTTACATCCAAATAAAACGTTTGTTGATTCCTGCCATGGATGTTATCTGTGACCAACCAGGAGAACAGTACTCACTTTTTCTTCACAAATGTAAATAAATATTCAATGAAAGCTAGATTTCATAGAGATGGCTTTCCATTTGTTCTACTATTAATACAGACCTTTAAAAAGCAATTGTGGTTAAAATACACATAATATAAAATTGACCATTTTAACCCGTTTTAAAAAGTGTACAGTTCTGTGGCATTAAGAACATTCATCATTGTGCAAGCATCACTGACATCCAACTCTAGGATGTTTTCATCTTCCCCAACTCAGACGTTGAAAAACTAAGTTCCTGTTCTCCCCTCCTCCCAAATCCCTGGAATGCTATTTTTTTGCACCTCTGCATTGCCTGTTTCTTTCTCTCCATTCAGGACCAAATGTTGCTCATTAGAGAGGCCTAAATTTAGCCTCCGTGCCCCTACTTTATTATTTTTTTCAGGACATTTGTCAGCATCTGGAATTATAAAATATACATTTACTTGTCTACTTGTACACTTTTTACCAGCATGTAAATACCTTTAGGGCAGGGATTTTATCCTATTACAACCTTCTTCCCAGTACCTAGAAATGAGCCCAGCAAATAATAGGTGCTTAATATTTGTTGAATGAATCAGTGAATGATTAATTTTTCAGAATTATTAGTAATTAACCCATCCACCAAAGCCCAAGTCAAGTCTTGCCTTCTCCTTAAAGCTGTTACCGAGTGGCCCAGCCCTCACCAATATTCCCTTCCTTCGAAGTCTTAGAGCAATCACAATATAGTCAACTGACAACTAATTGGAATATTGGGGGCAATGGCAAACTACAAGAGGAAAAGATGGACATGGATAACTCTAATTAATAATAAAATCTAGTCATAGTCAAAATCTAGTACAAAATGAATATGGTATTTATAGTACATCTAAAATTTAATTTAATTTAATTTAATTTAATTTAATTTAATTTATTTGCTTGTTTTTTAAGTAGGCTCCATGCCCAGTGTGGTGCCCGATGCAGTGCTTGAACTCACAACCCTGAGATCAAGACCTGACTGAAGATCAAGAGTCCGAGCCTTAACCTACTGAGCTACCCAGGCACCCCAAGAGTACATCTAATATTTTAGAGCAATATTTTTTGCTTTATAGATTCCTTCGAAAAGGTGAAGGTTATACAACTACTTTTAGAGTCACGGAGAAGCTATCTTCTCTTCTTCGACTGCAAATATCTTTAGTTCAATGCAGAAGAAACCAGAGCAGGGCACTCACCGAGTCTCCTGTGATAGGTTCAAACCATCACCATGTTTTCCCTTCCAAAAGGAACACTTTTTAAAAAAATGGCCCCTCGCTTTTCTCACTGTGTTTAATGCAAATGACAAGGATGGAGATGGGTTGATCTTTTCCCCTCTTCCCGTTTTTCCATTTGTTCAAATATTTTGAAATTTTCTTCAATGTCAGGATGTCGACATTTCGAATCATACTTAAACTTTCAGATGTCCAACAAGAGAGTGTAGCTCAGATTTTCATAGGACAATGTCAGAATGTCTGTCTATGGCACAATATTGTAGATTGTCTCTGGTTGGTGGGGGTTTAATGCTGAGCGTATGATAATAATTAATAGATGTCTTTTAACACGCAAGTGTTGTGGCCATTTTAATACTTTTTTTTACAAATGGAATATTGCTTGCTTGTTTGTTTGTTTATTTATTTATTTATTTATGTAGGCTTCATGCCCGGTGTGAATGTTCCACGGGGCTTGAGCTCACAACCATGGGATCATGACCTGAGCAGACATCAAGAGCTGGACACTTAACCCATTGGGCCACTCGGGTGCCCTAGAATATTGCTTTTGAAATATTCTTTAGCTAAAGTCCACTTAATACACCACCAAGACCAGGTTACTATGATAATTATATTTATGTGCTCTCTTACATAATTCTCTAATTTTTTTTTGCATGTCTTGTGTTTCAGTCAGGCCATAATTTCCTGTTCTTTTATTTACACCATGACACATAGACAGTTGAATTAGGATGAATTTGCAAGTGCTCACAAGTCAAGGAACTCAGTTCTAACCAGTTTAGGTAAAGACGGACTAGGTATCTGATGAAAACCAAAGAGTCTATGCAGCAGCACATCGATGAGGAAAAGTATCAGCTGGACCTCAGGAATAACTAGAAATAGAACCCTTAGTACCAAAATGATTAGAGAGAGAGAATTAGTATCCAGAAGGGGTGCTGTTTCCTAAAGGAGGACCAGTGAAGACGCTGGTCAGGCAAAAGAACATATAAAAACAAAAATAAATGATGGAGGGGGACTTTGAGTGGAGATGGCCCAAGTCTGGTGCCTGAACTCTAAGGACAGTGCCTGGCAAGCCCATCACCACTGATAACCCTCGTCCACTAGGCCTACCTGGTCACTAGACCCTGTCTAATTTTGTAGAGGACATAGCTATGGATGTCAAAGACCAGATGGGAATCTTTAATGATCTCTTGAAGTCTCTCCTACATTTAGAGATCTCTGATTAATTGAGAAACAAATTGAATAGGGGAAGTTAGAACAGCTGGGTATTTCACACTTCCTGAATCCCACCTCTCTTCCGCTTAGGAGCTCACATGCCCACATGCTCAGGTGCCTGAAACTCCCTCACACTGAAGCAGAGGGTATAGAAGGTATCTGAGGACATTAGGAAGTTCCCATGCCCTGAAATCACAAAGTATGATGAAATCACAAGATGATTTCTTGCTAATGACAACTGGCCTGGCTCCAAGCTTCTGTGAGGGTCATGTGATTGGCTTGGCAGAGGGAGTATTTATTATTATTATTATTATTATTATTATTATTATTGCTTTTCCTGCCTTATGTTTTACAAAATGTCATCTTGAATAACCACAGGACCTTTCATACTGAAGAGTGATAGTGGAATAGATTGTGCATTATAAGGAAAATCAGTTAACTGAAAAACAGCACAATTCTCTAACAACTGGCACTTAAACTTCAATATACTGTCTGGAAAGAAACTGGAACACGTGAGAAGGAAAGATGACGAGTCACATAAGTAGGTTAGGAAGGAGCAGATTAACTTTAATTTTTTTTTTTCTTGAGAGGGAAAAATGCTGTTAAACTACTAGATTCAGAAAATCCAACCAGTGTTTTATGGAAAATAATGTGCCAGGAACTTTTCCTCTCTCCTTTTACTAGTTCCATATGTGACACACAGACATTCCAAAGGCTCGAGTTAAGTCTCAATTTCAGGGAGTGTCTGGGTGCAGCAGGGTTCATGGACTGGGCACCCAGACAAAGGGTTGGGTTTTGCATCAGAGCAGAGGGGGCTTGAGGACAGGGATATGGGAGGGGTTGGTGTCAGGATCCCAACAGATCTTGGTCACACGTAGACACTGCTTTACTTATTTCTGGACGTGTAAAAAGTGACCCCAAAACTTTGTAGCTGAAAACAACACACATTTGTTACCGTACAGTTTCTGGGGGATCAGGTGTTCAGGAGGCCTTGGCCGTGGGGTTTTGGTGCAGAGTCTCTCATAAGGTTCCATTCAAGCCATTAGCCAAGGTTGCGGGGTGTGCTGCTAAATCCGCTCCCACGGGTGTGATCCAGAGGCCTCAGTCCCCCATTGACTGTCGGCCGGAGGCTCCAGCTCCTCGCCGGGTGGGCCTCACCACACCCCACGGCAGATTCCGAGACACAGAGAGAGCATCCAAGACGGAAATCAGTCTTTATAACTTCCTCCTGGATGTGACATGCCATCACTTGTGCCATATGCTAGTGTCGCACGGGAGGGGTGCTAGCAGGAGGCGGGCGTCGCCGGGCCGACTTGGAGCTAGTCTTTATTAAGACTGTTCCCCCTCGGAAATGTCAGGTTAAATCTGAAATCTTCCTAATAAGGCAGCCCCAAAGCATATACACGTTTTTGTTTGAACAAATAGCATTTTGAGGGAGGTGGTCACTGCGCTACAAATATTTATTTATTTATTTATGTAAAAAAAAAAAAGTTTATTGATTGATTCATGAGAGACAGAGAGGGAGAGGCAGGCTCCCTGCGGGGAGCCGGACCTGGGACTCGATCCCTGGTCCCCGATCCCCGAGGCAGACTCTCAACCGCTGAGCCACCCAGGCGTCCCGCTACAAATATTTAAAACATGGATCAGCAAACAGTAGCCCTTGAGCCAGATTTGACCCTGCCTATTTTTGTATAGCCTGTGAACTAAGAACGGCTTTACATTTTTAAGTGGTTGGGGGAAAAAAAAGAAAAAAGAAAAATTTGTATCCGATGATGTGAAAATTACATGATTTCAGTGTCCATAAATCAGGTTCTGTTGGAACACAGCTGTACTGGAATGTGTGTGTGTGTGTGTGTGTGTGTGTGTGTGTGTATGGCGGGGTGGGGGGCAGCTTTCTAGAAGTTAGATATAGTGCATTTAGCCTATCCAAAACTATAATATAGAAGGCAATGTCTCCCAAAGGTATTTTGACTGCCAAACCCTTTCCTCAAAACTAACATTGACCTCACTGAGTGTACCAGGGTCCCATAAATGGGTGTTCCCATAGCTGCGGAGAAATACTGCAGGAGATACACAGCTGAGGATGGTGCCCGTTAGGTCTCGGGTGTTGACGATATGCAACAGATTCGCATCTGAATTTTTAAAATAAAAATTTTAAATTTTTATTAAAAAAATTTAAAATAAAAAAACCATCTACCGTGAATTTTTAAAATAAAAAGAATCAGCCTTTGTTTTGCTCTAGTTGTGTGTGAGGCACTCAGGGGGACGCTGGCCTCCCGCCCAGTGCGGACCCCTGTTCTCCGGTCCTCCAGATGCCCCCCGTCTTCGGTGGGGCAGGAAGGGCAGGAAGGGCATGCGGGCAGCCGATGCCCAGGAGCCCCCAGGAGAATGACAGTCAGTCCACGGTTTCTTTGTCACAGCAGTGGCATTAGGTTTGGGGCGACATAAATTCATTAACACCAGGCTTGGGCTACACAGGAGAGAGGAGTTAAAAACAGGTGGTGGCAGTGGTTTGAAACGCTTCCTTCTATTCATCCTGACTTTATGTCAGCAGAACCCCCGGCGCTCAGTGGACTGGCTCCCGGGCCCGCCCCACGCCGCGCAATCCTCGTGGGGTGCTGAACGCCTGCTTCACGCTGGCCAGGCCCCACGAAGAAAAGGAGTTTGGACACGAGTCAACCAATGGTCAAGTCCTGAGGAGGCCGGGATTTCCATCTCTGGGGGCTGTAAACGGGGTTGCTGTCATTCTGAGGCCTGGGAGCCCTCCAGGAGCCTTCTAACCAGTAGATTTTACAGCTTCGGAAAGTGAGCGGTAGTGGAATCCCCCCCCCCCCCCCAACACGCCTCGGTACCTTGGCATGATGGTTACTTTGAACAGAAGGCAACTGAGAAGAGCCATACAAGGAAAACTCTCTGCAGTCTCCCCATTTGCCTAAAAAAGGAGGACGTACGTTTGTAAAGATGTAGCCCCTGGGGCACCTGGGGGCTCAGTGGTTGAGCGTCTGCTTTCGACTGGACTCGGGGGTCCCAGGATCGAGTCCCGCATCGGGCTCCCTGCAGGGAGCCTGCTTCTCCCTCTGCCTGTGTCTCTGCTTCTCTCCCTGGGTCTCTCATGAATAAATAAATAAAATCTTAAAAAAAAAAAAAAAAGAATAAACCCAGATTCTAACTACATTTTTGAGTTACTCGCCACTGGGTACTCCATGAGTTAGTGTGATATACATGTTACTAAACCTGTTTTTCTCTTGTTAATGCGTCTTTTGTGGGTCTATTTTGCAGGGACCCAGCTGATGAACATGTGATGGGTAGAAGAAAAGGAAAATTTTCTTCCTGAATTTCCTTCCCTACATAAGTCAGAGTCAGTTCTCCTATCTGGCAAGGAAATAACAATAGAGTAGGGGTGGGAGTGGGGATGGTATAGTCAGAGAATGTACACTAAGGTTTTAATAGGAACAGGCTTTTAAAAAATTTTCTTGCCTGTATTTCCTAACGAATATGAATAATGAAGATGCATTACTTTTATGATACGAAGTGAAAGGGTAATCAAGTTATTTTTACAAACAGGATCAGAGACAGAAATGGGACCTGGGATGTACTGGTTACCCCAATTGAGCCCTTAGTGTAGATCTGATTTTTCTGGGAGTTAAGGGAAAAAAAAATTGAGACAGGAAACATATGGGTTATTTAGTCTGATAAAAAGCAAACATATTTTTCTAAAGAGATGTGGCTTTTCTTGGCATTGAATATAAGGAGAAATCTTGTAAGTGTGTGGGTTCTTGTTTAAGGGACGCTGAGTAATTTAATAGATATCTTGAAATGTCATTTTGCACAAGACAGAATGTTCTTCAAGTAGATTCTTTATAGAAGTATGCTCTCTAAACCAAGAGGCTCACATCAAATCTTAACATGGTGAAGACGCTTCAGCAACAGGCCAAAATAATAAGCTCAAGGTAAGTTTGATTGTTCAGATACTACCTGATGTAGGTGATAGACCCGAGCTCTCACACTCACCTCCCTCAGAGTCACATAATGAAGAACCTCATTACTTCATCCAAAGTAGACCCAAATCACATTATTCTGAACAATGGATGCATTTATGGTTAGTTTATGGCTCACATTTCTCAGCAAACAGTGGAAACTTAATAAAACTCATTCAGTAGAGCTCGTTTCTCTTTTCCGGTCTCCAGATCGCTCCGATGCCTCTGTGAGGACCAGGTACAGCTTTTGTCCTCAGCAGGGGACAACCTAGCTCCTGTCTATCTTATTCAATAAAGCAAAAGTCCAGTTTGGTTCGTGGAATAGCTGCCGTTTATTAGGATCAAGCAGGAGCCTGAGGGCCTTACCAACCTACCAAAAATGACATCTGAAGGACTTCTGCTTTTGATATGCCGTTGCACCAGATAGTCTCGAGAGAGTTCTCCTCTTACAAAACAACTAGAACTTACATAACACCCAACTTTTATGACACTGCTTTTATCACAGAAAATAGGGAATTTTCCAAAGGAAAAAAAAAATCCCAGTGAAAACCCCATAAATTTCAGTGCCTCTAAGAAGGTAGACTTGAGCAGGAGCAAATGAAATTGCACTATGAGCCCTGCCATCCAGAAAGTAAGTTCTTGGGCCAGCTTCAGGATGGAGGGGAGGGGGGTGAGGAATGAGCCTAGGGCTCCTCATGCTCCACATACGGGCTAAGAGTAGTAGATTTGCAACAGTCCCTGGCTCCTCGAAGAAGTGAATAAAAAATCATATCTGGAGGAAGGAAGCATGCTCAACTTGGGCCATGCATAATTCAACAGATGAATATCAACCAAATACCGACTTTCAATCAAAGATCAACAAAACGTGGGGCACTTGGGTGGCTCAGTTGGTTAACCGGCTACCTTCAGCTCAGGTCACGATCTTTGGGTCCTGAGATCAAGCCCTGCGCTGGGCTCCCTGCTCAGTGGGGAGTCCGCTTCTCCCTTTCCCTCTCCCCCTCCTCAGGCTCTCTCTCAAATAAATAAATAAGATCTTTAAAAAAATCAGTAAAACCACGTAGATAGAAGATTGAGGTTCCACACATATAATAAACAGCAAACTAGGACCATCAGGAAATTCAAATGTTAGAATCTCGGATAGGAAATATAAAATGGTTATGAATTAAATGTTTAAAAACTCAAAAGATGAAATCACAAAGATGATCTAGGTCGAAAGAGACTGTAGCTATGAAAAAGCATTTCAAACCTGATGGGACTGGGTGACAGCAATCTATTTCCAAGAAAAAATCCCATAGATTTTGAGAAAGACTTGAATATCCACCAACAATAGAATGGACAAATTTTGGATGAGAGAATACCATATTCAATGAAAATGAACAAACTCAGCTATATGCAATAATATCTCAATGCTAAACCCTAAAAAGCCAAACCAAAACAAAAAACCAAAAACCCAAACCAAAACCAAAACCCAAACCAAAACCAACACAAATCCCGAGCCAACAAAATCCTCAAGAGTACAAATAGGATTCAGATAGTTCCAAAATAAGCATAAATAAGCTAGAGTAGTCAAAATAGTTTGGCGTTGGCATAAAAGCAGACATGCAGACCAATGGAATAGAATAGAATGGAGAGCCCAGAAATAAACCCTTGCATTTATGGTCAAATGATTTTCAACAGGGAGCCCAAACCCTTCAGTAGGGGAAAGGACAGTTCTTTTCAACAAATGATGCTGAGAAAAACTGGATAGCCATATGGAGAAGAATGAAGTGGGACCTTTACCCCCCCAGCATATAAAAAAAAGTAACTGAAAATGGATCCAAACTATACCACTCTCAGAAGAAAACAAAGGGGAAAACCTCCACGTTGGATTTGGCGGTGATGTTTTTGGTTATGATGTCAGAAATATAGGCAATAAAAATAAAAATAAATTGGACTGCTCCAAAATTAGAGACTTCTCTGGATGAAAGGACACAATCAATAGAATGACAAGGCAACCTATGGAAAGGGACAAAATGAGAGTCGTATTTCCGATAAGGGGTTAACATTCAGGATATATGAGGAGCTTCTACAACTCAGTAACCAAAAAACCCCCCAGATAACTTCATTAAAGAACGGGCAAAGAGTTTGAATAGACATTTCTCCAAGGAAGATATGCAAATGGCCAACAGACATATGAAAAGATGCCGAGTGTCCCTAATCGTTAGGGTAGTGCACATCAAAACCACAACACAGTATCACCTCACATCCCTTAGGATGATTGTTACCCCAACCCCCCCCAAAAAAAACCCCCAAACCCCAAAAACAGAAAATAGCAGGTGCTGAAGAGGATGTGGAAAAATAAGAACTCTTGTGCACTCTTTGTGGGAATGTACAACGGGCAGCTGCCGTGGAAAACAGCAAAATTTCCGCAAAAAAAATTAAGAAATAGAATTCCCCGTTTCTGGATACACACCCAAAAGAACTGAAAGAAGAGTGGTGAGGGAGGGACGGGACAGCCACGTTCACAGCGGCAACATCCTCCATGGCCCAACGCGGGGAGCAAACCAAGTGTCCACGCCAGGTGGATGGACCAGCGGGATGCGGTGTCCACGCACAGCGAGACATTGCTCAGACCTAGAGCGGAGGGAAATCCGGATCCATGCTGCAACGTGCGTGAGCCCTGAGGATGCGCTTGCAGAGAAGCTGGTCACCAAAAGACAAACTAGTAGGGTTTCGCTCAGACGAGGGATCTAAAGTCACCAACTCGCAGAGACAGCAGGCCTGGTGATGACCAGGGACCCTGGGGAAGGGGGAATGGGAGTGATTTAATGAGGACGAAATTTGGGGTTTGCAGGATGCAAAGTTCTAGGGATCTGTTGCCCAACAATGTGGAGGCACCTAACATCACAGAACTGCACGCTCAAAAACCATCACGGCGGAAAAAATTTGTGTTAACGCGAATCCCACCACCATGAAAACCTTTAGGAGAACAGGCAACGTTGCTGTACGGTTTAGAAATACACTCGTCTGTGGGCACTTAGGCGCCCCTGAATTGTGAAGGAAACCCTGAAAACGATGACCCTGGAGTCGGGCCTAAGGGGGTGTGTAGGCTGTTGGGAATGTTCCATTTCTCTTGTGGGTGGTGGTTACCTACATATATTGAGTTCATAATTTTTCTTTGAACTGCTTATGTTGTCTGTGTATATATGTGACTTTTTTTATCTTCATAAAAACCATTTTCTTTAAGCTGTACGTACACCTATGTGCATGTGGGTGTGTGTGCATCAGGTTTTCACTGCTGCTGGAACAAGTCACTGAAAAATTGGGAGTGTAAACAACACACATTAATTATCAGACCGTTTGGAGGTCAAAAATCCTAAAATAGTGTGTTGGCAGGGCTGCTTTTTTTTTTTTTTTTTTTTTCTGACAGCCACAGGGGAAAATCTTTCCTTAACTTTTTTTAGCTTCTAGAGATGACTTGCATTTCTTGGGTCATGGCTTTACCTTCTGTCTTCAAAGCCAGCAGCAGAGCATCTTCCAGTCTCTCTCTGGGTCTCATCATATTGTCTTTTCCTGACTGTGACCCTCCTGTCTCCCTTTTATAAGAAACCTTGTAATCATATTTGGCCCCATTGGATAATCCCTGATAATCTCAGCATCTCGAGATCCTGACCCTAATCATATTTAAAGTCTCTTTTGCTGTGTGAGGTAATATATGTACAAACCGCAGGGGTTAGGATGTGGGCATCTCTAGGGAAGCCATTGGTTAGCCTATCACAAAATGTTTATTTTTTTAATTTTTAAATTAAAAAAAAAAGATTTTATTTATTTATCCATGAGACACACAGAGAGAGAGGCAGAGACACAGGCAGAGGGAGAAGCAGGCTCCCTTCAGGGAGCCCCATGTGGGACTCGATCCCGGGACCCCGGGGTCACACCCTGAGCCCAAGGCAGACACTCAACCACTGAGCCCCCCAGGTGTCCCCCACAAAATGTTTATTAATTTTTCTTTGCCTTTTTTTTTGTATTGACTTGTTAGTTTTATTATTACTGGGTTTTGAGACTTCCTCTTGTAACCTAGATACAGTACAGAAATGCGGTCTGCAAATATTTTCTCCCAATCTGTGGTTATCTTTCTGGTTTTCTTAGTGGTATCTTTTAAGGACAAAAGTTGTTAATTTTTAAGAATTCTAATTCATCGCTTTGCTTTCCTTGTGGATCACGGATTTACTGTGGTATCTCAGAAATCTTTGCCTAACGTGAGGCCTCAGCATATTTTTCCTCTTTTTCTTCTGCAAGTTTTCTAGTTTTACGTTTTGCATTTAGAGAAATTACACATTCCGTGCTAATCCTTGCATAAGGGGCGAGGCACGTATCTTCTCTTAGGACTTCAAATCTTGAACGAATAATGCAAAGACTAAAACATGGTTGGAATTCGTTGGTGGAACCGGTGGATCGCGGTGTCTGTTCCGTAGGGGCAGCAGGCTCTTGGCCGTGTTCCCCGCCAGGAGCCTCGATCTCTCTCCTCGAGGATGACAAGGCAGCCGGGCTGGTGATCAGGTTGTGTTTGTGTTCAGCAAGACACGACGAGTATCCCCAGATAACATCAACCACAGACGAAAGCATCTTGCTCAAAAACCAGCTTGAGATGATACATACCCTTTACCTACCACCTTGAGAAAAATACTCAAATCGAGGATTTATTATAGGGACTGAACACGAATAAGGCTGCTTTACATCGCACCCTTTATTTGAGAAGTTATGAGAGGAAACCTGGGCGGAACAGCATCATTTTTATTTATCCCAATGATGTTAGATTGACATACACGCTGATGTCTCAGAATATTGCTTGTTTGGCCCATTCCTTAACGCACGTCTCTGTTGATGCGTCTCTTCTCAGAGATTTCCCCCTTATTATTATTATAGCCTAATATTACAGTTGCTGGTTGGTTGACATTTGGGAAAGAAAGGGGATGGAGTATGAGTCTTCAAAACACTCTGGACCTTTATTTTATTTTATTTATTTTTAATTATTATTATTATTTTTTTTACATTTTTAAATTTTAAATTCAATCTGCCAACACATAGTGTAACACCCAGTGCTCATCCCATCAAGTGCCCTCCCCAGTGTCCGCCCCTGGTTACCCCATCCCCTTCCCACCTCCCCTTCTGCAGCCCCGCTCTGGACCTTTAAATGCTTAAACACGATTTCTAGGTTCACCTTTACTTTGATGCTGTTGTTCGACCCCCCGGTTGACACAGATACTTTCTGAGCGAGCACTCAGCAGCGCTAAATGCTCCAGGATCAGAGATGGGACAACAGGGCCTTGGCTCTGGGTCGATCGGGGTTTCCATCCGAGCCCTGGCACTCACCAGACCTTAGAGAGTTTCCTGGTCTCTCTGAGCCTCGGTTTTCTCTTCTGCAGAATGGGCGCACCGACACCCTCCCGGGTGCACAGACCCTGCTTCATAAACATGGCTCTGGGGGGGAGGCCCCCGAGGCTGGGAAGGGGCCGATGACATTCTGCAGGGCCCTAACCGCAGAGGGCTCCGGCCTGGCGCCCGTCCCCACTGTATTCTCTGCCTTTTGCTTTTTACCTACTTTTTTTCTTGTCTCAGTGACAAAGCACGCGGCCCTCCCCCACGGCCGGCTCTGCTGTTCCCATAGCAACCCAGGTTCTATTTAGCCCCAGTTTGTGGCACCACAGATTGGCTTTGTGGCTTGTGAGATCTCGCTCTCTAAAATAGGGGCCGAGCAGTCGCAGAAGCGGTGAGCACGCGGCATCTGTCCCCGAGGGGGAGCCTGGCCGCCTCGCCCCTACCTCTGCCCCGCCCCTCCCCCCCGGGCCACCTGACCCCAGAAGATGCGGCCTGGCCACTGCCCTTAGCTCTTCCGTTTCCCTCCCCTGCGTTTCCTTTTTCTGCACTGCCTGCTTTCATAGCGGCCACCAAACCCCAGCTCCAGGTCCCTCACTGCTGTGAACCTGACTCAAGGGGTTTCCTGGGCATTAAACAAAGTTTCTTTCTTTTTTTTTAAAAAAGATTTTATTTCTTTGAGAGAAACAGAGCCCAGGAGAGAGCTTGAGAGAGGGAGGGATGCAGGGAGTGGGGGTGGGAGAAGCAGGCTCCCCACTGAGCGGGGACCCCCCCCCTCCCGCCTCCATCCCAGGACCCTGAGGTCATGACCTGGGCTGAAGGTGGACCCTTACCTGACTGAGCCACCCAGACGTGCCCTAAACACAATTTCTTATATTTCAGAAAAGTCTTTATTCAGGGAAATTTCATACGTAAAGTAGTGGGTGGTATCGATCACCCCGATTGGGTGGGTTTGATTCATCATTCATGACCACGGTGGCACCCACGCACTGTGCTCCTCACTCATATCTCTGACTTGAATTTCAAGCCACTGCACGTCACAGGCCACGATATTCCAATAGCACCGCCCAGACACACGGATCATCGCGTCGCGGGCGTCTGTGCAGGTTCAACGCGAGCACTAGGGCGACAGTGACCCCAGAGGTCGCCTTCCCCACCCTCGGAGGACGGGATGCGGGTGGCACAGCTTTTGCCCCGAAGGCCGAGCTGCAACGCGGATTTCCCGCCTGTCATAGCGTTGCCATTCAAACAGCAGGAGCAGAGCATGTTTAGGTGGGGACAGAGGTGGCAAAGCCTGGAACCCAGAGGAGGGGGACAAATAAGCTCGAGCCTGATCCTTGCACCGAGTGTCTGACGCCACTTAGGGCCCTGGGGTGGGAAGGAGAGCTGGACCCGGGCCTGGGGGCGCACTGAGGAGCAGAGTGACATGAGGGGACACTGGGGACCGAGGAGCAGAGTGACACCAGGGGACAGTGGGGACCGAGGAGCGCGGTGACACGGAGGGGATGGTGGGGACCGAGGGCGGGGCTGACCCGGAGGGGACACTAGGGACTGAGGAGCGGGGTGACACGGAGGGGACACTGGGGACCGAGGAGCAGGGATGATGTGGAGGGGACACTGGGGATCAAGGAGTGGGACTGACCCGGAGGGGACACTGGGGACCGAGGAACGGGGATGACATGGAGGGGACACTGGGGACCAAGGAGTGGGACTGACCCGGAGGGGACACTGGGGACCGAGGAGTGAGGACGATGTGGAGGGGACGCTGGGGACTGAGGAGTGGGACTGACCCGGAGGGGACACTGGAGACTGAGGAGCAAGGGTGACGTGGAGGGGACACTGAGGACCGAGGAGCAGGGCTGACGAGGGGACAGTGCCTACGGTCACAGGCCATGGTGGCCGTGCTGGCGCTGAGGCTGACCGTGTCCGGGGAGTGCATAGCCCGGCGGCCCAGTGGCACGACTGCCCCACAGAAAGGCTAATGCCACAGGCGGCAGGAAGCCAGGTGGCGGGTCACGGGTGGCACAGTGGCCCGTCGCCTGCTCCTGCGGAGGGGGGACCGCAGCCTGCCGGCCCCGGGACAGTCCGGGTGGGGGCAGCTCTGGGCGCCGGCGGGAGCTCGAGGCCGGGGCAGCAGCCACCGCGCGGTGACCAGGCCGGGGACAGCCTGCCGAGGCCGGCGGGGCGCCCGGTGTGCAGGCCGCAGGGCCCCCCTCAGTGTAGCTCTCAGTGGTGTTCACAGCTGCTGGATTATCTGCGCGCGTCCCCTCGTTGTTCCATTTATTCCACGGACGAGAGGAAACTGGAGTTTTCTGTGTAGCTACGAGCGTCTGGGCCGCTGCGGAGGAGAGGGCCCTGCTGCCGGCCGACCGCCTCGAAGGCTCAATAGAGACCCTGGAAGGCCAGTTTTCTTCTGCTGCTTCTTCTTTTTTTTTTTTTTTTGCAGCCCTTACCACAGAGCCTATTGATCGATTTTCAGCAACTTTGCAGGGAGGACCAGCCGGACGGAGTTCGTTATCTTGCAGCCTCCCTGTCCTGCGGGGACCAGCGGGCCCGCGCCCCCCGACACGCCTGTCCCCCCTCCCCGCCCCGCTCTTCAGCAGCGTCTGCTGGATGAGACTCCAGTTCAAAACCATCATCGCCTGCAAAATACCATCTCATCAATCGTCCGTGCATTTACATGTATGATGAAGCACACCAGCAACTGTTTTCCAGCAAAAACCTTTATTTATTCATTTTTTAAAGATTTTATTTATTTATTCCTGAGAGACACGTAGACAGAGGCAGAGACACAGGCAGAGGGAGAAGCAGGCTCCCTGCAGGGAGCCCGACGTGGGACTCGATCCCGGGACCCCCGGGTCACTGCCTGGGCCCAACGCAGTTGCTCCTCCACGGCTGAGCCACCCGGGCCTCCCATTTTCTGTCTTTATCTTATTTTTTTAATGTAAGTTCTTTACACACTAGGGAAATCAGCCGTTTGTGTGTGATGTTAGCATCATTTGTTTTCAGTGACGTTTGTCTTTCGATTCATTTGCGGTGCTTTCCGCAGACGGGATTTCTAACTTCCGTGCAGTTTTGCCCATCAGCCTCTTAGGGCATCCTCGTTCTGGGATCACAAGAATGATTTTATCCTGTGTTTCTGATAGAGCTTTCCCGATATTTTTAATATGGACGTTTTTGATCCATCCGGAATTTATTTTGATATAAAGCCTGAGACGTGGAACTCACATTTACCAGTTTTCTTTCCCCAGGCTACGCAGGACACCCCCACTTACCGAAGGGCACCCCGCCATCCCGAGCATATGTGTCACCCGCCTGAGCAGCCACACTGGGGCCTTTGCCAAAGACTGTGACTTCGAACTTTCGGGTGCTCGACTTCGGTCTTGAGCATTGCGACGAAAAATGATTTAAAAGGAGGACTGTGTAAAGGATTTTCATCTAACGGTTCCCCACCGAGGGGGGAGGTGCTCAGGGGGTGAGCGGCTGCCTTGGGCTCAGGGCGTGACCCCGGGGTCCTGGGATCGAGTCCCGCCCGCGTCGGGCTCCCCGCAGGAGCCTGCTTCTCCCCCTCCGTCCAACACTCTCCCCTGCTCCTGCTCTCACTTGCTCTCTCTTTCAATGAATAAATAAAGTTTTAAAAAAGGATATCCATCTCCGATTTTATCTATATGTGTACGGTTGTGTTTGTTTGTTTATTTATTTATTTATTTATCCACCGGTTTTATTTCTGGATTAAGATCGATGATTAGTTTTCTATATGACTCCTATCTTTTTTTTTTTTTTTTAAAGATTTTATTTATTTATTCATGAGAGAGGCAGAGACTCAGGCAGAGGTGCCCCAACTCCTATTGTTTCAATGGTCTTCAAAGGAGAAGCCTTTTTCTTTCTTTTTCTTTCTTTTCTTTTTTTGAGAAGCCTTTTTCAAATGGAGGGTTTACTTCCTTACCTCAGATTTGTCAAGAGATTTTAAGACATTGGTATACAAAATCCAGGGTTGCGTTTGTTGCAGGGATATTGTATTGATAGGTGTCTATATAAAAATACAGTGAGTTTTTTTTTTTTTTTTTGTAAGGAATGAAAGATCGAGGAAGCTTTGCTTCGCCTGTGGAAACAGTGGCTCTCTTTGGGGCTGATGTGAATTTAATTAATTTATTTTGGCTGCCATGTGCCGCGGACTGGAGGTCACCACGGGCCAGGTATTGCGTGGAGCTTGCAGGTTCGTTTTTTTTTTTTTCTTTTTTTTTGAGCTTGCAGGTTCTGGAATGAGGCAGGCCTGGAGCAAATCGCAGCCCGCCTTCTGTATGAACTCCGCTGATGTGGGCAGGTCATTGAACTTCTCTGGGCTCGCTTTCTCGTCTGTAAGATGGGATGATGACCATACCTGGCTGGTTAAAGAGGGGGGGATTAAATGAGTTTAAAATTAAGGATTTAACACAGTGCCAAGGCATAGTAAACATTCAATAAATGTAAGCTCGTATTATCGCGGATTCAGGTTGATCAAAGTGTTAAAGAGAACGTGATCCTGAAAACCATCCACAGCATTTGGGGAATTAACAGAAGCCTTAGGGGCACTGACATCCGTCCCTCTCATAAAGAGGGGAATCATTTGACTTTTGTTTTCACTCTTAGAAACCAGGCGGGGGGGGGCTTGAAAGTATCCTAGAAACTCTGGGCTTGGGGACACCTGGGGGGCTCAGCGGTTGAGCATCTGCCTTCAGCCCAGGCCGTGACCCCGGGGCCCGGGATCGAGTCCCGCATCGGGCTCCCTGCGTGGAGCCTGCCTCTCCCTCTGCCTGGGTCTCTGCCTCTCTCTGTGTGTCTCATGAATAAGTAAATAAAATCTTAAAAAAAAAAAAACAAAAAAAAACTCTGGGCTTGAAGGAGATCCAACTACCCAAAACAAACCAACCAAAATAGAAGCAAATCCTACTTATTTCCTAGAATTAGAGAACCTAGGTGTTGGAACAGAACTTAGCTGTTGTCTAATCCAGCTTCCCTTCCCGGGGTTACTTGGTAAATATTGAAGTAAGCCCAGATTTTACCTTTTTTTTTCTCTCCATAAGTGAGACCAAGGTATATCTTTTAAAGAAATGGGAAATCTGGGGGGATCCCTGGGTGGCGCAGCGGTTTAGCGCCTGCCTTTGGCCCAGGGCGCGATCCTGGAGACCCGGGATCAAATCCCATGTCGGGCTCCCGGTGCATGGAGCCTGCTTCTCCCTCTGCCTGTGTCTCTGCCTCTCTCTCTCTCTCACTGTGTGCCTATCATAAATAAATAAAAAAAAGAAATGGGAAGTCTGTTTGAATCAGAATGAACTACATGCATATTATTTCTAAGCTTTTAACGTTTTCTTAGCTTTTTCAAAACATTTTCAGTACCAAGTCGTGATCAGAGGTTTCATTTGGTCTAAATTCCGTTGGGGAAAGAGTTCCCTGCACCTCTCGTGGCAGGTCAGCCGCTGGAGGGTGCGTGATGTCACCCGCTGCTGGTGCGTCCCTGCCCCACTGGGGACCCCACTGGGCTCCAGAGAGTCTGATGGTCACCGGCCTTCACAGTCGCTGCTGCACGACGAGGCCTGCAGACAAGACGTTGTGCTGACCTACAAATAACAGCTCGGAGCTGATGATGTCACAAACTTTTAAAATAGTGTATCTAAAAATCGCTTCAGTAATCTTAGGCTGCTCTTTTTTTTTTTTTTTAAGATTTTATTTATTTATGAGAGACACAGAGAGAGAGAGAGGCAGAGACCCAGGCAGAGGGAGAAGCAGGCTCCATGCAGGGAGCCCGATGCGGGACCCGATCCCGGGACCCCAGGGTCACATCCTGGGCTGAAGGCAGACACTCACCACTGGGCCACCCGGGCATCCCAACCCCAGGCTGCTCTTAACGCCCCTTAGCTCACCTGGAAGTGGCAGGAAGTGACAGGAGGATGGGTGGCACCTGGAACTCCCAGCAGCTGCGATAGCTTCCGAAGCCCATTTTAGGAAAGAACGGGTTTGAACGCTGGAAGGTTGAAGACACCCTCGGTGTGGGTGACCGTGATGCAGATACAGGCCCCCCGAGATGCAAGTCCGGGGCCCTGGCCGTGGGCACTGTACCTGGCACTTGGCAGCCGTGTGGCCCCCCTGGGATGGGAGCCCCGGCCCGTCCCCTGGGCCCTGTGCACGGGACGACCCTGCGGGGGGGGCTCTCGTGGGCCCGGGGCAGGGCCTGTCCGTCCCTGTGGGTCCCCTGCTCACCCTCCTGGGATTGTGGGCCCCGCGGGCAGTGGCACCCGGTGAGCCTGCTGCTGCTGGGGGTGCTGCCCCGAGAGCTGTACTGACTCTTCTGGAGCCTTCCAGAAGCCAGCCACAGCAGGGGGCACGCTGGCATTGGCCGAAGCCGCTCCTGTTAATTGGGCACCGAAACTATACCCGCAAGTCCCCAACACGCTGTACCTCTAACTATTGAAATATTTATGGTCACTATTAGATATGCCCTTATTAAAGATTTGACAGTTTATTTTTCAGCACCTAGATCATCACAGGACCCCACCTCCTTTCAGCCTGACGATAGTTCCACGTTCGCGGCTTAAAAACTAGCACTTGAAGTCTCCAACTGGTTTGTGTCCTGCTTTTTCCGCTTATTCCTATCGAATGCCATTTATTTTATTCTACGCAGGGTTCATAAATCCCTCAACCAGGCTTTTATTCTTGTGTATTTAGAGATACGCCCCCCCCTTCTTCTCATCACTATAAACAACACTGCAAAGAACATCCTCATGGCTGATCCCTCCCCCGCCCCCCAAAATTATCACTATTTCCTCAGATGGGAATATTCTTTTTTCTTTTATTTTTATTTATTTTTATTATTTTTAAAAGATTTTATTTGTTTATTCATGAGAGACAGAGACACAGGCAGAGGGAGAAGCAGACTCCTCGCAGGGAGCCTGATGCGGGACTCGATCCCAGGACCCCCGGGATCATGACCTGCGCTGACCTCATATGCTTAACCCACTGAGACACCCAGATGCTCCCCCAAATCACTGGTTTTAATGGAAAACATTAATTCACCCTCTTCCATTTCCCTATTTATTTCCATCTTTTCTGTGCCTTTTGACATATTTACAGGTTCTCTCTTTTCTTTTTTTTTGAAAATCCAAAAAAAGTCCCCAAGTGTGTTTACAAGTACATTAGAACTGGAATAACCTCTAAGGAATGCCATCTGTTCCCCCCAGCCGGGGAAAGGAAATTTGTTATGTTTGTTGTAATATTTGCATACCGTGAAGTATTGAGAAAATGGTCCGAAATGTGTTGAGAATTTTTCTGTTGTGGTCTAGAATAGCCCACTGGCCAGATTAGATGGAGTTCCATCTCTGGGATTAGAGTCCAAAAAAGCCACATACACACACACACAAAACCCAACCCCCCCCAAAAAACCCCAAAACAGCCTTGGGGCTAAATCGGGCTTGCCACCTGTTTTTCTATGCCCTGCAAGCTAACAACGCCTCTTACATTTTTTTAATAGTGGAGAAAAATCGGAAGAGTGACATTTTGTGACACAGGAAGATGGTACGAAAGTCAGGCTTAGCGTCCACAAGTGAAGCTCCGCCGGAAGGCAACTGCACTCCGTCATCCAGGGGTGGCCTGCGGTGGCTTCTGCGCCACCTCAGCAGGGCCGAGTGATCGTGACAGAGATTGTATGACTCAGACCTGGAAACATTTACTCTCTGCCCTCTCGCGGAAAACGTGTACTACGTTTTCCTGATTTAGATTTTCAGCTGAAAAATAGATTTGATTTTATTGCTAAGCAGACGAATCTGTTTATTAATGGATTTTTAAAGATGCATGAGCTCCCGGTCGGTTTTAGAGAGGAACCAGACACTTGAAGCGCAGACCACAGGTGGCGTCTCGTAGCAAGAGTGGGCATCTATGGTTTTTTTTTTTTTTTTTTTTTTTTTTTTTAGAAAGATCACTAGTCCTCTCTGGGATAAGCAAGTGTGGAGAGTACGTGATCCTTGGGGTGTGTACTTGGTCTGTCTAAACAGCGTGTATTTAAAATTTACCAGCGTATGGCTCTCCACGGAGGCTTTTGCTAACTTCTATCTTCACTAATAGGATATGGGGGTGCCCTCGCACTGTCACCCATACGGGAAAGATTTTAAGTCTAGAGGCAACACAGGGCACATCCTAATTGTTTTAAGTTGCGTTTCTTTGATTACAATTGAGACGGGCAAGTTTCCTCATTAGTAATGATACTTATTTTGTAAAAATGCTTTTTTGGCATCTTTTGACCATTTTTTTTCCCCTTGAATTTTCTTCTTCAGTTAGATTTGTAGTTCTTCTTATGTTATGAATAGTGACCTTTTGTAATTTGTGCTTATTCCAAATATTTTTGATCATTTTTTCCCCTTGAATTTTCTTCTACTGATAGATTTGTGGGAGCTCTTCCCATGTTATAAATACTAACTTTTTGTAATTTGTGCTTATTCCAAATATTTTTGATTATTTTTTCCCTTGAATTTTCTTCTACTGATAGATTTGTGGGAGCTTTTCCCATATTATAAATACTAACTTTTTGTAATTTGTGCTTAATCCAAATATTTTTGATCATTTTTCTCCTTGAATTTTCTTCTTCTGTTAGATTTGTAGTTCTTCTTATGTTACAAATAGTAACTTTTTGTAATTTGTGCTTATTCCAATTTTTTTTTAGGTTGTCACTTATGCTTTAACTTAAAAAAAAAAATCACTAATACTATCCAGTATTCAGTAAGCACTTACTATGTACCAGACACTCACCTGAAAGCTGTGCATAAATTATCTCATTTACTTCTCACAGCAAGTCTATGAGGGGGAACTATTGTTACCCTGGTGTTACAAACAAGTACATTGAATCACAGGGAAGCCGAGTGACCTGCCCGAGGACACATGGCTAGGAAGTCGTGGAGCTCGGATTGGAGCTCAGCTGCTGGGTCGGGCACCAACGCGGTGCATCACTGTGCAGGGCTGGGTCAGGGCCGTGCACACCCAGGTCAGGGCTGACCCGAGCCGGCTACGGGCCTGGGGCAGCTGAATGAGTAAAGCGACTCACGATGAGTCTACTTGAAAGGCGTCTGCCTAGTAGGGCATCTTTCATGGTCCCTTACGTTGTTGTGAAAAGGTTTGTTTTTTTTTAAGATTTTATTTATTTATTCCTGAGAGACACACAGAGAGGCAGAGACACAGGCAGAGGGAGAAGCAGGCTCCATGCGGGGAGCCTGATGTAGGACTTGATCCCAGGACCCCGGGATCAGGACCTGAGCTGAAGGCAGATGCTCAACCACTGAGCACCGAGACGTCCCAAAAAAGGAGAAATTTTCAAATTAAGTTTCAATGACATACAGGGATGAGGAATTAAGGCATGGTGCCTAATAGACTCTCCCCTGTGTCCCCAAGCCCTGGCGCTAAGGCAGCTGTCCCAGGGGTTCTCTGGAGGGACAGGTCTACTGAGGCACCTTTCACCCTATACTCTGCCCCTTAGGCCTGGGAGAGATCAGAAAGTCGAACCTAGCAAACAGGGCGAGAGAAGGAGCCAGGACGGGGCGAGAAGATCATTCATCTTCCTCTTTCATTCCAGCTTTCAAACCGGGGGGGCAGGGGGGGTCAGACTGTAAAGTAACAGAAGGATGTTTAGACTGTTTTATATTACACTGGACTAGACTTAGATGATCACCAGACTGGATTTTTTCTAAAACTAAGAGTTCTTGGGAAACACGTGGAGCCTGCCACAGGTTTCATCCAAGGGGCTGAGAGAGAACTGATTGTCAGAGTGGGGAGCGCCAAGGAAAAGCGGGGGCTCTGTGATTGCACCTGCCTGGGTCCAGCTTCTTCATGAATGTGTTCCATTTGCACACAGTGTCCACTCTTCGCGCATCTACCGATTTTTCTGTTGTCCTTAAGAAGAGGGATCCAGGGGATCCTTGGGTGGCTCAGCGATTTGGCGCCTGCCTTTGGCCCAGGGCCTGATCCTGGGGTCCTGGGATCGAGTCCCACGTCGGGCTCCCTGCATGGAGCCTGCTTCTCCCTCTGCCTGTGTCTCTGCCTCTCTCTCTCTTACTCTCTCTAAGTCTATCATGAATAAATAAATAAATCTTAAAAAAAAAAGAAGAGGGGTCCATATATTTCAAAGTTAAGCTGAGATGAGTTCTGTTCCTGTCCATAATATTCAAGCCCCAGTAAAGGGCGTAGGGAACATTCCTATGCAATATCATTTTGTTTTGAAAGCCTAGAGGCCTGGGGAGCTTGGGCGGCTCAGTCCTTAAGTGTCAGACTCCGGATGTCAGCTCAGGTCGTGACCTTAGGGTAGTGAGATGGAGCCCTGTGTCAGGTGCACACTCAGCGGGGGAGTCGGCTTGAAATTCTCTCTCTCTCTCTCTCTCCCTCCCTCTCTCTCTTCAATAAAAAAATAAGTCTTCAGTAGCCCGGGGGCTTCCTGGGACAGCAGCCAGGGGGTGGCCGTGAGGGTGCCCCCCGAAGTGCTGTTTATGCTGCAGCGGGCAGTGTCCTGGGAGGCGGGGGCTGGCCTACAGACGCGCGCTGAATTAGCACCGCCCCGGGCACAGAACTCCCAGGCCATCGAGCTCTCTCTGCGGGAGGGGCCGATGGCACAAAAGAAGGAGGCAGCCCTTGTCCAGGGCAACCTCGACCTGTGCTGGAGAACAGGAGGCTTATCGGCCGCTGGGCCGGCCCAGGGCACCGACGTGCCCTCAACAGACGGCCCAGGGTTCAGTGAGGCCCCCCCCCCCCCCGCCCAGCTCCCATCCTGGGTCCCCTCCGCCTCTTCAGGCCGTCCCCTCTCTGCTCAAGCTGCCAGCTGGCGGCAGGTGCCCAGCGGGGCCGTCCACGCACCTCGTTTGTCCGTCGCACTTTCCCGAATGTTCTAGGGCCTGGAACTGGCCGGCCAGCTCCCGGCTCCCAGCCGTCCACACCCCCAGCAGCTGGTGCTCGCAGCGTGGCCGTGTTTGTGGGATTCTTCTGGGGATCTACCCTCTTAGGTTTCGGCTGTGGTTGGGGGTATAAGGCTCTTATTTCATGGTATCTTCAAAAATAATGAATTTTGAGCACTTTCCATCTTGAGACAGCTAGAGAATTTTCCGGCTCATTACAATCTTCATCTTAACCAAGCTTCACTGCTTAAGAAGAGGTCTTCTGGCCCCCATCATCCTCGGAGGGCGAGGAAGACAGCTCCCACTGCAAGACAGTTCTTGCTGATTTCAAGCCTTTTATTTTATTATTATTAATTATTTATTATTATTATTATTATTATTATTTTGTCTGGAGGTATATTTAACATGTAACTTTAGTTTCAGGTGCACAACATAATAATTCAATATTTGCACATTTTGAGAGACGATCACCACAATAACCGAGTTAACAGCCATTGCCATGCGTAGTCACCAAACAGGTTTTCCCTTGTCGTGAGAGCTTTTCACGTTTATTCCCGCAACGACTTCCAGATACACAATACAGTAGTATATCCCTAGGATTTATTTTTTTTAATAACTGGAAATTTGTATCTTTTGGCTTACTCCCCCCACTTCACGCCAGCTCACACTCCCACCTCTGGGATCGATCTGTTCTCTGTATCTATGAGCTTGGCTTTTGTTTTTGTTTTTTTAGATCCCATCTATACGTGAGATCGTAACGGCAGCATCGCCGCATAATGCCCTCGAAGTCTGTTCATGTTGTCCCAAGTGGCAAGATTCCCTTCCTTTTGTGCGGAGGAGCAAGAGCTCACTATCCACGAATGCATATACGCACCCTCGCCACCTTCATCTGCGGATGGGCACGTAGGCCGTTCCCTACCTTGCTACTGCGAATAATGCTGCAGAGAACGTGGAGATGCAGATACCTTCCCAAGTTAGTGAATTTAAAACCTTTCTGAACAAATGGAGCGTGAACATCACTATATGGAAATTGTTGCTGTGTGGGAATGTCCATCTGCATGTTATGAAAATTGAGAGGATGACAATGAAATAACCAATACCTCTACGTTATTATTAACTAAAGTCCATGCTTTTTAAGGTTTGCTTAGGTTTTTTCATCCTGTGCTGTCTCTGTTCTGGGATCCCAGCCAGGGTCTCACATCACATTTAGTTGTCATGTCTCTTTAGGCTCTTCTTAGCTGTGAGAGTTTCCCAGACTTTCCTTATTTTTGATGCCCTTGGCAGGGTTAAGAATTTAATAGAATGTCCCACCCCTGAGGTCTGTGTAATGGTTTCCCCATGAGTGCACACTCTCGATCCGACTTATCACTGTTGATATTGACTTTGATCACCGGGCTTAGGTAGTGTTCGTCAGCTTTCTCCACCATAAAATTACTTTTTTCCTCTTTGCATACTGTACTCCTTGAAAGGAAGTCGCCGCAAGCAGCCCACAGTAGTCAAGGAGCCGCGATATATGCTCCGTCGCTTGGAGGGGATAGTGTTTACATAAATTATTTGGAATTCTTGGAATAGATTTGTATATTCTCTGTCACTTATTTATTTATTCAATCATTTATTTACCTATTTTTATACCTTGAGGTATAACCCAATCCTGCTTTACTTATTTTGTTGCTCAAACTGTTCCAGCTTTGGCCTCTGGAATTTCTTTCAGTTGGCTCCTGTGTCCCTTTGACATGACCCATCATTGTGGTTTTGCCTTTTTAAAAAAGATTATTTATTTATTTATTTGACAGAGACAGAGACGGAGAAAGAGACGAAGAGAGAGCACAAGCAGGGGGAACAGCAGAGGGAGAGGGAGATTCAGGCTCCTTGCTGAGCAAGGAGCCGGATGAGGAACTCGATCCCAGGACCCTGGGATCACCCCCTGAGCCCAAGGCAGATGCCCAACCCCTGAGTCACTCAGGCACCTCATACTTTTTGTTTTTTAATAAAAAAAAAAAATCTTTTTCAGTGTTTCGTTCCTTTCTGGCGCTACAGGATGCTCCAGGCTCCTCTCGTGTATCTCCTGCTCCGGCCCTAGAATCGTCCATTTGTCCAAGGAGCCCACTTCCTTCTATTGGAGAATCGCGGACTGACATCTGGGCACTGGGGGGTGTCGGTGGGTTTAGGATGCTCTAACAAACTACCGCAGACTGGGTGGCTTATAAACAACAGAGCTTTCTCACCGTTCTGGGGGCCGAGTGGCCGAGGTCGGGGTGCCAGCACAGCTGGGAGAGCCTCCTCGGGCTGCAGACGGCCGTCCTATCATCTTATCCTCGCGTGGCGGCAGAGGGAGAAGGAAGCTCTCTATGTCCCTAAGGGCACTAAGCCCCTTGATGCCCTAACTTTCTATTAAAGGCCCCCCTCACTTCCTAATACTGTCACTTTGGGCACTGGGATTTTAACATATGAATTTTGGGGAACACAGACATTTGGCCCCTACCATCATGCCCATTGCTACTGGGGTGTGGCTGCTTCTAGGTCCTCTGAGCTGGCAGTGCGAGAAAATATATGCTTGGAAATACTCTCTTCAAAGCAAATGGGTATATGTATGTTCACACTTTTATATTTCTTCTATCATTTGCGCATAAATTGTGTGGAATTTTGTGTGTCCGTTGGGAGACAGCTGCACAGTATGTGGGCTTGGTTCCTCATCTTGAGCTGAAGACCCATTGGGCACCAACTGGATATTTTCTAGTGGGTTTAAATGAGCTAACGACATAAGGCTTTCCTTCTGTTGGGTGATGATGCTCCGTGGATCGTTTATCTTTCTCTGCAACTTGCAAGAAGAGGCACTATCTCTTCAGGGGTATTTGTACAGCGAACGATAGATAGCCTTGAAAGATAGAGATATTGTATTCTTTCAGGGCAAAGGGCAGATTTACTCAGTATAACTGAGATAATGTGGCAACTACTGAATGCAAATCATATACCTCCTAAGGGGTTAATATCTGAAGTATGTAAATAGCTCATCCAACTCAATAGCAAAAAAACCCCAGACGATCCGATTTAAAAAATGGGCAGAGGATATGAATAGACATTTTTCCAAAAAAGACATACAGGTGGCCAGCAAATGCCTGAATAGATGCCCAACATCACTCATCATCAGGGCGGTGCAAATCAAAACCACAATGAGATGTCACTTCACGCCGGGTTGAATGGCTGTTATCAAAAAGTCAAGAAATAGGGACGCCTGGATGGCTCAGCGGTTGAGCGTCTGCCCTTGGCTCAGGTTCTAATCCCGGGATCCGGGATCGAGTCCCACATCAGGCTCCTTGCAGGGGTCCTGCTTCTCCCTCTGTCTATGTCTCTGCCTCTCTCTCTCACTCTCTCTGTCTTTCATGAATAAATAAATAAAATCTTAAAAAAAAAAGACAAGAAATAAGTGTTGGCGAGGATGTGGAGGGAAGGGAATGCTTGTGCACTGTTGGTGGGGAATGCAAACTGGTGTGGCCACTGTGGAAAACAGCATGGAATTTCCTCAAAAAATTAAAAATAGAACTACTCTATGATCCAGCAATTCCACTCTTGGGTATTTATCCAAAGGAAATGAAACTCCCAATTTGAAAAGCTACTTGCATCCTCATGTTCACTGCAGCATTATTTATAGTGACCGAAACATAGAAACAACTTAAATGCCCACGGATGGATGAATGAATAAAGAAAATGTAATATGTTTGTTGAGTGGAATATTAATTAGCCATTAAAAAAAGAATGGAATCTTCCCATTTGTCACAACATGGATGGTCCTTGAGGGCCGTATGCTGGGTGAAATAAATCAGGGAGAAAATGACAGATACTAATATTGAAAAATCTAAATACTATTCTAAAAAACACCCCCAAACAAAACGAAACAAAAACACTGAGCTCATGGATATAGAGAACAAATTGGTGGTTGCCTGGGGCAGGGTTAGGGGTCTGTGAAATGGGTGAAGGGGTCAAAAGGTACAAAATTCCAGTTATAAAATGAGTAAGTTATGCAAATGTAACGCACAACACGTTGATTATAGTTGACAATACCATATTGTGTATTTGGATGTAGTTGGGAGAGTGGATCTGGAAAGTTCTTGTCAAAAGGAAAAGAATTTGTGACTCTGCATGATGACAAATACGAACTGAATTTATCATCGTGATCCTTTTACGTGGAGTAAAATGTTCAAATCGATTTACAAATGGGCGAAAACCCAGCTTGTTTTAGTGCAGGGTAGGGTGGGGGGGTGGGGGGGTGAAGTGGATTGGAATCCATAGAATCTATTGAAGCTTCATCAGAAAAATATATTTGCATGTTTATAGACAAGAATTATTTGCATTGCTATCAACGGTCCGCAATTCGCAGAGTCGTGAGATAATTCAAGTACAACGAAAAGCCCGACTTGCTCGGCGTCAGGTGGCCCGGAGCCGTGTGCGGAGAGTGACACCGCGTGGTTTTCCCCTGGAGACCCGCAGGTCGTCTTTTCTGCTTCTTCCAAAGTCTTAAATTTTCCTTACGCAGATACAACCTACCGTAGGAATGTTTCCAACGTGTGAGTCACACCCGGGAATTAAAAGGACAGGATGGGATTTTTAAAAAGTAAAGCCTCGACACACATACAGGAACAAGATATTGGAAGAGGCTGTAATTATTTGATCTGGGGCTGGGGTCCCACAGCGCCGAGGAGCAATTGCTCAGATGGGTAAGAGAAGGGTAGAGAGGGAGGTGGGCGGGGGGGGGGGGTGACTGGGTGGCGGGCACTGAGGGGGGCACTTGATGGGATGAGCACTGGGTGTTATTCTGTATGTTGGCAAATTGAACACCAATAAAAAATAAATTTATTAAAAAAAGAGAGAGAGAGAGAGAGAGAGAGAAGGGAAGCCCTAAACACGCCGCAGATTCAGACAGTTCCTCTCCTGGCCACGAGGTGTTGCTAACCAGGCGCGATGACCCCAGGGGGCAGAAGCCCAAGCAGCAGCATCGGATCCATTTGTGGAACATTCTTTTTTTTTTTTTTTTAAGCTTCTAGTTAATCTCTCTCTCTCTCTCTCTCTTTAGATTTAAATTCAATTTGCAAACAGAGAGTATAACACCCAGTGCTCATCTTGTCCGTGGTACGTTCAGCAGAGCAGCACATTGGGGTGCTCCGGGGGGCAAGACATTATGACCTCATCCAGCACCTGCCACAGGGTAACCATTAAACACGTATTTCTTGAGATGAATTATGCAGAATGCAGAGGATGCTTCTACGTTGTGGGCGGCCAGATAACACGACATTTCCTGGTGTAAGGAGTCTTCGAGGCCTCTGGTCCTATTGGGAAAACAGGAGAAAACATGATTAATTAGAAGTCCCTTGAATGGAACAAAAGGAGATGGATTCAGCTGTGAGCTCAGACTTGGTAAATCCACGCACCGTTTCCATTGCCCACGTGGACGTACCCAGAGCAACAATACTTGTTTGAATGCAGACACTGCAGACCGCCCCTTTATGAGTTTCTGTTTCACCCAAGGGCCATCAAATGTGGACTCTTCCACTCTTACTACCCCTTCTCCCCAGTTTTTGAATAATCTTGGCACAATGACAAACCGATGGCAAGCCATCTAGAATTCTACACAGTCTGCGTTGGCGACAAGTGAGAACAGAAGGGCAATGACTGCAGGGTAGTCACGGAGCTGGAAAGAGGAAGGAGAGCAAGTCAGGAAGGTCTTAGAACACCCCAAGAGCCCATCATCCTGCTCCCAACTTTCCTGGTTCCCCAGATGCCTTGTGGGGACATCAGTCGGTATTGCCTGCCTACGGCCTTTCACACTTAGGTTAATAGGGCCTCGATTTTCCCTCAGGGATGAGCCCCTGCCCCTGGGGCACTGTCCTGATGGGCTGTCAGTTCGAGGCCTCCCCTGCGGGTGGCCAACAGGTAAGCGCTAAGCCAAGCAAGGCCCGTCAATGGCTCCTTCTCTGGGAACCTGTAGAGCCTCAAATCCATTGGAAGCCTTTGAGCTTGGTGTCTCAAAGAGACCATTCATTAGTTCTGATTTCCTGGAACCCCACAGTTGCCCTGGTTTCTGTTTTCCCAAAGACTCTAGTTTTCATTTTCTTTTCCCCCAAGTCTGTGAGCCACTCTATATCCCTCCAGTCAATCAGCTAGAGTTGGTTTCTGTTGACTGCAGCCCAAGAATGGTGGCTGGTGGGATGAAGAATGGTGACTAGTAAAAGAATCTAGCTCTGTGATTGCTTCCATGACCTCTGTTAAACTTAACGTTGAGAAAGATCTGCCCTAAGGTAATGGATGATCCCTGAAAATGGAGACTATGACGTCTACGGACACCTACTTTGTTCCGGACACTTTTAAAAAAACACTCACACGTGTTATCTTATTTCATCTTCAGAATGACTCGGTTGAATCGGTGTCACTGTCCCCATTTTGCAGATGAGAAAACCGAGGCATGGAGGGGTGAAAGAACCTGCCCGTTGTCACACGGCCCAGGGAACCTTCTCAGTGTTTCTCCTGTAGAAAGCCAGTTTTTCAGATTTGTAGCAATTTCCTGGGGCTGCTCTAAAAACGTACCACAAACAGGGGTTAAAAGAACAGAAATTTATTGCCTCACAGTTCTGAAGGCCAGGGGTCTAACATCAAGGTGTTGGTAGGACCACTCTCTCCGTGACTACTCTAGGGGGAGAATCCTTGCTTGCGTCTTCCAGCATCTGGTGTCCGCCAGCAGTCCTTGGCGCAACCTGGCTTGGCGACGTATCACATCCCCTGCTATCCCACGGCCGTCTTCTCTCTGTATGTCTCACTCTTTTTCTAAGAAAACACTAGTCATAGTGGTCAAGGGTCCGTCAACTCCTGTATTACTGCACCTTAACTAATTACATCCATTTCCAAGTAAGGTCACATTCTACGGTGCCGGGGGTTAGGACTTCTTTTGAGGGGAACACAACTCAACCCATAACACGGATGGTAACAGAAATTGTTCGAAGAGGAATTCTGCGGCCGCGTATGTCTGGGAAACACAAGCTCGAACACCATCCCAGGAGGAGTCTTTGCTCTAGTGCTTTGGGAGGAGCTTTAGTTTGTTCATCCGAAGGGGAGTCACAAAGCTGGGACTATAGGGATAAAACTTCTCAAGGATGTTTGCCCGTGGACTCCCTTTGACAGGTCCACTGTGGGCGACCGTTCTGTGTGCCGCCCAGTTCTCAGGTCAGATGTGGGGCAGCAGACTGGGTGAGGTCCCCCCCGGATCCACCTCTTAGCCAACTGGTGACCTTGAGACGATTGCTTTCTTCTCTGAGCCTGAGTTTCCTTATAGCTAAGAGAAAGACAGTAACATCACTTCCCCATGGGTTTCTTGTAAGAACTAAATGAAATGGGATTTTCTTGCTCATTTTCCTCTTCTTTCACTGTCGTTTTTTTTTTTTTGTTTCCTCTTTAGGTGAATGGCTTTGTTTACAGCAGTAAAAATGTAACTGGGGTGACTATCCAACCCAACTGCACTCCCAATAAGTCTCCCAAGTTAGCAAAGAATGGGTAGTTTCTGCCTGCGGTTCCTTATTCTGGTCTTCCACCCCAGGGAGGGGAAGAGGATGTGATCATGCGATCGGGCCAGCAGATGGGAAGTTGTGAAAGGGAACTCGCTCTAGAAAAGCTGCCCACAACTGTCTCAGCTCTCAGAGGAGGCTGAGCTGCTCACGGGGCTCGGGGAGAGCGGACTCGCGGTCTGGTGGTCCACCTGCCATGGAGCCAAAACGGATCAGGGAGGGCTACCTGGTGAAGAGGGTAAGCAGAAGAGCCCCCCACCAGGGTCTCGCTGAAGATGGGGTTGGGGAGCAGTGGGGCGCAGCCTGGGGCTCTCTACTCGCTCACCTTAGCAATGTTCTCTACTGAACCCACTGGGCTGGTGCGGAGAGCAGCGCGGCAGGTGCAGCAAGGGAGGGGGCCCAGCACCGGATCCACGGATCCACGGCATTCTGGTTCCGACAGGTGGACAATCCAGCTCAGGCACCAGCGCAGCTTCATCTTGCGGGGATGAGAATTCTAGACTTCTAGGTGGGGGCCTCAGCAAAATCTACACCGTGATTTAGGAAACTCCTGTCAGGAGCTGCATGTGTACATTGTGCTCGAAGACTCGCACTCTTCTGCTCTAGACGTTACTCAGAGAGATTATTTCTTTGTTACTTAAATTCCCCTCCTCCGTTATTTATTTATTTATTTATTTATTTATTTATTTATGGAGGAGAGGAAAGAGAAGGGGATTAAAGAGAAGCTGGTATAAAGACACAGCAATCGTAGCTGATCTCTTGGGCCGTCTCCTAAGAATGGGTGCATAAAAAACCTTACCTTTGTCTTAAGCTGGGCTCAAATCTCTTCATTCAGCATTCTGGGTCCATTTATCTGCTGTACTGCTAAGGTAGGAGGAAGTACTTCTACAGTTCAGGGGACAGGGACCCAAGATCACTCAAAAATGCTTTCGTCTCACTGGCTATGGCATGAAAAAATTGAATTTTCTTAGCACCGCTGGTTTTTCAACTAATGCCGGGGGCATGTCATGTCGTTGTGTGAATTCACACGCGGGGCTGGTTGGCATCCTGTGGGCAACACCTCCGTGAACAAGTGTTCTCACAATGACCCCAGTGGGCCCAGCGCGTCACAAGTAGACCGAGCTCACTACAGTCTTTCAGATGCTCGGCTCTTCAATGGAGCGAGCACCTAATGTGCCTGTTTTAGGTCATTCGTGGGTTTAACATTTTAGCCCCAAATGCTCTATTTGTGAGCGGGTTAAGCGGCACACATGGTTGCCTGATTCTATTTTGACCTGACGCTGGAAGGGACATGACATCACCTGACCTCATTCTCCCATTTCCAGAAGAGGAAACTGAGACCAGGAAGCTGGGTGACTGCCCCCAGGTCACATGGCTGTGACAGTTGACAAACCCACTTTCCGGCTTGGGTTTTGACTCATGGGGCTGAACTCTGCCCCCTCCACCACGATTTTCTTGAAGTCAGTGTAACGTGGGTTAAGGTTTGTAACGTATCTGTGGAAGTGAGAATCGTAAGTGGTGCCGGAGAAGAGAGGAGCCCGGGGATGGTGTGCTCTTTAGCTCACGTGGCATCTCTAGCTATTGTGAAAATTCCTTTGGAAAATTGGAAAAGACACACATATACACGTGCAGAGGTGTGCATTTTTTTTTTTTTTTTTGCAATAGGCGTCGACCATTCCCTTTGAGTGTTGAGTAATAATCAAAGTTGTGTTTCTTCCCTGGTTGCTTGACCTACTATTTGGAGAAGAGCAAGTGAATGGAAACATATTGCGGTGAAAATTGCTGCTATTTAAGTTTGTATGTTCACATTTTAAACTCCATAAATTAAAAAAAAAAACTCCATAAATTACAAAAAAATATAGAAGACTACATCTCTACTAAGTGAGGCCGCCTCACTAGAAGATGGGGGTGAAAGAGTTCGGTTTGCCAGGCTTACAGATTTATTTACATTAATAGTTTTTGATCAGCGAGAGTACTTCTCTCAGATTATGGCCTATTAAAGCCAATTTAAAAAATGTACCCAGGTTAAGGCATTAGTGGAATTTCATATTGACATTTTCACACGTTCCATCTGCCTCATTTTCCTATCTATAATTTACATCTCCCGTAGTTTTTGCATTTTTCTCTGGGACCTTTTAGAACAGTCTTTGTTGTACTGTGCTAAGATTCTCTAATTATCATTTTGAAGGCATGCTTGTCTCAGAAGTACTCCCTTCCTTGGCTATAGGACTGCACTTGGAGCCAGAATTTCCCAGGAATGTTTTTGGACGTTCAGTTTCCTTCGGTTACCTCATACATACAGATTAAAAACTATAGGTGTCAGGAACCTAGTGCGTAGTAGGTGCTACGTATGCAACCATGATTATTTATATTCGTCTTGATATGCGCTTCAGTAGACGAAGGTCCTTTTCTAGTTGCTAAGAGGGACATGCACTGGTTCTGGGTTGGTTGCCAAGGTAATAGTGAAGAAAAAACCATAGAAATATTGCTCTGGCAAGGCGGTTGGATGCCTTCACTGTGGTTTTTGATGTTAGGGCATGACAAGCAATAGTATATGAATCTCCCTTCCTTTATTTTTTTCTCTGACTCAGCTTAAGGTACCTGGATAGTAATAAAGGACATCCCTTTCCCTATATCTTGGTTTGTAAAATAACTTCATTGGAGATAAGATGTTTTGAGTGGCAAAATACAATATTAGAAAAGCTGGTGCAAGGATGTCGTTAAGTCAGAAATCTTGGGATCGACGGTCAATGGACTGACTATGAGATGTTCCTTTTTTTTTTTTTTATTCTGTGCAGGGTGACCGCTCACATTTTACAATTCCAGTTTCCTCCTTTGCCCCCTGCCTTAGGTCTTCAAATAAAATGAGAGTTCGAGAAGGAGGAAAAATACATTATTTTATCCCCTTGCAATTTTGTCATTCTTAGTAAGACCTAGACCTCCTTGCCTCAGGATCTTGTCACTTTTGACTTTAAGGGGGAAAAAAAAGAGCACCTAGAGCTGACCAGACAGCAGCGGCTTAGCCACTGTACGAACATGACCTCGTTCAATCCTAATCACCTCTGTGATGGTATCCTTATTTCCATTTGCAGGCCTACCCAAGCCAGCGAAAGGGAGATTAGATGAATTTACCAGAGCTCGAGTGAGGCCTGGACAAATTGTACCGTGGGCCAGATTGGGTTTAGTGACCTCAACCTCCCTTTCTCTCTGCTTGGGGGTTAATTCCAACCAATAAACCTAGACATCTTTTGGACGTCCTTGAGAGCACACTGCCGATCTGGATGTATTTGTAATTGTTCGTAGTAAAAAAAAAAAAAAAAAGACAGAGGAGCAGTTTCCATGCAATGAATAAGCTGGACTCCACCGAGTCATGTCCCAAACTAACCTATTCTTAGAGGTTAAGGGAGCAAAGTGATGTTGGCAGATCGACAACCAAACAGCAGGCACTGCGTTCAGCAGGGCGGATCCCAAGAGCAGCTTCGGGATTGGGGTGCTGTGCGAGGCTGGGCCAAGGCGCAGGAGTTGGGGCGGCGGGAAGGAGAAGGGTGGGAGGTGCTGGTGCAGGAAAGCAAAGGGCCGCAGAAGGCTGCGGGGGCAGGGGGGGGGCGGGGAGGAAGAGAGCCTCGGGCGCAGGGCAGCCCGAGAGCCAGGAGGCCCAGCCTAGGAACCCTTCGCCCAGCTACCTTACCTTCCGGACACACCACCATCAGGGGTCCCCAGCAATTTGCATTTGTCGATTTGTCACCCTCATATCGGAGGGTGGTTACCAGCTGGTCCTTACCCTGCAGCAAAGAGAGATGGGAGCATTTAATGTTCATAGCAACTCAACCCAGAGTGGGCCCAACTATTATCCTTACTTTTCAGAGGAGGAAACTGAGGTACAAGGGAGGCAAAAGGCTTGGCCCCAAAGCACCCGGCTGTTAAGTGGTGGAGCTGCTCTGTAACTCAGCGGTGGCCTTGGGGTCGTGGAGGGCCAGGCCTACCTGGTGCTAGTGGCACCGGGGGCAGTGATTTTCTTCTCCGGAGTGCTGTTGCCGTGGTGGATGGTGCCCGGGACAAGCCTGGGTCCGAATGACTTCACCCCGTTGTCTACACACCGTGGAATCGTATCTGTCTACATGGTCACTGTTCTTTGAGCCCCTCCTGCCAGTTAGCCACTGTGCTAAGCCCATCAAGTACAGTATCTCAGTTAACCCTCGCAGCAATGGCAAGTAGGTGCCGTATTACTTTCATTTACAGGGGAAGAGACAAATGTTTCGAAAAATTAAATGACTTGACTAAGGCCACACGGCCTGGAGGAGGCAAAGTTGAGATTTGAATGTAAAGCCCTGTGACTCCGGAAATCACTCTGTTGAGCATTTGGTTGGTGCCATTTCTCTATTGCTCGCCTCCTCTGTTTTTATTGAGAAATTGTCCAACTTGTTTACTCATGTAGAAAATATCCTACTGAATAGATTAGTGTCCTCGCCTTCGAAGAACTTACGTAGGTGCCAAAATGACCATTTATCCGGGATGTCATGCGAGCGATTTCATGGATCGGTTCGGAAAACGAGGTGATTAATGATGTAGCAGCAATAAGGACTTAATTCAATGCACCATCTACCGAAGCTGACACGCCCCCGAGTCGGGGAGGATAGGTGAGGCCTCCTCACAGTTCCACCGAAGTCAGTTACGGAGTTTTCCCCGTAATGTAATTTCCTTTCTATTCCAGCTAAGCATCAACATCAATGTACGAAAGGAGAAGTCAGGGAAAGGGGAAGGAAGTGAAAGGGGGTGTCTGCACTCCGTGGGAGGCGTCTGGGAGGGGCTCGACACCACATTCAAATTCCCCTGCCCCGTAGCAGGGAGTCGTGGCTTCTTTCAGTGAAGCTACACAAACAAGCGTGCCTCAGTCGGTGCAGTGGTCACTCTGACCTGGAGCTGTCCATCAAGGTGCCCCCACCTCAGGGTGGGAACAGTGTAAGCAGAGCCTGCCTCGGGCACCTGGGCCGCCCCGCGGTGGAGCATCCGCCTTCAGCTCAGGCCGTGACCCCTGGGTCCTGGGATCAAGCCTCACATCAGGCTCCCCGCAGGGAGCCTGCTTCTCCCTCTGCCTGTGTCTCTGCCTCTCCGTGTCTCTCATGAATAAATAAATAAAATCTTGAAAAAGAAAAAAACAAAGAATCTGGAGATTGAAAGGAATACTGAGTAGTTAAGAATTTCGTTGAACTGTGGCTTACACTTCTTAACTAATTCACTAACAAGCACGCTGGAATACCTCTTGCGACGGGGAACTCACTAATTTAAATTTCTCCCTTAAGTTATGCAGCAAACTTTTTATTTCTTTTCAGAGACCTCCACCTGTTGAGCTTCCAAGCAGTCTATATTAATGTTTCACACCTTTGAAGACAGTCCTCATCTGCTCTGCTTGGCCTTGCTTATCTGCAGCTTTGAGGTTTCCTGAACATGAGGTCATTTTCCAGGTGCACTTAGAGGCACAGAATTACAGGGAATAGGGAGTATTCATTGGATGCTTACCGTGTTCTTTTAGCTGTTGCCCTAAGCAAGTTCCATGGAGTAGTTCATGTCACCTCCCAATAATGCTAAGAAATAGGTTGTAGCATTATTCCCATTAGCCAGATGTGGAAAATGAGGTTTAAAAACTTGTTCAAGGTCACACTGCTAGACTGTAGCAGAGCTGGGATTTGATCCTGGGCTATTCAGATCCAGATCCATGGGCACCTACTGGAAGTCCTCCATCTAAAGTTACAGTATCACTTTCGTCACTTTGGATTCCATGCCTCTATTTATATAGTCCTACAATGATTGAGTTTTTTTGACAGCCCACATCAAACTGCTGACTCACAGAGCTCCTTTTTTTTCAAATGCTATTTCCCCAAAATCATCACTAGTACATTTTTATATATCTTTCTAAAAATCGCATTAAATAAAAAGATCGTAACTTTTTAAATTTTAATTTGCATTTCTTCGAGTGCTTTTGAAGCAGTGCATTTTTTATGTTTATTCAATCCAGGCTTTTCTTCTGAGAATTGCCTGTGTATGTCGTTTGCCCATTTAAGAAGTTAGGAGTGTTTGTCTATTTCTTATTGATTTTAAAGAGTTCAAAAAAATATTGAGAATATTAACCTTTAGTTATATGAGAATAGGTTATAAAATCCACACGTTTATACGTGTTTTCCAGTTGTTGCAGGATTTTTTTTTAATGTGTAGAGGTGTAATTTTATATATGGCCAAATATCTTGTCCTTTAAGATTTCTCCCTTTGGTGTCAGGTGTTGTCAGACTCTTGTGCACTAAACTGTAGCAGTCCCGTGATGATGAGCAGTTGTTTGACCCGAGATACTAAATCTGACTCAGCATCTAACACCTGCCTGTTGTGACTTGAAATTGTTTAGATTTTGGCCTATAATGGGAAAAAAACAAAAAAATGCTCTCTATATGTATGAAATCATGAAACATATCTATTATGTATCTATAAAATCATGATATAATATGATTTAGATATATCTTATGATTATTTATATGATTGCTTTTACTCAATTATAAATAAGTCCCTATGTTTATGATTATGTAATGTACATTATATATTATACATTTATGATATATTCACATATATGTATATATATATATATTTGAGCTTGTATATATGGCTAGCTAAGTGGTCTAAAAATTTTGATTTAGAATCCAGAATTACTTGGTTATGTAAGAACAAAAATGATGATGGCATCTGAGGGAAAATGGAAAGAGCATAAAATCGAGAACCAGGAGCCTGGATTCTAGTCGCAGTCCACATCAACTGGGCAGGTGGTCTAGGCCCAGTCACTTAAATGGGCCTCAACATTCTCACCTGTAGGATGAGAGTGTCGGCAGGTGATCCTAAATGCCTTTCTGGCTTGGATGCTCCTTTTTTTTTTTTTAAATTGGAGTTCAATTTGCCAACATATAGCATATCCTCGGATGCTCCTTGATCACACTTCCATGTGTGCTATTTGATGAGCATCAAGAGGCTTGGGGACAGAAGGGGTGAATAAAGGGGTGGCTGAGAGAGGTGCTGACAGCTAACTCCAGTGAGAAGCTGCAGTAATAGCCACGAGGAGAGAGCACACACCAAGTGCATCACCCCAACCTAATTAACCACAACCAAGCCTGGAAGAAAGTTTCCACTTTATAAATGGTCAGATTTCTTTTGTTTTATAGAACTTCGGCCTCCTGGCTGTGCGTAATGAGCCCGAATCCCAGGGGACACATTCTCCTCTGAGTGAGTTGACAGGGTCCCTCAGGCTGCACTTGAATTAGGAAACTCAAATGAACTCATGTTGAACAGTTGGCTCCGGAGTAGCTGTATTTTAATTGTCCACAGAAGGAATGCAGTGTTGGCTGACCTCTCCCAGTGTACCCCAGTTCCAAGGTCAAAAGCCCTGAGGGACTGCAGCCGTTATTAACCTTTGGTAGGCCTGAGGTAGGATATAGAAGTTTGAACTTGAAAGGCATTTGCAGTCATCTAGCCCAACTTCTTACTCCTACCTCCGTGAATGTATCTTTGAATATTTTCAGTTTTTTCTTTTTTAAAAATTAAATAGACCTCCCATATTTCCCTAAAAGTATATCCTGAATTTCACTTTTTTATTTTATTTTTTATATATCCTGAATTTTAATGTATAATAGTGTCATGTGTTGTTCATTTATTTATCATTTTTTTTCAATTATTATGAAAAATTTCAACCCATAGAGAAGTAGGAAAAATAGTAGATTACCTAGATTTATCAACTGTTAACAAAAGGATGCATTTGCTTTCTCTCTCCCTACCTCTGTATAAACTCTCACACACACACATTTTTACACTGACATCCTTGAGGAAAGGTTGCAGGCATCATGCCACCTCACACCTGAATACTTCAACATGTATCTTCTAAGAATTAGGGCATTCTCCACAGCTTTCCAAATTGGATGGACAATTTTGCACTCCTGCCAGCCATGTATGGGAGTTCCGGTTACCATCCTTGCCAAATCTTGCTCTTCTTAATCTTTTTAATTTTAGATACTCTTGTGGGCGTGTACAGGTATCTCATTTGGTTTTGATCTACATTCCCCCGGTGAAAAGTGATTTTGAACACCTTTTCAAAGGCTTTTCGGATATTGTATTTAATACAGTATCACTTTCAGTTTTTTCCTGTTTAAAAAACAGATTGTATTTTATTTTTACTAATTTGCAGGAGCTCTTTATATTCTGAATATGAATTTCTTTCAGATAGATGTAAGACAGAAAGGCATTTGACTGACATTATTTCATGTGTCTGACATTGCCTATTTTTTAAAAAGAGAAATAATCCAGTGTTAGTATGGAGAGCTATCCTGCCTGTGCAGAAAAGAGATACTGTGCCCTAATTTAAGATTATTTTTAAATTAGACTAAAACTAAGGAAACACTTGGACAAGCACAATGATAGTCCCACCAGTATTTATCTTTGTTACATAAATAGTCTTCCTTTTGGGCAACTGGATCTATTTTTTACAAATACTCTTTGTATTTTAAGATAAGCAGCAGGATCTGCTGGAAACTGGATGATAATTCTACTTTGTGGTAGTCATGACAGGGCGACACCACGGGTTCAAAGATGAGAAGCAAAAAAAAAAAAAAAAAAGATGAGAAGCAAAGAACCACTTCCTTTTCCAAAGTTCTCCCATAATATAGATAAGAAAGAGACTTTCTTGATGTAGTCAGAATGGCTAATTTATTGCTATGAGTGTGGTTGGCATTAACCCCAACTGAAAACATTTTAAATAAGGATTTTCCTAAGGCCACATTGACATGGATAGTCTCACTCTGTCCTCCTAGAGCATTTTGCAAGTGATTTTCATATAACTTATTCATGCTCAGTCACAAGGTGGCTCTTTGAGTTTCTTCTTGATGTTCACACCCAGATAAAATCTGATCAGACCAAAGGATGGAAGTAACTGCAGCTAGCATGTCACCACTTATGGCTTCAGTCTCAATTGACGCTCAAGATAGAATCTATTTGCCATCCCTAAGTGGAATGAACACAGGGGCAGGGTTGGGAGCAGAAAATGAGCCACAGAAAGCCAGACTGAAGCGCACAAGGAGAATAGAGAGCCGTACCGTAATCCCTTGGTAATGGCCCCTGGGAAGCTGAAGGCCAGCTTGTGCACGTATATACATTTTCTCTTAAAAAAATTCTTAAAAAAAATTTCCATCTGAATGGCAGTCCCCTTCTTCCCTGAAGCTGCTTTCTTACCAGCCTGGTCATACGAATGTGCATCATTTGCATCCACTCTGGCCAAAGCGAGGCTATTTGCCAAGTTATGCTCCGTTATCGAACAGTTTTGGAAAACATCATTGCGTAGCTCTTTTTGTTGTCGTTACAGGGAAGTGTGTTCAACACCTGGAAACCCATGTGGGTTGTACTGTTAGAAGATGGAATTGAATTCTACAAGAAGAAAAGTGACAACAGCCCCAAAGGAATGATTCCCCTGAAAGGAAGCACACTGACTAGCCCTTGTCAAGACTTTGGCAAAAGGATGGTGAGTCAACATCGTTAGCCACAGTGGACACCTTGCCATGCACTGACCTTTAAGCCTGCGCACAGCCTGCAATGGGAATGGTGCTCCCTGGGTCTGTCCCTCTCACCACCACCCACATTCCACCCTGGGCATTTGGGTTTCTGTTGGCCAAGCACTTCCAGAATGGGGTTGCTTCATAAGGGGCCTCGGCTCTTCGAAAGGAATCATTTCTAATGGGATGTGCTTTGATTTTTAGTTTGTGTTTAAGATCACTACGACCAAACAGCAGGACCACTTCTTCCAAGCAGCCTTCCTGGAGGAGAGAGATGCCTGGGTTCGGGACACCAAGAAGGCCATTAAATGCATTGAAGGAGGGCAAAAGTTCGCGAGGAAATCCACCAGGAGGTCCATTCGACTGCCAGAAACCGTTGACTTAGGGTGATTTTCTGTGTTTGCTTTACTGCCCCTTTCCTCATCCCCCCGCCCCTGGCTCCCCATTATGGAAAGCTCACAACAGATCCTGCTACCAGGCTTGCTTCGGTCACCTTGGAAGGCTGTATCCACTCTTCCAAGTTGATACTGGCGCTTGGTATACTGAGGTGTTTCCATGAGTCTGAAGGAGAGTGATCATAGCCTCTCCAAGCTCTAGCAGATGAGGAGAAGAGGCTAATAGAGAATAAATTCCCTCGTTTTGGGTAATCTTGGCAGAGAGAGAGAGAGAGAGACAGAGAAAGAGAGAGAACGCATAAGTGCATTTATGAAGTAGCCATAATACGGTAGCCTTGAAAGTAAGGTTCAGGATCTCTAGATAGGTCGGGGCTATGTGTCCAAGCAGGTATTGTTTCAAGTTCAAGGTCATGCACTTATACAGCCAACAAGAGCCAGTCAGGGTGAATATCCATTCTGGGCAGAAGCTATTGGTGCCCTAACTTGGTTTCATGGTCTCTTATGTTTGCTGGTTTGGATTAGCAGGTGATAGTTGCTGCCTGAAGGTTTTCAAAGGCTCACGGGTAAATTCAGCATCGACCAGTGGTTGGGGTCAGGGTTTTTTCCTTCCTGCATGCTCCACATCTGCTACTACATGAGCCTCTTGCCCTTAGAATCTCTTCACTTGTTAGTTTTGCTTTTATGTTGAACATACCCTGAAGCAGGAGCCCTGGTAGGAAGAATTCCATGTTGGTTGCTTAACACATCCAACGAGGATTCTGTTTACAAAATGGGGAGAATTTCTGGGAGAGGAGAGAAGAAACCCCTTCTGCAAGCCCAACACAGGTCTTAGCACGTCACAGGGATTTGATAAAGTCTGTGCTTTGAGCTTGGTGAGAATAAGCACCTTCCCTCACCAAGAAAACTTTTTGGTGATGACCCAAGAGGCAGTGCCCGGTGCAGCTAGGGTTGCTGGGAGCGGCTGTCCAGTGACCGTGTCTGTGGCTGCAGCTGTCAGTGCTAAATGGGAATGATCCTTGTGTTCTGTGCAGCCACAGGATACATGAAAGTGGCCTTCTATTTTGCTGTCTGCAATTTCTCTGGCAAGGCCATCTTTTGTTTATTATTTCAAGTAAAAAAAATGAGAACTTGCCATCCCTCATAATTTTTAGAGTAAAAGATAAGCTTAGTCAGAACATTCCTTTCCTTGGAGGCAATTATCAACAACAGATGGTCTCTTGAAGGACTCTTAAAGAACTGACACATGAGGAGTGAGGGCCATTAAAGATCTAGAATGTGTATGGACAATTGGCCCTGAGAACCTGCCATCTTAGCACCTCACAGGGGCAACTCTCTACTCAGGTACTAGGAGTTCAATTACCAAAGAGCTTAAAGAATGTAAGAGATATTAAGTACTTTCCTGGTATATTTTGCTCAATGCTATATAAGCCACAGAGTCACCCAAATATGAACCTGACCCTTTGCTTCTGTTCCAATGGAGATACTAGGCTCAGGGGCCACCTGAGAATGGGGGAAGCTTGTGGTCATGGCCAGCCTCTCCAAGGTGGTGACTCCCAGAGAGGATTCGCCATTCTGGAAAGTTCCCCACTCACCTGTCTGTTTCCATCTCTGCACAGTGCCTTGTATCTGTCCATGAAAGATATCGAGAAAGGAATAAAAGAACTCAATCTAGAGAAGGACAAGAAGATATTTAATCACTGCTTCACAGGTAAAAGGCCTTGCAAGTCTGAAATGGGGCACCTGGGGAAGGCAATATAGAGTTCTCGCTCAGCCTCACATGTGGGAGGGGGCGTGAAGCGTGGTGGGCGAATGGGGTCATAGAACACAGATTGGTGAACATAAGAAATTGAACTTCGCCAGGATGGAAACAGAAAGAAAGGTGGAAAAGAACTCTGTTGGTCAAGCTAAAGGTTCAGAAGTTCCAGCTAATCAATCAAAGGGTCTCTCCCCGACCTCCACTCCCTAAATAAATGGCATGATATTGAAATAGACACCGCCTTGAAACGAACTAGGGGTGGTGGAAGGGGAGGAGGGCGGGGGGTGGGGGTGACTGGGTGACGGGCACTGAGGGGGGCACTTGATGGGATGAGCACTGGGTGTTATTCTGTATGTTGGCAAATGGAACACCAATAAAAAATAAATTTATTATATAAAAAAATAAAAACTGATGAGAATAAGAAAAAAAAAGATGATAAACAGGAATCAAGGTATACAATGAAAGACTTAAGTGAAAATGTTAGAGATGCTTGAGGCTGTGCAGGGTCAGGCAGGTAGTGTCCTGAGTTTAGGTAGATGGCGCAGAGGTTAAAAACATGTTCTTTGGAGCCAGATTGCCTTAGTTCAAATCCTGGCTCTGCCACTTACTTGCTGTAAAACCTTAGATCGATGACTTAGCCTCCCTGTGCTTCACTTTTGTAGTCCATAAAAAGGGGATCATCCTAGGGCATCTACTTCATAGGCTTGCTATAATGCGTTTGGGATGGTGCCTGGTACACACTAGATACTATATGGTGCGAGCTCTCAGGGTGGTTAATATGAAGAGGTCATATGTCTGCATGGACAATTCTGAGTTCAGAAAAGAAAGAACCTGAGAAAGAACTCAGGGGGTAGTTGGGATGAATATAAATCGGTGCCTAACTTTTACCCAAAGAGTTGGTGGCATTTCATTAAGTATGGTGAGGACAAAGGTATGGGGCAGAGATATCCAGAACATGCATCCGGGAAAAGCAAATGACCAGCTTGGTGAGGCTCATAGTTCATCAGGGGGCCAAATGGGACATGCACTTTGCGGCTAGATTGCTAGAAGCTGGGCATTGCCTTACTTACGGTAACAGAAGAGATCAAGAGAGGAAAACTCTAAGAAGACACAACAGATGTAGAATCTGAGGGGTTAAGCAGTCAATAGATGATTCATGAAAATGGTCCAGGTCAAAGTCAGAAAGGTAGAGTGTGATGTGCAGTGGCAGGGCAGTATCCAACGGGAATCAGCCTCGGAGAGTAAGGTTGTGGCCTAATAGCATCAGACAGTCAGGGCTGACATTTAGGACGGAGATTCCAAGCTGTGGGAGTGATAAGGGAAACTGCGAGAGCAAAGCAGGGCCCTGACTCCAGCAGGAGTGACGTCACTAAGGCAGATCCTCTAGCAAAGGAAGGGGACAAGGAGGAGGTTCCGAAATAAATGCGGGCACCAGGTCTAGGCCATACTCATTCCCTGTGCAGCGTGTTCCTGACTCCCAGAGTACAGGGCTGGAACTTCTCAAGTCCTGTCCACTGAGGCTCAGGGTGGGTCTTAGAATCCAGGTGGGGTCAAGGTGTCATGTGGGAGCCTCGTGGTCTCGGTGGAGAAACAAGACTAAGGCAGAGACTGGGACTCTCGTACTGCTGACATGTGACGGAGGACCTTGAGCGGTGGACGATGGGGAGCCTGAACTGGTCTTTCCAAGCTTCAGCACACCTGACCGAGCACACCTGGGCTCCAGGGCTAGAACCCTTGGGCGACGGGCCATCTCTGTGTAGCTCAGGCCTAACATCACTTAAACTCACTGGGCCCTAATTTTCTCATTCTCCAGTGAGGTCTGTCATTACCGCCCCAACTCTTCTAGAGGCTCACTCTGAGGCCTAGGAGCAGAAATGCAGTGTTAATGAGTTTATCCTTCTACGAAAAAAGTGGGTAGAAAGCCTTTCATATACAAAATTCCTGGAAGGCTCACGAACCAACTCCTGTTTCAAAGGTTAGCATGTCCTGCCGCTCTTGCTTTGATGACGCAGAACTTGTTGCCTGTTAGGTTGGCTCGCTGGTTGGCTCCCTTCGTACAGAACAGGCCATTTTTTATTTATTTTTATTTTTTATTTTTTTTAATTTTTATTTATTTATTATAGTCACAGAGAGAGAAAGAGAGAGAGGCAGAGACACAGGCAGAGGGAGAAGCAGGCTCCATGCACCGGGAGCCCGACGTGGGATTCGATCCCAGGTCTCCAGGATCGCGCCCTGGGCCAAAGGCAGGCGCCAAACAGCTGCGCCACCCAGGGATCCCAGAACAGGCCATTTTTAATACAAAGCTTTATTGTAGCCTGCTGGGAACCCAACTGACGGGTCAGTTCCCTCTTCTGGGTAGTTTCCTTGTCTCCTCTTGGCAATCCTCTCTTGAGGCAGCCGTTGGATTAGAGGACTTCTCACTGCCAGGCCTGCAAATGATGTGATCAGGATTTGCAATGAGTCTTCATGCCGTCAAAGCTCCCCGACTCACCTCGTGCCTTCCCCTCTCTCTCTCTCTCCCTCTCCCTCCCTCTCTCTCTCTGTCGTTTAGCCTTCTTCTTACAAGCTCTGACCTCCACCCCCCAAAGGGGCTGCTTCACGCCTGTGTGCCTCGGTTCCCATGAGCTGCTCCCTCGGCCTGTGCAGGTTCCCCTCAGCCCTCGTTGCGTGTACCTGGCAAACACATACTCATATTTTAAGCTTGAGCACTGTGCTACTTCCTCCCTGAATCTTTTCCCACCAGTGCCCACCAGCGCCCCCCACACTACCACCCCTTTCGCCCCACCTTCCTGCAGATTTGACCCTGTAGCTCTAGGGCGCCACACCGGTCCGCAGCAGAACGCTAGTCCCAATCCTTAAGTACAGCCCATCTCTTCCTTTTAGATTCCCCGGGGAGCATCCCCAGTAGCCATCTCAGCACTTAGCACCTAGTGGATGCTCAATAAGTGTCTGCTCATTTATTTATTTTTTATTATTTTTTAAATCATTTATTTATTTTTTATTTTTTTTAGCATCTGCTCATGAACAGAGTCAATGAGTGAGTCAGTAAAACCTGTTTCTTTGATGCATGTGTTGCTCCTTAAGGAGCATGTAGATGCTCGTAAAAGCTCTTTACAAGATACCTTTTGTTTCCAAGAGTCTATCCCACTGATTTCACTTTTCCTTCTTGGAATCACGGGGAAGACGAGACAAGTCAGACACGTGGGTACTCTGGAGCTCTTGAGGGGTAACTGTCGGCGGCTTGTTCTCTGGTACTTTGGTAGCGCGTTAACCTTCCTTCTGCTGGTCCCATCCAGGAAACTGTGTCATCGACTGGCTGGTGTCCAATAAGTCCGTTCGGAATCGCCAGGAAGGCCTCATGATTGCGTCCTCGCTGCTCGGTGAAGGGTACCTGCAGCCCGCTGGGGAATTGTCCAAGAATGCAGCGGATGGAATGGCTGAAAACCCTTTCCTGGACAACCCTGATGCCTTCTACTACTTTGTAAGTGAGAAATGCTACCCGCTTACTCTTCCTGTCTTGGGGGCTGCCCCGCGCACATTGTGGGTTGATTTGAATTCACACCCACATGTGCAAACAAAGGACCCAGCCCCGACTTGGCCCCCTCTGCAACGCCTGCTGTATCCAGTGACTCACTTTGAAGATAAATGTTGTTTCGCTGCACATTGTTTTTAAGTGGACGTTTAACACTTTATTCTTATTCTAAGCAATAATTAATTAAAAAAAAAAACCTATTAGGCCCTAGTACATTCCAGGCACGTTCCTAGACAAAGGAGACAACAGCAGTGAAAAAAAGAATAATTGGGCAAAAACTGTGGCCCTGAGGGAGCTTCCTTTCTAGAGGGAGATCTGTAAACTCACGATGTGCCAGTTGTATTTTGATGACTCTTGACACAAAAAGTGTTTCTCCACGTCCCCTCGCCCAATCATCTTCCCTCCCTGCCCCCATTCGTCTTGTTTATCTTCCGCATATGCGTATCACGGATTGGGAAAGGATACGTTGCACAATATGGACCTAATCTTGGGCCATATAAGAAAGGCAGCCACTGCGGATTTCTAGGGGGATTTTGGCAGTTTTGTTTCAACTTGGGGTCAGAGCACAAAAGTTAGGAAAGTACTTAAGAGAACCACGTTCTTACAAAAATGAAGTGAATATCCCCAAGCGAGTTTCATTTCACTTGGGGCAAGTTCCACTGTCAGTTTTTGTTTGGTTTTGTTTTTTTTCCCAGACCTTTGATCTGGTTGTTTATAGCCATTTAAATGTGGGATTCTAAAAATACCCACCCGAGCACCGCTTCTTCCTCTGCATGATTCATTACCTGCGTGTAGCTGAGCAGGTCCCAGTTCCCTCTTGACCTCAGAACATGAGGCTGGATGGACACGTCATGCTCTTGGTCTCCTCAAAGTCAAAGGGGCTAAACAGTAAAGATCATAATGCAGATTGTGTCACGCAGTGTCTTGTAAATTAGCCAACTCCGCTTCTAAGGACTTGGCCATGAGGCGCCCAGAGGAGGAAGGCTTTGAACAAGGAAGAACTGTGCTGAGCTGGACTTGGAACATAGCTTGGGGAGCCCGAGAAAAGGAAAGTCTAGGTATCGCCAAGGTCACACTTGGGTGGAGATGAGGAAGCATCTAGAAGCAAGGACAAGCAGCCAGAGACAAGACACGGGGGAGGGGAAATGAGCGGGCCAAGAACAACCTTTATTTTATTTATTTATTTATTTATTTATTTATTTATTTAAATTTTTTTTTATTTAATTTTTTATTTTTTTATTTTTTTCTATTTATTTATGATAGTCACAGAGAGAGAGAGAGAGAGAGGCAGAGACACAGGCGGAGGGAGAAGCAGGCTCCATGCACCGGGAGCCTGATGTGGGATTCGATCCCGGGTCTCCAGGATCGCGCCCTGGGCCAAAGGCAGGCGCCAAACCGCTGCACCACCCAGGGATCCCCTTATTTTTCTATTTTTTAAAGATTTTATTTATCTACTCATGAGAGAGAGAGAGAGAGAGAGAGGCAGAGACAGAGGGAGAAGCAGGCCCCATGCGGGGAGCCCGATGCGGGACTCGATCCTGGGACCCGGGGTCATGACCTGAGCCGAAGGCAGATGCTCAACCGCTGGGTGCCCGGGTGTCCCGCCAAGGACAACCTTTGAAGTTTAGGTTGGGGTAGGAAGGAGCAAAGGAGCCTACTGCAGTCGCTCCTGCAGGGAGGGGGAGGCAGAGAGGAAACTGGCAAGTAGCCACCTGCCGAGGCTGGTGACCACATTGAGCGCTCGGTGTCCCAACAGCCGGACAGCGGGTTCTTCTGCGAAGAGAATTCCAGCGACGATGACGTGATTCTGAAGGAGGAGTTCCGAGGGGTCATCATCAAGCAGGGCTGTCTGCTGAAGCAGGTGCGTGCTTCCCCGCCCCGTCTTCTCGCCCTCGCCAGGCCTTTTAACTTCTCCTTCCCAACGGCTTTGGTTTTGTTCGGCCAAGTCCTCGGCCCCTAGACGGGCGGGCGGGGCGGGAGGCGGGCAGGAGGCCGGGCACAGGCGCGGCTCCCAACGGGCAGCTCTTCTGTAGCCGCATCGCGGGGCAGAGGTTTCCAGAAAGAGGTGCCCTTCTCACCACCGGAGAAGGAACCGATGGGCCAAGTGCTTGTCCTCGCCTACCCGTCGTGGGGCAGAGTGGCCCGGAAACAAGGAGAAGCCAGCGTGCCCCCGGGAGCGGGGCTCACGACCCAGACTGTGGGGGGACGGCGGGAGCCGGCCGGGCCAGCTCGGAGCCCCAGCATCCCGGGAGCAGGGACACCGCGGGTCTGCGGGCTCGGCGGCCGTCGGGGGAGGCCGCGGGCGGCTGCCAAGGCCCGGGCGCCGGGGCAGGAGGATGCGAGGGCGGGGGCCGAGGAGACGTCGGGGCCAGCAGCAGCAGGACCAGGACCGGGGCTGGCCACGGTGAGAGCTGATCCCGGCGTCTGCGCCTCGGGGCCAGGCGGGCCCTGGGCCGCAGGGGAGAAGCCCCGGGCTTGGGCTCACTCTTAAAAACAGGAACCGGGGTGGGGTGGGCATGAGGTGTAGACACGGACTTGGAGTTCCTCAAGGGAAGCGGGGCGCCCGTTGGGAACTCCCCTTCACAGCAGGCTTTGAGAGGACAGGGCCCTGGGGGAGGTGCAGCGAGGGTTTGCAAAAGAACGTGCAGGGGATCCTGACGTCGGGACGCGGTGACCCCGGCCAGGTTAGAGGGAGACGGAGGACGGGGCCGCTCCGATCCCGAAGGCTCTGGCCAGCACCCGTGCGCCGCCAGCAACCTCCGGGCCTGCCCAACGTTGCCGTGTTCCCGGCTCTTTGATTACAGGTGCCACAAGGTGGACTTGTTATTTTTTAAAGATTCTTATTTATTTATTCATTCATGAGAGATACAGAGATAGTGGGAGAGGCAGAGACACAGGCAGAGGGAGAGGCAGGCTCCATGCCGGAGCCCGACGTGGGACTCGATCCCGGGCCCCCGGGGTCACGGCCTGGGCCGAAGGCGGCGCTAAACCGCTGAGCCCCCCGGGCTGCCCCTGAAGGTGGATGTTAAGACAAGAGGAGCTTGGGAAGGAATTTTGTGATTTCCCTATTTCCCCGATTCCGCCTGTAACTATCTTGCTGTCAACCGCGACTTCCTTGAGTCGGTTGATGGGACGAGGCTTAGTCTAGAGTCGAGGGAGCCCTGAGGAGACGGACCGTGAAGGCCGAACGCGGGTAGACGAAGCCTGGGCCGGACCGTGTCAGGTGTGGGCACAGCACCCCAGGCCATACCCCGGCGTCGAGACACGGTCATCTGAGGGTGTGTGGCAGGCGGCGGGGACTGGACGCAGGCGTGCTGCTGGGCTCCTCCTCGCCTTCCTCTACGTCACCTTTGGTAGCTGCAGTTTAGCCGCAGCTGGCCCGCTTGGCACACGGTCGAGTCCGCCAGGGACCTGTCAAAGACGCACCCAGGCCGATTAGGCCGGCGTCTCGGGATTTCCGAGCTCTGCAAGTGATTCTGCTGTGTGGGGCCAAGGCTGAGGACCACAGAGCTGGCCTTTTTCTTTATTTGAAGAGTCATCCCTCTTAGCCACCTTTTAACAGAAACAGAAATCTATGTGCATTCGGAAATTTTGCTCTTTTACAATATTATTTCCCCTAATTTGGGGGAGTGGGGAGGGACAGGGAACAGAAGCCTCTTCTATTTTGGTTGACGGCCTGCCTCCTTTAATGTTTCCATCCTCTTAGCTCGGGAGTTTATAACCTGGTTCCTATCAGACTCACCTGAGGGGATTAAAAAAAATTCTTCGAGTATCATGAAGCGAAACCGCTCTGTGTCTGCTCCTGGGAGTTGGCCGGGGTTAACGTGTGTAGGAGGCTCATGATGAAAAAGGACACCTGTGTCCCACACCTCACAGGTGGGAAGTGGCGGTGTCCAACTGGAGGTCAGTCCTCCCCCCATTCTTCCTACCTCCCCCGTCCCAGAGGAAATAATTCTACTCGGGGGATGTAGCAAGTTTGAGGATGAACGATAGTGATTTATGTTCAACGTAATCCCTTTAATCTAATTCATTCTTTTATGAAAGAATGAATAAAATATCTCATTCGTCAACCATGTGTATGTAGGTTTTCTGATGAGGAAGGACAAAGCATTAGGTGTCTTTCTCCTATCTGTTGCGTAGTTCAGCATCCCTGGTCTGTAATAGATAATGAACCTTTGTAGAGCAAATTTTAAAAAATATTTTATGTATTTATTCATGAGAGACACAGAAAGGGAGGCAGAGACCCAGGCAGAGGGAGAAGCAGGCTCCATGCAGGGAGCCCGATGTGGGACTCGATCCCAGGACCCCGGGAGGGTCCCTGAAGGCAGACGCTCAACCACGGAGCCCCCCGGGTGTCCCTGTAGAGCAAGTTAAATTAAATATAAGTAGCTGGAAGATCCACAACAATTCTCCGAAACCCCAGGCATTCGTTCACACATGCCTTAACCCCTCCCAGAAATACTCATTAAATGAAAGACGACCCGATCCCTGATCCCCACTTACTAACATTAAACTTCTCTATGCGTCCCAGTCCCATCGTGGATGTCAGGGAGGGCTTAACGGCGGTCGGCAGTTGGCCAGGGTTGGCTGATTTCACATCCTCCTGTGACCTCCCTCTTCCACGATTCATAAGAACTTGTCATTCCCCCAGTGGCGGCATGAGAGACCTGAAATGTGTGCCCACAGGTCCACAGGAGGAAACGGCGTCAGGCAGACACTTTAGTAATCTCGTCTCACGGGCAACGTTAGCCAAGGCAAAGGGCAAGAATTCATTAAAGGGATTTTAGAAGTCGATGCTTTGCAGAAGTATTTTTGGATATGCTGTATGGAGAGAAATAGCTGCGTCCTCCCACAGGTCTCTGTAGCTTCTGGCTCCATCCTTCAAGCAAGTAAAAGCCTCTTTGGAGGGGAGCTCCTTGACCGAGCTTGGCCAGATAACCGAGGCCCATTCGTGGAGGCTCCCTTTAAACTCCTCTGACCTGGTGTTATGAAGGATGCGTTGTTTGCTAAAACCACAGATGCTTCACTTTTCCCCATATGAGCACGTGGAAAGTATTGGAAGATTTGTATACGTGCCTGCCAACACGTGGGGCTTGAGAATGAACGAATAATACGCGGCATATTGGCAAGATGGAAACTATACATCGTCTAGTCTTATATATATATATATAGGGAGTATATATATATATATTATAGGTATATATATATATATATACCTATTATGGAGCTCCTGGAGATATTTAAGTCATTTGAACTTTCCATGGGAAATAGTGAAATCAGGTTTTCCATGACATTTATTTATTTATTTATTTTAAAAAATTTTTATTTATTTATGATAGTCACAGAGAGAGAGAGAGGCAGAGACACAGGCGGAGGGAGAAGCAGGCTCCATGCACTGGGAGCCTGATATGGGATTCGATCCCGGGTCTCCAGGATCACGCCCTGGGCCAAAGGCAGGCGCCAAACCGCTGCGCCACCCAGGGATCCCCATGACATTTAATAAGATCGTGAGAAGCTAATGGGAGAAACTGGGTAATTCAAGGCAATTACGCACAAACATGAAGCAGCTCCTGGGGTGAGAGTCCCCGTGCCAGGCCCAGGGCTGGGCGCCGGGGGAACAAAGGTAAACAAGACCCGAGCCCCACTGACCGAACTCACGGTCTGAACGCCGTCGCCCTGTTTCGGAGGCCCAGGGCCTCCTCGCCTTCCTTCATCACGTCTGTCCCGGTGCGGATTTCTTCCCATTTCCGCTGCTGCCACCCGATGTTAGTCCCTAGTGATGATTCTACGTGTGGATGCTCGCGGTCGCTTCCTGATGACCTTCTGTTTACCTTCTCCCCCTTCCCCTGGCTTAGCTTTACCCTGGCCCGCTGGCCGGCCCTCGTGAGGTCACCACATTAATCATCCTAAAGTGTGATTTCCCGCCTCTGACTCAGAAGCTATCAGCAACAACCCTCACCTTGTGCCTTAGAGTCTCTTTCCCCTTTCCCGAATTTGCCTCTGCCGTTCCCCGTGACCCCCCTGTGCTAGCCGTCCCGGTCTCAGTCACCAGTGTCTGCACACGCCTGGCATGTTCACTGCTGCGTCTTTGTTGTCAAGTCGTCCCACCTCCTTCTCACCCATCCGACTCCTGTGTGTCCGCTGGGAGTAAGTCCAGATCTTAATGAGTCTCTTTGACCTCCCAAACCCACAATTACATATCCCACATTTAATTCCCTTGAAATCCATTATCCATACCAATTACTGCAGTTGGACATTTGCTAGTTTATACCTCTACGTGGGTTATAAACTCTTTGAAGAGGAGGGCTACGTCTTAACCTCTGCATCGCCCCTTGGATGTACGTACCTTGGCACAGCACCATCCCATAGGATACTGAAGCGGGAAGACAATCTTAGCAGCAACTAATCCAGGAGGCACATGGGGAGCTCAGTTGGCTAAGCAACTGGTTCTTGGTTTCTGTCAGATCGTGATCTTGGGGTCCTGGGATCGAGCCCCGCTGCAGGCTCTGGGCTCAGTGTGGAGTCTCCTTGTCCCTCTCCCTCTGTTCCTCCTCCCAGGTGTGCTCTCTCTCTTTCTCATAAATAAAGTCTTTAAAAACAAAAAGAAAACAACTAATCCATAATGTCCCAACACCCGAATTGTTCACTGGTCCTAGTGCTCTCTCCCTGGCAAAGACCTGGGTTGGGGCCTGGTTCTTTCTGGTGGGGGGTGGGGGTTAATATTTTACCTGGTTTTTGTTTGTTTCAAGTGCACTGAGACTTATTACAGAGCGATTCCAGGAACTCATCATTCCCCTTCTTCTGTTGATCCTGAACACAGGGGCACAGGAGGAAAAACTGGAAAGTGAGGAAGTTTATTCTGAGAGAAGACCCTGCCTACCTGCACTACTACGACCCCGCCGCCGGGGTGAGGGCCTGTGGGCAACAAACCCGTTGCGCTCAAAGCCTCCACTGCGTCTGCTAGCTGCGCTTCCTGTTCTTCTTTCTGCTTGTTTCTCTACCCATTTTTTTTTTTTACCCTCCCACGTCTTTTTCTCCTACCCTCCTCTACCTTCTCCTCTCCCCTCTCACTGGGAAGGTGTGAGGCCTTATGCTTTGAGACCAGCATAAGCTCAGGGCTGAAAGAAAACATCGCCATATTGTCATTTATTTTGGTCAACTCAACATCATTTTTGCTTTGTTTGTCCCAATCCGATATTTTCAGAGGAACTCAACCACTCCAAGTCATCGTTCTTGTTTTCATGGGCAAAAAAGTGATGATTCCTCCTCTGGGCCGGTTTGGATGAGAGCATTGAGTGAGTCACAGCCATTTGGGCTGTTGGTGACTCAGAAGAGGGCCTTTTCCTTAATAAAAGAGGCCAAGTCTAAGGTGTAAAGACAGCTCCATCTGGGGTGGGTGTCGGCCTCCGATCGCAGGGCAGAGCTCCTTGATTCCCTCCTGCGAGGGTTAGGCCGCTGTGTCAGGTGCATGGGGCCAAAGAATTCTGGAAACATGCAACAGCTCGATCATGCAACATGGCGATGTGGTCTCTCTACCTGCCCTTCACCTTCCTCCAGAAATGGAACTTGGATTGGCTTGTGTCTCTTCATCCAGCCTCCCCGAGTGAAGTGGGGGGTAGGGGATCTGGAAGGGGCTTTCTTCGGCCTCCTTCTGTTCTTACCCATTTTGATGCCCTAATCTGTGCCGGGGGGGTCTGGGCGGCTTCCGTGCCCACAGGATGAGGTATATCCGTACACTGGAAACCCTAACGAAGGGCTCCTCTCTTCTCCAGGGAGAAGATCCTCTGGGAGCAATTCACTTGAGAGGCTGTGTCGTGACTTCCGTGGAGAGCAACCCAGATGGTAAGAATGAAGTTTTGTTTGAGAGACGTGTGTCTGCCGAGGCTTCCTTCCCACCCCTGGCCGTCCGGAGCCAACAGCAATCCTCAATCAATCAATCAATCAATCAGGCTTCGCATGAAGGAATTGCTGCCTGAAAACCTGGGTGACACCAAGAGTCATTTTCTCCCACATGCTGCCCTGGCTCTCTGGGCCTTGCGGGGGGAGGAGTGGCTTTCTAGATGCCTTGAGCGCATCCTTGAGCAGTGCTGAGATAAAGCTTCCCCTCGGAAGTGGCCTAGGTGGAGACACTTGTTCCTCCTGATGCCATGCCGTCCCTTAGGGAGGACCCTGGGCACGTGCAGACCAGGGATCTCCCACAGACACGTGCAGACCAGGGATCTCCCACAGCAAGCGGGGTCTGTGCAGTAGTGAGGGGAAGGGGCACCTGCCTGCGGTTGGTTGGTGGCAAGGTCTTGGGTGAATCACTTAACGCATCTGGACCTTAGCTCCTCCTCTGGAATGAGGGGTCACCCGACAGGTCGCAAGTCTATGATGTGGTGCGCAGAATAACCGCGCCGGTGCAGGCGGACTTCACCGGGGGGCAGGTGGTTTAGACATCCCGGCCCTGGTTTTACTGTGTCATTTTGGGTCTATGGTGCTACAGAGGCTGATGGGGAAAACACTACAGCTGCAAAAGCTAGATTTTCACTACCCCTGGGTATGCTCACCGTCCTCTCCTGATACAATTATGATTTCTTATTTGATGTGGATGTTTTAATCACACTCTTGGCCAGTTCGCTATTTTTTGATGTTTCAGCAGAGACTCTTAGACCGTGATAAAAACAAGGCTGTCCCGGCGGTCCTGGGAGTGGGTCTAAGGTTTTTGTTTTGTTTTGTTTTTGTTTTTAATTTTAAGATATTTGAGTCAGCTCTTGGTTTATATTATGAGCAGAGGGAAAGTACTCAGTAGGCACTATGTGAGGTACTCATTAGAGATGGCTGATGTGCAAAAGTGAGAAATCTAGTTTGCTTGTAATGGATAAAAGGAAATGTTTGTCCTTGAGTATTTTACTCATTTATTTTATTTTATTTATGTATTTATGTATTTATTTAATTTTACTCATTTCTTAAGCACGCTCACACGCACACAAGCACACAAGCATACTCTGTACCTATCTGTAACTTATAATTATACAAGGACTATATATGATCACACAGGGATGGGGAATTTGCAAACCACACACTTAATTCTCTCAGAACACTGAAAGCATTAAGATTGCAGCCCTCGCCAAAGGAGGGAGCGCTGGGCGGCCTTTCTGGGGCGCCCGCGCCGTAATTCACTTTCATTTCTCACCAGCCAGGAAGAGTGAAGAAGAGAACCTCTTTGAGATCATCACGGCTGATGAAGTTCACTATTTCTTGCAAGCGGCCACCCCCAAGGAGCGCACCGAGTGGATCAAAGCCATCCAGGTGGCCTCCCGGACTGGGAAGTGAGACTATTCCTGCAGCTCATCGTCATTCTCCCGAAGGAACCCCATGAATTAGCTTGGTCCGGGACCTGTCCACTTCTGGGGACAAATCGATGAGTAAGGCCCCAGGGTTGTGCAGGGTTTTGTCTGCAGAGGCTCTGAATGTAACTAACCACTTGCCGCGTCCTGCTCCCCCGCGCCGACGCACGGCTCCCTGAAGCCTCTCTGTGGCCCCCACGCAGGTATAATAAGCTGTGCGGCCCGGCCCCACTGCTTAAGCTCCCCAGGCCCGAGCTTCAAAACCCAAAGCCCCGTGACGCCACCAGCCGGGGAAGTGGAAATGTCTCTAGTCGCCCAGTGGGAGCGTGTCACTGCTGTGGGCTCAATCTTGGCCTTCAGAAGGCGACGCAGTGGGGACCGGGGTCTGCTCGGGGGTCTCGGCACAAACCTCCTGTTCTCGTTTGCCACCTTCTCCTCCTCTTTGCTGTTAGATCATCTATCACGAAGAGCTTCCTTCTTTCCTCACTCTGACCCAAAACTTCCCCAAAGGGAGCGCCACAGTGGCCGCTTTTAGGTTGAAGCCTTCCATCACTGACTATGACCTGGAGAGTTCCATCTTCTGGGAAAATGACCCAAGCAGGCCAGGAGCAGCCGGGGGTCTTTGCCGCCCCCGGAGGCACGGGCCACTCCCACCCGAGGCGGGTCTGAGACGGGGCCATGCTCGTCCCCTTCCAGAGCGTTTCCCTACCATTGGTTGGAATTAGGACGGGGGACTCCAGTCCTTGAGGTTCTGTTTCGACTGAATGTTTGTAGGAAAAGGCATCGGATGGGTCACCAGGGGGGTGAGGGGCCTGGGGGCCTGGCTGGCTGACGTTTACCCCCCGAGTTCCAGAGGCTTCGGGGGCTGGATTGAAAGCCGCCAGACTGGGCTTATACGAAGGGAACGTTGAGATGACCTAAGTCTACACAGAACTCGCAGAGGTGGCCGTCCGCGCTGTGCGGCGCCTCCAGTTCTTGGGTCAACGATACTGTGGTTGTTTCTGAGATTTGGCCACGAGCCTGCTTGGGCCTCGTGAACCGATTACCAACCGGAGCGGCCTGACCCAGGTTCACTTTGGGTACCCGCCCTCCACCTTGACCCTGCCCACAACCAGGGATTCTCACCCCGAAATGAGGAAAAAAACAAAACCCCAGGTGCATGTGTGAAGGTGCATTTTCCAATTTCAGATTTCTGAGTTTAAGGGTCTCGTGAGAAAAGGAGAGCAGATTTTTCCTGATTCTATCAAGTCCTCTCTTTCCCTCTCCCGGTTGCACATAACGTCCGTGAGGCTGGTCCTACTCCCAGGTTGTCGTCTCAACGGCCTGGGCGTAGAAGGTCACCTTTCCTCCGGTTCTTTAGCAAGCACAGTAGGTTTTCTACATTCAGTGTCAAAAGTATTTATTAATATGGACTCAACTTTATGTTTTGAAATAAACGTGACCGTGTTCAGCGTCTCTTTGGTGTGATGGTTCTGATGTTTTTCACCGAGGACTCTCCTTTTCTACAACCCACTTTCACTTCCTGAGGGTAATACCTCGCACGTCAGCTCAATGACTTTAGAACATGAAAAAAACAAACAAAAAAACCCCCAAAAAACAAACAAACAAACAAAAAAACACAACAAAATCAGTCTATTCCAGGGAATAACAATACAAATACGGGGGGAATGAAGACTAAGTATCACTAATTTTTAATTCACAAGACCTTGATTATAATGCTCGGGCAAGCAGAAGCATCTATAAATGGCCATCGACTATGAAGGACACAGAAAACTCTCTACTTTAGGGGAAAATGAGTTTCCCACAGAAGGGCTGCTATGTATGGTTGAGCGAGATGTGCACGGATTTAACTCCAGAGGTGCAGCTTAGGCGACGGTCGCTCCTTGGGATTTGCATGACACGCTCTGCGAATGTGTACCCAGTGGTGCGTGGACAAGTCAAAGCATCATTATGGCTTCCCAAGGCGGGCGGTTGGTTCTCCCTGGTGAAAGGGAAGTGTCCCTTGCCAAAGTGGATTTTTAGAGTGTAGCCCTAGGCGGGTGGAGAATACAGTGCTGGCCGCAGATGTCCAGTGTCTCTCGTAGACAGACAGGCAGACAGACACACATACCGCGGCTACCGCTCCACTGGCAGGGCCCGGCTTTCAAAATGAGGAACTTGCTTAGATTAAAAATAACGAGCAGTTTCTCGGCGCTCGTTCGTAGACATCAGAAAAAGCTAAGGGGGCCTGGGTGGGTCACCGGGTTAAGCGTCCGACTCTTGATTTCAGCTCAGGTCATGAAATCGAGCCCCACGTCAGGATCTGCAGTCAGCGCGGAGTCTGCTTGAGATTCTCTCTCCTCCTCCCCTCTGCCCCTCCCTCTGCTCTTTCTCTCTCTAAATAAATAAATAAAATCCTAAAAAAATTTAAAAAAAAGGAAAGAAAAAGCTAAACAGAGCATGGACATCATTTCCTTTGGATTTTGGGGAAAAAGTCTACCATGGACAAAAACTCCCCTGTTGCCACCCTACGTCCGCTGTAGGGTAAAAGAAAACCATGGATGGAACTATTTAGATTCCAGGCTCCATTTCGTGTCCTACTCTGAAAATGTAGAGTTTTGAAAAGTCGTCAGAGTAGATTAGGGGGCATGGGAGAGAGAAGGGTGGGGGACACAGAAAGTTGGGAGAAGCCTGCTTTACAAGACAAACTGAGCTTGGAGTGAGGGCCCTCGGCGGTTGGGCTCCGCTGGGGCAGGCGGGAGGGGAGGCGAGGGCGCCGGGAGGAGGCCGTGGTTGTCCCCTGGGCCTTGCTGCCTTGGCCACCTGTCCGACTTACCTGCTCTCTTGTTTTTTAAGGCCTGAGCTAAGACTAAGGGGCATCCTTGGGACTAACGGTCGTGCCAGCTGAGCGTCCCCTGGCACGTGTGGGCGCCCCGCACCCCTCGGAGCCCTTTCTCCCGTGTGCCCGACGCTGCCCGTGGCCGTCCGGGTCTCGGACCCTGTGGCAGCGGCCGTCGGCCTCCGGCCCAGGTCCCAGCGGCAGGTGGAGTCTTCCCTGAACCCGTGCCTGAGCCTCAGCTCCGGGGATTCCGATTCTGCGTGTGTGCACGTGGGCGGGGAAGCTGGGGTGGGGACTACGGTTGCACTTGTACTTTTTTAAACAATAAGGCATGGCTAGCTGTCGCCGACATCCGCTGTGTCGCCGCCAGGAGGCTCCTGGGACCCCACGGCCCAGGACTCAGGCGCCGAGGCACTAGCGCAGGCCCCGGCAGGCCTTGCCAGATGGCTCCCGCCCTTCCTCTTGCCCGCCGTCGCCGGTCCCTGCCAACGTCTCCCCCATCCTAGGCCACTGACGACGCTTGGCTTCTCTCGACCTCATTGTCCCTGCAAGATCCGACTTGGTGCTTCCCCCGCGCCTCCCTCTTCATCCTCCCCTCACTTCCAGGTAGACGCCGAGCCTGGGGGTTTCGCTCCCACCTGTCCGGATGTCTGCTCGTTTGGTGTCGGTTGAAGACCCCAACCATCCTCCCTGTTTTAGGGTTTGTGGTCTTTGGGGTCAGAGAAGTGTTTGTGTTTTGCAGCTGTTTCAGAAGTGCCCGCTGCCACTTAGTGCAGCGCTCGCTGGGGCTGATGCAGGGACAGAGGGCTCAGGGCGGGCCGAGCTCCGCAGGTGGCCGCAGATGTGGCAGCAAGCTCTCGGGCTCTCCGCTGTCACTCGCCTGCCCACGTCCTTTGCAGGGAGGACTGCCTACTGTTCGTGGCCGCCCCAGCAGGTTTATGCCACGTTACTCCCATTTCACGGAAGAGGCAATGGTGGCACCCAGGGGTTAAGGGACCGGTCCAAGGTCACACGGCTGGCACTGTTGGGAGGGGGGGTTCTAGCCCCGTTCGGCCGCCCGAGTTCAAGCTCTCAGCCCCCGCCTTAAGCGTCCCCCTTGTAGTAAGAGACGGAGTTTAATTCGTGCGACCGCGTGTGCCGGGAGCTTTGGCACATCCACACCCCTTGCCCCCCAGCTGTACGGGGCCGATGCTGCAGGGAGCCAAGGGTGATCACATCGCCCTAGACCCGCGGCCGGCCATGCAACAGGGCTCAGATCCAGGTCTGAACAGCCTCTGGATCCCCACTCTGTCCCCGGTTGTGTTGGGTTCCCACGGCCCGCAGGCTGTCACCCCGACGCAGAAGTGCCCTGCCCACCCCCCTACCCCTGATGCCCCACCGGCTGCAGTGACGTCTCCCGCCAGGCCAGGCCACAGCCAGCCTCAGCCCTGGGCTCTAGGCTCTTCTTTGCTTAAAGGAGATTTTATTCTCTAACACACTCACACACTCACACCCACATTACAGACACTTGCACACTTTTATGTGTACTTACAACTTCTAAAACCCCGGGGTGCCTGGGTGATGCAGGCGGTTCAGCGTCTGAGCCTTGGCGCCCGCCGGCGCACAGAGAGCGAGCCCTGCCTCGGGCTCCAGGCTCATCGTGGAGTCCACTTGGGTTTCTCCCTCCCCCCGTCCCCCGCCCCCACCATGCTCTTTCTCTCTCTTGAAGATAAGGACGTGATTTTTTTTTTTTTTTTTTTTTTTTAAGCCCTGAGAGCACTGGATGCACGCACGGGCACAAAAACTCGCAGAGGAGCGGCCAACAGCCTTCCCCCTTCCCTCGTCCTGGGGGGCTCGGGGTGAAGAGCTCAGTTGGGAATTAGGGAGATCGTTTCTTTGGGGACAGCAGTTGTGACGCAGCGTGGAGGCTTCCTCTCCACCCCGTGGGGGCGGCTTGCGGGTGCTCCCCACACCCCCAGCAGGCCCCGAGGGGCTCCAAGGAGCTACCCACAGCGATCCGTGCCACCCGGACGCTGCCGGTGGGTCTTGCCCGGTGGCTGTGGCCCGTGGACGCCCTGGAGGCAGGGACAGGGAGGGGACCGCTCCGAAAATGGCCTGGCCTGGGCTCCAGGGGAGAGGGGGGTCACGTGGGCCTCAGGATCCTGCCTCAAAAACAGGCCATCGGATGCTCAGAGGCTGAAGGGGAAACGGCCAGCAGCGGCACCAGGGCAGGGCAGCCTAACGTCGGGGTTGGGGTGACAGTGTCCCTGCAAACCCATCGGAGCCTCCCTGAGCACGGGCAAGGTGGCAGGACCCCACCACCAAGCACCAGCGGAGTGAACCCTCTCTTGTGCCTCGTGTCCCCGAGCGGATGCAAGCAGGGCTGGAGGCACAGGGCAGGGAAATGGAGAGGCCGGTGCCACGTGGCCCCCTTCCCTCTGCAGACCCCCAGCCCCGTGGGCCTGACCCATGGGAAACAGACTCCCCCCCAGTCGAAATGGGGTTCAGAGCATACAGCACGGAAGGCCACATTTTAATTAGCCAGCTGAGATGGCTCTGTGCCTTGGCCGGGGTATTACCTCGGAGACGCTGGGACATCCGATGGCACCTGCTGTGGGGCCGCGCACGGTGGGGAAGGCCCAGCTCTGCAGACCGGAGTCGAGCAGACTGTGGCGTGACGGAAACAAAGGCCTGTTCTGATTGCCTCCTGGGCGTCTGGCTTAGCTCCACGGCCACGCAGCTGCTAGGACGGCAGGCGGTGCTCAGGGAGGCTGCTCCCCGCGCAGCCCCGGCCCCCCGACCCCTGAACGCGCTGGATCGCCCTCCCCAGCCCTCGGGGTGGCCTGTTCGTTCGTGACCGGGTCCGCCCTGAGCTTTCCACTGTGGGGGGGACCCTCCCGGGCTCCCTTCTCTGCCAGCGACCAGATGCTCGCTGCGGCCGCATGTGGCCCCGAGCGCTAGACCGTGGCCGGGCCAAGCTGAGCCGTGCTGTCGGCGAAGAAGACTTACTAGATTTCAAAGGCGTGGGACAAAAAAAAAAAAAAAAAGCTTGTGACTACCTCATGAAGACATTCTTTATTGCTTGTTGAAGAGGTATTATTTTTATTAAAGTGGGTAGAGTAAAAGATCTCATTAGAGGTAATTTCATCGTTTCTTTTCACTGTTTAACATAGGGCTGTCAGAAAAACGTGAAATTGTGCACGAGGCTCACGTCTGTGGCTTGCGGTATGTTTTTATCGGGTAATGCGGCTCCAGAGAGTAATCATCAGTCTGGATGGTTCCTAAAGTGAGGACGTCAAAAACGTGGAGCAGATCCTACAGCCAATTGACGATGGTGGCATGACGTGAGCAAGTAATACACGTTTGCTGTTTCACGCCTCTGGGGCTTGGGGTTGCTTGTTCTTGCCGTATTGTTGCCCTCACCGTCCTGACTGGGGTCGACGTGAAAAAAGAAAGGCAAACAGAAGGGAGCATCCCGAATATTTTATCCTCCGAAATGTCCCCGAACGTCCACTTGGCTTCTTTAGACTCTTCATCTCCATGACCAACAATCAGAAATACAAGAATCTTTTAGGATTTTCCTAAAAGATCCTTTTAAACGGACTCTGGTCTCATCGTCATTCAGAAGGACAATGGCAACTCCAACATCACTGTGCGGATTTTTCTTTTTTGTCTATGTCCCGACACCCAAGGAAGACCACTTTCTGGTTGTGTCGTCTTTGCAAATGAGGTCAACAGAGGTCAGAAGACTCGTGCCCCAGTCGGGACATTTGCTTCCTGCCACAGTGACCCTTGGATAAACAGCCTGCTCTTTCAGTTAAGCCTCCTTTCCTGTTTCTTTTGCTCCCTGGGCCTCTCTACAGGGTGTTTGTGCTAAGGGTCCTACAAGCGCATCCTGATGACAGCATGAAGGGTACACAGAGCTGGATGTCTCCGGGAGAACAGGGGCACTCAAGCCTATGGTCCTAATCCAAGGAAGGGAGGACAGAGTCACACCAGTGAGGGTGAGGCCAGTAAGAGTCCATTTCAGTCACCGAACAAATACTTACGGAAGGTGCATCATATATCAGAAACTGAGCCAGGATAAGTAGCTGAGCTTTACTCTCTACCCTCAAAGAGCTCTTAAGGTGATGTCTTCAACATTTTGTGATTGCTGAGTGCTATGATGTGCAGATGAAGAAGGGATTGAAATGGGCTGTGCAGAGGAGCCTTCCTAGAAATGCTGGACAACTGAGTGAAGTGTTTTTTTTTTTTTTTTTTGAGTGATGTCTTGAAGAATGAATAGGGTTTTCCAGGCAAAGAAGAGAAGAGAAAGATTTAGGGATCCCTGGGTGGCCCAGAAGTTTAGCGCCTGCCTTCGGGCATGATCCTAGGGTCCCAGGATCAAGTCCCACATCAGGTCCCTGCAAGGAGCCTGCTTCTCCCTCGGCCTGTGTCTCTGCCTCTCTCTCTCTCTCTCTCTCTGTGTGTGTGTCTCTCGTGAATAAATAAAATCTTTAAAAAAAAGAGAGAGAAGAGAAAGATTTGAGAGATACTTAAGGGGCAGAATCAAGAAGAAGAAAGATGGTCACTTCATTGATGAGTGTAAGGAATAAAAGAACAGCCCAGTTAGTGGGAAAAAGGATGTACGTAGATAAAAAACAAACACTGAGTTTAGAATTCTAGTTAGGAATCTGGGGGCAGCTGCTCACTGGTGGTGAGGGATCTACGGGACTGGAGCAAAGAAGAAAGTTCAAGGCTTTTAGATTTCAGAGTCAAGAACTCGTCTATGGGTACTTGAAATGGTGATAATGGGTGAGAATGCCTGGGGAGAAAAAGAGCCCATGCATTCATTCACTCACACGTTCACTATGTACTGAGGGTCTACAACGTGGAAAATGGAGAAATGTGAGATCAACTTGGGGAGATGTGTATTTTTTTAAAAAAGCAAGAGTGTACTTTTCTTTTAAGAAACTTGATTGTTCAGGGGAAGTGATCAATAGCTGATAATTGGATAGAAAACTAAGAGAACACTTCTTGAGGATGAGAGAGACATGCTGGAGTTGAAAATTTAGTTGAATTTTACCCACATTTGAAAAAAAAAAAGCTTTTCAACAACAAGAGAACTATAACAAAAATTTCATTGGTTGTACACACAGCTATTAAATTATTAACATTTGCTGAAGTTTCAATCATATTTATTAATGTAATTTTTCCCTTTTCCCATGTTATCTGGATTCTTCTGTCCGGCAAATAATGAATCTAGGAGACGTGTGCCTCAAAGAAGTTGACTGGACAAACTTTAATTGACCATCTCCTGCGGGGTTATGCGGGCACAGAAAAGTCAAGACTCCATCAGGCTCTGGAGCATCTGTTTATAAAGATTAATGCTCATGAACTGCACAGATGATCACTGTGATGAGATTATTTTTCCATTTGCAGAAAATCTCTTAACAAGTAAGAAAGTGGAGACGTTAAGGAAAGTCTAGAAAACTGACTTGAGGCTTGATTTGTGCCAAATGAACAACAAAAGAATTTGAGCTTCTCTCTTTCCTTGTAGGCAAGTGGTTTATTAGAGGGAGACTGGACAGAGGGAGCTTGTAGGACAGGGACTCAAAGGACAGGGAAATCAGTTGGGGACTATTGTAGCCTCTCTGTATGGGAGGGGATAGTGGGTGGGTGGCAGAGACAAGGATGAGCACGGCTATGTCAAAGGAAGAATCCACAGATGGTAGGGACTGAGTAAGACGGTGAGCATTAGGAGGTACTCGGGGAGAACTGTAGGGTCTTGGTCCTGGGAGGAGAGCAGTTCCTTAATAGAAAAAGAAAAGTCCTAGAGGGACGGTGGGTTTGGGACATGAGTCTGAAGACAAGGAGGCGGGGAGGGGGGGGGGAGATGCAGGACTCTGCTTAGACTCATGAGCAAAGGAGTGAGAGCTGACGTTCAAGGAGATGTGTTCACCAAAGGAGGATATGTAGAATGAAGACCTCGATACGGCTTTATCGCAAACCACCCGGAGGAACCATGGTGCGGGTTGGGAGCAGAAAGAGGAGCCAGCAAAGGGATTGGTCAAGATGCGGTTTATAGAAGATGACTGTCAGAGGCCTTAGGGAAAAGGATGATTCTAAAAGAAAAAGGAAGTGGTCAATAGTGTCAAATGCACAGAGCTGAAGAAAGCTGAAGCCTCAAAAAGGCAGTTGGGTTTGGTGTTAAAGCGCCCCGATGACCTTCAAGGGAGCAGTTTCAGAAGGAGGTCAAGGGGGAACGTCACAGCACAGAGACAATGGGGTGAGAGGGTGAGTAGTAGCGGGGGAAGCATTGGTGGCAGACTATTCGTTCTACAAGTTTGTTACAGTGAGTCATAGAGCAGGGAACTGGTTTGCAGCTTCCAGAAATAATAGGTCACCCATTCGTCCAGGAGGACCGTATACATTGGAGCCCACAAGGTGCTTGTTCACGGCGAGGTGAATAAGGCAGGCACGATCCCCAGTATTACAGAGCTTGCATTTTAAGTGTCGAGGGATGGTCTGTAAACCATGAGGACAACTTCAGATCTTGAAAGTGCTATGGATGAAAGTAAAACAAGGCACTTTCCTGTCGGTGGACATAGATCCTGAGGCAGGACTGAGAGCTGTATATTCGAGCAACAGAAAGGATAGGTATATGGTGCTTGATAAACTTGGGGCAGTCTATAGGACACATCCAAGAGACACAGGGAAGGACTTTGGATCTTAGTTTACATGCAAGAGGACAGACACCATTGCTGGATTTTCAAAAAGGAGGTGACATGATCAGATTTGCAACTTTCAAATTCTCTTTGGCTGCTTTGTGAAGAATGGACCATTGAAGAAAGCAAGAGTTCAAGCTTGGACACCTGAGGAGCTGCTGAATTTTTCAGGCAAGGAGTGAGTGTGGCTTAGACCAGACTGGTAGCCCTGGAAGTGGAGAGAAGGGGTCAGATTTGGCTCACGTTTTGGTGGTAAAATCATAAGATGTGCTAAGTGACATTGAGGATAAAAGGAAAAGACAAGTACAGGATGACTCCTAGGTCTTTGGCCGGAGGGACCGCATAAACAGTAAAACCATTTGCTGATGTGGGAAGACTGGAGGCGGCGCAGATGTGGGGTGTGGTAGGGTGGCGAGAATCAGGGGTTTCGTCGTACTCATATGTGATACATTTTGAGTCATCCAAGTAGAGGTGGGGTTCGGCGGGGTGGTTAGAACCAAGTGAAAGATTTTTTTTCCCCTACTGAGAAGGACTGCATATTTGTAAGTCATGGGCTGAGGGCAGGAATATACTGGAGAGAAGAACAGAGGAGGAAAATGAGAAAGGGAGGTTTTGGAGAATTGGATCATGGGCCGGATACTCGGTTGCCATGGAAAGCAGGAGGGATGCCACTGAGGCAGAGAAGGACACATGGATGCAGGTAGCAAGGTCTTTTAGAGGCTGATGGGAGAGAGAAGACAGGGCTTAGGCTAATGCCTTCCGACATCTCTCTGAAGCGAGTGATGAAGCCGCTCAGGGAGATTTGAGTGAGAGGAACGGTTGGAGCCTGAGGACAGTGGAGGCTTGGAGTAGACATTTGGAGACTCAGTTGACAGTAGAGAGCATCAGTCTCTAGCAGTGCAAGGAGCCACAGAAGCCCTTGACACCCATCAGAGTCCTCGGTGACCTCAGGGCAGGGATGAGGAACCCGAAGGACATGAGTCAGGCTGGGGTGGTGGCTCCAGTAGCAGGTGTGGGATAGAGAAGTCCCCGCTGTACGTGGCGGGCCTAAGGGGTTAGGCTCCTGATGCAGACAAGAGGCGGGGAGCGTGTGCAGCAGCGGAGAGATGTGGAAGTGTAAGTACGAGTGGGGACCCCAGACCGCAGTGCCAGCCTCCCCTGGGAGTCTCTTTCGGAGAGCCGGGGTTCCAACCCAGACCTCTGAGTCAGATCATGAAGTTTAACTAGTTTCCTGGATGATGTCCTGTGTGTATTTAAAAAGTTTTTAAAAGATTTTCACTTATTTATTCATGAGAGATATAGTGAGAAAGAGAGAGAGAGGCAGAGACACAGGCAGAGGGAGAAGCAGGCTCCATGCAGGGAGCCCGACGTGAGACTCGATCCCGGGACCCTGGGGTCACACCCTGGGCTGAAGGCAGAGGCTCAACCGCTGAGCCCCCCGGGCGTCCCTAGAAACAGTTGTTACAGAAGGGCATTTAGAAAATAGGAAAGAATCTAGTGCTTTGAAGAGAGGATGCTCTCATAAAACCGTTTACATTTTATCGCATGAAAGTGTACCCGTGAGAGTGTTTGTAAGACATTTGCCTTGTAGATTATAAAAATATGTCCATTAATAGAAGTTGGGGTTTTCACTCCTGTTGGGAGGTTGATAATTATACTGTTCCTTGTTACCGTGAAAACATCCTGACCAATTATTTTTCATTCATTTAATTAATATCCATTCAAAATACTTATTGATTAACTACTGTGTACCAGGCACTGTCTCAGCTGCTGATCTCATTGAGTTACATAAATTATAATGTGGTGATAATTATTGCATAAAAATTCAGCTAATAAGAATTAAAGGGTTGAGGGTCAGTGGCCAGTGGTGCTCTAGTGAGAGGAGTCAGGGAGGTCTTCTCCAGTAAGATGACACTGAAGCAGAGACCTAAAGGCAGAGAGTGAGCCGGGTTGGTATCTGGGGGGGGGAAGCATTTCAGATAGAGAGAACAGCAAGTTCCAAGGCCATGAGGCGACAGTATGCTTGAGGAACGTCAAGGAGGCCAGGATGGCAAAAGCAAAATATGAGTGGGAGGAGGAGCATAAAAACATCCTGAAGGTATGACCAAAGCAACAGTTAGGTCCAGGTCATACAGGAGCATTTAAGGAAATACCACAAATAGGTAAAAATTTCCATGCAATAGGTTCTATAAACTCTCTGGCATTTTTTCAATTCCTGAGCAACGGTCTCTCCAATGAGATAAATTGGATCTGTCAGTCTATTGGACACTTAGATGACCTCCACATCGTTCGAACCAGAGGTCACAATCATCCTATTATTTGACCTGTCAGTGGCACCTGACATCATGGATCCCTCCAACTTCCTCACAGCATTTCACTTTACTCCTTAGTTTTCCCCTCACTAATCAGTTACTGGCTCTTTTTCACCCTTTTCCACTTCTGAATGATGCAATTTCTCAGGGCTAAGTCCTTGGATCACATCTTCATCTAGTTAATCCTATGCCGTAAAAAGTCTTTAACTTCTCTTTTTAAAGATTTCGTGTATTTATTCATGAGAGACACAGAGAGAGAGGCAGAGACACAGGCAGAGGGAGAAGCAGGCTCCATGCGGGGAGCCCGATGCGGGACTCGATCCCGGGACCCTGGGGTCACGCCCTGAGCCCAAGGCAGATGCTCAACCTTTGAGCCTCCTGGGCGTCCCTTGAACTTTTTAATATAAACTGATGAAAATGATTATGATCAAGCTGACCAGAATGATTATGTTCCTGTGATGGTTGGTGTTAATGCCTAACTTATTACCAAACTTAATTCCAAGACAAAATACTTTGCAAGGATATAACATACAGATGTTCATTAGAATTCATCGAGAATGTCCTTAAAATAAAATAAGGAAAACACTATGGGAAAAAAACCACTATGGAGGTACTCCTCGGAACGAAATATGGCCCCATTGCCATCCAGACAGTTCTACGCTCTGCTTAATAAATTGGCCGCACAGTGTGGTAGCAGCAATTGAGTGACTTAGTTCTGCAAAATGTTGAAGAGATTGCTTGATCTGTGAAAACAAAACGAAATAATCAAATTGTTTTATGCCATTAAAAAAAAAAAAAAAAACCCTGCTCAGATCCTCAGATAACCAGGAAGATCAGATCAAAGACTTGGTCATCTGCTTAGTATTTCGACTCATCGTACTGAATATAATCTTGCATGGGCGTTCATAGGTGGTTACAGAAACATGTCACATGTATCCTACTCATTCTTAGTAAATTGTGTCGAGGAAATTCAACTGGTGGAAAATAATGTGACCCACTTTGCTGCACTGAAGTCAGTTTCCGGAAATAGAAATCATGGTACAAAGTAAAATTGTGACACTAAGAGCTAAATTTCAAAAAGTTCTCTGACCTCGACTTAATGGAAAAGAGCTGAGATTATCCTTTTTACCATCTAACTGAGTATTGATAGTGTGGAAAATCGATAAAAAGGAAAGTTACTAAATGCAGTTAAACAAGAGCATAAAAAAAAAAACCCCGAAATGACGTGATTTCAGAAGAACAGAATTTTACAAAAATCTTGAGAATGGCGAGCCATAAAAACCATGGTGCAAAGCTTGTGTCCATATTTGGAAGTATCTGTAGTTGTGATTGGCTGATTTCACCATGAATAAAAATAATCTCTCTTGCCTAAATGATTTGAGACTAAATTCTGCATTGCAAACTATATCAAAAAATACAAACCTGACATTGATAGCTTAGTGAGGAGGAAAATGCATGATATTTTAGTTCCAAATTTCCTTAAAAAAGGAAAATGCAATTTAACAGTGGTGATATTTAAAGGACAGTATAACTGTGCCTTTCCAAGTGTATGACCATTTTCCTGGTTAGACTTGGAGGAGAGCGAGATCTGTTACAGAAGCAATGGGAGAGCGAGAATAAGGTAATGTTCCTTTTTGGACGTACTTTGAGATTCACAGTGAGACATTCTTTTTTTTTTATTGGGGTTCAATTTGCTAACATATAGCGTAACACCCAGTGCTCATCCCATCGAGGGCCCCCCTCAGTGCCGATCATCCTGTCACCCCCACCCCTCCCGCCCACCTCCCCTTCCACCACCCCCTAATTCGTTTCCCAGAGTTAGAAATCTCTCATGTCCTGTCTCCCTTTCTGATATTTCCCACTCATTTTCCCTCCTTTCCCCTTTATCCCCTTTCACTATTTTTTATATTCCCCAAACGAATGAGACCATATAATGTTTGTCCTTTTCCAATTGACTTACTTCACTCAGCATCATACCCTCCAGTTCCATCCAGGTGTGAGACAACATTCTTAAAATCTAGTTAATGGGAGAGAAAAAGGGCTTACATTTTTCTAAGTCTAGCAAGCCGAGATCATAGAGTTAATGTAAAGAAGAGACTTCTGCTGGGATGGCCAGCTGGGGAGGCTAGAGCACAGAAAGGGGGGTGGTGGTCAGAACCTGCCCATTCCAGTTCTGGGGTTATGGGAAAAGGCAGAGAGAAAGAAGCAGGAGGAATAGACGTGTGTTGGGGGATTTTCCAACTTGGGCCTTGGTGCAGGGAATGGGAAGATTCAGATAAATGGAAGGGAGAGTGACTTTCCCTGCTCACAGTTCGAGATTCCAAAGGGGACTTTTGTGTGGAGGCTCCAGGCCAATAGGGGTGAACCGGCATAGCCAAGAGAGCTGGTGAGCATGGCCAAGAAGAGAGCTGCTCTCGTTTAGACACGAAGCCTCGGTTGGCTCTATACCGAGAGCCAGGGTGCTTGTCCTCACGCTGCCGTGGCAGGAGCAGTGGGCCTCACAGCAGAGTTAAAGGGGGAGCTACAGGCTATGAGACCATACACGAAGCAATAGCTGCAGGCAGGCCTGGTCAGCATGGGACAGCGGAGAGAGGCCCACGTGTGCAGCCTTGTAGGGCAGCAGTAGAGGCCAGGGGAAGTCCAGGCCATAAGACCAGCTGATGACAGGAGAATAAATGTCATATGACCTCTTTGGGTGAAAATGACGTGAATCCCTCTGCCCCCAGTGCTCTTCACCAATTTAAACAACAACAGGATAGAGAACAATGAATTACAAGGCAGTGAGCATTTCTCTCAAAAGTTTGATGTTTAATGATACTTTATGTCACTGGGTTGGTCTAAGGTTTGAAATGGATTGAACAGTAAGCTTTTTTTTTTTATTTTTTTTTTTCCTCTGCAGAAACTCAGAGGTTGGAGGCTTGCCGGGAATACCTGATCAGCTATATCAGCTAAAAAAAGGAAAAACACTTTTATATGTGCGTATGTTGTATAAGAAAACCCATGAGAATGTTCAGGATAATTCAATATTTATATTTTTCAATTTGTATTCCATTTCGTTTTCAAAATAAAACTTCCAGTATTATATAAATGTATATGAGATTATGTGCATAAGCCATAATTCTATAAAAATAAGGCAAATTTGATTATCTTTTCTCAGCTGACTTTTTAAAAGATTTTATTTATTTATTTGAGAGAGAGAGAGTGAAAGCACGGGGAGGGGCAGAAAGGGCCCCATGCCCAGGGCTCGATCCCAGGACCTAAGCTGAAGGCAGATGTTTAACCTACTGCGCCACCCAGGCGCCCCTCCTCGGCTGACTTTTCTTATATTCAGTTTGCTCCATTCCTGTTTATTGCCAGCTTGGACTCTGAAGGCATTTGAGGTTTATGCATTTCTATAAAGAAATCAAATGACTCTTTAGGAACTTCTTGACTCTGAAGGGAAGACAAAGGCAGGAGCAGAAAAAAATACTCACATACTAAACTCACACATTGAACCATTGAAAGGATCTTTTAGTAATCCCATGAAAAATGAACACAAATCCAATTAAAAATACACATACACAGGTTTGTCAAGAATGGATTTGCCTTATTCCATAGGCATTTAGAGGAAGGTTAAACATATGGTTCCTTACAAAAGTAAGCCTTGTTTAAAAAAAAAAAAAAAGTGGACTGAGATCATTCGAAAAGTAAAGTAATAGTTTTAAATAAATCTAAATTTGGTTAAAAAAGGGGCCCCTGGGTGGCTCAATTGGTTAAACATCCACCTTTTGATTTTGGCTCAGGTCATGATCTCAGGGTCATGAGATGGAGCCCTGTGTTGGGCTCCAGGCTGGGTGTGGAGTCTGCTGAAGATGCTCTCTCTCCTTCTACCCCTACCCCTGCTTGCTTTCTCTCTAAAAAAGAAAAAGAAAAAGGAAACTAAAAGAGATATAACTAAAAAATTAAAGAAACAAGGATTAAGGATAACTATTAGAGCTAAATAAAAAAAAAGATATAAGGATAAAATATACACCGTCAAGTCAAGAATAGATAGTGTGAAAAGTAAAAACAAAGCTAAAATAAGCTGAATGATAAATACAGAGAATAAAAATAGAGAGGTGACAAAAGACTTAAGGGGGAAGTGCATAAAATCAAAATGTTAAACCTTACTAAATTTAACTCCAAATCCCCAAGTATTTGTGGAATGAAGGTCAAGAAAAATAAGCTCCCATTACTTAAAAAGAAACAAAGCTGACAAGTCACAGGAGTTACTCAGAGTGACCTCTGGGCTTAAGTAACTCCCAGGGGTTGGGGTCTCCACACACGTTCCTGAAGGCAGAGATGGCCCCAACTGCCAGGACCCGCAGTCTGTCAAGGGCCTCTGTCATGCCAACGGCAGGCCTGTTTGTCTACAGAAGGAATCAGCCTGGAGTATTGCTGCTAATTAGTGTTAATAATTCTACTATCTTATTTGCTTCCTATTTGCTACTGCACAAAAGCGTGTAATATGGAAAATACCAGAAGGATCCTATATCTTGAATGTTAATCTATTATTAAATGCCTTTTTGCCACTCTAGCTATGAAAGATATATACTCCATGCTGAGATTACAGAAAACAGTCCAATCACTCAGAAGTCCCCCCTCCCCCCGAGACAATTTTCTCTCTTCTCCTTATGGAAAACTCCCCCAGGTAAGGTAAGGTCGAAAAACTATCCTTCTGAGACTCAGCATAGTCAAAAACAATCTTTTTTTTTTTTTAATTTTTTTTTTTTTATTTATTTATGATAGTCACAGAGAGAGAGAGAGAGGCAGAGACACAGGCGGAGGGAGAAGCAGGCTCCATGCACCGGGAGCCCGACGTGGGATTCGATCCTGGGTCTCCAGGATCACGCCCTGAGCCAAAGGCAGGCGCCAAACCGCTGCGCCACCCAGGGATCCCAGTCAAAAACAATCTTAAAAAGGAACAAACTTAGATGACTTACACTTTTTGATAGCGCTTAATGCAAAGCTATAGTGATCAAGACAAAGGGGTATTGGAGTGAGAATAGAGAGCTCAATGGAACAGAATTGAGATTCCAGAATGGACCCATGTATCTATGGTCAAGTGATTTTCAACAAAGGTGCCAGGGATGCCTGAGTGGCTCAGTGGTTGAGTGTCTGACTTTGGCTCAGGGCCTGATTCCAGGTTCCCTGGATCGAGTCTCGCATCGGGTTCCTTGCAGGGAGCCTGCCTCTCCTCTCTCAGTCTGTGTCTCTGCCTCTCTTTCTGAGTCTCTTATGGATAAATAAATAAAAAATATATATTTTTAAAACAACAACAAAGGTGACAAAATCATTCAATGAGGAAAGAATAATTATTTATTTTATTTTTTAAGAACAGTTTTTCAACAAATAATGTTAGGACAGGTAGAGAGCTGCATGCAAAAGAATGAAGCCCTACCTCACACCACTTATAAAATTCCACTCAAGTGAAAAGAACAGGCAAATCTATGGAAACAGAATATAGCTAAGTAGTAGCTGGGGGATATGGGAAGATGGGACGTGACCGCTGATTTTCATAATCGTTCCAGGAGATGAATCCTTTTGTTATCATATTATAGATGAAAATCTAAGGCATAGATAACTTGTGCACACAGTTAATAAGTGGAAGAGGCAGGAATGGACTATCTCCAGTGGTTATTGGGAAGATATCTTATACATGGTGAGCACTCCCCTTAGGATACCAATTATTATCTACGGGCATTAATTTCGAGTGGTGGCTTTTATTTCACACACATACTGTACTTTAGGCAGGGTCATTAAAATAGAATAAAAAAAGAAGCGATATGAGATAAAACTATATGTCACACTTGAGCACGGTTTACTTTCCCTTTTGAGATGTGGATATTACATACATAATAAAATGTGCAATCCAAGAAACGGATTTCAAAATTTACAAGTGACAGGTTTATTTGTAAATGAGATGGAATCTTGCACATGTAGTTTGATTACCTTCCTCAACTACGTAAGCCCCTGGCTCACTCTTTCTGCCCAAATGAATTTCGAAGGGAAACTAAAAACCTGATTCCAGAAGTCTTCATCTCTGGATGAACTTCTTTTATAGTGTCTTCATTAAGAGAGTAGAACTTATCAACAATGTTGGCAAAAGGGTGAGAAATTTCTTGACACCTAAAGACTGTCAAACCATAAATGCCTAAATCTTTGATGCAGCAACCTCAGAGCTCACATGTTATTTCAGTAGAATATACTCACACTAACGGTCCGACCACAGAACTGCAGTATCCAAAGACAGTGGGCTGAGAATTTGGAGAACAAACCTATGAAAAATGAAAAAAATACCCCTATGTAAAAAATTCTGCACAGAATAATGACGTGGGTGTAGTTCTTTGGGGAAAAAAAAAAACCCTGCACAACTAAATTGACATGTTCTTTACTGTGCTTTTGGAAATCAAGATAGAAACCTATTGGGTGGTCAGGACAGGAAGGACGGGCCGAGTGGCGCGAGAACGCTTTTCGCTGGAGTGCTCTCTCCCCTGACAGCTTCAATTTCTAGCTAGAAAAGCTGTTGGTCATTTTTTGTTGTTGCTGTTATCCCCCAGTGTTCTCTTCTGGGAAAGGCCCAGAGGATGGGCAGGACTAGTTTCAGTTCTATCATTTGCAACGAAAAGTTTTGTACAAATCCTGACTTCTGAGATTTTTCCAATCAGCTCACATGGCCTAGATGACCAACGTGTGTGCCCTCTGACGCCCTGGCTCTTCTTTGTCACGGTTTCAACAGAAATATTGCTCCCTCTGCTGGCAGCCGATTAGCATTTACTGGGCCTCCAGGACGGTGTCTCAGAAACCGCTTCTGGGCCAGTCCTGGGGTCAGGGTCCTTGGCTCCAGGGACAAGCTGCTTGACCTTACTCAAGTTACTTTGCTTCCATGAAGGTCAAGGTTTGCACCTTTATTTATTTATTTTTAAGAGATTTTATTTATTTATTCACAAGAGACAGAGAGAGAGGCAGAGACACAGGCAGAGGGAGAAGCAGGTTCCCTGCGGGGAGCGCGATGCGGCACTCGATCCCAGGACCCCGGACCGAAAGCAGACACTCAACCACTGACCCATCCAGGTGTCCCTGGAAAATTGATTCTCACATTCAAATGGCAAAACAAAAACAAAAACACCCCCGAACATACATGCGTATATACAGGAAAACCTGGGGGCGGGGGGAGTAGGATCAATGACGGAGAGGTAATTCTAATAAATAAAATACACTATAAATTCTCTATGATTAAAACAGCACAGCATGAATAAATGGACAGGTCTGGAACATAACAGAAAATTCAGAAATAGAACCAAGTCACAGGAAAGTTTATGATATGAATAAAATGGCATCTCAAATCGCTGGGGAAAAGACCGACTCATTAACGAATGGTGTTGGGACAAGTAGACACCCATGTGAAAAAAATAATTTTGGATCCGTAACACATATTCTGCTTCTGGAAAAACTCTAAATGGGAAAAATAAGCCATACAAGTACGAGAAGAAAACCTTAGTTTATTTAATTATTTTTATTATTTATTAAAAGCCAAAATTTATTTATCATTTTGCTGTCAGAAAACCTTTTAAAATATGCTTATCATCCAGAAGTAATAGCAGAAAAGATCAAGACATTTTACTACATTGATAAGAATAAGGTTCGAGGAAAAAAAAAAAACTACAAGCAAAAACCAAAAGACAAATGATGAGCTGGGAAAAATATAATTGCAACATATAGCTAAAGCTCCAGCTTTCTCTATTTATAAAGCCTTCAAAAATTCAGAAAAGCAAAAATTCACACATATAAAAGATATAAGTGCCTTTAAACTTATGAACTTCATTTATGACCAGAGAGAAGCAAATTAAATCTATAGGAGAGGGCAGCCCGGTGGCCCAGTGGTTTAGCGCCGCCTTCGGCCCAGGGTGTGACCCTGGAGTCCCGGGATCGAGTCCCGCGTCGGGCTCCCTGCATGGAACCTGCTTCTCCCTCTGCTGTGTCTCTGTCTCTCTCTCTCAGTCTGTGTCTCTCTTGAATAAATAAATAAATAAAATCTTAAAAAAAATCTATAGGAGAAAAAGTTCTTCCAGCTTTTTGTGTGAAAAAGGTCATAATAAAGGAGCAGAAAATGATACCCTGGGGCATCATTTCTCACTGCTGGATTGGCAGGTGTTCACAGGCTTGAAAACACACTTTTCTGCAATCCACTGACTGAAATTTGGGCCTGAGCTGAGGATTAGATGCTATTGCATGAAGGTTGTATTTCCTGGGTGTGATCATCGTGTTGTGGTTACGGAGGGGTGCGTGCTTGTGCTCGGGAAATCCGTGCTACCGTGTTTATGGATAAAATCCCCGGAGACCTCGGAGCCTACCGTCAAATACGTCAGCTCAACAAAAGTAGTTGTGCTTTTATTACCAACCAGTCCTTTTAACTGGGGACATTTGACAATGTTGGAGACATTTTTGGTTGTGACGTCTTGGGAAGGAGGCTATTGGCACCTCCATGAGTGGAGGCCGGGGATACTGCGAAACCTCCAGCAAAGCGCAGCACGGCCCTCTCGCCAAACATCAAGAGTGCCAAGGTTTAGGAACCTGGGGTAGACAGCGATGAAGCAAATGCAGCTCTGGTTGGGTTAATCTGGGTGATGGTACCGTTGGGCTGCTCCTTCAACTTCTCTGGAAGTGTGAAATTTTTCAAGACAAAGCATTTAGAGAAAAAGTAAATTTTATTTTATTCATTTTTAAAGGTTTTATTTATTTGTTCATGAGAGATGCAGAGAGAGAGGCAGAGACACAGGCAGAGGGAGAAGCAGGCTCCATGCAGGGAGCCCGATGCAGGACTCGATCTCAGGACCCTGAGAAAGCTCCAGCTTTCTCTATTTATAAAGCCTTCAAAAATTCAGAAAAGCAAAAATTCACACATATAAAAGAGGTCACGCCCTGAGCCACCCAGAAAAGCAAAAATTCACACATATAAAAGGGGTCACGCCCTGAGCCACCCAGGCGTCCGAAAACGTAAATTGTAAAAATATATCATCAAAAGAGTCTAGGAAAGGAAAAGAAAGCCGCACTGATAAAACAATAAGCCGCATATATTTTTTAAAGCAGCCTCCCCGCCCGACGTGGGGCTCAAAGTCATGACCTCCAGATCGAGACGCGCTCTCTGAGCCAGACAGGTAGGTGCCCTTGTATTTTGGTTTTGTTTCGTTTACTGGCCTCTCACTACGGCATGATCAGAGACATAACCTTGTCATATTAAAACTAGATCGAAACGACCAAACTGTGTGTTCCCCGCAGGGCTCGGGAGACCCGCAGCTGAAAAACAGGCCTCAAAAGATAATTACTAAAAAATAAAAAGTCTCCCCGACGACGTAGTGCTACGGCAACACGGTATAATTGGCGTGGTGGGCGAAGCTCCCGTTTCATCCGACTTGATGGCCCATCCTGCCCTCCCTGGGCAGGGGCTGGGAGGTGTTGGCAAATGCAAAACGGATTTACTGAAAAAGCAGATTTCCCGTATGTCAGGGCTGAATATAAGGCTTTTCTGAGGCCCAACTTGTGCCCCTCGCTTGGCACTGGTGCCCTCTGCCCTCCTCCGCTCTCTGCCCCCCTCACAGGCCTCCGTCTCCCTCCTTGTCCCGTTGTGCAGACACGTCGGATGCCTTGGTGCTTTTGTGACATTTCCTACTGGACGTTCCAGCCCCAGGAATTCTTGTTTTTCTACAGCCTCGCTGCCCCCCAGGTGAAGGCTTTGTGGGGACGATGCACCTGCTAAGAATAAAGGAGTCAAGGCCCAGCTTTGAATTTTAAACGACTTTAAAAAAAAATAAAAGGCATAGAAGAAACAAACGTTTTCAGAGTCTGGCGTTGAGGAATGCCAAGATCCAGGCACTTGAGGAAGGAAGGGTCTTCTGGGTTTCAAAGGACTCACTTTAAATACCGTAGAACAGTGTTGGTCACCTGGACGACTGGAAGATAGAAAAGGTGCAAAGCAAGGTAGGGTGGAAGTAGAGCGTTGGCTCCCAGAGGAGCTGGGGACGCCTGCTAGGACGCGGAGAAGACCGGAGCGTGTGGCCCAGGGCTCCGGGCCTCCCCTCCTCCTTGTGGAACCGCACCCCTCCTCGGCCCCCCTCACCCCCTCCCCAGCCGAGGATGTCAGAGCAGAATGTCCCAGTGTCCCCATGAGCAGGGGCAGGGGAGCACAAGGGCGAGCTGTGGGGCATCTGGGCACGATGGGCCCGGGGGAGGTGAGTCGCCTCACGGTCCCCGCTGAGAAAGCATCTGGTGTTCGTTGTGCAGCGCGGGGTCGGGAGGGCGGCCGGGACACCCGGTGGTAGGCCTTCGTCTTGCCTGTGAAGTGTCCTTCGGTCCCATCCACGTTCACTCAGTCCCAACACGTTCGTCGGTCTTGTGGGGTCAGGGCTGCCAGGGAAAATACAGACGCCCGGCTATGTTTGAATTTCAGCTTTTCAAAATGATTAAAAGAAAAATTTAGTATAAGTATGTCCCATGCAATATGTGGGATATACTTATACTGAAACTGATCTGTTGTTTATCTGCACTTGAAATCTAGCGGAGCGTCGTGCGTTTTTATTTGCTACTTCGGGCCACTCTGTTTGCAGCTCCTCTCCCTCCGCTGCTGGCATCAGGAGGAGCGGGAAGCTTGAGTAACGGCGTCGGGGCAGAGGCTGCGGCCTGCACCCTGCCTCCCACTCCCACACCCACGGCCTCTCCCCCCGCATCCCTCATCCCTGTGGTCACCCCAGTGTGACCTTCTGGACGATCAGGGCTCGGGGATGGGGGCCCTGGGCCACTGCAGACCTCACCGCACTGGACAAAGGGCCGTGGCCGTGGGGACCCTGCGACCCGGTTTGCTCCTGGTGTCGCCGTCTGTCCCGCGGGGTCTTGGGGGTCCCCTCGCCTCATCCCCATCTCGGGGCGTGACAACGTCTTCAGACCTCTCCGGGGCCCGCAGAGCTGAAGGGACCTGAGGGCTCCCCCTCGGCCCCACCCCTTGGGGATCCCCCCTTGCGATCCTAGTTGCCAACTCCTTCTTTCCTTTTACATCCTTTTCTCTCCCTGCGTTTAGCTCACACGTTTCTCTACTGCTGCGTTCCCTGGTTCGCCAGCCACGCGGTGCTCCCGGCTGAAATTACGCCCATGTGCTGAGTTTCCACTTCTGCTATTGAATGTTTCGGTTCTAGATTCTCCATTTAGTCTTTCTCTTTTTCTAAATTCTCTCATTTTCTGGTAAAACTCCCCAGTGGTACCTATTTGCGTCCTCGGCCTGCATCTGTGGGGCCACATCAGCCGGGCTGCTGGGCGGTCCTAACCTCACGCTCCAGCCCCTGGGGCCCGGGTCTTTCTCCAACGTTGTCACTTAGCCCTGTCGTTCAGGATCCTGCCAACCCCCCTTTGCTGCAGGCAGACGATGCAGGCCTGTCCCCAGCAGGGTGGCCGCTGTGCGCGGGAGGGAGGCCACCTGGGGCCGTGGCGGGGATTGAGGCCTGGGCCCTTAGTCCCCAACCTCCGCCCTGCAGGTTGAGCACCTGGCCTGCTCCCCTGGGCCGCTGCCTCTGGTGGGTCCTCAGCTCGGGCCACTGTCCCCCCACAGAGGGAGCCTGGGAAAAGTGCCCTGGGCCCCCCCCCCGCCCCCCCCAGCTCTCTCTGCCACGGTCAGCAGAGCCTCAGACCCGGGCAGAGGTGGGAGGAGCACGGCCGGGGTGGACGGCGAGCTCCCGGCCCTCGGGGAGCCTCACGCCTCGCTTTGTGTCTCTAGTGCGCCACGGGCCCCGAGCCCCCCGGGGGTTCCCTGCTCCCCCTCCAAGGCTCGGTCTTGACAAAGCCCAGATGTTCAGGTTTATTTATTTATTTTTTGTGCATCACGTCTGCAATGGCCCAGGGCTTCCATGGGAAAGAACACTGCGGAGTATCAGCTTCGCTTACAGGTCCCTCCTGCCCCCCGACCTTGGTCTCTGGCCCCGCTGCCAAGGCCACTCTCCAATGCCTTTAAGGAGATGTTTTCTGTTTTTTTTACGGTTTTTCTACTTATTTGAGGCAGTAGCATTGCTCTTGCATATCCTTACTTTTTTTGTTTGTTTGTTTTTCTATCAGTCGCTGATAGAGTGTGATAAAAATCTCCCACTATAATTATGGATTCTCCAACTTCATATATATATATATATTTAAGATTATTTACTTATTTATTTGACAGAGAGAGAATGAGCACAAGCAGGGGTGAGGGGCAGAGGCAGAGGGAGAAGCAGGTTCCCCACCGAGTGGGAGGCCCGACGTGGGGCTCGATCCCAGGACCCCAGGACCATGACCTGAGCCGAAGGCTGACACTTAACCGACAGAGCCCCCCCGGGCACCCTTTCTTCTTGTAGTTAAATCAATTTTTATTCCCACGTATTTATGCTGTATTATTAAATTCATCATCAGAATCACGCAGGTACCCTGTGTTATTAAATTCATATGATTAGAAAAAATTAATCTTCATGACAAATTATTTTTTATCCTCGTGTAGTTTTGTAAAAAACTCCAGTAATGCATTTTCCCTTGAAGTTTAATTTGTCTGGTATTGGGTGTATCAATTTTCCTCTTGTTGCTGTTTGCACAGTATATGATTTTCCATAGTTTTACTTTAAACTTTTATGTATCCTTATGTTTTGATGTCTCTCTTGTAAAATGCATATAGTTTTTTTTTAAAAAAATGCAATCTGGCCTCTTTATCTTTTCATTAGAGCATTTAGTGTACTTCCTTATATTAACTATAATTCAAGATATATTTGGGGTGAAATTTCCCATCTTACTATTTACTTTTTGTTTATTCTTGTTATGTTACTGTCTTTTCTTGTGTTCATTGATTTAAAAAAAAACAACTATTCCATTTTACCTTGGTAGCTACCTATTAGCTAAGTTTCAGAGACTGAGATGTTTTGAAAGCACATGATTTTCTTGTGAGGATTGATTGATTGATTGATTCATTCATGAGAAACACAGAAAGAGGCAGAGACACAGGCAGAGGGAGAAGCAGGCTCCATGCGGGGAGCCCAATGTGGGACTCGATCCCAGGACCCCAGGGTCACGCCCTGGGTCGAAGGCAGAGGCTCAACCACTGAGCCACCCAGCTGCCCTGATCTGAGGATTTGATGTACTCCCAGGTCAGTGCCATTCCTAGGGTGCAGTCCTTCTGGGTCCCGAACTACAGAAGGGGAATTACTAAGGAGAGGGTTTCCTCTCCTTAGAGAAGGGTTTCCCCTTCTCTTAGTGAGTCCGAAATTCCATCTATATACCTAATACTGATTTCCTCTGATTTTCTAAGTATCTGTTTGGGAGGTGTTCCTTAGTCCTTCATGTTGCTTCGATGTAAGGTCTAAGTGTCAAAATTCTAAAAGGCGTTATACTCCTGTCGTTAAAAACTTGGTCTCTAACGTCAAGGAGATTTGGGTTTAAATAGTGGCTTTACATCTTGATATTCAGATTACCTGGAAAATAACTTGATTTCCTGTGTTCTTTGAAAGTCCAATTACTAAGATGAAACAAGAAAATGCTATAAAGCATTTAGCATAGGGTTAGTCAAAGGGGAATACTCTAGAAACAGTTTCTTGAAAAAAAGAAATTGTGACTCTATGGGAAAATATCCTTAGAATGGAGAGATTTGATGATTACCACCTCCATCAAAAAATCAGACTAACCCTGTCACACAGTAGAACAACCAGACATTATGTACCTTTTAATGTTAGCACTAACCTCATATGAAGAAGCATATTATATTACACTACCTATGTAGTCTAATTGCTAAATATTTTTAACTGAATCAAATCATGAAGAGATGATGAGACATTCTATGTCATTTATAGACATTCTATGGGAACATTTATAGAACATTCTATGGGAAAACCATCCTGAATCCTTAAAAAAACCCAACAAGCCAATATTCACCCAACAAGCCAATATTCTGAAAAACAAAACCAAAGGCGGAGGAAAGCTTCTGGCTAAAAGAGATTAAGAGGACATAAAAAATGACATGTACTTGTAAACTTGTTTGGATCCTGAATTGGAAAAAAAAAATCTATATATTTTTGAGGCCATTAAAAAAATTTAAATAGGGATTGTAAATATTATTTAATCAAATAAAAATTTTAGATGTGATGATATTGCATATAGGATAACGGACTTATTCTTAGGAGACCCATGTTGAATATTTAGGGGTAAAGTATCACCGTGGCTACAACTTAGTTTCCAATGTTTCAGTAAAAATAAATACTAAATAAAACAAATGTGGAAATCTTAACAACTGGTGTATCTGGTGAGGATATACGTAAGAGTTTTTTGTCATATGTTTTTACTTCTCTGTGTGTTTGAATTTTTTCAAAATAAAAAGTTGGAGGAACATTCGTGGCTTTTCATTCAAGTTACTCAATCTCAGGTAAGTTTTTAATTTATTCAATAAAAAATTTATCGAGCACTTACTACGTTACGTGCTTATGGATGCTGGGGTGTGGTGATGAACCAGATAGATCATTCTTTTATTTTCCATCTCCTCATCCATAGAAAAGATGCAGAGCAATGGTATCCCTCGCATAAGCATTATGCTTGGTTCAGAGTAGGCACTCAATAAATGTTGGCTATTATAATTAATCAACTTTGTCCATTGTTGGCCTCATTTCATCTATTTGATGATTTTGGTCTTTCAATTCTACTTAAATGAAAATGTGTGTGTATCCTGTGTATTAATCTTCCCATGATTTTACTACTCATCTTATTTTTGTTAATATTATTAGGATATTTGAAGTTTTGGAGAGAAGATATTATATGAAGTCAAAGCAAAGATCCAATTACAGTGGTTAGGGGTATATTTTTCAAGTTAGGCTTTTATTTACTTGAGCATTCTAAGATCTAAAGTTTATATTCAACAGATTTTATTGATGATTATATCCTGGTCTAAGATTGGGTTATAGACCAGAGGCAACTAAAGATTTCTAGGGACGCCTGGGTGGCTCAGTGGTTGAGCCTCTGCCTTCGGCCCAGGCCGTGACCCTGGGGTCCCAGGATCGAGTCCCACTCAGGCTCCCTGCATGGAGCCTGCTTCTCCCTCTGCCTGTGTCTCTGCTTCTCTGTGTCTCTCATGAATAAATAAATAAAATCTTAAAACAAATAAAATAACGGTTTCTGAATTTAAAAAAATACTAGATCTTGAACTGATTAAATATCAAACCTGGGAACTCCTTCACATTCTATACCAATAATCTTGCCTCTTTAACAAACTGTGTCTATATAACATGTTATTTTATCTGAGTAAAAGCACTCCTTCCCCGCATTCTGCTCCACCCACTCACGTTCTCAGAGGCTAATGGCTTGGTCTGATAAAGGTACAGTTCCCTCTAAGCACGTGCCATAAAATTTATCATTAAGTTCCCAAACTTTCCTTTCTGTGTAGACTGTGCTCAGTTTATAACTTATTATATAAAAATTACTTTAATGCTACAGTACTAAAAAAAACAAACTAAAGACCATTCATATAACTGGTAAAGTAATACTTAAAACTCATTGGGGTGACCCAATAATTAAAAATAAGTGATACTTTTGGGTTATGTTTATTTGCAAGTGTTTATTCAAAAACATAAAACATTTCTATTTTCCTGTTTCTCTCTTACAGCTTTTGAGGAGACTAAAACAATTATTCACATATTTGCACTGATAGTAAGCATCCCATCTATCTTTTGGGCTGTGGACAGTCAGTCTTGTTCACTAATGATACAGCAAATTATTTTTATTATACATTCTGGGTAGGATTAAAATAAATAATATAGAAATAATTTAACAACTCTTCGTGGAATACCTACTATATTCCAGGTTTGCGGAACATAAAAAATAAATAAATGGTCCCTGCCTTCACGAAGCTCACAGTCTAATGGGGGATACAGACAAATAGACAACTTAATATAGTAGACGGCTTTGGGAGTGGTATGGACGGAGGATGATGGGAACCCTAACGAGGGTCACATAATCCAGAGTGGTGCAACCTAGGGACGGTGTCTGGGTCCAGAGGATAAGTTTTACGGAAGAGTTTGCCACAAAGACATTAACAGCGGGTGCGAGGAATTCCTCTAGAAGGGACGGTCAACTAGGCCCAGAGACCTCACTGCCTGGTCTTCAAGGCCCTTTCCAGCATATCCTCCCTGCTTGATCCAACACAGGGAATATGCAGAGGGTGACGTATCTTTCCGATACTGTGTCCATCTGCTAACTGTGGGTTTCCCAGATTCTTATTTTTTGTGCCATAGGTCACAATTTAAGAAGAAAATGTCATACTAAAATGTTTTGTGGAAACTTTTCACTATGGTACTGACTACAGATTCAGAATGAACAATCCGGTATAGTGAGTACTATACCATCTACTTTTAAAAAAAAGAGAGAACATAAGTTAAATCGAAGGTTCCTGGAGAGCTATAAACTTAAACAAATCAGATATATAGGGTTCTCTAAAATATATATTTTTTTCTTTTAAATGTGACCCGGAAGTCCTTTGCCTTGGTTATCTAGGAGTAAGACACTAGATGGTGCTATTAGGCTGTTAGAAAGAAAGCTTTAGCAAGAAAAACTGGCAGTTACAAATACTCTGTCCCTGAGAAAAGTTCCAGGTCTGCAGGCAAGTAATGAGAATCTTAATCTCACAAGGTTTAGCCTTCTGGTCAGGTTAATTTTAAACTAAACCACAAGTATAATACTTTTTAAAATGCTTTCTTTTTTAAACACTTCTTAAGTGTTTTTAAAACACATTTTAAAAAGGCTCAGTGTTTGACAATTCAATCTGATTCCACTGAAATGGACATTTTAAAGTTACTGAAATATAAATGTATTATACTCTGTATATTGAAACACACTGTGAATAATTTCATTTAGGTAGTCTTCCTGGTGCTATCTATCTCTAATTCTGAGCCCGGTTACACCTACTACTGAATGAATCTCTCTGATCAGTTTCTTCAACTGGTTTCCAGAATTTCTGAATTGTGATTCAGTAGAAAATGCCCATCAAACCCTCTTGTGATTAATTACTGCAACATACTGATACAAATACATTTAAAAACACTCTGTCGGTATGGTACTTCTTACACAACATTTCATGATCTTTCCACCTTACAATAAAACCAGAAAAATATTTTTATGAAAGTGCAGAATAAAAACAAAGTTTGACTTTTAAAAAGTTTTCTCCTTAGTTTTCTTTTAAATGTTGAACATAAAAAAGGTAAACCAAAAAAAAAAAAAAGAACCTAAGAGTCATTTTAATTTCAAAGTCTCAAAGTTACAAGATCTGTTTGTGATTTTTCGGCTTATCGTTCCAGTTCTGCTTCTAGAATCTCCCCCCATGTATCTGCATCCATTGGGTACATGATTTTTTCTGGTAAACTAAGAGGAGAACATATGTTGCTGTATCTGCCACTTAGCCATTCGTGTTTCACTTTACTCTTCTGGTAGTTCCTCAGCAGTATTACCTGGAAGGGGTAAATCATCATCGTTAAAGGATGTAGTAGGGGGCTGGTCAGTGAGTTTGTTTAAAATGGGAGAAGCTGACAGGGCTGAAAAGAGGATTACGCATTTACACTGATAAACACAAACTAATAAATCTGTGGTGTGTGCATGTAGGTGGGTGGGTGGGTGGGTACACGTGTGCATATGCAGAGTGAGCCACCCCGTTTGCCGTGACTTTTGGGTAAGGTGGACTAAAGTAGTGAACGGAGGAATATGCCTGAGTTTAGGATGCAAAACATGTAAAAGGATGGATGGGATGGTGTGGCTTGTAGGAAAAGAACAATCATTCAACGTCAACTCCAAAAGCCAACACTCTGATATGAAATCCTACCTCCTCCGTGCAGAAGGTAGAGTGGGCTCACACCTGCCACCACATTGTCAAGAACACTGCAGACTACAGAGACCACACTTACTCTCCAGGAATATCCACTTTCTACATCATCGTCTATCTCTCTTTGGCACACAGCTCTTAGAGTCAAGCAATGAGGTTTCCATAAGGAGTCACTGTCTCTTACTGTGTTATTCCAGCTCCTGCATGTTATCGAAGCCCTGCACAAACTCCGAATGTCCAGCTGACTGAAAATTTTAAAAGTAACTTCTGGAGGCAGCAGTTCCACAAAGTTATTTTGACCCTCTTTTTTTTCCTTCTCAGCATCCGCAGCATTCAATTCTATGCCAGAAACTCTTGAATTATTGTTCCTCTTGGAGTTTTTCTGCATAATGTTTTAGCAAATTATCCTCATATGTAACCTAAAAGGCAAAGTTTAAATATGTTCAGTCTCTTCAGATCAGACTACAGAATGTACCCTGAGCCGGATACTGCCTGGGTATGATTTAAAGAACCTTAACTTTTTTTAGTTTTTCTATCTATAAAATGGGGCCAAGGATGCTCCTCTCTTGGGTGTCCTTCCAAGGATTAACAGGGATTATGTGTAAAGCATCAAGCTTCACAATATGAATTGCACGTGGGAGGTACTCAACACTTGTTACTTCCCTTTTTCTTTTTAAACGTTTTTTAGTTAATGGGTTTGTTTCTTAACATTTGTTTTTCTGCTTCCAAAGAGCATTATCTAAAAAAAGAGAAGTGATTCTTCACAGACCAAAATTGTAGTAGTAGAAATGACTGTTGCGGGAACATATTTGATTCCAAGCATTTGTTGAATCACTTGGTACACACTTGGAAAGTGTGTACTATTCAATGATCTTCAACTCCTAAATACTTGCCTGTGGGAACTGATGCCTTGTCATTAAGTCCTTCATTTACAGTTTGTGACTTAATCATAAACCTGGAGGACTTTTATAGTTTATATGATCATCATTTAGCTACTTGTATCTAATGGGTAGGTGTGTTCACAGCTGACACAACCACTATCTGAAATGGACTAGAGGTTGAAGTCCAGGTTATAATGACAAAGTCTCAAATATTCAATCCAGTTATAAGATTAATGTTTTGGAAATGGCCTCTTGAAGCTATTCTATAGGCATAATTATGAATAAGAACAGTAGTTCTTGAGGCCATGAAGCAACAGTAACTAGCAACCATAAACAATGTTTATAATTCAGCTGCGTGCAGCATATTAATTAAAGACGGAAAGTCCCGTTTCTGCTAATCCACCTAAGGTGCATGGTGTAGGCTTCTAAAATCAGCTGAAAGCACGGAGCTATTTTTGCCTATAAAGACAGCTCATATTACTAAAAATCAGTTTATTCCATATTGCACTTCCTTTTATGATGGGGGGGGGGCATGTGGCAGTGCAGGAGGAGGGGTTTGTTAAATACTTTCTTTTAAAAAAAATATTTTGTTTATTTAAGAAAGAGAGCGCGCGCACAAGTAGGGGGAGTGGCAAAGGGAGGGGGAGAGTCCCTGTGGAGCACGATGAGGGGCTTGACCCCAGGACCCCAGGATCATGACCTGGAGCCACCCAGGTGCCCCTAAATGCTTCTTTTTTTTAACTCCGCTAATGATACCCCCCCCTTCTAGACATGCCACTCACCTATGTTCCCGGACTTGCCAAGGCCACAGATGCTCCCATTCATTCGGCTGTTTGTGATCCAAGTTAGCCACCGTGGTTAGAATTTTACTGTCTCTGTTCAGCAGAGGACTTCCTCTCGAAGTTTTGGGGAAGTCAGGAAGCAAAGCGACAGAAACAAATTCATGAGTCGAGAGCAAGTTTTTTGCCAGTTCACTCACCTCTCTTAACCATCAATACAAACCAAGCCAAAGTACACTTTTGGTGGAGAAATAAGAGTCTACATCTCCCCGGCCGTGCATTTAAACACCTGTCACTTCTCCCAGAATCTCAAGGAGGGTGGGGGGGGATATAAATGCGTCCTCTCCTTACAGTTCTTCTCCAGGAGGCAAACGAATGTCTTTGGAGTTAACAGCTTGGGGCGGGGGGTGGACGCCTCGGGGAGGCTCCTAAACCCCCGCTGGGCATCTCCTTCCAAGAGCAGTTTTCCTGGACGCCTGGGAACCCATCCCTCTTCCGCCTCTTCTGGTGTATGAACCACACCTTGCTGAGGTCTCTCTGCAGGTCAGGAGCTCGCCCCGCCCACCCATCGCCCCGCCCACGCCCCGCCCCTTCCATAGCCCCGCCCACGCCCAGCCCCGCCCCTTCCCTCGCCCCGCCCCGCCCCCCGGCACCTGCCGACGGCGCAGCCGGGGAGGGGTCCGCACTCCGCGCGGCCGCACCGTGCAGGTCGGAAGGGAAGACCCCGCAGCCCCAGTAGCCGCCCCCCGAGGGTCTCCGCCGTCCGCAGCGGCCCGCCTCCGACGAGCACGGGGCGACGACAGCGAGCGCCGGCACCGACTGTCCCCGCAGCTCCCGGCGGTGAGCGGGGCGCCGCGCCACCCAGGCGTCCGCCGTAAGGGAAGACCCTCCTACCTCCAGGGCCGCCTAGGCCCCTCCGGCGAATTACAGCCTCCGGAATTCGAATCCTTCGCCATCGCCTCCCCGGCCCCGCCCCCTGCGGCCCCGCCTCGCTGCCTCGAATTCCGCGCAGGCGTAGAGAGGAGCGCGCGCTGCCTCTTGGGAGTGGTAGTTTTCTTTTTAAACCCGGGCGCCTCCGCTCAGCTCCAGAGGACAGCGCGGCGGACTACAAGGCCCGGCATCCTCCGCGGCGGGTGGGCGGGGAGAGAGCGCTGCGGGGGGCGGAGGCGTGGCGGGGGGGGGGGTGGTTAACCCGGGCTTTTAAAAAGTCGTTTGGAGGCGGAAGTGGCGGCGGGAGGGGCGAGGCGGGGCGCGGCCGAGCGGAGCCCCCCCCCAGCCCCCCCCCCCCGCGTCCCGCCGAGGCCCGCGCGTGTCCATGGAAGGCGGAAACGGCGGCGGGGCGCGTGAGGTCGCGCAGGGGGGCGGTCGCCGGCGCCATGTCCGGGGGCTTCGAGCTGCGGCCGCGCGACGGCGGCCCCCGGGTGGCCCTGGCGCCCGGCGAGACGGTGATCGGCCGCGGGCCGCTGCTGCGAGTAAGTGCGGGGCCGGCCTGGCTTCCTTAGTTCTCATTTTTTGCTTCCCCCCCCCCCCCTTTTTTTTTTTTTTCGCACGGGCCCACGTACGAGGAGGCCTTCAAACGTGTCCAGCGCGAGGCGAGCGCGCGCCCGCCGGCCGCTGGGGGGCGCTCATGGGGCCCAGGGCTGAGCGTGTGCCCGTGTGCTCCGGGACCCACCGACCGTGCAGCCCGACCCTGGGCGGAGGTAGCTGACCCCGACCTCGACCTTCGACCCCCGACCCCGACCCCGACCTCGGCGCTGCTCCCGCCCGCAGGTGGTTCCCTGGCCGCACCGCGGGAGCCTCGCTCTGGGCGAGGATGGTGTTTCCCGGTAGCACCCGCAGGGGATCCCTTGACCTGGGGCCTGGCCCGCCCGCTCCCGCGCCCGCGCCCAGGACCCTGTTGCTCAGGGGCCCGAAGGTCGCAGGGTCGCGCGGGAGGTGAGCGGTGCAGCGGCCGCGGAGGGCCCGGGAGCCGGGCGCCAGGTGCCGCTGGGCTGTGGGTGTTCCCCGCCCCCTGCATGTTTAGGGGCTAGAAACCCCCCTGTGGCGATCGGGATTTCGTAGGTCTCCACGTAAAACGTATCTGTTTTTATTTTATTTTATTTTTTGACATTTCAGGATGTTTTCTTTAGTGTCTATTTGGTACAGCCGATTTGCACGTGGTGGCCCAGTGGGGTCCTGAAAGACGACTGAGACGCGGGTCCCATGTGCACGTGGTGGCCCACGGGGTCCTCAAAGGTGACTGAGACGCGGGTCCCAAGTGCACGTGGTGGCCCAGTGGGGTCCTCAAAGACAACTGAGACGCAGGTCCCATGTGCATGTGGTGGCCCAGTGGGGTCCTCAAAGGTGACTGAGACGCGGGTCCCATGTGCACGTGGTGGCCCAGTGAGGTCCTCAAAGGTGACTGAGACGCAGGTCCCATGTGCACGTGGTGGCCCACGGGGTCCTGAAAGACGACTGAGACGCGGGTCCCATGTGCACGTGGTGGCCCAGTGGGGTCCTGAAAGACGACTGAGACGCAGGTCCCATGTGCACGTGGTGGCCCACGGGGTCCTCAAAGACAACTGAGACGCAGGTCCCATGTGCATGTGGTGGCCCAGTGGGGTCCTCAAAGGTGACTGAGACGCGGGTCCCATGTGCACGTGGTGGCCCAGTGGGGTCCTCAAAGGTGACTGAGACGCAGGTCCCATGTGCACGTGGTGGCCCACGGGGTCCTGAAAGACGACTGAGACGCAGGTCCCATGTGCACGTGGTGGCCCACGGGGTCCTGAAAGACGACTGAGACGCGGGTCCCATGTGCACGTGGTGGCCCACGGGGTCCTCAAAGGTGACTGAGACGCGGGTCCCAAGTGCACGTGGTGGCCCAGTGGGGTCCTCAAAGACAATGAGACGCAGGTCCCATGTGCATGTGGTGGCCCAGTGGGGTCCTCAAAGGTGACTGAGACGCGGGTCCCAAGTGCACATGGTGGCGCAGTGGGGTCCTCAAAGGTGACTGAGACGCAGGTCCCATGTGCACGTGGTGGCCCAGTGAGGTCCTCAAAGGTGACTGAGACGCAGGTCCCATGTGCACGTGGTGGCCCAGTGGGTCCTCAAAGACACTGAGACGCAGGTCCCATGTGCAACGTGGTGGGCCCTAGTGGGGTCCTCAAAGGTGACAGAGACGCCGGGACCCCAAGTGCACGTGAGTGGCCCAGTGGGGTCCTCAAAGACAACTGAGACGCAGGTCCCATGTGACTCGTGGGCAGTGGGGTCCTAAAGGTGTCTGAGACGCGCGTCCCATGTGCTCATGGTTGGCGCAGTTGGGTCCACAAAGGTGACTGAGACGCAGGTCCCATGTGCGTGGTGGCCCACGGGCGGTCCTGAAAGACGACTGAGACGCGGGGCATGTGCACGTGGTGGCCCAGTGGGGTCATGAAAGACGACTGAGACGCAGGTCCAGGTGCACGTAGGTGGCCCACGGGGTCCTCAAAGGTGACTGAGAGGCGGGTTCCCATGTCACGTCGATGGCCCCGTGGGAGTCCTCAAAGGTGAGTGACTGAGACGCGGGGTCCCAGTGCACGTGGTGGACAGTGGGTCCTCAACAGAAGACTGTGTCGCGCGGTCCCATGTGCACGTGGTTGGCCCAGTGGGGTCCTCAAAGACGACTGAGACGCAGGGTCCCATGTGCACGTGGTGGCCCAGTGGGGTCCTCAAAGGTGACTGAGACGCGGTCCCATGTGCACATGGTGGCCCAGTGGGGTCCTCAAAGGTGACTGAGACGCAGGTCCCATGTGCACGTGGTGGCCCAGTGGGGTCCTGAAAGACGACTGAGACGCGGTCCCATGTGCACGTGGTGGCCCAGTGGGGTCCTCAAAGGACGACTGAGACGCGGGTCCCATGTGCACGTGGTGGCCCAGTGGGGTCCTCAAAGGTGACTGAGACGCGGGTCCCATGTGCACGTGGTGGCCCAGTGGGGTCCTCAAAGGTGACTGAGACGCGGGTCCCAAGTGCACGTGGTGGCCCAGTGGGGTCCTCAAAGGTGACTGAGACGCGGGTCCCATGTGCACGTGGTGGCCCAGTGGGTCCTCAAAGGAGACTGAGACGCGGTCCCATGTGCACGTGGTGGCCCAGTGGGGTCCTCAAAGACACTGAGACGCAGGGTCCATGTGCACTGTGTGGCCCACGGGGTCCTCAAAGGTGACTGAGACGCGGGTCCCAAGTGCACGTGGTGGCCCAGTGGGGTCCTCAAAGAGACTGAAGACGCGGGCCCCTGTGCAATGTGGTGGCCCAGTGGGGTCCTCAAAGGTGACTGAGACGCGGGTCCCAAGTGCACGTGGTGGCCCACGTGGGGTCCTCAAAGGTGACTGAGACGCCGGGTCCCATGTGCACGTGGTGGCCAGTGGGGTCCTCAAAGGTGACTGAGACGCAGGTCCAAGTGCACGTGGTGGCCAGTGGGTCCTCAAAGGTGACTGAGACGCAGGTCCCATGTGCACGTGGTGGCCCAGTGGGGTCCTGAAAGACGACTGAGACGCAGGTCCCATGTGCACGTGGTGGCCCACGGGGTCCTCAAAGGTGACTGAGATGCGGGTCCCATGTACACGTGGTGGCCCAGTGGGGTCCTCAAAGGTGACTGAGACGCGGGTCCCAAGTGCACGTGGATGGCCCAGTGGGTCCTCAAAGGAGACTGAGACGCAGGTCCCATGTGCACGTGGTGGCCCAGTGGGTCCTCAAAGGTGACTGAGTCGCGGGTCCCATGTGCACGTGGTGGCCCAGTGGGGTCCTCAAAGGTCGACTGTGACGCGGGTCCCAAGTGCACGTGGTGGCCCAGTGGGGTCCTCAAAGGAGACTGAGACGCGGGTCCCATGTGCACGTGGTGGCCCAGTGGGGTCCTCAAAGGTGACTGAGACGCGGGTCCCAAGTGCACGTGGTGGCGCAGTGGGGTCCTCAAAGGTGACTGAGACGCAGGTCCCATGTGCACGTGGTGGCCCAGTGAGGTCCTCAAAGGTGACTGAGACGCAGGTCCCATGTGCACGTGGTGGCCCACGGGGTCCTCAAAGGTGACTGAGATGCGGGTCCCATGTACACGTGGTGGCCCAGTGGGGTCCTCAAAGGTGACTGAGACGCGGGTCCCAAGTGCACGTGGTGGCCCAGTGGGGTCCTCAAAGACAACTGAGACGCAGGTCCCATGTGCATGTGGTGGCCCAGTGGGGTCCTCAAAGGTGACTGAGACGCGGGTCCCAAGTGCACATGGTGGCGCAGTGGGGTCCTCAAAGGTGACTGAGACGCAGGTCCCATGTGCACGTGGTGGCCCACGGGGTCCTGAAAGACGACTGAGACGCGGGTCCCATGTGCACGTGGTGGCCCAGTGGGGTCCTGAAAGACGACTGAGACGCAGGTCCCATGTGCACGTGGTGGTCCCATGTACACGTGGTGGCCCAGTGGGGTCCTCAAAGGTGACTGAGACGCGGGTCCCAAGTGCACGTGGTGGCCCAGTGGGGTCCTCAAAGACGACTGAGACGCGGGTCCCATGTGCACGTGGTGGCCCAGTGGGGTCCTCAAAGGTGACTGAGACGCGGGTCCCATGTGCACGTGGTGGCCCAGTGGGGTCCTCAAAGACAACTGAGACGCAGGTCCCATGTGCATGTGGTGGCCCAGTGGGGTCCTCAAAGGTGACTGAGACGCGGGTCCCAAGTGCACGTGGTGGCGCAGTGGGGTCCTCAAAGGTGACTGAGACGCAGGTCCCATGTGCACGTGGTGGCCCACGGGGTCCTGAAAGACGACTGAGACGCGGGTCCCATGTGCACATGGTGGCCCAGTGGGGTCCTCAAAGACAACTGAGACGCGGGTCCCATGTGCATGTGGTGGCCCAGTGGGGTCCTCAAAGGTGACTGAGACGCGGGTCCCAAGTGCACGTGGTGGCCCACGGGGTCCTGAAAGACGACTGAGACGCGGGTCCCATGTGCACGTGGTGGCCCAGTGGGGTCCTCAAAGACAACTGAGACGCGGGTCCCATGTGCACGTGTTGGCCCACGGGGTCCTCAAAGGTGACTGAGACGCAGGTCCCATGTGCACGTGGTGGCCCACGGGGTCCTCAAAGGTGACTGAGACGCAGGTCCCATGTGCATGTGGTGGCCCAGTGGGGTCCTCAAAGGTGACTGAGACGCAGGTCCCAAGTGCACGTGGTGGCGCAGTGGGGTCCTGAAAGACGACTGAGACGCGGGTCCCATGTGCATGTGGTGGCCCACGGGGTCCTCAAAGGTGACTGAGACGCGGGTCCCGTGTGCACGTGGTGGCCCAAAGATGACAGAGATGTGGTCCCTGCCCTCCAGGAGTGTTCTCTTGGGCCATGGAGACACACCTGTGTCCGTGAATTAATAGCACGCAGCCATGAGAGTGCACCGTGGTCCCCCGCTAACCTTCAGTGTCTGAACCAAGACATGGGTATTGGCCTTAAGAACCTGCAGGAAAGGAGTGGTGGTTGGGGGTGGCGATGTGGAAGGGAGTCCTGAATCAGTGTGTGTGGGTGTGTGTATGCATGTGAGCTGAGCCCTGAGGAAGTTGAAGCTCACATGCTGCTTATTTATTTATTTCTTTATTTATTTTACTGTACAAGCAATTACTTTAATGTTTGGATGACATTCTGTTACTTTTTTCCAGTTTGTTAACTTATGCAAACATTGGAGAGACCTGCCTGAGCGGTTTGGTTTTTTTTTTTTTCCTCCCTCCCTCCTTCCCCCTTTCTCCATACATATATACATACACATACATATATTTGTATATATATGAAATTTTACAGAGTCTGTGCTTCATCCAGGGAGCTTTTGTCTAGCGACAATTGACTTTTGATTTACTTAACTAATTGTGTCACCAGGACAGGGTGCTGTGGATCTGGTTAAAAGATCCATGGATTGTAGGCCTGTGTTTTATAAACGTGGCAACAGGTTGCAGATCCTTTCATGGTTGGTGGCTTGATCTCCGTGTTACAGGCTTGCTAATGTGAGATGAGCCTCCTTGGTTTCTGTCTTAAAACGGTAAGGAGTAGAAGAAAGCCTGTTGGGTCAGAATTTTGCTTCTCTTTTTCAAATAATCATTCATTCAGTGATGAGATTTTTTTTTCTTGCCAAGTTTAGCAGATAGTAGAAGCGGGTTATGAACAGTGTCCTCAGTGTGTTGAAGGAAAAATGTGAAGAACAAACAAATCAGTTTGTGGTTTTTAAGACATGTTTCTTTCTTTGCAGTGGTTAAAACCCTACATGAGGGGATGCCCGGGTGGCTTAGTCATGATCTCAGGGTCCCGTGACCTCTGCCAGGCTCCACTTGCAGCATCTGCTTCTCCGGCTCCCTCTCCTCCCCCCTCCTCCTGCTCTCATCACGCACATTTGCTCGTGCTCTTCTCTCCCTCTCTCAAATAAATAAATACAAACTTAAAAAAAGAGGGAGAGAAAACAACTCACCATGGGTGTGCAGTTTCAAATAGCAGCAATTCCAGGGAGGCTTTTTTTTTGTGGTATGAGAGAGCAAAGATTTAGTTAAGGTAGGGAAACACAGGAAGTGCATTGTAGATTATGCATGACGTGGTGATAGTTATTAATAGGTGATTAGTAATGATTTTTGGACTCCCTTAACGAGTCATGTTTTTTTGGAGACAAGCTTCACAAGCCTTCATGGGCATACAAGCATAAAGGTTTATAATTCCAGTGTGTAAAATGGGCTTGGTGGTGAAACAATTTGGTAAGAATGTCTTTATGTCTTTACCGTGCCAGGAAAATACTTAGAGATAACAGAGCACAGTGAAATTTAATTTCCTTGAGCTATTTGCTTCAGTGGAAGTCATCAGTGGACCCAGGGTCTTGGTTTACTTTACTCGGTTGTAATTCTATTTTATGATCTACACTAATTAAAGGTTTTGTAGCAGAATGAATCTCTATGGAATTATCTGGGGTGCAGACAGCCAATCCCAAAGGTTACATATTGGATAAATTTATTTACATGATGTTATTGAAATGATTAAAAAAGACAAAAGATGGAGAACAGATTAGTGGTTGCCAGGAGTTTAAAGAAGGGAGGGAGAAAGGGAAGGGAGCAGGAGGGAATTGATATGGTTATGATACAGCAGCATGAGGGATTTTTGTGGTGATGGAAATGTTTTCTATCTTGACTGTTTCAGTATCTGATTGTGATACTGTCTTCTGGTGTTGCAAGACGTTACCACCGAGGAAAACTGGGGATATGGCACAAGAGATTTTTCTGTATTGTATCTTCCAATTATATGTGAACTTACAATTATCTTAAATAAAAAATTTAATTTTAAAAAAGGTTTTTCAGTACAGCGTCTCAAGCAACAGAGTACCTTTAGGCGAAATTATTTGGTTTATGTTGTTTTTTTTTTTTAATTAAAGCTGATTATACTCTTTTTAAAAAGCTGCTTATACTCTTAAATGAAAACTACTGAAAAAAAAAAACTACTGTTTTTGGTTTCACATTTTCCTTTTTCTGTTTTGATAGAGATTATATGACACATTTCTTTCTTATCTTTTTCCTCCAAAGAAATAAGACAACATAGCTATCTAGTCAGTCTTCCCAACAGCAGGTGTAATGGAATCTATTTAAAAGAGAAGAGGCCCTCGGTTGTGGATGGGGATGGTCAAGGACTCTAGTACAGACTCTTTCCTGGCGTCAGTTCACCCCTTGCAAGAATGCTGTTAAGTGTCCTACAAAGTCTACACAAAGTAGCCGGTAACTACTGTGGCCGGGCAGCTCTGTATGGTTTCTGCTTGTTGCAGCAGCTCCCTGGCTATTCTAGAATGCTAGTCCTACCTGTCCATTGGGATGTGCCCAGTGCCTCTAGCTACTGGGTATCCCTCCCCCTCTTAATTACCAAGCCTAGTACAGTGCCTGGCACAGGGGAGGCCCTCAAAGCACATGACCTCTTCCTTTTCTGCGTCTCTGCTTTTCATTCTTCCAACCGTGAAAAACAGCCTACTTGTAACTGAGGTGTGAAGAGGATGTAGGACTTGGAAGTGAATTTAAGCACAGTAAAGAAGCAGTGCTACAGCCGCTACAGCTCGCAGGGCAGCGTTCATGATGGATCGTCGTTAGCGTTTTTCCTCTTTTGTTGACTATTAATTGAGTACATTCAGAAAATAGTTGAATATATACCAGTCAGAGTGGAGGGATGAAGACACGCAAGTCATTACTCTCAAGAAACTTGGAGTTTCCTGGGTGTGAGAGACAGAAAAGTGGGAAACTAACCAGTAGTCGCCGCCTCAAATGGGGACTGGGAAGGGGTCCGTAATGCGGTGCCTACTGCTCACCCCCATGCCCACCTGGTAACAGGGTCCTGTTGTTATTTTCAGGATTAGTCAGAAATCTGGATATTTATTTATTTATTTATTTATTTATTTATTTATTTATTTATTTAAGACTTTATTTATTTATCCATGAGAGACACAGAGACACGGGCAGAGGGAGAAGCAGGCTCCCTGCAGGGAGCCCGACGTGGGACTGGGACTCGATCCCGGGACTCCAGGATCACGCCCTGGGCCAAAGGCAGGCGCTAAACCACTGAGCCACCCAGGGATCCCCGAAATCTGGATTTTTAGATATAACCTCTGACTTTTGAAAGGTCACATTTAATTAAAAGTTTTGTTTTGGTACGGCAAGCCACACAGAAAAGGATGTTCCATGATACAAAGAGGCATAGAAAGGAAGGAACCCGTAATTAAGATAAGGGGTCAGGGAAGGTTTCATGAACTCAGCGACACTGAGCTGACTTGGAAGTGTCAGAACAGTGAGAAGTTTGGTAGGTAGGGAGTGGGTGATAGAGAGGGAAAGGCCCTTCCGGCTCGGTGGGGGGATGGTACATGGTTTCCTGGCTCTGATGGGAAGCCTGTGGCATTGGATGACTAGATAAGTGCTGACCGGGCTTGTGGGATCCTCACATTGCTTCTCTGATCCCCTTTAACTGTTACAGATGTAGCTTTTATATGGTATGTAGCTTCCTTTTTTGAAATAGGCTTCATTTTACTGAGCAGTTGTAGGTTCTTGGCAGAATTGAATACAAAGTACAGGGGATGCCTAGGATACCTCTCCCTCCCCGTCCCCCCACCTCCCTCACTCTCAGCACCTGCACCATAGCGCTGTGTTTGATGACCCTGTATTGTCCTTATAATCCAAAGTCCATAGTTTACGGTTCACTATGCACATTCTATGGGTTGTAACGAAAGCGGAATGATGTGGGCGCCTGGGGGGCTCAGTGGTTGAGCATCTGCCTTCGGCTCAGGCCATGACCCTGGGGTCCTGGGATCGAGTCCTGCATTGGGCTCCCTGCAGGGAGCCTGCTTCTCCCTCTGCCTGTCTCGGCCTCTCTCTCTGTCTCTCATGAATAAATAAATAAAATCTTAAGAAAAAAATGTTGATGTGCGTAGTGACGCACATCAGCTATTGTAGTACCGCGCAGAATAGTTTCACTGCCCTAAAGATCCTCTATGTTCTGTTTTTCTTTCTTCCTCTCCCAACCCCTGGCAACTACTGAACACTTTACTGTCTCCATAGCTTTACCTTCCCCAGAATATCATATAGTTGGGAATTGTACAGTATGTATACGGAGACTTTTTTGGATTGGTTTCTCTCAGTTAGTAATGTGGGTTTACGCTTCCTCCGTGCCTTTTTTAGTGATGAGTAATACTCCATTGTCTGGATGTTCCGCAGTTTAAGCGTTTACCTGCTGAAGGACATCATGGTTACTTTGAAGTTCTGGCAATTATCAGTGACTCTGTTACAAACATCCAATGCAAGTTTTTGTGTGGACATAAGTTTTCAGTTCATTTGGGTAAATACCAAGGGGCTCGCCTGCTGGATCATACATACGGTGTCTGGTTTTATAAGAAGCTGCCATCGTCCTTCAGTGTGGCTATACCGTTTGCATCCCCCTCAGCAGTGAATGATTTCCTGTTGTTCACAACCTCACCAGGGTTTCCTGTTGTCAGCGATTTGAGTTTTGGCCATTCTGATAGGTGTGTAGTCGATTACTTTTCATAAGTATATATATTCATTTCTAAATCAGTCTCTCCAAACCGTCTCCCGTGTACTGCTCAGCCTGAGTATGCCGTCTTCTCACATGCCTCCGTACCTCTGTTTGAGTTCCCTCCTCTGGTAATTTGATTCTGTAGGTAGCATTTCAATATCTGTATTATTAAAAACTCTGAAGATGATTCTGTTGTGAAATGAGAGTTGGAAACCTCTTCTAGACACACTAAGAATGCTTGGCAGAGGATAATTCTTTAAGAAATGTCTGCTGAACTGAATTAAATAACTATTCAGAAACTTTAATTTGCCAAAGTCCCAAGTGGAGATTTAAATCCAGTTTTGTTTCTCTAAGATCTGCTTATGCGTTAATTATGTTGCCTTGTCATAATAATGATAGGGATGATGTTCTCACACATGCATAGCATTCACTTCACCAGTAGCATTGCAAGCCTAACAGGTTGGGGGAGTTGGGATTTCAGTGGCATCAAGTCAGCACAGTTCCATCATACTAACATCTAACAATTCAGCATCCTTGACTTAGGAGCTCAGAAGGTGTTGGATTTTACTTTTTGAAATCTAAGCGATCTATATTTCACCAGTATTGTGGATTAAATAGATGTTTGTGAGGTAGCCTGATAACTACTTTGATACCATTAGTTCTAAGAGACAGTGTTTCACAAGTTTCAAAGACCATTTCACATCCAGTATCCTAATAACCTTTTATTTATTTTCTTTTTCTTTTTATTATTATTAATGACCTTTTAAAGAGAGTTTAATCTGTCTAGAGAGCCTCTGGCAAAAATTAACTCTGTCTCCTCAAACTTGCCCTTTGTTAATATCAGAAAATGAACTTTGGTACATTCCAAGTATAATAAACACTATATCAGGTAACTTTTGCCCTCTTGAGGAATAAGAAGGACTTATCTAATGTTATGACAGAGTCTCGGTGTTGGTTGAGCTCTGGAGTGCATCCTGGATCTGATAACTGGGAAGCACTCTGATAAGAAAATTTTATGGTTTGTCAGCTGGTTTACCTAACCAGTCTCCCATCCAAGTACCAACCAGGCCCGATCCTGCTTTGTTTCTGAGATCAGATAATCATCGGGTGTGTTCAGGGTGGTGTGGCTATAGACCACAGTAGCCATATGTGGCCCTGCATGGCACCGTGTGCCTTTCTTTCTTTCTCTACTTTAATTCAAGTCTTAATTTTAGAGTTTATTTACTTGCCTCATACACAAGTTTGAGGAAAATATTTTATGCAAATTATATCTGAAATGAATTCTGTGCTTCTTTAGTTTTATGCATTTTTCATAATACAGGCTCAAGTCCCATGCCAGGTGGCTTTTTATTTTTCTCTACCATGAAGGTTTGAATTTGTCTCTTTTTCTATTTGTCTGTTGATAGAGCAAGCCAGATAATCTTGTGTGAACGCATTGTAAGTTATAAAATATTTTATTTTATTTTATTTTATTTTATTTATTTATTTATTTTTTTTTCTAAAATGACATCCAGTTTCTTCATTGATCATTGAGTTACTCATTGCCAACCTCTGCCTTCCCCCTTCTCTTCTGAAAGCCTATCCCATTTCTGCCAAATTAAACTTCCTAGTTTCTAAATGTACCAGTGTACTCTCTCTGCATACATTGCTTCACAAGTGATAACATTCTTTCTTCCATTCTTATCTTGGTTAAGAGTTACTGCTCTTCTATTTTTTATTTTTTATTTATGATAGTCAGAGAGAGAGAGAGAGGCAGAGACACAGGCGGAGGGAGAAGCAGGCTCCATGCACCGGGAGCCCGACGTGGGATTCGATCCCGGGTCTCCAGGATCGCGCCCTGGGCCAAAGGCAGGCGCCAAACCGCTGCGCCACCCAGGGATCCCTATAAAATATTTTACGAAAAAATTTGTTGACTATCTTAGCCTTCAGTGTGTTATGTAATTTATACTGGAAAAAACAAATCTTGCCTCTTTGCTGTTCTTTTATGTTTATAGGAGCTAGGCTACAGGGGGCATTGTATTTATTTATTTGTGATACTCAGAAATTTCTCTAGGAAAACATTCTAAGAAAAATTAACTGCTGTTGGTTTTTCAGTGAATGTGTATAAATAGGCAAAAATGAAAGGAAAGATACCCTTTTATTCTGTTTCAGGATCCAGTAGTTTTTCTGCTTTTACTTTATTCAAGTTTATTTTTTATTTTTAGAATTTTGGAAATAATAAATAGGTCAGAGACCTTGATTCAAAACATCTCAAGCATTTTTGCTAGTAGCATAAGAAAATCTTCATTTTGTTTGACTTCAGTAAATGTCAAAAATTAATATTTGGCAAACAAATCACAGTTCTTTTATGTTTTCATGTCTTTGCCTTTTATTCAAGCACAAACTCCATGTCTTAAAAACGAGACATGAAGATAAGGAGAAGGGATTTTGTCCTTATCATAATATGTGAAACATTCAATTTAGGACCAGAAAATCAAAGATAAGGGATCCGCATTGTATCAATAGGAAAGTGATATAGAAACAGTCCGGTCGCCATTCAAAAAACAATATGAAGAATTCAAGTAAAAGAGGTTTGTTCTGTAGTATCTCTGAAGAATTGTTACCATTTTTGCTCTTGTTAACAAAGGATAGGAGTGATTTCAGCATTACCCATTAGCCTGTGTATTCTTCAGCTCCTGCGACATGCCTATGCAGTTTTTTTAACGTTAAAAAACAATTCTTGGGTTTGTTCAATTTGGTTAGCTTTTCTGTTTTCCAATATTCCTTCTCTGGCTGAACATAAAGGAATTTGTTATTAGATGTTCAGTATCGATATAACGGTTGTTACAGTAAAGGATATTCATTATCATTACTTTTGGCTGCAGGTAACAGAAGCGCGACAAACGGCGGTTTAATCACAGTGATTTTTCTTTTGTAAGACAATCTCAGGGGCAGTCAGTCCAGGGCTGGCACGGATGCTCAAGGAATGGGCTCTTCTGTGTTCCTCCTTTTTCATCCTTTGCAAGTGGCTTTCAAGCCTGCAGTCCTGAAAGTATCCCACTGAAACACTAAGAAAAGCGAAAGGCACAGGGCAGAAAAAAGTCCATGCCAGTTGCGCCTGTTCTTACCGTGAAGGCAGTAATCTCCAGAAGCTCCACTGTTTTAAAATGTAGGTTTCGTTGTTTTGTTCAGGAATGATGAGGCCAACAGATCAGAAGATGATTATCACTCAGAGTTCCCAAGAGAAAGAAGGGCACACGGTGCCATGCGGGGCCACATGAGGTTGGTTGAAGGCAGAGGGCAGAGAGAGCTAGGGGAACTGCAGGAAAGCCTTTCTTAACGGTTTTCTCAGCAATGAATGGGCAAGACAAGGTAAGCAGGTGTAGGATGATGTAATCGGAATAATTTCACGTGGCCCTGAGCTGTAGGGGGCTGCCCCTAGTTGTCTGATGCCTAGCCCTGGGTGATTGGGGCAGCATAAGAGCCAGCTAAACCCAGAATTGGGAGTACAGGCTTGGGATTGGTTAGTTTGCATATGAAAGGTGTACTTGCAGGTGAGTCATTTACTGTCTTTAAGAATCCAATAACCCTGGGAGGGGTAGTCCTTCCTTAGTCCAAAGTACCAAATATCAAAACATTAGATGCAGGAACTAGAAAATGTGGTTAATATATACTCCCTTTTCTTTCCTTTGCTAGAACTTGTCATTTGGCCATCCTTAGCTATAAGGAATTCTGGGCATTTGGATATTGTTAAATGGGTGCATTGTTAATCCTAAAAAAAATAAGTAAATATTAGTATGGAAGAAGAAATGAATAGTTATTCATTTGCTATTGCTATTGATTAAGTTGCTATTGATTAAGCAACTAAGTAGCATCTGGTACACAACGTCACATGTGAAGAACTGGCATCTAAAAGCACAGGTGTAGTTTAAATCCTAAGTTGCAAATTCAGATGCCTGCAGAGGCCAGCTCTGCAATAAGGAGTGAAGTGTGCTCAGTGTAAGATTATAGGGAGTGCTGGGGACTGTGGTGAGATGGAAGGTACATATACTTTTCCAAGCAAAACTTAAAAAAAAAAAAAACCTAAATGATTTGTGACCTATTGGCTACAAGTATGTGGTGCCCAGTCTAAAATAGGTGAAAAAAATTACAACTAAATAGAGGCTTATTAATTTTGCTGAAATGACTATAAATAGAATTATATCTCATTTATGTTACTTAGCAATCATATACTACATTTTCTAGGTAATTTGTTTCATTTATTTTTAGAGAGTGAGAGAATGCGCATTCACGAGCAGGGGATAGGGGCAAAGGGAGAGGGAAAGAGAGAATCTTAAGCAGGCTCCACACTCAGCGAGGAGCCAGATGTTGAGCCCTGTGTGGAGCTGAGTCTCACAACAGATCACGACCTGAGCTGAAGTCAAGAATCAGAGGCCTAACCGACTGAGCCACCCAGGTGCCCCAAAATTGTTGATATTGTGTGGTCACTTTGGGAAGGTGGTGTCTGTCAGACTGCTCCAGTAAAGACACAGTTCCCTTTGTGAGCAATTTGTGCAATGATGCATTGAGACTTCAGGAATATTCTTTTTCCATGAAGCACTTACCTGAAAGTTAACATCTGTTGATCCTTTCCTGAGTCAATTATTATATTGGTAGTTACAAACTAGTGATTTTCTGGTTTGATCATTTCTTCTTCATTAGTTGGCATTCTTTTATGAAGAAGAGCTTTTCCTCCCAGCCCTAGCCCCAGCCCTTGTCTTGAGTTCAGTATGAACTCATGGATTATTTTGTATTCAGTGTGTTGTATTCCTTATTATCATTATTCATATTGATTCCCAAATTGTTTCCAGTTTTGCTTGGACCACTGAACTGCTGGATATGAGATATGTTTTCGTTATTTCCCACTCAAGGTGTGACTGTTTGGGGGAGTGATAGTATCTGTACCCCACCACCCCTAGCTCCCACTCTCTTTCTTTCTTCCCATTTGTCCCTTGACTTTCTGTTCCAGCAAAAACCCTAGAGCTTGATCTGCATTTGGTGTTTCTTTCCCCTTTTACATGTAAAGTTTGTGGTAATCTCTTAGATGGGCTTTAGATGTGAATATAGGTGGTTTTATTTGTTCTAAATGTTGATTTTTATGGTGTGATGAGTGTTTAGGTGGCTACAGTTATTTGACAGAAAATTGGAATTCTCCTATTTTAACTATTTTTTTGGAGATGTGAAATATCTTTCAAATGAAGTTTGGGTAATCAGTAAGCAAAATCAGGTAAGTATTTAGAACCTTTTGAAGTGTGTTATGCCATTTGTTCCTACTCTCAAAAAAGAATCGAAAGACCCTTTGTGAGTCTTTGAGTTTCTTTGCTTTTCTATAACCTTTGTCTTTTTACTTGTGGACCAACATCAGTCATTCCCCCCCCCCCCTTGTCAATCCACTGCCTACTGAGCCCCACCCACTTTTTTTTGTCTACTGTGTATAGAGAAATGGGAATTCAGATAACAATGTTGTTAGACTTGGGTATGACGTTAGAATACATAGGGCCAATGAAAACCTGAAAACCTTCTGGAGCTTTATTTAGGGCTTGATTTTCCCAGAATGTCTACCTGCTTATTAAATAGTCATCCTGCCTTATTTCTAGTTCTGTAGTATATTCTAGTTTAGATAGTTAAACTGATGGTAAATAATCTAAAAAATTATATTTTATGTAATGATAATGAGGGAGGCAATACAGTGTTAAAAGGACGAGTGTCACCAGAATCAGATTCCTTGGGTTTAAGTCCTGGTCTCCCTGCTTATTGACGTGTAACTTTAAGTAGTTGCTTAACCCCTCTGTACTTGTCATTTCTCTTATAAAATAAAGATAATAATGCCTTCTCCAAAGGTTTGGTGAAGATTTAAAAAGATAATACATGATACGTGCATCTGAGTGGCTCAGTCGGTTAGGTGTCTGCCTTTGGCCTACGTCATGATCCCAAGGTACTGGGATCAACCCGTGTGCCCCCCCGCCTCCTGTGTCAGCCTCCCTGCTCAGCAAAAAAGATAATATGTGGTAAATACAGAAGAGTGCCTTAGACTTGATAATTAATTGCTATTACAGCTAATATAGTAGTAAGAATATATGGATATTTACTCTGCACAAGTACACAAGGAATAGTGATCTCTGTTTAATAAAGCAGGTTATCAGATCTTTAGGGTAATTTATTTATGACCTGGCCTCCACAGACCATATGCATTCTACCCTCCCCACACCCATCCTGAAATTAGAATAAGTTCTAATGATAATTTGTTAAAACTTTAAGCTTCCTGTAGAGAGAACATAAGTTATTTTGTAATTTACTATTTATTTATTTATTTATTTATTTATTTATTTATTTATTTATTTATTTATTTTTTAAGATTTCATTTATTTATTTATTCATGAGAGACAGAGAGAGAGAGAGAGAGAGGTAAAGGAGAAGCAGGCTCCATGGAGGGAGCCTGATGTGGGACTCCATCCTGGGTCTCCAGTATGAGGCCCTGGGCTGAAGGTGGCGCTAAACCGCTGAGCCAGCTGGGCTGCCCCTACTCATTATTTAGAGGTATAGTTTATTTTATTTACTTTTTAAAAAGACTTTATTCATGAGAAACACAGAGACAGAAGCAGAGACATAGCAGAGGGAGGAGAAGCAGGCTCCCTCTGGGGAGCCTGCTGTGGGACTCGATCCCAGGACCCTGGGATTATATCCTGAGCCAAAGGCAGATGCTTAACCGCTGAGCCACTGGGGTCCCTAGACGTATAGTTTAAAAGGGACAATTATAGCTAAATGCCCAGATGATATTAATTTTAAGGACTCTTTAAAAAACACTTTTTTAGGAGCAGCCCCAGTGGCTCAGCGATTTAGCGCCGCCTTCAGCCCAGGGCGTGATCCTGGAGACCTGGGATCGAGTCCCGCGTGAGGCGCCCTGCGTGGAGCCTGCTTCTCCCTCTGCCTGTGTCTCTGCCTCTCTCTTTCCCTCTCTCTCTCTCTCTCTGTCTCTCATGAATAAATAAATAAAAATCTTTAAAAAAAAAAAAACTTTTGGGCACCTGGGTGGCTCAGTGGTTGAGCATTTGCCTTCAGGTCAGGGCATGACCCCAGGGTCCTGGGATGAGTCCCACATCATGCTCCCCACAGGGAGCCTGCCTCTCCCTCTGCCTATGTCTCTGCCTCTCTCTCTGGGTCTCTCGTGAATAAATAAATAAAATCTTAAAAAAAAACCCAAAAACACTTTTTTTGATATACTGTAGAAATGCACAGCTTGCCTTGAAATTACATTGTTGTGGAATGATATGTCCACTAGAGGTCATGTTTTGATTTTATAATATATTTTTCATGCTAGTGTCAGGAAAACCAAAGAAAGACTAAGATGGGAAAAGTCCATTATTACTTTCTGCAAAAATAGTATTTAAAAAAGAAAGAAACCCAAGCTGAACTATTAGAGGAGCCACTGTTGCATGCCATGGTTTTATATTTGACAGTCTGCTACTCAGTTGGTTAGAAAATTGATTTGTATTATTGAAATTAGCAATGAGATCTTTCTACCCAAGTTGGAAGCTTCTTTCTCTCTGACGCAAACTATTTCTGAATGATTATTTGCAGGTATAGTATCACATATGACTATCTTCTACATATTTATTTATTAATGAGTATGGATTTGGAGTGCTACCTACTTGAGGAGTGGCCTATGCAAATTACTTCAATTCTCTAGACTTTGAATTTACAAATTGGTAAAATGCGAATAATAGCTATGACAGTATTAAGGTGAATCTCAACATTTAAGTGAAAGCTCTATGCAAATGGTAAAATCTGTGCACTTTGGAAAAACTGGTGTTTTTCACCCACAGGGCACATAATGGGAAAGAATATAGGAACATCCAAATTTCTTCTCTCCTTTTTGATAGAACAGCTTATTAGTTTATACTTACTTTTCTAAACTAGCCATTGTGGCCAATAGTGTATGTATTTTAAATGCGCTACTTTTAAGATACTTTACTTTACCATGAAAGGTTGGGGATGTTCTAAAGATTAACTGTAGCTGTCACAAATATACGTATGTGGAATTCATTCACCTGGGAGGCTTGATGTGCCTATTTTATATAGTCATAGTCTCACATGTGGAACTGCTCTCTGGTTTAAAAAAAAAAAAAAAGACTACTGATTCCTGGCAGTTTCACATTTTTTGTAAGTTTTTGCAGGACTAATGGGTTTAATTGAATTAGGCATTGCTGTAGTCTGTTTTTACTGATAATTTCAGTCCTGAGGTGGATAATGCCAGTGTTGAAGTGATAGATACCAACGTGATCAAGAAATGGGCCAGATAATTATGGTGTTCAATAAAGTGTGTGCTTAAAATGTTTTCATTATGTATCAGCCCCAAGTAACAAAGCCAATCTTAACTATTGTGTTTATAGCCTTGCAGGGAAGGCTCATTTGGCAATTTTCAGGATTTAAAATGCGATTTTTGAACTTTGGTATGCAGAAGTGCTTGTGAACATAAGTAGAGCATTATTGGCTCAAGACAGGAAGCAAATATTTTCATTATACATTATTATCTGATACTAAGATATATGTATATATGTCATAGGTGTATATACACATACATATATAAATGGTAATCTCTTTTTCACTGTAAATATTTGGTTTTCATCTCTCCCCCTTCCACCTTCCTGTTCTGTTAACTACTTCTGAGGGCCCTAGAGCTCCAGCACAAGTCTGCCCGGCCCTAAAACTTGTCACACCTTTATATTTACCAGACTGCTGTCTTTAAAATCTTTTGTCATCATAACCTACTATATATTTCTTGTATTTGAAAGGTTTCCTAATAAGTACATAATATATAGATATTCTTAGAAGACTATTTATTCATGAGAGACACAGAGAGGGGCAGAGACACAGGCAGAGGGAGAAGCAGGCTCCCTGTGGGGAGCCCGATGTGGGATTTGATCCCTGATCCTGGGATCATGCCCTGAGCCAAAGGCAGATGCTCAGCCACTGAGCCAGGTGCTCCCAAATGTCTATCTTGAATGGAAACTATCATGAAAGGTTGGGGATGTGTTAGATTCCAAGTTTGAGTCCCTGCTCTGCCATTTATTCTTATGACCTTGGGCATGTCCCTTAATCTCTTGAGTTTGTTTCATTATCTGTTCAATGAGAACCATCGTGGTAATACCACAATTGATGAGTGAATATGTCATATCTAACCTACTTATTTCAGAAACATTGCTTTGGGTTTTGTTGTTGTTGTTACTCTTGTTTTTAATGGCGGTAGCTCTGTTTGAAATGTTTATTTTTCCCCCTGTAGATAACAGACAAGAGAGTGTCCAGAAGACATGCCATTCTTGAGGTGGTCGGTGGTCAGCTTCGAATCAAACCGGTATGTATGTTATTCAAGACTTGTTTTAACTTTTTGCCACTCACCTTTTTCTAGCTCCTGATTAAAGTGACTTATTTCCTAAGATTATGAAAATAGAAAATGAATGTTAGAATATATCCTTCTTATTTCCAGAGGATAATTGGGAGATAATGATATAAACTATTTAAAGTATTTATTTTCCCATAAGGCAGTGCTACGTTTACACAATTTTAGTGAAAGATGACTACCAGTTCATGAATATGTTATGATTTTGCTCATAGCTGGGTATTGCAAATAAGATCCTATAAGAAAGCTTATAACTATGTAATGGTTTGTTTTGGGGGGATGAGGTAGTGACCACAGTCATTTAAATGCTACAGAATTGTATTTTAACAGATTTCTCTATGTGTAGAATTGAATAGTTCTAAAATTTAAACCTTGTTCAACTTTAGAGTTGTATAAATAATTTTAATTTGAAAGTTCCTGTTGAGAGCTAAAATTTTAATTGCTTGCTTTAGAGTTTAAGCACTGCTGTATTGCAGGGATATCAGTTTCTGAGGATGTATTATACCTTTCCATTTGCACAATGTGCTGCAGGAGAATAAAATATGTGTAGAGGGTTCCTCTGTTTTGGACTAGATGCTGTGGTGGTAGAATTATTATGGAATGAAATTAATTAATTTGTAACATTCTTAAACTTACAGGTATTTTTATCTTCTGTGTATAACTGCCTTTGATATCATTAGTTCTTTCCTTTCCACATAAAGTACCTTTATTATTCTATGTTGAGCTGTTTCCAAATTTGAGAATTATCCTTTTAATTCTCATATTGGAAAAGTTTTGAATAAAGTTGAATTTGCCCCATCTCACCATTGAATAAATATTTTTAAAAAGGTTTGTATATTGTTCTGCATTATCTTCCTGAAAAGTGCTGATGTCTGTAGTCAGCTCTCTTGTGAGACCCCCTTTATTTACTATCAGTGGTTCACCTCTGAATCCCCTCCAACTCTTCTCTTCTTAGACGAGACTGACCAGATCATAAGCTTGTTGAGTATAGGAACGCTGACTAATCCTTGTATCTTTAGTAAATAGCATAATGCCAAGCATATAGTAGAGTAGGTACTTAATTCATATTTGTGAATGCATGAATAAATGCTACAGTGAGAACTATATGTGGCACTTCTAAAAGTGGAGATAGCATGAATTTTTACAAAATTATGTTATTCCCAGCACCTAATTTCTAATGCCATTTCAATGAACAACTATGGTCTGAAATAAACAAGTTTTTTTAAATTGTTACTGAAACACGGTAAGGTAAAGAATATATGAATCTCTAAATTCCCATCCTGATAGAGCATATCATTTCTGATAGAGCATATCATTACTTTATATTTACTTTTATCAAAAAAGTAATTATGGCAAATGATGCACATGGCTCCTCAAGTGGAATACCTACAACTTAATACTACTTTATTTAGATTTACTGCTCTATCATTCGTGTTAATGAAATGGAGAACTTTATAGTGAGTATTAACTTTTTGGAAAAATATAACATCTAAATAGTCCTCAATGAATGATTTCCAGTTATTTTTGATACCAAAGCAGAGAATATCAGCTCCTGCTAGGTTTATAGATTTTTTCTAGATTTGTATTATTAGTATTCAAATCCTACTATGTATACATATATCACAAAATCAATAAACCAAGAGTACTCTTTACACAACTTAAAAAAACAGATCCTTGGTTAATACCTATAATTTCTGATGTTTTTGAAGCTTGCTTTTGTTTCAAATAGCATCTGAAAAATTTATAGTAGCAGAAGAGTTGTAGACAATGACATGATCCATTTTAAGAACTCAGCACATTTATTTGTAAGCAAATTAATCAACTGAATTGTGAACAGTTGATAAATATTAGACTTTCTTTTTATATTCTTATTTACTCAGTGCTAAGAAGAAACCCTTCGTACAACAAAATTTACATGGCATTAAATTTTTTATGTATCAAAAGTAGGCCATTTGGGAAACCATAATTTTGACTAATGCATGAATATTGAAAAACTTACTTATATTATTTTCTCAGTGTTAATTAAGGATATTTTAGTTTTGAAGACTAGAATGTTTTCCGAAGTGGCTTAATCAAGATACTTAACTGGAGTTGTGTTTATACTTGGATGAAAAGTATTCAGGTATATTTTGAACTTGTGTGACTATTCAAAAAAGTAATAATATAAGTATACTTAAATTAATAGTGATTTTATTAATGGAAAATTCTCTCTTTGAGTTAAACTTTATTTTTTGTGAGGTGGGTCAGATTTCTGCATGAGTTTAGCAATTTTTAATTAAAAAATATTTTGTAGAAAACATCCTTCACTTTTCCTTGCTCTTTAATTAGATTGTACTCATGTAAAATAACTACATGAAGTCAACAAGGGTCTTTTGCGTACCAAACTGTGGTAGGTATAAAATTAGAAGGTGGAGCAAAAATTTCTCATGAGGTCATAGATATAAAACTAAAAATTTTACATAATGTTTACTTAAGTTATACCTTTGTTTACACTTATCTTTTAAATATTATTTAGTATGATTTATGAACTTTCTAGTAAATGTAACCTTATATACATGGGAGGAAGATAAACATTTTTTACATTTTTTTGGTAGTATTGTTTTTGACAGCGTAGGACATTGAGGCCCTCTGGAGAATGCCTCATTTTACATAGTCAGCAAGTTGTAAATGGGAATTAGAACTCAGGTTCTTTGAAATCTATGCAGTATTTTTTTTTTCACCATATTTCCCAAGTCAGGATTCTTTTGCCATTTGGTATTTTCTTCTTTAAAAAAATTTCTTGAAGTTAAAAGTAACTTGATTTTTCTTCATAAGAAGTTTTGGTGCCTTCAGTTGAATAGAATCTTACAACTGAAAGCAACCTTAGATTCGGTCTTATGTATGTAGGAGTTTTATTTGAGCCAGCGCTGGCATTACTTACCAGTGGACAAGAGGACTTTTCATCCGTAAATGATACTGGGACAGTGTGTTATTTGTTTGAGGGGAAAAGAATTAGATCTGTACCTCAAACCATATACACATCAGTTTTGGTTGGTTTAAAGATGAAAGTCAAAACTATAAAACTATTAGATTATAGATGAAAAAAACATTTGTGACCTTAGAGTAGGGAAAGATTTTAAAATAAGCGATAAAAAAGAAAGACTGAAAAAAATGCAATAACATTGAAATTAAGAACCTTTACTTAGCAAAGACTATAATGAAAATGAAAAATGTAACAGGGAGACATTATTTAAAACACGTGTAATTGACAAAGGAGTAATATCCAAAATATATAGCAAATGTCTTCAATCAATGGGAAAGATAAAAATCCAGTGAGAAAATGTGCTGAAGACTTGAGTGGCACATTGCATAATTGGAAATCTGATGTAGTAAACAGGAGTAAGGTGCTCAGCCTTCTTGTTAAGTGGAGAAATGTAAGTGGAACTGCAGTGAGATACTAACACCTGACGGATTGCAAAAATGGAAAGTCAAACAATTTCAAGTGTTGACGAGGATAACAAGTAGAATAAAGATGAAGGCATTCATTCCCAACAAGCCAGACCTCACACATATGTGTGTGCCAATAGATGTCTACAAGCACCTGAAGAGCAAAATTGTTCATATCATAGCGAAAAACTAGACACAACATAATTTCCATCAATAGTGGAATTGATAAATACATTATAATATATTCATTTGGTGAAATGTTCTACAACAGTGAAGATAAATTAGAGTGAAAGCATGAAAAACTAATGGGATAGAGCCAGGAACCTGATAATGATAAAAGCAACCTTGGGAGAATATATGCAATATAGCTTCATTTATATAAGATGAAAAGTTCTACAAAATAACAGTATATTCATAGCTGTAAGCTTAGGTGATAAAACCATAAAATTAAGGAATTGACAAACACTACAATAGGTATAATACTTAGCTCTGAAGGAACTGAGAGGAGAATGGGATGGGCAAGACTAAAAGGGACATCAGAAGTTAATACACTTTTTCTGAAACTGTGTGGTGGGTCTACACATAATATCTAATAACATGTGTTATATTTTTAAAAACTTATTATGGAGTACTTACTACATGAAAAAGGTTAGAGAAGAGTACAGTGTAGTGCATGCAGTTCCTTCTGTAATGCCAAACTTCCAAACATTGGAAAACATGAAAATGTGTATTTTAAGGAAATCTTCAGCTCTAGTACTAGAATTTGATTGCTCTTTTAGAACAATATTTCATTGGGTTCTGAATTTTATTCCATGAATTATTTATACCATACCACTTGAAGGAATATTGCTTCTTGGACTTGGTGATGTGTGTATTGGTATTTTGCTTTATGCAATGCTTGATTTCTTGTTAATGTTAATGTAGTTTGAACAAAACGCCTCTCTCCTTGAAATAGATATATTTATTTATTCAGCTACTTCCTGTAGCTGTACCTGCAAGATGCAATTTAGAGAAATTTAGAAAAATTCTAAACTGACCATAATTGTGAATAGAAATGTTAAGGTCTTGAAAATAATGAGATAGAAGAGTGACTTCTAATTCATTTGTATTACCTTAATGTGTGCTAAATATCATTTACTCTCTGTTCTCTAGTCAGTCACAAATAAATTAATCCGGTAAAGGTTATATATACACAACTGTGATAAAATTTTTTTTTTTTTTTAAATTTTTTTTTTTAATTTATTTATGATAGTCACAGAGAGAGAGAGAGGCAGAGACACAGGCGGAGGGAGAAGCAGGCTCCATGCACCAGGAGCCTGACGTGGGATTCGATCCCGGGTCTCCAGGATCGCGCCCTGGGCCAAAGGCAGGCGCCAAACCGCTGCGCCACCCAGGGATCCCTGTGATAAAATTTTGAGAGAAGTTTTAGCTTAAAAATTTTTTGTAACATTATTTAAATGAATTATAGTAAATGAGCTGTGGAAAAGCTATTGTATATTTTGTTACGGTCATTTTGTTATGACCCCTTCTGTAGGCTGTGTACTCCAAATTACGTTTAAGTGATTAAATATTTTTCTGCTTTCCTTCAAACTAGAAATCCAATCAAATAGAAATGTAACTTTGACAATAATAGATGAGTGCAATTAGAGCATTTACTAATTTGTACTTTTAAATTGGATGAATTGGTCTTTTTTTTCCTCTAGTATTTCCTTTTAAAAAAGGCTCTAGCTCTCAGCAGTTCTTGGAAATAGTGTATGTAGGAGATAACGTTAGCTCATGAGGAGATGATAGCTTTTTTGTGTGTCATTTAAATTTAATCTACTGTCTGGTATCAGCAGGAAGGAAATGTATTATAAAGGCAAAATGACAGTGTTGTCTGTAAATGGACGCATCCCCAGTGGTTAGTTATGTCCTCCGGGTGAATTCATAGCTGTCAGTGCTTTTATTTCATTTTAATAAAATCTTACTCTTTTTGGTTCTTGGACGATTGAAAGAGTGGTTCTATAACTACATATAAATTGCAAAAGATTAGATATGTTTTTGCAACTTGGTGTTAATCTTCAAAATATGCATCCTTGGGTGACTGCTCTTTTTCTTTGGCGCATTAAAATTCCTAAGTTGTGATTGTTTTTCTTCCTATGAGCGTACTTGGAAAACAGCTATAAAATATACAATAGCTTTTCCACAGCTCATTTTGTAAAAGAAAAAAAAAAAAGAGGAGGAAGAAGAAAGAAAGAAAAAAAAGAAAAACGAATGCTTTCCAAATTAAAAAGAGAAAACATTGAAAATAAGAGGAATTCAGGTTACACACATCAATCCTTCTTAATGGTTATGATAATTACAAGAGAAACTATGGAAAACTGATTTGTATTTTAGTTCCATTTCTTCAGGATTAATGCATCCTTTGCACCACTTCTAAAATTAGAACATAATATTATTTAAGTTTGCACTTATAATCCCATGAATATGTTAAAAGGCACTTCCCAAAAATATGCTTCTCACAATAAGTGGCTCATATCTTGTTCTCACTGTGACTCTGGGCTTGCCAATATTTTGCCTGCCCTTATCTGCTTTTAGAATCAAAGTTAACTGAGCCTTATTGAAGGAATTAGAGAGCTTTCCATCTTTTTCTGGTCCAGGAAGACTTTGAATATTCAGAAAAAATTTAAATCCATTGAGGTCTGGTTTGGAGAGAGATTAGAAAGATTTTTAATTACTGATTGTATGTTTAAAATATTATCAGTCTAATTCCAAAAGACACACACACACACATACATGCTTTTTTTTCTAAGTCAGCTTGGTATATAATCTCTAAGATCATTGTCCATCTTGGCTGTATTTACAAATACATCAGCACAAAGCACTTGCAGTATACCACCAAGTTTCATGTGTGCCTGTGTCATTGTTTTCATTTCAAAATTTGCGTATATCTTCTCCCTTTTTGTCTATCAATATTGCTAGATTTTTGTCTACTTTATAACTTTCTAAAAACTACCCTTTGTTTTAGACTTCATGTGTGTGTGTGGCTTTTTAGTTGAAGTGTATATAGTTGGGTTTTTTTGTTTGTTTGTTTGTTTCTTTATGGAGGGAGGGGAGCAGAGGAAGAGGGAGAGAATCTTAAGCAGGCTCTATGCCCAGCATGGAGCCCAACACGGGACTTGATCTCATGACCCTGAGGTCATGACCTGAGCTGAAATCAAGAGTTAGATGCTTAACCTGTTGAGCCACGTCGGTGCCCAGAAGTATGTATGGTTTGGTATAGATTTTAAAAACTTATTCAATGAGTAATATTTGTCTAGGTTTAAATTATAGGATCAAATATTACATTAGTTTATAGGAATGTCATTTTTGCTCTTGGTGCTGGAATCCCCTGTATGAACAATTTTAGAAGAAACAGATGATCATGGACGACATACATTGGTCCTCTTTCTCTTTAGATATTTGCTAAATACCTAATATTTACCACTTAAAATTTAAATGCTAAGCATATCCAACTGAGTAAAAAGTACCGAAAATGACCGTTTCTTTCACTTCGGGTTCGTGGTGCCTTATTAAAAGAATGTAATTAGTTTCCTTTTTTAAAAAGTATTTTACCTTTTCTACTCTTTGAATATTATGCCTTTGTATTTAACATCTTGGCCTTTGAGAATTTAGGACTGTTGTAATTTAATGTTGCTTAGAGATTCATCTGAATCTTTAAAATACTTATGAATAAGAGCATGGTCGTATCTTAGCCTATTAGAAGCAAACCTCATTTATAGAATATTCGAGGTTCAGGCAGAAGCTATGAATATTTCTGTCCTGACTCTTGTCCCTCTTGCTACCCAGCATTCCTGACTCTGATGATTGTGGTGTTCTCAGGGAAGGGGAGGCTTCCTTTAAAAGTCCGAGGAATAACAGGGAACAATTTCCAAGCACAGCAATGTGCGCAAGCTCAGAATCTGGTGGTTTGTCTTGGCTTCAAAACTCTAGCCATGAGCCAGGGTCATCTGAGAGATAAATTAGGGGTGGTTGATACCGTAATGAAAGGTTTCTAAACGTGAAACTATAACTTGATTTTTAAAAATCATTCACAATCCTTTTTAGCAATGTGGTGTTACATAAATACGGTGTTCCACTGCAAGTCCATTCTTATGAAGTCTTGTATATAGTTTGTAAAATAACTCTGGCCTGTAAAATAATCCCCTACCAAATTTGTATGATCTCTGTTTTTAGCTTCTATTTCTACTCTTTATCTCCAAATTTTATTTCACTCCTTTCTTTTAACAAACTTAAAGGAAATAGAAATGTTTTTAATTGCAGATACACATAGGAAGGACTTATGGCCAGGTCCTCATGAAATGAAATTGCCAGTACCAGATAGATCATATTCATTATAGCTTTCAACATTGTCTTTCTTTTTTTTTTTTTAAATTTGGGTATGTAGACAACAATGCTTATTTTTTATTGGCAGCTTTTCTTGTAATGCTCCCTTTTCTATATTAGTCTATATTAGAAAACTCCTGTGAGAACCAAAAACAATTGAAACAAGCTATGTTTGCTTGAGAGATTTGATCAAAATCTCTCTCCCTATAATATTTTTTAATCATACAAAGAAAGAAGTTACTGGGGAAAAGAAGTATAAAATAAGCTAGCCATTTCAAGGGATTAGTATGGATATAAAAGTTGGGGGACTCAGTTTCCATACTGAGAATTATTTTTCATATTTCTTTTTCTAATGTTTGATTGTCACTCTTAAGCAAATGTCTTTTAATTAGTTAATTGATAACTTTGCTTTTTTCTTTGATTCCTTGAGAAGTGAGAAGAATATTTTAGCTCTTTTTCCTTTTTTAGGTTTAGATAATATTATGGTACTTATATAAGTGCCAGATTTATTAGACTTTAAAGTCCAAGTTTGTAATGAAATTGTATTGATACTGAAATTTTGAATCAGTTTGTGTTTAGTTGTGTTCTTCTCATAATTTAGAATTACATCACTGTATTCTTTTTTTACTTGTTAGATACACACAAATCCATGTTTTTATCAGTCTTCCGAGAAGAGCCAGCTCTTACCATTGAAGAAAAATCTATGGCGCTGGTTGAGTCCTGGAGACAGTTTTTCTTTGCTAATCGACAAATACATTTTCTGTGTTTTCTCTACACACTCTGAAACAGAAATGGAATGTACTTTAAGGTAAGATTGCCTGATGAAATGAGATTAAGTAATGGTAATTATAACCTGAGGGCGCCTGGGTGGGTCAGCGGGTTAAGCATCCATTGGCCTTCGGCTCAGGTCAGGATCCCAGGTTTCCTTGGATCAAGCCCCCTGTTGGGCTCCCTGCTCAGCGGGGAACCTCCTTCTCCCGCTTCCTCTGCTACTCTCCCTGCTCATGCTGGCTCTCTGTTTCAAATAAATAAACAAAATCTTTAAAATGGTAATTGTAACCTAATGACAATTAGGTTACTTAATTGGTAATTGTAACCTAATTCCTCAGCCATCCACAAATGCTCCAGTAGAAACTTTTCTAGGATTAAACTATGTTGGCAGTATAGGAGTTACATGGGATGCATGTGGTTATGTGTTTGTATTTCTCTAGAAAACATTTGACATTGGAAACCTACACCTCAATAGTGATTGCCTGCATATGTGGTTTCTTTTGCCAATGTGTTCAGAATGTATTTTCCATCTAATAGTACCCAAGATAGTTAATTTGAAACCAACTATGTTTTCTTAACCTTTCCTTTTAGCTTTTGTAGTTTTATTAAGTTATTAATCCCTCTGACTTAGACTACATGCATATAACTCCTCTTTCTTATGAAAATAACAGAAAATATAGAATTGGGAAACTGAGGATATGAGATATTACAATTTGATGTAATATGTAATATTTACAATTTGATGTAAAGTTAAAATTAATGCACTAGTTTTTTTGAGGCAGTCATTAGCAGATATTATTTGCCTTTTTCAGCTGTTAAATTATAGTCTACATAAACTAGATTTATAGAAGTAGGTAGACAAAAGTACACAGAATGTGTTCTGTAATTACAGTAGTACTAAAAATCAGCCAGTTGTGGGTTAAATGGGTGTATGCATCTGTTAAAACTGACCAAATCATGTGCTTCAGATCTGTATATTGCAGTAAATACAAATTACATCTACAGTTTTTCAAACTAGGAAATGAAAAATTATGTGAGAAAATGGTTTTTGATTTCAGTTAAATGAAATTCAGTCACTGTTGCTTGCAACTTTACCTGTCTTCCTCTTCTTTTTTCTCTTATTACACAGGTAGAAACAATGCTATTTTTAACCAGCTATTGAAATGAGAAATATAAAGATTTAATTTTTTTTATTACAGTAAATTTCCACAGTGGAATTAAATCATTTTTAAAAAAATCAGGAAAATATTGCACATCTCTATAAAACAGAACACAATCATTGCCTTATGCTTAAAGTATTATATGTCAGCTTTAATTTTATTTATATCCATTCAAACAAGCTTGTCCCCTTAACTAGAAAGACTAATGCTGTACCTTAAATAAATGAGATTGTGGGCTGACTAAATTCTGAATATTTTTAGTATTGACAAAAGTAAGAATACAGTCCAGCAGCACTGTACTTTTTTAGGTTATTTATTATGAGTAATATCATTTGGTATATTGTTGCTGTGAAGCTGTGTTTTGAAAGAGGTAATATTTTGCGCATGATTTGGTCATTGTTTGCCTGGATTAGAGCAACCAAATTAATTGTGTTATTTTATATTTTAAAAACCCATGTGCTTTGTGGCAGTGGTTGGGTCCCTGATGCCATTATGAAGTTTTTCTCCCAGCCAGTTGTGAATATAAAAAAGATTTGAACAACAAAAGAACAGCATAAAAACCTGAGGAAACAAAGCTTGCCATTTCTTTCACTTTTCATTTTACTCATACTGTTTTCTATGTAGTAGTCAGATTCTGTATAAGAAATCCTATTTATAACCAACTCCTGGGGAGTATGTGGGTCTGTTCACATCAGTTCTCATCAGTTTGTTCATTTCTCACTCTTTTCTGTATATATTTCTGTGAAATTATTCTGCTAGAAATACCAAAACCCATACTTTTTTGAGAAGTCAGAGAAAGCCAAATTAAAAAAAAAAAAAAAACTTAGTTTTATGTTTTTTTAAATTACATTATGGCATATTTCATTCAGAAGCACCAATATTAATTTTTCATTCTTACTGCCTCTCCAGTAGCAAGTGCTCAGCAAAGATTGGGTTCTTAAATATATGAATGAGATTATTGTATAGCGTTTTGTTTTTGTTTCTGAATTTTGTATCTGAATTTCACTGATGAAGTACAACATTGTCTCTCTAGGGAGATTATTTTCCATAAGACACCGTTAAGAAAAGTACAGTAAACCTCATGTCATGCAAAGTTATTTTTTTTCAAATTGTTAAAGCTCTTAATTTTTAGGTTTCATATAAAAAGCTAGTTTTATTCACTTTAATTTCAACAAAACAGTAAAATGAAAATACCACTATAGTATGATAATATACATGCCTACAATTCATTTATGATTTTAAAAATTTATTTCTAGATCCAATTCATTTATGTTAGCATAATTTATATTAAAGATAAAAAATGTATAATTTATATTTAAATTTAATTTGGAGTATATTTTTAAGATTTAAGAATAACTTAATTGCTAAAACAGACTTTAAAAAGAAGAAAGCAGTTTTCTCCACTACCCAAGGAGGAGTCTTTACAGCGTTATTCTGCATGAATGTACTGTGGGCACCTAGCACCCCCCAAAGCCACCAGAACAAGCTTCCTGCCGGAGTCAGGGATTCCTGTCATAACTTAAAGGAAAACTTTCATAGAGTCTGGAGCCTTTGATGTTCCGGAAATGAAGGAGGAGGATGTCCTCAAATTCCTTGCAGCAGGAGCCCACTTTGTTGGCACCAACCTTGACTTCCTAATGGAACAGTGTGTCTACCAGAGGAAAACAGTGCATCTACATCATAAATTGAAGAGAACCTGGGAGAAGCTTCTGCTGGCAGCTCGTGCCACTCTTGCCGTTGAAGACCCTGTTGATGTCAGTGTTACATCATCTGGGAATACTGCCAGCGAGCTGTGTTGAAGTTTGCTGCTGCGCCAGAGCCGCTCCTGCTGCTGGCTGCCTCATTCCTGAAACCTTCACTAACCAGATCTAGGCAGCTTCTGGTAATTACTGAATCAAGGGCTGATCCTCTCACGGAGGCGTCTCATGTTAACCTGCCTACCATTGCTCCGTGTAAGACAGACTCTCCTCTGCACTCATGGACATTGCCATTTCTTGCACCAAGGGAGGCCAGTAGTGAGTCTGATGTGGTGGACGCTCGCATGGGAAGTATTGTGCGTGCATGGCGTTCCCTGTGAACACCCTTGGCAAGTCAGGCCTGATCTCTGCTTGCACAGAGATCCTCAAGAGCTTAAAAAGGAAGAGATGCCTGTTGCCGAAAAGGCTGTGACCAACAAGGAGGTTCAGGGTGAATGCTCTGCTCCAGCTCCTGACTTCACCGCTACCCAACCTGAAGTTGCAGGCTGGTCTGAAGGTGTGCATGCACGTGGCCTCTGTTTCTTTTCAGCAGTTCCCTGCTGAAGACTGGCACACTCAGCCTGCCCCTGAAGACTGGTCTGCAGCCTCCACTTCTCAGGCCACTATTGAATAGGTAGAAAGACCCACCGAGTGGTCTTAAAGTGCTCTTCCACAAAGGCAGACAAAATGGAAATAAAGTTGATGGAAAATAAATGGTTTCTAAAAGTTGAAAAAAAAAAAAAGAATTGGTGGATTCATACTTCCCAATTTCAAAACCTGCTACAAAGCTATAGTAATGAAGACAGTATGGTACTAGCATAAAGAAAGACATATAGATCAGTGAAATAGAACTGAGGGTCCAGAAATAAGCCCCTACATTATGGCCAACTGATTTTTGGCAAGAGTGCCAAGACAATTAAATGGGAAAAACAATAGTCTTTTCAACAAATGGTGTTGGGACAAGTGGATAGCGACATGCAAAGGAGTGAAGTTGGACTCCTACGTCACACCATATAAAAATGGATCAGAGACCTAAATATTAGAGCTAAAACTATGAAATTAGGAAGAAATACAGACATAAATCTTTGTGACTTTGGATTAGGCAGTGGTTTCTTAGATATAACACCGAAAGCACAAGCAAAGAAAGAGTGGATAAATTGGGCTTCATCATGGTTAAAAGTTTCCTTGCTTCTAAGACACCATTAAAATTGTGGAAAGACAGTTCACAGAATGAGAGGAAATATTTGTAGATCATATATCTGATGAGGAACTTACATCCAGAAAAATAAAGAGTTCTTACAATCCAACAATAAAAAGGCAAATAAACTAATTAAAAATGCATGAAGGATTTGAGTAGACATCCCCAAAGAAGATATTCAAATGGCGATTATCCATGCACATGAAAAGATCACATGATTAGTCATTAGGAAAATGCAAATCAAAACCACAATGGGATAAGACCGCACATCTTCTAAAAAGGTTGTACTCAAAAAGACATATAATAACAAGTGTAGTTGAGGATGTGTAGAAATTAAAATGCTTATGCATTGCTGGTGGGGTTGTAAAATGATACAGTGTCTGGAATGTATTCTGACGGTTACTCAAAATTTTAAACTAGGAATTACATGTGGTATGCAATCTACTCCCAGGTATGTACCCAAAAGATTTGAAAACGTGTCTACACAAAAACTTGTATGGTTCCATTTCTGTGAAATGTGTAGAAAATGTGAATCCATAGAGGCAGAGGTAGATTAGCAGTTACCAAGGGCTGGAGAAAAAGGGAATGCAAGGGGACTAGTAATTCATACAGGATTTCTCTTTGAGGTGATGCATAGGATCTAAAAGTAGATGCTGATGATGGGTGCATTATAGATTAATTTTGTAAATGTCCTAAAAACTGCTAAGTTCTACTTAGCATGAATTTTTGTTTATATGAATCAAATCTCAATAAGGCTATTATTTTAAAAAAGTAACTCAGTTAGCTTTATTATCCTGTATTTAGGCAAGTTTCCAATTTTTAATTTTTTTATTTAGCAAATTCTGGTAGCATTACATTATAAATCCCGTGATGGTTGATTGCTCATAGAAGGATTGGAGATAAAATAAAAACACAGCTGTATCAGAGTGACAATATTTGATATTTAAATAAAAGTATAATAAAATAATGCGTACTTTGACCTATTTGGAACTAAATATCAATTAGAATTTTGTTCGTGGATTAGATTACCTTTTGTTGTCACATTTATTCTTGGCAAATATTTTAAAAAGTTCTCTATGGGACACAAAAGTGTATATTCATCTTGAATTTCTGCCACAAGAGAAGATAAACTAGAAATAGAATGGACAATGTTGCTTAGTTTCTAATATTATAAATTGTGGAAAGCCAATGCACAATTGAATTTTTCTTAATATTTTTCAAATTAAACATTAAGAGAATTTAAGGAAACATCGTAACTTGGAAGCACACCTGTATCTTCTGAGTAAAATGGATCTGAATATTGGAAGGGGAGTGAGGTATGATAGTTGGGAGAATCATACGTTTTCAGTCTATCTCCAGGGCCTGGCACAGTACCTGACACACCGAGGGGTTATACAAATACTTACGGAATGGGAAGGCGCAGTGTAGGGAATACAGGCAGTGATATTGTAATGGTGTTGTAACAGATGCCTGAGCACAGCACGACCTGTAGAGAAGCTGAGTCGCTGTGTTGTACACCTGAAACTAAGGTAACACTGTGAGTCCACAATGCTCAAATAAAAACAGGTATTTATTGAATGAGAAAAACTGCCCCGTTGCACAGTAATGTAGTTGTCTTTTGGCTGATTTCTGCCACTGAAATGCAGTCGGCCTTTGGAGATGATTCCTATATAGGCAATAAAACAAGCCATTAAGTAGTGTCTTCTCAGCTGGACACATTTCTAAAATCTCTGTCTTCCATTTTTACACACAGTGAAATTCACCCTTTTTAAATGTGCAGTTCAATGTCCTTTGGCAAATGTATGTAGTAGTGCAATTTCCACCACAGTGAGCTAGAGAACATTTCCATTTCCATTTCCCTAGGAAGCACCCTCAGGCTCCACCCCCAGGCCGGGGCAACCACTGATCTGATTTCTGTCCCTGTAACTTTATGTCTTCAGAATGTGGTAGGAATGGAATTATATGATATGTAGCCTTTTGGTGTCGACTTCTTTGACTTAACAAAATGCCTTGGAGATTCATCCCTGTTGTGTATCAGTAGTTTATTCGTTACTATTTCTGGATAATATTTCCATCTATATTTTCAGATTTTCAAAAAAGTACATTTGTTGGATTGTCTGTATGTCTATATAATGAATAATGACCCGTCAGCTTTGGATGATCTTATTGCACTTTGCAGCAAGTGGGAGGTAGTCGGTTCTGCTAGTATGTTCCACACGTGACCGTGGATGCTCCTAAATGTCAGAACATTTAGCTTCCAGTTGGACTACAGGTTTGGGGAGATTTCACAAATGGCTATCCTGGCTAGAACTCCAGTGGCAGCCACGTGTGAACATGACATCAGGATTTTATTTTTGTTTCTTCAAAAGCCAAATTAGCTTATCTGATGTTCTTGCGGTTTGCATTTTCTCTTTGGATGATGGGTAGCGATGTTAACTTTTATGAGCTATCCGGAGAAGTACTAAGTACATAGCACTTAAGCCTTAAGAGAGATGGCTGCTACCCATCTGTAAATAGCTGGTGATTTCTAGGCCAGTGATTTAGAAAGATAAATGTATTTTGTGCTGGTATAGTGAGCAGATGAAGAACATATTTTAGTCATATATTTCATTCTAGTATGTTACAATCTTTTTTTGTCTTGCAAAGGCCAAGGAAAGGATTACAATTGATTGGTTAGATGTCCTTGGGGGAATCACATTTATGATGACGTGATACAATCCAAGTGTTTTCAGTGATTTTTAATTTTATTTTATAGGAATAGTCAGATGCTTGATGAAGATAATATACTGAGTGGTACATCAAAATCTTTCTTGGGTCACTCACCTGATGAGACAACGGGTGCCCCACAGCTGGAAAGAAGCACAGAAGTAGCTGAGACCCAGACTACTACTACAAATAGTGAGGTAAGAAATTTAGGATCTCGTCCATTTGTAATATACTCCTTATTCAAGGAGAGAAAAGACAACTGAAATTAGGCCTATCATGACCGTAATACTGGCACTGATGTTTTTAGGTAAGCTGAACAGAATGTACTAGTCCCCGTGTCAACTAATAGAGATAATGAATTTCTTTCTTTGAGGAATTTGACTAATTCAGTCCAGGGTTGCAGATAGAATTTTTTTAAAAAGGTAGTCTTCTGCCAAGCAAATAATTTTACAATTTCATTAAAGGTTGCATGATTATTTTTAGTAATTAATACATATATGCCTTTTTAGTGTTTCCTAGGTGAGCATAGAGAGCTCAGTAAGCAACAGTCAAACCCTGCCGAGAGGAGAAGAATCCTTCCAGCATGGATGTTAACGGAAGATCCAAGTGATCAGAACCTTTCAGCGCCAGTCAGCAGCGAGGGTAGGTTTTGTTTAGAAAACATTAAGCAGAATTTGGAAGTTTTTCTGAACAAATGGAGTTAGACTAGTGGTTGTGTGTCAGTGATCACTTAGCCTAACATTTTTTTAGACATGTACGTGAAATCTAACTTAAAACGTAAGTTATTATTTTATGTCCTTTATCATACAGCATCGTCCTAATTACCTTTTGATTTAATAAGTGCGGTTCATCTTATGTGCTGGACATATATTAATTTAGATCTTCAAACACATGTGTTGGTGTCACGTCAACGATAAAAGGCTAGCACAGTAAGAGCTTTCTGAATTGGTTGAGTAAGAACTGCTGGGCACACAATATTATGCGCTGGAGGATGCAAAGGAGAGGACCTCTGTCCTGGCACAGCTCACTGTCATGGCAGATGCCACAGTGATTTATGTCACCGGCTGGGCATCCCGTTGATTCAGGATCATGAAAATGTTTGATGTGTTGTCTCTGTTGGTCTTTTTTGCAACTTTGTAGCCATCTCAGGTTTAGTTTCTATTGACTGCTTGTTTTCTTTCATACTAGTCACATTTTCCTGTTCATTCTCAAGTTTAGTAACTTTCTAGGGGATAGTGGATGTTAGGAATGATACATTGTAGAGATTTTTGATTTTATGTTCCTCTGAATATTTTTGTTTTAATAGACAATTAATTTGGCATAATAGGCAACTTTCTTCTAATAGGCGATTGATTTGGGCCCTAACGTCTGTCTCCCCTGTTGTGGTCAGCAGCCACAGCCTCTGCGTAGCCCTAGTGGCTTCCAGCTGCTGCTTTTCCTCCCAAGCACGTGTGGCTCAGCAGCCAGCCAAGGACTTAGCAATTTGACATTAATTTGGACAAGAATGTTATATAATACACAATATACTTAAAATGCCAAAGCTTCAAAATAAGATAGAAAAGTCTTTGGATTCTCGCATGTCTTCTTTTCTCATAAGCAGACTTTGAGGGGTACTTGTAAAAGCAAATGTAGGTTACTTGATTCCTTTAGAGATAGAAAGATTTAGAAGTACACGTAAGACAGTTTGGTACCTGAATCCAGCTAATTAAAAATTGAAATAATTTGACTTTTTTCTGCCGAGTAGTTTTTTATTATTGTTGTTTTGTTTGTTTGAGTAATAAGTCATCCAGGTCAATAGATCAATGCTAGAGATTTTTAAAAATCAATTTTTAGAGTCCATTTTGGACTCATTTAGAAGTAGGTTACTTTCTTAGGTATTTTGCAGCTTTAGTGCTATGCTTTGTTCATTGATAGCTATTTAGATTATCTGATTAACTTGTTATTTTGGAAACTTTCGTATCATTAGGTACAAGACAGATAACATGAACTGACGTTAAGTGGCTGCTCCAGGATCACGTAATAAAGGCCAGAGCTGTAACAGACCTAGCTCAGTCTGACTTTAAAGCCCATCTTCTGAGCTATGGTGCTATACAGCCACCTAAATTTACCCCTTCTATGTTGTGGTGTTTTTATTCTTTTCTGTTTTATTTATTTATTTATTTTTTTAAAGTTATGTTTTTTTTGTTTTTGTTTTTTGTTTTTTGTTTTTTTTTAATTTATTTACGAGAGTCACAGAGAGAGAGAGAGAGAGAGAGGCAGAGACACAGGCAGAGAGAGAAGCAGGCTCCATGCACCGGGAGCCCGACGTGGGACTCGATCCCCGGTCTCCAGGATCGCGCCCTGAGCCAAAGGCAGGCGCCAAACCGCTGCGCCACCCAGGGATCCCTCTTTTCTGTTTTAATATTATGCCCTTGCATTCTCTCCTAGGTCTTTTCTCTGTGTAACTCTTGATTTAATCCTTAACTGTACCTGAATATTTGCTGTGATCAGGCTGTCCTTTTCGTTTTTTCAGCCAATATAGTTCTAGTTTATTTTTCTGGGTCCCCAGGTACTAGCCCTCAGATGTTATCATGAGTTTCTTAGGCTTGAGGTAAACTTTTCTCCATGTTCCTTAGTGATTGGGAAGTGAATATACATTCACTTGGGTGAGTTTTCAGCGCTTCTCTTCTCTTCTCTTGGCTTCCAGTCATCTCTGCTCCCTTAGCCTTCTAGGCTCTGGGACAAGTCATAATTCCCGGGCTATGACACTCCTGCTGGATTGCAAAAGGAGCTTTTACTTTGTAACAGGTATCGTACTACTCTCTCATCTTCTTCTTCTCCCATCTTCTAACCCTCCAACACGAAGTCATGGAAAGTGGCATATGCTGAAAAAGATTGAAGTTATCCCCAGATCACTTGGTTTGCATTTAATTTTAGACTCTGAGTATTTTCCACATGGCCACTCAACTCAGACTGTAAATGTTGAACTGACATTCTATTAATTTAACTATAGTTTAAAATTTACTCTAAGTGCTAGTTATTCTTTGTTTACTTTATTTCCAGCAGCCCTAAATTATCTAATTCTAATAGTTTTTAAGTCTTTCAGATTATCTAGCTCTACAGCCATGTCTACAAAATTATGATAATTCTTCCTCTTCTGCTCTACCTACCGCCTTTAAACAAAATTTTGTTTCATGAACCAGACCCTATACATTTTAAATAAGAGTGGATGAAATTGGGGTGGCTGGGTGACTCAGTCAGTTAAGCATCTGCCTTTGGCTCAAGTACTGGGATCGAGTTCCACTCAGGCTCCCTGCTCTGTGGGGAGCCTGCTTCTCCCTCTCCCTCTGCCTGCCGCTCCGCCTGCTTGTGCTCCCTCTCTTTATTTGTTTTTGCAGATAAATAAAATTATTTATTTGTTATAAATAATTTGCTTATCAATAAATGAAATATTTTAAAAAATGAATAAAATTGGCATCTTTATCTTGTTCCCGATTTTAATAGAAATTCTATTAGTATTTCAGTACTAAAGTGATTGGTATTCAATTCTGATACTCTTATCATGGTTAGGATGTTTTTTCTTTTTCTTATTTTCCCTTCAGAAACAACTACTGAATTCTTTAACAAGTTTTTTGGTATAGAAATAGTCCTGCAAAGGGGTGGAGGGGGTGGAGGCAGGGAGGGCATAGACGAGTGGTGGGATGGGCGTGGGGCTGAAAAAGAAAAAAAAAAAGAAATAGTTCTGCATTTTCTTGTGTCAGTGTAATTAGTGATGTTGGTAGATTTCCTAATGTACCATGCTTGGGTTCCTGGAATATGTTTTATTTGTCATGATGGCTTATTATTTTTAAGCTCTGTTAGATCAGAGTTGCTGATATTTAGCTTAGAACATTTGTGTTTGTATTTCAAAAGTGATTAGTATTTTCCTCCATATGTGCCATCTATGTCAGATGTTAGTGTTGAGCTGTGCATCTGTTGTATACAATGAATTAGGAGATTTTTCCAAAGGACAGTTTGAATAACAGAAATACCTGTTTCTTTATTGAATCTTTTTATTTCACAATCTGGGCCTGGTTCCTACTTTTAACAGTTGTCCTAGCCCAGGAATAGGTAAGTTAGACCAGTAGAAAATGAATGAAACACCCAGAAACAGATCAAATTAACATATAGTTCATATATTAAAAATTATCAGCTCAAATTGGTAGGGAAAGGATGCATCATTACTATAAAGGATGTTGGCAAAATTAGCTTTCCATTTGGAAGAAAACAGTGTTAGAGCACTACCTCATACTATATTCTTAAATTTTTATTGAATTAATAGTCCTAATGTAAAAATTAAAACTACTAAGGCATATGAAGAAAAAATGGAAACAATATTTTTATTACTTTTGGGAGGCTTTCTGAAGATGATAGGGAGCTTGGGACATCAGGGAAGAATTGACAGCATTTAGGTTAAAAATGAAAAAAAAATTTGTGGCAGAAGAGACTATAAACAAAGTCAGACTGGCAAACCTACCGGGAGATGTTACCTGTCACACTGAGAAAAGATAGAAGGTTAGTAATTGTTTACTTAGTAACAAAAAAAGGTAAAACTCAGAAGTTTGGGGCATAGTATATGACATACTACAGAAGAATAAATACAAATAGGCAATAAATATATGACTATTTTGCCAGTATCTCTTACATATTTAAGTATATAATACTCCTTGATTTATAAATTCTTATTCTTAAAAAAAATTCTTATTCTGCATTTTTATCCCACAACAATAATAGCATTTATAGTTTTAGTCCTGTGTGTGTTTACATATATGTATTTGTAGGTATATTGGGTTAACCCTAGCAAGTTAGGAAGGGTACACTTCAAATTGTTAATATAACTGTTAGGGTTCTTAAAGTTGGTTGGATGTAGTTGTAATGACATATGCGTATAGTTGGGCTATCATTCATATACTGTCAGTGCAATAGCTCATGTAAGTATAAGTAAATGCAACTAGTAATACTAAAAAACAAGTGATTTGTTTTAACAAATTTTCTTTTATATTGTAGTCATTTAACTGTACCTATTCTAGATTAAAAAAATATTTGGTATGCCAGATTTGAAGATTGTTAGAAGCTAACTAAGCTATTTATTTTATTGACTCTTTGTAAAGAGCATTTTTGCAACAATATCAGAGTGGCTTCTTCCTATGTGAAAAGATATTTGTAAGTAGAGAATTTGGAATCTTAAAGAGTTTTTTAAGTATACATTTTCAATTTTATGATTTTTTAAAAAAGATTTTACTATTATTAGAGAGAGTGTATATATACTCGAGCAGGGGGTGTGGGGTGAGTGGAGGGTCAGAAGGAGAGACTTTAAAGCAGACACCATGCTACTCAGTGCCTGTGATCTCATGACCCCCAAGCATGGCCTGAGCCAAAACTCAAGAGACTGAAGCTCAACTGACTGAGCTACCCAGGTACCCCTAATTTTACGATTTTATGTACATGTGTGACACTTGGAATATGGTAAACTGCCATTTGGGCAAATGCTGTGTCTTAATTTACATTTTTAGTTCTTAGCATAGTAAGCAGTACCATGGTTGATTATTTCTCTTGATTTGATTAATCCATATCTGTTGTAGCATTTGGACATTTGCTGCATGAAGCTGTATCGTCCTATTTAGTCTTATTCCTGACAGTTTCTAAAATGATAGGAAATCTTTGAATTTAGATTCAAAGCAAATATTTAAGGAATTTAGGTAAAGTTTAGTTATTGAACAGGTTATTCATAAATTTCTTATGTTAAATATATTATGTTTATATTGATTCAGTTGATTTTCCTGTTAAATAATACGGACAGTGTTTTCTTTCTTGACTTTAATGAAGGAATGTTATTTCAGGCCTCTTGATATCCTTTAGTACAGATCTGAGCAAACTACAGCCCATGAGCCAAATCCAGCATGCTGCCTGTTTTTGTCAGTAAAGTTTTACTGGAACACGGCTGTGCTCATCCATGTATGTATTGCCTGTGGCGGCTTTTGCACCATGAAGGCAGAGTTGGGTAGTTGTGACAGACACTGTATGGCCAACAGAACTTAAAATATTTATACTCTGGCTCTTTGTAGAAAAATTTGATAAAGCTGGCTGCAGAACATTAGTGACTATAGGAATATTCAGACCTATATTCAGGCTCTTGAGGGAATCTTTGGACCAATTCTGTTTATGTTCACAATTCATTTAGTCGACATTTACTGAACACCAGTTTTATGCGAGCACATTTCTAGGTGCTAGAGATACCAGAGGGGAACAATGAACAAGGCACATAAAGTTTCTGCCCATGTGAAGTTGTCATTTGAGTGTAAGGGAGACAGATAATTAAATACAGATATTATCCCCTTAAAGAGTAGATGTTTTTTTCTGATTAGAAGGATCATGGATTTATTAACCAAAAATTATGTTGACTGGGGTTTGCCAAATATATTGAACTCAGGTAAATATTTTATGGGGAACAATGTCCATTATTGTTATTGAGACTTATTTTCTAAATTGGTGAAGTTTGTCTCGCTTTTGGTTTATTTTGGGTTCTTAATCTGTTATGAAGTTGAATTCCTCAATGTGGATGTTAGGGGCTCAATAATTAGATGTCAGCTTCATTGGATAGCTATATGTTAAATTTTCTCTTAGAGAAAATTCAAGACTAATAAAACATATATTTAACATGTATCAAGTACTCTGCTATAATTTACATATCATACTTCATTTATGCCTAGTAACTTTATGAGTTATTATTATAATTCCCTTTTTTGGGCTGATAAAACCAGAGTCCAGAGACGCAAGATGAAGCAGTTCAAGGATGGCACCTGCTCATATTAGTATCTTGGCTGGGCTCTCTCCAGGGCTGGAGCTCCTGGCCAAAGTGCTGCTTAATACTTTTTTGGGATTTGCTAAAAAGTGTTTTCAAGTTGGCATGAATATAAATGGAACTTTACTTTTAATTGCCCTTTTATCTTTTTCCTTCTTTCTTTCTTTTAATGGATTATTGACATTTGAAGATACAAGACATAATTTTTTTTCTTGTTTTTCTTTGTGTGTTTAAGATAATACCGTAATCCAGGGAAGTAGAAAAGAAGGAATCTGCAAAGATAAAACTCAAGTAAACATAACACAGCAAGGAGGAAGAAAGCGATTCATTTCATCAGAAAGTACATCAGCAGAGCAAGACATGGGGAAAAAGTACAAAAATGCTGATCAAGAAGAGTCTATCATTTCATCCAAGGTGATTTTTTATTATTCGGGGGTGGCAGGCTAGCTCAGTTGGTAGAGTGTGTGACTCTTGATTTGGAGGTTGTGGGTTTAAGCCCCACATTGGATGTAAAGATTACTTAAAAATAAAATTAAAAAGTTTATTATTTATTCTTTTGTTTCCTTCATCAAGTGTTCTAGATAAGAATTTAATTATATGTCATATAAAGCAAGGAAAAACCAAAACTGTTCTTTATTATGGAGTTTACGAAGATAAAATTTGAAGATAGATTTTTCTTTACTAAAACTGATACAGTACTTGCTTTGTAGAAGACAAATCTATTTAATTTAGAAATGTCCAGAATGGAAAGCAGTGGAGACCACTTGACTGTTAGTAATTGGTACCTCCTTTCTGAAAATCTGGTTTCTTTTATTTCATTGGCATTCTCACACTACATGTATCCACCTTTTTCTTGGGCCTATGAAGAACAACTGATAGGCTAGTTCTTAATAGCCTATTGCAGGATTACTTCTGGGCTAATTTATAGTATTTAGAAAACTACTCTTTCCTCTTTGAGTTTTTGCTAACTCACTAGAATGGTTTGGCTGACTTAAGCATTCTTTAACACTGGGTACTTAATGAAAATGGGGCCTATTATTGGATGCATTTAAAAAAGAGAAAGAATTAGAGAGCACGCACGAAGGCCAAAAAGGTCAGATATATTTCCTCTTCAGAGAGGGGTGGCTTTAGGTATAGTTTTCATGATCCTTGTAGACTTATGGCTGAGCTCCATGGGTCGCCATATTTTTGGGAGCTTTCACTAGAAGCTAAAGGTGTAGGATTGGCTTTAGAATAGCACACACTGGGGGGCACCTGGGTAGCTCAGTCAAAGGTAGGAAATGGTTAGACTAATATTCAAGATACGATTTTTTTTACTTCAAAGACCGTCTTAATAATCATTACATTAAACAGTCATTCTATTATATTCAAGGCAGTGTGCTTGAATCTGGGATAAAAATGTGAATAAGACATACCTGACTAGGAGCTCATAGTCCTGTGGTGGACATGATTTGAAATCATGAAATAATGTTGACACCACATTGATTTTTCTGGGGGCTCTGAGGACCGCCTACACCAATTCCTTGGGAAGAAGCGATCTGAGCTGAATCTTAACAAGCGTAGGCGTGAAACAGGTATAAAAGAAGTAGAAGTAGGAACCCATCCGGGTAGGTGGGCAGCAGGTACAGGAGCAGAGGGTGTACGAATAGCATTCTGGGAACTATTGTTCTTAGAATTCTTGGTGTAAAGCCAGATGAGGATGTGAGATAAGGATGGAGCTGGCAGTGGGGACCAGTTGGAGAGGGAGGACTTTCAAAGGATTTTGGCCACAGAGAGAACCCTGGCAGCTCTTTAGAGGAGAGATTGAAAGGGAACAAAATAAAAGACAGGGAGAGGAGAGAGGAAATGAGGACCTCAGTCAAGAAAAAAAGAGAATCTGACCGACTGGTGACATTAAGGATGGCACAAAGGCATTGGATCAGAGAAATATTTAAGAAGCAAAACTGCAGGGCTTGTTGCTTGGATCTGAGAGGTGAGGGGAAAAGAGGAGTGAAAGATAGACTTCCAAGCTTCTGACCAGAATGAAAAACTTTGGTACAGGATACTGGGGGAGGATTTCAGTTTCGACTGAGTTTGAGGTGAGTAGGATATTGAGGAAGAAATGTCCAGTTAGAGGTTGAATATAAGTTTGAAGCTCAGAAGTGAAGTTGGGGCTGGAGGTTGGGATTTTTAAATCCTTAGTATGAGGTTGCTAATGAGACTAATGCAGGACTTTCAAGGCAGTGTCTTCTTAGTACAGACATTCTTTCCAGGAGCAGATGACCTCAGTGCCTTTATTGGGCAGAAGTTCTTTATCCTGTCCCTTGTGGACATTAAAACCTCATATGAAGGGCAAGGGAGGGCTTGCTGGGCCAGTTAACAGACAATTTAATAACCATACGAGTACCTTCCAACCATCGCCAAGCATCAAGGTCACCTCACACCAGCTCCATGCTCCTTGAACCCTGAGGGCTCTAGCATATATTTTTATAGTGTAGGGAACTCAGCTTCTCTATCATGAATCTTCAGCCTCCCGCATTTCATTCTTAACATTTTCATCTAATCTAAGATATAAGCAAGGTAGGTGCATAAAATATGGACCTCTCTGCCTTTTTGCTGCTTCTTTCACGTGCAGAGCACATTCCATCTTTTCTGTTCCGTCACTTGGCAGTTCAGTGACTTGCTCTGGCTCATGAGCTTTGTAATTGGCACAGAGCAAATTTATGTTTCAGCAAACTTACAAATTACTCCATGTAATGGATTTTTGGGATCATTTATAAATAATTGAGACCCTGAATGTTAAATTCTTGAATGCCAAGGGTTTACTGAGTATCAATATTTCATGAAGTTCCATAAAGAACATTATGAATTCCAGCTTTTGTGCCTCTTAAAATATATTTGAGAACTCCTGATCCATAGTCTTGATATCTGTGACTTTATCATTCCTTTCTCCTTTAGAATAAATTAGCATGTTGAATATATTCTTTGTGAAAATTAAGAAAAAAAACAGAGGAGTTGAAATCATGTTAAACATTTCATGTCTTATATTTTATTTTCTTTGGTTTTTCTGTTTTTTAAATGGCAAGAAAAATACATGCTGTTATCAAAAAATAGAATGGCAGAGCGTGTGGAGTATTAAGTGAAAATTTTGATTTGCCTTGTCCTTCAATCCCATTGGTCTTACTAATATTTTGGTTTGTATCCTTCTAAACCTTTTAATTTGAATTTACACAAGTAAATACACACATAGGGAGATAGGGTTTTCTTTTTGTTTTTTTGTTTTTTAAAGATAAAGGGAAAAAAAATAAAGCTAAAGGGAATCATTGTGTGAATTCTCTTTTTAAAAATCCTTATATAGGGATCCCTGGGTGGCGCAGAGGTTTGGCGCCTGCCTTTGGCCCAGGGCGCGATCCTGGAGACCCGGGATCGAGTCCCACGTCAGGCTCCCGGTGCATGGAGCCTGCTTCTCCCTCCGCCTGTGTCTCTGCCTCTCTCTCTCTCTCTCTGTGACTATCGTAAATAAATAAAAAAAATAATAATAAAAAAAAAATAAATAAAAATCCTTATATATATATATATAGAGAGAGAGAGAGATCTGTTCATTTTCAACCTTTGCATAGTATTTCATGGTAAAAATGAATTCCAATTTATTTAACTCCTTCCCTAGTTGTGTTCCTTATCTCCCTAAGTAACTGGCAGGATGTTGAGTGGGATATTTTTACCCCATCATCCCAAAACTGCTGCTGAGGCCCAAAGCTGAGGACAAGATTACTAAGTATAAGTATCTCATGATTAAAAGGAGCCCCCAGCAGTGAGAGCCAAGCCTCTCCCTGTGAGGCTTATTGAAAGGTATGAGAAGTGTTCACCATCCCACCCCCAGGCTTTAGACAAAGAGAGCTGAGAGGCCAGAAGATGTTGAGGCTTGGGGGAATGCTGTGTTTGTAGGGAGACATTATGTTCTCACTCTGAGACCATTCATTGTGGAGTTTAGAGATGCCAACAGGAACCAGGGACTGACATTTTACTGGACATCTGCATAGCTAAGGGATTGCTAATCTGTCCTATTTCTACCCAACAGGGAAAAAGAACATTTTTGTGTGAGTTGACCCCTTAAGGGACTGCCAAGGTGGGAGGTGGGTCAGGTTTGCCCCATCCCCACCTCAGAGTCCAGTCCCTGGCATCTGTCAATTGGTCCTGTAGTGGAGGGAGATGAGATTGGGCTGTAGCTGAGCAGCTTGGGAGAAAAGAGAGGTGTGGCAGTGGATGCCACCAGCTGAGGGTTAGCTCCAAGAGGTAGCTGAACAATTGCTTCTCCCATAGGCCGTTTACTGTTACACCAGAAACATGGCAACCTTCATGCATACCTGTTACGGTGTCACATCCTAGTAGTGGTTACAGGAGGACCGAGGCTTACCTGAGCTGTTTCCACTCCACAGGAAGTTAAGTAATTAAGAAGTCATTTTTAATAGGATACAGCTAAACTTACTGTTTGTCCCAGTGGTAAGTACAGATTAAAAAGGTTCCTCAGTGCTAATAAGAACGTTTACTTGGTTCAAACTTTTTGATTAAACTGAAACTTTTATTCGGACCACTTCAGAGGAATCCTGTTTATTTTCTGAGTTTGTCATGACACAGCTTCATGCAAGTTTTTCGGTGTGAAAGAAAAACAATGTTCTCATTCAGCTAAAGGGAAAATGTCATGATTATATTTAGAGGGTAGAAATAAAAGTATTGCAGTAACAAATTATAAAGACAGAGCAAGTTAAAAGCATCACACATTATTGAATGGGAAGTTTTTTTTGTTTTGTTTTTAAGATTTTATTTATTCATGAGAGACAGGCAGAGGGAGAAACAGGCTCCCTGCGAGGAGCCTGATGCTGGACTTGATCCCAGGACCCCGGGGTCATGGCCTGAGCCAAAGGAAGACGCTCAACCACTGAACCATCCAGGCATCCCAGAACGGAAAGTTTAAAAGACTAGTAGTTTTTTGGGGAAAGATTATATTCAAATGGAAGCAAAGTTGTATTTTCTTAGGTTGCATTTGTATTTTTCTGAATGTTTGAGGTGATTGTAAAGGTTTGATACAGCTGTATATCCTTTTTTTTAAGATTTTCTTTTTTCTTTTTTTTAAGATTTTATTTATTTATTCATAGACACAGAGAGAAAGAGGCAGAGACACAGGCAGAGGGAGAAGCAGGCTCCATGCAGGGAGCCTGACATGGGACTCGATCCCAAGTTTCCAGGATCACACCCCAGGCTGCAGGTGGCGCCAAACCGCTGCGCCACCGGGGCTGCCCTCTTTGTTTTTTTTGTTTTTTTTTTCCCCCTCTCTGTTTTTTTAAAAGTAATCTCTACACCTGACATGGGGTTTGAACTCACAACCCTGCAATCGAGTCAGGTGCTCTTCTGACTGAGCCAGCCAGGTGCCCCTGTATATTCCCTTTCTAATAACTATAGATTGTTTTAAGGCTATCAGATTGCCAACAGGGAAAATGACATTTTTAATAATTTTAAAATTGAATCTTAAAGTTCTAAAAATAATACATATTGGGTGCCAGGGTGGCTCAGTCAGGTAAGCGTCTGCCTTCAGCTCAGGTCATGATCCCAGGGTTCTCTGGGATCAAGCCCCACGTCAGTCAGTCTCCCTGCTCAGCTTCTCCCTCATCCCCCACTCGTGCTCTCTCTTTCTCGCCATCTTTCTTACTCTCTCAAATAAATAAATAAAATCTTTTTAAAAAATTAAAAAATAAAAGTGCACATATTGAATGAATCTTGGTTTCATGCCTTTTTGCTTATGTTTACGTATTTCTTTTAAAACATGTTTCATCTATTTCTAATATCTTTTTTTCTGATTTGCCTTTGTAGGAAATGCTGCGATCATGTTCTGTGATCACGTCACATAATGCAGAAGTGAATGATATAAGGGCTAATACACAGAGAAATGAAACCCCAGTAGAGGAGCTCGGTAGGGTTCCCGAACGTAGAAATATTATGAAAGGAAGGCGAAGTAAAGAAGGCGAGGTGATGAGCTGTTCTGAGAGTCCCTTGAGTGCCCAGGGCAAGTCCTCCCAGGAGGAGTCTCCAGGATCTCCTGAGTCCAGCTCTGACCCCTCCAATCCTGAAACCTTGAGTGCAAAGGCAACCGATTCAGTTGCACAAGGTTCTGAAGAAAACAAGATCAAGAGGACATCCTGCATGTATGGGGCAAAGTGCTACAGGTAAAATAAAATTACAGGTAGCACGTGATTCCCTTATTTCCATAGCAGGTAGCTGTGTGGTATATGTATATTAAAGGCCTCAGAAAACACATTGGCCTAAAGGTTAGGAGATTTATCATGTTTCTGCTGGTTTACACTTTCTCAGTATTCGGTCCTGTAAATCTCACTAGAGGCTTTCAAGATAGAACCGGGGGGATTAAATGCTTCATATGTAGACATGCTGATTGATGCAAGGACATGAACTAGGGAAGGCAGACTTAAGAATTGAATCACCCAGACCTAAATGCCTGCTTGTTTAATGTCTTATTTAGATATTAGAAAGATGGCTTCATAAATAGCAGTATGTAGTATAACTGTCAAGAGAATTGTATTTTTTCTGACAGTGTGTTTTCCATCCTCATAGGAAGAATCCTGTCCACTTTCAACACTTCAGTCACCCTGGTGATGGTGATTATGGAGGTGTACAAGTCATGTGTCAAGATGAGGCTGACGACCGGCCGGAATGTCCCTATGGAGCATCTTGTTACAGGTACATACACCTGGAATGTTGGGTTGTACTCCTTTCCTCCTTAACCTCTGTTGTATATTCAGCAGAAATTGCAGGCAACTTCTCACCTCAAGCCTTTCAGTCTTTAAACTTCCATAGATAGTAGCTTTTCATTTTGCCAATAGGATTATGTTTCTTTTAGATAATTATAAATTGTTGAAGTTATTGGCCTTGTAAATGCCTGAAATTGTTCCTCATTTATTCCTGACTTTCTAAAATGTAAATCAGATAATTGAAAAGGTGTCGATGCTACCCCATTGTACATTCTATCCATCGTACCAAGACTCCTTGGTGTGACATAAAGCAATTCGGGATGTTATCTCTGCCTTCCTCAAGTCCTACTACTCCACCATTCTTGCCAGCACATGCAACTCGATGCTTAAAAGAAGAGCACCTTCTCCTCTTTCCTTTCATAGCATCTTTTGCCTGTGTGTATCATGCATAGTAGAATTTATCTTATGAGATTGCAGTTGTCTCTTGACAATAGGGACTGCTTTATCCTTGTATCTGCAACTTTGTTCAATGACTGAATGAGCTTGAAATAAATCCGACTACCAAAGAAAAAGTAGTGATTCTAACCTCAGCTTTAATTCCAGACAGCCATGTTTCTTAGATAAATTTGAAACAGTTACTGAACCTACTGGTCTATTTGAAGTTGTTATTATTTCTATGATTGTAGTTTTCAATAAGAAGGCAGGATAATCTTCTGAGGCAGGAAAGAAAAATTGAAAACCTTGTGCCTTATCATTTGAAAATTACAGTGTTTCATTCCAGCAGAACTTCTTGTAGACCTTTGCATATACAGGTGACATATTCATGAAAAAGGGGCATTGCAGGTATTGATAAAAGTATGAAGTTTTTAAATTAATTTTGTTGAGATAAGAGTAAATATCTGGAGAAAGAAAATTGGAACTCTATTTCACACCATAGTCAAAAACTGGATTCTAGATGAATCCTAGAACTAAATGTGAAAGGAAAAAAAAAAACAATAAAGCTTTAGAGATGTGTATAAGAACATTATTTCCTGATCGCAGACTAGGAATGATTTTCTAGAACAAGATATAAAAAGCAAGAACTAATATGGAAATCTTATTAATTAGGGAAATTTCTCTCTCTCTCTTTCTCTCTCTCTCTCTCTCTCTCTCACACACACACACACACACACACACCCTTGAAGTAACTAATTCCTTGCTCCCATTTATTTATTCAACAAATATTCTCCAAAGAATCATCAAATGCCAAGTACTGATGAAACAATGTTGAGTGAGATTACTTGTAGAACAAATGTGTATCTCTGTCTCTATCTTTTTTTTTAAAAGATTTTATTTATTTATTCATAAGAGACACAGAGAGAGGGGCAGAGACACAGGCAGAGGGAGAAGCAGGCTCCACACAAGGAGCCCGATGTGGGTCTCAATCCAGGGACTCCAGGATCACACCCTGGACCAAAGGCAGGTGCTGAACCACTGAGTCGCCCAGGCGTCCCTCTGTCTCTATTTTTTTTAAAGATAAAATAGCCTTTCATAGCTCATGGCACAATGGCCATATGCCTTTTCATCTTTAGGGAACTTTTAGGGAACATTTCAGGGAACTTTTATAATACAGAATTTTATACATTATCCTCAAGTGGGGGAAATGCAGATCAAGTGAAGCCGTAACTCATTTTCAAGTCTTGGCCAATACTGTTTTCTCTATACTTCCCTCTCTTCCACCTGCTACCTCTGCTCCTAGATTATTTGGAAGTAAACCCTTGGTAGTGTAACTTCTCATCCCATTTTATTCATAGGTATTTTAGGGTATATCACTAAAAGATAAAGGCTTTCTAAAAATATACTACAACCATTATTAAAAAATATATAATTTAGATCCTGTCAGGTATCCCAATTTACTTATAGTCTCATTTTCTTTTTCTTTTCTCCTATTTTTTTCTTTTTTTTCACATTATCTTTTCTTTGAATTAGGATCCAGTTAAGGTCCATGTATGGGCAAAAGGTGGCCATGTTTCTTAAGTTATTTAATCAATAGGTTCCTCTTCATTTTTTTTCCCTTGCAATATATTTGTTGAAGAAAGCTGACGATTTGTTCTGAGGAGTGTCTGACTGTCTGGATTTTGCTGACTGCATTACCGAATTGTCATTCATTATGTTCCCCTGTATCTCCTAATAATTGGTAGTTAGATCTAGTGACCTGATCAGATATCAGTTCTAAAAATTTTAAAAGTTTTCTGGTCCATCATGTCCCTTTTAGTCTCTAAAATGCTTCTTGTTGTAAAGTCTACTTAGTCTAATATTTACACGTTTTAGGATTGCTCTAGGCATACTATTATTATTGATTTATAGTTTAGTTTCATTGTCATAAAACATTTTTTAGAATTTAAAACTTACTGAGATTTGATTTTGGTCAAGCTAGATGGTCTATGTTTGTTGAACGTACTATGTGCACAGAAATATCTGTGATTTGGGGGAATAGGGTTTTGTAACTGTCAATTTGAGCAAATAGTTAGTGTTGTTCATGTATTCATTGTCTTTGCTGATTTTTTATGTAATTCTATTACTGAGAAAAGGATGTGAGAATCTCCACTGTAATCGTAGGTTTGTTTATTTCTTCTCTTAATTGTCAGTTTTTCTTAATGCACTAACTGTGGTCTGTTGTCAGTGGAAAAGCCATAAAGATGGGAAACTCACTCAGAGCTGCTCCCTTTTTTCCCTACATTGACTCCCTTCTGGCTTCTGCCTGCTTTTGGTAGCTATCCCTTTCCTTAAGATTATTGTTTTTATATTTTTAACAGAGTGTAATTGTTACCTGTAGGAGGTTTGGTCTGATGATATCCTCTGTGATTACCAGAAAAAGAACTATTTTGTGTGATGTAGTACAGCTTCCCCAGCCTTCATTGGTTAGTATTGTGTGATAATATTTTTCATCCTTCTTTTTTCAACCTCTGTCCTTAGGTTTATTTTTTTATTTTATTTTATTTTTTTAAGATTTTATTCATTCATGAGACACACACACACACACACAGAGAGAGAGAGAGAGAGAGAGAGAGAGAGAGGCAGAGACACAGGCAGAGGGAGATGCAGGCTCCATGCAGGGAGCCTGCTGTAGGACTTGATCCCAGGACTCCAGGATCGCACCCTCAGCTGAAGGCAGGCGCTAAACCGCTGAGCCACCCAGGGATCCCCTGTCCTTATGTTTAAACTATGTCTCTTACAAGTGGCATATAATTGGTTCACTGTTTTCATTTTTAACCCAGCTGGATAGTCTGCTTTTCTGGTACATTGTGTAGTCCAATATATTTAGCATAATTGCTGATCTTTTTAAGTTTAATTTTGCCATTTTGCTATGTGTTTTCTATTTGCCCCCTATATTCATGTTCCTTTATTCTTTTTCTGACCTCTGTTTTTTTTAAGATTTTTTTTTCTTTATTCATTCATGAGAGACACAGAGAGAGAGAGGCAGAGACACAGGCAGAGGGAGAAGCAGGCTTCATGCAGGGAGCCCGATGGGGGACTCGATCCCTGGACTCCCAAGATCACACCCTGGGCCAAAGGCAGGCGCTAAACCGCTGAGCCACCCAGGGATCCCATTCTTTTGGATTGACCAAAGGTCTTTCATTCCATTTTTTTCTCTTCCATTAACTGTTTAATTGTATATTCTTTCTTCCCCAGTAGTTATATTTGATTTTAATAGGCATCAGTGACTTATTACGCAGTCTACCATTACACAGTCTACCATGTAGTTGGTTCTTTTACCACTTCTGAAATAGAACAGTAATGCTTTGTTGGTTTAAGTCCATTTACTTTGTCTTCTGCTCTTTTCAAAAAATATTGCATCATTTATTTTTACCTCTACACATGTTAAGTTGTAAAGGCATTGCTATTATTTTCTTAAATTTTAAGCATCAGCATTTTTTATATTTACTGACATATTTATCATTTTGAAAGGCTTTCTGAAGCTTTATCCTTTAATCTGGGATCATTTTCTTCGTCTTAGGAACTTCTTTTAGCATTTCTTTAGTGAAAATCTTATGGGAAAGGATTCTTTCAAATTTTGTGTGTCTGTATGTTCTGATTGGTGGATTGATTGATGGCTCTTTTCACTGGGTATAGAATTCTAGCTTGGCACCTTTGCTTATTCTCCATCAACTTGAGGGTGTTCCATCAACTCCTTCATCCATAGTTTCTGTTGAAAGTTACTTGTTTGTCTTATTGTTGCTTTGAAATGAACATGCTTTTCCTTTGGTCATTTTAAAGATTTTTATCATTGCTTTTTTTTTTTTTTTTTTTTTTTAATAAGCTACCCTCAACGTGGAGCTCAAACTCATGACCCCAACATTAAGAGTCTCATGTTCTACCCACCAAACCAGCTAGGCTCCCCTTGTTGCTTTCACTTTCATGTGTTTAGGTATGATTTTTTTGACATTCATCTTGTTTGGGGTTCACTGAGCTTTTTTGCAGGTTGCTGTCTTTGTTAGTTTGAGGAAATTGCTTAGCTGTTATCTCATCCCTTGGATATTGTTCTGCCCCACTCTGTGTCTTCCCTCATTTCTCCACTCCAATTAACCATATCGAGTCTTTTGAGTCCATCCCATATGTCTCTTACACATTGTTTTATTCTTTCCATTTTTTTTTTTTTTTGGCCTCTGTGCTTCAGATTGGATATTTGTTGTTGCTTATCTTAGAGTTTAGTAATTCTCTCTTCTCATGTGTCTAGACCACTAATGAACCTACCCTTTATAATTTTGGATGCTGTGTTTTATGCATGTTCTCTTCCATCAGTCAGCCTACCTCACCCCCCACTTCCCTATTTGGCAGATAGGAGCTAGTCATCTCTGTCCAGTCAGAGATTTGGATAAGTAATACCTAGGTTGATATCTTAAGAAAACTCGGTCTGCCTTTGGTTTATCCATGCTCATTGGGCATGACATGTCTAGATTGTTGACAGAAGAGCAGGTCTCTGTTCTCTCAGCTCTGAAACTTCCCTTAGAGATTCTGAGCTTAGCCAAGTAGGCTGTCACCTGTGCAGCCTAAAATCTGGCACATTTCTTGAGGGGAGACTAATTATGTTTGTTGTAGATCCTTTGTCCCTAGTGGGACTTCATCTCTGAAACATGACATGAATTAGAGATTTCATTCTACCATTTTGAGTTTCAGATGCAGTCCTTAAACCTCTCATACTTCCCTGGAATTCAGCAAATATTTCTTAGAAAAAAATCAGCCTGGTGTTTTGGGATTTTTTAGTTTTCAGATTGTCATGACAACCCCACGAGACCATGAAAAGCTCTACAAGTTTCTCTTTTCCTCAACTAGAGTTCCTCTAGATGACTCAAATCTTATTCTTCAGCCCCCACCAATTGGCAAAGACAACCAGGGAAGAAAAGAGCCAGTGATTGTCAGCTAACCTAGGAAGGTCTTTTTCTCTGTGGAATTTTAAATATTCCAAAATTCTCATTGCTCTCACAGTTCTGTCATAAAAACAATTTTTACAGTTTATCAGGCTTTTTTTCCTAGTTGTTAAGAATATTGGCCTGCCATGATGCCTTATGACCTTCTCAGAAGCAAAATCCAAATGTGCCTATTCTTGAGAAGAATAAACGTAAAATACAAAACCTTCCTAAGAATAATCAAATGTCAAATACTGTCAAAAATAACATCAAAAATCACTGCCTCAGTGTCATCAGTCTCTCTAAGAGACATCAGAGCAGCAGTAGGCAAGAGAAATTATTCCAATACCAGTGACCCACATATGCTAATAGAAACTTTCAGATCTGTATCTAAATATGTTTATATATACATAGAGTGTATTTTTTTCATTGCTGAGCTACTTGGTGTCTTGGTTCAAATTGGAAATAAAATCTGAAGATTTTTTTTTCCCTTGTTAATTTTAATTACAGTTCAGACAGATTCTGGGAGAACATTAGGTATGATCCCTTACTCTGACTACTATTTTACAAATAAAGGTTAAGTGAGCTGCCTAAGACCCCAAAGCCAGTGAAATCAAACTGAGTCTCTTCCCTCCTCCATTCCAGCATTTCTCTGTGGCAGGCCCGACTCCACCATTATTATTCATGGCTTTCTTTTTCTTTTTTTTTTTAAGATTTTATTATTTATTTATATATTAGAGCGAGAGAGAGAGAGAGAGAGTACACAAGCAGGAAAGAGGGGCAGAGGTAGAAAGAGAAGCAGACTCATTGCTGAGCAGGAAAGCCCAATGCAGGGCTCCACCCCAGGACCTTGAGATCATGACCTGAGCTAAAAGCAGATGCTTAATCAACTGAACCACCCAGGCACTCCTATCATGGCTTTCTAAAGTATTAACAGTATTTGTTTTTTATTCAAATGACAAAGTAATATTTTGGAGTTAGGAAAAAAAAGATCTCCAGATAAGGTACTGTGATTGAAGAAATTGTGAATTTTTCAGATCATCAAAATAATAAACCCTGGTTGTGGAAGCATGATACATGTTTTTATATATCCTTTCTTGTCACATTCTTATTACTATTTAGGCAAAAAACATGATCGAGTAGGTATGTCATTGATTATAACATCACTTTAGTTTTAGCAGTTTACTCTCTAATAATCTTGATTTGCAAGAATATATCATTTTTAAAGGAGAATTTTTTTTTTGAGAGAGAACAAGTGAGAGAGAGAATGAGCACAAGTGGGGGGAAGCAGGAGGCAGAGGGAGAGAAGCAGGCTCCCCACTGAGCAGGGAGCTGATGCCAGGCCCCAGCCCAGGACTCCAGGATCATGACCTGAGCTGAAGGCAGACACTTAACTGACTGATCCACCCAGGCACCCAAAAATATATATCATTTTTAAGCCACGTACTGTTTAGTGCTGTTAAATATTATTAAAGAAGGCAAGTAATACAAAGAAACTTTATTTAACACTTCATGAAGTAAATGGTCTCTGTTCAGAGAACTGCAGACTGGGTTGGAAGGTGGGAAACTAAGGATAATGAATAAAGAGCAAGGAAGAGAAAAACAGAAAATATCTGATTAGCCGGGGCCACATAGTCAGCCTTATTTGAGGTGAGAAGAAAGAGGAAGAAGTATAGAGCCCAGAACTGGTATGGCATTTGGGGACTGGCAGACTGGATATATTATGTTTCTGGTCAAGTGGAACATTTATAGGGACATCAAAGTCATCGAAGTGTTGGTTTGTTTACATGGCACCCCAGGCAGGAATGACTGTCATGGGGCCAGGTTTTTATTTCCGCAGTGCTAGAATATAAGCATACTGTATCAGAATGATAAAATGTTCTAATTTGGCTTGCTTAAAAGCAAGATTTTCTGTAAATGCATGCTAGATTTTTCCTATAGCCACAGAAGAAAAATATTGGTGTCTCACAGATCATAAAATAACCCACAAAAATCAGCCAGAAATGATTATATTTACAAAAGTAAATACATATATTCCAAAAGTAGAGCAATGATAAGCCTGTTTTCCATGATGGTTGACAACATTTGGAAGGGAGATGAAGCTTATGATTGAAACATTTTTGTTTGCTTTTTATATTTGAAGATTTGCCTTCACAAGACAAATTCTCAAGTAAAAACGGTCTCTCAAGTGAAATACTAAGTTGTTTTTTTGCTTGTTTTTTGGTTTTTTTGCTTTCCAGTTTTACCTTCTAATCCCTTGAATGTGCAATTTAGTTTCTCTTTTTGAAATATATAGGTGATCTCAACCCTGTACAGTACACTAAATAATCTGTCTTGTACTGTGTCAACCACCTGAACTTACATGATACTGTATTTTATTTCCAAGTATTGCCATCTGTGGTGGAAGTTCTTTATTGTTATTCTTATAACAATAAAGCAAATATGAAAAAACACCAAAGTATACATATATGGATATAGTTCATTTTCAGCCATCCCATCCCATGAGTAAGACAAACAATATGAATCATATATTAAAAATGTGTACTATAGTAAAAATAAAGATAAAGATTCTAAGGCCCATATAAGAGATTGATGTTTAGAAAAGATACTTAATCACTAAATTGTATTCTTATCTAGACTACAGGCATTACTAAAATTTCCTCTGACATTATACTTTTTTAAGCCTCACAAAATTAAATCAACCCAGAAAAATGGCAATATGAAAGAATTAATGTCATTTTAAGTGTGTTGTCCATTTAATAAATCTGATTTATTCCTTTTGTGCCTTACGCCATAGTCTGTCAGAAGACTTTGTCAGTTTAATGTGTTTGATTAGCTTAAGGTACTTGTGTGAATTAGAACATTAGATACTTAATGTCTAATATAACCAGTGATTGCCGCGCCTGCCTCTGACTCATTCACTTCCTCTGGTGTGTAATTGGATTTTATGCAGTGCATTACTCCTGTTCTTGTTTGTTAAATTGGGCACTAACCTTGGAATATATGTACACTGAAATGAATAGAATCCATCATCAACCAGTTTAGTGTGAAAATGTAAACTCACATACATTGCTTCAGACTTAAAATTTTAAGGCAGATATGAATTATGCAAATAAAAGTATTGGTACCTTGTTGTTTTTTGGAAGCCAATGACCTACTTTATATTTTTTTAATTATAATACTTTCTAAGAGGGATGACGTAAGGAAGTATATTGTCAATTATAAGTGCTCTCACTGTAATGAATTTGCAACATGATCTGTATAGTTGAAAGAACACAGTGTTTTGCAACAAGCATAATTCATTTTTAAAAAAGTCTATTTGATAGTAAGTAAATTCATTATCTTTTGTTATTTACTGATCCAAATTTATATCTATGACCTAAAATTTTTTGCTATTTCCTCTTTTTTTAATTTATATTTTTTATTTAGAGAGAGAGAGCACGTACACTTGCACACGAGCAGGGACAGAGGGGCAGAGGGAGAGGGACAGAAAATCCCAACAGACTCCACGCCCAGCTCAGAGCCCGATTTGGGGCTCAGTCTCAGGACCTGAGATGATAAACTGAGCCAAGGCCGAGTTGGTCACTCAGTCGACTAAGCCACCCTGGCACCTCTCCTTCTTTATTTTTGAAAAATGTTCCAAATTATTGCAATATTGTCTTAATTGATCATATGTACAGGTGTATTCTTCAAACCAGAAGATACTGATTTTTTGGAGCTGCTTCATAAAAATTAGGAATGTATGTTTAGCATAAATCCATATTATTTTATTTAAGGCAAAATAAATAGGTTTCATTTTTTATTTATTTATTTTTTAGAAGCACACTACAATAGTTAATTTTATTTGTTCAAGGGCTTATATTGCAACCATTAAACCAAGCATGGGCTTTGATTCTGTGAGCCAGATTCCCATATTTAGGAAGATAAAAGCAAACTATGATCCATGTATATGAATGAAAAACTAAAGGCTCACAGTTAATCACATTGTAATCTTAAATTTCTACAGCCTGGAAGCTGGAAGTCACAGATCTTTTAGGTCTTTCTGGATGTCCCACAAGGTATCTGTACTTTTCTTGAGCTGAGCAACCTCATCATCCTTCAGCTTCTGGTTGATCACACTGGTTAAGCCCCAAGCATTCAGGATACATGGGAGGCTCAGGAAGACTTTGTTCTCAATGCCACACATCCCCTTCACCATCGTTGACACTGAATGAATCCTGGATGGATGTTTCAACATGGATTCAGTGAGATCAGCCACACTTAATCTAATAGCCCCGTTGGTATATCCTTATAGCTTGATGACTTCGCAGGTACTTTCAACCACCGTCTTACGCACATCCTTCCAGTTTTCACTGTCATCGTCTGTTCCTATTTCTGGATTCATTTCCTGAAGAGAAACACCTGCCACATTCACTCCACTCCACATAGCCACACTTGAGTCCCCATGTTCTCCCAAAATCCAACAGCTGAGTGTTCCAGGGTCCTGCACTCAGTAGTGGGGATATCAGGAGTACAGAGTGATTTATTCATGTCCACGGAGCCAGACCGGTTAGGTTCCTGGCCTGCTCTTCCTTAGTCTTCTTTGCTGCCTCTTCTTTTTCCCTACCTGTGATTATCACAGAGCCACAGGGTTCAGTTCCCTGAGTGAGGCATTTCTGTATTCTGTTCTTACTCCTGAGGGCACCTGATTGAATTTTAATGACTCCAGACGCATATGCTTGGTTATAAAATAGGTAGTTCAAACTTCTTACATCTGAAACAGAACTCTGGATTTTTATCATTAAAACGACTCTTCCCCAAGGTTTCTCCACCTGTCTAAATGACTTTACCATTCACACAGTGTTTATGCTCCAAACCTACAAGCAGCCTTGATTTCTTCCCTTTTCTTCACATCACTCAGTCCCATCAGCGGTTCTTGCCATTTCAGCCTTGAAAATAATTAGGATCCTGACCACTTCTCCCTTCCCCTCCCTCTGCCATTTTAGTCCTAACCACTACCCCTTACTTCTAAAGTACTGCAATAGCTTCTTAACGGAGACCTTTGTTTCTCCTCTTGCCCTCCAGTGGTTCATTTTCCATAAGCAACCAGAGTAATTCTCTAAAAGTAAGTCGTATCATGTTTTCTTACTCAAAATCTCCCAATACTTTCCTACAAAACTCTTGGCCATAGTTTACGAGGCCTTTTCTGACCTCATTTCCTACTGTTTTCTCATTCATTCTCTTTGAGCTGTTCAAATCTGCATTTGAATGTTTTTCCAAATACCTTAGCTTGTTTCCCATAGAGCCTTAGCAAATTTATAGACATTTCTATTTCCTCTTCCTGGAGTGTTCTTCCTTCAGATAAATATTTATTCAAGTGCCATTATCATTAAGATCAGAATTTTTTTTTTTTTAGAAAATGTATATTTTAATATATAACAGCTTCTGCAATGCTGGTGTGGTTATGGCTGTATAATTTTATGTTTAGAAACCAAAGATTAAAAAAAAAACAAAGATTACCATTAATAATTAATAGTAATGCAAAAGAAAAAAACAGACAATTCAGAAAGGATTTTGAGGCCTGCTAAGTTACAGAAAATGCCATTTGTGAAAAAGATGGTTGTAAATCTTTTATGAATGAAGCCTGAGTATTTCCATTCATTATTAGGAAAAAGTCCTGAGCAGAATTTCACATTATCCTTGAAAGTTATTTCAAATGCTCATATGCCCCCCAAGGGCTGCACAAAATTACCACTTAGCCTTAACCCAGGGTTATATGAAAAAGACATTGTGCCTTGTTATGAAATGACTGATTTTTGAAGATGAGATACGCATAGGTGAATGTTAGAAAATATTCATTGTATCATGTATCATTGAAAACAAAATTCAGCTCTTTAGTATTAATTGGCAGTTACTTTCACTGGCACACCGAGTTTCCAAACATTGTTGGCTATCTTAAAGTAAAATTTCTGTTTCTATAAAAATAGCTGACACGTGGAATATACTTAATAGCCTACAAGTGTTTATACATATTACTTGATTTAACCCTTGGAACAACCCTGTGTGAGCCAAGCAGTATGGCAACTTGTTTTATAGGACTTTGTGAGAATCACACGACCAGCAAAAGTTTGAATTCATAATCAGCTCTTCTGATCCTGAAACCACCCTTCCATGGCAATCCAGTGATCCCGAGTTCACCCAGCCAGATGAGAACAGGTCCAAAACACAGTGGCATCTATCTGTCTTAACCATTTGTGAAGGACTCCATGTTCCTGTGTTCCTTGCATGATTGACTGAGTACAGCTAAGTGTTTGATGATGCCGACCCGTCAAGATCTCAGGAACTTGATTGCAGTGGAATCTGCTTAATATGATTGTTACATTTTCATGGTTTCCTGGGGAAGTAGGAATTGTCAGTGGCAGGAAATACTAACATGTTTTAGTCTTGGGTTTGTATAAAAAGATTCAGTTAGTACTTTGATTATTAACTTTGTAAGTGTGAAGGCAAAGCGATTTCAGCACATTGACATTCTTTTCAACCTAATGAGAATAGGCATTCTCTGGCATATTCCCAGTAGAAAAACTGCCTTTCAGAGGCTAGGCTTCTGAAAACATCAGGATCCATGGAATAGGATTACCATAAAAATATTAAGTGTTAATGTGAACTCAAAAACACTTATTGTCAGTCTAGAAACTACTAGAAGCTGCTTTTTAATACTCTGACCAATGAGAATTTTAAACTTGAGTTTGTATTGCAAATAATTCTTTCAAATTGCTTTCAATAGTTATTTTAAGAAATAATAGTAAAGTCAGCAAAGACAAGTTTCTTTTTTTCTTATTAAGTAGGAAAATACAAAATATTCTATCATTTTCTAAACTCAAAAACCTAATTACATTTTTTTCCTTGAAAAAAATCTACATTTTAGTAGATAAATTTGTTAAAACTACAGATGAATGCTTCCTTGTGAAAGGTGCTATAAAAGATATTAAAAGGTACAAGAAAAACTCCATGGAGATAATACACGTGCGGGCGTGCGGGCACACACACACACACACACTTCTGTTGAAAATTTAGATGACAATATAAGAAATTACGTAGTGAGTACCAAATGATAGATACAGACAAGATATCCTAGACCTGTGTGCCAGCGATGATCAGAATTCTCTTCCTGAAGGAGGTACGATTTGAACTTAGGCAGAATATGGTAGGAAGAGCTTTTCAATAAATTTTTTCTTAATTATTAAAGGCAAAGTGGAGAAAGTTAAGACTGCTTGGAACCTGAAAAAATATGTATATATGTAGTGAAGGAGAAAAAGATTTTAAATCTTAAAAAGACTGTAAATAGTAATAATAATAATAACAACAATGGGACATCTGTATAGAATTGCTAACACTTGTAGAATCTCAGCAAAATTACATGGAATTTCAGTGTATTAATCCTGCTAATATTTAGTAGGTTTGGTTTTTGTTTTTGTTTTTTTCCAAAACAAAAAGCTACCAGTGTATTTAGTTTTCATACTCAATACAAAAAAAGATTTTTAAAAGGCTACCAAAAACAATCTCAAATGACCAACAGCTGTCTTCTAGGTTATTGATGAAGATGAACTTTGGTATTAATGTCCCTCGTGTTTGCATTCCTCCTCCCTGACATGTCCAGCATTAATTGCATTTTAATGAAGACTGAATTAAACAGGTCCGTGAGCTGTGCCTGCGTGTTCCGTCTTCCCACAAATCATCACTGCAGCTCTGTTCATTTGTACCTCCCTTTGCCACATTTAAGTTGTCCAGTTTATTTTTCCCAACTTGGAAGTTTCTCTTCCAATAAAAGGTCAGATTTGGGTTAATGATCCCAAATACACAATCTTCTTTAGAATCCTTTTTCCATTTTTCAAAACTGATGAGTTACGACCCTTAATTAAGTATGTGGTTGAAGCCTTGTACGGTGTTTCATGCTGACAGTATAGGAAGAGTGATCCCCCAAAAAGAAGAGATATTAGCAATGAGAAATGTCACACCTGATTACAGAACCTGACATGTAATTAGTGCCCCATGACTATTTATTGAACCAATGATGGATGTGTCAATGGCCAGCATTAATTACTTACAACTTAGCACGCCTGTCGGTTAAGGACGTGCTCTGTATTCTTCATGAATCCTCACAATAGCTTTGTATGAGCCGTGCACCTCAGCAAATACCTGTTGTTGGTGTGCACCCCGCTCTTCCGTGTTAGTCCCTCGAGAGAGAGGGGCCCATCATGTGGGTCATGATCGACCAGTAACTGCTTTGGATTTTTGCTGCCCGGGCAAGTCTGGATTATCTGGAGAATGTCTTGTGTGTGTAGCGTGTACCCCAACATTAACTAATAAAATAATAAAAGAGATCTTAAGTACATATACTCAAAAATAGATATCCAAACAATAGTTTGTTGGTTTTTTTTTACTTTGGAATATTTCATGTAAATTTCTCCCTGCAAATTGACTTTGCTGTTTTCTCTTAACAGTTTGGGATCTTCGGAGACATGACTTAAATGCTTTTATCTTGGATTTAAGAAGAACCTTAAAAATCTTTTTAGACATTACAAACACATGCAGGCACACACATTTGATATTTTGTGTTCTATATTTCATATATGATATATTGTATTTTTATAGAGGTGGTTTATGGCATTGACAGTTGAGAAATACAGTATGTTATATTTTGGGGATATGATATATTGTACTTTGTCTCAGGCTGTTTTTCTCTAGTAAGTCAGGAGGAAAAAACTTTTGTTTGGTTCACCAGTATATCTCTGCATCTAGAAATATGCCTGGCATGTAATAGGCACTTAATAAATGTAATTAAAAAGCTAATGCTTTATACAGCATGACTCTAGTTAGCAACAACAACAAAAGCAAGTGCTTTTCAGTAAGAGGCTTATTGGGACCTTAATTTTATTTGTAGGTAATTGAGTGTTTAGTTTAATCTTTGCTATTGTTCTAGTTTAAATAGTTTTACTAATTTTTAGTGATTAGAAAACTAGATCTTATTTTTGCTTTCTCTCTCCCTTTTTTTTTTTTTTTTAGGAAGAATCCCCAGCACAAGATAGAATACAGACATAGTACACTTCCAGGTAAGCAGTCCTACTTCAGGAAACAAAATGAAACCTTCAAATGATTCTCTTGTTCAACCTAGATACAATTTCCAGTTATGTGAATTTTTTAAATCTCTGCTTCTATGAACTTGCTGATTTTAATGATTTTTCTTAGATTAGAACAAAGTGGTAATTTTTTTTAAATGCCAAATGTTTTCTGTAATCATTGCACAACCATGTATATTTATCCTTGTATCTTTTAGAATTCTTTCACTGGCCAGTTCCTGGAAAAAAAAAAAATCTCAACCTAAGTGATAATAAGAACTTATTGACCTATTTAAGTGAAAAATCCAGAAGTAGGGATGGATTTAGACAAGATTTACTGCTTTGTCTCATTAGTAATGTCAGTAATGTCACCAAGGACCCAATTTTCTTCCATCATTCTGTCTTTAGAGGGGTCATTACCACCCTGAGACTGGCTCCTCTCCCCACGAAGGGACTATATGCATCCTTATTCAGTACCCGTGTTTGCATCTAAGGAGAGAGAGGGGATGAATAACTTTAGCTCTCATTATTCCTAGGAAAAATAGATGAAAAAAAAATTTTTTTTTTTGCTAGTTTAGATCACATTCTTACTGTTGGATGAGTCACTAAGACCACTGATTAGTTTACACCACCCCTGGGTCTAGGGTAGGGTCACCTTCAGAACCACAGGGAAAGGGAAGGAGGGAGGACAGAGGGCAGAGAAGCGACCATCAAGTGTCCTTGAGCCTGAGGCGCAGCCACCTCGATCTCCCTCCTCTTCCCCCTGCTTCCGAACTCGAATACTTTCTACCTATAACAAATGCTGGCTCCTTCATATCATCTATATAATGCAGAGGCCAATTTGGTACACAGTATTTCTGCTCACAGAATGAGAGACTGAAGTGCGAATCCTGCAGGCTGGGCCCGCCCACGTGCCCTTGTCTGAGCATAAACAGCCCCCGCGGAACCAACGGGCAACAACCAGGAAGAGAATTCCACTCGAAGTTTCTCATTGAAACACACTTTAAAGCTTTAGTACTTCAGACACAACTCATTTTATCTGAGCTAATAGTTGGATAAAGGGCCAGAGCTAGGGTGGTCACCACGAGAATGGAAGGATAGGATGAGATACAGTGGGATTTTGAAGGAAAAATCAGATTTGCCAACTAATTGGTTTGGGAGCTGGGATGACATAAAAGGAAAGGAAACAGTGATCACTCAGAATTATAATACAATTTATCAGGAGGCTGGGGATGATATTTATATACTGTGGAGATCAAGAAGAACCGGGCGGGGAGTTCTTATTTCTGTTTTTCAGTGTAGATGTTGAGTGTGAGGTGGGGTTCCGTAGCTACATAGTAAGACAGTACAATTTAATATAGTGCCAATGTTACAAAAAACGCATGAAACGCTTACTATTTAGCTTCTGATTTGTAACACTCCTAAAACATTTCCTTCTCCAGAATTCTTCCACACATGCAGCAATTTATAGAGTGTATTTTGTTTTTTGTAGATTTGACTCCTGTCATCTATTAAGCTTCTTGTATATCTGATTGATTTAAAATTTCACTAACTTTCCACACTTTTTTTAAAGAGTGCTGTGCTTTTGGCATAAGCTGCTGAATGCAAGAGTAACCAATGCCAGGAAACTTTTATGCTTTCTTAGCTACCTTACCTGTTAACAGCATTTAAAGAAATTATCACCAGCATTTTATTATCTGATTATCAGAATCGTTCTGGCTTTTATTATTATGTGATATGTATTATTCTAGGCTATCGATACCATCCATGGCTGAAAATTTAGCTATCTACAATAGCTATTTTAATATTCCTCTAGTTCTGCAATTATTTGCACACATTTGCTTATATATACTTTTCTTCCAGCAGTAGAACCCATAGTTCTAGAAAGCTATTATAGAAATTAATGAAACTTAAATAAGATTCTACAAACTGCTGCTTAGTGTGGGGAAAGCGGAGAGATTTGGGGATACGAAAAAGGCAAGTGCAATGGGATCTAAAAAGAGAAATAAATTTCATGTAAATAGAGTCGATCAGAATAGACAAGCTGCTTTTCCAAGGCTAAATTATGAATACCCAACTCATGGCTTGGTGCATGAGAAAGATGAGTATTTAGTAGTAAAATGAAGTATTTTAAAAAGTGTTTATTCTTATGGTTTTCATCTTTAGAATATTGGGCCAAAAGTTTTTTACTTAATGAGAATTACTATCCTAATTAGTCCTCAGATTTACTGGAAAAGAAAGGAAAATAAAATCTGAAGAGTTATTGATGTTAAGCTGTAAATCTGCTATGAGGCATCTCTTAGATGTCATCTGAGGTGACAGGCTTAGATCCTGACACCAGAAACCTATTTTGAAAAATCAGCAATTTGGAGTGATCTTTTCTCTCTGCAAAAACCAGCATGTCTTCCAACGTACATTTGACATTTTGTACTCTTCACTAGCTCTTCAGACTTATGTTCTTGGGGTAAGAATTGACAGTGAAATTTTAAACTGTGAAGGAAAGTTTAGATACAAATTTAGGAATTACTCTGATATTGCACATTCCTCTACATGAAAAGTAAGAAATCACCACCTAACATCAAATAATTAATCTCATATTGTTTTAAACACGTTTCAAGAGTTTGTTACTTTTCTAAGCGTGATTATTTTCCATCATGGAAGTCCAGTGTTAGCCATCAGTTTTTAAAAACAGGTGACAGCCTATTTCTCCTGTGCTGCTGCATGCAGTCAAGCTGTCAGTCCATTCCCTACATTTCATATGACTTCACTGACTTGTAGAGAAAATGAAGATTCTTACTTTGGCCTTAAAATTAGAACTTAGGAGTCAGAAAGGATTTTTGAAGTAATTTAATCAACATCCTTTGACTCATAGATAAAAACATAAATTCCATTAAGCCATTAAGTTAAGTGACTTGTTCATTGTTTATGGGCTCGTTTATGACCCAGATCTTTGGGCTTCTACTCCCCAGTGTGTCTGTCTTCTTTCTCTTAAGCCACAGCTGCTTTTTAAAGAGACTTTTTGTTGGATGAGGGGAATGGGCAGCCACATAAGAACAGCAATAACTAGCAGCGAGAAACTCCTGGGTGAAGATAGAGAAAAAAAATTAATTTCATGTGAGCTCACCTGGATTTGGAAGAAAGAAGCTCACTTCTGATTTTCTTAGACACACTTAAGACTTGTATTTCAGGGGCACCTGGGTGGTTCAGTTGGGTAAGCAACAGACTCTTCATTTCTGCACAGGTCATGATTTCGGGCTCGTGAGATCCAGCTCCACGGCAGGCTCCTCATCAACTCTGTGCTGGGCATGGAGCCTACTTAAGATTTCTCCCTCTCCCTCTGCCCCACCCCACCTTGGGTACTCTCCCACCAAAAAATTACTCCCCCTGCCAAAAAATTATATTTCAAATCAGCTAGTCATTATTATATAAGCGAATGTTATACGTAAGCACTTATTTTTTCAAAAATGCATTATGCTCTTTAATTCTGTGGAAATCTATTGGACGTCATAACTACAAAAAAAGCATAAAAATTATGTTTTGTTATTGGGTAAAAATATTAAACAGCTCCTGCTATGTCCCCTGTTATTATTTTTGCCCTTTAATAAGCTTTTCACCAACCATGACATTCTCTGTATGATACTGGAGCCTTGGCTTGGGATAGTCTGCGATGAGACGCCTCATGAGTGTTGCCTGGTTCTCCAACCAGCCAGCTTCCTTGCATGAGAAGCTTTCTTTGAGAATTTCATAAAGTAAACAGTTTTTAGGAAGGTTTATGTGAACTTTACTACTTTCGTCACTTTTAATCCAGATATTTATACTGTATGTTTCAGCTTGCCCAGTTAGAGACTACATGTGTGGGGCTTTTTTGTTTTGTTTTGTTTTTTTGAAGAAAGCTTTCAGTGTTCCTTAGTTCCCTTTTGCATAAAAAAAACTTATTTTGTGGCAAAGACAGGCATTTTATTCCTAAGTTAAGTGCTAGCCATATTTAGTTCAGAACCTTACTTCCTGAGTTTATTCCCATGATTCAGGAAATCACGTAATAATTCAGATCGACAAGTGTACTCATTCAAAGCACTTTCCAAATAAGTAAAGTTTCACTAACTGCATGCCCCGATTACACTGAAAGGCAGAAACTATTATTTTGCTAAAAGCACCTTCAGCAATTAAAAGAACAAAACAAAACAAAAGCCTAAAATTCCTTCTCCCTGGCATTTACGTTGTGGAATATTTAAAGTTACTAATTGAATTTGCTAAACAGGATCCATTGTAATGGATTCCAGAGGGATGGTCACAGGTCCATATCTAATACCCTGTTAAGTGTGGGAGCAATGCTGCTAACAAAGGACAAAGGGCTGACTTTGCCTTTGTCATGAGTTGGCTCTTCAGGTGCTTCTACTTAAAGCACAAAATACCTGTTCATGTGAAGTGAGGATGAAATTTGGCCACCAGCTGCATGGAGTTCTGTTATGGATTCCGCTTTTTGTAGATTCTGAACCTCCTATTTAAAGGAATACGAATGTGATATTTATATAAATGGGGATTTGATAGATATAAATGATTTTTTGAGGGAACAAATAACATGACCTTGTTGCTCAAGAAATGAGCCTGGGGTGGCCGGGGTGGCTCAGCAGTTTAGTGCCGCCTTCAGCCCAGGGCGTGATCCTGGAGACCGGGATCGAGGCCCCTGTCCCGCTCCCTGCATGGAGCCTGCTTCTCCCTCTGCCTGTGTCTCTGCCTCTCTCTCTCTCTCTGCATCTCTAATGAATAAATAAGTAAAATCTTAAAGAAAAGAAAAGAAATGAGCCTGCCCAGTAAGTTGCTAAAGACTTCCAGGGTTCATTGAGGCTTAAAGCCCCTTCAGTTAGGTTTTAGATAAATGTCTTTAATATAATTCATCATATTGACAGTCAAGCTAAGTGATTAAAAGCCGGGGTGCGGTTAAGCATCTGCCTTCATCCCAGGGTCCTGGGGTGGAGCCCCATGTCACACTCCCTGCTGAGGGGGGAGCCTTGCCTGTGCGCTCTCTCTCTCTCTCTCTCTCTCTCTCTCTAATGAATACATGAAAAGTCTTTTTAAAATGTAGGTTATAATAAGGGTTTCTGTAAAACTAAAGGTATTCAGTTGATTTGCAATTTGTTGATTTGTTCAACTGTTCATATATTTAACAAATATATATCTTAAGTGTATTCTATGTGTTAGGCATTGTAGGAGCTGAGGAGACAATAGAGGCAACGCCTCACTCTTGTAGAATTTCACAAAGGTGGGCAGGGCGCGTGTAAACAGCTGTGTGATGTCGTCTATGATAACTGCTAAGAAGAAAAAGTTGTGTAAGAGGACAGATGGCAGGGGTGTGTGTGGTGAGGGACAGGTGCCATTTCAGATAGGATCGTGAAAGGACTCTGATAATTTGACCCGAGGGCCGAGGCTTGAAGGGGAGAGCAAGACAGGCGATTATCCGAGGGAAGACTGTGCCAGGCAGGGCGAACGGTGACTCCAGAAGGCCTCGAGATGATCCAAGGCTGCTTGTACTATTCAAGGAGCAGTAGAAAAAGAGTGGAATTGAAACAGAGAATAAGCAAGGAGTAGCAGATGAGATCAGAAAAGCTGGCGGTGGGCCAGTTGTATAGGGTCTAAGAGGCCATGACCTACAAGTAAGACCTTGAGATTTAATTCAGACTGAGGTAGAAAGCTATTGGAAGGTTCGGCTTCTCTGTGGAGAACAGACGAGAGTGGAAGCAAGAAACTAGTTAGTAAACATTGGAATTGACTGAAAAAAGATGATGGCATGGGGACCAGAGAATGGAGTAGATCTAGTGAGAAGTGGCAGATAGATTTTGATGGCAGAGCCAATAGGATCTCTGGACATCCTGGATATGGAGTGTTCAGGGGGAGGCTATTCAAGGACGGCTCCAAGATTCTTGGAAGGTTGGAGAAATCATATGCTCAAGAGTGATAAGAGAATGACCAGATTGGGTGAAGCACCTCAAGAGTCGTTTTCTGGAAATAATCATGTTTCAGATGCCTGTGCGTTGTGCACTGAGTAGGCCGTGAGACAGAGGAGTCTGGAATTCGGGTGGTGGTCAGGGCTGAGGCTATACATTTGGGAACTCAGGATGTCAGACTGGACTGTGTTAGAGAAGAGGAGCCAGCAAAGGACCCTGAGAAGGAAGAGCCAGATAAAGCAGGAGGAGAACCTGAAGTTTTTTCATTCAGCTTTATGGATGTTGCTCTTGTAAATCTGCTAGAGTAATTTCTGAATCTGAAAGGACACGCTTCACTGCCATGTCACTAGGTACGTCTGGAGCAGAATGCCCAGGAGCAGAGATGGTGATGGGATTTCCTCCTCCCTCCTTTGCCATCTGCAAACTACCCTCAAAATGTTCTTTTAAATGTTCCCCATCCTGAAAGTTTTATGGGAAATTGAGATTAGCTAGACATAACACATGCCCTTAGGATGCTTACAGGAGATAAGAAATGTCTACAAGTAAATACACTGCTAATCTCCCCTGAGGCACTGATGTGCTGCTCACGCCAATGAGAACTGTGCACATCCTTATCCTTAGGTAGCCTTCCTGGCCTGGGCCACCGAGGAACCCAGGGGGAAACCTGAGGCTCCGTTTCTAATAATCATGGTAAAACCGAAGGTTGACATGTTTACGTTCTGGTTTTTATGTTATCTTAGTTCCTACTTTTATTCATTTTTTTTGTTTTGTTTTGTTTTTTATGACCACATTATTATAAGCTGTCTCAAGTCCTCTGGAAATGAATGGCGATACTAAGAAAGATGTAAATGTCTGGCCTGTGGGAGTTAAGAGGACAGATAAATTATTTTTTTGTCATCCGACTTTTTTTCCTTCTCAAATTCTTGAGTTTCATTTAGGTCACATCTATCTATTGTGAACATTTTAGGAGGAAGTCAAGTAAAGCATACACAGAAGTCCAAGTGGTAATTTTTTAACCCATATATGTGGTGTTGATCATAGGAATTGTCTCCTGCCATTCAGAGATTTCCAGATAGAATCTTCCTCTTTCTTCTTTCCTTCTTGCTTTCTTGCTTTCTTTGCTTTTTTTCTTTCTTTCTTTCTTTCTTTCTTTCTTTCTTTCTTTCTTTCTTTCTTTCTTTCTTTCTTTCTTTCTTTCTTTCTTTCTTTCTTTCTTTCTTTCTTTCTTCTTTCTTTCTTTTTTTTTAAGATTTTACTTATTTATTCATGAGAGACCCAGAGAGAGGGGCGGAGACACAGGCAGAGGGAGAAGCAGGCTCCCTGCAGGGAGCCCAATGCTGGGGGTCATGCCCCAGGTGCCCCTAGATTGTGATGTTGTTAAGGAACCGTTATTAGGAACCTCACAGGACATTTTAATTTTAGGAGCCTCATGGTAGGCAAAGTTAGAATCAAATAAATGTTTAAAAAAAAACAGAATTCTAACAGTATTTTTATCTGCCTTTCTAGAAATTTGTGGTGCTTAGTGTTGTCTTAAGTAAAATCAGTCCTCCTTGTCAGAGAAAGACATCGTGCAGTTCCATGTCCCTACGCCCGGGTTTGAGTGGCGATTGATATGTTGTGTACCAAATGGTTTTGGTTTTTTTTTTTTCTCCCAGTGAGAAGCATGTCAGATGAAGACGGTGATAACGGTGGGCAGCCCAGTGAGTGCGGCCTCAACGACAGCTTTGTCGGTGATGAGGAAGAGGACTATGAACCCACAGATGAAGATTCTGACTGGGAACCAGAACAAGAAGACCAGGAGCAGGAAGATGTAGAGGAGCTTTTAAAGGAAGCAAAAAAGTTCATGAAAAGGAAAAAGTAACTTTTTTCAGCGATGATATATGGCTCACATTTAGTCTTTATGGAAAAAAATCAGGAACTAAGGAAGCACTTAAGTGACCATTGTTTTCCTTGTTTTTATGGTCGTGACTTTGCTGTGGACTCTTCGCGAAGGAAACGCTGATGCGTCGGCCCTCAGTGTAGCGGATGGAGTTTGTTTTTGTTGCCTTGCTTTTTCTGTCCTGTTAAAGCATCTGGAAAGAGGAGGCAGAGAGTTAAAGAGAAATAAGTGATATTTTTCATATATTTTTGTGTTGGGAATAAACAGAAAGCCATAGGTCGCACAAAGCTTTGGCCCTGTTCCTTTTTTCCAAAGACCGTCGGTTCGTGGACCGCGAGGCAAGCGGAGGGCAGCCAACCACGGCGCGGGCGGCGGAGCCTGCCTCCTTCCTTGCTATCGAAGCAATTCTTCAGGCAGAACCAGGCTTTGGAAAATGACAGCCTGTTATTTTTCTAGTGCCGTGGATATGGGCTTTATGACCTCATTCACTACTTTTGTTCTTTGAAACTTGGGGAAATTATCATCAAATGGCTGCTGAGAATGTATTCACCTGGACCGTAGAACTGTTCACCGTATGCCGGGAATGTTGCCTGTGCCTCACGTCGGTACTTTACTCTGTGTCTGAATTTAAAAGTAGGAAAGTCCAAAGGACTTGACACTTTATTTTTTCAAAACTAAAGTCCTGCGTGGTTATTTTAACTCCTGTGTTCTGTCTCTACATTAAAAGATACAAAAATTATTTTTAACCGTAATTCTCAGATGACGTTGGTTCTTTTGTCCTCAGATAACGGCAGCAAGCTGTCTGCTAGTGTTCAAGATTCTGGGCTTTTATTTCAAGAAGAAACCCCTTATTCTCCAATTTTATGAAGTATATATCTCTGTTCTCAAACTACTTTAGGCCCCGTAATACTCTTCATTTTAGGTGACTTAGAATCTTTGAAATCCAGTTTAGAATCTCTCATAGCAGTTGGGTATGTGAGCGCCACGGTAGGCATAGTATTGACGTCATAAATTGCTACGCCAAAAGTGTCCTTGCTAAACACTAATATTTTCTAAGACAACCTAGAAATTTATATCTTAAAAGGGCAAGACAGATTTATAATGGTTTTCTCAGTGTTTCTGAATGTCTTTCAAAGTTAATTGTGTAATATTAAAATTAGCTTAAGCTTCCCAAGACAAGATAAATATTTCTTTAGACCTATTATTCTGACTTTGCCTCTGTTATTTAGGAACTCATGTGTCCCTTCCAATGTCCCTTTAGTCTTGGGGCTCGACAGACCTCTGAACTTATTTTCATCCCTGCACCGACTTAATCCTTCGAGTGTTTTTTAATCTGCTCATAGATATATCCTGAAAGAATTGAAAACATGTCCACACAAAAACATGTTTACAATGTCCACAGAGGCATTATTTATGATAGTCAAAACGTGGGGGCGCCAGGGTGGCCCAGTCGGTTAAGCATCTGACTCTGAATCCCAGCTCAGGCCTTGATCTCAGGGTGGTGAGTTCGAGCCCTGTGTTGGGTTCCACGCTGGGCACGGAGCCTACTGAAAAAAATAAATATAAATAAAATTGGTATAATAGTCAAAAAGTGGAAACACCTAAATGCCCATCAGTTGATGAACAGATAAACAAAATGTGGCTCTACACATTGTGTCTCTACAATGGAATGTTTTTTTGGATGAGAGAAAGAGCTGAAGGGTGGATACATGCTGTAACACGGATAAACCTTGAAAGGACTGTGCTACGTGAGAGGAGCCAGCCACAAAAGGCCACGTATTATATGAACTAATTTGTATGAAATATCCAAAATAGGCAAATCCCATAGAAAGTAGATTAGTGGTTCCCAGTGCCGGGTGCAGGGGAGTGCCTGGAGGAGGTGGGCACAGGGGGTGACTGCTAATCGGTGTAGGGTGTCTCTGTGATCTGGAGTTAGTGGTGACGCTTGTACGGCTCTGTAAACGGAAACCCACTGGACTGTACGCTGTCAAAGGGTGGGTTCTGTGATCCGGGGAAGGCTGCTATAAAGAGAGAATGCACAAGCGGACACTGGGCTTTCAGAAAGAAAAAAGCTTTTAATCAGAGTACGTTCTTCTTGGCGTAATGTGATAGCTTTTGGTGGGGCGGGGGGTGCGTGGCTAGGGGCGGAGGGAGAGGAAGAATCCGAAGCAGGCTCCACAGCCAGCGCGGGGCCCAGGGTCACAACCCTGACATCATGACCTGAGCAGAAATCAAGAGCCGGATGCTCAACTGACCCAGCAGCCCTCGTGGTAGCTGCGTTTCAAGGAGGACTTGATGTGGATGATCATCCCAAAGACACCGGAGTATGATGCGTGACCGGGTAGCGAAATTGGCCAGACTTCGCCCCTCGTAAGTGGGCTGTATTCAAATCTGTGACTTACAAAGTGGAGGGAAAACTGACGATATTAGGCCGTCAATGGGTGCAAGAGCAATGTTAACAGAAACTTGATTAAGTCCTTGCTGTCCTGGGCAGTGTGTAGGAGCCAACGCTCGCTCCCGTGGGGCTCACTGAATCTCTGTCAGCTTTCTCCATCGTGCCACGTTCTATCACATGTACATTTCTCACCAATGTGCTTCATTCTGAAAGAAATTTTTTTTTTTTTTCTGACTTCTTGCAGGTAGCAGGGGTGGTTTCTGGGACCTTGGGCAGCCGAGACATGAAGATCTTTCAGTGACGCCCAGACACTGAATTCTGTTTTTGCCCCAGGTTGAGGATGGCCTTAACAGTACTCTCGGTCGGTTTCTTTCTTTGTTTCTCTTTGTTTCTTTTTAAGATTTTGTCTATTTCAGAGAGAGCATAGCATGAGCAGTAGGGAGGGGTAGAGGGAGAAGCAGACTCCCCACCGAGCAGGAAGTCCCACGCGGGTCTCAATCCCAGGACCCCAAGATCATGGGCTGAGCTGAAGGCCAACACTCAACCAACTGAGCCACCCGGGCGCTCTTGGTTTCTAGAACTGGAAGATCCTAGTGGACGTAAACATTCATGTAATGAAAGCAGAGAGATCGTGATCATAATTTTCCAGGATGGTGACGTGAAGCTGAGAATAAATGGACAGTGACTTTCTTCCAGTTCACATGTGCAGCGTTCGGCGTCACCACCGCACGCACGTGCTGCATCCAGCCCCGCTCCGTGACACCACCCGCTTCCTTGTTCCCGGTCTTGAGCAGGAATCGGTGATCAGGGCTGTGTGTCCGTGTCCATGCACATATTTTCCTCCCGCCCATCGGCAAACCAGACTTACAGAGCTCCTCTACAATAAATATTGAAGAAAAGGGGTGAAGGCAAGTGACTGCTGACGTTATGATGGGCTGCCCTAGTACAATGCACATAATAAATCTTAGGGTCGCCCTAAGCCACCACGGTTGTGCTCTGTTCTGCCCGAGACCCTGCCTAGCATAGAAGAGCACAGAGTCCGTCTCACTGTGCTTACAAAGTGTTTGGGGAGTTGGATATTTATTCATGACTAGTGGATCCCATGGGGGTGGCCAGGGCGAGAGGACACGGGGTCTGCAGTCACAGAGCCTGCGAAGGCAATGAGGCTGTTGGCCCAAGAGCAATGGGTGGAGCGACACTCGTCAGAGAAGGGACTGCTGGGTTATGATCCAAACATCCCGACTTGCTCGATTGAAATACAGCCTCGATCTTGAGGGAACGCCTTTGTATGACGCAGTTGGAAGCCGAAGGAGATTTTTTTCCACAGGACGCAATTTTTACTTGGCGGTTAGCATAGCAGATAAGCTTATGGTTATTCAAAGTTGAGTATTTGGCAGACATTTCCTCCGAAATGTACTAGGTGAGCCCGTTTCTCAAGGAAAACAACCGGCACTATTCGTTGTCGTCGTAAAACTTGAGCTCGCCAGCAAAAATGAGGATTCTGGAAAGCCTGCGTGTGTCACCGGGAGCCTGATTGCTTCCGAGAGCTTTACCAACCGTCACCAGGGTAATATAACATAACGAAGTGTGTCGCCGTGTGGAAGAGCTGCAGAAGTGAGCGAGCCGGTGGCTTCCAAATGACTAGCGCATGTGACAACATCAGGGTGGGTAGAACCCGCTCACGCACGACACAGAGCAGTGGAGGTCAACGTACCAGAGTCTGCCGGCGCAGTTCGTTAATTGAGGTGCAGACTACGGATCGCGACCAGCCTTTCAGAAGCTCCTTACATTTTTCTACTGCTGGTGCCGTGTCAAAAATAATACCCATAATTATCTGAAAAGCTCGTTAAAATACTCATTCCTTTCCCGAGTGTGTAACTGTGTAAGGCCGACTCTTCTCCATATGCTTTAAGCAGAACAGCATGTGAGAGAAACCTGTGAATCCGGCGACCTGCTATCATGTGGGCGTTAGAGAGATTTCCCTAAATGTGACACAAGGCCGCTCGTCTCCCTACATTAAAAAAAAAAAAAAAATTAAAAAAAAATTGTCTTTCATAAAATACACTTGTGTTAATGTGTAACCAGCTTGTTATTTTTATTTTATTTATATTTTTAAAATATTTATAATTTATTTGAGAGAGAGCAAAGGGAGCGGGACAGAGAATCTCAAGCAGACTCCCCGCTGAGCTGGGGGCCCGACACGGGGCTCCGTCTCCCCACCCAGAGATCACGACCTGATCCGAAACTTGAGAGTTGGACGCTAAACCAGCTGTGCCTCCCCCACGCCCCCATTTATTATTTTTAAATGAATTAGTAAACAAATATTTTGCATTTCTCAATTACAATTTCCAAAATGGCGTGTAACTGTAGCTATGACCATAAACAGAAGCTCTTTGGGATCTTTAGTAATCCTTATGAGTAAAAGGAGTCCTAAGGCTCAGAATTTTGAGAACCCTCAGTCCTATCAGTGTACATTCAGTTAGGTCAGCTGTGGTAGCACAACCCTAAAATCTCAGTGATTTGGTAAAAGGGAAGTTGCCTTATGACGAGATTTCCTGTGTTGGGTGACTCGGGGCACTGTCTTCCACGTAACGGCATCCCAGGCTTTCAGAGGCTCCGTGGTCTCACGGTTGCACCATCTGGAACCTGGGACCTTCTTAACCAGGAGGAGGTTGGGGGCGAGGGAGGCCCTGCGGATCCAGAGCTGCAGGCTGCAGGTGGACTCCCCAGTGGTGTTGGCTAGAAGCAGTCCCCCGGCCCCGCCCGCTGGAAGGGGAGGCCAGAGATGATGAGAACCTGCTGGAGTGAAGATCAGTCATGCCACCACCGTCACTAAAGGAGTGAGTGATGTTAGGAAAAGAGCTGGGGACAAGAATCTAAGGGGTGGAAAGAGAAGACTCCTTGAAGGACTTGGAGGAGAGGCAAGTCAGGAACTTGCCCTCTGACTCAGAGTCGGTCACCTGCTCCCCTCTTCCCTGAGCGTTCCCATGACCTGGCCCTTCACGATGGGCTCCCGCCTGCCTCTACTCCAGAGAGGGGTCTCTTACCCCTCCTGGCCTTCAGCCCTTCCTCCTCATCTTGCTTATTCTTCCTTAAATGCTCTGGTTTTCTTGATGTTTCTGGAACTCCCCAAGCTCCCTCCTGCCCTGTGACCTTTGTACTCGTTCCCTGTGTTGAGAATGCCCTTCCCCTTGGTCTTCACATGGGCCCTGCCATTGACTCCCGGTATCTACTCCAATCTCACTCTGACTGCTGGCCTGAAACTGCCACCACCTGGAGCCCTCGCCCCACCGTCACCTCGAGCCACCACCTCGAGCCCTCGCCCCACCGTCCCGGCCTCTTTTCCCTGCTTTCTGTTCGGAGCAGTTATCATACTGCTTCACAGTCCCGGCCTCGTTTCCTTGCTGTCAGCCCACTTGGATATCAACTCCGTTCGGGAAAGAACATGGTCTTGTTTACCTCTGCATCTTCAGTGCCCACAACGATGTCTTCCGTCTTATGGCTTCTCGACACGGATTTGTGGACTGAAAGAGTGAATGAATATTCTAGAATTTCTGGAATGCTCCAGGAAAAAAAAAAAACAATTTTGAATATTCACCGTATAGATTTGCTTATGCAAGGCTGTGCCATGTCCCCGAGTGAGAAGCCCATTTAATCCAGCATTTTGCAAACTTGTATCACCGCTATGCACCATTTTTGAGCCTCACCTAACAAATATCTGATAAAATCAGAATGCCATTTGGGAAAGGCTGCCGTTGGCTAGGGAAATCTGTTGAGGATTTTTTTTGGGGGGAATGACATCTTCTGACCTCTAGCCAGTCCCCACTCCCTTTCTTCCTCCTCCCACCTCCAGTTTCCTATTTTCTTTCCTAGGCCAGGAACAGAGCCCCACCCTCGGCAGCCTGAGCACCTGCGATCTGGGACTCGCGTGAAAGAAAAAAAGGCTGTGTGCTGGTGGCCCCGTCGGGAGACTTTATTTTTTACCCAGAGCCACATGGTAACGAGCAGTGTGATACCCAAACCTGTCTCACGTAGATCCCAGAAAGCTCTAGCAGAGCACTGTCCAATCTTGCCCCAGCTCCAGCCTCCTCCCTGCACCAAACTGTCCTCCTTGTTGTAGGATGTGGGGGCTGGAGGACGCCGTCGGGAGTGAGGACGTACCTGCCTGGACTCTGCGATCTGTTACTCTCCCCCCAGCAGATCCTTGTGCTGTCGCAGCTCCAGGGAGCACTGCAGCCGGAGTCAGAGCCCGGGGCGGCCCTGCTGGGGCAGATACCTCAATTACATTTCACAGACTCTAAAGTTCCCCTAGACGAAGTGAAAGTCTTTGAAGACAGAGAAATGCAGGCTGCAGGGCTCTCTCCCACGTTACTTAATCTTGGTGCAGCTACGGTTCCAACTTCTGAAGCTTACGTGGGGACCCCCAAGAACCGCTCGATCCCTAACAATTCCTAATGGCTCACTCTGCTTACATCCTCCCCACTCTGTAAACCTACAGCTGGATTGTTTTACCTGCCTTGATAGCAGGGTTTTTTTAAAAGATTATTTATTTATTTATTCATGAGAGACTCAGAGAGAGAGGTGAGACCCAGGCAGAGGGAGAAGCAGGCTCCATGCAGGGAGCCCGATGCAGGACTCGATCCCGGGACCCCGGGGTCACGCCCTGAGCCCAAGGCAGATGCTCAACCGCTGAGCCCCCCGGGTGTCCCTCCCTGGTAGCAGTTTAAAAGTTGACCTAGAAACATGAGAAACTGTAGTCCTGGGCATAGTCTCCAAGTATTAGTGATGCACACAGGGCATGGCAGGAACTTTTGAGTACGCGTACTTCTTCATATCAAGTATTTATGTAAATTCTTGATATAAAGTATTTATGTGCATCACTGTATTAATATATGCACTATAAAACACAAACAAAATTAAAAATTTAAAAGGATGAGGTCAACTTGAAATAATCAATATTTTCTAACACAGCATACTTTTGTTTTCAGATTAACTAGATAGAGCTATTCATCACTTTGTTTTGTCATTTAAGATATCATCCCCGTGTTTTCTTTCCTTTAAATTGACCTAAGATTTTTAAAGAGAAACCTCAAACATGCAGAAAAGTTGAAATCAAGTACAATGAGTATTCGGATACTCACCACGTATATTAAACGTGAATTAATTTACCGTCTACGCATTACCTGTAGGTGTATGCGTGTATGAACAAAACCATTAGAAAATAAGCTAACCTTGTTTTGCCACTTCTGCTATAAATACTTCGCTGTGCATCTTCTACAATTGAGAATTGAATCAAAACATTGTTCTGCCTCAGAATCAAAATACTGTTATGACAGCTGAGGAAATTAACAAGTTTCCTATTATCATCTAATACTCAAGTTTAGTTCATATCCAAATTTCTCCAGTAGTCTTAAATGCATAAAAACAAGGTCAAATCAAGATTCATGCATTGCATGTGGTAGTTAAGAGCCGTCCCCTCCTAGCTTTTTAGAACAGTCTTTTTTGAAGAGACAAGATAGAATTATCCCACATTTTGCATTTGCCTGGTTACTATGGTGTCACTCACCGTGTTCCTCTATCCACTGTATTTCCTGTACCCTGGGAATTAGATTCAAAAGCTTGATTAGATTCAGTAAAATATTGTTGGCAAGGACACTGCTTCAGGAGGCCCGTTAGGCCATCCCTCTGCTGTGGGTGCCTCCTAACCTCTCCCTTGTAAAGCAGTGTTTTCTCGCCTGCAAGCTATCTGTGGGGTGATGCTTTTCGGGACCTATTGATGATCCTTACCTGAGTCAATTATTACACTGGGGGATTAGAAAATAGTGATTTCCTCATTCTCTCATTCCTTTCCCATTTATTAGCTGGTATACTACTATAGAGAAGAGATGTTTCTCATCTAATGGAAATGAAATATAGTTCGTCTTCAAAGGTAGAGTAAATGTTTCTTTACATTTCCAGAGGAAGAGGGATGCCTGGGGGGCTCAGCGGTGGAGCCTTTGGCTCAGGCTGTGATCCTGGGGTCCTGGGATGAGTCCCACATGGGGCTCCCTACAGGGAGCCTGCTTCTCTCTGTGTGTCTCTCATGAATGAATAAATAAATAAATAAATAAATAAATAAATAAATAAATAAATAAATTTCCAGAAGACGAAGTTAGTGAACATGAGCTTTTTATTTGTTTCCTTTGATTTTTAAAACATATTTATTTAGTAGTAGCAGCAGTGGTATCTATAGGTACTCAGAGATTTGTATTTATTCAATGTCTTATGATGAATTAAAGTCCTTTTTTTTTTTTTTTCTTTAAAAAAATCAGAGAAGGCGCCTGGGGGGTTGAGCATCTGCCTTTGGCTCAGGTTGTGATTCCCAGGGTCCTGGGGCTGAGTTCCGGGCCAGGCTCCCTCCTCTGTGAGGAGCCTGCTTCTGCCTCTCTCTGTCTCTGTCTCTGTCTCTCTCTCTGTCTCTTACAAATAAAATCTTTTTTAAAAAAAATCAGAGAAAAGAGACAAGTGGAAAGACAACATAAAAGTGACCCATGGCCGCTTCCACCTTCAGACCATCATTAGTAATTCCCTTTTGGAGTTTCCTACTCCTGTTTTGCAAGTGATAAAGATTAGAGAGTCTACGTGAGCTAAGTTAGAGTAAACAGTAGTAGGAGCAGGTGGTCCTAAGTGGGGTGGCAGGTGACCGAGGCCTTTCTCCTCATTCATTCTAGGTCAGTCGTTCAAGAAGTCCCTGCAACCCGCCGAGTCCCCCAGTTAGTCGCCGTGGGGTCCAAGATAGAACAGGCTCACCTGACTCTCGCACCCAACTTGTAAGGGAAACAAAATGCCCATAGGTCTGATTTTTATCTCGCTCTTCAATCTTGGCTTCGGGCACTGCTTGAGAAGGGACGATCAATCCTCCTTTCCGTAAACTAAATCCTTGTTTGCTAGATTTCCTATTTAAAGAGGGAGAATTTAAATAAATAAATAAATAAATAAATAAATAAATAAATAAATAAATAAATAAAGAGGGAGAATTCAGGAAATACATCGGGAAACAAAATTCACGCCAGCTTGGCGTCGTTCTTTCACTGATAAATCAAGTGCTTCTGAAACAGGAGTTCAAGATCACAGACGCGAGGACCGCGTCCTGCTGGTGTTCGCTCACTTCCTGCCTCACCAGGTCCTGGTGCCTCTGTCACTGCCAGGGCCTGGCATCTGGCTTGCTAATTGAATCCAGCAGTGTGTGCTTCTCCGTGACCTTTACCGAGAAACGCGTTCTCAAGCTCTGGACGCGAATAAAATGCTTTAATTTGTAGAGAATAATGCGTTTGCATCATCCCCGCCCTCTGCGGACCTGGTTACCCGTGAGATCTCTACATCCCGCTTCAGCTGGACGCGGGGAGGCTGGTAGTCGCCGGGGAGGGCGGCGTTGCTTCTGCTGAGATGCTGAGGCCCTAGCCGCCCGCTCTCCAGGGCAGGATTCCTCCAGAACCGTTTTCTTTTGAGCCCCTTAGATTTTTCATATTCGCCCAAAGTGTTTGTTTACGCTGGCTCATTGAACAGGTCGGAGCCTTGATTCTGTCTTTCTCCACCTGCTGTTTCTTCTTTGTTTCTTCATTGCTCTCCATCCGGGGGGTGCAGCAGCCTGGTCCCCTGCGGGGACTGCTGGACAAACCCAGGAGGGGGCCCAAGCAAGCAGCTGGGGAGCTGCCCAGGAAACAAAACTTTACCAATGGATGAACTGGCCTGTGTGAAAATGTAAAGAAAATATATATATACACACAAAGTTTATATATAAATTGCTGGTTTGGAACCACACAAGGGTTCCAAATTCTCCATGTCCTCACTGACACTTATTTTCTGGGTTTTGTTGTTGTTTGTCTTTTGAAAGTAGTCGTTCTAATGGGTGAGAGGTGATGTTTGTAAAGTTTCTGTGCCTTAAAGACCATAACCAACAGAGTGAAAAGGCATCCTATAAGATGGAAGAAAATATCTGTTAATCATGTACTAATAAGGAGGGAATACCCAGGATATACCTAGAACCTCTACACTCTTACAAGAAAACAAAAACAAATAACATGATTAAAGCACGTGCAAAGGACTCGAATAGACACTTCCCCAAAGAAGATTCACAGGTGGCCCGCAAGCATAGGACAAGATGCTAAATGCAGATCAAAACCACAGAAAAACATCACCTCTTGTGCAGTCTTGGGTACGGATATAAAACAGTACGGCTGCCGTTGAAAACATTATGGAAGTTTCTCAAACAATTAAAAATAGGATTGCCAGGTGAACCAGCAATCTCACTTCTGGGGATTTACCCAAAGGGTTGAAAGCAGGGTCTCAGAGACCTTTGCAGGCCGGCATCCTGCACCAGGGCCACGCGGTGCGGGCAACCCGAAGGGCCGCTGGCAGGTGGATGGATGCACAAACCTTGTATATACTTTTAATGGACTATTATTCAACTTTAAAGCAGTAGGAGGGACGCCTGGGTGGCTCAGCGGTTGAGCATCTGCCTTCAGCTCAGGATGTGATCCCGGAGTCTCGGGGTCGAGTCCCACGTCGGGCTCCCCGCATGGAGCCTGCTTCTCCCTCTGCCCGTGTCTCTGCCTCTGTGTGTGTGTGTGTGTGTGTGTGTGTGTGTTTGTGTCTTTCATGAATAAATAAATAAAATTTTAAAAAATAATAATAAAAATAAAGCAGTAGGAAACTCTGGCCTCTGCAACAGCGCGGATGAACCTTGAAGACGTTACCCTGAGTGAAATAAGCCAGACGCAGAAAGACACCCGCTCTGACCCCACTTCGAAGAGGCAGCAGAGCAGTCAAATCAGAGGGACGGGAAGCAGGACGGCGGCTGCCAGGAGCTGAGAAGAGGCGGAAAGTGAGCAACTGCTGTTTTACACGTACAGAGTCGCAGTCGTGCAAGATGAAAAATTTCTGAAGATTGTTTGTAAAACAGAGTGAATGTATCTGACGTTACTGAAATGTACACTTAAAACTAGTTAAGGTGCTAAATATTAAATGTATTTTATCACCATGAAAAAAAAAGAGAGAGATTCTTCTTACGGGTAGAGACATTCCAGAAGACAGTTGGAGAATATCAGTTAAAACTCTTACTTAAACTTTTTAGGTCCTCTTGCTTTTATAGGGATGCATGTCCACATTTCTACTTAAAAGCTTTGTTTTCAGTAATCGTGATTTTCTAAAAGATTTAAATTTTAAGCTGTTTGGTGTTACAGTCACAGAACACTTTAGCTGGAGATCTGAAATAGTTTCTGCTCAAAGGCAGCCAAAGGTTAGAGGGCCTATTAAAAAGGTTTCATACAATGGCATGCAACTTTATTATTATTATTTTTTTGTATATATTTTTTTATTGCTCTACGTTGGCATGCAATTTTAATCGACAAAGTTGTTCTTCGAAGGCACGGACATTTCTAAAATCTGATTGATAACCGAAAGTAAAGCGAGAACAGTCTGCCAAACTAGAGGCATTTTTCTTAATTTAGCAGTAACTTAATTTTAAAGATTTTGTCATTCTATGTATATTTATAATATTTGTAAATGTCAACAACTATAGCTTCTATGTGGTTTTGTGAAATATTGAAGGTTGAGTGTCATTATGAATCAATCACACATGCAACAAAACCAATCCTGGCGGTAGAATTCTGCTCCATAAGTTTCTTTATTCAGTAAGAACATAGTTTTTACCACAATACTGTGCTGCATTGAAATCCTAGGTATACACACAAATACACACACGCACCATATAATTTTGTCATCAGTGTCGAACTTATTGCTTGAATTTATAATAACACTGACTTTTAATAGCAAATGTCCGCCTTTGCCAGAATGAACTTCCTAAAGTTTTGCTCTGAGTAAGAATGCAAAAAACCTGATCAAACCGTTACTGGAATCCGCTCAACTGACTTTCAGTTAGCATCATTTGAAGACACCAATATAAAATGTTCATATAAAATTTTTCTTTTTTTTAAGATTTTATTTATTTATTCATGAGAGATACAGAGGGAGAGAGAGGCAGAGACACAGGCAGAGAGAGAAGCAGGCTCCATGCAGGGAGCCCAACGTGGGACTCGATCCTGGGTCTCCAGGATCAGTCCGGGGTCGAAGGCAGGTGCTAAACCTCTGAGCCACCCGGGCTTCCCTTCTTTGCTTTTTCTAATTGGTTATTGCTATTGCACATTTTCCTATGCTGACCTTTTATCAGCCCAATTTAATGGACCGTCTTATTAGTTTTAACATTTCTTTCATATTTTCTAGAGATGTCCTAGCCAAACAATGATGTCATCATCGACAAACAATGGTAGCTTTGTTTATTCTTTAAAAAAAAATTTTAAGCTCTTATTTTTTTTAATAATTTATTTATTAATTCACTCATGAGACACACACAGAGAGAGGCAGAGACACAGGCAGAGGGAGAAGCAGGCTCCATGCAGGGAGCCCGACATGGGACTCGATCCCGGGTCTCCAGGATAACGCCCTGGGCTGCAGGCGGCGCTAACCCGCTGAGCCACCCGGGCTGCCCAAGCTCTTATTTTATTATTTATTTGAGAGAGAGAGAGAGAGAGAGAGAGACAGAGAGAGAACGAGTGAGGGGAGGGGCAGAGGGAGAAGCGGACTCCCCGCTGAGCTGGGGGCCTAATGTGGGGCTCAATCCCAAGACCCCAGGATCACGACCTGAGCCAAGCACAGACACTTAACCAACCGAGCCACCCAGGCACCTCTATTCTTTTCCAGTATTTGTACTTCATTAGTTTTTCTTATTCCATTAAATTGGCTGGAACTTCCAGGACAGTGTTGGTAGTGGAGAGACAGCCAGAAAGCTGATCTTGTTCCTGATTTTAATGGGAGTGCTGCTAATGTCTCACCATGAGGGGTGGGGCCTGCTGCCATTATAGAAAAATAAAAATCACAGCATCAGAATTAATACATGAGGGGCACCTGGGGGGCTCAGTTAAGCATCCGACTCTTGGTTTCAGCTCAGGTCCTGATTGCACAGTCGTGAGATGGAGCCCCGTGTTGGGTCTGCTCTGAGCCTGGAGCCTGCTTGAGATTCTCTCTCTTTCTCTCTCTCTTTCTTTCTAACACCCCCCCCCCCCAAGGCTTGCACATGCACACTCGGGCTCTCTCTCCCTCACTCATTTTACAAATGAAACTTTTGTCTCTTAGCTGAAGAATCGTATAGAGGAAGAAATGAAGGAAACAAAAACAGCCTGGTCCTTTATGCATTAAAATCATGGAGTCTTTATATATATATATATATATATATATATATATATATATAAATATAAGCATAATCTAAGAACTATTCAAGAATTGCCTTAGAGTAAGCGAGGAGGAGAAGGGTCTCATGACATAAAGTAGGAAAAGTAAGATCCATGACGCTCACAAAGGAAGATGAGAGTGGCACTTGGGTCGTCATTTAGAAAGGTCATTGATAACACACATGATAGCTACCCAGGAAAGTAGTTGCGAAGGCAACACGGCATCTTCTCCGAGGGGGTCAAACACCGAGAGCCTATAAAGAGACCCCAGAGTTGGTCCAGAGGAGTGAAATATTAAGTAACTCTTTGCGATGTTAACATTTAGTATACGTGACATGGTATTTTATAGATCACTGGGTCTGTTTTCTTCTGTGAATAGGTTCCTAGTGAAATAAGTTTGCTCTTACTCATAGCTTATAAAGAATTGTAAAAAGAAAGGTTTTGAGTTTATCATGATTTTTAGCTACTGAGTTGATTTCTTTGCCATTCACCTAAGAATGTGATGAACTACATAATATAGTTCTAATATTGGACTACGCTTGTATTCCTGGAGCACATCCTGCTCATGATTCTCTGCTGTATCCAGTCTTGCTAATATTTATTATATATCTTTTATCTTCGTTCATAAGGGTGATGGGCAAATACCTGGGGAGATGGCTGTCCATCATCTGTTCCTCAACAATTCAGTAGACTTTTTGCATAAATCTGGGTTTGGTACCTTTAAAGAAAGAGACCTTTAACTACTTTCTCGTTTATCTGTAATTACTGTGATTCATACGTCGTCTTGGGTCAGTTTTTGTAATTCCTGTAGAATGAGACATTTCCAATTTATAAAATTTTACTTTGACATCATAAAACTCTGCTGTCCAACCATACTGACAGCCCTTTCTCGGTTGCTACCACTAACCTCTACCGCCGACCTGTTGACTTCCTTCAGAGGAGGAAGGAACTTTGCCTTAGTAACAGTGGATGAGGTTGATGATGACTTGAATGCTATGATTGTTCTTCTGGTTCCCTACCACTATTTACTTTAATCTGTTTGCTTTTGGTTACCTCCCTGAATCACCGACCACTACAATGGCAGAATGGGATGCGGGGAAATGGTCTATTATCAAGATACCAAGATTCTCATCCTGGTTCCAGAACTTAGAAGCCTCCAACACATACCGTGCCGTGGACACCTCAATTCCTCTCAAAATGAGAATCGTTACGATAGGGGCCAGGGGCACAAGGTGGGGAAGGTAAGCCATCCTGACGCTCCGGCTCTTTTCTTTCCCTGATTCAAGGAACACAAGTATAAAAGGCACTGTCAAGGATTGAGCTGTGTCCCCCCAGATTCATATGTTGGAAGCCCAATTCCTAGTCCCTCAGAACGTGCCTTTGTTTGGATATAGGGCCACTGCAAATATCATTAGTTAAGGACATCATGCTGGAGTACAGTGGGTCCTTATCCCCAGCCCAAGACTGGGATCCTTATTAAAAGATGTCATGCTTATTAAGACATTTGAGCACAGACATGCGTACAAGGCGACCACCAGCTGAAGATGAAGGCAGAGTTTGGGGTGATGCTTCTACAAGCCAAAGAATGTCAAGGACCTCCAGCAAACCACCACAAGTGGGGAGATTCATGGAACCTGGAACCGGGGCTCCCTCGTGGCTCTCAGCAGGAACCGACTCTAACTCTACCTCGATCTTGGATTTCTAGACTCCAAGACTGCAGGACAATAACTTTCTGGGTTTTTTTTAAGTCCTCAGTTTGTGTTACTTTGCTGTGAGGCCTAGCAGACTGGGACAGGCGCCGAGCTAGACGGTGTCCCTAGGATTATCTCTGGTTACCCCCAGCACTCCGTGATTCCCGTCTTTGGAAATTACTGCAGGCCTAAGAACCAGCCTTTGCCGCAATAATGGAGCCATAGCTCTGAAAGGCAGCAGCTTAAACCACACACATTTACGTTTCCCTCGCGGGAGCTGTGGCTGTGGCTCTGCGAATGCTGCTGGGCTCTGTCAGACTTGGCTCCAGCACGTTGAGGAAGGTCCAGGTGGGCTCTCTCGTCTCATTTTGGGACCAAGACTGAAGGGGGCTCCAATGCACTGCCGAGGCTTTTGTCATGGTTGTGCATGTGGCCACACAACCATCTGCCTCCCTGAGGGCCGTTCACTCCACTACTGGATCTTCCGGTTGAGCCTCTGTGCCTCCCTGCCCCTGACCCTAAGGCCCAACCATTTCCTGCCTGGGTATGACCGAGATGCACGCTAATTATTGTCCTGTCCTCTTGGGTTCCAAGAGACAAACTCCCCAGGGGAAAAGAAGCTGAGCTTGGAACTCTATGGAAGCACGGATTGTTCAGCCTCCCACCCGGTCTCTTCAGTACGTGTCCGCAGAGAGCATGCTACCAAACCGTGGGCGCCTTGGAAGGTCTAATCCTCCGGCACGGAGGTGGGTGTTTGGAAAGACTTGTGTCTTCGTAGTCCATCCCATTTGTTAAAATACCCATTAACATATGCTGCTCCCTCGTGGACGAATTCTGTGTAAGGTTATTTTGAAATACTCTCTATTTCGGAAAATGTCAACCACTAATAATGGCATCAGGGATATAGGTAAATGTGACAAGTTTGGCTTTCTGTATTCAGTGTGCTTGAGAATTTTTTAAATGACAACACACGTTACTTTTGTGATGAGACAAAACTTTTTTTATTATTATTATTTTTTTTAATAAAACTTTTTTTTTATTATTTTTTTTAATAAATTATTTTTTATTGGTGTTCAATTTACCAACATACAGAATAACACCCAGTGCTCGTGATGAGACAAAACTTAAAGACATTGAACATACGTACTTCACGTCCTGTCCCTCATTAGACGTGACGTATGTTATATTCAGAGAGAGTGTACCCGTATGTATGTGCATCCCCTTGTTCTTGAGAATAGTGTTTGATTTGGTGGGGGAGCGGGGAGGGATCGAGGCAGACAGCAGGTGCAGGGGAGCCCCAGCTCTAGACACAGGCCGGAGCAAGGGTGAGGCGGTGTCGTCACTGGGGCAGGGCTGAGGGGGAGGCCGGGGTGTCCAAGAGGAGTTGCTGCCGTCCAAGGTGGCGTGAGCCCATCTGCCATTGTGTCTTGTCTGAGCACCTTCAACTCTTCTCAGACCCTGCTTACTGAGCAGTGGCTTCCATTTTTTTCCTCCGACTCTCCAGAAAGTCCTGGTCCCCTGGTGCTTGCCCTCCTGTCATTGTCCCCTCCCCACATGCACTGGACACGTGTTCAGCAGGTAGGCTGTGTCACCACCTTCTGGCTCTTGGCTGGTGAGAATGTGCTTCTGGGGCTTTGCCACGGATAGCCCTTGGCTCCCACTCCCCACCCTCACCCCCACCCCCACACACCCCTCTTGAAAATGGTCTGAATATAAAACAATATTGTAAACTTAGTCAATAGACCATGCAAAAGATTCAGCACACATTTTTAGGTATAATTCGAGTTCGATCTCCTCCTGCGGGTTTCTCTGTAAGTACAGGGACCAGAGTCCTGTGACACTTGACTTGACTTGCAATGACGTCATCCTCTTGGCGCCGTGCCCAGGTCTGTTCTCCTGGCCGCAGCTCAAGTCAATGCCAAGCGGAATGAACAATGGAAGGGGGGAAAATGGTCGCGTGTCATCAACGGAATCAACCGTATTTACTACAAAGCAACTCTAGACACAGCACGGAAAGCTCAAGATTCTTCCAAAGTTAGACAACGGACTTGAATTCTTAAAGTAAGCTCCTGATCTAATTTTAACTTTTGGTTTGTGACACTGGCTTAATTAATAGGCAAAATGGTGTCTCATTGTTTTCAGTTATTTGTTTTGTGAATTGCCTATTTGTGTGTTCTGCTCATTATTCCTCCGAAGTCCTGGTTTCTTTCCTATTACAATGTAATAGTCTTCATATATTCAGACTTGCGACCTTTTCTTTGCAACATCTGTCATAAATATTTTCTTCTGGTTTGACATGTATCTTTTAGTTCTGTTTATGATTTTTCTGTCTTTGAAATGTTTTGAGTTTCAAGGTAGAAATAAATAAATAAAGGTCTTTTCCTTTGGGATATTGTCGATTGCCTTTTTTTTCTTAGTAAAACCTTCACTACTCTGAAATCAGAGAGATTTTTTGTCAATTTTTTTGTCTTAAATTTTTTGAATTCAACTGTTTAATCCTCCCATATTGCATTTTTAGAATGTCGCATGCGAGAAAGATCTAAATTAGTAATTTTCCCTAATAGTTGACTCTCCTATTCATTGTTATTGAGTAATTCACTCTTTTTTAATTTATGAAACGTAAAGCATTATACAAATAGCATCGGTTCATTTTTAAAAATTAGAAAATAAAAAAAAACAATTGAAATAATGGGGGGAAAAAACTTGTATTTCGTTTCTACAAGTTGAACGTTAGTAATTTGCTTTGTTCCTCCAGATAGTATCTTCTATAGATGAATGCATTATTTCCCCTCCAGGTGGAATCATATTGCAACGATGGTTTTGTAACTTGATGTTTTCCACTCAGTAATATATCGTGGCAATCAACACACCTTGACAGCACCTCTCTCCGTGGCAATCAACACACCTTGACAGCACCATGTCCTAATTAACTTTTTACTGAAATATCCTAAACCTTCAGAAAAGTGCACATTTCAGAAGCACAGAGCTGGGTGCATTTTCACCAACTGGCCAGACCCTGTAACAAGCTACCGCACCAAGAAGAATGTGGCTGACACCCAGAGCCCCGCACCCGGCTCGTTCCAGGGATCTCCCTTTCCCGAGAGTACCCGCCACCTTGTACCCGGACCCCCAGCATCCCAGGTTCATTCCCAGCCCCATGCTGCATGGCCTTGTGGGCGATCCGGGGTAACCTGTGTCCTCTTGAAGGCCAGCTTGAGATCTAACCCCGGGACCTGCAGATGTGACCTTGCGCAGAAACAGGGCTCCTGCGGAGGTGATGGAGCTCGGCTGAAGTCCCTGGGGCAGGTCCCAGCACGGGGGTGGGGGGAGGGTAGGGGGCCGGTACATGGAGACAGAGACCCCGGGGAGCGAGCCACATGAGGAGGACGCAGAGCCGGAGCCCTGCAGCCCAAGCACGGGCACCAGGTGTCATGGGGAGAGGCAGGGAAGGGTTCAGGTCACACCTTGGTTGCAGACCTCAGCCTCCACAACAGTGCAGAGACCACAGTGCCGTGGTCCTAAGGCGCCTGGATGGAGGGGCTCGGCCCCGGCAGCTGCGGGAAGCCCATAGGGACTCGGCTCGGCCTTGATGGAGCTGCAGTCTTTCTAACATTCTATTATTCTCATGCTGTTCTGAATATGACTTTCAGCTTTTTTCGTCAGAAGAAACTGCAAAAGTGAAGTCCGTGTCCCAGAATCTTAGTGGGGACTATCAGTCCGACAGTGGCTAGGACCCATCAAATCACCACTTTTAAGAGTTGGACTTGGTGAAGCAGTCGATGGGCACTGCTTCCCTTGCATGTGTTCTCCTGTAACTCCAGTTTCACCAGGATCCCCTAACTCCTGGGTACAACGGACCCACGTAAGGATACACCTGACTCCTGCCACCGTCTGCATAAAGCAGAAAATCCCAGACCCTTGTTTCTGGAAGCCTCTGGGGTGGGGGAGGGCATCGTTCAAGTTCCCATATCCTTCCCCTCCTGTCCAACCCCTCAACACTACTCCCTGCAAAGACGTTTGGGGCCTGGCTGTGCCATTTCCCTTGAGAGAGCACCGTGTCAACGGAAAGGACCCATGTCACGTCCTCCAAAGGTAAAACTGCAGGTGCCAGCGAAGCGGGACATTGTGACATTGCACGTGGCACTCATGGCTTTAGAACCAGCCCGTGTTTCCCAAACGGGGAGACAGGGCCTTTCTTCCCCACTCTGTCCCCGAGCCCCCAGGCCAGCACTACAGGGGGCCCCTGTTTCCCAGAGTCCCGTTGCCTCTAGCCCTGTCACCATGGGCCCTAGTCAGGGAGACCAGAACCTGGGGCGGATGCCACGCACCGGCTCCACCCTTGTCCCCAGCCCTCCCCTCCGCACCCCTGGGTGAAATAGGGGCTGGGGGCTGCGCTGAATTATCAGACCTCATGTCAAGACGTATCCAGGTCTCAACACTTTTCGCTCAAACTCATTACGTGCTGTCCTCTTAAACCTTTATAATATTTTATTACTAATGGGTCAAATTTCCCCGTATTACTCTTCTTTTCAAAGAAAAATTCTTTTATGCTGTTGCCTGTTTATTCATTCAGATACACATAGGGATGGTTTTGTCAATCATTAGGAACTTGCTAGGGATGGTATTAAACCAATAAGGTTAGTGAAGGAATCGACATCTCTGAAGTGTGGGGGCTTCCGTGGAGAGTGAGGTCACGTCTGTGTATCTGCCTGAATCTTCCTTCACATGCCCTCCAGGGGGACTTGGGAAGTGGAGAGGAGCGGCAAAGAGCAGTCCGAAGGCCCCACTGAGTGGGCTTCGGGGAGCCCGTCCAACCCTGCTGGCTCGAGTGCTGCAGAGGTAATTGGAAAAGGAAGCAGCATGGGTTCTGAGCCAGCTCTGGGTGTCTTCCAGGAATCCTTGATTTTTTTCGTGGCACTAGATGAGACTGCGTGCCAAGAGAACAAATCTGATGAAGGCAGAAAATAAGCTGATTTAGTAAATTTGCCAGCCAGGAAGAATTGTGAGTGGAGCCAAGGATCTATGGGGCCAAGGATCATGGCGGGAGGGGGGCAAAGGGAGGCAGGTTGCAGTAGGTGTTGTGAGTGTGGCCGCGGGAGATGGAGGATGGGGCTAAAAGTCAGGAGACTGGGATTCTCATCCGGGCTCTGAAATGGGCCCTTTCTGTTCCCTTGGGCTAGCGGCTTCCCTCCTGAGCACCTGCTTGCTCCTTGCTCCACGTAAGAGCGTTCGTTCCCTGGATGAACCCTGAAGGCTCCTTGAACTGTTTCCTATGTGGTGTTTACTGGAGCATCACAGGAGTTACATGGCTGAGAAATGCCCTAAGACATTAAAAACTTCCACGTGTAAAGGATACAAGCATAGCCTAAAACGATGAAGAAATGAGAATTCAGAGGACTTTTGAGATGATTCCTGCTAGTGGGATAGGAAAGGAAAGAAAATCTAAAGTAGCCTGAGGACATTACTTAGGGGGGGAGGAGCATCTCCAAAAAAAAGCGCTTCCCAGATGAGTTCTTTGATCTTGTTTGGCGAGAGGTCACTGAGATGGCAAATTCTCTCAGAGAGTGTGGCTTCTCTTGTAGATAAGATGAGGCAAAGTACGTTTGCCCTTCCTGGCAGTAGGCTGTAATCACAGGACAGATTTCTAGGCTGTTGGCATCCTTGGGGTTACAAGTTTGAAAAGAAAAAAATTGTACCATTGGAGTTCCAGTTTTTATTCTTAATTCCTTAAAAAAAAAAAAAACCTTCTTAGTGCCATATTTCGCTCTAAGTTAAGCTAGTCCTGGTTTAACTCTGTCTAGAGGGATCCCTGGGTGGCGCAGCGGTTTGGTGCCTGCCTTTGGCCCAGGGCGCGATCCTGGAGACCCGGGATCGAATCCCACATCGGGCTCCCGGTGCACGGAGCCTGCTTCTCCCTCTGCCTGTGTCTCTGCCTCTCTCTCTCTCTCTGTGACTATAATACATAAATAAAAATTAAAAAAAAATTAACTCTGTCTAGAGACAAACTGTTATTATAGGGCCCCTGATGGATGTCTGCTTCTCGGATGGAATGGAGATCTCTGGAAGTGTCAGAAACTTGTTCCCCACGGGAGTTCCCAATACGACCTGCTAGGTCATCATTTCATTCTTTCGTTCCTTTCATGAGGGTCCTGGGCCGATCAGTCATCTCAATCCTGCCTTCCAACTCCAGAGGTTATTTATGCCGGACTTCTCTACTCTGAAGTTCAAAAACGTCTTGGCTGTGGCTAACCTCATTGTTGACCTCAGGCGCCATTCCGTGTCAGGCCTTTGAAGGGGGAAAAAGGAAAATTCTAAGCTTTGTCTGGTAGCCAGTCCTTAAGGTGGCCTCCAAGTCAGTCCCCAGTGATCCTCCTCGTAGTCACACACTTGTGTGGTCCCTTCCCACATTGTACCAGGGTTATTGTCGCTGTTGTTTGTGGTGAATGATACATAACGGGGCGGGGGCGCGGGTTGGGGGCAGGGAATCAGCTACCAAGTCGTGAGGTCACGTGGGCAGCCCAGGTTAGGCTCACATGCTGAAAAACCCAAGTCTCCAGCAACAGCCAGGGAAAAGCTGAGGCCTGACAACCACCTTGAGTGAGTTTCAAGTGACTCCTCCCCCAGTTGAGGCTTCAGATGAGGCTGCAGCCCTGACAGCTTGGCTCCAGTCTCATGACAGACCCTGAGCTGGGATCCACGGAGCTAAGCCATCCCCAGATCCCGACCTTCAGAAATTCTGGGATATAATACGCGTTTGCTGCTTTCTGGTGCTGGGTTTCAGCGTAATCTGGTAGCAACAGATAACTCTGTGCTTTGTTCCTGATCTTTTGAGTGGACGTAAATAGGGTCAAGAAGACGATTGCTGTAGGGAACAACCGTATATGCTGTGTGAGAGGACAAATCAATATTGGTCTACCTTGTGCCAGGCTCTGTTCTAGGTCCCCGGGCCCCCAAATTATTTGATAGTAGGAACCACCTGGGGTGCTGGTTTAACTTACAGATTTCTAGGCCCCTTCCTCCGGTTTGGGGTGGGAACCAAGGAATCAGTATGTTTCACTAGCACCCCAGATAATTCTATCACCAGGCAAGCCTGAGAAATATTTGCAAGAAAGGGTTAGAAAATGAGGGAGCCCTAGCCCCTCTTCAGGTGACGGTGCGAGAGGGGAAGCAAATTGGTTGGTTAAGATCTCACTGGAGCAAGACAGGGAAAGACTGACAGAGCAACAGAAACATTCGGCATTTAGCGGAGGCTGCTAAGCCCCCGGCCCGCACCAGACACTTGGCCTGTTTCACCGTATTGGGTCCTCACGACAGCCTTGTGCAGGGGGAGCTCTGGCCACCTGTAGCTTACGAACGGGAGGCTCCACTTTGGTTCCAGGCCGTCCGGGCACATGGCAAGGGGGGGAGGGGGCAGGGGCCTTCACACGCCAGGCCCCTAACCGACGGGCTCCATCCCAGGATGTAGGAGGCTCAGCCACGAGAGAGGCCTGTGACATCTCTGCAAACAGGAGAAGGTGCTCAGGGACGGAGATGGGCCTCGGAAGACAGAGCGGGAGGTGCTGGAACCCGGCGGTGACTTCCCAATAGAAGCTCAGCTCACTTGTAAGTGAAGGAAGGGAGCTCCAGAGAGTGGAGGCCACCTGCCTGAGGCCGATCTGGCCACGAAGCGTGGGGATCCAGCACCCAGCGGGCCCCCCTCCTTTGTGGACACTGGGAGGTCAAAGTGCGATGGGCCTTGGGTGCCTTGCTGACGAGCACGGAGCTGTTCTATAGCCCCTTTGAGCCATTTCAGCGAACAGCTCAGTGACATCGCGGGCACCCAATTCAGGGCGTTTTCGTCATCTCCCACGGAACCTCTGGATCCGCTGAACATAACTTTCCATTCCTCCTCCTCCTCCCTACCCTCCTCCATTCACTCTCTGACTCGATGGATTCGCCTATTCTAGGTTCCTCATAGACCTGGATTCATGGAGTATTTGTCTGTGTCTGACTTATTTCACTTAACGTGCTGTTTTCAAGATCAGCCATATGGTAGCACGAGTCGGGGCTGAGTTCCTTTTTATCTCCCATTTTTTTTTAATTGTGGTGAAATACACAAAATATTTACTATCTTAACCGTTTGGAAATGTGCATGTCAGCGACCTAAGCGCAGCCACATTCTTGTGCAACCCCCCCCACCCCTTCCAGGACTCTTCCTCTGGCAAAGCTGACACCTGGACCCGCACACGGCACCTCCCCCTCCCTCAGCCTCCAGCACCATCCGCTTTCTCTAGGATTTGGACTCTGCAGGGTCCCTGCTGTCAGTGGACTCACACAGCATTTGCCTTTTTGTGACCGGCTTACTTCACTTCCCGTGATGTCCTCCCGTTTCATCCCTGTTGCATCCTCTGTCATAATTTCCATAATTTGGAGGCTGATGGTATCCCAGTGTGTGTACACATCCCGCTGTGCTGATCCGTCCACCTAGTGACGCGTCCTGGGCCGGCGCCCACCTCTTGGCTATTGTGAATGATGCGGCTCTGCCCGTAGGTGCCCCAGGAGTCCCTTGACACGCTGCCTTCCTTCCACGACTCCGGCTCTATATCCAGGGAGGAAGCTGCTGAGCCTGTGAGAATTCTAGTTTTTAAGGAACTGTCCTACCGCTTTCCACAGCGGCTCCATCATTTTCCATTCCCACCTTCAGTGAGCGCCCCGGGGTTCCCGTTTCTCTGCGTCCTCACCAACGCGTAGCTCCCTCACTCCATCATTCTTTAGCGATGACAAATACTGTCAGGTGTGTATCTAGCACATTTTATTTATTTATTTATTTATTTATTTATTTATTTATTTATTTATTTATCTATTTATCTATTTTTATTTATTTATTTATTTATCTATTTATTTATTTATTTTTAAATCTGTTGATCAGTTGATGGACATTTGGGTTGTTTCCAGGTTTTGGCTATTGGGAATAAAACTGGCCGGAACACTGACGGACTGGGATCCGGGTTCCTGTTTTGTTTCTGAAAGTGAGATGACCGGATGGCAGGGTAATATTATATTTGACTTCTTGAGAAATCCAGACTTTTGAGGGAGATCTGTGCTCTGTGAAGTTGGCTCTGGCCTCCGCAGCCTTCTCAACAGATACGAGGGCGGGGTGGCTCCTGCCTCCTGCAGCGCCCACGCGGCCCCCTCCCCTCGCAGCCCCTTTCCCCTAGAGGTGGGCGCTGCCCAAACGGAGCTGACCCTGGGGTGCTCCGTGGACCCTGGGGTGCCCCGGGGTGCCCCGGGCTTGGCCAAGGCGGTGAGGTCTGGGTTCATCCCAGGTGTCCCGCGAGGGCGGGGGCGGGGGGGCCCTCCGCCGCCCTCTGATGCGCGCGGCCCGCCCCCTCCGCCAGGTGAGCCGCACTGTCCGGTTGCCCGGGGCGGGCACTGCGGGAGGGAGCTACGCCTCCGGGGATGGCTCAGCCCCGCCCCCCGCCCGCGGCCGCCGCTCGGAGCCTGAGCCCCGGCCCCGCTCCCTCCGCCGCGTCCTCCGCATCCCGGGGCTCCCGGGTCCCAGCCGCGCGCGGGCCCAGCGACCCCAGTGAGCCCGGGGGGGGGGCCTGGGCGCCCCCAGGGCACCGGGGGGCGGGGATCGCTGAGCGGGGGGGCGGGGGGAGACGAGGACGCAGCGGGGGCTGGTCCCTGCGCCCCGGGAGCCGCCTGGGTCCCCGCACCGCCGACACCGACCCGGAGCGCGGCCGCTGCAGGTGCAGGTGCAGGTGCAGGTGCAGGTGCAGGTACGGGGCGCCCGGGGGGATGCTCGCCCCCGTCGGGCTCCTCGGCAGGCACTAGCTTTCGCGCCCATTCCCCAGGGAGGCGGGGTACCCACCCCGGGAGTGCCCCCCCCCGGCCCGGGGACTGGGCTTCCCCCTGCAGATGCCAGAAAGCCGGAGGGAGCGCAGGACGGGCCTCCGCGGGGCTGGGTCTCCCAGCGCCCCCTGCCCACCCCCCCAAGAAGTTTTTATCACCATTTGCTTTTAAAAGCTGACTTGGAGCCTTCCAGGTAGGTGCCCCGGGGCACACGGGGCCTGCGGGGAGGGAGGGGGGCCCAGCAGGATGGCAGCTGGACCGGCCTGGACCCCAAGACGTGCCCCCCCACCCTTCAGGGGTGCAGTCTCACCCTGACGGGGCACCGGGGAGGGACTGGGAAGGGAACCGTGAGATCAGTGGAGGTGAGGCGGGCGGTGGCCTTGTAGGGGCTCAGAGGGGCTTTAACCCCAGTGTCCCCCCAAGACAGGCTGTGGATACCTCCCTGCCGAGGAGTGTGGGCAGCAGGTCTCCCCCCACAAACCCCTCCCCGGGGCCGGGGCCTCTTAGGTCTCAGCAACTTGGTGTGATGCTTGCAGGCTCTGGGAGGCACCGGGACTGCAAGGGGAGGGGGGTTCCTCTTGGTTTTCTGGCCCCCAGCAGGGCAGTGAACCCCCACCCCCGCCCCCCATATGAGCTGCGGTGGAGGCATCTGGGGCAGGATCCCCCCCTTCCCCGTGGCCGCGGAGGTCTGAACCCTGGGCAGGAATTCTCTGCAGCCCCGGGGGTAACGCCCTCCCTTCCCCGGAGCTCGGGAGCTCGCTGCACAGATGTTACTGATCTGCTGCCTGGAGGATGTTGAAACTCGGAGCGGTTAAGCTGTTTACCCGGGGCAGGCTCCGGAGCCCCCGACTAAGCCACTCAGGGGCTCGGGGGCTGTGGCTTCAGCCCCGCAGCCTCTGCCTGGGGACAGGCCTTGGTCAACGCCGCCTGGCTCCTGGGATCGCAGCAGACGTGCATGTGGGGACACGAAAGCCAGTGAGGCGCGGGAAGGGACGCTGCGGGGTAGCCTCTGGGATTCTGGAGGGTTCTGCGAGAGGAAGGAGACCAGCTGGGGGGCGGGGGGAGAGACAGGGCTGTCTCCTACAGGGCTGATGATATTCAGAATAATTTCTTTCTTTCTTTTTTTAAAGATTTTATTTATTTATTCACGAGAGAGGCAGAGACATAGGCAGAGACCCAGGTAGAGGGAGAAGCAGGCTCCATGCGGGGAACCCGACGTGGGACTTGATCCAGGGACCCCGGGGTCACGCCCTGGGCCCAAGGCAGGCGCCAAACCGCTGAGCCCCCCAGGGATCCCAGAATAATTTCTTTTAAGCCACAGAACTGGACCGTTTCACAAAGACCGGAGTTCACACTGGTGGGAGGGGGGAGCGTTTGGAGCCGGTCACTTTCCTTCCCTTCAGCGCCCCCCCCCCCCAACTCGGGTCCTTTAGCAAAATCGCGGCCACACGTCAGATCTTCAGTGGAGACGAGACAAGCTGAGCCGGAGCCGGTTGTCTCTACTGCAGTCCAGCCTGCCCCGAGGAGCGGCTCTGTGGTTTTTATCCATTTGTCTTCTCTCCCCGCCTCCTGGGTCCCCCCCATCGCTCTGTTCGTCGTGAGCGCGGGGCTAGCGGGTGGGCTTGGGGTACAGGACGGCTTTCAATTTGGCCGCTCCCTTGTGTGTGTCTCGAAGGCGTAGGATGGAGCTCAGGCCCCGAGCCCCGAGGACAGCGGACGCGTCCTGACCCAGTGGAGAGGGCGGCGACCCCAGCCTCCCCGACGTCGCCCCGGGAGCCACCGGCCCGATGGAGGTCGCCGCGGGGCTTGCCCAGGAGTCGGCCCCCAACGCGTCCGCCTACTTCCCCTCTGTGCCTGCGCCCCACGGGGCCCACGCCGCGTCCTTCCCATTCAACTTCAGCTACGGCGACTACGACCTGCCCTCGGGTGAAGAGGAGGACGTGACCAACTCCCGGACCTTCTTCGCCGCCAAGATCGTCATCGGCGTGGCCCTCGTGGCCATCATGTTGGTGTGCGGCGTTGGCAACCTGGTCTTCATCGCCGCCCTGGCCCGCCACAGGAAGCTGCGGAACCTGACCAACCTGCTCATCGCCAACCTGGCCGTCTCTGACTTCCTGGTGGCCGTGGTCTGCTGCCCCTTTGAGATGGACTACTACGTGGTGCGCCAGCTGTCCTGGGAGCACGGCCACGTCACGTGCGCCTCCGTCAACTACCTGCGCACGGTCTCGCTCTATGTCTCCACCAACGCCCTGCTGGCCATCGCCATCGACAGGTGAGTCCGGGGACGCAGGGACCACAGAGAAAGGGCCCCGGGTCGACCCCTTCCTTTACTGCAGGTGTGGACGGACGGGCGACCTCTGTCCTCTGCGGTCGCGGATGCCTGCGGGGGGGACCTTGGCCCGTTGGCCGACCACTAAGGAGACTTCTGGTTTTCCAGCCGTGGGCGGGCAGGGGCAGTGGCCGAGCTCCCCGGAGCCGAGCGGGGGGGACAGCTTCCGATCCCTGGGCGACGGCCGCTCCTGGACGGCCTGCTCGGGGCCTGGGGGCAAATAGGTTCGAGGACACGCGGAGGGACAAGTCTCACTTCCAGGCAGGTGCCTTTCGAGTCAGCTTGCCCGAGGAAGATTTTCTCAAAACACAAGCACCTCTCCCCTAACCTCCCCCACGTCCGCGCCAGTTGATTTTAAAATAAGACGGGTGATTTGTTTTGAAGAAAAAAAAGAAAAAGAGAAAGAAAAAGAAAGGAAAGAATTTCTTCACATGCTCTTACCGGTTCTTTCCGTCGGGGCACGTTTGCCCTCCCCAGAGGTTCGCGTGGGCGCTCGGAGGGCCCGGTCTGGCCTCGTGCCTGAAGCCGTCAGAGCACACTGCACACCTGTGTTCGGCGGTGTCGGGCCTTTCCACTCAGGACGAGCTCCTGTGCTAAGGAGCCCGGCGGGGGGGTCCCCGGGCAGTGTGTGCAGGCCCCTCTGCCGAAGCTCTCTTCCTGGCGCCGCCGCCGGGGTCAGGGCCCCGTGTCCTCGGGCCTGCACGGCCCGTCCCTGCCCCTTCGCCCCGAGAGCCCGCAGCACAGCCGCCCCCCAGGTTCGTGGCCTCAGGGCTCCCGCGGAGGCTCCCCCCTCCCTGCCCCCCACAGCCAGGCCGCCCCGGGGCAGCGGTCCGGGACCAGCGCAGCAGATAGAACCTATTTTCTGAGGCCAAAGGCAGAACAAGCCGAGATAGCGCGACCTGGAAACAGGCCACTGCCCAGGCCCCGGGGGCGTCCCCCAGGAGGAGCCCGGCTGCCAAGCCTTAAAGGCTGGGGCCGCAGCCTCCTCTCTCGGGGCACGAACGTCAGGGACTTGGCCTCAAGGGCACGAAGGTGCTGCGTGCGAGGGGTCGTGCCTGCAGGGCCCTCCATGGGGTCCGGGCGCCCTGGGCTGCTGCCGCGGCTGACCCGGGCGGCTCAGAAAGGGGACGGCCGAGCACAGCCTCTGTCCCCAGGTCCCGCTCCGGGCTGGGAGGGAGGGGCTCCTGCGACCTTGTCTCCGACTTCCTGAAGGTGGGAGCTCAGAGCAGAAGAGCGTCCTCTCCTGAAGTGTCACCTCCTGCACAGGGGGCGCCCCAGCCACGGGCGTGGGCTGGCCTGGCACCTGCTGGGCGGCGGTGCCTGGTCCCCGGGCACAGCCCGTCACTGCGCTGCGGGTGTCCCACGAGGTGGGTGGTGGGGGCTCCCAGGGGGGCGGACGCCGGCGCCGGTCAGGGGACGCTGGCTCACCCTGACTGTGCAAGGGCCACTATCGGTGCCAGGCGTCAACCCCGGTCTGCAGGATCACGCTGTTTAGACGCGGCGGCAACATCCACTGCACAGCAGGCCTGTCTCGTTGGGCCCAGCAGGGTGGGGATGCGGGGCCTGAGCCCCGACATTGAAAACGGCGCTGTGGCCACCACAGGCCGCCTCCCCGAGGCCCTGGCCAACCAGCCGGCTGCTCGGCTGCACCTGTTGGTGCCTTTGCTTCAGATGACTTGCGTGTGTTTGTGCCACCTCCTCCCGGGGTCGTGGTGCAGGGCCTACAGGGCCTGCTTGACTTTGTCGGGCCTCGTGTGCTGTTCAGGATTGGATCGGGGCTTTTTCAGGTTCTGTGTTGTTAGTTTTTAAAACATTTTATTTATTTATTCATGAGAGAGACACAGAGAGAGAGAGGCAGAGACAGGCAGAGGGAGAACAGGCTCCATGCAGGGAGCCCGACGTGGGACTCGATCCCGGGTCCCCAGGATCACGCCCGGGCTGCAGGCGACACTAACCGCTGAGCCACCCGGGCTGCCCCTGGGGGCAACTGATATTTTTGTCTCGATGTCACGGATGACGCTTCCGTTATAGGAGGCCTGGAGCTTTGTTCAGCGAAACCGCAGTGGTAGTGCCTATGCGGGCAGGGTTCGAGCCCCGCTGCGGCGCCTGCTAGCGCCAGGGCCTCCCGTCAGCTACCTTCCCCGGCCTCAGGCTCTCCTGTGTACGGTGAGAATAATAAGAAAGCCCGTGTGCTGGGGTGTCCTGAGGATTCGAGGAGGTAAGACGTGTAGTTGTTCGGAACCAGGCGTAGACCAGAGTCAACAACAAGTAAGCAGCGGGTCTTAGGGGCCCCTGGGGCTCAGCGGCGTGACCCCGAGGTCCCGGGATCGAGTCCCGCGTCGGGCTCCCTGCATGGAGCATGCGTCTCCCTCTGCCTGGGTCCCTGCCTCTCTCTCTCTCTCTCTGTATCTCTCAGGAATCAATAAATACAAAGCAAAACGAAATAGCGGATAATTCTCAAATTAACCCTTACAGCAGCAACAACAAAACAGACCCAGGTAAAGTGATGACCGTTTTCGATTGGCCAAGCTCTTCGAGGTGGCTGTTCCTGTGATGTGAGGTCAGACAAGCTCTGGTGCAGGGTGTGCAAGACACGCAGCTATGGAGACAGAGCAGAGCAGAACTATTTATGAACCAGGGTCCCTGGTGCTCCCAGACGTCTGTGCCGCCCAGAGGCTGTCTCCCTTTCTCCGCATTCATTTGATTTATGGGACCTGCTGCAGGGGCGTGACGGGGGGGTGGTATATCTCCACCGTCTTCACTGCAGCCTCGGGGGCTCCTGGATCTGCCCCTCAGCTAACGTCTCCTGCTCACAATCCACGCTAAACACTCATTCATGCAAACAGCATGTTTTTTTCTTTTTTAAAGATTTTATTTATTTGAGATTGAGAGAGCACAAGCAGGGGGAGCAGGAGAGGCAGAGGGAGCAGGGTCCCCATGCAGGGCTCCAACCCAGGACCCCGGAATCACGACCTGACCGGAAGGCAGACGCTCAAGCCCTGAGCCCCCCAGGCTCCCCGCAAACAGCGCGTCCTGAGTGCGAGCCCTGTGGACGGGACGGTGCGGGGTGGGGGGAGGAGCTCTTTGCCTTCGTGCAGCTTTTCCCCCCAGGAGTGGGGAGAGGGAACAGTCGGGCAAACAAGCCACAAACCAGAAGGCGATCTCAGCAAACGCTCTGAACCAAAAAAAAAAAAAAAAGACAAGCAGGAGAACACTGAACGTGATGCAGGATGGAAGCTGCTCCAGGCACGTCGTTGGGGAAAGTGTCCCCGGGGAACAGGCATTTGAAGGGAACTCTGGGAAAATTGAAAAAAAAAAAAAAAAGCAAGCAAGCAAGCAAGCCAGGCTTTGAAGGCTGGGACGACGCATTCCACACAAGGGAAATGATCAGTGCAAAGGCCCCGAGACGGCACCCACACGGGGCAGCAAGGCTCCATGGCCCGAGGGGAGAAGGAAGGCCGCCGCCGTGTCACTCGTGTCGCGGGCACAGCTCCCCTCTTGCTCAAAAGACCTCTAGGGACTACGGCTCGCATCCCTCCGTCTTTCCTCATGGTTATCGAGTCCCAGGCGGCGCCCCGGGCTCGGGCTGGGTAAGCACGTTCCGGCCCTGTTCTCCGAAAGCCGTTGCCATCTTTCTGGGTGGGAGCTTCGCGACGGCCCCTTACGTCCCCATTCATCCAGGGCCGAGCGCCTGCTGCGACTGAGGCTTGACTACAATCCTGGGTGCCCAGGATTCCCGGGGAAGTGGAAGCTACAGAAGAAGTAAGACTGGATCCCCGCCCTCGAGGAGCTTGCCGTCGGGGCGGGGGTGCAGATGGTGGGACGAACCCTGAGTTAACAGAACCCACAGTAAGGGCTGTGTTTTAAATGAAATTTGCAGAAGGATGACGTCATTGCATACCAGGGAGGCTTCACGGAGGTTCACCCATCGGCGAACTCACGGGGGACGTCGGTGCTTCCCGAGGCTGCTCGGCTGCTCAGGCCCCCGCTGGCCCCGCGCAGCCGGGAGACTGGGGCTCAGCAGATGGGCCGACATCCCGCCTGGATTCTGGGTGAAGAGGGGGGCGCCCCCGGCGCCCCACGCGCTCTGGGGTACGTGGATGGCACATGGAGGCCAGTGCAGCTGTGTCTACACCCGACGGGAAACCCAGACCTTGGGGCGCAGAGCCCAGGGATGTTCCTTTTCAGCTCCCTGCTCCAGCAGGTCCGACTCCCTGTACCTTGATTCCCAGACCTTCTGGAATAGGACCCTGCTGCTTCCCATCTCCGCTCTGCTTATGTTCCTTGCCCCGGAGGGTCCACACACCTCCCCAGGGGACCTCGTCTTGTAAACCCCGCCCCTACCCCCCGTGGAAAACCTTTCCCGTCCTTTACTGATTGTCAAGCCGCACCCCGTCCTCCTGCCCTCCTGGAACCCTCCAGAACGCCGGCATCCTTTTCTCCCCTTCCTCTGCAGCGCAGCTGGTTTCCACCCCCCGATGTTCCAAGGTGTCGGGCAACTGGCAGCTCCTTAGGTGCATCCCTTGGCCTGTACCCCCCTGTCCCCCCGTGTCCCGTCATCATGGCTTCGTCGGTCACTCTCACGTGGTCCCTCCTTAGCGGTCATCTACTCTGAAGGAATCATTAACTCCTTGTCCCTTCCAGGGGGGACGTAGACTCTGCATTCCGAGGCACGTGTGAAGTGGGGGTGCAGAGCCCTGCAAGAGTGGGAGCAGTAGGGACGCTGGGGGGGCTCAGCGGTGGAGCATCCGCCCTTGGCCCAGGGCCTGACACCAGATTCCCGGGATCCAGTCCCGCATCGGGCTCCCTGCATGGGGCCTGCTTCTCCTCCCTCGGCCCAGGTCTCTGCCTCTCTCTCTCTCTCTCTCTCTCTCTTTGTGTGTCTTGTGAATAAATAAATAAAATCTTAAAAAAAAAAATAACAAAAAAAGAATGGAAGCAGTAAAGGAGCCCAAGCAGACTCTGACGGCGTCGTACGGGTTCCCCAAGTGACGCGTCTAACGGGCGCCCACAGCTCTCGGAGGCAGGCGAGGCAGGTGCTCTCCCCCGTCGCCCGGGGCGCGTGCAGCCAGGGGGCCCGGAGGAAGGACGCACGTTCCCGCAGTTCGAGGCAAAGCCGGGATCAGAGCCCTGGTCCTCTGACGCCTAGGTCGGCGCAGAAAAGAGTACTCCGGGGGGTGCCGTGGGGGAGGAAGGAACAGCAGCAGATCGGGACCACTCGTATTGCAAACGGGTGGAGGTGCAGACGTGGCCTTTGGCAGGACGGTGGGTCGGTAGAACGTGGGGGGACGGCAAAGGGGAGGGGGTGGTGAGAGCGAAGGCACTGAGCTCATAGTAGGCCTTAGGGGTCGGCGACTTGGGGCACCGCGGCCTTCTGGGGCCCGGGCCTGCGCATGGACAGAGGCGCTGCCGACACCCGGCATCGTTCCCCTTCCCCTCTCGGCGCTCGGACACCGGCGGGAGGGCAGGGACTGTCGCGGGGCCAGAGCAAGCCCAAGGGCCGGGTGCACCGACGGTGGCCCCGTCCCACCCCGTCCGCCGTCTCTCCAGACAGCAGGAGTCTCACTCCAGTGAACTCTCCGAAGGACACGCAACGGAGTCGGCTGCCTGCGTTGGGGGGAGAAGGGCGCAAACAGCAGGAATATAATCGGGCAAAACAAAACAAAAAAAACACAGAAAAACAAAAAAAGGAATGAGCTTCCTCTTCCAATCAAAATCCCAAGAACGTTGACCTCCAAGGGGTTGGTTTCAAAGGCAACAGAGTCGCTCTGGCTTTCCTTCAGGCTTCTCACGCCTGCTCTTGGCTCTACCTGGGACAGGCCGGGGACACGCGAGAATGAGTATTTCCAGCGTCGTCTGGCCATTCCCTCCCCTTCCCTCCCCATCTGTCCCCTTCTCCAACTTGTACCCCCTGCCAGACGTGGCAGGTCTTCCAGGAAACCAGAGCTCTCTGCGCTCTCTCCCGGGAAGGCGGCTTTCATACCACACAGATGACTCACATCCCCCCCAAAGTGCTCTCTCTTCATTCCTGGACCACTGTGCTAGCAGCCGTGTGGGTTTTTTTTTCTTTTCTTTTTTTTTGGAAAGAACAAAAGCAATATCTTTTACCGCCTGCTGCTTTGTGGCTAAAAAAAAAAAAAAAATTATGTATATTCCTGATTGATTTTTCACATCGACCGTGAGACAGGGTTAAACGTTTTCGATCAAGCGTCCTGTGTGGTGTGTGACCTTGAGAGAGTCACTCCTCTGTCTCCAGGCTCCGTTTTTACCCCTGAAAAACAAGGTACGTGGTCACATGCTCTTCCCTTCACCTTCGCATAAAGAGCAGTATTTCTTTTTTTTTTTTAATTTTTTTTTAAATTTATTTATGATAATCATCAGATAGAGAGAGAGAGAGGCAGAGACACAGGCAGAGGGAGAAGCAGGCTCCATGCACCGGGAGCCCGATGTGGGATTCGATCCCGGGTCTCCAGGATCGCGCCCTGGGCCAAAGGCAGGCGCCAAACCGCTGCGCCACCCAGGGATCCCAAAGAGCAGTATTTCTAATGACGCGGAATGAGGGCGGAACTTGGCCCACTGCTTCCACTGGAAAGGGCAAGCTCCCCCCGACAGCTTTCTGGAATTATCAGGCCCTCTCGGCTCTTCATGGTGAGGTAATTAGGATGAATGGCCCTGGAATCCGGAAGGACCTGGGAACAGAGCCCGCCAGAAACCAACGGGAGGCATTACTACTACATTTAGTAATAGTCACCATTTACTGAGCATCTATCACATTTGAAAGTGTGTCAAAAACTGCGTACACGCGACAGGTAGGGAAACCGAGATTCGGGGACATTAAACAAAGCCTGCCTGAGGCTGCGACAGCTCCTAAGGGGTGGAGCCGGGGTTTAGAACCTACTTTTCTTGAGAGCCCACGAGGCCGTTTCTCCGTTGGGTCGCACCTTCTCGAGATGGTAGCCCCGTCTCCAGGATTGTCCTTGTTCTAGTGTTGCCCCAACAGTATCATGACCCACGACGTCCCCCTCACGGCGGTTGGCCCTCTTTCTGTTCTCGTCCTAGATACCTGGCCATTGTCCACCCGCTGAGACCCAGGATGAAGTATCAAACGGCCACGGGCTTGATCGCCCTGGTGTGGTTGGTGTCCATCCTCATCGCCATCCCTTCCGCCTACTTCACAACCGAGACGGTCCTCGTCATTGTCAAGAGCCAGGAGAAGATCTTCTGCGGCCAGATCTGGCCGGTGGACCAGCAGATCTACTACAAGTCCTACTTCCTCTTCATCTTCGGCATCGAGTTCGTGGGCCCGGTGGTCACCATGACCCTGTGCTACGCCAGGATCTCCCGGGAGCTGTGGTTCAAGGCGGTGCCGGGCGTCCAGACCGAGCAGATCCGGAAGCGGCTGCGCTGCCGCAGGAAGACGGTGCTGGTGCTCATGTGCGTCCTCACGGCCTACGTGCTGTGCTGGGCGCCCTTCTACGGCTTCACCATCGTGCGCGACTTCTTCCCCGCCGTGTTCGTCAAGGAGAAGCACTACCTCACGGCCTTCTACGTCGTCGAGTGCATCGCCATGAGCAACAGCATGATCAACACCCTGTGCTTCGTGACCGTCAAGAACAACACCATCAAGTACTTCAAGAAGATCATGCTGCTCCATTGGAAGGCTTCTTACAGTGCCAGCAAGTCCAGCGCCGACCTGGATCTGAAGACCACAGGCGTGCCTGCCACCGAAGAGGTGGACTGTGTCAGACTGAAGTGACCCGCTGGGCCTCGCAACGTTTAAACAAAGACAGACCTTTGGGACCCTGACCAGTGTACGGAAGATACAGCGTCAAGCAAGAAGCCTTGGGTGGCTGCCGGGGGCAGAGTGGATGGACAACCCACCAGGCACTGATGTAGCCCATCTCTAGGACTGTCCTTCGGCTCGAGTTCTCTCTTAACATTTGGGGGCATTGGAGCATGAATAGGACACGGGCTCCTCGTTCTTTCCTCAACCCTTCTAGTCTCATCTCTGGTCCTGTCGCTGTGAGGAGCCTCAGGTGCATGCACATGGACACCCCAATACACATGGCCAAGTTCTGTCCAAATCTGCTCCGTGGCTACCCCTCTGGCTTACGGCTGTGCCCATACACGGTGAGGCTCATCATCAGGGGAAGCCACGCAGACCCTGGAAGCCATTTGGTCAAGGTACTAAGGGGTTCTGGGTGTCTTGACGTGCTCCAGGGAGGGCCTCGGCTCAGGCCGAGTATATCCTCTGGTCTCCAGGGCAGACCTCTGAGAGCCTGTGGGGCTCAGGGCAGGAGCTCGGGTTTTCTGGGGGTAAGGATGCTTCTGCCCCTCAGTTATTCTGACTTGGACCAATTAGGCTTCCCCTCAAGTCCTGCTCTTGAATCCACACCTGGAAGCATAGACTCTTTGAAAGTAGGCACAGCCCCTCATGGTGTGGCCGTCAGCCACGTTCCACGTCCACCAGCTCTCCCCCTCGTTGTTACGGTTTGAGGGCAAGAGGAGTCCGTCACCAGTGCCCGAAGCCCATCACGGCTGTTAATCCTTTGGATTAAGACTTGCTTCTCTCCCCTTGGGACAGATCACCTGCCATGTTTCTACTCCTCCGTGTAAGTGGAGCCTTGCGATCCGGGGGCAGGTGGTGAAGGTTGGTGGGACAGCCCTGGGCGTCCAGGAAAGACGGGGACATACCAGCGGGTGAAGGCGACCCCGTGGGATTCAATGCCTCCACGGGCTCGTCAAGAGCTCATCCTACTTTCTAACGCGCCCTCATTGTGTAGTGTTTCCAATTTTGGAATTTGGACTTTTGGGACCAGAAGATCTGATCCAGCCTTGGCTCTGCCACCTGTGCGACCCTTGGGAGAGCTTCCCAAAGGGGACAAGGCTAAGGCCTGTGAGAGCTCCTGATGAGGTGGTTGTGAAGAGCCGAGGAGCCGGTAGGTGGGTAACCAAAGGAGAGGACCGATGACTGTATAGTGTGCCCGACCAGGAAAAACTTGCCATCCTGGCTTCTGCATCTGGGAACCTTACCGTCTCCCCTTGTCATTACTCTTCGTGCACATTATCCCTTTACCTCTCGTGGCCGCGCTAACGTGTCACGTCCCAACAACACGCTGGTACCGCGAGGCAGAGACGTCTGGTGGTGAAGATGCAACAGGGAGTGGCAGCGTGTCTCCCGCCGGAAGATGAGCTCTGGGTTTTAGGAATCTCAGAATGAGACTGTCTGCAATCATGGACGCGTTGACCACGTTCCTGCTCCCGGCCAGCGTGCGCCTGGGCAATGTGACATTTGCTTCTCGATCTTTCTTTAGTTTCCTAAGTGTGTATAGCTAAAGAGTAGATGTGTCCTTTCCCTCTCAAAGAATCCTAGAGCAGCACATTTCAAAGGGTATTTAACTGACACTCGTACGGCGTTTCCCTCCAAATAGAGTCAACTCTTAATTTTTGGCAGCAAACCTCATTTTTTTTTCCCAATAGTTACTTTATTTCCCTGGAAGACACGTTCAAAGATCCATGTCTTCCCACTCACCATCCAGCAGACCGTTCTACGCTGCCATCGGAAAACTCTCAGAGAATAAAAACTAATTAAGACATGAGCCCAGGGATCCCTGGGAGGCGCAGCGGCTTGGCGTCTGCCTTTGGCCCAGGGCGCGATCCTGGAGACCCGGGATCGAATCCCACGTCGGGCTCCTGGTGCATGGAGCCTGCTTCTCCCTCTGCCTGTGTCTCTGCCTCTCTCTCTCTCTCTGTGACTATCATAAATAAATAAAAATTAAAAAAAAAAAAAAAGAAGACATGAGCCCAAACCCGACACGTCCCGGAGGGCGGTACTTAGTCCTTGTAAGATGACATATTCCGTTCTAGACTCGGGAGAGGTAGCTTCGGACCACACAATAGTAATGGGACATAGTTGGCTGTTGTCCCGTTCGCCTCTCCCATTAGAAATGCTAAGCGAGAGTCGACTATGGCCCAGGAGCTCCTCACACGTGGCAGCCGAGCGGCTTTGCTTTTCGGCCTAGAACGTGTCCGCTTTGCACTCGTTTAAGTGTCTGTGATGTTCCTACTTGTTGCGTCTGCTTGCGATTTTCCACAGTGAATAAGTGTCGTGTTGTGATCAAGTGAAATAAAAAAAAAAAAAAAAAACCCAGCCAGTGCCGATCTAAGCGTGGAGCGTAGCGTGCCTGTAATTTCCACGTCTTCCCCCTCGTCTGGGTCACGGCGTGGAGCTGCCTCCCGCCAGCGCCGGGCAGAGGCGGCGGCCACGGTCGCAGCAGTTGTGAGAACGGCGCTGCCCGGGCCCCTCCTGCCCTCGCGCTTCTCCGTCCTCCGCAGATCTCACGGTTTAGATCTTCCTCCTCTGAGGCGGCTCTGGTAGGACCATCAGTGCCTTTTCAGCATCTAGATGCCAAGACGTGAAATCTGAGGACCCGCTTACGCCGTCACGCGGCCTACGGCGAGCCCTTGGCACGGGCTTCCCGTCCACACGCGCAAAACGATCCAGGAGGTGGCCCCGGGGTCCCACAGCACCCGCAGCCTGGTGGCTGGCCCCGCGGACCCGGCCTCCCCAACCCTGGGGCTGAGCCCACCAAGGGGCCCCGGCGCTGAGCCGCCCTCCGCTGTCCTCCAGGCGCTCCCACGCGCACCCGGCCTGCGCCGTGTCCTGCGTGGAAGCCGAAGCCAGGGCTTTGGCAAAATTGAACCGTTCCCTTAACTAGAGCCAAAGAGGAGGGCAGGTGCACAGCAAAGCTGCTGGGCGTTTTGCCGAATGGTCACACGTTGGAGAAATGACTTCCTAAATCCAGGACACGGCAACAGGGCAGTGGGCGGTGTCCCCGGAGCCCTCCAGCGCGGCACCTGCCCCCCCTTAGGGAAAGGGCGCTGAGGAGTGTGGGGCGCGGCCACAAAATCCTAACTAGGACTCTGGTTTCTTGAAACATCGGAGACGCTTCGGGCCGCACGCACAGCCCGAGTCCAGCTCTCCTCCCCGGGACCCAGCCTGTTAAACCCGCGGGGTGCTTTCCACGGTGGGGAACCCGACGCCCCGGGTGAGAGGTTCGGCGCCCAGGGCCCCTAGCTCTCCCGGGGTTTTCCTGCCGCAGCCTTGGGGGCTGCCCTTTTCGGGGGGAAGCATCTTCCCTGAGAACTCTCGGGTTGACCTTCAGCTCGGCCAGGCCGCCCCTGGGGACCCTTCCCGCCCCGCAGAGTCCACTTAGCTCTTGTTCCCGGACTCAGCACAGAGGTCAGGAGGTTTCATCCCTTGCCCTGTCATCTGGCGGAGGGTGGGAGGGGGTGGCCCGAAGCCCACCTCCTGCCCCGTGGTGAGGACGGGGCACGGGCCTGGGAGCCACCGGACACGAGGAAGGTCGCTTGCACCTGCCCCTGTAGACCGGACCTGGGTGTTGACTGGGGACGGGGGTGGCCTGGGGGGCTTCTCACACCAGGAGGGGACTGTCGTCCCTGCAACAGGTAAGCAGGACCCTGAAGGACGCGGGGTGGGGGAGAGCGGCGGCTCATGGGACAGGCCCTGGGTGGGGGGAGAGGCCCTGCAGGGTGTGAGGCGGGTGGGCGCAGGTCAGTGGGACTCCATCAGCACCTCCCGGGCTCCTCCCATGAAGGTGCCTCCACAGGGGCTGTGGCTCCTCCACCCGCCCTAGCCTGCGGGGTCCCTCCACCCTCTGCGGGGTCCCTCCAAACCCATCCCCCACCAGCTCTGGCCTACGGGGTCCCTCTACCCTCTGCGGGGTCCCTCCATCCTTTGCATCTCCACCCTCTGTGGGGTCCCTCCACCCCCATCCCAACCAGCCCCAGCCTGTGGGGTCCCTTACCCTCTGCGGGGTCCCTCCACTGTCATCCCTCAGGCAGATTCCTCTGAGAAGCCCGAGAGGTCTGTCTTTATAACATGGAGATTCCAGATTCTTTTGCACAATTACTTAACAAACAGCATCCTAGGCTGTGATGTTACAAAAAGGAACGACCCAATTCTAGCTCTTGTCCCCTAATGATCTGAATTTAGGAGCTAGGACGTTTTGGTTGTTGGGAAGCACAAGGAAAAATCCTATAAAAGCAGCATTGCACATTCACTTCTCAAGGTGACTGCTTTGCTCTCTTTTCGTTGGTCATTCTCTGTCGCTTCATCGTTTTGTTGCTGCTTTCGCTTTCCTCACTTTAATTTTGTTGCTCTTTTCATATCTTCTTGAGTTGAATATATGCGTGTTTTTAATTATTTTTATGTCACTTTAAGGGAGTGAGTTTCCTTTGGATAGAGAAAGGAAACATTATAAATTTAAACATTTTATTAATTTATTAGACATTAAAACATTTTATTAAAAACATTTAATTTTATTTATTAGAGAGGGAGAGTGAGTATGAACGGGGAGAGGGGCAGAGGGAGAAGCAGACTCCGCGCGGAGCAGACCGCGTGACTCTGGGAGGACCGAGGACCCCGGGATCATGACCTGAGCCGAAGGCAGATGCTTGACCGACTGAGCCACCCAGGCGTCCCCCGGACAGAGCTTTACTCCTGGTTTGATATATAGAACATCTCTAGCTCTGAAATACATCTTTTTATTTAATCGTATTTGATATATGTATCTCCTGGATCACGGTTTCCATATTCTCCTCACGTATTCAACATTTCCAGCATTTGTTGTTTTTTTTTTTCTTTCCGTGATATTTATTTATTTCGGAGTAGACTATTCATTTTTCTTTTGCAGGCTCTAGTCTCTTCTTTTTTTTCCCTTCCTTCCTTCCTTCCCACCCCCTTTCCCTTTGGCATGATTGTGTACAGTTTTTCTATTGCTTCTTTTCATTTTACTCACCTTTGGACGATACACATGACATTGCATCTGGTTCTAAAGTGAATATTTATGAAAATATCTTTCTTTCTATCTCTATCTATACACAGTTGACCCTTGAACAAAACGAGTTTGAACTGCGTGGTCTACTTCTAGGCAGGTTTTTTTGGGACAAATACAGTACTGTAAATGTATTCTCTCTTCCCTATCATTTTATAATAACATTTCCTTTTCTCTAGCTTACTTTATTATAAAAATACAATATATAATACATAGAGCAAACCAGCCATGTGTTAATTGACTGTCTATACTATTGATTAGGCTTCTAGTCTACAGTGCACTGTTAGTATTTAAGTTTTGGGGGAGTCAAAGGTTTTACTCAGATTCTTGAATGTGTGGGGAGAGGCAAGGGCAGGGTCAGTGCCCCTCCTCGTGGGGCTGGTCAAGGGCCAACTGTGTATGTTATTGCTGCTTATTTCATTAGATTTTATGATCCCGCATCTCCTTCACTGTACTTCCCCCGCAGTCTATGGCGTTTGTGTAGAAGAGTGCTATGGGGAGACTGATATGTTGGAAGGATCACTTTAGTTTTCTCTTGCTCACCAGGATTCTCTTTTTCCTTAGGATAAGAACCAAATAATTACTTCGGAGTAAAGACTGCATTTCGCAGGCTCCCTTGCTGTGAAAGATGATCCTGTGACCGAGAACCTACCAAGAAAACCTAAGAGGAAACATAGGAAATTATGGAGCTGACGTCACTAAAGAGAGAAACACCTTTCTCTTTGCCTTGCAAAATCCTGTAGCTTAGGACGCAGCAGCTTGGAGCTGGAGCCGGATGGTTCCAGCAGCCATCGTGGACGATGAAAAGAAGGTTTGCAGTGTAGGGATGGTCCACCAGGAAACCAGAAGAATACTGGGCCTATGGTAACTCTGAGTGTCCCCGGCCTGACGATCTCTACACTTCTCCTAAGTGAGATAAAAATAAACCTCCATCTGATTTAAGTCACTGTTTAGGGACTTCTCACTGGGCACCTATGGCTCAATATTGGCTCACGGGGACTGTATTTTGTCTTCTGCATAATATGCATCTTTTCTATTTTTTAAAATTTATTATTTTACTTTTGTATATTTTTTTTTATTGGAGTTCGAGTTGCCATGATATAGAATACCCATCTTTTCACGAAAGGTGACATTGCTGAACTGCATGGCCAAGACCTCAATATTCCCTCGCACGTTAGTACCTTAATAAAACTCTAATCTGAACAAATTCTAACCTCTACTGCATGTATTAGGATTTTTTTTTTAATTGGCCTCAAGGTGCATCTTCAATATCATAGGCAGGTTTTTCTCTTTATGGATAAGAATTATTTAAATGTTGTTTTTGGCTATTGTGATGTGGACTATAATAATAGACTGCACGATTGATTCTAGTTAATCAGGTATTTCTATATACTGTGTTAAGTAATTTATAGGTGTGATTTTATTAAAGCCTCATAACCCTACCAGGTGTGTGTAATATTGTTCCTGAGGGTCACTTGTCTAGTGAGTAGTCAGCCTGTCAGGCTGGTTTGATTTCAGAGCAGGAGGTTAGAAAGCTACACTACGGGGTCTGGTCTACCTTTGTATTTAAAGTGACAAGGATACCCCTGATTTATATCAAGATGGAACCACCCTGTCTGTTGTTTTCTTCATCCCCTCTATGTCTACTGGCACAGAGGACTGTTTGAGGACTAGGACTCGACCTTTTAGCTACATCGTAATGAGAATTCTATCTAAGCACGCAGAGTTTCTGAGTTTTTGCCCTTGTCCCCCAAAGCTAAAAGGCATTAGGCAGGGCGATGGATCCAATGGATCTGTCAGCTTCCATGCACTGCGAAGACCCCAAACTGGCCGCCAAGGTGGGAGTTCTGAGCCTATGGAGTGTACAGAAGTGAGGTCTCATGACTCTTTCAAATTTAGGGTCTCTGAAATGTTTATATCAGGGGGCTAAAATTAATAGATGGTTTGTTTGGAGTAGGCTGGCCAAGATCCCACGTAAGAGCAGTTCTCAGTGTAAGGCATTAACATGTATTCCTATAGCTCTTTGGCTGTTTTTATTTGGGAAATAGACTGACCAAAGTCTTCCATGAATTTCAAAGAAGAACATTTTTAAGCAGGAGTAAATAGTAAATAACCTAATGAGGAACATTTTTTTTTTTTTTTTAACAGCATTGAAAACCCATGGGACAAAGATAGGTCACTTCTTCCGGACATACATGGAAACTCAGAGAACCTTTGAATTAGAAGAGGGATCTGAATTTTTATGTGATCATTTTTGGAATTCACCAAGATAAAATGTCTAAAGACTCTTAAAATGGTAGTACGTGAAACAGACCAAACCTCATTTTAGATGCACCTTCAGATATTTAAAAGAACTTTTGAACCCTAGGGGCGGTCGGGTCTTCAGATGAATGTCCTCGGGAGCCAATCAGTGTATCCATAGCAACATATCACCAAACCAAGTAGGGACTCTACCCCCCAGTGACAAGTTAGAGTGCCGTGACATTATATTTGCTTAATGTAATTGTCATCATTACGTTGTCACAGTCCCAGGAACCTGTAAATTCTTTGCAACTTAGCAGACAGTCCCGACACCTCGTCCTCCTTCCAAGTATTGCTGGGGCTCCCCGAGGAAGGTCTAGGTTTCACAAGTCTCTTCTTGGTGTTTGCTCGTCTCCTCGGGGGGTCTCTTACAACCAGTCTGCACCAGCCGTTGCTGGAGTTGTGTGGGCTGTCCCTCCCCGGCATGCTGTCTGCCTTCCAAAGTCCCTCAACATGGGAGGGAGAGGAAACCTCCGTCCTCACTCTGAGACCAGGCTGCGTGCTTGTCCTTGGGAAGAATTCCCTCCTCTTGCTTGCATATGCTACTTCACTAATATTCCTGAAAGCCTGAGTATCTTCAGTCTTCAGTGAGACGGTAAGTCTCAGTAAGTAGCCCACCTAGGGCTCAGGACACCCAACATCACCTTCTATCCAGCACGAGGTAAAGAGCAGGTGCCCTAATGTGTGCTCTGGGTAATGTGATCTTCAGGTGAGTAAATACCTGGGCAGAGGTGTACACAAACATCTACTAAAACACCTATTTTTTAAGGATTTCTCATAATCCACATTTAGGGTGTGTCTGTTGTGGGAGGAAGACACAAAGATATATCAAATTACAGCATGAAAACCAAACTTAATGTTATTTTTTAAATTTTTTATTGAAGTTCGATTTGCCAATAGAAATTTGATGTTATTCTGGAGCAGTCAGCTATGGTGTCTTCTCCATGAGCAATGGACAAGAGTGGGTATTACATATGCTTATGTCTATCATACATATACTTTATATACATTATGTCTCATTTACTTTATATACTGTGGTAGGTTGAGTAATGGCCCCCAAAATATCGAGGTCTGAGTCCCAGGAACCTGTGAAATCTGGCTTATGTAACAAAAAGGACCTTGCCGATGTGATTAAATCAAGGCTCTTGAGCTAGAAGATGACCATCTTGGATTGTCCAGGGAGGCCCTAAATGCAATCACCAGTGTCCTTGTAACTGGGAAGCGGAGGGGGAAAAAGGTGATGTGACCTTGGAAGCCAAGGTTGGAGTGATGTGCTTTAAAGATGGAGAAGGAGTAAAGAAGCCAAGGCCACTAGAAGCTGAAAAAGTCAAGGAAATAAGTTCTCCCCTCGAGCCCCCAGAGGGAACCAGCCCGGCCAACACTTTGGCTTTAGCCCAGTAAAACTGAGCATTGGATTTCTGACCTCCAGAACTGTAAGGGGACACCAAACTCTCCTTAGGATTACTGCCTTGAGCCCACCCTGGAGATGTTAGGCCTCTACAGCCCTCAGTTCTGCTTCTAGAATCAGCTTGGGGAACTCCAGTGTCAGTTCTTGCTGCTTCTCAATTCCAGGCCCACGATTCTGGACTCCCTCTGCTGCTGGACTGCAGGCCCCTGCTGCCAGCCCTGCCCTGTCACGCTGAAGACGCCCGCCAAGTTTCCCCTGGTGGACATGACATTTTGGGGGCAGGAGATTATTGTTATTTGCGGAAAGATGAGATAGATGTTTGGATTTCTTTCCACTGACCTCGCCATACTGCTTACCTCAATGGAGATAATCCATAGGAGTTGACAGTCTAAATCCTCTTCTCAGAAGTTTCCTTCACGGTTTAAAGAAAACCCATCTCCTCTGCATCTTCACGGCTTGGAACAGCAAGAAGCCAGCTGGGAAAAGGCAGGCCAGCACTGCTGATCCCTTCTCCTTCCAAAGTCTCTCGGAGCCACCATCAAGAATCATTTTCCTAGAGAACTTAGCTCATTTGGAACTGAGATTGCTTCTGCCTTGGTGGGTCCCAGTGGAAGCATTTTATTCATGCAGATAATGAGCAGAGGCAGCCGCTGGCTTGTTTGCGCGCTTAGCTAATGGCAGTGCTGTGTTACTCCCCTTCCGTGCCTAAGGTCCTGCCAGAGGGAGAGGTCTCTGGGGCTCACCGAAGAAATGTCAAGAGCATGCTGTTCAGCCCAGATTCTGTTTGCAGCTACCCCCTCCAAGGCTTATGGGTGTAACAAAAAATCAATTTTCTTTGTTTTTTTTTGTACAAAGTTTTACCTTACTTTGCAGTTTGAAAATCCAGGGATTCTATAAACACAGTCATTGCAGTTGATATCATTGTTTTTACCATGTAATGTTCCTCATTCATTATTTATTTAACAAATACCTATTTAATGCTGACTATGCACTAGCACCATGCAGGGGTTGGGGGATTTAACGGTGAAGGAGATAAAACTCCAGCCCTTATGGGGCTTATAGTCTAGATCAAATAATCAAGCAAATAAGAGCACTTGCATAGAGATGTAATTTCTGACAGGGGTATTGCAAAAAATGGAGAGCAGAATAAATGGCCAGTACGTGACAATTCATGGGATGAGACAGAAAGGGATTGGAGGTGGTTTAGGTTGGGAGGTCAAGGATAGCTTGGCTTCTTGAAGACTTTGCTCTGCAAAGATCTGGCAAAGAGCTTTATCAGCAGAGGGACCAGCACGTCCAGAGGCCCTGACGTAGGAGCAAATTTGGTGAGATGAGAAACAGCAAGAGGCTAGCAGGGCTGGAATGAGTAGGAAAGAAATGACCAGAGTTGGCTTTGGTGAGGAAGCCTTACATCAGATCATCTAGCTCCTCATAACTGTGTGAGTTTTATCTTAAACGCGAGGGGAGTTTGCTAGAGAGTTTTGAGCAAGGAATTAATGGGACTTTAAATTAGGATTTCGAATCAACCACTCTGCCCATTGCACTGGACCAGGTTTGGAAGCCAGGAGACCAGCTGCAAAGCTATCACTTGCTCTACTTTCTGCAAGATTCCCATTCCAGAAAAATCCAGAATCCAGTGATTCTATTTTCACTTATGCTTCCACATTTGTAATCGCCAAGAAGACTCTTTTTGTTCTCCTTATACTCTATAGCATTCTTTTCTTGTTTCTGACATGAAATTCCTTCTCTTATATTTTAAAGGATATTACTTTGTGAAGTCTTATTTTCTCTGAATTGTCTCTATTACTAACAGGTGTTTATTTTATTTTATTTTTATTTATTATTATTTTTATGGCTTAGTGGTTAACAGCACAAATTCAAACCAGATTGCCTGGTTAAAAGCTTCCCCACTTCCTAGCTGAGTAAACTTGGGCAAGTTACTTAGCATCTTTATGCCTTAGATTCTTCATTTTTCAGTGGAGATAATAATAGTATTAACTCAAATGCTAGTTGTGAGGATTAAATGAGTAATTGCATAGAAAGTCCTTAGATCAGTGTCTCGCTCCTATATGGGCCCGATAAGGGTCAGCTCTTACTCTTTCTATGTGCTTTGGTTTACCTGTTACAGCAAATGTTTTCCTCACATTTCTGGAGATTCTTGCTTCTCTGTTCAAACTCAGGACACTGAACAGCCTCAGGAGACCTGGTTTGATCAAGTCGAGGAGATTTTCTTTGTGATTTCAACAGCCAAGGGCAAACAGCTCACCCTGGCCTCCAGCCTAAGAAAGCTTGGAAAGTTCTACTCCATGATTTCCCATGTTCTTACCCACGAGGCTGTCATCTGTCCTTGGGAGAGCAAGTCGAGTGTCTTTTTTTTCTTCCCTCACAGTAGACTAATACCTGAGGGAGGCACCTCATTCTACTTAGTCAGTTTTCATAAAGAGGATAATATTCCCCTGAATGTTTGAGTAACATAATAGGTATTTCCTCTCAGGAAGAAAATCCAACCAGACAATGTGTATAAGACAAAGCAATACGATGGCATACAGGGGATAAATTTGGGGGAAATGGAATCAGTGGTAACCCAACCAACACCAGGATCAAATAAAACACATTAGGAAGAGAAGAGGAGTGCTATAGCACGACTGGCCAGGGGTGGAGTGGAGGAGGAGAAATTATTCGGAAAGTTTTATCTGCTGAAGATTTTATAATTCTGGACTGTGGGTTTCCTAACCATGAAAGAGAAGTTCTTGTAATAGCATGTCTGGAAAGGCTTAACTCTTGATTTTGCTGTAATTCAGAACAATAGACACCTACAAGGCTTGGTGTCTTATCAATATCTACCTGCCAGCGCAAAACCCACTGAGGCATAGCCCTGGCCAAGAGCATCCCTGGTACGTTGACCAGCAAGAAACCAACTATCAAATGGATAGTGGGACATCTGAATACCCCAATGGCAAAGGATGAACCTCAAGTCCTATCTCTCTATAGAAACAAAAATTAAAAAAAAAATTAATTTCAGATGGATCCAAGACTTAAAAATATTAGCAAGAACTATAAGGATTCTAGAGGAAAACAGAATATCTCCAAAATCGTGGGGGGGGGGGGGGGGGGGGAAGAAACAGATTTATTAGGACAGACATGAAAACTATAACATAAAATAAAAATTTAATACATTCAATTCATCAAAATTAAATATTTCTACACATTTGAAGGCATCTTTAAGGAAATAAACAGGCAAGCCACAGCCTAAGAAAAAAATATTTGATATATATATATATATCTCAAATACACACACACACACACACACACACACACTGACCAGGGCTTGGATACAAAATATATAAAGGACTCCTAAAATTAACAATAGCATGACAAACAGCCCAATAAAAACTAGCAAAAGACTTGAACACATCATAAAAGAAAATATACAAGTGACTAAAAGGCACATGTAAAGGTTCTCAACATCGTTAGATATTAGGAAAATGTAAAACAAAACCAGATGATGCCAACTCCCCCCAACCAGAATGGCTAAGGTACAAATATTGGCGCTACTCTACATTAGCAAGCATGGGAGGAGGCTGCAGCTCTTGTACATTGCTAGTGGGAATGCGAATTGACACAATCCCCTCCCTGAAAATGCTGACTTCTGGGTCCTTCTCTGTAGCTTTCCAAAGAAATGATCCCTCTAAACACCTCCGTCGCCACATTCTGGACCACCAAGCAAGTAGAACACACAGGTGTATGTGAGCGTCGTGCCCCTGCCCTACCATATACGGGGGAAGGATGTCTTAGTTACTGTGTTTGCTAGAAAGATGTGAAGTTGCCATGAAAACATAACCAATCTAAAGCTGACTGTGACTGCACTGTCTTTCACCATTTACTCTTATTTTCTCCCCTTTCAAACTACACTGTGGTCTCTTTATTTCTGAGTCTCCAGAACCTAGTACTGTTCCCAGATTATAATGAGGCATAATAACTATAGGTTTGGTCACTTTCATGTGGAACCCACATAAATGGCAGGAAAGAAATTGGCAGAAATGTCACCTGTTTGTATTATTCATTAATTAAAAAATATATTTGGAGCTATTATTTCTTATTGAGTTATTATTATTATTTTTTCCCTTTTTTTCCTCCTCCTCAGATTTTTTATTTACATCCAAGTGAGTTAACTCACATTGACACTGCAACTGTAGCTAAAATTGACATCATGTTCTAAATAAGGGACTAGGCAATTCTTGTATGAAATATAAGTCTGGTATGAAAATTAAGTGCTTATCAATAACACTTCTAGGGAGCCATTTCCTTCCAAGGGGCCATTTGGTTTGCATTCTGGGGTCACTGCTGGGAAACTGAAGTCATAAAATTCATTTATTCCATGTGACTCGTATTACTTCAAGTTTCAGAGTTGGAAGGGACCCTAGAGACTACTTGGTCCAATTCCCCCCTTTTTCAATTGAGGAGATTAACCCCAGATGAAGACCACACAACTACTTGAGATTTGGGATACGAATCTGGTCTTGCAGCTTCTGGGTCATTGTTTTCCCTTTACCTCAAGTAGGTAAGAAGAGAAAACCTGGGGATGGATTATTTTGGTGGTGGTGGTGGGGGGTGGGGGACCAACTGTCAGCTTTGGGGGGAGTAGGTTTATTACAGACCTTTCCAGAAGCCCTGTTCCTCAAAAGTCAAGCTATGCATCTTCTTTCTTCCCGTGTGTGTTTTGGTCAAGTGGTGGGAAGGGGGTGCTGGATACTAAAGGATCTAGAGAGAATGAAGTTCAGCAACTTGTTTCACACAAGAGGAACCGAAACCAGAGGTTAAGCAACCTCTTCCTCCTCCTCCTCCTCCTCCTCCTCCTCCGCCTCCTCCTCCTCCTCCTCCTTCTTCTTCTTTTTTAAGCAACCATCTTCACCTTGCTTCTTAACGAGAGCTAATTCTGTTGAAGCTGATTTTGAATGCCGCACTTAATCATGATCTCTGGGCTATGTGCCTTATGGTCACGAGGCTCTCATTTCACTGATTGATAAGGCAGACAAATAGAGATGTGGTGCGCTGTGATGAGAATTCTGGCAGGAAATGAGAAGGCCATTACCACTTGCGGCTCTCCTCTTTCTCTCTCTGCAAGGCTTCTTTTGAAATCTTCTTGTGTCGCCTTCCCATCGAGTAATTTAGCAGGGCTTCATTTAAATTGTGCTCATCTGCATTAACTCTCATAATGAAGAAGTATATTCCCAACTGGACTGGAACAAAGCCTGTGGCTACTTTGTGCCTTCTGCACCGTGTCCATTCCCCGGGGGGCCTGAGATCATCATCAGTCAGACTAGGAGCAGAGGAAGGAGGCGACTGGCAGGAACAGGCCGTGGATTAAATGGAATAACATAATATGTGCCCTGAAGCCTAGCATGTATTCAACGTTTGTGAGCTCCTAGTACCGTTGCCCTGTTATCATGGAGCACGATACAGCAAGTCCTTTAACCAGTCTAATGAGTTGCTGTTTTAGTCTGTACTTTTGTTTTAAAATCTGAATATTGAATTTTATTTTATGTATTTATTTACTTATTTATTGAATATTGAATTTTAATTCCAAACAGTTATTTGATCATCTGTAGGAATGTCATAGGGGTAGAACCTTCTGGAACTGACATCAGAATGACTAAAATGAAAAGGCCCTTTTGATCACGCATCCTGACACACAACCCCCGAGGGTGGACAAGTAGGTAGTCAAGAGGCACCTGTATTGTCAACAAAACTAAAAGACAACCTACAGAATGGGAGAAGGTATTTGCAAATGACCTATCAGATAAAGGGCTAGTTTCCAAGATCTATAAAGAACTTATTAAACTCAACACCAAAGAAACAAACAATCCAATCATGAAATGGGCAAAAGACATGAAGAGAAATCTCACAGAGGAAGACGTGGACATGGCCAACATGCACATGAGGAAATGCTCCGCATCACTTGCCATCAGGGAAATACAAATCAAAACCACAGTGAGGTCCTACCTCACACCAGTGAGAATGGGGAACATTAACAAGGCAGGAAACCACACATGTTGGAGAGGATGTGGAGAAAGGGGAACCCTCCTGCACTGTGGGTGGGAATGTGACCTGGTGCAGCCACTCTGGAAAACTGTGGAGGTTCCTCAAAGAGTTAAAATAGACCTGCCCTACGACCCAGCAATTGCCCTGCTGGGGATTTACCCCAAAGATACAGATGCAATGAAACGTCGGGACACCTGCACCCCGGTGTTTCTAGCAGCAATGTCCACAATAGCCAAACTGTGGAAGGAGCCTCGGTGTCCATCGAAAGATGATGGATAAAGAAGCTGTGGTCTATGTATACAATGGAATATTGCTCAGCCATTAGAAACGACAAATACCCACCATTTGTTTCAACGTGGATGGAACTGGAGGGTATTATGCTGAGTGAAATAAGTCAATCGGAGAAGGACAAACAGTGTATGTTCTCATTCATTTGGGGAATATAAACAATAGTGAAAGGGAATATAAGGGCAGGGAGAAGAAATGTTGGGAAATATCAGAAAGGGAGACAGAACATGAAGACTCCTAACTCTGGGAAAGGAACTAGGGGTGGTGGAAGGGGAGGAGGGCGGGGGGTGGGGGGGGAATGGGTGACGAGCACTGAGGGGGGCACTTGACGGGATGAGCACTGGGTGTTATTCTGTATGTTGGTAAATTGAACACCAATAAAAAATAAGTTCATTATAAAAAAAAAAGAGGCACCTGTATTGTTCCCGACACATCCGACCTGGCCTGGGCTCTGCTATGCAGGTAGAGGGTCATTCACTGTACTGAGGCCCGCAGAAGTAGAACATCTAGCGGAGGAGCCATTCGGCCGTATTGCGGAGTTTGGGGAAGGCCTCTGATGGATTCAGGTGCTCAGCTGAGGACACAGCTTTCCAGAAAGTGATGTTCTCTCTGCACACAGCCTGTGAACCTTAGCCCGGCTTTAACCAGCAGGAGCGAACTAGTGAGCCAGACTCCCTGTCGATAGCTGGGGCAGAAAGGTCTCACCCTTGTTTCTCCTCAGGAGCTGGCCTGGGAAATTTTTGTCTAGGTGGAGACAATAGCTCTGGACATTTGCATGAATATGTTATTGAAAGGACACCTGGGTGGCTCAGTGGTTGAGCATCTGCCTTCGGCTCAGGGTGTGATCCTGGAGTCCTGGGATCGAGTCCCACATTGAGCTCCTTGCAGGAGTCTGTGCCTCTGCCTGTGCCTCGGCCTCTCTCTCTCTGTGCCTCTCAGGAATAAATAAATAAAATCTTTTTAAAAAATGTTATTGAAATGTGTGGGGTGAAGGGCAGATAATAGAGGAGACCAGACCTTCACTGGATCATTGGCATGTGTAGCTTAGGCCATTCTAGGTGCCTGGGGCCCCTTGCTCAGTGATTTTACTTCAGTCCTTACAATTTCAAGAATTCTCATGCTCTAGGTTGAGGCTTTTGCTACTGTGGCCCTTTTTATTATTTTTCAACAAAATCCCTTACCCAGATATAAAAGAACTGTGTGTGTGGGGTTTCCTCCCTATTAACAAAAATGCACCTTGATCCTTTCCAAGAGATCCCATTTTCCTTGTACAGTACAGATGAAATGAAGTAACACATATGCACTCATAATGTCTCATGCTCCCTTGGAGTCTCCCCTTGCCCATAAGGAACATTCTGGAAATTCTAGGATTGTTGACTTACTACTTTTCCTTTGACCACACTCCTCCTACTCTCCTTCTCTTCCTTTTATTCTTGCTCCCTCCTCTCCTCCCCATGATCATTTTTATTATTATGAGGATCCAGTTTCTTAGAGAACAGAAGAAGGGTTAGCTAGAGAACTTATAATGCAAATGAAAGAAAAAAGCCAATAAATCTAAGAATGAGGTGAAGTGCTAGAAAAGCCCAGTAGGGTAGGTACCAGAGTTTTAAGATGGGCACTGAGTATGGGAGACAAAACGTTCCTAGGGTGTATCTCCCATCTACATGGAAGATATTGAAGATGGAAGAGCTGAAGAGAGAGGGTCCTTAAGATGTTTGAGTCTGGGGCAGCCTGGGTGGCTCAGCGGTTTAGCACCTGCCTTCAGCCCAGGGCGTGATCCTGGAGTCCCGGGATCGAGTCCCATGTCAGGCTCCCTGAATGGAGCCTGCTTCTCCCTCTGCCTGTGTCTCTGCCTCTCTCTTTCTCTCTCTCTGTGTCTCTCATGAATGAATAAATAAAATCTTAAAAAAAAAAAAGATGCTTGAGTCTGGACTAAGAAGGTGGCTCCTGAGGGATGAAACAATATTTAACTTGAATTGCTTTTAATGACTATTTCATCATCTGTTTTTCTTTGAATTAGGTGGTAGTTTTGGACTTTGGTCCTCAGATTGGGAGGAATTATATTAATATTCTTCAAAAAACAAAAACATAGTGAACCCATCTCTGCACCAAGTGCAGAAACCTTGTTGGAAGAAAGAAGGGTGTCCTTCAATGAACACTCAGAAGTGTGGCCAGTGCCATTGTGTCCTGGCCTCACCTCCTGCCCTCAGAGCCTCTCGTCTTTGGGAGCTAGGAAAACAACACTGGAGTTGCCCTCACTGCTGCAGGGCCGCCCTGCTTCAAGGCTGCTGATGACACTTTGCTGAGTGCGCAGACGTACAGGCCCCGGCCAAGAACCAACGCGTGCCATCGTCAGCCTGCCCCTCCTCGCTCAACTCCTCTCCTGATGGTGCTCCAAAGACTGCAGGAATTAAAGTCTTCACTGAACCCAAAGGGCCAATTAGTCTAATAGAATGCAGGAAAAGAAAAATATCAAAGAACCTGGTAAAATTTCAGAATATGTTGAAAAAGCACAGTTTAACCGAAAAACAGCCACAAGGAAACCCACAACTGTAGTTGAATATTCCACACTTCACCCTTAGGAATAGATGGAACAAGTAAGCAAGGATATAGGATACTCAAACAAAAGCATCACTTATTTTTACCTAGTTAGTAATTATAGAAAAATCCCTCACAGGAACAGAATACACAGTCAGGTACACATTGGTCATACATCAAAATACACAATATTCACAGGAAACTTAGAAGGATCTTAATTATAAAAAGTATATTCTCTGAACAAGTTGAACATACCTGAAACATCCTTAAGTAATTGAAAATTAAATAATGCACTTTAGGTAACCCATGGATGAAAGAAGTCACAAAGGAAATTGGAAAATATTTTGCATTGAATGAAAATAAAAACACAGCAGTAAAAGCAGTGCTTAGAGGGAAACATATTAGCATTAAATGTTTATTTTGGAAAGAAAGGATCAAAAGTCTTAGATGGGTCATTTAAGCCTCCAGCTTAATAGATTAGTAAAAGAAGAGTAAATGTAATAATAACAGGAAATAATAAAAAGTAAGAATTAGTAAAAATTAAGAGCAGAGGTTAATAAAAACAGAAAGCAAAAATACAATAGAGGAAAATCAATGAAATAGTATCTTGTTGCTGTGAAAAGCCAGAAGAGTCACCCTGCCATTCTCGTGTGGACTGATTTGCACATATCCATCCTACGCAGACTTTGACGGATGTTTAATTTTGTTGCTGTTCCTCTTTCCGATGCTATTCCTGGGGGATCAGTCACACCCAGTGCAGCTAATTTAGTTGTTGGAAGGTTATAGCTTCCCTCTGTGTGCCAGTCCGTATCGGTGTCCCTCCACAGTACTGGCCAGGAGGAATCAATCAATCAATTCCTCTTGGAATTTGATTAAGATCAAATCTTAACCACTTGCCTGACCTGAGAGATGGTCCTGGGTGATCGTAGTTAGTGACTAGCTTTAGAAGTTACCAAACACCCAAACTTGGTTTTCAGAGACTTCCCTTTACAGGGATGATGTGTAAAACCTGCCTATTTTATACTCTTCAGACTTCCCAGAAGTCCAGGGAAGACCTTTGAGTCTCCTCTCCCCTCATCCCCAATTTGTTTTGGCTCCCAGGCTTACACGCGCCTCAGTAAGTGACATTACTAAATACCTGTTGTCTGCTGTAAGTAGGAGAACACCAACGTGCTTTCTCCTTCTTCTTCATCCCCCTCTTTTAATCTAACAGCAAGACCCGCGTCTCCCATTTCCAGTATAGATCTGGGATCTGTGTCTCCATTCCTATTGCCAGTGCTGTGGTCCAGTCCACCGTGATCTCTCCCCTGAGCTAGGACAATAACCTCCTCCGTGGACTTTTCACATCCCTCCTTGCCTTCTTCCAGTCTGTTTCCGTCACAGCAGCCAGAGTGGTCTCTTACATACACAAATCAGGTCATGATACTCTCCTCAAACCCCCCCTTGGTTATGCAATGCTCTTAAAAATACTTGAAACTTCTGATTAGGATCATCAAAGTCCTGAATGGTCTGACATTTACTCATATCACCAAAGTGATCTCAATCTGCTTTCTCTAGCCAACCGTGTGCATGTTCTCATTGGCCTTTTCTTCTCTTCCTGGAGCATGTTGAGTGATCTTCCAGGGATGTTGACAATCCCATTCTCTGCCAGGAACATGTTCTTGGCCACCACACCAGCTTCCTTGATAGTATCACCTTCCAGGGGAGTGTCCGCTCTTCCGGGGAGCGTTCCTGACCATTTTAAGTAAAGTTACCTTCACTCCCACCCTCAACACCACCCTGTCGTCTCACTTTGTGGGCCCCCTCCTCGCAGAGTTTATAAGTGCCACGACAGTGGAAGTTCACACCCATTTTGCCCGCCATTATGTATGTGACATCCAGCCAAGTATCTGGAAACCAGCAGTTGTTCAGTAGAGACTTCAGGGCCCTCGTGCCTACTGTCTCCTGTTTTGAAGAACTCTTCCCTCATCTTCATAGGTTCTGCTCCTTCTCGTGTGTCCCCCGGGCTCTGCTCACCAGTCCCCTCCTCAGAGAGGCCTTCGCCCTGTAAGCCTTCTCACTACACCCACCCATAGCTCTCTTTTCCTTAGTTAAGCCTTTGCTATCTTTATTCTTCCCACCTGATGTTACATGACATCATCTGTTGTTTATTTACTTGTTGATTGTCCATCTTCCCCTGGAGAATATGACTCCACAGAGGCAGGGGACTTTCCTTAGTGCTATTTCCCCAGCTCTGAAAATAGTGCCTAGAACACAGCAGATACTTCATAGATATTTACTGAGCAAATGATAGAGAAAGCCAGGCAAGGTCATGCTTAATATCATAGTGAAATGATTGTGAAGATTAAAAAATGAGCTGGCACTGAGGCCCAGTTAAACCTTAAGCATTTGGGATTTTAAGCCCTTGTCCTGGCTCCACCCTTGCGCGGTAAGATGAGCAGAGGAAATGATCCAGAGTATCGGCCTCCTTAATTCTTTCTAGGATCCAATGTATTTTCACTTCACTTTGGTGGCTTTGTGTGAGCTTTGCATTCATCTTTTAGCTGTTGGGAAGAAAAGGTAAAGTGAATGGAAGAATGAACATTTAAATGAATAAATGGGAACATTCTTAGTGGATGCTTGAAGGTGTGTGTCATTTTTCACTTGTAGAGTCATAAATGTCTTGCAAAGCATTATTGACATTCGAAACAAGAATCTCCCAAATCTGGTGCGTGACAGATCTATCTTATGTCTATAAGAAAAAAATATGTGTTTTAAAAAAGATACCTCTCCGAAAAACCCAGAGAGTGTTACCCATATTTATCTCAGGATGCCTTCTCCCATTCATAGAACCTAGATCATTTCAATGCATCCTAATCGATATTTTTCAGAAGGTCACTCACAGGGGATTCAATTTGAGTGCTTGTGCATTCATTGTGCCATTCATTGAGTCCTTACAGATATTCTGGGTTGATACTTGTCAAAACTGGAAGATTATTTTCAATAATCAAGGGGCGTATCTTAAATATGTTTATCTATTTTTCAAAAATTTTTCTGACTTGGGATCCCTGGGTGGCGCAGCGGTTTGGCGCCTTCCTTTGGCGATCCTGGAGACCAGGGATCGAATCCCACGTCGGGCTCCCGGTGCATGGAGCCTGCTTCTCCCTCCGCCTGTGTCTCTGCCTCTCTCTCTCTCTCTGTGACTATCATAAATAAAATAAAATAAAATTCTTTAAAAAAAATTTTTTTTCTGACTTAAAAAATGACAGGTTTCTGTGTAAATATATATCAAATGTGTATGTAAGAATATACATGGATATATACATATAGAGACACATATAGACCCACAAATCAATTGTAACAAAAATGCTGTAACGAGTCAACATGTTTTTGATTATGAAACTTGATTGTAAAACGTATATTCACCTGCTTGGTAAAGAACGGTCATAGGGAGGTGTGGCATTAGGTGTGTATAATCTTTTCTTAGAAAGACAAACTGTGTAAGTGCTTTGTTCTTTTATCTTGTGTGTACTTTGACCCATGATTATTTGGTACAAATTCTGAGTTATTTCCCTTAGTAGGAAATAACCAAGACCACACATTTGTAAGGTGTCTGGCCAAGGTCATGGATATAGCCTAGAGCCCTGAAACCAGTTTTCTTGGGGCAGCTCTCACTGGGGCATATGGAATTTGGGTGTACATCACGCCCTGGCCAGTGAGAAGCAACCTTTCAGTTCCCGAGCTGACGTGCCAAGACCTCTTCTCTCGCTAGGGGTGGGTTGGATGTGTAGACGTCAGGACCACAGGCTCCTTATGCTGTGTGGGTCATTCAGCACCACGCCCCGTCTTCCTGTCGTGAACAGCTCGGGTGGTGTGACCCTCCTGTCGTTGAGTGGCTGCTCACCAGCCTCAGAAGGAAACGCACTGACATGAGCAAAACCCTCAAGGGGAAGAAATGGGGAAACCGAAGGTGAGAAAGTAAGAAGGCTCCAGAACAGGAGCGCGTGTGATGCCGAATGCCTCTCGGAATTAATTGCTACTTTTGGTTCCTGAGAATCTTTCAAGAGGATAGAAACTGAGGGGGAAAAAAAAGGACGATAATGGAATTTGGAGGTTTTTTTTTTTAGCCTGAGGAAGCGAAGCTATAGGTGCCACTTAAATGACCAAGCACACTGGGTCAGGTTAAGATGCTGATTCTTCCCTGTCCCCCAAAGCCTGTAAAACAGGCTGTGGGGGCCCAAGTCCACAGGAAATATAAACCAGAACTTTTCCAACCTGGGGTTCCCAGCCAGGAGGTGCAACAGAATCACCTGGGATCCTCCTGCAGTGTACACGCACCTGGGCCCCCTCTCAGGCTTACGTCTTTGTAGGGTGGGCCGGAGAATCAGCATTTCAATCTGGACTCGCCATTGGGTTGGCCCTTCCCTCTTCCTTCTTCATCTTTCGGAGCGCCGGGTGCCTTGGAAAGATCTTCCCAGTCTCTGTGGCCCTAACCTCCCTCTGGGCCCGAGGCTCGCCTTCGGCAGGAAGGTGGCCTCCTGCGGACCTGCACGCGGTGCAGGATCTGGTTGGAAGGGGACAGGCGCGAGTTATTTGTGATCATTGGCCAGTTTTCCCGAAAGAATATAACAAATATATTCAAAGAAGCCATTATTCTGACTGTGGGGTTTTTTTTCCAGGTATACTTGAGTAGGCACTTTCTTTGCTTTACTGTGCTAATAAGTAACTCTTCGTATGTGCTAGAAAAAAATCGAAATGTTAAAGCGCATCTAACAGTGAAAGAATAAATAGAAACAAATCAAGCATAAGATAAAAAAGAAAGAAAGAAGAAAGAAAGAAAGAAGAAAGAAAGAAGAAAGAAAGAAAGAAAGAAAGAAAGAAAGAAAGAAAGAAAGAAAGAAAAAGAAAGGAAAGAAAAAGAAAAAGAAAAAGAAAGAGAAAAGGGAAGGGGACAGGTGGTTTTCTGAAAGGCCAGCAGAGGGAGCCGAGAAAGGCGCTCTCCTCTTGCCGCGTGTTTCTGTGGCTGCGGATGTGACAAACCAGAAAAAAATTAAACCAGGCTCCTAAGATCCTGAAATTTGGCAAGTGATGGTTCCTGGCATTTCAGCCCCGCTTTGCCATGCGGCACGGATGTAACGCGCTGGTGCCGATGTGGACGTCCCCGCTGCCCCATGACCCTTTCCGGGAGGGTGACAAAGAGCAGAACCAAACTGGACTCCGGATTACAAGACAAAAGACCAATACATTTCTCTTTGGATTTCTTTTTTTTTTTTTTCTAACTAAAAAATCCCGTTCCTTAGGGTGACGGTGTTATTCTTTCTGAGAGGGGCCCTATCGGAGGCCTGAGCAAGCTCCTCCGTTTGATCCTTACCCGGCTAATTACTTTAGATAAAATGAAGTGGATGCCATGCTGGGTCTGCAGATGAGTCAAATAGGTAATATATAAATGAAAAGGAGAATCAGCCACAGAATGGGAGGAAAAATACAAGAATTCAACCCAGTTTTACAATTGCAAAGAGAAATGGAGATACTTAAGGGGAAAAAAAACTAATTATAAAAGAAATGTGCTGATGAATAGAATCCTTTCAGGTCCTGAGCAAATGGAATAATAACAATAAGTCTGTACTAGTGGGAGAACTTGGGATTATTCCCTGGGTATTGGTGGGAGATGACGACCAGACCTGAAAGGAGCATAAGTATTACTTGAATCAGAGCCCCTATTCTTCAGATGGTGAATGAAATAGTGATTTTAGAGTGAATCGGGCTAAAAATAGCTATAGGACTTTTCTTTTTTCTTTTCTTTTCTTTTCTTTTTTCTTTTCTTTTCTTTTCTTTTCCTTTCCTTTCCTTTCCTTTCCTTTCCTTTCCTTTCCTTTCCTTTCCTTTTTTCCTTTCTTTCTTTCTTTCTTTCTTTCTTTCTTTCTTTCTTTCTTTCTTTTTCTTTTTCTTTTTCTTTCTTTCTTCTTTTTCTTTCTTTCCTCATTCATTCACTCAGAAACCTCTGCAATGGGTCAGCGTCAGCTTTTCTGGATTCCAGTAGGCAAACGCCAGCCTAGGAGCTCTCAGAGTTGCTCTAGCTGAAGGACACACTGGGGTTTGGGCCTGTAGCGCCCAGCCCAGCTGGCTCCGGACACTGCCCACTGCCTCTTCCAGAAAGATGGTTCTGAGAGGCAGCACCTCGTCAAGAGGCCAGAGCCCCCAGGTTCCTGGTAGCTTCCCGAGGTTGAAATATATGCCCCTTGACAGGTGCTCGGTGGCCTTCTCCTGTTCTTCTACAAGCGGGTGTCACCGGAGGCTGGCCTGCCCCTCGGGACACAGGTGCAGGTGCCTTCAACTCTCTCATAACCCGGCCTGTGGGAAGTGGCCCGTTGGTCCCGCGGGCCGACCAACCTTACCTGTCCTCTGAACATCCTCGGCCTTCTGTTTGTCTTCCTAGGTTGTCGGGGTCGCCCCATGTCAAAGGTGGAACATTAGCCGCTTTAGTTTCCACCACAACACGTGGCCACAACTCACACAGTGTGGATGAGGCTCCTGGCTGCAGACGGTCCCGCGGAAATGACCGAGGAGGTCCAGGTGATCGCAAACCCCAGCCCGTCCCTCTCAATCGTGCCATTTTTCTCTCTTCCTCCTCTCCGTTCTCCGCTGGATTCCCTGAGGAGGTCCGGCGGTTTCTCCGCTTATTTGCAGAGAATTTCACCTTTTTCTCTTGAGCCTTGGTTCTGGGCTTCATGGTGGCCTGTGCTGGTGGTGGCGGTGGCAGTGGCGGTGCTGGTGCTGGTGGCGGTGGTGGCCGCCTGGAGAGGAGTGGAGGTGAACTGTTCCCTGGGTTCTTTTCAAATTATTTTTCAAAAGGGAAGCGCGCCATTCTGAAGGCAAATTTTGGTGCAAACCGTTGGTTAATATTTTGCCAACATCACTGTGATGATTTTAACTCAATTACTGGTATCCTTGAAAGATAACCACTTCATGTGACTCAGTTAAGCTTGATTCACAGCCTTGATCTTGAGAAGTCCATGGAAATGGCTGGTTGGAGAAAGGAAGTTGAGACCTTTTAGTAGGAAAAACATGCCTATAAAGGTTTTCTTATTAAAGAAAAATTGTTCAATAATACTGATGAAAAGAAAAATCCAATCCATTCACATGGGCGCATGAGCATAATGAAATATATGGTCACTTCCTTTCGTCCCCCTCCTCTCCCACCTGCTTCCCCGAGGTCGCCACTTGTGACCATTTCTGCTTTTACTTCTTCTGATGGTTATAATCATAACTTCCCTGAATGAGCGGGATGACTAAGCTTTGAGCGTGGGGGCGGGCTGTGCGCCCCACAAGGCTTAACTTGAAACACGTGGGCAGGAAGTCACGTTAGAACCGCTCAAAATGCCAAAACAGGATGGGCCCTCTCCCCGCGGGCTGGGTCCCCAAATCCAGTGATCCTTAAGCCAGCGCCATCAGCATCATGTGGGGGCCCCGCAGAAATGCAGACTCTCCTGTGCACCCCGAGACTCACGGAGTCGGAGCCTTTGGGGGTAGAGCTCAGAAATTTGTTTGTTCTTTTCTCAGAAGTTCCCAGGCCTTTCTGATGCCCACTCGAGTTTAAGGAGCTCGGCTCTGAGTCACCCACAGAAAGCCCATCCCTCTTGCTGGGGCCTGGTTCAGGGCTGCGCGTGTGGCCCTGAGCCGGCTAAGGAGATGTGCTAGGAGGTTGGCCTGGAGGGCTTCCGGGAAAGAGCTCTTGCTCGCAGACAAGAGGCCTGGAAGAGGGGGGCCCTCCTCAGGCCTTGTGCTGGAGGTTTCCACGTCTCGCGGGGAGGCTGCAACTGCGCCGCCGTCTTGTGGTCCTGATGCCCTGAGCAGGGGACCCGGGAGACGGCAAGACTCTGCAGGCCTCCTGCCATCCCGGAGCTTCCCAGAGCCCGAAGCGAACCGGCCCCGAAGCATCCGACCCTGGACGGCGCGAGGGGGGAAGAGGGGACGGGACAGCGAGCCTCCGCCACCCCTACTCCGCAGGCATCGTTCGTTTTCCTGCCCGCCGGCCCGGCGCTGCCCCTGCCCCTGCCCCTGCCCCGGCCGCCCGTGTCTGGGCGTGTTCTGAGCCGGGCCCTTCTGGCCGGTGTCGAGCCTCCCCGCGACTCTGCCCGGCGCCGGTTCCGGAGAGGCCCGGGAGCCCTGGGCCTGCTGAGCCTCTGCTCTGCCCCCTTCTTCCGCGGGGGCCTGTGAGGCCCGAGAGGCCGCGGGGCTTGGGGAGGGCCGGAGGCCGGTTCGTGGGTTTGCTCGCTGGGACCGCCGGGCGGGCCCACTTCAGTAGAAGCGAGAGGAGAGGAGCGTGTGCAGGAGGCGGAGAGCCAGCCGGGAGGTCTCCTCTGCAAAGTCCGAGGGAGCCTGTGGGCCCCTGCTGAGGCCGCAGAGATTACTCCTGCCCCGAGCTGCTGTGGCTGCTCCCGGATCGCAGGTTGTTCAAGGTAGACGGGCCCGGGTGGTGAGGAAGCGGGGCCCGGGGAGCCCCGGCCTCAGGTCGCCTGCACCTCCCCTGGAGCTCGGCCCCACGTCCTTCCCTCCCCAGGAGTGACTCAGAAGACGCGGACTACGGGTCCTTCTGCTTGATGATTGTCTACGACCTAAGTGTCCACCGTCCAGCATATGACGACGGAGAACGCACACGCAGTGTCATTCCAACCCCCCACCACGCGACACAGTCTTGCAGCAGCACTTACTGTGGTGAGAAACCCCCGTAGGGCCCTAGGGCCGTCTCACAGAGGCATCCGTATTCTGTTTTTTTAGAGTTTTCCGACCTAGACTTCCTTCAACCTGATGTGGTTTTGCCACAGCTGCTGTTTCTCTTTACTCTCCGACCCCAGTTCGCCAAAACAGTACGTGCAATTCTCTCTTCTTAAACATCAGAATGAAAAAAATAAAATTTAAAAAAAAACGCGTCAGAATGTGACCTGCTGTTTGTCTACAGGTGTGTGGCTCGTGTGCATTCCTTGCTGCTTCTCCTACACTTGGGTGCGCGTCAATCGGCCTCGTGCTCCTCCCAGCAGGGAGCCCCCTTGAAGGGTGAGGCTGGGCAGGGGCGCCACGATCCGGCCTGAGGGTGGTGAGGCTTTGGCTGGTTCCAGAACTCAGTCGATTCGCTCTTTTTTTTTTTTTTTTTTTTTTTGGCTTCAGATTCTTCCTCTGCAAAAAACAGAGATTAATCACAGCCCCTGACAGGTTTGTGGTGCTGAGTCTTGACCGGGCTGCTGGTAGCAAGGCGGTGCTGTGTAAGTCAAACCAGAGGTCTGAGGCACGAACACGGCCGCTGTCGCCACCACCGAGAGAGGCCGCGGCCACTCGACCTTCAGTTTTTCACCTAAGAACCAGACGCGTATCCTTACAGTTTTTCTTGTCAAAATGTTTGTCATCTGCAATGTCCTCAGAGGACGATTTTGGTTTCTTTAAAAATGGGGGTGAAAATTTGAAGGCATATTTTAAAGCATTCTAAGTGCAGAGAGTTTTAGGATCCCCCCCCCCTCCCCACACACTTACTCCCATGTGATTTGACAGGTTTTATATTCTCTTTCCAAATCCAATTACTCAATTTTAACAGAAAAAGCTCTGTTTTTCTTTTTTCTTTGCACCCCTATTTCGTTGGTTTCAACGAATCAACTTCATCATACGATTAAAATATATGATTAGGGTAAGTACAGCTCGGATCACCCTGGCATGCCTTTGCTTGGGAACAGATCCAACCGAGAGAGTATGTGCAGTGCACTTGGTGGGAGTGGACGTGAATGATGTGCTGCCCGTCCTGAGCGCTCTGCAGACCTGGGCACCTGTCAAGGAATTTTGCAAAGACCTGGATAGACTTGGGAACTGCCAACGGACAAGTCCACTGGTGGAGACTCGTGTGTGCCAATCAAATGTGCTCCCTTCGAAGTGGTCCCCTGGACCTGGCTGCTCAGACTGTGGGGACCAGCTGCACGGGGTCATCAGGAGCATGTTAGAAATGCAGAAACTCAGGGTTCACTCCAGTCCTTCTGAGTCAGAATCTTCATTTTTTTAAAAAAATTATTTTATTTAAATTCAATTAACTAACATATAACATATTACTTATAAGTTACGGTTTCAGAGGTAGAGGTCAGGGATGACTCATCAGTCTTACATAAGCCCCAGTGCTCATCTCATCACGTGCCCTCCTCAGTACCGGTCACCTGTTTCCCCATCTCCCCCTGCCCCCCGCCCCTCCAGTAACTTTCAGTTTGTTTTCCATGATTAAGAGTCTCTTACGGTTTGTCTCCCTCTCTGATTTCATCTTGTTTTATTTTTTCCTCTCTTCCCCTGTGCTCTTCTGTTTTGTTTCTTAAATTCCACATACGAGTGAGACCATATGATTATTGTCTTTCTCTGACTGATTTATTTTATTTAGCATAAAATCCTCTTGCTTCTCCGCCTTTAGGCTAAGATCAAGTGTAATATTTGTTCTTACCAGAATCTCCATTTTAACAAGAACCCAAGTAATTCAAAATCACAGGGAAGTCTAGGAATCACTACTCTAGGGTCTGCTTTAGGGCTTCTGTTCTCACTTCATACACTCTCTGGGGGGAGCTCATCTACTTTTGAACCTGGTATGAAATAGGCATGTCATAAATATGTGATACCCTTGTTCTGAAAAAAAAAAATGAGAAAGGTTGTTTTGTTGGAAATTGCCTCTAGAGCCAGCTTATGGGCCACCCAAGAAAATAAGTTTTATAATCGTTGTATGAGTTTCTGCTTGCTACTGTAATAAATCACTATAATCTCAGTGGCTTAAAACAACACGGATTGACTCTTAGATGGTAGTGGAGGTCAGAACTCCGAAATTGGTCTCACTGGGCTGAAGTCAAGGTGTCTGCAGGGTGAGCTCCCTCTGAAGGTTCTGAGGGGACATCTATCTTCTTCTTCCAGTTTCAATTTTTTAAATTTTTTTTTTAAGATTTATTTATTCATGGAGACAGAGAGAGAGAGAGAGAGGCAGAGACTCAGGCAGAGGGAGAAGCAGGCTCCATGCAGGGAGCCCGACGTGGGATTCGATCCCGGGTCTCCAGGATCATGCCCTGGGCTGATGGTGGTGCTAAACCTCTGAGCCCCCCGGGATGCCCCTTCTTCCAGTTTCTAGAGGTCATCTGCATTCTTTGGCTCATGGCCTCTCTCTCTCTCTCTTTCTTTCTTTTTCTTTTAAGATTTTATATATTTATGAGAGAGAGGGGGAGAGAGAGCAGAGGGAGAGGGACAAATAGACTTTGTGCTGAGTGCTGAGCCCCACATGGGGCTCGATCTCAGGACCCCCAGATCATGACTTGAGCTGAAACCAAGAGTCAGACGCTTAATGGACTGAGCCACCCAGGTGCCCCTCATTAGCCCCTTTCTCACCTTGTTCCATAATCACATCAATCCCCCCCTGCTTCCTTCTTATAAGGGCCTTATGGTTACACTGGACCCACCTGGACAATCCAAGACGGTGTCCTCATCTCAAGATCTTTGACCCAATCACATCCGCAAAATCCCTTTACCCATTCTCATGTTCTGTGGATTTAGCATGTGAACATCTTTAGGGGTCATTAGTCAGCCTTTTTACAACCTTGTTGTCAACTATTGCCTAGAGGAAATTTAGCATTATTATTATTGCTATTTAACAATGGCTGCTGTTGTCCGGGACCTTCCCATACATGGAGCCCAACCTTTACAAGTCTAGCCCACAGTCGGTATCATCAACTTGTCCTTGTAGATGAGAAGGGTTCAGAAATCACAGTGAGATGGAGCAGGGGTTGCTCTCGTGAATCCAGGTCTACCGAGCACCTCTTGGCCCCTGGCTCATGTCACCAACATAAGCACCTGATGTATTTCCAAACTGAGCACGTGAGATGTCAAACAGCCCAGGTTTGTCCAGTTACCTGTTATGTCTATTGGTCTAAAGTTCACGCTTATTTTAAGAAGGAGTCTTTAAATGTAATGCAGCGACCAAGGTGATGGTTTTGGTGAAAAACCCTTGCAACTTCCTGCTCACTATCAGCTGACTGATCAGGACTCATTTCTAGAAATCACACACCCAGACAGGGAGGGTCCCCACCTTAAAAATCACAGGAGCCAGGCAGAAATGTTGCCTGGTGGCAGGAGGTGGTTTGAGAGATGCCATTTTGATGAGATTCTATGATAAAGTGCAGCTCAAACTTTTGGTGGAGCAGAGGAGTGAAGCTGGGTCAGAACAGAGCTTGTAGACGTGGAAATATTTCAAATAGTTTTCCTAAAAAAAAAAATAATAATAATAACAACTCTTCTCCTTGCCCTGGAAGTGTTGCTATGGGCAGAGATCAAATTCCCCTCGGTTCTGTGGCCATAATCACTTTGTTACTGGAATCAACTGGAAGAGCACCTTGTTGCCGCAGAAGGACCAGTGGGTGCTTTCGGCATTTCCCCCACCTTCCACATTCAAAGGTTCTCTAGTGAGGTGGGCAAAACCTATGTGGTTTTAGAAGGTGTAGGCTATTGTCAGATACACCCCCAGCCCCTGCCAGATGTTTTGGAAGATCTGAAGGTGATCTTAATGGACTCCTCTGCTCGGCCAGTGTGATCTTTCTGAGCAGAAATACATTTTTATGGAAATCCAGCTATGCTCATGGGTGTGACTGAATGCAGAAATGCTTAAGACACCCTCAGACTCCAAAGCCTTATTCTTTTTTCCCTCATTCTTCCCCCCAGGGTCTGGAACCACACATGAAGCTTCCTGATAGCGACTTTAATACCAGCGTTATGTTAACCGACAGTTACGTTTCAGACCACAGTGCGTGCAAGTCTTAATTGCACCGGCTGCTTAGAATTTAATAAACAAAGCGTTTCTTGAACCACAGGTACAGCGACAGGTAAAGCACGGCGACTCCTTTTGTGAAACATTTCCTCTTTTTACCGGAAGAACTGACCGTCGGAGATCAATTCCTTGCTTTATCCTGAATTTTATACTTTATTTCAAGAGTTCTGGGGCGTATTTTCTGACCATTAAGATTTGCAACAACTCTTGGGCAAAATACAGATTTCTAACTCGGCCCTTCAGTGAGTGAGTATCTCACTGGCCCACGCCTCGGTTTTCTTCTCCGTAAAATGGATGAACGATATTCGCCCTATTGACACGAGGGGGAAAATGTATTCGTAGCATACGGTCCACGGGAGGACAGGGGAGACCACTCACAGGGTGACCGCAGTGTCTGTCACCAGAAGAAGCCCCGAGAGGGCAGGTAACTGGCCCCAAGGAGCGTTGGTGGTCTGGGGGTCGTGTCGTCGGCTGTGGAACCAAAGAGCCCTGGAAGGAGGGTCCTCAGAGCCCCTGATTGTGGATGACACAATCACAGTGTAGGGCACTGGGGCCATGGGCTGCTGCATTTGACCCTTTGGCTTCTCCTCATGAATGTGAAGGACTGGGGGGGTGGGGAATGGCACCAAAGCATTCGCTGGGAGAACAGTTCTGCACCATTATGCTCTGGGGCCGTCTGGGGAAAGGACACTAGATTTTCTAAGGCCCCCACCACAGGAATCTGTGCATGGACTCTTTATGCGGCTGACAAAGGCCCAACAAGCCACAGTAGGGGTTAATGCAGGGCCTCTTGTGGCAAAATGAGGTTTCTAGACTGGCTGCTCCGTGGGGGCGACACACCTGGCCTCAGGTTGAGCCGGACTCCGAGTGGCCAAGTCTGCATACCCGTGTGTGGTGTGTAACTTCCCAGAGACCCCGGATGCAAAGTTGAACCCCCCGAGACCCCAGGAGCCGTGAAGGCTCAGCCTACACGCGGTAAGAGCCCAGACAGGATGCGTGCGGCTTCCAGGCCTCTACCCGGGGAAGCGTTAGGAGATGAAGGATAGGGGAGGCCCAGATAGGGTGGCCACCAGCTTTTTTGATGGACGAGAAATGGAGGAGCACCTAAGTCTGAAACCAGGGGAGAATATGGACAGTCTAAAAGGGAAAGCAGCTCCGCAGGGTCACATGAGTGCCATCTGTCTGGGCGCGTGGCCTGGTTGGTCTGCACAGGGCTTGTGCTCAAGGCCAGGAGGCCGCATCTGGGCTCGAGAGCCTGCAGGGCAGCCCCCTCCGCACGGCACTGTGGCTGCAGGTTAACAGCAAGGCAAGGCTCGGTGGGGCCCAGGTGAGGAAGGAGGGCGTGGGTCGTTCCGAGGACAGGCCTTCCAGCGGGCGCAGCTCACCGGGCCTCTCGGGCAGCTACTCCAGGACCAGCTCCAAACAGAAAGCCAGTGGGCTTCCCCGAATCCCTGAGGGGCCTGCGGAAAATTATAGGAGTGAGCTACATTTATTGGGCACCTGCTAGTGGCGGTTTGTAGTCGTCGGGACCGGTGTACGGGGGGTAGATCTAAACCTGGAGCCGTTACTGTACAGAGTGTGACCTTCCAGAACCTGGTCAAGGAGGAAGGTGGGCAACAAGGGCCCCCTTCTAGCCCTAGGCTCCCGTCTAGGGATCAGCGAGCAAGCCCCCACCCGCTCCTGGTTCCCAGGGCTTGGAGGGGAAGAAAGCGCCACTGCAGCTTGACCCCATCAACATATTTTGGGGTCTGTCGTGGGCGGGGTGCTTCGGGACTTGCGGAAGGGCCCGTCACAGATGAGACTCCCCTGCCTTAGGGAGACCCGTGGGCCCTTGAACGTGAGGATCTGAGGGATGGGGGATGGACGAAGCTGTTCCCTGGTCCTCTTGGTCGGGTCGTGATGCAGGTTGCTGTGACCTGCCGTCCCCCTGAGCGCGGGGACGGGGCGGAGACAGGCACACCCCTGCCTGTAGTCTGGGAGGGACGCAACCTGAACGTATTCATGTGCTTTGGGTGATTTGACTAGTACCCTCTCTGGTCCCTGGCGTCCCCTGTGGTGGGGGGATGGAGACTCCCCGCTCTGCACAGAGCCCATTTCCCCCTGGAGATGGATCATCGGGCTCACTCTGGAGGAAGCGAGAGGCCCTGGCTGGTTGGGCAAGGGCACTTCCAACGCTGGCACATGGGTCAGGTGGGGCAAAGACTCTCGCTCTCTAATCCAGGTCCAAGGGAGCTATGCCCTTGATGGATGAGCTGCTGGGGTCGAAGAGCAGAGCTGTGAGCTGGGCAGGACTGTCCCTTGGGCGACCTGAGGGCCACTCTGCACAGCCACGAGGGGCAGCTGCCTCCTTCCAGGGGGAGGTTGAGACTCTTCCGGCCTTAACTTCCCACCGCGCTGGGGCCCCCAGTTCTCCAGGCTGTGGGTTGCTGACCTTCCTCCCAAATTCCCTAAACACCAACACGGAATTCCGACTGCTTGACATCTGAGCCTATAAGGTTGGCTTCTCCTGGGCACAGCCCCTCTCCTGCGGGCCCCAGGATAAAGGAGAAAGATACCGGGCAGCCACCTGGCTGGGTCTGGTCACCCTGGGCTCGCTTCCACCCCTGGCGAGGCTGTGGCACTCACCCTTCCTCGGGCTGGAGGGTCTAACACGGATCTTCACCTGCCTCAGCCTCACTCCCCTGAGACCTTTACTCGAATGTCGCGTATCCCTCAGGAAGCTTCACCTGGGGCCGGTCCCAGCTGCAGTCCGCCCCTCCTGGAACTTACTGCTTCTCTTACTTCCCAGGACACACTGACTTTTTTCTCCGCAGCACTCACCACCCACTAGCTTGTCACACTTGTTTCACTTACGTTATTGTCTCTTCTCACCAGAATAATCTTCACAAAATGAGATATTCCCATCCCTCTTGCTTCTGGCCACATCCTCTGCACCTAGGGCAGTGCCTGGTACACAGAAGGGAGCATTTGGTATCTGTTGAGTGAATACGTGGCAGGAAGCAGAGTGGGCCTCCGACAACCAACCTTATGAAACTATTGTTGTTTGCAGGTCAAATGTGGGCAAGTATCAGCAACTTCGTGTGGTTCAACCAACTATGTCAGCTGTGACTGGCCTGAGGGAGGTGTTATGTGGGGAAGTGTTTCCCTCTGATTTGCTGTGTGTGCTCTGATTCACAGAGTTCAGATTCTGCTTATGATCTCATGGTTATATGTTTCGTGTTTCAATAGACAGTTAGAGCGTGGCCGGTGACAGTGGCAGTCTTGGCCTTCAGGACCAGAGAGATTTCTTTTCTCTTTTCTTTTCTTTTTTCTTTTCATTTTTCTTTTCTTTTCTTTTCTTTTCTTTTCTTTTCTTTTCTTTTCTTTTCTTCTTTTCTTTTCTTTTTTCTTTTCTTTTTTCTTTCTTTTCTTTTCTTCTTTCCTTTCCTTTTCTTTCTTTTCTTTTCTTTTCTTTTCTTTTCTTTTCTTTTTTTCCCCTTTCTTTTCTTTTCTTTCCTCTCTTTTTCTTTTGCTATGGGAGGAAGTAAAGGTTAATAGACTATAAACTGTGACCAGACATCAGAACCAACACCACTAGGGGCCTTGGCAGAGATGAGATCGGTAACGAGGCTTGTCCACCTCACTGCTCAGGTCCCAGAGGATACAACACAGAGAGTGAGTCCTAATGTAAACTATGGACTTCGGTTAGTGATGACGTATTCATATTGGCTCATCAGTGACAACAAACATACCACACTAATGCAAGATGTTAATAACGGGGGAAATGCAGACTAAGAGGGGAAATGGAGAATAAGAGGGGAAACGGAGATAAGAAGAGAAATGGAGATAAGAGGGGAAATGGAGATAAGAGGGGAAGTGGAGAATAAGAAGGGAAATGCAGAGTTAATAAAAGGGGAAATGCAGAATAAGGAGGGAAAAGCAGACTAAGGAGAAATGGAGAATAAGAGGGGGAAATGCAGAGTGGCTGTGTTGAGGAGGGAGGTGGCCTGTGGGAACTCTGCTTTCCATTCAATTTTTCTGTAGATCTAAAAGTGCTTAAAAAAATAAAGTGTGTTGATTAAAAAAAAATGAGTGCTGTACTGAAATTGTCAGGGTAAGCTCATTAAGATGTAGTTTTTAAGGCATTTGTTTTTTTTTCCATTTATTTTTGAAAGGTTTTATTTAAATTCCAGTTAGTTAACACACTGTGTAGTGTTAGTTTCAGACATACAACCTAGTGACTCAACACTTCTGTACAACACCCGGTGCTCACCACAAGAGCATTTCTTTTTAGAAGAGCGTCCTACAGGCTTTCTGACCACACCACCTAGTTCAGATCCAAGGCTTATGGGAAAGCTCACAAGCAGAGGGGGTTTCTTAGAGCACCTCTGGGGAGAGTGGGGTAGGGGCTTGGTTAGGAGCTCAAATCCTCAAGAAGCTGGGGTGGCAAGGAGTGGGAATGGTGTGGAGTTTGCAGGTGAGTGGTGTGAGCAATCAGAACACGCAGGTTCCACAGCAAAGAGAAAATTCTCCCCCATGGACGTGGTGGGAGTTCTTGTAACCAGCAGGGTCATGGGGACCTACCAGGAGGGCAGGGACTGGAAGTGGTCCAACAAAGGGGAGGACTGTTTGGCACAGACATAATCTAGAATTACTATGCATGGTGGTGATTTTAAAAAGTAGGTGGCTTTTAGTTTTGTTATACTTTTAAATGGACTTTTCTGCCCGATGAGGGTGGGCCCCCCCCACCACCCCGATCGCTTTCCCTTCTTGGCCCACTGCACCCTCACCATGGAAGGAGAAAGACATGGGACTCAAGGAACCATGGTTAGGGCCTTAAGATTTCACCAAGCAACTCCTCAAGGACGAGGGGAGCCAGGTGCGATGGAGCCCCAGCCTCAGCCACCTCTTTATTTACATTCCATGAGCTTTTTTTTGGTTAAATAGTAAAAATCAAAGTCCCTTCTGTTTAGGCTCTACCACCAAGAGGCTCAATCTAGATTCATCTTTGCTTGTGTCTCTTCCCCAATATACAATTAATTCTGTTAAAAAAGTCATGAGCCACAGCACCTGGGTAGCACTAGCAGCCAAGTTCCTCTTTGTCCTTGGTAAGGGAAGACTGTACGGATCATAGGGAACCATCCGGCCGCACAAGGACCCCAACCCGGAGAGGCCTCCCTGGCTTTGTCTCCTGAACAGAGACCTCCTGGCAAAGGTGGGCCCTCATGCTGTGGCTCTCCTGGAGTCTACTCAGATGCTCCAACTGTGGAGGATCCAGAAAACTGAACTCCTTTTCTCTGCCACCCGTTTCTCCCATGCTGGTCCGTGAGGCAGCTCGTGTGTTGTACTTCCAGCCTCCTCGGGCGTTGTTATGAATCCTTGTGGAAACATCAGCTCCAAGAGTAATGGTGATGAGGGTGATGGTGACAAGCACCATTGGGGCATGCTGTGGGGAGAGGGACGGAGAGATCAACTGGCAAGTGGGTCTCTCCAGCACACCTAATCACTGCCACTAAGGTGTGACTGCTATTTATGCAGGACATCACTTGAAAATCCCAGAGAGCCAGGCAGTGGGGAAGGGGGGCGGGGCATGGCACTTCAGTGAGAGCAGAAGCATGTAAGAAAAAGGCCGGTGGAAATTTGGGGTGATATTTAGCACAGTGTGTCTCCATTAGCTAAGAAAAAACTTAAAGGAAACAAAACAACATAGGACATTAAGTCAAAATCGGAGGCTCGAGCTGTCACTGAATGCAGTCATAGACATGCAGGTTCCCTGTGGCTACATCTGTGGATGTTTCAAGAAGCAGAACTTAAGTCTTTTGGAAAACCGAACCAGCCCGATCAGCACACAGAAAGAGGGTCGACGTCATTAGCCATCAGAGAAACACAAATCAGACCCCCAGGGAGCTGCAGCTTCGTACACAGGAGAAAGACAGATGACAACGAGAGTTGGGGAGGCAATGGAAGAGATGGAACCTTCCTACATTGCCGATGGGAACCTAAAGTGGTGCAAGCACTTTGGAAAAACGTTCGGGCAGTTCCCCAAAAGTTTAAAAGTGAGTCTCCATAGGACCCAGAAATTCCGCTTCTAGGTACGTATCCAGGAGAACCAAAAGCACACGTTCACACAAAACTTGCATGGGAATGCTTCTGAGAGCATTACTCGTTAACAGCCAGAGAGCGCAAACGGTCCACATGCCCGTCAACCAGTGACCGGATAAAGTGTGCTACACTTGTACGGCGGGATAGGATGTGGCCATTAAAAGAAATAAAGATCTGACGCCGGGGACAACACAGGAGAAGCTTGAGAACATTATACAGAGTGAAAGGAGCTGGTCACTAAGTGATGGGCCATAGGATAGCACTTATACGAAATGTCTAGGATAGACAGTGGAGAGACAGGTAGTGTAGACCCGTGTTAGCTCAGGGCTGCATTGGGGGAATGGGAAGGGGCACCTCCCCCTCGGGCACCACCTCCCCCTTGGGCACCTCCCCCCCTGGGGCCCCCCTGGGCACCTCCCCCTCATACACCTCCCCCTGAGACACCCCCCCCACCCCTGCCAGGACACCATCCCCTACCTCTCTGACCGGCCTGAGCCTCCTTACTATCCATGGGCTGGGCATCTGCCCCAACCTCCTCCTCCTGCTGCCCCCCCCCCCGTGCTTGCTGCCCGGCGCCTCTCCCAGGAGTTGCCTGTCGGAGGAAGCCACCCATGCCCACCCGCACACACCCCCACACCCCGCACAGCACTGCCGCTGTGCTCACACTTCTGTCTGCCCACGGTCACTTGGGGCAGACCCTTAGTCATCCTTGTTCACTTAGCCTCCGGCCAGTCCTGTGTCAGTGTTTAAGGAGTGAAGGAGTGAACGAACGGATGCATGTGTCTCCCGAGCTCTAGCTCTGCCAGCTGGGCCCTGGGCTTCTAGAAGTCTCCAGATGCTCCCCTACCGTGCCCAGCCCACCCGCTCCTCCCTGGGCAGCCGACTCCCTGCTAGTCAGCAGCAGCCCTCAGCCCCCTCTCCTCCTGTGCACTCTCTGGCTTAGTGGCGGGAGCTCCATCCCCCTGCAGGGACCACAGCCAGGCCATGGGTGCCCTGTGGGGTCTCTTTCCCTTCCACAAAAGTCCCCTGGACAGCCAGCGTCCCACCAGAGGCCTTTTGCCTCGCGTTCCCTTCTCCACCTGTGCACTGTGGCTGACCTCCCCGTCTCCCGCCTCTCACCCGCCCTTTGCCACAGCCCCGCATCCCAACCCCAGTAATGATGTTCAAATGGCTTCTCTTTCCTCCGGGTAAAGTCCAGACTCCATGCCAAGGCTCGCCGGGGCTCCACCCCCAATGCAGCCGTCTGTCTGTCTGTCTGTCTTTCCTCCCTCCTACCCCTTTTCATCCTTCTCCAGAGCAACCCGATGAGCTCTTTCCTACCTCTGTGCCTCTTGCATGCCCTGTGTTTTGTCTGCAAGCCTCTCCCAACCCTCTTGCCTCCCCAAGTCACTCATAAGCCTTAATACAAAAGACATTTCCCCCAGGAAGCCTTCCTTCACTCCCCAAGTCCCAATCCGGCACCTCACGAATAAGCCCCCATAGCTTCCTACACCTCACCCAGCATAACCCTTCTCATGCTGTACTGTTGTCTCTCAACAAACTGTCAGTGGAATGAAAGCAGAACAAAGTCTGCTTGTCCATGGACGTTCCTCCAAAGTCTAGCAAAACCGAGTCCTTATTCAAGAAACGGTTGCTCGTAGTGAGCACGTAGATGCTTGGATTTTTGCTTTTGTTTCTGCTATTGCATATGCTGGTTTAAACTTTGGGGCCACATGGGACATCCCGATCTTCATTCCCTGCAGGTCAAGAAGGAGAGAAGCCCCGCCCAGGCCGCAGGCTGACCCACAGTGGGCTCCCCAGAGGGAAGGCTGCCGTGTTGGGCCTTTCCAGGGGTGCTTTGCGTCTGATTGCCTTTCCAAGTATTCACACCCAACTTCCCCATCAGTCACGAGTTTTTCCAAGAGTTACAGGAACCTCCCCCTAAAGAGCGAAGGAAGTTCTCTGAATGTCTGTAAGTGCTAGCTTCAAAATATGTTCAGAGTTCCTCACTTAAAGATCCCAGGACTGGAGCTTTGGGTGGTGTCACCTTCCCCGTGGAGGCATTGCTGGGCGGGGGGCTCAGGATGGTTACCCACTGCTCCTCTCCTCCAGGTCAAGGTAGGAAACAGCGGTGGTGTTTGGCAGTGATGCCGAGGTGGGGCTCCAAAGTCTCTGGTAGACCGAGTCAGGGTCAAGGTTAGTATGATGGATGGAGTCTTGATCAGCCAATAGTCACTCCCTTCTCCCCGTCCCTCCCCACTTGAGAGACATGTGTCCTTTCTGCCTCCCTGCTTTTGGGGTTTGGCCACATGGTGTGTGTTGGCTACTGGAGGCTTTGAGCTCCTAACCAAGCCCCTACCCCACTCTCCCCAGTGGTGGTCTAAGAAACATCTCTGCTTGTGGGCTTTCCCATAAGCCTTGAATCTGAATTAGGTGGCAAGGAAACAGAGACGGAGCAGCTGGGCAGGCAGACGACCAGGCCAGTGAGGACTCCAGGGAGCCGAGCTGAGAGAGAGCTCAGAGTTGGAGACAGCGATCAGAGCGTCCAAACCTGCTCGGAGGGGGCTGAGCTGACTTGCAGAATCGACCGTGATTCAGTGACAGAGACGCTGCCCGCGTCCTTGGCGAGAACATACTGGGCAAGAGCCTCAGGGCAGAAACAGCAGCAGGAAGGGTCAGGAGAGAATAACAGGACAAGCATTTGCAAATGTAGACAATTCTTACCAAAGCTTTGCCCAAAAACGAAGAAAATAAATGGGGCTGTAGCAGGAGGGGGAAGTGGAGTTTAGAGTGATTTTTTTTAAAACAAGCTTGACTGCGGGTGGGAATGATCCAAGAGAGAAAAGGGACCGATTCAGCAAAGATGGGGGAGTGATGGGGGCACCTGGGTGGCTCGGTCTGTCTGACTCTTGGTTTCGGCTGAGGTCACGATCTCATGAGATCTCATGAGGGTCATGAGATGGAGCCCTGCGTTGGGCTGTGCGCTCAACGTGGAGTCGGCTCGGGATCCTCTCTCTCTCCCTCCGTCCCTCTCCCTGCTCTCTCTCTCTTTCTAAATACATACATAAATAAAATCTTTAAAAAAATAATAATTGATAAAAAAGATGGACGACTGAGAACACTACAGTCCACCCCCTGTTAGTAGGAAAAGGTCCACTGTGCGGGCTTCCGTGTGGGCCTTAATCAGGTACAGTAGTGGGAGCTCGTAGACAGTGTCCACCAGCTTTTCTCAATAAAACGGGAAGCGCAGTGGTCAACGGAGAGTGAGCATATGTGAGACGAAGAAGAAAGTATGACGGCGTCGTCCGGTAGCGTTGAAGGATGAATGGACCCAGGATGGAGCCTTGCACACTGGCTAGCGGTGGCTCTTGTGAGCACGTCTACCTACGGTCCAGTAGAGCCTGATAACAGATGTGAGGTAGGGCCTACGATTGGCCTCCTTTCCAGATGAGGAGCTGAACCCCAGGGTGGTCAAGAAACTTGTGCGAAGTCACGCAGTGAGAAGGTGACAGGACCAGGATTTGAACACAGGCGGGGTGGCTCTAGACTCAAGCACCTAGTCACTAGATTAGGCTGCCCCAGGTGACCGCGTGGAAGCCTGCCGTAGACCTGAGCCCCATGACGCGCAGGTCCAGCTACCGTTTGTGGTACAGTCGCCACGTGTCCGCTCCGTGCTGGACGCCTTTGTCACTCGCTGCAGTCACGACTTGAGAACATGGAGGCCCAGAGGGATGCAGCTGTTCGTGAAGAGCTGCAGAGCTGGGAAGTGGAGGCTCTGCGTTTTGGACCCGTGGCCGCCTGACCCCCACACCCACGCCCTGTACACAGTGCCAAGGAGCCGTCATAGCATAGGGGGTCCCCCGCCCCCCGTTGGAGCTGACTTGGTGGCTCAGTCCCTCAGGGCCCTGGGCGCAGGCGGCTCATCCCTCCCGTGGATGGTGGAGGGCGGAGGACCGACAGCTTGGGTCCAACAGCGGGGAGAATTTAGAGGAAGGAAGCTTGGAGGAGGATGCAGGTGGCCTCTTGACCACTTTCGGGTGCGTGAGCCACTGGGGCCGGAGGGGGGCTTAGAGGCATTCGGCGGCAGTCCCGGGACCGTGCACGTCTTTCCCTTTCCCCTGAAGCTGTAGCCTGATATCTTGAGCACTCGCTCTCCTGACACGAGCATTTCCAAAAACCGTTTTCTCAAGAAACAGTGCTCATGATGCATCATCTACACCGAACAACCACCCACTTCCTCAAATGCAAGGAAGCAGACAGTTAAAAAAAAAAAAAGGCCGAGAGGCCGCAGTTGTTGATCACGACCTCGCCTCCGTGAGGCCTGAGATCCTTTCGGACGGGAACCCTGCTCCTCGCGACGCAGGGCCAAGTGCCACCCGGGATAGTTCTGGTAAGAACCGAAAGCAGGAGAAGCGAGGTGCACCCTTCCGGAAGCAGCAGCCCCTGCGGGCCGGTCGGAGGCCCTGGGGGGGATTTGGGTGCCAGCCCCAAGTGACAAAGTGACAGACGGATGGACGGACCTTTCTCCTGACAGTACGAGGACGCAGGCTGGCAAATCAGCCTCGAGCCCAAGCTCGCTGGTGAAGAAATCACACGGGGAGCACGCACACGGGACCTGGAGGGAGAGAGCGGCCCGGCAAGAGCAACAGGGCACAGGGGAGGGAATCGAGAGGGACTTGTCGCTTCAGCAGCTACTCACCCCGAGCGGGAGCAAAATGTCCCTGAAGTTGCCAAGAAACTGGGATTTCAACCTGAAAGTGGAGGCTGGGAAAATAGGTACGTCGTGTCTGCGCGCCCTCGCCCTTCTTATAGCTGCTTCTAGCCCAGCGCCCACCATTTGCATGCTGGTCTGCGGGGAGCCCCGCTGCTCCAACCTGGGTGTCAGCAAACCTGAGTTGGGGGAAAATTTGCATTCAAATTGGTGCGTTGGCTCAGAGTTCCCATTACCTGCAGGGAGGGGTTTCTCCTCTGTTGGGGTGGTGTGGGAATGGAGCTTGCTGGCCTGTGATGGGCTCGGGCTACTGATCCCACACGGGCCGAGGGGTTTTTCTCTATTTTTAGGGAAAGGATAATCTTCCTCCTATTCAGACACTTTTCCATATTTTGGGTGGTTTTTCACAGGAGCGCGGAGAGTAGAGTCTTTCTCACGAGCTCCATCTGGGAAGAAACTCGAGGTGTCCTATTTGTCAGGCAAAAGGAGCAAAAAATAAGCAAGGAAGACCAGGCAGGAACGTAGAGACCGTTGACGATGGCGTAGAGACCTTTTTGCTTAAAGGGACAGAATGGAAGGGACCGCTTGATGGCGAAGTTGAAAAAGAGAAACGCGTTGGAGATTAATTAAGGGATGGCGGCGTGTTTTCTGGCATATTCTGGCCTTTAGTCCGTTCCTCTCTTTATTAATGATGATAGTGATACGTTGATTTTAATCTGCTATGTCATTGGTATCAAGAGTTCCTCTGTGTGGGTTTATTCCATCTTTTTTTTTTAATTTTTAAATATTTTATTTTATTTTATTTTATTTTATTTTATTTTATTTTATTTTGTTTTATTTTATTTTATTTTATTTTTTTGGTTTCTTCCATCATTAAATCGATCACAGTAATTTGGGGGAGAGCAGTTGGGCTGAAAGCGATTTCCCGGGTTTATACCCCCCCCCACCCCCCCGCACGGTGAGCTAACCTCCTTGGCGTTAGGTGAGTGGGGAGATGTTTCTTGTGGCTTGGAAAAGTCTTGCTTGCAACAAGGCTCAGGCTTGGTCTTCTGAAGGTGCTTTGTGTGTCATGAAAATAAGTGGTGTGTGGCCAAGTCACATAATGGAGGGTTAATGATGTCGGTCTGAGCAGAGATTCGGAAGGAAATCGAGAGTAATCAGAGAAGCCATTAATCGTGGTGTCCAGGGACGATCCGCAGGCCCTAATCAAGCCAGGAATCACTGCATGCTGAGGTTGGTTCCGAAAATAGGTGGTGTGCGTACCTCCGACGGAAGCAAGAGATTTTTCTTCTAAGGCCCGTTGATGCCAGCATCCTTGGCAAATGCTCTTTTTACTACATGTCATAAAAATTAGTTTTTAGACGTAAGACTTCTATGGTTTAGTTCCGTTGAAGTGTCCTGCTTCTGTTTACGTGGGGTCATCGTACCCTCTCGGCACCTGTGTTTGAACAGGTCTTACTCTCCTGTTTAAAAATAGGAAACGTGAGATTAGCGATTAAATGATTAATTGATTCAAGGGCTACACGATTTTTTTTTTTTTCCCCTCCAGGGATATGGGAAAGGACCACGTTAGAGCTCAGGTCTGCATATTCTCAGAGGTTGGGGAGGTTGGGGAGATTTCGTGATTTCCTCCAACGTTGATTAAATCGTGGTCCCATGGACAGGCTACACGGGAGTCACCTCAAGTACTTGCTCAAAAAGGCTGGTTCCTGGGCCTTCTCCTAAATTGTGAGATCGGTCGGACTATCTGGAGGGAGGCTCGTGTACCTGCAGTTTAGCAAGCCCCCGGCCTCCATCCCACCCGATGAAGAAGCCCCGCTGCAGGGGCTGTGGTCTGAGTTAGTGGCCTCGTAGACCGCCGTCCCTGTCCTATGGGGCACGCCGTCACCGTTTGTCGACTGGATGAATGATGGGCTGACTCTGATCAGGTGATATTATTTAGTGTTATTTAACGAAAAAAATAATCCCGTAGTGAAACACAAAGAAGCCCTTCCCGTTATCCATGTCGTTTACAAGCCTGTCGCCCCCAGGGATTGGACTGCAGCCAAAACACCTTCCACGAGGGTCATGCAGATGAGATTTCAGATCCCAGGCTGGGTTCTCCTAGAAAACGAAGTCACTGGCCCGGCCACAGGACCACCGCTCCCCGCTCTGGCATCCTGTTTCCAGGCATGACGGTTAGAACCAGCTTAAGGGGCTATCGAATGCCCCAGCTGCCACGCAGACGTGCGGAGTCGGGAGTCCCGTCAGGGAGGCCAGTGACCGCCCTTGAGAGGATCAGGGTTTCTCAGCCTGGAGCCACTGGTGTCTTGGGCTGCGTAATTCTTCGGGCTGGGGGCTCCTCTGTGTGTGCATTATAGGGTGTTAGCTGCCTCCTTGGCCTCTACCCTTTAGGTGACAGTGACCCTCTGCTACCACCACCAGCTATGACAACTGAAAGTGTCTCCAGATGTTGCCAGATGTCCGGGGAGAGACGTCTGCCCTGGTTGAGCCACTGGAGGAGACGATCACCCCAAAGGGTGGAACCCAGGTGACAGTTGCCTCCTCATTCACCACTTGGGTCAATTTTCAGGAGAAAATATATGGGGGGGGGAGCAGTAGCATGAGGAGCTCCGCCTGCCCGCCCCATCTCAACCAGAACCAGCTGCAAGGCTCTGACCCGCTTTGAGGCCCGGGGAGGGATCCCAGCTGTTCCTTTGTGCCAGCTGTGCTTCCAGTTTCCCCAGATGCTGGGGGAGGCGAGCCAGGCTGTAGTGAAAGTGAAAGTGTGTGAGAGTGGGGGAGGGGATCCCCTGCACTACTCCCACCGCTGCTGGGAGCCAGGGGTGCGGCAGGGCCGCGGCGCCCAGTGGGCCACCCCAGGAGGACCGGGCCCGGGGGCGCAGGCTGGGCTGCAGCAGAGCCCAGAGCACGCACTTCTTTCATCTTCTATCATCTTCCATTTAGTCCCAGAATGAAACCCGATGCAGCCTCCCGACTCTCCTGTGCTGCTACCTGCGTCGTCTCCCCCAAACCCATCCCTCTCGAGGCTTCAGTGAGGGGTCCGGGGCTCAGCGCCACCTTGGGAGGGCATCGGGCCAGAGGAGGGCGGCTAATGGGCCGCAGGTGGGGAGCACCTAGGGGGAAGATTACCCGTGAATTCCTGGACCTCCCGTGTGGCCTCCGACTTTGTTCTCAGTTCCCCCCAAGTCCAAACGGGAAGCAGACCCTAGAGACCAAATGGCTCTGAGATTCATAGTGAAAGGAGCTGTGGAAGTGGCGTCTGGATGCTCTCCCCCGCCCCCAACCCCGGCGACATTTAATGTTGAAATCAGAAACGGATGAGAAACACAATGTCATTATTGTAAGCTCCCAAGTAGGAAAGGGAATAATGCCAATGTGGGGTTTCTTTTCCCCACTTGATTTTTTTTCTCCTATTTGATAAATCGGTATTTGCCTGATAGAGTTGGTCTAGTTTGGCCCTTTAGAAAATCAGAGTTGGGGAATGAAAACGTTTGTTCCTTAAGGCTGCCACTGTGAGACCAATTTATAAAACCTAAGGTCTTATGCAATGAAGCTTTTTTATTTTTTTTTTATTTTTTATTTTTTTATTTTTTTAAATTTTTATTTATTTATGATAGTCACAGAGAGAGAGAGAGAGGCAGAGACACAGGCAGAGGGAGAAGCAGGCTCCATGCACCGGGAGCCCGATGTGGGATTCGATCCTGGGTCTCCAGGATCGCGCCCTGGGCCAAAGGCAGGCGCCAAACCGCTGCGCCACCCAGGGATCCCACAATGAAGCTTTTTTAATTTAATTTAATTTAATTTAATTTAATTTAATTTAATTTATTTATTTATTTTATTTATTTTATTTATTTTATTATTTTATTTTATTTTTTTTGCAATGAAGGTTATTATTCTTGTTTAAGGGAGTCAGATTTGAAAGTATGGTTTAGGATAGACGGATGCATCCGTAGATCCGCAGATACACAGCTGTCCCTCGAATCAATAAAAAATGATAAAAGGAAATGAACAACGTGAACATGAATTTTACAGAAGAGGACGGATATGACCAGTAAACACGTGGGAACGTGTGCACTCGCGATGATCAGGACACGCACGGTGCACAGCGCGGCTGTACCCGCAGGGCCACGTGCATCCCTTTGAACGTGCGCCCTTGTATTTTTTGGATAAATAGTAGAGCGACTGGCTCTTAGGGTCTTCCTGGTTTTGACTTTCCGAGTAACCTTCATGCTGTTTTCCAGAGCAGCTGCGCCAGCTTGTGCTCCCCCCGGCAGCGCACGGGGGCTCCCCTTTCTCCGCCGACACCTGTTGTTCCCGTTGTTTTTAGCCTCCTGACGGGTGTGCGGCGACATCTCTTTGGAGCTCCGATTTGTGTTTCCCTGATGAGTGATGTGAGCATCTTCTCACGCGTCCGCTGGCCGTCTGTGATGTCTTCTTCAGAGAACTGCCTGTGCGTGGCTTCTGTCCGTTCTTAAATTGGATTATTTGGGGGTTCGGTTGTAGAAGTTCTTCATGCATTTCGGATCCTGACCCTTTTTCAGATCTGTCGTTGACCAACATCTCCCCCGCCCCCCGCCCCGTTCCGAAGGCCGCCTTTTAGTTTTGTGGATTGTCTCCTTTGCCGTGCAGACTTTTGTTTGGGTGAAGTTCCAATAGTTTATTTTTGCTTTTGTTTCCCTCGCCTCAGGAGACACGTCTAGAAAGCAGTTGCTAACGGCCCATGTCAAAGAGGTTAGTGCCCGTGTCCCCTTCTAGGATTTTGATAGTTTCAGGCCTCACATTTAGGTCTTCAACCCATTCTGGATTCATCTTTGCATACAGTGTGGGGGGCTAGTCCAGTTTCACTCTTTTGCATGTGGCTGCCCAGTTTTCTAGCACCATCTGTTGAAGAGACTGTCTGGTTCCCATTGGATAGTCTCTCCTGCTTTGTCAGAGGTTAATTGGCCATAGAATTGTGGGTTTATTTCTGGATTTTCTGCTCTGTTCTATTAACCTGCATGTCTATTTTTGTGCCCGTACCACACTGTCTTGATGGTCACAGCTTTGTCATAGGACTTGAAGTCTGGAATTGTGATGCCTCCAGGTTTGCTTTTCTTTTTGAAGATTGCTTTGGCTGTTCGGGGACTTTGTAGTTTCAAACAAAATTAGAATTCTTTGTTCTTGTTCTGTGAAAAATGCTGTCGGTATTTTGATAGGGGTTGTATTATTATTTTACAAATGTTTTCCAGGCTTCCTATGATGAACAGGTATTCTGTTATTAAAATACCTAAAACTGGGATCCCTGGGTGGCGCAGCGGTTTGGCGCCTGCCTTTGGCCCAGGGCGCGATCCTGGAGACCCGGGATCGAATCCCACGTCGGGCTCCCGGTGCATGGAGCCTGCTTCTCCCTCTGCCTGTGTCTCTGCCTCTCTCTCTCTGTGTGTGACTATCATAAATAAAAATAAAATAAAATAAAATAAAATAAAATAAAATAAAATAAAATAAAATAAAATACCTAAAACTAGGGGCGTCTGGGTGGCTCATTTGATGAAGTGTCTGCCTTTGGCTCAGATCATGATCCCAGGGTCTTGGGATGAAGCGCCACATTGGACTCCCTGCTCAGCAGGGGACTCTACTTCTCCCTCTCCCTCTCCCTCTCCCTCTGTCCCTTCCCCTATGCCCACCCCCAGCTCATGCACACAGTCTCTCTCAGTCTCTCTCAACTAAATAAACAAACTCTTTTAAAAAAAATACCTAAAGCTAAAACAAATTCCAAAGTGTTTGGTCACGCATGTTGGTGTAAGATACTACAGGCATCGTGTGCTCCTTGGGGATCTACAGCCAGCTGCAGAGGTTGGAACAAGCCAGGACCCACAGCTGGTCATCTGTAGACTTTCTGTACCCCTGGACTCAGGATAGAGGGTTTTCTCGGAAGAGCTACATGGTCCCAAGGTCACCACACTATCCTGTTTGAGTATATTTCTCATTTTATAGGAACACAGAAATGCTCGTTCCCCAATTTGGGAATCCTAAAGCCATGGAGCTCATAGTGGGCTGATCTGTTTATTCGGCATTCAGCTTTGGTGAATACTTTCTTCCCTCTTTCCTTTCTTCCTTCCTTTCTTTTTAAGATTTTATTTATTTATTTATTTGAGAGAGAGAGAGAGAGAGAGAGCATGAGTGGCAGGAGGGGCAGAGGGAGCGGGACAAGCAGACCCCTTGCTGAGCAGGGAGCTTGACTCAGGGCTCAATCCCAAGACCTTGAAATCATGACCTGAGCCAAAGGCACCCACTTAACCAACTGAGGCACCCGGGTGCCCTGGTTTATTCCTTGTTCAAGTTAAAATGTCCAACCTATGTTGTCATCGACTTATCTTTAGGCATAAATTAAGTTCTCTCCACGAGGTGCGTGTGTCTCCTGCTGCCCAGGCCGAGAGCCTCCTGGCCATTTGCGGAAGAGGCTGATGTCAATCTCAAAACAGCAGCAGAGTGAGGGTCGACTGGGAGTCAAGATCTTGTTTTGTGCTCACTCATCGACAAAGTCCTCCCTGCAGATGCCGGGCAAGGGTGATTTAGAGGCTGCGCTTTGTGTTGGATTGGGCACCAAAGTATACTGGGATCGGCAGAGGTGGGCTCAGTGGCTTGGGGTCTGTGTCTTGGAAAATGGGTCTAGAGTGAGATACCCCGCGGTCCTCGCGTGGTAGACACAGCCCGAAGTACCTTCCAGTCCGGGCACTCCTGCGGTGGCTGGCTCGCGACTTATGAAGCATCTGCACAGAGCACCTGGGGGGGACCACGCGGAGACTGCCTGGGAGGCTCAGGGCTGGAGTGTGGTCCTCTGCATAAGGGGGTGAGCATTCTGGGCTTTTGGAAACATCTTGGCAATGACTGAGGAGAAGCCGGTGATGATGAGGGTCCTTTACTGCAAGGTGCTTGAAAGGAAAAAAAGGTATGACCTCTCGTGAAGCGGCACCGAGGCTGGATAACTGGATGTGCAAGAGGTGACGCGCCGCCCTGGCTGTGGCCCCAGTGATCGAGACCCATGACGACGGCCCCGACGGTGGAGCCCGGGGCAACCCCAGGGGCTATCCACAGGGAGGCCCAGGCCGATGGAGGGGTTCCTTCCAGGGGATCGTACGGAAACGCTGTGGACTTCCCAGACAGGAACTGAGATATGGAAGTGACAAAAAGAGAAAATAATTTACATTTCTTGTTTTATGCTTTACTCATCACCATGTTTCTCCGGGAGATTTTCTCTCCTTTGAAAGTTTTCTAAAAAACCAAATATCCCTTTACAAAAAAAAAAAACAAAAAACAACCAACCCAAAAAACAATACCCGTAGGTGTGGTGACCCAATATAAAGAGAGTCCCGCTCTCTGCTCCTGCAGGGCTTCCAGGCTAGTGGGGCACAGACAAGGGGACGACTAGAAGGCAAAGCAAGTCCGGTGATGACACGAGGCAGGTCCCGCGGGAGCCGGGGGAGGGTCTCTGTGGGTAGGAACCCTGGTCCGGCCATTCTTTGCTTGAGGATATAGACTTGTGCTCTCTCTAGCACGTCCCGGACTTGCCATCTTCCTCGGGCTGGTTTTCCTGAACACAGCTTGTTTCTTGGGAGAAGAAAAAGCGTTTTTTTGTTGTTGTTGTTCGGCTCCTCCCGGTGGAGGCGTTCGACTCCAAGTCCTTGGGCTGGCCCTGCTCGCCCGCCCGCTGGTCCCCTGCCGCCCGGCTTCCCCAGGCGCACGCACACCAGGACCCTAGGCCTCAGCCCTATCAGCCCCCTGCGCTTTCCCACCTGCCCCGAGCCCACTCCATAGGGGGTTCCCTGTCTACAACCCAACCCCTACCCATGCTTTGGTCACAGTGTAGACATCTTACCCTCGTGGAGACTCTAACCCTGCAGATCACTAGGAGGAGAGTCCAATAACCCTTTCTCAAGCTGTTTACGCGGAGAGGCTTAGAGGTTAGAGACCGTGGACGTCCACTGAGATGAGCTCAACGAACGTCCCCGACCTTGCCTCTGTGCGTCCACACCGCACAACCACCGCTTGGTTTTCTGAGCGTAGACATTCGCCTTGATCTGAAAGACGCAACACGGGAGCTCTGGGCCCTCCCCGGAGAAAACAGACTCGAGCAGCCCGTAAACATCGTCTAAGGGACGAATTGCGCGTTGAAGTCTTCTTCCTCCAGAGGCGTGTAGGCCGGTAGGAGGGTGTGTGGCAGAGAAGAGAATCCGAGAGCTTAAGACAATCCTGCTAATTTGCAGTGAATCCCAGGGCACGTTGCCCACTTATTCAATAGGATAGTGATACAGACGTTGAGAGGGAAAAGAATATTTTGTACGCACGGCACCTGTTTGGTGTTCAGCAAACACCTCTTCCCTTTCTTTGTAGGTAATCTCATTTCCAATTCGGGTCAAACTAGAGGCTGTACTTGGACCAGGTGACCTTGGCACCCTCCCAGAATGGGCCCGTCACACCCTCGGTTTTCATCTTCACCGCAAGTGATGGCTTCACGAGATTTTGCCCCTGATTGTGTTGGAAAATGAGAACAAGGTGTGGACAATGCCCCTGGGGCCTACACTCTGTGCGAGAAAATCCACTGAGAACTCAGCACCCGGAAACACCCTGTGTCTCAGGAGGGAGGGCGCTTTCTCCTTTCTGCACAATTGTTTGTTTTTCTTTTCGTCTTGGCTGCCAGGGAGCTCAGCGCTACCCTGAAGCTCCATCGCCGCTTTTGCCTCTTCAACTAAAACACTTCATATCTTCCTTTGCCTTTGATACAAATGTGCGCGTTCACGGCAAATGAGTTTTCTGTCTTTTTTTTTTTTTTTTTAGTTTTCTGTTTGGATGTGAAAAGCCAGTGAAGCCTCTGAGGAAAGGAGGGTAATCCCAGGTGCGAGATGAGCGCACAATTCCCCGGATGTACCGTGGTCATGTTTCCTATTGATTAGTAGCAACCGGGCATTAGGATTTTTTTTTTTTTGAAGAACCGGGTTCTGAGACTGTGGGTGCTGAGAATGCGGTTGGTTTTTGTTTTGTTTTAGTTTATGAATGAAAATGCAGCCCTGCTGCCACCTACGTTCTTTCCCTGGAGTTGCATGAGATGTGGCGTCTTCAGGGCTTTGGGGCCGGTCGTTTCCCCCGTTCATTCCTCCCATGCCCGATTCCCGATGCCCGTTTGCTGACTTCTGTACGATAGATCCTTTTCTAGAAGCATCCTCGGTGCCGTGCTTCTCACGCTGGTGACCCGCCCCAGACCGGCACCTCCATCTTTCTAAAATGCGTGTCTTAGGCTTTGGTGCCACCACATTTTCCCCCGTAAGCTGTGGGGCGTCAGTCACCAGGACTGTGGCCGACTCAGGTGACAGCTGCTTCACTTCCTTGCTCCCTCCTGGTGCTGCCCACCCACCGGTCCCCAATGCGCACACGCGGATCTTGGTTTTCCAGGTGGGGCCGGGGACGCTCTCCGCTGGCGCCCCGGCCTGTGGCTCCCGAGCCAGATCCGCGAGCTCCCTGGCGGGCTGGGGAGTCTCACAGCGAGAGGGGCAGTGCTGCGCTAGGAGGGCTCTAAGGCTACGCAGGAAGGTTTTCACGTTTTTTTTTTTTTTAAAAAAAAAACAATCCTGTTGAAGACGACGAAAAGAGTTTCCTGATAGGGTGTGAACTGGCTGGTGCGAGAAGAAGCCGGTGGCTGTGTGCGCGGCGGTCAGGCCGCTGGCTCTGCAGTCACACTGCCCGAATCCCATCCCGCCATCGGGGCTCACCGGCTGGGTGGCTTGGGTCCTCAGTTTCCTCGTCTGTAAAATGGGCGCAGCCCTAGTGCCAAGCCACGTGGTTACCGTGAGGACTAGGGGACGCGATCCTCGAGCGCCTGTGGTGTGACAGCGAGCCCTGGTTTGCGCAGCATGAGCATCGGTCGTCATCGCCGCTGCGGGGACGTCCCCACGCTGTACCTACGATACCAGCTGCCTCCGATAAGCCGGGGCCGAAAGGCACAGGCCGCAGCGCCAGGGGTTGCCTTGTCCTGGTCCCGTTTAGTCCGTCTGTGCTTCCTTTAGGCGCACCGTCTTTTTTTTTTTTTTTAGGTTTTTTTTTTAATTTTTTTTAATTTTTATTTATGATAGTCACACAGAGAGAGAGAGGCAGAGACACAGGCAGAGGGAGAAGCAGGCTCCATGCAGGGAGCCCGACATGGGATTCGATCCCGGGTCTCCAGGATCGCGCCCTGGGCCAAAGGCAGGCGCCAAACCGCTGCGCCACCCAGGGATCCCAGGCGCACGGTCTTGAGGGCATGGCCCGCGTCGGGGCCTGGCCCGCAGAACGGCCCGCGTGGCTGTTGACCAGCCACCGCTTCTCTTACTCCCTTGGTCTCCGGGCTGCGGAGGTGTGGATTCCTCCCTTCCTCCTTCCTTCCTTCCTTCCTTCCTTCCTTCCTTCCTTCCTTCCTTCCTTCTTTCCTTCCCTCCGTCCTCTTTTCTCTTTGCTTTTCCTTTTATTTTTAAAGATTTTTAGTATAGAGGGAGGGAGGGAGGGAGGGAGGGAGGGAGGGAGAGTCCGAGCGAGGGGAGCGGCACAGGGAGACAGAGAATCTCAAGCAGGCTCCAAGCCCGACGCCAGGCTCGACCCTGGGGCCCGGAGATCAGACCTGAGCCTGAATCAAAAGCTGGTGGCTTCACCGACTGAGCCACCCTCATTCCCTCTTCTTGTCTTTCTTTCTTTCTTTCTTTCTTTCTTTCTTTCTTTCCTTCCTTCCTTCCTTCCTTCCTTCTTCCTTCCTTCCTTCCTTTTTTCTTTTTTCTTTCTTCTTTCTTTCTTTTCTTCCTTTTTTCTCTTTCTTTCTTTCTTTCTTTCTTTTTTTCCTTCTTTCCTTCTTTCTTTCTTCCTTCCTTCCTTCTTTTTTCTTTCTTCTTCTTTCTTTCTTTTCTTCCTTCCTTTTTTCTTTTCTTTCCTTCTTTCTTTCTTTCCTTCTCTTTTCTTTCTTCTTTCTTTCCTTCCTTCCTTCTTTCTTTTTTCTTTCTTTTCTTTCCTTCCGTCTTTCTTTCCTTCTTTTTTCTTTCTTTCTTTCCTTCTTTTTTCTTTCTTCTTTCCTTCCTTCCTTTCTTTCTTTTCTTTTCTTCCTTCTTTCTTTCTTTTCTTTTCTTTTCTTTCTTTCTTTCTTTTTCTTTCTTTCCTTCTTTTTCTTTTTTCTTTCCTTCCTTCTTTCTTTTTTCTTTCCTTCCTTTTTCTTTCTTTCTTTCCTTCTTTCTTTTCTTTCTTTCTTTTTATTTTTTAATTTTTAATTTTCTTCTTTCTTTCTTCTTTCTTTATTTCTTTCTTTCTCTCTTTTTCTTTCTTTCTTTTTATTTTTTTAATTTTTAATTTTCTTCTTTCTTCTTTCTTTCTTTCTTTCTTTCTTCCTTCCTTTCTTCCTTCCTTCCTTTCTTTCTTTCTTTCTTTCTTTATTTCTTTCTTTCTTTCTCTTTCTTTCTTTCTTTCTTTCTTTCTTTCTTTCTTTCTTTCTTTCTTTCTTTCTTTCTTTCTTTCTTTCTTTCTTCTTTCCTCGTCATGTCTTTCCCAAACCCATTAAGTGCTTGAGTTATAACTTTCCGGGAAGCATGACGGGGAGCTGGGGGTGGGTTTCCTGCAGAGTGCCCACTGCAGAAATGTCACGGTCCCCACACTGTGGTGATAGGAGAAGTTCCTGAAACTTCCCCGACTCTGGAGAGTGACCCCGGGCAGAGAGCAGGGCCTGGAAGGCCCTCCCCTGTCCCTGAGGAGCCACTTCCTCTGGAGGAGCTGCTAACCTCTCCTGCCATCACTGGTGCCAGGGACGCCTGGCCTCTGGCCGCTGCGGTGAGGCCGCCGGCCGTTTGTTTGGGCCTCACTGGAGTCAGTAGCCGACATTTGTGATCACTTGTGTGTGGGTGACAGCAGCAGCAGGCTGGATTTTCCGGTGCACTGTAAGAACCTCACAGTTGTGGCCTACCCTGCATTTTCAGATCGTTATTTTTAGATGTCATTATGAAGAAACAGCAGGACCTCCACAATGAAGCCCCTGGCCTCCCTTGGCCTCAGGTCTGCTGTTGCAACCTGTGGGTTTATGTGAGTGCGTCCTTCCCCTGCTTCTGCATCGTGCTCCATGTGCTTGGATATTTAGAACCAGAAACCCGTTTTGCTGGGGGCGGGTCGGGGTTAGAAATCTCCCCATGCACACAACCCGGGTTATGATGATCACCATCACCGGGTAGAGCTGTGACCCCCAGGCCCTCCCTGCCGAGGCCCAGCGTGCTACACCTGCCACCAGCCTGCTGCCTCTGTCTCGGGAGCCATTCTGAGTTCTCCCACTCAGCTGGGTGGGGGGGCAGGGGGCAGCTGGCCTGATTAGCCTGGAACGTGGGGTTTTCCTGAGATATGAGACCCTCGGGATGAGAACCAGGAGACTTGCCCTGGTGCTGGGGCTCAGTCTGAGAAAGAAGGTATTTAGAGAACATCGTGACAGGTGCTCTGTGTATCTCTCAGACTGAATTTTGAGGCCACACAAAATTATAGGAAGATTTCTTTAAACCTTGAATTGTTCCGTGTTTAGTGCCCAGGGTCAGAAGAAGTCCTTCCCCATCCTTTCTTCAGTCTACCTGGGTCTGCAATGCTAGCTTCCTCTGCCTTTTATGGAATTGGTTTATTTCCTGCTCATACTTCCTCTGGAGGGATTGGGAGCTGCCCCTGTCAGCCACACGGTGGGAAACTTCCTTCCAGACTGACACCAAAGTCCCTGCCCCGGGGATCTCTGTATCTGCCCCCTAGGTTTGCCCTTCTGCTTCCTGGATTTTCTTTTCGACTCCTCACCCCCACTCCCCATCATCACCATGGCCACCACCATCTCCTCCTGGAAGCCTTCCTGGATAGCCCAAGTCGGATTAGACCTTCCTGCTCTTTTTTTTTTTTTTTTTTTTAAGATTTTGCTTATTCATGAGAGACACTGAGAGAGAGGCAGACACACAGGCAGAGGGAGATGCAGGGAGCCTGATGCGGGACTCGGTCCCAGGACCCCGGGGTCACGCCCTGAGCCGAAGGCAGATGCTCAATCGCTGAGCCCTCCAGGTGTCCCAAGACCCTCTTGTTCTGTGAAATTGTACCACTTAGCTCATTTTCCTCCTGTTGTGCTTGACACGTATTTATCAGATGCCTACTGTGTGCCGAGTGCTTTACTAGGCTCAGGATGTAAGAAGGCAAAACAAAGATTAAGGTCTTGACCTCCAGTAGCAGCTCAGGGTGTCAATGGGGAGACACCCAGAGGGGAGCAGGGCTCACTCACTAAAGAGAAGCAGAATTTCCTAAGTGAAGTAACTGTGATTGTGGGATTTAAAACGCTTCTGTAACTACAGCTTCCTTTGACACCCCCCCCTCCCTCCCGCCCAACCACAGCCTCTAAATACCTACAAAGGGCAGATTTTCACTTGGTGATTCAAGTGTGTTCTCTTCCAGGAAGAGAGAGACGGTGCAGGATGGCAGGCTGCTATTCCCACTGGCCGCCAGTAGACGGCGTCTGCAGACAGTGACCATAAACCTGGGTGTTTCTATCAAAGCCCTGGATTTAACCCTCTCTGGGCGCATAGTGTTGTCTTCATTTTCTTTTTTTTTAAAGATTTTATTTATTCCTGAGAGAGAAGCAGAGACCCAGGCAGAGGGAGAGGCAGGCTCCATGTAGGGGGCCTGACATGGGACTTGATCCCAGGACCCCGGGGTCATGCTCTAGCAACCCAGAGGGCCCTTTATATCTTATCCTTCTGTGGCCTGAAATGCCAACAGCATTATAATAAAAGCGAAAGATAATTTAGTCCCTTTTGTATCTTTTACAGATAAAAAGTTTCTCTTGAAAGAGGAAAAAAAAAAAAAAAACAAACGCACACACCAACTCCAGTTAACTAAGAAGCCAGACTTGAGCGTAGTTGGGGGGTAGAGACGCCTAGGAACACGGCCTTGAACTCAAATAAGCCTGGATTTGACTTGAGCTGTGAGCTCAGTCTCTGGTCACCTGTTTGATCTGCGGCACGTAAGCTTCCAGCTCACTGTGCCTCAGTGTTTTTATCTGAAAAATGGGGCCGGTAGTCCCGCCCACTTCATAGACCTGTTATAAGCCTCAAATAACGTGCGTCGCGTCTCTTGGCGATGGACTGCTGCTGTTATTACTGTTGGTGTCTCTGCTTTGATGGCCTCACCTCCCGTGGTCCGTCCTCTGCCCTGCCCAGTAGCTTCTGGTCCTGAGTGAACCGTGTCACCCCGTATGACTCTACCATCCCTTGAAGTCCACGTCCAGGCTTCCCAGGCTGTGGTGCCCCATTCACCCCCTTCAGGAATTCTTTGACTTCCTTGAGTTCCCCCCCCCCCGCCCCCCGTTCCATTGCTTCTATGACATTTTCACTATTAACCCCCTTACGGCTTCCGTAGAGTCATCTTTCTGGCAACGTAGCTCAGCTGAACCCTGGAGCTCCCGCCTCTGTCCCCCTGTCAAGACCACAGGGACAGTCTCCTGACCCTGCTGAAACCCCACGACCCACCTCCTGGGGGCCTGTTCCTGGGCAGCTGAACATTGCTGAGGAGCATCAGACCCCTGAGCCACCAGGATTGATTGGATTTGTGACCAGTCATACTGGGTGGACATTCAGCAGGGCCAGACAGGCCTACCGCGCCTACCTCGCATGTTTACTGTCCTTTCCTCTGAACCACCTCCTCTGCCTTTCTCCTCGCTTCTATATTTCATAGAGAAACACATGGCAGCTGTGTGGCTACCCCATCCTCTCCCTACCGCCTGGTGCTTCCATTGCCCTAGCCGTTGCCTCCCACGCTAACCCCCATGTTGGGGCCGCAGGGACCCCCCTCTGGAGGCTTGGCCCTTGGGGGCTCCTGCTCTGGTTGGGCTGCAGCCGTGTTCCCCTTCCTGGGGTGAGGCCCCTGGCCGGGGCGGGGAGGGGACACATGCTCTGTTTGCCTCTAGGCCACGTGGGACCGCGACGTTCCCTCACGATTGCCCAGAGCCGCCTCCACACTCACACGAGTGTTTTCCTGGGTCCCCCCAGGGCCTGACCACAGGGAGGCCCAGGGCAGAGCTGGTGGGTCGGGGCAGGGCAGTCCCCAGGCACGTGCAGGAGGCTCCCCCCTGTGAGAAGCAGGGCTGGGTGCACAGAGGAGGGGCGTGGGGTGTGGGCTGGGCCCCGTCCGTGTTCTCAGCGCCCGGCCGGGTCGCGGCTTGTCCAGCAGGAACCCCGTTAAGCACCAGCGCACATCCTCCACCAGGCAGGTCGTCATCGAGATCGCTAACGCCCCGCACCTTGGCGGGCCCTCGTGTCCCCGGGTGGCGCTACAGCATCCTGCGTGCTCGGCCGTCATGTCCTGTCACAGGCCCCCCCCCAGCCTCCCTCGGCCTCGCGGAGGCTCCTTTGGAGTCTTCGGGGTGGAGTCCCCTGTTCTGCCAGGCCCCCCAACTCCTGGCAGGACCAGCTGCCCCGCTTGAGGTGCCTGGGCCAACGTGACAGTGGAACCTGCTGTGCCAGATGGCGGGGACTTCCCGGGGCGTGAGCGCAGAGCGATAACCCACGCGGGGGCCCGGCCGACCGCACGGCCTGCGTGTCTTAAGGAGGCTGCCCTGGCCCGGGCCTCAGCCCCTGGTCCCTGTCTCTCCCCGCCAGCTGGGGGACCACAGTGCTGCCGTGGCTTGCAGCTCCATCGGCACCATCTCCCCGGGGCCCCAGGCTGCTCGCAGCCCCACCTGGGTCCCCCGGGCTTCTGTCTCCCGTGGACCGTCCCTCCCCTGCCCACCCCTGGGCGCACCTGCCTTCCCAGAGGCTCCACGGCGCCTGCGGCACAGACATTGAGGACCCACCACCCCTCCACCCGCGCCCTCTCTCCCACCCTGCGTCCCGTCCACCGGGGGGAGAGCTTTGGGGCGCCTCGCGGGCAAAGCCTCCAACCTGAGTACTTGGTCCTCCGGGTGCTGAGTCTCCTGTGGCCACTTGCCAAGCAGTCGTCCCGCCTCACTCGTGTCCCGTGTCCCCGGCTCTTGGCGCCACGGCCGGACTCGACGACCTCGGCACAGAGGCGGGCGCCGTCAAGCCTTCTTTGAGCCCTTCGGCGTGTGGCGAGCGCCTGCCCCTCTGTGGCGCTGCCCACACGGCCCACGGCCCAGCCGCCCTTGGGCCTTCACCTCGGTGCCCGGGTCGCGGCCCAGCCGGTGCGCCCCCGTCTCTGGAGCGCGGCTCCCGGGTCCCTCCGTGGCCCTTCCTCGCCCACTCGCTTGCAGCTCAGGTGTCGGCCCTCGACGGGCTCTTGGGTGACCACGGGGACATGCCCTCCGCCCGGCCGGGCTGTGTCCCAGTGTCTTATGGGACTCTCTCCACGACACTTTTTATACCTGAAACGCTGTTTCCTCGTTGGCCTGCCTGTGGCTCCAACCCCCCCCCCCCCCCCCAGGCCGTCGGCTTCTCGAAGGCGGGGCTCCGTCTGCTTTGCTCCCTTTCGCTCACGGCCGCGGGGACAGTGCCTGACACACGGTTGGGGACAGTGGCCAGGGACTGGCCTGCGGCCACTGGCTCCCTCCCATCCCGGCGAGGGGAGGAAAGTTAAGACGAGACGGATGCGGGGCTTTGGGTTGCCCTCGGGGGTGCTGAGTGGCGGAGGAAGGCAAGGTCCCTCTCACTCCCTTATGGGGCCGAGTCGGGGAGGGTGCCCGAGGGGTGACCCCCCCTCCCACCGCCACCCTGGTCGGAGTGACCTGGGCACCGAACGTCACCTGCCTGACCCAGAGAGGCGGTGCTGGCTCCCTCGTGGAGGAGGACGCGGGGCGTTTGGTTCCCGAAGCCAAATGGGAAAGCGTGCCCGCCCCTCCTGGAGGGATGTCGGGGCTCCGGCGGCCGAGCGGGGTCACCCCGTGACCAGGCTTCTTGGGGACCCAGACCGAGTGTGGCCGTGAACCCCTTCAGCTCAGACTCGGGGGCTGGGAGCCAGGCTCACCAGCTGCCCTGCCTGCCCCGGGGGCTCCTTACCGGGCGGCGCCAGGCGGCCTTACCCAGGAAGCCACACATCCAAGGTCTCGGTCTGCGTCACAGTCGGAGAGCTCAGTGCGCGGCTGAGCCGGGGAGGGAGGGCGGGTGGGGGACCGAGGACAGAGGGGACGCCAAGCACTTCTGTGGCTCCTGCAGAGGGACCACAGCATCCGTCGGGTGGTCTTCCTTCTCGTTGCCTCTCCCCAGGCACCCGGCTCCACCCTCCCTGCTCTGCCCGTGGCCAGGACCCCTCCTCAGGGCCGGCTGTGTGGCCACGGGACCCAGGCAGGTGCACACGGCCCCTCGCAGAAGAGCCCTGAGGGTGCTTTGACCCTCTACTCTTGCCATCTTGAGAGTCAATATATTTTTTTTAAAGATTGATTCATTTACTTGAGGCGAGGGGAAGGGGCAGAGGGAGAGGGAGGGAGGGGATCCCAAAGCAGACCCCCGGCTGACCGTGGAGCCCGGTGCGGGGCTTGACCTCATGACCCTGAGATCAGGATCAGAGCCAAAATCAAGAGTTGGACGTGAAACCGATGGAGCTGCCCAGGAGCCCTGGAAAAGTCAATAAGTTTTGAACGAGAGACCACCCGTTTTCATGTCGCACTGGGCCCTGAAATTATGCAGTTCACTCTGGAAACTGGGCCACCTCTGGGCCCACCGCTGAGCTCAGAGCCTCTTGCTCCTGCAGGTGGTGCCCAGGGCCTACCCCTCTGTCTCCTGCCTGCGCCGTGGACCCGCCCACTTGCCTTCTCTCCGTTTCAGGCCCCGACCACGCGGCAGGCCTCCTGAGTACCGTCCAGCCTCTTGGTTTTCCCCATGTTGCCCTCGTTCGCTAGGAGCTCTGCAGCGCCTACGTGCGTCCGTGGTTCCATCCATCAGTGGCGTCGGCCTGGACCTCAGGGGAGCCCGAGCAGGGGGCGTCCGGGTCTGCAGCGCCCCTCCACCTCCGCTGAACCCCTGGTCCGCACACGTGGCCGCTTTTGGAATTGCCTGCGGAGCTCTTAAAATATTCTTGTCGCCTGGGTTCCCTTCCCGAGGTACCGATTTAAGGGGCCGAAGTGTGGTCCGGGTATTTGGACTTTTTTAAAAAATATTTTTAAAATCTATTTATTCATGAGAGACACAGAGAGAGAGAGAGAGAGAGAGAGAGAGAGAGGCAGAGACACAGGCAGAGGGAGAAGCAGGCTCCATGCAGGGAGCCCGATGCAGGACTCGAACCCAGGACCCTGAGCCCAAGGCAGGCTCTAACCCGCTGAGCCCCCCGGGCGTCCCTATTTGGACTATTTATTACAAGCTCCTCAGTGACGGGGGCCGGTCTCAGCACTACCTGGGGTGCCTGGTTCCCCCAGGACCTGCGTTTGCAGGGCCGCTGTGCCTCGGACATCGCGGGCCGCCCATCTTCCTGTGGTTTTCGCCTGTTCTCGGTGGCTCTGCCATCCCCAGGGGTGAGAAGCTCGTCCTGGGCTGGAGCCCTGCGAGGGTGTGGGGCACTCACGGCCACCTGGGTGGGTCGGGTGTTGGCCTAACGCAGCTGCTCTTCCCCCTCCCAGCTCAGGCCCACCCGCTGCACCACCAGGGACTCCGGACAGACACGGGGGGGCTGGGGAAGCCAGGGGACCCTCAGATATATGGCAGGGACCCAGCGTTACGGGGGCGGGGGGGTGTGCACAGCCGAGTAGATGGGGCCAAGGCGTCACGGAGGCACCCGCCGCAGTCTAGGGATGGTCTAGGGACGGTAAGGGGCTTGGGGTTGCCCAGTCAGCACGGGGTTACCCCGGACATCTCCCTTTCTGCTTTGTGGGACCTCAGGCCGCTTGTGACTGTACATTTAGTGCCCGACTAACATCTTTATCAGGCCGTCGTCGGGGTCCTTCCCCTCGTGCCCTGGGTCGGCCTCAGTAAGTGCACGACCTTCCCAGAGTTGTAAGAACGAGTGTGTCCGCGCAGGTTCCCAAGGCACCTGCAGATCCCCTAGAGCGACAAGATCCAGCAGCGACAAGCACCTCAGCCGGGGCGCCGTGGTGACGGGGTGCGGGGCGACGGGCGAGTGACCCTGCTCCCCTGCCTTGCCCCTCCGGCCCAAACGGCGTCACTGGGTGTTACCTGGAGAGAGTGGCTGAGTGGGAACCCCTCGACGGACCCCCAGGCCGCAGTCGTGTCCTGCGCCAGGCTCCCTGGCCTGGGCGACGGGAGGGTGAATGACGGGGGGAAATCCCTAGGACGGCCCGTGGCTGCAGAGCCCCGGGTCTGGGGGACAGACCCGCCTCAGGGCCGCCTCCCGTCTGCTGACAGCGGCCCCAGAGCCGTCCGTGGGCCGGGGACCCTGGAGGCCTTGCATTGGCTTCAAAATAACTGGGCCTCGGGGAGCAAGGGGGGGACCTCGCTCGCTGTGCTGCTCGGGGTGACTGGCCCCTCCTCCCGCGTAGCAGGACCGCCTGCGCGTCCCGACAGCTCTCGGGCCTAACGAGGGGCACCCCGAAATATGCGGGTCTTGTCGCGGCTCGTGCAGTCAGCTCTGCAAACTGTGCAGCATCTGTTCTGGGGCAGTTTAAACATTGCAAACTGTTCTTCGAGACAGAACGGAAAAAACAGAGAAAAAGAAAAAAAAAGAAAATTTAGGAATTTCATTTGGAGGGACCTGCCGTTTCGCTTCCCGGTGACCTGGGGCCCCCAGTCATTGATTTCGCTGCGGGTTCTGGAGGCGAGGTGGCACCATTCTCACTTCCCGGATTCCCAGCTCCGCGCTCTCCGCTCTCCGTGGGTGGCACAGGCGAGGCCTTTGTCCCCCTGCCCTTGGGACAGAGCTGACAGGAACCGGGTGAACAGCAGACCCAGGCTGTGTCTGTCTGGTTTTCTCTCAGGCTGAGGCTCGCAGCGGGACGGGCACTAAGGACTGAGCCCTGGAAAGCCACAGGACACTAGGACGAGAGCCCCTGGGCTTATTCGGGGCTCAAAACTCACCGAATCTACTTTCATTCCTACTCATCCTGAGCCTGAGTGATATTTTTTTTCTGAAATTTCCTTTTGTTTCAAAATAAGATTATCCTTAAAAAAAATTATATGTACACACCACACGCACGCTTGCTCTATGCGGGCGTGTGTGCGTCTGTATTTCTGTCGGGACTGCCCTGCTGGGCCAGACAATTCTGCTGCGGGGCTGGGCTGCGCTGCGTGGGGTGATTAGCAGCAGCCCTGGCCAGGATCCACCTGATGGTACTGGTGCCCCTCCCTGTGTGACAACCCTGGATATCTCTAGACGTCGCCAAATATCCACCGGGGGTAAGACTGTCCCCACTCGAGATAGATTGATCTGTCATCTATCTGTCTATCCATCTATCTATCATCTATCATCTATTTATCATCTATCAACCCAATCATCTATCGATCTATCATCTATCTATCCATCCATCTATCCATCTGTCTGTCTATCTATCATCTATTTATCATCTATCAATCCAATCATCGATCGATCTATCATCTATCTGTCTATCCATCCACCCATCTATCCATCTATTTGTCTATCTATCTATCTATCTATCTATCTATCATCTATTTATCATCTATCAACCCAATCATCTATCGATCTATCATCTATCTATCTATCCATCCATCTGTCTACCTATATATCTATTTGTCCATCTATCTATCATCTATCATCTATTTATCATCTATCAACCCAATCATCTATCGATCTATCATCTATCTATCCATCCATCTATCCATCATTTGTCTATCTATCATCTATTTATCATCTATCAATCCAATCATCGATCGATCTATCATCTGTCTATCCACTATCTGTCTATCCATCCACCCATCTATCCATCTATTTGTCTATCTATCTATCTATCATCTATCAACCCAATCATCTATTGATCTATCACCTATCTATCTATCTATCTATCCATCCATCTATACATCTATCTGTCTATCTATCATCTATTTATCATCTATCAACCCAATCATCTATCGATTTATCATCTATCTATCCATCTATCTATCCATCCATCTGTCTACCTATATATCTATTTGTCCATCTATCTATCATCTATCATCTATTTTTCATCTATCAATCCAATCATCTATCAATCTATTATCTATCATCTATCTATCTATCTATCTATCTATCTATCTATCTATCTATCATCTTAAACCAGTTTGATTCAGAATCTATTTCTTATAGCCTGTTAAAAACTGGCTAAAACTAAGAAAACTGTTAAAACTGTTAAAACTAAGACAGTGAGGAAACATGGAAGAAATTCTGTTACTGCCCAAATCTGAACACAGCAAATTAGGACCGAGTATGAGGTCTCCTGAACAGCGCCCGGGAGTCTACCTACTGCTTTCCACAAGAGAGCTTCTTTGCAGGGTCTCTAACCCCACCAACCCGCCTGCCGTTGGGCCCTCCCTTACACTAAAACCTCAGCACTTTGAGAATTAGGAGATTATGTGGACAGAAGGAAACACCCCTGGCTACATTTCCTTGTTTGTTTGGGACGCCAAAATGGATCATCTGGATGAGGGTCACGTTCAAACTTTCTTGACCGGAGGGTGGGCTTGTTGCTGGGGACGGCATGTCATGACCTTCCCTGGCGCCCATGGAAGAGACCAGCCAAATGAAGGGCATGACCTCCAACCCTGGGGTCCTGATCCCTAAGATCCCTAAAGATCTGGAGAGCTTTAACTTGACGTGTTAATCTTCCCCACGCTCCCGTGTTTTCTGAGGCCACTCACCTTGCCCGAGCCACTGTGGCTGACCGGTGGAAACACCTGTTTTTTCCATTCAGAACTCGCATTAGCTGCAGAAACTCTGAAGGTCACGAGGAGGTGAGAATGCCACATGGTTCTGTGTGACAGGCACGCAGCAAAGTTGAGCAGATGGAAAGGATGATTTTGAAACCGACATGTCATAAAGTTTATTCATTTTGGCCTGCAGTTGCATGAGTTTTGGCAAATGCCTGGAGTCCTGTGACAACCACCGTAATCAGGGCACAAAGGAATTCCGTCATCGCAAAGAAGGTCCCCCTATGTCTCTTCTTCCTCAACTCTTCTTCACCAACCCTCCGCCTGCACAACCACTCATCTGTTCTCCGTCCCTATAGTTTTGCTTTTTTCCAAAATGTCTCGTAAGTAAAATCGTGAAGTCCGTAGCTGATGGATTCCGATTTCTTTTACTGAGCAGGATGCGCTTGAGATCCATTCAGGTTACTGCGTGATTGACTCAGCGGTTTCGTTCTCGTGGCTGGACAGTGCTCCACTGCACGATGCGGCCACTTGTCGGTTGAGAGACATTAGGGTTGCTTCTAATTTTTGGACATTTAAGTATGTGCCTGTGGGTTTGGGCATGAACGTTAAGATCTACGTCTCGCGGAAACTTCAAGAAGTGGGACTGCTGGGATCCCTGGGTGGCGCAGCGGTTTAGCGCCTGCCTTTGGCCCAGGGCGCGATCCTGGAGACCTGGGATCGAATCCCACGTCGGGCTCCCGGTGCATGGAGCCTGCTTCTCCCTCTGCCTGTGTCTCTGCCTCTCTCTCTCTCTCTCTGTGACTATCATAAATAAATAAAAATTAAAAAAAAAAAAAATTTAAAAAAAAAAAAAAAAAAAAAGAAGTGGGACTGCTGAGTTATGATACGTATGTATGATGTCATACATAGGATAAAGGTACGTTGAACTTTGCAGGAAACTGCCAAATTGTTTTTCAAAGTAGCCGTGGAATCCATCGGCCGTGAGCGAAGATTCTAGCTGCTTCTCATCCTTACTTGTCCTTGATACTGTTAGTTTGTTCTGAAATTTTATTTTTGTTACCCTAATATGTCTGTAGTGGCCTCTCACTGTGTCGAGCATCTTTTTTATTTGGTGAAGTGTCTGCCCAAATATTTTGCCCACCTCAAAACTTGGTTTGTTTGTTCTCTTGTTGTTGAATTTTGAGAGTTCTTTACATCTTCTGGATACAACTCCTTTGTCAGATATGTGATTTGCAAATGTTTCATCCCAATCTGTGGCTCGCTTTTTGTTCTATTAGTGCCTTTCACAGAGAAAAAGGCTTTTTGTTTTGTTTTGTTTTTAGAAAAAGGTTTTAATTTTGATGGAGTCCAGTGTCAAATTTTTCTTCTATAGACTGTATTTTCGATGTCAAGGGTTGTTTCTGACAATCTCAATCCAGGATATTCTGTGGACACCAAATATGCTTCATAAATGCTATGGGCTCTTGGGGTTTCTCATTCAGCTCCTGCCTGCAAAGGTCTGCAAACATTTTCTTTCATTTTGCTTCCCCAGCACCGCCCACGTGAACACACCCACACTTAAGCATTACAAACACAGATTTCCTGTGTCACTCGGAACCATCAGCCCACCCTTTCCAGGCTTCCTCCCAAAGATCACAAAAGTCACATTTTCCAAAGTAATTTTTTTTTTTTTTTAAATCACGCAGGGGAGAGTGCTGGAAGATTGGAATGGCCCGTGCTGTTTTTAGGGCCAAACCCTCTAGAATGCACCCTGGATCCTCTTTCTCAAAATTACACAAGTAGAAATGATATTCTGGAAACTCATGTCCCACTCCCCCGCCGCCCAAAATATGTCCACCCCTGGTGTCACAAAGTCATGCTATAGGTCAATGGACTGTAATGTGCCATTGAGTAGCTCACTATGCTTATCGATTTGTTTTTTTGAAACATCTCCCCATCTCCCATCTCCCCATCTCCCCATATATTCAAAGGAACAGATGTTTTCAGGGCCTGCTCTTAGGTCTGGGTACAGTTCCATCCCACTTCGGTCCGATGTGAAGCCATGTCATGTCGCAGCCGATCCAATAAGGGAATGCCAGGAAAGAGGGTGGGAGGAGGGTGGCGTTAAAGCACAGAAGAGGAAACATATGATTCATTCCCGAGCACGCGAAGTAAGTCCTTTCTTCCAGTTTTTAAAAAAATTCTGCATGAAAATCTTAACCATTTCTTGTCTAAATGTGCCACATGCCAGTGTATTATAAGACATGTCAGTTGTTTTAGGTCCAATGAGTCTGTTTAGCGTCTACCTTGAGTTTAGTGAAGTTACTGCCTTAGAACAAACCCAACCCAAACGTTACAAGTGACTTTTCCAGACCTTCTGGAAAAGGTCTTTTCTGCTAGAAGCTGCGCCAGGCCAGAGGGACTCCGGATTGGGAGCAAATCCCGCATGTCATGGTGTCAAGTCACCGAGTCCCCGTTCGTGGTTCCCCTTCCTCCACTTCCTGTTTGTCTATTTGCATTTCCTGCTTCTTCATCTTCTGCACCCAGAACCTCACAGCTTCGTTTGTCCTTCAGTGACCATGGGCTGAAAGCAAACACATGGATGAAGGAAAAAGAAAGCGCGTGATGTTCTTGGGGTTCTCCTAGCGGGTACCAGGAGACGTGGTGTAGAGGCGGCGAGAGCCGTCAAGGGCCACCGCAAAGGGACACATCAGGGCAAAGGCCTGTGTCTCGCCACCGAGAAAGCTTGGGCCGCACAGGTGCACCACGGTTGCCCGCAGATGCAGACCAAACAAATCCTGACATTTTTGTGAGGACCTCGGGCGACGAAAGGGAAGCACGCCCCCCACCCCCGCCAAAGCATCTTGTTTTCAGACAGCTGATAAAATGTGACAGCTTTGAAGAGGAAACAGAACTGCAGGATGTCAGTAGCAGAGTCACAGGGGAAATTCTGCACTCTGCAAGGCCTCACTCAAGGACTGTGAGGCACGGGCTGAGATGGCTCGAAACGCCGGGGAAGGACATCGTCCTGCAGCAAAGCAAGAGCCCGGTAATTTCTCACAAGTCAGCAGCTCTACGCGAGACATGGGCATTGACGTTTGATCGTGTTTCCTGAATTGTAGAATGATCTCTTCTGCCAAAGCCCGAAATATCTTTTTTTTTTTTTTTTAACCAACATTGCAAAATGTCACGACGGTGGACATTTTCATCCAGGGGGCAGCCCTCGGTTAGACGACGCCGTGGACGTGCAGAGAGTGCTCTGCTGCGTTGTTACCTGTTCCCGTGACGTGCCTCACCTGCGCGTCGTCGTTTTTCCCTCCACAGCCCAGACCGCCAACACCTGACCTGACCCCCCCGAATGTAGGAGCCTTCCCTCCTCCCTTCGGCCGTCGACTTCTCAGGGACACAGAGTGTGCCTTCAACCCCCCGCCTGTATACACGGTCTTTACCCCCCAAGACAGTCTTCTGTTGGCGACCATCGACTTTGCAAATAATCAATATCGAACGTTATCAAGTGTAGGTTCACAATCCTTGGAAAACATGCGGCTTCCTAGTTCTCCGACCGACTGGTCTACTAAACCGTGACAAAGCTATTAGGATAGGTTTTCCAATGCTGAAGTATTCTTACGTTCCTGGGGTGTTCTAGACACTTGGGGTACGTGCCTGACAAAACAGGCAACTCTCTACCTTTGTGGAGTTTGTGGCCTATTCAAAATGATTTCTATAAAGTGAGTTAGGAATTATTCCTTATTTTTCTATGCAGAGACTGTTGTGCTTTTCCGTACTTCCGTGTGGGTTTTGTGTGTGTGTGTTTGGGGGGGGGGGCGCTAAATATTCCTAGTTCTTGAGCTTTCCTTTTACAACTTTACCGAGAAGCTTTTATGGTACAATACATAACATTTTTTCATTGTAAGTGTATAATTCAGTGATTTTCGGTAAATTTATAGTGATGTGCAGCAATCACCATAAGCCCGTTTTAAGACACCCTCATCACCCCAGAAAGTTCCCTCCCGCCCCTTGCAGCCTTCCCCTGCCCTCACCGCAGCCCCAGACAACCAGGATCTGCGCTGTCTCTAGAGCCTTGCCGCTCGGGGCCTCTCACGTAGGGGATTGGAAGGTGCCGGGTGGGGCGCTCGGTTTCTTCCACCGCGGGCTGTCCCCGAGGCTCACCGCGTCGTAGGATGCGCGAGGACCTCTCCCCTTCCTTGCTACGTCTGGGGAGCGTTGCCTGGACGGGCCGCTTCGTGTTGATTGTGCTTATCCAGCCCCGCTGGTGGCCTCTGGGTTGTTTCCAGTCTGACCACTAAGAAAAATGCTGCTGGGAACATTTGCATCCATGAAAGTTTGTGCTTTTTTGTGCTTTCGCTCCTCATGAGTTCATTCTTAGAAGTGGAAATTGCTGGGCACTATGAGAAGCTTAAGCGTAACTTTTTAAGAAGCATCCAGGGGGGACATTTGGGGGGCTCAGCAGTTGGGCATCTGCCTTGGGCTCAGGCCGTGACCCCGGGGTCCTGGGATCGAGTCCTGCATCAGGCTCTCCGCAGGGAGCCTCCTTCTCCCTCTGCCTCTGTTGCTGCCTCTCTCTCTGGGTCTTTCATGAATAAATAAATACAATCTTAAAAAAAAAAAAAAAGAAGCATCCAGAGTAAGGAGAGTAACTCTCCTTCTGAAAGGTTTCCCTTTTTTCTCCTTCTGGTAGCCCCAGAGTAGTTGGAAAAGTGTCCCCTACTCTCGCCGGTACAGTGACCACCCCGTTTAAGAGCCGGCAGGACAGGGCCACCACTTTTTCTCTGGCCAGACTTTCAGCGCGTGGGGTAAGCTGGAAATGACACCCCTCGCCAGGCTTCTATTCTCTGAGCATTTCAGAGGGCTCCTGGGGTCCCCGTCGTCCCCCATTTCCAGTGCCGCTCTTCCCTCTCCGGAGGGGACCTTCCTGGGACCTCCCCCCTCCCCCACCCCCGCAGGTGGCCCTTCCTGCACTCACACTGCACTGCAGGTGGGTCAGCCCTGCCCTCCCACATCTTACAGAAACCCTCCTCCCACCCCAGAAGCAGGCAGGTATAACATCTTTCTTTTACTTTCATTTCACATTTTCCCATCTTCTTACAAAAGGAACTTTTTGTCATTTCAATGGCAGTTTGCAAATGAGTCTGTTGTGCCAGGAGGTTGGGCCCCCGCACCCCAAGGTGCTCCTTCCTCCCTGGGCTCCCTCACAGCATCCTCTTGTGCCCCCTCTGGCATCCCCGCTGCCTTTCCTGTCTCCCCAAGGATGGCCCCTGCTTAGCCCCAAAGCACGTGGTCTGGTCCTTTGGGTTCTGTGGTTTCCCTGATGCTGCACTCCTGCCCTTCCTCCCCGAGCGCTTTCTCTTTGATTCTTTCCCAAATAATGAATCCCTCCTTCCTGCTGCCCTTCTCTCTGACCCTCAACCCGGTGAACGGTGAACGGGGGTGGGGGGGATAGAAGAACTTGGGGGTCGAGGAGGACCTTAGCAAGCAGCCAGTTAAACTTCCTCATTCTGTATATGGAGCAACTGGCTCTGCAGAAGCTCTTCCTGTTAATGATAATAAAGCACGTCTAGACCTACTTTATATTTCCAAAAGGATCATTTATATATTGTAGCCTGCTGGCAAATTCTCCCATGAGGCAGGACAGGGTGAGGTGCCCGAGATGACATAACTAGCCCCCGAAATGCTCTATTTCAAAACTTTTGGAGTTTCCTTTCCCTTTGGTTTAGATTGTGTACATTTATTCTTTCTAACGCTGGGACAGATCGTCCTTACTGATTTCTGTTTCTCGATTCACTTACTTTAGTCTTAAAATCTTCACTTTGGGAGACTCAGCCTGAAGTTCATAGAAGAGAAAGGTAACATGGAGCTATTACAAATAATTTTTTTTAATCTGAAAAATGACAACAAAGAGAAGACATAACGAATACCCATACACCTACCTCTCGGGGAAAATAACTTTTAACCCTACATCAGTCTGGTGTGAATCTTGCTATCATGTTTTTTCTGTGTTATAGGACATTTGTATTTATGATTTTCCTGTGCTACACTGTGTGTATGTGGGTGTGCATGTGTATTTTTTTTTTGACAAAATGGAGTCACCTTGTAAGTACTATTTTGGAATAAGTAATTTTTAATTTTAATGTCCATTCAACATTTTCCCATGTCATTATAAACCAATAACATCATCTTCAAGTCTATATAATATTTTATTTTATGGGCATCCCATACTTCATTCAACTGATTCCATGTCATTGGACATTTAGTAGTTTACATTTTTAAAACAATAGTACTGCAGTGAATATCCTTATAAATAAACTTAACACACTAACCTTATTATCTCCTTAACTAAAACACTAGAAGTTTTCGTTGGTCGAAAGAGCACGGATGGGTTTACAGTTTTTGATATGTGAGGTCTGGTTTAGAGTCGGAGATACACGCAGAGGATGATGGGTCCGTAATATTTGGGAGCTAAGATATTATTACTCCAGAAGAACTCGACCACACAGCCTGTTGCCTTGTCAACCCTTGAGTAATAGTTACAGTGGCTTCTGTCTTTGTACCTCCCACTCTGTATTATCAGTGGGACTTCTCAGGGGCTCTTCTGTAGCCTAACAGTGGAATTCTCAAACACTCTACCCAGGGGCATGCAAAACCATCTGTGTTTAATTAAAACCGCCTAGAATATGTCTTTTGCCAAATCAATTTTTCTTAATCCATTAAATAAATGCATTGCTGGAGGCCGATGTTCTTTTTTTTTTTTTTTTAAGATTTTATTTATTCATGAGAGACACAGAGAAAGAGAGAGGCAGAGACACAGGCAGAGGGAGAAGCAGGCTCCATGCAGGGAGCCCGACATGGGACTCGATCCCGGGACCCTGGGGTCATGCATGCCCTGAGCTGAAGGCAGACTCTCAACCACTGAGCCCCCCAGGCATCCTGAGGCCCATGTTCATGATATAGAACTGAATTGACAAATTTAGACCCATGGCGCCTAAAATAAGATTACAGCACAGATTAAGCGGCTGAAAGACGTGTTGTGGATTAATCAGAAAAAAATTTAGAGTTGGAAAGGGATTCAAGGCGGTTTATTGTCATCCTTTGATTTTATAAATGAGGAAATGAAGGCTGAGAAAGGCCTAGAGAATTACACGGTTGGTTTGTGTCTGGGCTGGAACTTGAACCCAGGTCTCGTGGTGCCCACCCAGAGACACCTTCCCCTGCACTGTGCCGCCTGCCTCTCTCCCGGGGCTGGGGGAGCGAAGGTCAAGCGGGCCACCCACCGCGCTGCAGTGAAGTCTGTGGGCTACCACTTTGTCCCACGTCTGGCATTGCAAACCCCCATCCAGTCACTCCATTTCCCCCCATTGAGCTGTACCAGGCCTCCGATGCCCCAGACGTCACCCCTAGGAGGAAGGGATTGTCATACGAGATGGAGCCTCTTTGCCTTCCTTGCCACGGCTGTCAAGGTGCAGCCGTCCATTCCTCCTCTCCCTCCGTGGGGAAGGGTGTGTGTGTGCACGTATGCGCGTGTACAAACGCACACACGCCATCGCCGCCGCTAACAGTTTGGGTAAAAGTTGACTTTCACAGGAAATACTATCCATAACTGGGAGCATCAGGAGTCCCTCAGCTCTTCCCCTTCATTAACTGATAAAGTGACAGCGCAGGGGAACGCAGGGGCAGGATCCGTCCGGGAAGAATGTGTCCGTGTGTGGTGTAACGTCTGCGTAGTGTCACTCTGCTGGGCTCGGAGGAATAACTAACAGGTCTGCAAATGCAGGCCTGGGAAAATGAGCAAGTTGGAGTTCAGGGCAATCGTGGATGTGTGGGAAAAAAAAAAAAAGAAAAAGAAACCACATAGAATGTATTTTTAAAAACTTAATAGAATCTGGAAAAAGATTTTTTTTTATTTCATGCGCTTTTCAAACACCGATCTAGAAGGTAAGTGTAATGAACCTCCGTGTGTATCCAATCCTGAAATTAAACAGTTATTGGAATTTTGGCCCATTTAACCGTCCCTTTCTATTTCTTCTTTTCTTTCCTTTGCTGAGACATTTTAGAGCAAACCCCAGATGCTATGTGATTTTATTCCTCATCCTTATGTTCACACCTTTAAGAGTAGGAACATCTTGCACTTGACGGGATGAGCACTGGGTGTTATTCTGTATGTTGGCAAATTGAACACCAATAAAAAATTTATTATTAAAAAAAAAAAGAGTAGGAACATCTTGTTTCCTGACCACGCTGACTGATCACAGCTAGCAAACTCATTAATAATATATTGGCATCATCTCCCCTCTCCCTGTAGCCTAATTACCTCTATTTTTTTTTAATTACCTCTATTTTTAATGGAATCTTTTTATTAGGTTGCAGAATAAGAGAAACATGTCATGGCTCGTATGCCAGGCCCAACCCGCCACAAGGACTGTTCGTCGTCCACACTCTTAGTAGGATCGTAAGGTCAAAAAATCACTATTCCTGAAGAGCAGGGGAAGGCTGCGGGAACAGGATGGGTGACCTTCGACCTGGCCACGGGGGCCAGTCCTGAGCATGGCCTTGGCTGGGGCGCTGCTGGGAAACACTGGGATCCTAGAACTCATCCGGGCTTGTAGAATATGAATCCGTCAGGCACTGGAACGTGCTATTTATGTGTCAATGCCAGTGACTCAGCAGAACCTCTTCGCTAGAAAAAAAAAGACCAACAGTGACCATGGAAGGGTCACTGCCCCTCGCAAGGCCCTCCTGGCCTTAGCACGGCCACGTGAGCAGCACGCAGGGCCTTCCGGGAGCTAAGGGGGGGCCCAGTGCCACCCCGCGCCAAGGCCTTCCTGGCGCTGATGTGCGAGGAGGCCGTTGGCTTCCACCCACCCAGCCGCGCTGCCCCCCGAGGCCGTGTGCCCCCCGACTGCCCACTGCGCTCCGCCTCGTGCTGAGCAAGAGGCAGCCCCGCAGCCTCGAGTAGGAAGTACTCACAATTCTGCAAGCTTCTCGTTATTACACGGGGCTTCCTGTTATGCAAAGATAGGAGGAGGGGAGGGGCCCTCGGGTGGTGCAACCGTGGAGACAGACCCACAGAAGGCAACCGGGCTCTAAATTCCTACGAAACACAGAAGCTCCCAGATGTGGACGCCAGAGGGGCGGCCCTGGAAAGGCGCCCTGGCCTGACTCGGTTTGTAAGTGCAGGAGGCCTTGGAGGCCCAGAAACAGGAAGCCAGCGGCTCTCTCCCTCCCTTGCCCCGTCTCCGCCCCCGTCCCTCTCTGTCTCTCCCTCTCTGACACCCCCACCCCGTGCTTGTCTCACTCCCTCTCTCTCTCCCCTTTATATGGCCACTGAGACCACGTTCTAAACCTCTTCCTGCGAAAGACAGTGGCCTGGCCTAAGTGCCTTTCCAAAACACAATTTGCTCTTCTAGGGTTGAAGTGCTTACTTGTCAGACGATGACGGGCATTTCTACAAGCGCAGAACATGGGAAAGTTAGACCTGCTCAGCTCCTGGGAATGGGGGCAGGCGTTCGGAGAACGACTTTTAGATATTTTCTTCGAGTTAAGTGATGTAAATGGGTCTCATGGCTGAGTGAGCGTCCGGGGAAGCCCGTGTGATTTGATTTCACAGGCACAGAGCCATCCCCCGCCCCTCGGTCTCTACGGCTTGCTGTTTTCTGCCGGTGGCAAAGTTTTTCATATAAAAAATTAGAAATCATGTAGGATTAAAAGGAAAATCCGGGAGAGTAATCACAGGATGAAGTTTTCCTAAGGTTTAAGGGCCGGGTTTTGAAGGTGAGAAGGTCCCCACGTCCCTGAACCAAAGGCACATGCTCAACCCCGGAGTGCTTTGACGTGGAGGGCAGCTTGCCTTGGAGAGGGACAAGAGAGGAGCAGAGAAGGGGAGCCTGGAGGTTCCGACGGCCAAGACCCAAGCGTCTGCAGGAGGGCCGCGTTCCCAGTGTCGGGAGCTGGGCAGGCGGCCTGCGGTGGGCGGGCGCGCAGGCTGTCGGGGGGCTGCGCACAGAGGGACGGGCCCTGCCGCCGTGCACGGCTCCCCCGCAGCCCCGTCCTCAGCCTGGGTGGGCTGCCAGCCGCCAGCCGCACGCTGGGCCCGGGTCAGCTCCTCCCTGCCGCCCCACCGGGCTTTGGGCAGAACCCTTGGGTGTCCTCTGATGAGCTGGGGCCGACGCTGGCCAGACGAGGCAGGACCACCGGCTATGCCCATTTTCCTGCCAGGGTGTCAACACAGCTTAGCGATGGGCACAAGGTTTCAGTTCCATCTTTTGTCATTGTCCTTCCGAGACCCGTTGAGGCTTGCAGAGCCTGTGGTGGGTGGGAAAAAGTAGCACAAGATTGTTTATGCGTGATATTGAGGCAAAATGGATAGAGGTTGAAGCAGGCGTCTCCCATGATGGGTTTGGAGAAGAGGCTCTTTGGTCCCTTGCCCAAGGGAGGGTGGCACCATCTCCCCTTCACCTCCCGCGTACTCCCTGACCCTGGCGATATTACACAGGGATTCCCAGTTTAGGGGCTTCTCGTTACCACTGGACTACACGCTGCTCCATGGGCATGACGCCCAGGTGTGTGTACGGGGCTTTGAGATCAGGTTTCCAGCAGGAAGACCGGGGCGTAGCCTTTCACCTCCGAGAGCTTCAGTTCCTTGCCTCTAAGACGGAGATGACCTTGTCTGTGAGACAGAGAGGGCGCGGCCCGTTAGCATGAAATGAACCTACATTTAGAAGCGTTTGCACTGTGGCTGGCACACGGAGCATATTCAGTAAGTATATCCCCACTGGTGTGCGTCATTATTAGATCAGGGTTCACCATCGTCTATCGGCCACCCTGCTTGAGCGGGCGCGTGTGAGGCCGTCTAGAAGTCCCACGAATGGGTAACTTGGCCAACATTTGTTGCATGTGTACAACACCCGATAGGGACTTGCATCTCATTCTAAAATGCTTATTTTATTCACTTAGCAGATATTTGTTGGGAAACTCCAACTGGCCAGATGCTCTTCTAGGCGGTGAGTTTAGGTTCATGAAGAAACAAGATAGAACTCCCTGCCCCCTGGGACCCTGCGTTCTCATGGTTGAGCTTCCGTTCCATTTTCTTCATCTGTGCTACTCTTTACTCATTCTGATTTTACCAGAAAGAAAGCCTCGACTAGATGTTAATCTTCCCTCTGGCACTTCGTGATCCATGACCGATCATGAATCCCCCCACCCATTCGGTACTTGGGGAGTGTGATGGGGCTGAGGTCGTCAAGGGATAGGGCTGGGATTGGGACAGCCGTTGGGAACAGCGGATGGTGGAATGCATTTTTGTATGCCGGGGTGCACAGTAAATATTTGAAACCCCACAAGACTCAAGTTCACTCATCTAAAGAGTTTCCTCTATTTTTTAAACCCCACCTATTACCCAGCACTCTGCCCTGCACATAAGAAATGCCCAATTAACTTTTCTGATTGGTTGATAAAAGAGATAAGAGAGAAAGACTAGGTTTTTTTGTTTAAAAATTCACACTATGAATCTTTTATTTGAACATTATTCAACATTATTTTCTCTCCATTACGCTCTCTCTCTCTCTCTCTCTCTCTCTCAGGCACACATGCACACACACCTCTCTCTTTCTTTTCTTCATTCCTCCCAGTTGACTTTTCTGAGCCGGACCTTATGAGGGTGCTCAGGATACTAAAATGAGTAAGACACGGTCCTTCGTGCTCTCAAGAACCTCTTTATGGCTCTAGCGACTTACCACCTGCAGACACGCAATAAGAGCACAAAGATGTTCATCCCGGAGACCACGGGGCCTTCAGCCCACCTTTGTAGTCAAGTACACTTCCTGAGAGCGAACACCGAGATCAGAGACTCAAAAATGCCTTTAAAGCATGTCTTGGTTTTGCATGTCTTGCTTTACACCCTTGAGTAACCTCTTGCAGAACATGGGAGGCTGCAGGAGTGTGCACTGCACGGGGCCTTGGCAGAAAGGGAGAGTAGGGCTGAAACCCCTGGGGCTCCTCTCACCACCGCTGTTATCCTGGTGTGTGGCTGCCTCCAGCCATCCAGAGGCAGAGGAACCTATTTCTCCACTCAAAGAACCACGTGCTCCCAAGGACAGCTCCGGCCCAGGGATGTGGAATGGGCCAGAACCGGCCCTGGGGCTCCGCTTGGCCCAGGATGACAGCCTTATCCCTCTGATTTTGCCCTTCTAGGCGGCAGCCCCTGCCTGCTCCAGCCCCAAACCCTTGGTGATAATGGATTTTCTTGCTACACTTCCTTTCCCCCATGTTTAGACCTGCTGCAAGCTCTCTCTGAAGTGCCAAGGAGAACAGTTAATGTCTTCATCTCCTATCTCAGTTTATCTCCATAGCCTCAAGTCAAAAATGCTTCCCCCTGTGCTGCTGTCCCGTGCGCCCAGGTTTTTCTTTGGTTTCTGCACATCTGTTGTGTTACTTTTCAGATCTGAGGTTTTCACGTCACTCCAATACCCTGGCTTTCCCTTGCACCTTTCGCTTTGATTTCTATCTTTCTTTCTTTCTTTCTTTTTTAAAAGATTTTATTTACTTACTCATGAGAGACACAGGCAGAGGGAGAAGTAGGCTCCCTGTGGGGAGCCTGATATGGACTTGATCCCAGGACCCGGGGATCATGACCTGAACCAAAGGCACATGCTCAACCCCAGAGCCACCCAAGCATCCCTCTGATCTCTTTCTTAATTCCCAAGCCCACTTGTCAACACCAGAGCTCTCGTGAAGTCTACAGCTCTTGGTCCAGCTTAACAACTAACGGGGTCCAGGACTGGATTCCCCTGCCTGTTCAAACCCACTTTGTCCTCTGACCTCTCTGGCCCTTACAAACAAGTGTCCCGGATCCATGAGCTATTTGGGGACGGAGTTGTGTCTAGTTGATCTTATATCCCAACCCTTGACACGGGTCCTGCACACACTGTGCGCTCAGCCAAGGTAGAGCAAATGGACAGATGGAGGCTACTGTACCCGAGGTGGTCCCAGGCTCACACAGGTCTTTGCCTCCCTCTCCTCCCTGTCGGGTGGTTCCCCTCACAACTGCCTCTCCTGTTCCGTCCTTCTCCACTCCACATCCCAACTAGGCCTCTGGATTGGCACCTGGAATGTTGCACAATGTCCAGCCAATCTTCTCTTTTTCCTTTTCTCCCTTCCTCTCCCTCCTTTCATCCCTTCTCTCTCTCTCATCTCTCCTGTCTTTTCTCTCATCAAACATAAAATTGAGTCCATTTTAGTAATAATAGCCTTCACCTAGGCCTGTCCAGTTATCATTATTCATTTGTATAGACCAGCTGCCTGCAAAGCACATATCATTTTCACAACTTTAGGGAGGAGGAAGCCAACCCTCGGAGATAGAACATGACTCACCCACGGCTACATATGTAGAAGCCTGTGCCTTCTCTTTCAGGCTTCTGGGGTTATAAGGATGAGCAAGGCCAAAGGCTGAGCCCCTTGTTCTTCTTAGAGCACATGTGGAGAGGGAAGACAGAGTAAGAGAAAGGACCAGGCAGGATGGGAAGTGCTTTGATGGACATGTCCCCCGGTAGAGGGAACAGAGCACAGGGTGGGCTCTGGCTTCGGGCTGTCGGGCTTCTCATGGGAGATATGGCTTGAAATGAGCCTTGAAGGATAAGCAAGGGCTTTCCAAGAGGTCAAATTGGAGGTGGGTGGGGATGGGTGGGGAGAACATTCCAGCAGAGACAATAGCGTGCTGCCCTGAGGAAGCAGTAGGCCTGGGGAGAAGGGGCGGGAAGCACTGAAGGGAACCCCTGGGAGGGAGTTTAGCCTGCATCTGTTAGTGATGAAGGTGCCGGAGTATCATGGGAGGCTTTAGGCAAGAGAGTAACCTGATCAGATTTGTGTTTTAGAAGGACCACGCTGTAGACAATGTCACCCACGGACCAGAGGTGACACTGGTAGGAGAAGAGATGCATCAGAGAACTACTGTGGGAATCCAGGGGGAGGCTAGAAGGGCCTACAAAAGCAGGGCGGTGGGTGTGTAGAGAGGACGGCTGAGTCTGAGAGAGCGTTGTTGATTGTGGTGACTGTGGAGGGGGGCGGCTTTCTGCTTTGGTGGGTTGGCTGGGAGGACATGGCTCACAGCACATCATGGAGACCAGTGGAGGTGAAGTGGGTTTGGGTGTGTTTGTGGGTGTAAGGCGAAGGGAACGGTGAGGTGGGCAGGGGAAGGTGGTACTTTCACTAACAGTATGGGGACCTAGAGATTCCATCCAAGTATTTATAGACAGTTGGATGGATGGGTCTGTAGCTTAGAAGAGGGTTTCTGCAGGTGAAGTGTATAATTTCTACTCCTTTTCTTTTCTTTTTTTTTTTTTTTTAAAGATTTTATTTATTTATTCATGAGAGACACAAAGAGAAAGGCAGAGACACAGGCAGAGGGAGAAGCAGGCTCCCTGTAGGAAGCCCAATGCAGGACTCGATCCCAAGACTCTTGGGATCACAACCTGAGCTGAAGGCAGACGCTCAATCGCTGAGCCACCCAGGGGCCCCTCTACTCCTTTTCAAATCCATTTAAACATGGTTCCCAGACTAATGCACTGCTCGTATCAACATACTGAGAGAATACCCAGCTTTGGGTGAACTATTAGCTTCTCACCCACATATGTGGAGCCATCTAGAATAGAATCTAAACTGAAGCAGAACTGAGTGCAGATAAAAGAAATATCTCAAAAGTAGACCCTAGAAGATTTTGTGATGGATTATTTTGGGGGTTAGGGGTCAGAAGACGGGAAGAAGGAGAAAGGAAGTGATAATGCTTCCCAGGCTAACTTCTCTATTGATACTTCTGTCTAGAATTTTCCGTTGCTCCAGCTTGGGGCAGAGAGTAGCTAACTTCTACTGCACAAACAGCATCCCCCGGGCATGTGGCACTTCTTCCATGTCTCTTCTTTTCTTTCTGGTGCCCTCCATACTGCAGACTAAAGCTCAGCACACACAGTACTATTGTGGAACTCATCCGTATTTTCTCCTGGGCCTCCCTTGCCGAGGTATGTGGACTGGCTCCATATCACTTCTCGGATCGAGGCTGTGTTTCTCACTCGGCCCCCCGAAGCCACTTCTTCTCAGGGACCTCTAGCTTGATTTTCTACTGGATGACATACTGCGCCACCGTTTACCATCCATCTTTGTCTCATGCTTAGTGATGATAAGACTCAGATTCCAGGAAGTGCTGACCAGTAGAAATTTCTGTGATGATGGAAATGTTCTCTATCTGCACCGTCCAGTACTGTGGCCATGAGCCACAAAGGGCTCCTGAGGACTTCAGATGCCGTTGGTGTGACTGAGGGACTACATTTGATATATTTTAATGCATCGACGCGGACATAGCCACTCACAGCAAGGGCTACCGCTTTGGACAGCACAAGTGCTAGGGCTTCTTCTTCCTCTCTCTACGAAAGTAAGGGGGGGTTCTCACTGTACCGAGGCCCTCACTTCCCACTTCCCCAGAGTGTTCTATAAATGCTTAGCAACTGCCTTCTGACTTCCTGCCTTGCCTGGTCTGCCTGCAGCCCCCTCTCCAGCCCACAGCCTGGCTCAGATCTCCTTCCCACAGGGCTGGGAGCATGCACTCAAGTGTGCAGTGACTGGCTCACAAGTGAAGCTTATCACAGTTATTATTTTCATTATGAGAAACAGCTCCATTAATAGTAACAGATCTCTTTGTTTACTTTATGTGGGAACAAGTCACACCCACAAAGAAGAGAGACTGTTCAAAGGAACTAATAAGGAAACTTAGCCAAAAACAAGTCACACTCAAAGCCCACCAGGCTTCCTCCCTGATTATTTGAATCGTCTCATGATAGGCCTGACTGATGAGCAGAGCTGAAGGCCAAGGTGGGAGATGCTTCTGATGTGGGACAGAAAGCTCCCCTGCTTAGTCACTGGCTCACTGGAGGCCCAGCTGTCACCTCCCCAGTGTTTGGGGCAGATTCTAGCAGCATGGAGGCTTGTACTGAGCTATCCAGACACCAACTTGACCCAGTGTGTATAGTCAGACCTCCCACAGCGAGGATGAGAACAAATACTCAAGAAGCACTGGGCGGATGTATGCGTGAAAGGTATCATTTCTGGAATACAAAAGGTGGTTGCTCGAGGCCTTGACCGTACGCAGGCAGAGCAAGTGGTTGCCTACCAGTCACAAGGGCATCCAAGTGCCTCGTGGCCAGGCCTGAGAACATAAGATCTTCATCCCTCCTCTTGCCTTTGTCAGGCCATTCCACAATGCACAGATGTTTCTAGAGGAGATTTTGTTTTTGTCATCGGTTTCGTCACAGCAGAGCATAAACATTTCACCGAGTTAACCACAGAATAACATCCCGGCAAGCGAGTCCCATGCTGAGTTAATTCTCTTCAGTCTACAGTGTCCTTTTGGCTTCTGTTTTCCCCATCCGGTTTCTGCAGTGCTCTTGGAGACCTTTAGTTTCTCCCATCGTGGTTCTGACAATTTCTTTGGGTGTCTGGGGGGCTCGGGAGGCCTGAGTCTTCATAACCGTCGTGCAGCATCTGCTTGTTTCTCTCCTTTTCTGGGCTGGAGTCATTTGGTGGCATCACCCCAGAAGCCAAGTGAAGGTTCCTCGTTACGGCCCTGTTCAGAGGGTGGCCTTCCCTCCCAGGTCCGAGACCACATTAGGTGAATGGTCACGCTGGCCTAGGCTATGCTGAAGCTATTGAGAGGAAAGAGAGCCCTTTTGAACTTGTCAGAATGCCCCAGTCCTCCAATTTCTCCAAAGATTGTGGGTGCAAACCATTCTTTTTCTTCTCTGTCTGCTATCTGCCCTCTTTCTAGGACAGTTAGGAGCTTTCACAAGTTATGGTCTCTGACCTAGAGAGACACAGAGCTGTACACAGTTCTTCAAATTCCTTCCTCCTGTTGTATCCCTGCCAAGACCCTCCTATCATCCCTGCAGATCATGTACACAGCCTCAGAGTACGTGACTAGCCTCAGAGTGGCTGTTCTTTGAGCTATAGGTGGAAAATCATGAAGACAGTAGTTAGCTGAGGAGCAAGATCTAAGATAAAATTCTTAACCAGGGTGCCAGGACACATGATATAGAGCATACCCTCCGCAGGCACGCTGCTATGTTGTCATCGAAATGCCAGATTCCTTTTTGCTATAACCGAGTTCATGCACTGTTATGATGACATCTACCCGACAGGAGGTTGAACCAGGTATTCCCGTCCCCCGGTGGACAACACAGTATGACCTCTCCAGTCCCTGATGGGAGCTGAGGGGTGACTACAGGCTACAAGATCCATGACAGGAACATAAGCTCCTGGTGAGCATCGAAGGGAGCAGAGTCCTCTTCAGACAGCAAGAAAGGACTTACGGGTAAAACACATAGATAGGGTGATAACTCTGAACGCAACTAGCCTGCGACGCCATGGAAAGTTCTGGTATTTGAAAGTATACCAGAAGCATAAATAAAGGGTGAAGACCATAGGCCTAGAAGAAGATAGAAAGAAAGGAATCAGAAGCGATGGGAAAAGGTGTCGCTTCAATGCATTAAAGATAAGAACAAAGGAAGAGAAGGGGCTTGACGATGGAGTGACATTTTGAAATGTAGAGGGAAATAGGAGGCGCTCCGAGATGGTCTCCAACCCTGTAGTGGGAAGCGACACCACCTGTCGATAAAATGAGCGAGTCACCTTCGCCTGCCTTGGACCTGTTGTATGTGCCCACGTTTCATACGTTTATATACGCCAGCTTGTTTCATCTCCGCAATAATTCCACCGAGGAGGGAGTGTTATCACCCTGGTTTAACAAGCGGTGAAACTGGTGCTCAGAGAAGCTGTGTAATGAATGTACTCAAGGGCCTGAGAACCAGGAAGGGAAGGACTGGTCTCCGAGCGGCCGGAGAAACCGGTCAAAGTGAAGTTGGCCACATTTGGCTGTGTCATGAATGTTCTGGGAACCCACAAAAGCTGAAGACAGGGCCTGTAAGCTGGAGACTTCTCCCAGCAGGGAGAAGAGGGCAGGCACTCGGTGGTGGTGGTGGTGGTGGAGGGGCAACAGCGCAGGAGCGGGGTGCTGAGCTCCCACGCGGTGGAACTGTGTAGAAGGGCACCGCAGAACTGGCAGGTGGGTGCAGAGGGCCGTCCAGCGGGGCTCAGGCCTGCCCACCGGCTGCTGTGGGTGGAGGAAGGGAGACAGTTGTCCCAGCTGGGAGCTCCCCCTAGGTGGGGGGGACCTGTGGACCTGGCCGGGGACAGCAGGGCTCTAGTGCTCAACAGAAGCCAACTGGGAGGTGCAGTGCATGGAGGGTCTGGCTTCAAATTCCCCTCCTGTGTTTTGGGGGCAGGGTCATCTTCTGTTGGGGTCCTTGCGTGGTCAGTGCAGGGAAGGGCCCAGGGTGACCCCGACCTCAGCCCCAGGGGAAGGGGGGGCTGCGGGGAGGCCCCGGGAGGGGGGAGCACGGGGCAGCGTTCTGCACGGCTGGACCCCCGGGACCCCCGGGACCCCTGCAGCTGCCCGCACCCCGGCCCTGCGTCTCTCTCTCTCGGATACTGACGCCCCCGCAGGAAAAAGGAAGCGCCTTTTGTCAGATGCTGCGGCCACTTCCTCCCCGGGAGGCTCCGCCGCCGGGTGCAGGATGCCGGGCGCCCCGGGCTGTCGCCGGCCGCCCCGTCCCCCCGCCGCCCCGGCCGCTGAGCCGCCTCAGCCCGCGTGTCCCCCGCAGCGCGCTCCAGGAGTGTGATGACCGGCGAGCAGATGGCCACCCTGCACCTGCCGGCCCCCAGCCCGCTGCAGAGGCCCGTCAAGATGGGCTGGCTGAAGAAGCAGCGCTCCATCGTGAAGAACTGGCAGCAGAGGTACTTCGTGCTGAGGGCGCAGCAGCTCTGCTACTACAAGGACGAGGAGGACGGGAAGCCGCAGGTAGGCCGGGCCGGGGCCCCTGGGGGGCGCACCTGCGGGCCTCCCCCCTCTTCCACCAGGGTTTAGACCTGCCAGCTGACCACAGACAGAGCGGGGCATCCTCCAAGGTGGGGGGTGAGCCCTGAGGGGCTCCCTGACGCCGAGGTCGGGGACCTGGCCTTGATGGTGACATGGTCTGGACCTGACATGGCCTAGACGGTGACGTGGAGTGTCAGGGCTCAGAGACAGCGGGCTTGCCTTCGGGCAAATGGATCTGCTTGTGGGCCCGGTGTTTACTGGGTGTCTCTTAGGTACCAGGCGTGGTTTGGGTACTTGAAATCGGCCAGCGAGGCAAACGGATAAAAGGCCCTGTGTGGGGAGCTCAGAAGATAAGGAGACAGGAGGACAAATACGGAGACTATGTGGTTTGTTAAGGACAGACAAAACAAAACAAAACAATAAAATGACCAGTTCCATGAGATTTTTTTAAAAAAAGGAATGGGTCAAGGGGAGATCAAGGAGGTGATAGCATCTCACCGAGGGTGGTCTGCATGACTTTGGAGGAGAGGTGGCCACCGGGCGGCAATCCGGGGAAGGAGCACCCCAGGCAGACGGGAGGGCCAGGGCCCAGCTCGACGTGGCGCGCGTCTGCTGGGCGCTCACAGTGCCAGGGAGACAGAGCCAGGGACGGAGGAGGCAGAGGGGACGGGCTCTGAGAGAGGACAGCGGGCCCGAGTGTCACTGTGCAGAGAGCAAAGACGAAGACCGCTGCGAGGACTCGAGGGGTCGTGCTGAGGGCCTTGTGGAGGCATTGCAAGGTTCCGAGCAGAAAGGGGACGTCGCTAGGCTTACGCTGTAAAAAGCTGGGCAAAAGGAGAGTCAGGGCCAGAGGAGAGAGGCACGAGGGTCATCTAGGGGAGAGGTTATGTTGCTTAGAATGGCCGCGAGGGCTGCAGGCTGGAGGAAAGTCGTCAGGTTCCTGGTATGCTCTGAAAGCACAGACAACAGGATTTCCAGAGGGAATGCACGAGGCCAGAGAGCACTTTGGCCCTAAATCTTGGGAAGAGTGAGTCCTCATGGCCATCACGGCGCCTGAAAGTGAAAGAGGGTGCTATTAACAGTTACCCTGTCCTGGAGCAACCAGGGCGACGGGCCACCCCATCTAGAGGTCCTATCGGTGGAGGTGCAAGAGTGAGCTTGGCCAGAGGGAACTTATTAGGGAAGACGGAGTCTAGAACCTTCTGGATCTAAAGAAAAGGCCCCGAGAAGGGTGAGGATACTGAGGGTGGGTGGCAGGGTATGTAAAGAAACAGTACAGTCATTTTGGAAGAGGACAGTTATCTGTGAGAATCAGCTTGGGGCTCCGTGACACATGACCAGCACCTGGTTAACCAGCCCGCACCTCCCCAGCTTGAGGGCTGTGAGTGTCTGTCACTGCAAAGGCTGGAGAAGGACCAGCAAGACGGGGTTCTTGCTCAGTGACCTGTGCATGGTAGCCAGACTTCCTTTTGCTTTATGAACACCCCAGACCCTATCAGAGCCCAGCAGCTATAGGCTAAGGTGGAGGTGGCTGGTGCAGCTATAGGCTAAGGTGGTGGTGGCTGGTGCAGCTATAGGCTAAGGTGGTGGTGGCTGGTGCAGCTATAGGCTAAGGTGGTGGTGGCTGGTGCACGAGTAGCCAATGCAGCACATCTTCCCGTCTGCAGGGTGAGGGAGGGGGCACTACCGCATTAGCCTTCCCAGGTCAGCCCGAAGGACAGCTCAGTGGGGCTGGCTTCCACGAGGTGTAGACGATGAGAGGTATGATATGACCAAGCTTGTGTTCTTTTCCTGGCTCTACTCCTGTCTGGCCAGATAATTATTTAATTTTTCTAGATCCCTCTTTCTTCCGTGAAACGAGACCATCATACCTGGCCTGCACTTATCACAGGCCCGAATGATATGAAGCAGGCGTAAAAAAAATGTTTTGTGAAAGCATTAAACTAATGACAGAGGTTAAAGAAATTATTGGAGGTCTTAGCTTCTGTCCCTTAATTTGAAAGAGGAAACTCAAAATCTTCCCAGGGTTAAAGTAGCCTGGGACCTGGGATAATAAAGCAAAGCTTGTTCTAGGTTTTTGTTTTTGTTTTTTTAAATTAAATTAAATTTAGTTTAATTTCGTTTTTATTTTTTAAAGATTTTATTTATTTATTCATGAGAAACACACACACACAGAGAGAGAGAGAGAGAGAGAGAGGCAAAGACACAGGCAGAAGGAGAAGCAGGCTCCATGCAGGGAGCCCGACGTGGGACTCGATCCCGGGACCCCAGGATCACGCCCTGAGCCAAAAGAGGCACTAAACCGCTGAGCCCCCTGGGCTGCCCTGTGTTTTTTTTTTTTTTTTAAGGGAATCTATGAATAGAATATCAATAGGTTGAGATCAATAAGTCAAATAAGGAAAAATTGTGGCTGAAAGAAGCACTTGATAAAATCCAATACTCATTTCAGGTATAAAAAGTTTTTTAAAAAGCTTTTAGAGATAAAATGATAATGTATTAGAAAGATGATTTTACTGCCTTTAGCTATGGATACTTTGATTACAAAAGCTATATCTGTGCATGATAGGAAATTTGGAAGATGAGGATGAGCACAAGGCAGAAAATGAAAATGATCCCATTAGTAAGAAATAGTCATCTAAATTCTCGCTTTTTCCAGTCCTTTCTATACATATACATTTAGAAACCAGTCTATTCTAAATGCAAATTAGCATAATAATATTCTTTAATTAAAAAGTTAACAATAAGCCATGAATTATTATTATAATTAAATTTTCTTTTACAATGTAATTCTTAATGGTTGCAGAATAATCCACTGTATGGACATTCTATAATTTACTTAACCAATTAGTTGAAAATTTGAGTTGATATTTTTATATTATTATGAATGAGAATTAAGTGGACATTCTCATAGATTTATATATCAACAATTCTTTCATTAAGATGAAAAAAATCTGTTAAAAACAAAGCACTTTTTTATGCTATCATTTAATATTGTTTTGGGATTCAGAGAGAAACATCTAGAAATGAGATGAAAGTTGAGCTAAATTCTTGGGAAAAAAAATAAAGGCATGTTTCTAGGCTCTGTTTCACACCATTCATGATTCTGGATGGACTGAAAACTTCAATGTTAAAAAAAAATGAGTTCATAAAAGACCTAGAAGAAAATGCAGTTATTTGCATAATCTTTGGAAGGCAGGTGTTTTTCAAGCATAGGATAAGCAACAAAAATAGCACAAGGGAAAGGCTAATTTAATTGCATAAATAAAAATAACTGTATCTTAAGAACCAACATCACAAAGTGAAAAGGCAAATAATAAGGAAGAAAATATTATATATGTATGCATGTGGTAAACAAATATACTTAATATTTAACATATTCATTTTTTTTTTTTTTATGATAGTCACAGAGAGAGAGAGAGAGAGGCAGAGACACAGGCAGAGGGAGAAGCAGGCTCCATGCACCGGGAGCTCGACGTGGGATTCGATCCTGGGTCTCCAGGATCGCGCCCTGGGCCAAAGGCAGGCGCCAAACCGCTGCACCACCCAGGGATCCCAATATTTAACATATTCAAACCTATTTTTTAAAAAAGTCCAAATAGCTCAATAGAAAAGTGAGCAAATGACACAAGTGGACAATCTACCAAGAAATGTAATAGCCAACACATGTATATAAAAAATTCAGGGACACCTGGGTGGCTCAGTGGTTGAGCATCTGCTTTTCAGCTCAGGGTGTGACCCCGGGGTCCTGGAATCGAGCCCCACATCAGGCTTCCTGCATGGAGCCTGCTTCTCCCTCTGCTGTGTCTCTGCCTCTCTCTCTGGGTCCCTCATGAATAAATAAATAAAATCTTTAAAAAAAAAAAAAAGAACATGCCCATATATTCTAGCTCTTAAAAAAAAAAAAAACAACAATCTCAAACAGAAACCCCAGTAATTTTGGAGCAATCAGGTGAAAAAGGCCCTCGTGTACGCTGATGATATGCATATGAGCAAACTTTCTAGAAAGCCATTGGCCAGATTTCCAAGAGCCAAAAAAAAAAAAAAATATCATAGGCTTACATGGAGTCATTTTGGTTTTAGGAAATGATCCAAAAGAAAGAATATAGGTGCGGTGCTGTCCGTAATGGAGAACTGTGAGCCTAACGTCCGGCAGAGGAGAAGGGCTCAGTCGATTAAGGGGCCCCTCTGGGGGATGCCTGTGCCTGCCTCCTGGGGCGCCCACATGTCCCCCAGGTCTCCGCGAGGGGCCCGGCTCTGGCGGCCTGGGGCTCGGTGGGCCTGATGTAGCTCCTTCCAGAAGGTTCTTCATCAGGGCGATTGTTCCAAACAGAAGCTTGGCCAACGTGCTGGCGTCCCCGCGGCAGTGAGGCTCTGGCCAGTCCCAGCGTCATTGGGCCCTGTGGCGTGTCCCTGCCTCCGGGGGCCTGGCCGCGGTGGCCGGGTGGCCGGGTGGCCGGGTGGCCGCGGTCTGTGGCGGGGGCAGGCCGTGGCTGTGAGCGGCCGTGAGTCCCTACGGTTGGGGCCGCCGCTGAGCGCAGAGCGGGGAAGAGAGGCGCCCGGCACAAGGTCTTGGAGCATTTTTTTTTGTACCGCCCAGAGCGGACGTCCACCACCACATACACGAACAGGAATAATAGGAAGATACACGCGCTAACTGGGGGCCACCAGTATCCTCCCCTTTATTTTTTATACGAGCGGTTTCCTCGTAAGCGTAGATGACTTAGCGCGTGATGACGGCCGTGCTCGCCGACTGGCTCACCGTGTCCCTTGAAACTGTGACGGTTCAGCCTGGCGAGCGGCCGCGGGTGGGCTCCAGTCCCTGTGAGGCCGTGGGCCCGGCCTGGCCGGCTGCGGGGGGCTGGAAGCCTGCAGCCTGCGCGTCCCCCCGTTGCACCCTTGCTCACAGTGCACCCACTCGCCTGCCCGGTGGGGCACGGGGACACCCTCCCCCGCCCTGTGCAGGCCCCCCCACTGCTGGCCGCCCTCACGATGCTCAAGGCCCTTGAAGGGCGTACGGTCGGCCGCTTATGTCACCTGAGGGTGCCGTCCTCCCCCGGGGTACGTCCAAGTCCCACTGACTGGGGCTGGGATCGCAGCCTTCCTCCCCCGGGCGCCGTGGCCTTGGGGCAGCCACCTAACCGCCCTGGCCCCTGCCTGCGCCCTCGCCCAGGCTCGACGTGCCCACGTGCTCAGGGCGCGGAGCCAGGGCCGGCCCCTCGAGACTGCTCGGTTCACGGTACTTAGGAGCTCGGTATTTTATTTTTACTGCTTTTGGATGAAAGTGGTTTAGGCCTATCAAACAACAGGTCAATTGGGAAGAGGCAGGTGCCTCTGAAATTATTCTTTTCTTTTGCCCGGCACTGCTCCTCCTTGTCTAAAAATAACACGGCTTTTTATTTCAGGGCCGTAAGTCATGCAAAGTAGCCCAGCTGCACAGTCTCGAGGGCATTTCCGCTCCCCCCCCCCCCCCGCCCTGTCCCCCGAGGACACTGATATTACTTGGACATGAAGAGGACCATGCAGGTGGAGGTTATTCTCAAGCAATAAAATTAGAGAAATGTAGAAAAGTGCAGATATTTTATGAACAGATATTTTCCTCTTTGTCCCCCCCCCCTTTCCACTTCCCCTCTGTCCCCCCTTCCTCCGCCTTTTCCTCTTTTGCTTCCACTCTTTTTTCTCACTCAGTCTTAGACATTTTTCTCTCTAGACTCTCAAGAAGCCGGTATTCCCTTCAGGCTCCTGAGCTGACCTGAGAGTTCCTTAGGGCTCTGGCCCTTATGCTCTCAAAAGTTCAGAAATAACAGAAGTAAAACCAGCGAATCCCCAAGGTAGTAGCCGGCAAAAAAAAAAAAAAAAAAAAATGTGTGCATGCAGCAGAAAGTGTGCAAACCGGAAGCCCTCACCCCGACGGGGAATGAGGCTCAGGGATAGCTGGTTACAAAGCAGCTTTGTAAGTGAGAGCGCACTGGCTGCTTATTCTTTAAGGTGAGTAGTTAGTTATCATGTCAGCATTCCCTTAGGGTCCCCGGGTGACTTCGGTAAACGCCCAACCCTTGAGGTCAGTTCAGGTCAGGACCGCGGGGCCCTAAGATCGAGCCCCACGTAGTGCAGGGTCTGCTGGAGATGCCCTCTCGCCCTCTCCCTCTGCCTCTCCCCCCGCCCCCCACCCCAGCCCCTGCTCCAGCATTTCCTTAAATGATAGGAAACTGGTCAGTGACTGCAGTTCAAGTTCTGCCCATGACTTCCAGAGGCATAAGCAAGAAATGATCCGGGTCACCTCGGCCTTGCAAAGTAAGCAACGCCCGGCTGGGTCTGGCTGCACCGGTTTTGTTTGCTCCGGTAGTTTCCAAGGCCGCCCTCTGTTTTCGACGTTAGTGGAGGTTCTGGTGCTCCTCGTGGCCACTCTGCCCCGGGACCCCTGCCCTCACGCAGCTGGAACCTGCCGCTGCCTACCCTGGCCGTCGATAGAGACTGAGGGGGCACAAAGGAGCCACGTCCCGTGGTGCAGTCGCCGCAGGACTGGCCTCCTCATCTGTGACTAGAGGACGCAGCGGCCGTGGGGACCTAGGGGGATGTGGTGGGCACCTGGGGAGATGCTGGTGGGCACCCAGAGAGATGCCAGGTGGGAGCCTGAGGACATGCCAGGCGGGGGCCTGGGGAGATACCAGGCAGGGACTTGGGGACATGCTGGGTGGGCACCTGGGGAGATGCCGGGAGGGGACCTGGGGAGATGCCCGGCGGGGTTCTGGGGAGATGCCGGGCAGGGACCAGGGGAGGTGCCAGCTGGGGGCGTGGGGAGATGCCAGGTGGGGACCTGGTGAGATGCCCCGGACGGGGACCCGGGGAGATGCTGGGCGGGGTCCTGGGGAGACACCGGCAGGGACCTAGGGAGATGCCCGGCAGGGCTCTGGGGAGATGCTGGGCAGGGACTGGGGTGCTGGGGAGATGCTGGGCTGGGACCAGGGGAGGTGCCAGCTGGGGGCCTGGGGAGATGCGGGGAGGGCACCTGGGGAGATGCCGCCTGCCGCAGGGTGCCCTGCATGGTGAGGCCGCCAGCTGAGCCCTGCGGGAGGCCCTGTTCCTCCATCCTGCATTCACCCTCACTGGCCTCAAGCATCCCTGATCCTCGTCCCCATTCCCAGGGGACACTAAGCTGCTGGGTCCCTGCCCCGTCAGCTTTAACTCCCCCCGGGGCCAGTTCCCACCCGTCCCTCCCCAGCCCCATGACATCGGGGGATGTAGGCCCCCTGGTCCCCCCACTGCTAGGTGCGCGGGGCCACATGTGCTGGGGGGAGCGCTGCGGGACCAATGGGGGCATATCCTGCGCACTGGGCCCAGGGCCCAACCCTGGGATGTGCTCTCGCAGCTCGGGCTGCTGCCAAGTCGTCGGCCTCCGGATCGGTGCCGCCCGTGGTTCAGTCCCCGGGGCCCAGGCAGCCGGCGCTGGAGGGCCCGCCTGACCAGCTGGTGGGAGCCCGGGGCATGCCCGGCTCCGCGCTGCTTATGAGGATGGGACAGTGGCGGCGGCCAGGAGGCCGGTCATCAGACAGACGCCAGCGCTGGCCCGTCCCCTCGGCCTTGTTTTCTCTCCAGGAGCCTGGAGCGTCCTCGGGAGGCTCCCGTGTCCCAGCCCATCCTTCTCCCGTCTGTCCCTCAACGTAATTTTAGCTGCTGGTCTCATGGGGCTGACCTTTGACCTTTCAGGGCTGCCTGTACCTACCAGGAGGCACGATCAAGGAGATCGCCACCAACCCAGAGGAGGCAGGGAAGTTTGTCTTCGAAGTCATCCCAGGTAGGCAGCGCGCACGGGGACGGAGGCCCTGTGGGATCCCCGAGCTGGGAGACTCGGGGGCGCGGGGCCAGGGACGCCGCGGATTCGGCCTGGGCTCCCAAAGGCGCCGCGGCCTGCCCGCCGCAGGCAGCGCAGTTTCGAGGCTGAGCAGTGCGTGGAGACGAATGCGGTGACACGTCACCGTCTCCGGGGTCGGAGGTGGCCTGTGACCAGCACGGCTGAGTCATTACGGTTGAATGACAGCAAAGAGGCATCAGGCGCTGGGACGCCTCTGCCACGGGGCTAGGGCCGCACGCGGGTGCTGCTGCCCAGGTGAATGCCCCCTTCTCAAGTGCTCCTGGGGCCAGGGGACTGTCCTGCTCTGTCTTGAGGGACATTTATGTTTGCGGGCGTCCTGCTCCAGGTCTCTGGCTCGTCTCCCGGCCCCAGCCTCCCCAGGAGCTCGGGGGCTGCTGGGCGGGGGGTGCAGCTGGGCGGCCCCGAGCCCCCTCCCTACCGCTCCCACAAGGTGGCCGCACCTGACAGGTGACCCCGCTGCAGAGCTCGCCCGCCCTGCTCCGACCCGGGCCCTGCCACCTCGTATTTGCGTAACTGTGAGCACGTGATTTCGTTTCTTCCTGCCACTGTTTGTGAAATGGGCACAACGAGGATGACAGTGAGGATTAAAGAAAAACGTATTGGGCTCACCTGGTGTAGTGACTGACATGTCGCTAGTGCCATGTAAGCGCTTGACATTTGGGGATCACTAGAGGAAAGTATAACGTAGAAATCAATCCTAAAACTGGATACTACTATAGAAAACAAAGAAAAACAATTAAAAAAAAATTTTTTTTAAAGTTCGGCTCTTCCCAGGTGGCCTCCTTCCTGATGGGCACTCCTTTGTGGGTTTTTTTTTTTTTTTTTTGGTTTATGTGTTTGTTTTTCATCTAAGGGTCTGTCCATCTCTCTCCCCATCCCCAAAGAAAGAGTTTATTTTTTTAGTGTCTCCTCTCTGAGAAAGCCCCACTTCTTTCCCCCAAGATTCCTCTAGTCCTAGGACCCCTTACCGGTTCATGGGATGCAAGCGTCCATGGTAACACGCGTCCCAGAGCCTGAGCTTTCCATCGAGGGTGACCCTACTGGGTGCCCGTGGACCCATGAGGATTGCTATGTTACGCAGGATGAGGGTTTATCCTCTCATCATCACTCACACCTGCTGCGGTCTCCTGGGTGTGCAGGTGCATTGCGTGCACATGCGCACACACGTCTCATAAGAACAAACAACCCTAAAGCAGTAGTAGTCAGGTGGGAGCCACTTTCCTGAAGGCTCCCTAAAGGCATCATTGTCAAGTCTTCACCCAACTTAGAATGAGGGAGGCCTCCGTACTCACGGTGCAGAGACGTTTCAGTTCCTTTCTTGTCACGCTCTTCCTAACCGGGGCCTCTGTGACCACCGGCACTGGGTGCACGAGAGCCAGGGAGAAGACTTTCACTGGAGTCACACTGTGTTTTGGGGCGGGCAGGAATGCAGGACACGCTTCCCTCTCCCTGCCTACTTCTCACACAATCGCCACCGGTTCTCCTTCCACCCCAGGGAAGTCATCGGGGATACCAAGCATTCTTCCTCTGGTTGCATTTAATTCTCATCTCGCCTTGTGAGATGTCACAACAGATTCACAACCAGTACCTGGTATATGAGCCAGGCCCTATGACAGGGACTGGGAATCCAGCAAAGAACAAGCTCGTGTGCTGTTAGTCTAATGGGGAACCAGGACTCTGCCCAGTTATGGGGTCGTGGGGCCTGAGAGGGTGATGGCAAGACCCATGCCCAAAGCTAGGGGAGGCTTATGATGGACTAAGCACAATGGAATAATTAAATGGAAGAAAGAGCAAAAAGAAAAAAAAAAAATCCCTGATTGAGGTAGGGACAGTGGCGGCCACTTACCATTTCAAATAGATAGATATTTAGGGAAATCTAGATAGATATCTAGATAGATAATAGATATTTAGGGAAGATATCTAGATAGATAATAGATATTTAGGGAAGATTTTCAAATTCCATCTGGTTTTGACCGCTTGAACCCATCTCATATCACGGAGCGTCACCTTCTCTACCCTTTGCGATGACTTGATTTAGACGCCGTCGTGTCATCGCGTCATTGGCTTTTTTTGACCAGAAGGGTGAGTCCGTAGCCCTTCAGGAGCATCCTCAGAGCAGGGTGTTTTCTCAACTGCATTGAGAGACAAAACTAATGACAAAACTAAAAGCTCTCCCAGAAGTCAGGGTAAACCGAAAAGGCATGTTTTTGATAACAAGGTAGACTGGAGAACAGCCGTGGTGGAGAAGTATGCCAGACGAATTTTGGGCAAAATTTGGCGAATTTTTGGAAGCAGCAGGGGCCAGTGGCAACTATTGGGAGAAGGAGCAGGGGCCGTGCCTTGAGTTTGGCCATATAACTTACGGGGTGCCAGCGGGCGGGTGTCTGCATCTCGGGACTTGAGTTCCATTAGCTGCAGCGCGGAAATGATCCTAGCGCCCATTCTACTTCAAAGGGACACCGTGATTGCTGCAGGATCCTTTAGTTCCACCCCGACCGCTTTCCACTTCCTCTTTTACTTCTGGAAACACCTAGCTCTGAGGAGTGGTCAAGGGCCTCCATGGACTGACCCTTCTGGTCAGAAGAGCTGATGACCCTTTTGATAAGATAGATTCAGAACTGGGTTGTTCCCGAGCTCAAAAGAACGTGGTGGTGATATTAATAGAGGTTCGAGAGATCCGGACCAAAGGGAATTTGAAGGTTTTTCGTTGCCCTTGGAGAAAATTCAGTGTGGGGCACAATTAGGGTGCTGGAACTAACTCTTTTTGAGAGAAAGGCCCTGACATTGTGAGAAGAATGGGTTGATGTTTATATAGACACTTTTAATAGAATCTAATTAATAGAATTTAATAGAATCCCGTAATTGAAAGGGGTTGCCCTTGTGTTCTTATCCTTCCTAAGACCTGCGCTTGATGCTTTCCTTCTCCCCGCTCTTCTCCTTTTCTGTCCTGGTTTTTCTTTTTTGTCTCTTTCTCTCATTCTTCCTCTTGGTTTCCTCTCCCCTTCCACCCCGCCTCGTCATTTCCTCCACCTTTCTGTCTACTCGCTAACACAGACCCGGGAAGCGTTACATACGTCTGTCCATAATCGTGGGTTTAAAGTGAACATGATAAAGTCCTAACGAACTTCGTTTGTCCATCAACTACGTCTTGAGAACCTTCCTTTTTACAACGTCTCGTGCAGGCAGGAGAGTAGAAATTCTGAATAAGGAAGCACTGATTTTGTGAGAAAGGCACACTGGTGCTCATCGTCCGTCCCTCCTGAGTTCCTATTACGTGCCCACCCCATCAGCTTGGGAAACTCTCCGTGAAGGCGTGATGGGCCCCGAGCTTCAAACTCGTGCGGGCTGAGCCTGTCTCCTCTAACACTGACGCTGCCCCGTGATCTCCTCTTCCTTTCTGGCAGGAAATGGCTTCTCTCCCCCACAGGAGCACATCGCAGCCCAGGGCATCCCAATTGCAAACCAGCGGTGCTCAATGATTTATCTATGGAATTAGAGTTTTGGTTCCCTTGAGGATGAGCAGATTATGCCTTTGTGTCATGTGCCTGCTTGTTTAATTGAACCAAGGAAGCAGCTGAGGGTTAGTTTCCCTTTGCTTCCCTTGGGCCGCTTGCCACTCCAAGACCTTCATTAGTATTACTTCTTCCTCCAGCCTCATGGGACCAGAGTCGCACAGGACAGGACTCCTACGTCCTCATGGCCAGCTCTCAGGCGGAAATGGAGGAGTGGGTTAAATTCCTTAGGAGAGTCGCTGGCACGCCCTCCGGAGGTAAGGACTCTGCAGACGTTCCTGGGCAGGTGTCTGTGACATCTCAAAGATGGGGAGTTAGTGGCTCCAGACACGATAGATAGCTCCCTCCTTGAACAGTGTCCAGGGGAGACCACGAGAGGACAACTCTGAAGCCACACTCATCGCCAAGCATCTAGCCTCCCCCCTACATGACCTCAAAGAGCCGACTCTAGACTAGCTGGGCCGCCCGCGGCCCTTTGCACCTATGTGGTGCCCTGAAGCACCAACGTTCTGCTGCACCAGGACTCTGCCCGGTTATGGGGTCGTGGGGCCTGAGAGGGTGATGGCAAGATCCGTGCCCAAAGCTAGGGGAGGCTGAGCAGCACAGGAAAGTCAAGCGGTTGGTCAAAACTGGGGTGGTCAGACTGGGGAGAGCTCACAGGTTCTCCGAGAATTCAGGGTGAGCGCTTCTCTGGGTTCCATGGCTCGAGCGTTTGAGTTTTTTGGGTGCCCTGGTGTTGGGTCCACACTGGAGGAGAAACTGCCGTGAAAAACATATCTGCAGTTAACACGGTGTCCACAATAGCCAAAATACGGAGAGAGCCCAAGATGTCCATCGGCAGATGAATGGGTAAAGAGAGGTGGTGTACACGCGTGCCGTGGGGTGTTACTCAGCCGTCAAGGAGAGTGAAATCTTGCCCTTTGCGATGACATGGATGGAGCTAGAGGGTATCGTGCTGAGTGGAAAAAGTCAGAGAAAGAGAAATACCATGTGACTTCATTCATGTGGAATTTAAGAAACAAAGCAGATGAACAGGTGAATAGGGGGAGGGAAGGAAAAATAAGATGAAAACAGAGAGGGAGGCAAACCATAAGAGACGCTCAACTCTAGGAAACAAACAGGGTCGCTGGAGGGGCGCGGGGAGGGGACGGGCTGACTGCGGGACGGGCATGAAGGGGGCACGTGATGGCATGAGCACCGGGTGTGACGTGCAACTGAGGGGCCTCTCAATTCTACCCCTGAAACTAATACTGCACCATCTGTTAACTAAATCGAATATACGTAAAAAATTAAACAAAACAAGAACAAACTGCAATTAACAAACAGGCGAACCCAATATGTTTTTTCCTTTCATGAGAGGCATGAAAACTGATATGGGAGATCTCAAGGGGCCACTTTCCCTCAACTTTTTAGGAACATACTTTGTGTCAACTCCAGGATAACTGGATATAGTTATTTATCAACTGTTCTGCCTATTATTTTTGGAAGTCTGTGTGTGTGTGTGTGCTGGGGAGGGTGCTTTACAGCTCAAATATTAAATATTTATTGGGTTGCTCAATGGTTTCTTTAAAAAATTATGAGCACGATAACAATTCTGCAAAAATTTGAAAAAAAAATAGAGGAAAATAATCACCCCTGAAACCACCGGGAGGAATTTTTATGTTTTCTTTCCAGGTGGTATTCATATATATATTCCTTTGTTTTTTTTCCAGAATGACAAGCATGGAATATATACAATTTAATACCTTTTATTTTGTAGCTAAAGGGCTTTTTTTTTCTCTTTTTCATGTTGTCGTATTGCTTCATTTCAGGGATTCTAATATATACAATTTAATACCTTTTATTTTGTAGCTAAAGGGTTTTTTTTTTCCTTTTTCATGTTGTTGTATCGATTCATTTCAGGGATTCTAATATATACAATTTAATACCTTTTATTTTGTAGCTAAAGGGTTTTTTTTTTCCTTTTTCATGTTGTTGTATCGATTCATTTCAGGGATTCTAATATAATCAATTTAATACCTCTTATTTTGTAGCTAAAGGGTATTTTTTTTTTCATGTTGTCATATTGATTCATTTCAGGGATTTTTGGTTACAAAAAATGGAAATCAAATCACAGAGAGGGATTTACTGGGTTGGTACGGTAGCTACTGAGGGAAGCCATGGGAGAGCTGCCAAGAGGAGTCAAGGGTTTGGGGCAGAGAAGTGGACCACGGGCCCGGAGCTTATTCTGTAGGTTTCTCTGGGGCCACGTAGCTTAGCGTTCTGCTTTTCCCTGCGTGCCTGCCTGTTTTTGCGTGGTTAGCGGCCCCCGGTTCTTCCTCCTGGCCCAAGACAGCGGTGCCAGCCCCAGCTTTGCTGTTTTCCGTCCCAAGCACAGCAGGGACAAGCTCAGCCTGCACCTCCGCACTCCAGCCTCCTGGGAAAGAAGCTCCACGGGCTTCGCTGGGGTCAGGAGACCACTTGTGCAGCCTCAGGCGCTGGGGCAAGGGGGCGGTCCTGCCTAGCGGGGCCTGGGAGGAAAGGAGTCACTGATGGGACACGCAAGCTCGAGAACGCCCGCCCCCACCATCCCGTTACCAAAGGAGGAGCACGGCTTCCTTACCCATCTCCCAGGTCCTAAACACTGTGCTTCGGGCCGTGCTCATCAGTCCCAGGTGAGGGTTTTCGTGGGGGAAAGCTCCCTTGTATCCCATTCAGCCTGGATGGCCTTAGCTGTGACCCTCCTGATTGCCCCGAGACGGTGGGCCCCGTCCACGTTTCCTGCCTTCCCCAGCCCAGGGCTTTAGGCAGCCTGCAGCGACAAGGGACAAGGGCAACGGCCGTCGCCGGATTGTGCACTTATTCTGAGTCAAAATGCTGCCCCGACGGCGACGTCTGTGTGCCTTAGATGGTGCTTGGCTCGGCGCGGCCGTGGCGAGCTGCCTCCCGGGTTCTAATCCACGCGGGGGTTTCTCCTTTACCGCGCCGCACCACCTGAGAAGCAAATGGAGCAGAGATCCTGCGGGCAGGGGAAAGTCCAGAGGAAGCCTATTTATTTATTCAAAGAACAGAATTCGTCCGTGACGTGGCATCTCAGATGTTTCAGGCCTCTCGCTGAGTCCGAACGCCCCGTCCCGGGACAGAAGGCGTTTCAAGACAGCAGAGTTCAGGGTGGGGCCACCAGGCAAGCCAGACCCTGGTTCCTCCTGCTTGTATGGGAAACCTCTGTCCTGAGGAAGTAGCTGATGAGTGGAGGGGCCTGCGCACCGGGCCTGGGCCCACCTGGAGGGGGCCTTGGGCCTGGTCCCCCCGCACCTGCAGGGTCCTCCCCCACCTGCAGGGTCCCCCCCACCTGCAGGGTCCCCCCACTTGCAGGGCACACCCACCTACAGGGCCCGCCTCCCCCCCCACCCAGCAACCTGAAGGGCCCCCCCACCTGCAGTGTATGCTCCACCTGCAGGGCCCGCCCACCTGCAGGGCCCCCCACCTGCAGCGCATGCCCCACCTGCAGGGCCCCCCCCCCCCCACCTGTAGGGCCCGCCTAGCGGCAGCGCACACCCCCAGCTTCCTGCGGCTTCCTGGCTTCCCGTGGCTCTTCCCACCGGCACCTCCCTCTCCTCACACCTCCGCCACCTCCATCCTTTGTGAGGTGCCCTACCGTCTCGTCTAAACCCCAGCGATGGCCCGGAAACCCATGTGCTCTCCCCTCCCCCCGACCCCCGAGGCCTTTCCTATCAGGCACGCAGCCTTGTGCTCCTTCTGGAACCCTCTCTTCCTGGGTAGCCGCGGGGCTGGGTACTCGGCGCTTGGCAGGTCTTTGCTGGGACCCCCCTCCGTGAGCCTCCCGCTCAGCCGGGGGGACGCGGGGTCCCTTCCTTGGCCCACTCCCACCCCCTTCCCCTCGCTCCTGCTTCCTTTCTCTCTCTGCCCATGTACTGAGTATCTGGCTCGTTTGCCTGACGTTGGTCTCCCCGGGCTGGAGGGAGCCTTCCATCCACTTCGGGAATTCCTTCCCCAGAATCTAAATGGTGCCCGAGGCCGGGGATGGGCAGGGGTGGCCTTCCCATCTGTGGTGGCCCCGGGGTCTACACTGCAGGCTCTGCTCTTTGCTAAACGACCACCAGCTGGGAAATCACTGGGTTAATGGGTGGCCGCCTCTAGAACCATCTCTCTCCCAATGTGTCGAAGGTGAGCTTTGGGGAGACCCTCTATGGTTTGTAGACGTCTGAGAGAATCTGCTAAAAGCTGTGGAAACTTCCAGAAAAATGTTCCGATAGAGCGACGGCTGGCGCCTGCGGTCCTTTTGCTGCCCGGCTACCGGACCCACCCTGTGACGTAGAGCCCCTCTGGGACGAGCCACACACCCCACCGCCCCCTTGGCTCCTCGGCCCCTAAACATTCCGCTCACCTCGTCCCATTCTGGGGCCATGTCCACTCGTCCCAGGAATTCTTGGGCTCCAGCTACATGTCCAACAACTGACCTCAGCTCTGATGCTGTCTCTAGGTAGATGCCATCGGACCCCACAGGCTGAGGGCCCAGCCCTAAAGAACTGCCCCTGCCCCTGCCCCTGCCCCGCAGGCCTCAGGTGCCGCCGGGATCTGTGCTTCAGGCCACCCGGCTTAGAGCAGACCCTCCTCCCGCCCCGCCTCGGGTGCGCGTCACCTGCTAGAGCGGCTCCCAGATTCCAGGAAGCATCTCGCTGGTTAGACGGTTGGTTTGTCCTAAAAGGACAGAACTCAGGGACAGCCCAGGGAAGAGGTGCCCGGGGGCGGGGTCAGGGGCGCCCTCCCGGAGTGCCACGCTCCCCGACCTTCAGGCCCTTCAGGCGGCCCCGACCCAGAAATTCCGCACCCCCCACATCCTTCTGGGGTTTATGGACGCTTTGGTGCATCAATGGTTGATTAAATCCTTGGCTGTTAGTGGCCGACTGCATCTCCAGCCCCTCCCGCTCCCTGGAGGGCAGTGGGGCTGCGCTTTCTGACCCTGTCACCCTGGTTCCACTGGTGTTGGTGTCGGTTTTGCTTTCAGTTGGTTCCACGTGCTTTTCAAAAACTCACCTCATTAACATAACAAAAGACAACCTTTATCTCTCTCGTCACCGCGAATTCCAGGAGTTTTAGGGAGTTCCCGGGAGGAAATGGGTAAAAGACCAAAAATACACTTCTTATAGTAAATCCCCATGTCCCCCTTGGGACGCAGCACCTTGGTGCACCCTGATGTCCCAGCCTTCTCTCTCCTGGCCAAGCCGATTTCTCTCTCCACCCCCCACCCCGCCTGCCCCCTGCATGGTTCTTTCCTAAGGGCCGGGCTGGAAAAATGAGATTAACTTTTTCCCCCTGGAAGTTGTGGATGCAATTCCAAGTTTTCCTGCTTTAAGTGGAAGAAAGAGAAGGGAGGTGATCCCATCTGGACTTCTGGACTTGTCTCTCTCTCCCTAGCAGGAGGGTCCTGTCCTCCCTGGCCCCCGCGCGGACCCCACCTCTGTGTCCCACCCCAGGCAGCGGGCGGCCGCATCACAGACCGGCTTCCCTCAGAACCTGCGTGTCCCTCTTGCCCCAGAGGCTCACGTCTCTGTTTTCCTCAGGCCGCTGCTGGGCACGGAAGCAACTGCACTACCTTGTGCCCAGTTCTGCTGTGAGCGGCCTGCCGGTAGGCCCGGGGCCGGGGCCCATGGTTATTTTTGTTTTGTTTTCTTGTTTTTTAAGATTTTTAATTTTATTTCTTCATGAGAGACACAGAGAGAGAGAGAGAGAGAGGGAGAGACACAGGCAGAGGGAGAAGCAGGCCCCATGCAGGGAGCCCCGATGTGGGACTCGATCCTGGGACCCCAGGGTCACGCCTTGGGCTGAAGGCGGCGCTAAACTACTGAGCCACCCAGGCGTCCCCTGAGTCTTTTTCTCTAGCTAAAAGGGACATTAAGAAGGATGGGCTTTCTTCTTTCTTTCTTTTTTTTTACTGTCTCCCCAAGAAGGAGGATTTTTACTTATTTTCAGCGATCCCCTTTTCTTTGGGGATCATGAGACAGTTACTTTTTTTTTTTTTTTAAGATTTCTGTATTTTATTTGACAGAGAGAGAGAGAGAGAGAGAGAGAGCGCGAGCACGGGCAGGGGGAAGGACAGAGGGAGCAGAGGGAGACTCTGCAGCAGACTCCCCGGCTGAGCGCGGAGCCTGACGCGGGGCTCGATCCCAGCGCCCTGACATCACGGCCTGAGCCAACACCTAGAGGCGGGCGCTCAGCTGACTGAGCCCCCCGGGCGCCCCCCAGGACAGACCCTTATTTATTCACTTACTCAACAAATATCCGTTGAGTGTGTGCCAGGTGCGAAGTGCGGTGCTAGCCCTGGGGGTGCGGCGGTGCCCCCGATGCCCTGCTCCGGAGCTCACGTCTAGCAGGAGACACGGAGCGGGTGAGCCCGTGCGCCCCGACGGCTGGGACAGGCCCTGAAGGAGGAGCGCGGAATGCACCGGGGGGGAAATGTCTTGGGCAAGAGGATTGGGGGAGGCTCCCCTGAACTCGTGATGATTAAGCTTAAATCCGAAGGGTCAGTGGAGGCCTGGTGGGCAGAGGGGGGCGCAGAGGAACGGACCTCAGCCGGAGGAGCAGCTCCCGCCCAGGCCCTTCGGCAGGGAGGACAGGCTGCCGAGCCAGGGGGTGGACGCATGGACGCGGCCCCGCTGAGGATGGTGGCCTTGGCCCTCGGGTGGCCGGGGTGGGGGCGGTGCTGGTGGAGGCAGAGGGGGCTGTGCAAGGCTGACGTGGCTGTGGACACGACAGGGAAGGAGGGGGCAGTGGCGGTGGAGTCCCCGATTCCCAGCATCTGCGGGAACAGGGGGTGGACCTCAGGTTGGTGGCCCGCCAGCCCCCCAACGCTGAGACTATCCCTAGTCCCCGGGCCGGCTAGCAGGGAGGCCGCGGTGTCTGCTAAAGTCTCAGCGGGAGGGGAACCAGCCCGGTGCCCCGCACCCCCCGGGGACCCTTGTCTCCAAAGGCTGGACCGAGGCCTCTGGGTGGGGGGTAGGGGCGCCGGGCGGAGGCCCGTGCTCCTGCCCACGCCGTGCTACACGGAGGGCAGGAAGGGAGGTGTGCTAGCGAGGCCGCCCGGGGCTGGTGCGCCGGATGTTGTTGTTTTTTGGGTTTTTTTTTTTTTTTTTGCCCACCTCTGTGCTAGCCCTCGGGTGGCAGGTGACAATCAGCTGCTGAGTCACAGGAGGCGCTTACACGGGCGGGCGGCCCGCGGGCTTCAGCTCGCTCTCTAAAGGCCGAGCGGCGCGTGTGAAGGTGAGCGGGGAGGGAGGAGGTGTGGGCAGGGCCAGGGAGGCCCGGGCAGGTGCGGACAGATCGGCGATCTCCGGCCTTGCAGGCAGGTGCTGAGCGAGCCGGATGGTTGTCCTGGGGCGGGGCGGCGGGGGGAGGCTCCGCGGCCTCGCCATGCCTCACGTCCTCAGGTCGCCGCGCTGGGGCCTGGGCCGTGGCCTTGCCGCCCTGGCACAGCTCTCCTGCTGGAATTTCAGGAGGAAAACCCCCAAGCTCCGAAAGAAAGGTATTTCCTCCCTATTCTGTGATTCCATTCTTCCCCTGCAAGGTGCTCTACCCAGCTCCCCGTCCCTGTCCTGCGGGGTGGCCGTCCTGGAGCCGTCCTGGAGCGGAGCCCCGGGGACGGGACACAGGGGCCAGGGCGGGTGCCAGGCCAGCGGGAGAGGGGGTCTGGGCTACACCAGAGGCGGGGTGGGGGTGGGGGGGTCTGGGCGATGGGGAAGGGGGACGAGCTCAGAATCCTCCCGCTCTGCTTCCCCAAAGCACCTCAGGGTCCTGGGGTGGCCTCGCAAATCTGGGGAGGAAGTTGGAGGTCTGGGGTGCGGGGGTCCCCGAGCAGCCGCCGGCCCTTGTTCCTTCCCCCCGAGACTTAGTGATCCCTAAAATTTCACCTGGAGGCTTGTACTCCGCTGGCTCTACGCCAGAGAGATGAAGGTATTGAATCTAGAATCACGGGGCGGTATGAAGGCGGAGACATTCCTAACCCCAGTCTCAGTTTATCCGTCTGCGAAATGGAACGACAGTACCTACGTTGTGAGGTTCTTATGGGGACTAGGAGAAAGCACGCATGAAAGCTTCTAGGGTACTTCATGAAATTAGCTGAACTAATTAAATGCATTCGTAATTAGAATTATTACATCATATATCATAATCCATCCGTCAGTTCAGCTTCACACCCATTGCGACGGCAGTGCCTCCGTTGGCAGTGCCTGGTACAGAGCGAGCAGCAGTCGGGAGTGAACGGCGGGCTGGGAGGGCAGGAGGCAGGTGTGCTAGCTCTCGCTGAAGGAGTGGGTGCAGCCACGGCGCGGGGGGGGCCTGGGGCGGACAGTGGCCTTCAGGGGCCTCGCATCCCGCAGGCTGCCGTCTTCCTCCCTCCCTAGTCTCCTTGGGCTCTAGGCTCTTTCACGTCCACGCAGGATCAAAGGGCAGGTGGCGAGGACTGAGAAGTCAGAGGTGGCTGTAACTCAGGAGGGGGGCTTGGGAGCTCCTGGGAGATCTTCTGCCCCTGACTCCTCACACGTGACCCGGGATGGCAAGTGGCCACGTCCTGATTGAAGCAAACTAAGGCAAAGCAGGAGGCTCTTTCTCCCCTCGTGTCCTGCTGCCTCTGGAGCCTGTAGGGGCCATGCCTTGTTGGAGGGAGTGGCTCTGACTGATTTCTCAGCGGGAGGTGTGAGGTCCCGTGTTGCCGTTGTAGGGGCAGTAGGAAGGCAGTGGGGGTGCTGGGGGGGGCATGTGAGGGTGAGGGAAGGGAGGCCCAGGACGCTCCAGCATTCAGAGGACGGGGGAGAAGGAGGAGTCATCCGAGGAGGCTGAGGGAGTGTGGCCCACGAGATACATGGAGAAGCCAGTGCAAGTGCCCACAGCCAGGTGGGAAGGGTCTTAAGAAGGAGGGATTTGCGATGTCACAAGGTGCTGATAGAGCAGTTAGGAGGAACATTGAGAATTCGACTCCTCTCGGGTTTTACAAATGTAAAGGCCATTGATCTCCTTGACAGGAGCAAGTGCTGGTCAGAGTACTTTGGGGAGAGAAGGGCCGCGAGAGAAATCAGAGAGACCGCTGGCGGCGGCTCTTCGAGGACTGGTCCATCGCGTGCCAGGCTCTGTGCCAGGCAATACAAATAGATGGTGAGCCGGGCAGGCTGTCTGCCTTGGAGGAGGCCGCAGTCAGTCCAGGAGAGGAGACACACGTTTAGAACTAAGTTACGTGGGAAGTGGCAGGAGACAACATCTGCAGGGACCCACGGGTTCCCTCTGATGAGAAAACGGTTGAAGCTCCTGCTGCAGGAACATCAGGTGTCCAGGCGGGGAGAGGGAGGAAGGGTATGAGCTCCAGCATGTTCAAAAGCAAAGACCGTTGTTGTTGTTGTTGTTGTTGTTTCATTCTTTTAATCATAATCTCCAGCTACCAAAGAGGCTGGCCCCCAGCACACGCTCAGTTCGTATTTGCTGAATGATTTTGTGAATTCCAGGGGAAGAAGTTTACAGGAAACAGAGGCGCAAAAGAAACCATCACGATAATTTCGACAGAGAAGAGAGATGGTTTAATTTAGAAAGTGTTGATCTGTTGGAGGGAACGGGAGGGTGTTGCAGAGGATCCTGACACGCACACTTTTGCTAATGGGGTTCGGTGAGTGCAGGGACCTTGCGTTGATTGCTTTGTATTCTCCATGCCTAGGAAAGTGCCTGACGTTTGACTGCTTGAGTGACTGAATGCTGTTGCCTGGGAAGAAGGCTACGGGATAAGCGTGATTTGGGAGTATCGGGGAGGAGACAAGAGTGAGATTGGAGAAGACACTGGGAGAACTGCCATTAGATGTTGGATGAGAAAGGTTGGATGGATGGATGGGTGGATGGATGGAGAGAGAGAGTGATCGATCAATCTGGACCAGACAGGTGGATTTACAAGTTGCCCATTTGTAGGTGATACCAAATGTACAGAATCGTAGGACCTTTGTCAAAGAAAATGTCTAGAGGGTGGAGACAGCTACGTTGGAATGCCAGGAGGTGATGCACTAAAGGCACAGGTGGAAGAAGGAGCACAGTAAAGGAGATTGCAGAGAAGCCAGCAAGGAGATGGGACCTGAATGAGAGCAGATGGTTTTGTCACGACGTAGGGAGAAAGTCTTGAGGAGGAAGGAGAATCAGCAGCATCAGGAGTCTTCAGGGAAGACCAGGCCAAGGAAGAGCCAGGCCAAGGAAGACAAATATGGAATGAACATAGGCTGTGTCTGGCCATTACGAGGGCACTGGAAACTTTATTGAGTGGATTGGGTGGAAAGATGTGGGCTCAGGAAAGCAGACTGGGCCTGGGATGGGCTGAGAGGTCGATAAGGGAAGAGGTAGAGCCTGTGAGGATGGAAGCAGACATGTTCCTTTACGAGTCTACTGATGAGGAGAAGGAAGGCAACTAGTGGTTGTCTGAGGGCTGGGGTAGGAAGTTATTGTTCAGTAAATTGGCAGACTTAGACTCACTTGGGCTCTTCCTACTGGAAAAAGAAAAATTTAAGATAGAAAAGAGATCCAGTGAAGTCTTGTAAGAGGTGCAAATGGATGGGACACACAGGCGGGAAAAGCAACATCTTAGAGGAAAGCACAGGGTCCTTCCTCTGTGAGAAGATGGACAGAGGAGCCAGAAATGCAAGGACGGGGAATGAGGGAGTTAATTCATGAAGCCCTCCTCTTAGGGCACGTTCATCCACTGAGACAGAAGGGAGGAAGGGTGGTGAATGCAAAGCAGAGGGGGAGGGTTTGGAATGAAGGTTTTACCAAGTTTGGGAATATAACCTTCCATGATATGGAATACTGTGCTCCCTGGGAGCTCTGGGTGACCAGACGAAGGCCTGGGGAGGGTACTGGGAGTCAGCAGAGCAGAGGTGATGGAGGAGACAGGAGGCTTGGGAAGTGGGTTTACCGGTGACAGTGGCATCACAAGGACTGGCTGTGGGGTCTGTGAGGGATAGAGGATAAGCAGAGGATGAGGCTGAGAGGCTGGGATGCGGAGAAAAACTTCGGGACTTGTTACCCAGTGGGTTGTATGGAGGAGCTGGATTCCAGGCCACCTGCAAAACGGAGCATCTGCCTTGGGACCCCAGGAATGGAGCTCCCGTTTGGCAGCTCTGACGTCACCATGAACACCCCAGGTTGTGTCTGGGAGGCAGTTCCCTATCAGAGTCCAGGGAGCCCCTTGAGCCTGAGTTTCAGCTGCTCTGAAACACGTCTGCCTCTCCCTTTGAGGTGCTCCTCACACGCCACACACGTGGTCTATGTTTGAAGTCAGATCATTTCAATCATTTTCTTCCAAATGTCTATCCAGCTCCTTTCATAGGCTTATGTGAAACCAGGGTCTATCCTGCCATTGACATTCTCTGACCATTTCCCACCATATTGCAGGCGCTCATCTGATTTTCTTTTTTTTTTTTTAAGATTTTATTTATTCATTCATGAGAGAGAGAGAGAGAGAGAGGCAGAGACCCAGGCAGAGGGAGAAGCAGGCTCCCTGCAGGGAGCCTGATGTGGGACTCGATCCCGGGTCTCCAGGATCAGGCCCTGGGCCAAAGGGAGGCGCTAAACTGCTGAGCCACCTGGGCTGCCCTCATTTCATTTTCGTATAACTAGAGTAAATTTTTTGACAGCAAGACTTGTGTCCTACGTTCTCTTGTCTGCATTACCCATTCCACGTGGCCTGCTGCTGGCACTCAGGAAATGTTCGTGTGAAGCTGAATCCTTCACCGAGGAGATCTCACTAGTGTTTAAGCTAGAGATGCCACAGTTGTCATCAATCATGGAAAGCACCTGCTTAAAGATGAAATAACTCTTAAGTCATTTGGCAAAACATACTATCGACCTTGTGCCAGGCCCGGGGCTGCATCCTGGGGATGAAAAGAGGGCATCCCCGTATTTCTGGCTCCGGGGAGCCTAGTCATGCAGAGGGTGTGGGTACCTACGAATAATCCCGTACAGTGTCAAAAGGGATGGGGATATTTGAGAAGGAAGGGACAGGATCTCCCAAGTGGGGGTCAAGGAAAGCTTGTCAGAGGTGATGACATGGATAATGTCATCACGACGTGAATAATGACGTGGATAATGTCTATGATGACATTAGAGCCAGGCCAAGGAAGACAAATACAAGTCCAGCAGACATGGAAGGAGAGGTGAGCAGACCGGGCGACGAGAAGACCATGCAAGGGCATAACGATGACTGGAGAGCTCTGTGGGTTTGGGAAACATCGGGGTGAGGTGCCTTTGGGGGCGTGACCTGAAGTCAGACGGGAGAGGGGGGCGGGGCCAGACCAACTGCCAACCCACCAAGGCAGCCCCAACTTTCAAACGTTGTCAGAAGTATTTAACCAAACAGTCTCACTGAGACGCGGTACATCAAGCAGACGGCAGCCCAGCAGGCCTGGTGGGGAGTGGGGAGCACAGGGACCACCCCGTCTCCCTCCTTGGCTCACCTGCTGGGATGATGGACTTTGAGGGGTAATTTGGAAAATGCTACTGTGACACCTGGGGAAGAAGTGGATGATTGTTACAAACCGGGGGGGGGGGGGGTGGGGGGCAGTGTGGGCTCAGGTAAATTGGAGCTGATTTAGAAAGGGGAGCAGCAGGAGCGCCCGAGCACAGCAGAGAAGGGACCCCGCTGCCTGGCTGGGGGCAGTGAGGGAGCGCGGGTTCACACTAGAGAGGCTGGGCCCGGGACCAGCCAGAGGGAGAACCATGGGGAAAACCAAAGGGCTTCGGGGAGCGCTGCCCTGGGAATTGAGTGGGTCGGGGTATCGGGCTCCGAAGTGTGACGGAGGCGCAGGACAGAGCTGAAGCCGAGGCCTGTCTTCTGAGCCTGCAGGAGTCCAAGGGCATGGGGCTCTGGGGGGAGGGCGGGGAGCCAACAACCGTCCTGCTTTAACCACTAACCTTGTTACCCCGGGGCAGGGCGGGGGTGTGGATCACGGGGCCAGGCGCGGCAGGGCTGAGTTAGAGCTGGTCCACACATGCTTTGCTGGAGGCGGTGTCATTTGGAAAAATGTTTCTGGACAACAGTTTGCATACCATTGAGTCATAAAAATGTTCAAACCACTTGACCCAGTAATTCTACCTGTGGGAATTTGCCCTAAGGAAATAGTTCTAAAGGGTGAAAAGCCTACATTCACCCATCCAAACGTTAATTAATTAATTAAGCAATTAATTAGAAATTATACATTGCACTGAATACGTTCCAGGAACCCTCCTAGGTGGATAAGCACGTTCACTGTGGCGATTTTAAAAATAGTAGAACATTTGGGACGCCTGGGTGGTGACCGACCCTGGATTTAGGCTCAGGTCATGATCCGGGGTCCTGGAATCGAGCCCCGGGTCAGGCCCTGTGCTCAGCAGGGAGTCTGCTTGAGGACTCTCCCTCTCCCTCTGCTCTTCCCCCCACCTCCCACTCCTCTCTCTCTCCATCTCTCTCCCAAATAAATAAATAAGTCTTAAAGAAAAATAAAAATAGCAAAACATACAAGAAAATCTAAATTATGCAAAGCACCGCGATTTAATACAGTGTGAGACGTCCCTGGGATGGTCTGTTATTTTCCGATGCTCTATGACACAAGCAAAATTCAAAACTGCCTGCTTGCTGCCGTGGCCAAGAGCACATTCTGGTGAGCTCACTGCCCGGGCTTGAATTCTGACCACCATGCCCCGGCGCCTGACCTTGGCAAGTCCGGTAGCGCCTCTGAGGCTCAGCGAGTGGTGAGTATGACAGTTCTACTACCTTGTGGGGTTGCCGTTAGGGTGAAATGGAACAGCGTGCGAAACGCTCAGCACGATTCCTAGCACACCACAGGTGCTCAGTGAAAGCAAGTTGTTATCTTCGCCGAGTAAAAATGTGGGTCAAGAGAAAAAGAGTGACAGAGAACGCTCCACATTTAGACGTGTTTAGGAAACGTCACGGGCAACTCGTCCCCTATATTTTGTTTAGCACCATCGCACTAAAACTTTTGGGGTTACAGGTAACACGGACGAGTCTAGCTAGAGGCGCGGCACTTTGACCTTTCAGTTCATCCAACGGAGGGCAGAGCGATGAGCGGGTCCTGTTTTTCTCTTCCCAGCTGTGTTTGGCCAACGTTTGGATGAGACGGTGGCCTATGAGCAGAAATTCGGCCCCCACCTGGTGCCCATCCTGGTGGAGAAGTGTGCAGAGTTCATCCTCCAGCACGGCCTACATGAAGAGGGCATCTTCCGGCTCCCTGGGCAGGACAACCTGGTGAAGCAACTCAGAGATGCTTTCGATGCCGGGGAGCGGCCCTCCTTCGACAGGTACGTGGCCCTGGGCCCGTCGTCCCCGGCCCCAGTGGACTCGGAGCCCTCCCTCTACCAGCCGAGCTGGGGGACCCACAGACGCCCCCAGAGCCCCGCTGGCTACCGAGAAAGCCTCCTGTTGTACCGACCACTTAAGTGAGCGATGCTGTGAACCCGAAGCCGGGCCTTGCCCGGCAGTCGGGGGATGTTGGGGAGGTGCCAAGGCAGGAGCGGGGAAGGCGGGAGCTCGCTCAAAGCCCCGTGCCATGTCTGTGCCCGAGGGCTCGGCTTTCCAAAAATGGCCAGAGCCAGGGCTTCTGCTTGGTTTGGGAGACACAGTGGTGTCCACCTGGGAACTCAGTTCTGTGCCTCTTTGGAGCGAGTACGTGATGCCGTGGCAGCTGGCATCCTCCCCTGTGTCCCCCGTGGAGGTTGCCCAGGTCGGGGGGGGGGCACAGCAGCTATAGTGGCAATTCTTCTCATCATGGCCTACCTGTGCCCCACCTCCCGGCTGCCCCGCCGAGGTTGTCAGCTCTGCCACTGTCAGCTAGTACCGCCTCCACCCCGACATTGGACAGTCTCCGCCTCTTGTGCAATATTTGCCCTGGTTGCCTGCGTGTGCTTGTCCCACTGGCAAGAAAGAGCCATTGTTCTTTCCAAATGAGCAGCCCATAAATCAAGATTTGGTGAGACAGGCCTAAACCCTATCTGCTTCCCAAAGGTTGCAATTCCCCACGAGGTTATTTAAAAGGACCTAGGAACGGGGTTGATCCTGGGAAAATCATGAACAGCTAAGTGCCATGAGCTCCCCCGCCCCACCGTCCACCCCAGCCACCGGCGATGGCCGTTCTCCCTCTGCAGCATCTCTGATGCCACCTGCTCTCTCGGGTCTCACAGCCACGGCCTGAGCTTGGACCACCACTGACTGGCTTTGCCGCCGTCGGCGTGCAGCAGGTTGACTTACCAAGGGGGCCGTACTTGTACAGGGAAGCACCGGGTGCGGTTGCTACTGGAACTACAGTGGGTTGTGGGCACCAAGTGTACGGAGCCCTCAGCAGCGCTATAAATTGCAATTCATCATCAGGCACCTGTTCACCGAAGCTCGCCACCTTTATATCCAGTTTTCTTCTTCCGCTCTTCATTAGCTTTGAGTTGATCAAAAAGATACAGGTGGGTTATTGCTAAAGCAATGTGAACAGTGAGCCAGGATTGCAGGTGTTCGTCACACACTTGCCCTGGGCTTGATTTTATGTACCTATAATGTCAGCCTGGGTGGCGGAGTCATAGTCTTTGATTCCTGTGAAATATTTGGGGCTGAAAGAAGGAAACTTAGCTCGTCATGACCTCTCCACCCCCAGAACCAAGAAGTAGAGTTTGCACACCTAGAAATAGGAAGGGTCACCCTGGACTCTTGAGAGTCCTCCCAGGGCCGATTTTGGGGTCTATGTAATCCTTGTGGATGCTCATCTAGATCCCCTACACTTGTCATATGTGTGGTTTGAGATGCCCCAGATCGTCTCACTGGAATGAAGAGAGGCAAAGGAGCTATTGTTTGGCAGATTCTAGTGCAGCTGTATCTGATTCTCATTAAACATTTGCACATAAAAGTTAAAATCTCTTTGTTAAGTTTTTGCTGAGCTGGACACTATCTGGCCACAGAACGAATACACCTCTGATGCCTGTATTTCTGTGAGAAACATGCAGATGTGTCACATCTGAAGGCCAGGGCTACCAGGGAGAGCCGCTCGTGGTGCCTGGGCTAATCTCAGGTGTTGAACTCAGGAGTTAACCTGGCGCCTGAGTTGCCCTTAGTCCTTGACTTAAGAAAAGCCATTTAAAGATATTTCATTGGGGTGAAGGAGTAGCAAACTCAGGAAAAATCATGCTGGAAATTTAGACTCTAACAGTGGCAACTGCTCTGGCCCTGTTGCAATGGGGGCACAGACATTAAACCAGAGATTTATAGAAATAATCGTATAATTTCTATTGTGTTAGGCGCTCAAGTTGAAAACTAGATGGTACCATGAGAAGTTGAAACTGGAGCCTTTTCAAAAAATATATATATTTATTTATTAGAGAGAAAGAGAGTGGGGGAAGGGGCAGCGGGAGAGACAATCTTAAGCAGACCCCACATTGAGCCCAACCCAGGGCTCGATCTCACAACCCTGAGATCATGACCTGAGCCAAAAGCAAGAGTGAGACGCTTGATGGATTGTACCATCCTAGTGCACAGCCCCCCGCCCCCGCCCCAATACACATTGGTGTCCCAGAACAGGAGCCTTTTGACATATTCTAGTGGATTTAGGGAGAGTTCCAAGAAGAAATGACTCTTCACCCAGACACATTAAGCAGGCACGAGGAGTTAGCCAGGACAAGCAGCAATGTCTTCCCCCGATAAAATGAATCGGGAAGCTTCCTCTGGTATTAAATGTTCCAAGATGCTTTACACAGATAATTGCGTTCTTTGGCTATAGCTTTGAAGCAGCTACCCTACATCAGTGGTTACAGCCCTTTCTTTTTTTCTAATGTTGGATATTTTTGCTATTGTAGTTTCTTCTGATTGAACTACCTAGTCATTTGTGGGTTTTGTTATTGTCATTTATCTTTAAAATATTCTTTTTTTTAAAAAATGTGTTATCTATATTTTCTTACTTCAAATTGTTGTTTGCGACATTCGTTGCTTGGGTCTATTTTTTGTGCGGGGCGCTGTGCCAGGCAGTGGACGGAAGGTCAGAGAACGGAACCAACCGCGTGGAGGCAGGAGGCCACATAGGAAGCTGGGGCGGGATCTTGGCAAAAGGCCTTGCCTTCTGAAACAGGGCAGTGTTTGGGGGGTGGGGGTGGGACTGAGAGCGATTCACATGACATTCGGATAGAATTGAGGGGCTTGGGGAGCATAATTGGAGGCGGGGTGAGGGAGAGGCCCTGGATTCTAAAACCATAGAGAGGATTGCAATGCTGGGGCTTGAGGAGAAGCCGCTCTGGGACTTTAGGGGAATGCCCACCCCCCGCAAAGTTGTCAGCTGGTTGTCCTTCCACCATTTTCTTGGGAACGTCTCGTGTATTTTAACAAGAGGGCTTCGCCCAGGAATATTTTTAGGCAGTGACTCAGCAGAGAAGGCTTTTCCAGAATCCCCACCTTAAGTGAATGGTTCCCAGCCCCAATTTCCTGCGGCAGCAGTGGAGCACGGTCAGGGCTCCGTGCCAGCTCGAGTTCTCCTTCTGAGGAAGAGAAGCCCACAGGCTGCAAAGGGGGCCCCGTTTCGGGAGACAGCTCCGAACACGGGCTGGCAAAAGCCAACGACAAAGCTTACCCAGGATGTCAAGACAGAAGTTCACAGTCAAGTCCTGATGCTCTTGCTTCTGCTCCCTCCATTCTTCTCTTCTCCTCCTTCTGGCCAAACCGACCCCTCCTGTCCCTTCTTCGGGAGCCACGTCTACGCGGCCGATTCTACATTCCCCATCACTGAAACCCAGGACACCCCGTAGCTGTCCAAACCTCCTACCGCATCATAGCTTTTCAAAATACAACCAGGACAGTTGCTTAAGAACACCATTTTTTTTTATATGAGGTAAATAAATATGAAGTAAATAATCGCTTCACTAATGAACCTCAAACATACAGTAGATCCAGACTTATTTTCTCTTCTAGAGCTGCAGAACAAACGCATTAGCTCTATGAACGAGCAGTCAGCAGACTTTGATCAAGGGCTGCGTGTGAAACATCGAGGCTCTGCAGGCCAGATGGTTTCTGCTGCATCTACTCGGCTCTGCTCTTAGCAGAGTTACAGCGCAAAATCAGCCAGAGACGATGCAAAGATGCATGAGCATGATGGTATTCCGGGAACACCGTATGGGTGCTGAAATTCAAATTTCACATCATTTCCCCAGGCCGTGAAATAGGCTTCTTTTGACTTTTGTTCCCAACCATTTGAAAACATGAAACTCATTCTTAGCTCAGGGGCTGTGCAGATACAGGCAGTGGCCACGGTTTGCCCATTCCTGCGGTAAACTGGAGAAGCTGAGCTGAAAAGACTCCTTCAGTGAACAGGCAGTCATCTGAATGCTGCCTCTCTTTCTGCAGCAGGGTCTCTGCTCCCCACCCTCCTGGCTGGTACATGTGCTCCCTTCCCCGTGCTGTAACTCCTTGCCACTCTTCCAATCTTGTCCCATCTCGCTCCCCAACTCTGCACTGGGTGTCCCTTTTTCATACTTCCATACATCCCAGGCCCTGGACTTCCTTGTTGTGCTACTAACGTCACAATATTGTAATGACTTGGTAATGTTTGAGTCTGCATGGCTCTGTGGCCCATCAGGCCAAGTGTCGTGTGTATCCCTCAGGTTCACTGCTGAAATCCCAGTGGTTGACCTAGAATCTTGAACCTAGTAGGTTCTCTCAATACTTACTGACCCGAGTGCATGATCGTGCAAATAGATGAATGAATCCCAGAAATGTTTTAAGCTCTTGGAGAGTTTAAAGAGATCATGGGCCATGGATATAAATGGAGGAAAAATCACAGGAAAAATTAGGGACTAAGTAGAGAATGCAAAAAATGTGACTTGGAGAAAAAAGAAAGAGGTGAAGATAAAAATAACTTAATAGGATTAATGGAAAGGTAGATCTTGAACTTACCTTTGAGGTGGGTGGAAGAGATAAAGGAAAAGGTGTTGGGAATCATTATTCCCAAGAAGATTAGCAAAGATGTTTTGTTTGAATACATCTTTATCAGACTCTTCTCCTTTGCAAAACTCCCTTTTGGAACCTAGGATTCTGTTCAGTGCATCACCAAGGGAGAGGTGAGGAATGTTCTGGAGTTTCACTTTCAAAGGACATTGCTTATTTTTTTGCAGAGATACAGATGTGCACACAGTGGCCTCCCTGTTAAAGCTCTACCTCCGAGACCTCCCAGAGCCAGTGGTTCCCTGGAGCCAGTACGAGGGGTTCCTGCTATGTGGGCAGCTCATGAACGCGGATGAGGCAAAGGTTTGTATCTCATTAGAGTTAGTTGTCCCGCTTTGGAAGAAGGTGATGGTTATTGAACACGATTCTGGTGGGCGAGCAACAGTAGGTCAGGGGACTATACCTTTTAGTGGGATACTTTGTCACATTGGAACTTTGTCAGGAACAAAAGGCAATTGAGGCCAAGCATAGGGACAGCCTTGCTGGGATATGACAATCCAGTGCAGATGGACTATAGTGAATACACTCAAGCCAGTTTAACAAGAAAAAGAGGAAGCTGCTGAGCAAGGTTCCGAGCAGTATGGCCTTGCCGAGGCCCAGTGCGACACAAGGACACGCCGACCAGCCTGGAAGTCGGGTGAGAGGTGAGGACGTTCTAGTTCCACGGTGACCACGAGTGTCAGCACGGCCATACAAGGAAGGCATGTGCTGGAGAAGGGAAGGACAAGGAGCTTTCCCTTTGCTTACAGGGCCGTGGCCGGCATCCGCGGCAGCTTGCTCGTCAGAGCGCACGAGTTCGCCTGCGGGATTTGTGACCTTACGTCAATCGTTTCCTGGAAGGTCTTACAGTCCACACTCACTGCACTGGAGTCATGTTAATTAAACAAACCAACCAATGAAATAAACGAGGAAAACCCATCTAACAACAATAAGACGTTCATGAATTTTAACCCGGATTTGCAAAACCAAATGCCCGCAGGATACATTTTTATTATGTTGCTGATAATTGGGGTCTCACTCCCCAGTTCTGGGAGGTTAGTTCTTAGCAATATTGGGTTAAAGCTCTTTTTGCTGAAGTGGTACTTGGAAAAGCCTCCAGTGAAGACCTGGATTTAACTTTGACTTTGCCATTAGGCAAATTAAGCATTTTCTATGAGAGTTTATTCAGAGCAACACAGCATTCTATTGTGGTGCATGGGTAGGTGGTGTCATTGGTCAGTATGGTGACAACTAACCCACACATGGTCATTGGGCGCTTGAAACGTGGCTGGTTCAACTAAAGAACCAAATTCCTGATTTCATTTTATTTTTTCAAATACTTAAAATAGTCACTTGTGTCAAGTAGCTGTTGTACCAGACAGCACAAACTGAGACAAGCTGTAGCATAACGTCTGCTATACTTAGGATAGTTTTGAGGACAAAGGATATGAGGTAGGTGAATGATGTCTTTAAATTATTTATTTTTAATTTAAAAATTAATAATATTTTTATCTTTAATTATTGGTTTAGGGAGAGATTTATTCTCTATTTAGAATTTCTTATGTAGTATACCCCTAGAAAATAATAAATAATGACAATAATATATATTATTTTCTGGGATTATACAACATATATATATATATATATATATATATATGATAGTTATCATTTTTAAACAACAGAGCAACAGTCCCCTCAACCTGGTAGAAAGCACAGCTATGAGAACTTCTTTCCTGACTCGGGATGAAAAGCCTCATGATTTAAGGGGATCCTGATTTTGTATTTCAACATTAGGAAATGAACGGGGTGATAATGCTGCTGCTAACAGGCTGGAGCCAGTTTAGCTCTTTTCTGGCACAAAAGTTAGGTTGCTGGGATCCCTGGGTGGCTCAGCGGTTTAGCGTCTGCCTTTGGCCCAGGGTGAGACTCCGGGGTCCCGGGATCGAGTCCAATGTCGGGCTCCCTGCATGGAGCCTGCTTCTCCCTCTGCCTGTGTCTCTGCCTCTCTCTCTCTCTCTCTCTCTCTCTCTCTCTCTCTCTCTTTGTGTCTCTCATGAATAAATAAATAAAATCTTTTTTTTTTTTAAAAAGTTAGGTTGCATGATCTTGTATAGACCTTCCTCGGCAACATGGTGACAGGCTTCCTGGGATGTAACGATCCAATAAAGAATGGACTAGAACCAAATACCCCGAGCCACTTGAGAATTAGCAGCTGTGTGCATGATTCTGTGCATGATTTATGATTTATTTATTTATTTATTTTTGGTCAGGGGTGAGAAGAGGACATGAAAAGTCTTAATTCGGGCATATCAGCGTACCTTTGTGAAAATAATAACATTTTATGGAATAAGGTTTAAAAGTTGACTAAAAAAATCCGCGTTCCAGACAACCTCTCCTACCTCCCCCACCAACCCCCGCCGGCACATGCATTCTTTGTATGACAGTCTCATGGATCTAGAACATTCTGACCTTTACCTGCTCCCCTCCCCCAGATTAGTCAGCCTGTCCTGTGTGCCAGCAGGTCTCAGCAAGGCCACATTGCTTTAAACCCTTCTCAGAAGCTTCCTTCTCTCAATACTGATTTTTTTTCTTTTCTCAATACTTTTAAAATGATTTGGGGTGTGGGATCCCTGGGTGGCGCAGCGGTTTGGCGCCTGCCTTTGGCCCAGGGCGCGATCCTGGAGACCCGGGATCGAATCCCACATCAGGCTCCCGGTGCATGGAGCCTGCTTCTCCCTCTGCCTGTGTCTCTGCCTCTCTCTCTCTCTCTCTCTCTCTCTCTGTGACTATCATAAATAAATAAAAAATTAAAAAAAAATGATTTGGGGTGTTTGGTGATGATCCGGTTCTTTACTGCAGTGTTACATCGCAAGCATTCACGGAGCAAACAATTATTGTATGAGTCATCGAATTGTCCTGGCTTTAGAGTAGCTCTGAGCTGGGGAAGAGGGTGTGATTCAAGACAATGAAAAAAATATGCTAAAAAACAAAACAAAGCAACCTGTGTGCCTCCACATGCTGGTTTTTTTTTTTTTTTCAGTTTCCTCAGATTTTATAATTATTTCAAAGTAAAATGCTTTTTAAAAAAACACAAAAACTGGGGCTCAGCTGGTTCAATGTTTGCCTTAGGCTTGAGTCATGATCTCGGGGTCCTGGGATCGAGCCCCCCATTGGGCTCCCTGCCCAGCGGGGACTCTGCTTCTCGCTCTCCCTCTGCAGCTCCCCCTGCTTGTGCTCTCTCTCTGTTAAATAAAAAAATAAAATCTTAAAACACACACACAAGCTACGGGAACAGGAATGACTGCCGGTGTTCCCTCTGCACGGACCTGCCAGTTTTGTTCCCTGTGTTCCAGAGGCTCCCGGCTGGCGAGGGAGCAGGCTTGTTTACGGTGTTAAAATCTCTTCCCAGGCGCAGCAGGAGTTGGTGAAGCAGCTGTCCCTCCTTCCTCGAGACAACTACAGCCTCCTGAGCTACCTGTGCAGGTAAGAATCCCCTGGCATCAGTTTCCAGCCAACTGTATCAGAAAGAAGCCCCCGGTTAGAGGAGGAAAGAACGTCTCTGTAAACTCAGAGCTTCTGCTGCAGACCTTGGGAAGGTCAACTGCATTCCCGCGGCGCCAAAGCAGTTCCCTTTATCCACAACATAATGAAAAAGACCCAGTGAAAGTCTGATCGGCTCACAAAGTGAACATGCGTCTTCCTTCAGAGCTGTCGCAGTGCTGCCTGGAATCCCGGGACATGCAGTAACACCCAGAATCCTTAAAATGTTTCTAGAATGATCTCCCATCTTCCTGGCTCTGGGCCATAACTTAGTGCCTTAGAGACATTCATTTCAGGCCACTCATTTCCCTTTCTGGGGACCTGCTGTGTGCAATCTCTGTAGTGACACGGAGCATGTAGATTGACCCACAGTCTGGCTATCGTGGACACTGCTGCTGTGAACACTGGGGTGCAGGCGTCCCGGCGTTTCACTGCATCTGAATATTCGGGGTAAATCCCCAGCAGTGCAATTGCTGGGTCGTAAGGCAGCTCTATTTTTAACTTCTTAAGGAACTTCGGCCCTATTTTTCAGAGTGGCTGCGCCAGCTTGCGTTCCTCACCAACCTTTGTTGTTTCCTGTGTTAGTTTTAGCCATTCTCACTGGTGTGAGGTGGGATCTCGTCGTGGTTTTGATCTGTATTTCCCTGAAGACAAGTGATGCGGAGCATTTTCTCATGTGTCTGTTGGCCACGTTTATGTCGTCTTTGGGGAAATGCCTGTTCATGTCTTCTGCCCATGTCTTGACTGGATTACTTGTTCTTTGGGTGGAGTTTGATAAGTTCTTTATACATCTTGGATACCAGCCGTTTTATCTGATGTGTCGTTTGCAAATACCTTCTCCCATCCTGTAGGTTGTCTTTTAGTTTTATTGACTATTTCCTTTGCTGTGCAGGAGCTTTTTATCTTGATGAAGTCCCAATAGTTCATTTTTGCTTTTGTTTCCTTTGCCTTCATAGACGTGTCTAGCAAGAAGTCGCTGTGACCAAGGTCAAAGAAGTTGTGGCCTGTGTTGTCCTCTAGGATTTTGATGGATTCTTGTCTCACACTTAGATCTTTCATCCATTTCGAGTGTAGCTTTGTGTCTGGTGTAAGAGAATGGTCCGGTTCCATTCTTCTGTGTGTGGCTGTCCAATTTTCCCAGCACCATTTGTTGAAGAGACGTGTCTTTTTCCCAGTGGATATTCGTCCCTGCTTTGTTGAAGATTAGTTGACCATAGAGTTGGGGGCCCATTTCAAGTTCTCTCTTCTGTTCCATTGATCCGTGTATCTGTGTTGTGCCAGGACCACACTGTCTTGATGATCACAGCTTTGTAAGAGCTTAAAGTCCATAATTGTGATACCACCAGCTTTGGTTTTCTTTTTCAACATTCGTTTGGCCATTTGGAAACTTTTCTGGTTCCATACAAATCTTGGGATTATTTGTTCCAACTCTGTGAAGAAAGTCCATGGTATTTTGATAGCAATTGCATTGAATATATACATTGCCCAGGGTAGCATTGACATTTTCACAATATTAATTCTTCCAATCCATGAGCATGGAATATTTTTCCATCTCTTTGAGTCTTCCTTAATTTCTTTCAGAAGTGTTCTGTAGTCTTTAGAGTATAGATCCTTTACCCCTTTGGTTAGGTTATTCCTAGGTAGCTTATGATTTTGGGTGCAATTGTAAATGGGATTGACTCCTTAATTCCTCTTTCTTCAGTCTCATTGTTAGTGTATAGAAATGCCATTGACTTCTGGGCATTGGTTTTGTATCCTGCCGCACTGCCGAATTGCTGTATGAGTTCTAGTGATCTTGGGGTGGAGGCTTTTGGGTTTTCTAGGTACAGTATCATGTCATCTGCGAAGAGGGAGAGTTTGACTTCTTCTTTGCCAATTTGAATGCCTTTTATTTCTTTTTGTTGCCTGATTGCTGAGGCTAGGGCTTCCGGTACTATGTTGGATAGCAGTGATGAGAGTGGACATCCCTGTCGTGTTCCTGATCTTAGGGGAAAGGCTCCCAGTGTTTCCCCATTGAGAGTGATATTTGCTGTGGGCTTTTCGTAGATGGCTTTTATGATATTGAGATATGTTCCCTCTACACTTTGAAGGATGCTGTATTTTGTCAAATGCTTTCTCTTCATCTATTGAGATGTCTTTTATTAATATGATCTATCATGTTGATTGTTTTACAAGTGTTGAACCACCCTTGCATCCCAGGGATAAAGCCCACTTGGTCATGGTGAATAATCCTCTTAATATACTGTTGGATCCTACTGGCTAGTATGTTGGTGAGAAATGTTTGCATCCGTGTTCATCAGGGATATTGGCCTATTATTCTCCTTTTTGGTGGGATCTTTGTCTGGTTTTGAGATCAAAGTGATGCTGACCTCATAAAACAAGTTTGGAAGTTTTCCTTCCATTTCTATCCTTTGAAGCAGCTTTAGTAGAATAGGTATTATCTCTTCTTTAAATGTTTGATAGAATTCCCCTGGGAAGCCGTCTGGCCCTGGACTTTTGTTTCTTGGGAGGTTTTTGATGACTGCTTCAATTTCCTCCTGGTTATTGGCCTGTTCGGGTTTTCTATTTCTTCTGTTTCAGTTTTGGTAATTTGTAGGTTTTCCAGGAATGCCTCCATTTCTTCCAGATTGCCTAATTTGTTGGCATATAGTTGCTCATAATACATTTTTAAAATCGTTTGTATTTCCTTGGTATTGGTTGTGATCTCTCCTCTTTCATTCATGATTTATTAATTTGAGTCTTTTCTCTTTCCTTTTTAGTAAAGCTGGCTAGGGGTTTATCTATCTAATTACTTCTTTCAAAGAACCAGGTCCTGGTTTTGTTGATCTGTTCTACAGTTCCTCTGGTCTCTATTTCATTGAGTTCTGCTCTAATATTTATTATTTCTCATCTCCTGCTTGGTTTAGGTTTTACTTGTTGTTCTTTCTCCAGTTCCTTTAGGTGTAAGGTTAGCTTGTATATTTGAGATTTTTTCCAATTTTTTGAAGGAGGCTTGTATTGAAATGTATTTCCCTCTTAGGATTGCCTTTGCTGTATCCCAAAGATTTGGAACAGTTCTGCTTTCATTTTCATTAGTTTGCATGAGTCTTTTTAATTCTTCTCTAATTTCCTGGTTGACTCATTGATTTTTTTAGTAGGATGCTCTTTAACCTCCAAAGACATTCCTTCCAAATTTCTTCCTGTGATTGAGTTCTAGTTTCAAAGCATTGTGGTCTGAAAATATGCAGGAAATGATCCCAGTCTTTTGGTATCAGTGGAGACCTGATTTGTGACCCAGTATGTGCTCTATTCTGGAGAAAATTCCACGTGCACTTGAGAAGAATGTATATTCTGTTGCATTAGGATGGAGAGTTCCATATATAGCTGTGAAATCCATCTGGTCCAGCATATCATTAAAAGCCCTTGTTTGGTGACATTATGCTTAGAAGATCTGTCCTTGGCTGAGAGTTCAGTGTTGAAGTCTCCTACTGTTAATGTATTATTATCTATGTGTCTCTTTACTTGGTTATTAATTGGTTGATATAATTGGCTGCTCCCACATTAGAGGCATAAATATTCATGATTGTTAGGTCTTCTTGTTGGATAGACCCTTTAAGTATGATATAGTGTCCCTCTTCATCTCTTAGTATAGTCTTTGGTTTAACACTAATTTATCTGATTTGAGGATTCTTACCCCAGCTTTTTTTTGAGGATCATTCACATGGTAAATGGTTCTCTACCCCCTCATTTTCAGTCTGAAGGTGTCCCTAGGTCTAAGATGAGTCTCTTGTAGACAGCATTTAGATGGGTCTTGCTTTTTCATCCAGTCTGATACCCTGTGTCTTTTGACTGGATCACTTAGCCCATTCACGTTCAGAGTAACTATTGAAAGAGAGGAATTTAGTGTCATTCTAATATCTATACAGTCCTTGTTTCTGCAGATTGTTTCTTTGGGCTCCCTCTTTGCTTACAGGGTCCCCCTTAATATTTCTTGCAAATCTGCTTTGGTGGTCACATGTTCTTTCAGTTTCTGTCTATTCTGGAAGCTCTTTATCTCTCCTTCTATTCTTTTTTTTTTTTTTTAAGATTTTATTTATTTATTCATTAGAGACACACAGAGAGAAGCAGAGACACAGGCCGAGGGAGAAGCAGGCTCCCTGCAGGGAGCCTGATGTGGGACTCCATCCCAGGACCCCAGGATCAGGACCTGAGCTAAAGGAAGATGCTCAACCACTGAGTCACCCAGTGTCTCTCTCCTCCTATTCTGAATGAGAGCCTTGCGGGATGAAGTATTCTTGGCTGCATGTTTTTCTCATTTAGTACCCCAAATATATCATGCCAGCTCTTTCTGGCCTGCCAGGTCTCTGTGGAGAGGTCTGCTGTTAATCTGATATTTCTCCCTATATAAGTTAGGAATCTCTTGTCTTTGGCTGCCTTTAGGATTTTCTCTTTATCTCTGAAATTTGCAAGCTTCATGATATGTTGGGGTGTTGATCAGTTTTTACTGATTTTGGAGTGGGGGTTCCTCTCTATCTCTTGGGTATGAATACCACTTTCCTTCTCCAGATTAGGGAAGTTCTCAGCTATGATTTGTTCAAACATACTTTCTGGTCCTCTCTCTCTCTCCATATCCCATGGAACCCCAATAAGATGGATATTTTTCCTTTTCAAACTATCACTTAATTCTCGGAGTCTTGTGGGCTCTTAGTTGTTTTTCTCTCTTTCCTCAGCTTCCTTCCTTTGCATCAACTTGTCCTCTATAGCACTCACTCTCTCTGCCTCATTTACCCTGGATGTTAGAGATCCAGTTTAGACTGCATCTCAGTTAAAGTATTTTTAATTTCAGCCTGATTAGATCCTATTTCTGCAGTAAGAGAATCGTTAGAGTCTTTTATTCTTTTTTCAAGAGCCACCAGTAATTTAAAAAGTGTAATCTTGAATTCTATCTCCAACATTTTACTTAAATCCATTTCCATTAGATCTATGGCAGAGAGTATTGCTTCTGGTTCTTTCTTTTGTGGTGAATTCGTCCTTCTAGTCATTTTGTCCAGTGCAGGGTGGCTTACAAGAAATGGTCACTTTTCTATTTGTTCCACCTGTTCTTCCTTTACATCTCAGGTTGAATTCATAGGTATTCAGGATGGTTTGAAAGATTATCTAGCTAAATTTGGGGGGATGAGATGAAATGAGGACCCCTAATCTTCTACCATCTTGCCTCCCTCTCCTTAGCATATCCATTTAAAAGTGTTTTTTGGAGAGGTATTTACAAATTCCTTTGCTGATATTTTTAGTTTCATTTTTTTTTTTTTATAGGGAAACTGAGAGCTTCATGCCTCCAATGGGTGGAATTATAGTAAAAATTCATTGCTAGTTGTTGAGCATCCACTGAAAATTTGAGATGCTTGGTGCTGTAATTGGAGGATGAGAGCAAAGAGGCACTGTGGATTTCCCTCTGTGACATCTCCTCATGATAAAGTTTTCATCTGTGGAAACGTGGGTGGGATGGGTGCCGAAAGCCTGGGAGATAAGCCTATAAGGTTGGGATGAGTGGTAGTCACATACTCATTTGAGTCCTTCTAGTTTCCTCTTAGCTCCCTGAGCCGGATCTTACCTCCTGCCAACAGAGTGCCCACCCCAATCCCCTACACCACCCCAGCAGCCGGGTAGGCTCCTCTTGGTTTCTCTTCTGCCTTGATCTTGAATCTTCCAGGGTGAAGCTAAACTCATATGGGCCAAGCAGACTAGTCTCATTCTTGAGACTAGAAGGGAAGAGATGGGATCCATCTCTGAGATCTCATCGGTACCCGGAAGTGCTTCCTTCTGGCAATTTCCTATTTCCTACTACGGGATTTCCTGGCTGTCCACAGGTTCCTACATGAAATCCAGCTGAACTGTGCTGTTAATAAGATGAGCGTGGATAACCTGGCTACCGTGATTGGTGTGAATCTCATCCGGTCAAAGGTCGAAGACCCTGCTGTGATCATGAGAGGTACAGCTGGTCCTGTGTGGAAGGCAGGGGCGGAGGAAGTGACAACAATTATCTAACTACCAAAGTGCTCTGCAATTTGCCAAGCATTTTCAGTTGATTACTTGCCCCAACTGTGAAATAGCCCTGTGAAAGGAGCAGAGCAGGAATTAAATCCATTTTCCAGATCACAGCAGAGCAGAGAGGTTAAAAATTGACCTCTCTGTACACAGTACAACAGGGCTAGCACAACCACAGCTAGTATTTCTTCGTCTCTTATGACTTTTAAATAACCTTAACCAGAGAAAACAGTTTGCAAGAAAGTAGAGAAAGCAAGTTTGATTTTATAAGACAACTCACAGAAAGACCACTTGTGAAGTTGTATTGAAAAGACTTCTGTGGCTGCGCCTTAGTTCTCTGTGCAGAAGTCTTAGCAGAGAGTATTGATGTCTGCCATGGATTTGGAAGGCAGTGCATCTGGCATGTATGTACTATCCGTGCAGCAAGAGAGCAAATGTCATATTAAGGACCACATCAGGGGAGAAAAATATTATGTTACCTATTTTCTGATCAAAGACTGATCACAGGACTGTATAGGCTGAAAATAACCCTCTTACACCTCACTCTCATATCCTTCTTCTATCCCTTCTCTTCCACCATGATCTCCTATCTCAAGCAATTCGGAAGGGTCCCATGAAGAGCAAAATGAGGTCCTTTTGGGCCCTGTGGTCTTAGACCCAAGTTTAGAGACATCCCATGGGTGGAGACCCTGAGGACTGTCTGCCTCTTGCCATGGTCCAGCTCGACAGATCTCTTTCTTCTTTCACCTTTCAGGGACTCCTCAAATCCAAAGAGTGATGACCATGATGATCAGAGACCATGAAGTTCTTTTCCCGAAGTCCAAGGATGTACCCCTCTCACCCCCTGCTCAGAAAAATGACCCTAAGAAACCTCCAGTAGCTCGAAGTTCTGTGGGCTGGGATGCCACTGAAGACCCTCCAATTTCTAGGGCAGATAGCTTCAGTAACACGGTAAGGTGCAGAGAAAATTCTTCCTTCCCTCTGACTCTTCCTTTAGTCCAAGTCATTGCATGTAAGAGTTGGTCTAGGGTGGCAGTTTGGGGAGTTTTAGATGACGCCATGACACTGGGCACAGATGGTAAAGACCCATTTGAATGCATCTTGGAAGTCTGGCCTCTTTCAAAATCCAGTCTCTGTTGGCATCCTAGAGGTGAGGTCAGTGACATGTGTGCCAGTCTCCTAATGACTGAGCAATGGGAAGCCTTACTAAAGCTCACTGTAAAAGGGAAGTCTTTCCAAATACAGTCCAGGGAAGGTCAATAGGGGAAATTATATATCACATTATAAGCATTTTAGCAAGAGTTGTTGAAAATTCCGGGTGAAAGTCCAGAGAGAACTGGTTTCCGCTAACCCATGAAACGTGATTTCTTTCTCAGAGTATGTGATGTGTTCATGTAATATTTCTCATTCCCTGATAAGCTGTCTCAGCAATGTCACCCCTCCTTTGTACTGAAGGGTTGGGGCTCACGTTCCCAATGTCAAAAAACTCTGCAGCCTCTGAAATGTAGACTTGTTGAGGCCAATAATATACAAAACTCAAATATTTTTATATATTTATAGAGACAAATATTTTTTTAAAAAAACATGAACTTCATGTAGCAGCTTAATTCTTCATGTATAACTAAGAGTTGAATTTAACATTTCTGGTTGACCCGATAAATGTAAGTTGTCTATAGTACTAATAATCCTGAGGACAATTAGGAAAGTCTTGAAAAAAAAAAAGAAAAAGAAAAAAAAAAAGTCTTGAAAAAAAGGTAGGTAGTGGTAGTGGTTTTGTTTTTTCTTAGGTGATGTCTGTTCACAATGCGTTTTACCAACCCTCTCAAATTAATATTTAGAAATGTTCATTTAGAAATGTTCATACATATAATGAAATCTTATTAGTGGCCCTTTAGGGTGGATGTCATTATGCTTATTTGACAGGTTTCTGCTATTTATTGTAACAGTGTGGGCAGCTATGGGCAGGCACTGTGCTGGGAAACTTAAAAAGGTCTCCTCTGGGGTTCTCACCATAACTCTGTAGGGTAGCATTTGTCACCCACATGTTATCTTTCAGGAGCAGAGTCTCCGGGAGATTGACCAGCTGGCCTAAGGTAGCAGCAGGATGCTAGGAGGTTACGGAATGGGATTTAGCTCTAGTTCTCACCTCAAGGCCTGGGTGCTTCTGACTCCAGGAGGGGTTGTGGAAGCAAGTGTTTACTAGAGTGGTTAGAAGGAGAGCTTGAGCCTTGATTTTCTGATTTTAGGGCTCATTTTTTTTTCTTCCTTTTTTTCATGGTTTTTTTTTGTTTTTTTTTTTTTTAATTTTTATTTATGATAGTCACAGAGAGAGAGAGAGAGAGAGGCAGAGGGAGAAACAGGCTCCATGCACCGGGAGCCCGATGTGGGATTCGATCCCGGGTCTCCAGGATCACGCCCTGGGCCAAAGGCAGGCGCCAAACCGCTGCGCCACCCAGGGATCCCTTTTTTTCATGTTTTAATTTAAAAATACATATGCACATTTCAAAAAAAAAATCAAAAAGAGAAAAAGACATACATTGAAAAATCCTGCTCCCTCTGTTATCTCCATCCGTCACCTGCCTTTATTAGTTTCTTACTTATCCTCCCAGTGTTCTTTTATGCAAATATAAACAGATGTGAAAGTAAATTATTTACTTCTTTTTTTAATGCAAATAGGATATTCTCTTGTTCTTTCTCTACACACACATATGCACACGCTACTCTTTATCTTGCATTTTTCCATTTAAGAGTGTGTCCTGAAGACCTTTTTAGGTCAATACATGGACAGGCCTCTCATCTGACCAGGTTGTTTTCATTCCTTTGTACAGCAAGCAAGGCTGCAATGAATAACCTTGACCATGCTTCATTTTATACACAGGTAGATATATTTCTGGGATAAATTCCCAGAATTGGGATTCTGGGGTATCTGAGTTTGGTAAGTAGATTTGTGTATAGTTTTTATTAAAATCGTCAAACAGAGGTTGTGCCATTTTGTACTTCCACCAACAATGCACAAAAGGACCTGCTTCTTTGCAGTTTCACTAGCAAAATGTGTTTTCAAATTTAGGGCGGTGTCTTATCAGATAGGTGAAATTGATATTTCACCTTTTTTTTTTTCTTTTTTAAGGAGAGAGTCAGTGAGCACATGAGTGTGTATGCAAGAGAAGGGGGCGGGCGGCAGAGGGAGAGGGAAAGAGAATCTTAAGCTGGGTTGGAGCCCAAGGCAGAGCTCAATCTCATGACCCTGAGATCATGACTTCAGCTGAAATCAAGAGTGTGACACTTAACCAACTGAGCCACCCAGTTGCCCTGATATTTCAATGATTTTAATTTTGATTTGGGTTTCTTTGTTAGTGAGAGAAGCTGAACATCTTTTCTTATGTGTAAGGGCTTGTTGCATTTTTCTTTTCCTCTATGAACTGTTTGATCTTATCCTTTGTCCATATTTTTGTTGGTTGTTGGTCCTTTTCTTCTCAATTTTTATGAACTTCATGTAGCAGAGAGTAACTTGTTGTCTGTGATATGTTTGCAAATATTTTTGCTAGTTTGTCATTTCTTTTTTGATTTTATATATGGCGTTTTCTTGTTTTACTTTTGTTCTTTTTAATTTGAGGGGTCCTGGACACCTATGTAGGTTGAAATTGTCAGACTTATATTTTATGGCTTTTGGATTTTTGAGTTCTAGTTAGAAAGGCCTCCTTATCCTAAAGCTATGAAAGAATCCTCGTTTAAGACTCTCTTACCACGAATAACAATCGATTTCTAGAGCATGAGCTAGTTCCCTTCACGTGTAATATCCTTTTGAAAAAACACTGAGCAGATCATCAATAATGTGATGAATTAAGAGATGGTCTACTAATTAAGAGTTTCATGCGTGTGCAGTCAGAAGATGCTTGTTTTCACGTTGCTAATCCTTATCTTGGGAATGTGATACACACGGGGAAAACCCATGTGACGTCCATGGCCATTTCCTTCTAGACCAGCAACTCGGATGCCACTAGCCCCACTGGACAACAGCCGAGCGATGGGTGTCTGGAAGAGAGCAGTAAAGCCCCCAGGGAAAAGCTAGGAGATTGGAAGCTGCAGTCACGAAAAAGGACTCAGACGCTCCCTAATCGGAAATGCTTCTTGACGTCAGCGTTTCAAGGTGCCAACAGCGGCAAAGTGGAGATCTTCAAAAATGAGTTCTGGTCACCTTCAGACGTAAAGGCAGGGGAAGGGCACAGGAGAACGCTGTCTCAAGGTGTGCCTCACTATCCCGACGCCCAGCGGACTTCCACCTACGATAACGTCCCCGCCCGGCCGGGACCCACCGGGGAGGAGGCAGCCGCGGCCTCTTCCCCTGCTTGTGACTCCAAGAGAGAAACTCTTGCCAGCCCCAGCTCTGAAACTGGGCCTGAGAAAAAGAACTGTGGCGAGGAGGAACTTGAATCCTTGCAGACGGTGGTCCAGGAGCTGCGAAAGGAAATAGAAACACAGAAGCAGAAGTACGAGGAACAGATCGAAAAGTAAGTCACTTGCGGAGGGGCCTTGGGCAGCCACTGGGCTTCCACCTGCGGAAGCGACGGGGATGGTTCTCCTCTGCCAAAGAAATGATATTTAAAAACCTCAAGTTTAGAGAAAACGTTAATCTACAGCAGTTGGGCTCAATTAAGGAGAGGGGTAAAGGGAATGCTGAGATGACTACATTGGTGAAAGCTCTCAGTTTTAGGCTAAATTCATGAAAAGTTAAGTAAGCAGCTTACACAGCCTAAGCAACTATTTTCGAATCCTGGTTCTTTGAGGATTGACATGCTCTAAAAACTAAGAGGAACTTTAGGGTTTTTATATATATATATTAACGTGATTCATCCATTCTGAGAATATTTATTAAGTACCTCCTGTACTGTTTATTGGGCACCCCCCGTGCCTGCTGCTGGGGAGTAGCGCTGAACAAAGCAGACAGGTCCCTGTGCTTATAGCGCTTTCCGTCTATCAGGAAGAGACAGGCAATATATGTATATATATATAAGTAATTAAAATATATGCTGCCAGAGGGCGGAACATGCTATGGAGAAAAATAAAGCAGGGCAGGAGGCTGGAAGGCTCAAGAAGGGGGTTCCTGTGTTAAATAGGGTGGTGCACAGCCCCAATTTGCTCTCATGGGGAGATAAGCTATTTTCTCGAAATTTTTTTCACACCACTGGCTTTTCCTGAGCGTAAAGCTCAATCCAGCTTCGCCGGGATTAACCCACATTGTGATGTCGTGAAATGTGGACTAGTGGGGTATTCGAGTTACGGGTACCTTTCCAGTCTACTAAGGCCCCGGCCGTGGAAGGCAAATGTCCGGGAGGCCCCATTCTTTGCCTTCTACGTAGGAGGTTTCCCGCCTAAAAGCAAAGCGTAGGTCCTTGGTCTAAGAACCTGAGATCCGTCCTCTGCGGGATGCGACGGGCGTGCTGTCTTGTCCTTGACAGAGGCAGCCCCAGGGAAGAGTCCCCCTGCGCTCTCGAGTGGCTGCCGTTGGCAGGGTCGGGAGAGACCCGGCTGCCACGGAGGGTCGCTCCTCCTGAGGGGAATCGAGGCCCCTGAACTCACCCCCCCGAGGGGTCCTCCCTCCTCAGCTGGGAGGATGGTTACCGGTCCGTAGTGTCTGCTCTGAGCTCGTGGTTCAGACGCCTTCTCGTGCAATCCGCACAGCAATGCTGTAAGACGGATAATACCCCTGTTTTACAGAAGAGATGGGGGCTTGGGAAGAGTGGAAAAGATTCCTCAGGGGAACCCATCGGATCCTCGGTAGGGCTGGGATCTGAACCTGGCCCCGTCAGGCTCCCGGGCCCACCCAGGTTCTCTCTCCTGCAGCATCAGTGGTCAAAACCCGCAGCATCCCCTCGGCTGAGGCTTCTCCCAGAGCAAGAGGGAAGCAGGTGCAAACTTGGAGGAGAGCCCTGGGCAGGGACCGGCGGGGTAGGCAGGTCTCGAAAGAGGGGCCCTTACGCGGCCGCTGAAGAGAGAGGCCAGGCTGGGTTCAAACGGGGGCTCAGGTTTCTACAAGGAATAGGCCAGTTGGGGGCGGGGAGAGGGCGCAGGGAGGCAACATCCCCCAGAAGGAAATTCTGGAGCAAATGTCCCATCATGCAGGTCCCCCCACCCCCCGTCCTGAGATTGCCCTCTCTGGGCATCAAAATGGCATTGCCCCCGCTCCTGGCTGGTGGCCGAATGCAGCTTGGCAGGGCAGGGCAGAGCCAGGGCCAGCCCGGGACCCAGGCTGGGGCACGGGCGCTGCGGGTTCTGACGCCCAGGGGACCCGCCCGGAGCAGACTCCGGGTGACCGCGGGTCCTTCTCCGGATCGCCCGCCTCCAGGGGCCTCGGGAGAGAAGGCCTGGTCCCGCCGTGGAGGCCGGCGGGGTGAGCCAAGGTGTGGGAACTCGGGGTGCGCTGGGAAGTCTGGGGCACGGGCTGTCAGCAGGCCGTCGGGCAGGACCCGCGAGGGGCTGCAGGGAAAGCACGTCGTGTCGGGCGCTTCCCTACCTGGTGGAAGACGCAGACATAGAACAAGGAGAAACCCGACGGCATAAGACGGCGGGCGCTAGCTGGCAAAGGGGGCTCGGGGCACCTGGGGCCGCAGGTGGGCTAGGAGGTCGGCACCTGGGGGAGGCGCCCGGACGACAGGGACGGGCTGGATAAGGGACTCGTGGGGGAGGAAGGACGAGGCGGGGGGGAGGGGGGTGGTCTGGAGGCCCCGTTCTCTCACTCTCTTATGTCCTCCCTCGCAGCCTCGAGAAGGAAAACTACGATGTGTGGGCCAAGGTGGTGAGGCTCAACGAGGAGCTGGAGAAGGAGAAGAAGAAGTTTGCGGCCCTGGAGATCAGCCTCCGCAACGTGGAACGCTCCCGGGAGGACGTGGAGAGGAGGAACAAGGCCCTGGAGGAGGAAGTCAAGGAGTTCGTCAAATCCATGAAAGAGCCCAAGGCCGACGCGTGAGGGGCCCACGGGAGCCGAGGGGAGGCCCCCCCAGCGCGCAGCCTCCGGACTGAGAAGCAAACGACTCCCCACGGAGTCGGGAGGAGACATTTGCGGGGACACGTCCCATTTCCCAGAAAATTAATCGGTGGAATTTACAGGAAGGTGAGGGTGAGCAGGGACGCGCGGGGACATCGGTGACCCCCTGCTGCTCTGTTCAGAAGCCCGCGTCACCCAGCAGGGGTCTCAGGAGGGTGAGACGGAACCTCCCACGGCGGGGAGGCCAGGGCCGGGGGAGGCATGGGGCAGGCCCTCTCCCAGGGCCGACGCCGCGGGCTGCACGGAGGCGTTAGCTCCTTATTTTTTGTTTTGTTTTTTTTTTTGCTTCGGGGGAACAATTCATCCAGGCACATGGCCTCGCGGGGTCCTTGAGACGCAGGGCGGACACGATCTTTCTCCCTCTTGCACTCACCTGGTGAGCTGTGGTCTGGGCGGCTGCACCTGCTGACCAGAGCCTGCTCCGCCAGCCCCTCCTGGATGCTACCCTCGGGGGCTGGAAACCCAAACGTATTATTAGACTGAGACAAAAACGAGCAATAAACTTTGTATTTATGAAGGCAAAATCGATGAGAGAAGTATATTAAAAAAAAAACACACAAAAAAAGAAACAAACAAAAAAGGCAGGTGTGTCGGGAGCCCCTGCGGGGCGGTGGGCCGGGACGGCGCCTTCCCACCTGGTGTTGGGCTCCCTGGGAGGCTCGCTGCGGCTTTTAGAGAACGATAGTCACGGTAATGGGGTTTCATCACAATGAAAGTGCTTTGGCTCTTGAAGGGGACCAGACACAGGAGGGAGTAGCTGTGGGGGGTTCCTGGCCACCACCGGAGGACGCCCCGCAGCCTCGCGGGCTGGTGAGGCCCGTCGCCCAGGTTAGGTGCTCTCCAGGCTCCGCGGACCTGTGCCCCAGCAGGAGAAAACACCGGACAGAGGCTCCCCAGGGGCGCCTCCACCTGGAATCCCATACGCAGCGGCGTCGCTCTCAGGCACACACAGCACAGACGTGGAGCAGCAACGGCCCCAGACACACGTGCACGGCCGTTCTCGAGGTGCCTTCCACCCTGGAGGCCACCAGTGGAAGCAGGTGTCCCAGCAGGTGTCGCCTGGGCTCCTTAGGCGCCGGTCCCCCCATCACGGCCGTGCACGGACTCAGGCCCCGCAAGCAGGTGGCCACGCCACGGGGCTGAGATCTGCGGTCTCCCTGTGTGTGTGTGGGGGGGGCTTCCCTGCGCGGTTCCCGCCCTCACTCCTTTTTCTGCTTCCGTTTTCTCACTCCTTCTCCTCTTTGTTTTCTCCGCCCTGTTGTCCTCCCCCTGCCTGTGGCCGTGGCGCCGCCCCCACGGAGCAAAGGGTGCAGACGGGGGCACAAACCTGATGCTCAAACCCTCCCTACCCCCGTGTGGACAGAATCAGGATTTGGGGGGCGGTGGAGCCTAAGAACTTCTTTCTTCTAAAAAAACTCCCAGTTATTTCCAATATGCAAACAGAATTGTTACACATGGTTGCAAAACTGCAGAGTTCGGCTCAACTCGTGACTAGTGATGATATTAAATCTACCTACGCCCTTTTTCTTTTTTTTTAAGATTTTATTTATCTGAGAGAAAGATTGTGCGTGAGCGAAGGATTGGGGGGGGGGTGAGGGGCAGCGGGAGAGGCAAGGGCGGACCACCCCCTGAGGACCTGAGGTCATGACCTGAGCTGAGGGCGGAGTTCAGCCGACTGAGTCACCCAGGCAGCTCCCTGCACTTTTTTAGACTTTATCACCTGCTCCTTTTGTTCTGTCCCCAGTCAACACAATCCTCTGTGCTCCCCACTTAGAGTTGGTCATGTGTTCGCTCACTTAGGATAACAGGCGCTTAAGACCTAGAAGATGGATCTATGTTGTAGACCCATTTTTCAGATGGGGAAGACTGAGCCCAAAGACGTTACTGGAAAAAATTAGGATAGCAGTAGCTTGGTCGTGAACAAGTTCGAGGAGACGGAGACGTCTGTCATCTACGGAACACTGCGACTCTGCTTCGGCGGTGGCTCTCCACGCGGGAGAGGCGGCACCTGGGCCTTGAGTCAAAGAGTCTGGGACGCAGCGCTGGTTGAAAGCACCCTCCTCTCCAAGTCACAGTGGCGGAGGAAGGCGGTCTACGCGGTGGGCCCGGAGCACCGGGGGTGCGCTGTGCCTGGAGGCAGCCCGCTGGCTACGCCCGTCGGGGACACACCGCTGTTGTGTTCGTCCCCAGTTCCAGGCAGGCAGCTGCTGGGTGACAGCGTGCGGGGGGGTGCGTGGGGGGCGCGTGGGGGGACCCGTGGGGGGGCAGGGAGTGTGGGATGTCATCAAGGGACAGTGCGGCGTGGCCACAGTTCTCCAGAGAGCCCAGGGCATGTGGGGTGAGGTTGGGACGGGCGGCCCGGGATCTGGGGTCAGGGGGCAGGACTGAAAGTGGCCTGAAGTCGGCGGCCTGACGGATGGTGGGGGCTGGCGAAGGGACTTCCCTGTGGGCCTGATCCTGGTGACTCCCCGTGGTGACCCCCACAGTGACCCCTGCGGTGACACTCCCCCCCCGTGGTGACCCCTGCAGTGACCAACCCTGTGGTGACCCGCTGTGGTGACCCCTGATGGTGACCCCCTGCGGTGATGCCCCCACGGTGACACCCCCCGTGGTGACCTCTGTGGTGACCTACCCTGTGGTGACCCCCCACAGTGACCGCCCCCATGCTGACCTGCCCCCCACTGCAGTAACCCCCATGGTGACCCCCCACAGTGACACCCCACAGTGACTGCCCCCATGGTGACCACCCCCCACAGTGACCTCCCTCACAGTGACCCCGTGGTGACCAACCCCGTGGTGACGCCCTGCAGTGACTGCCCCCATGGTGACCACCCCCGCGGTGACCCCTCTCGGTGACCACCCCGTAGTGCCTGCCCCCCATGATGACACCCTGTGGTGACCACCCCATGGTGACACACACACGCACACAGTGACCCCCCCCCACAGGTGACTGCCCCCTGCGGTGACCGTCCACTCCAGTGCTGCTGGGATGCTCCTCGCAGGCACTGTCATTAAGCCTGAGACTCTAGGGCAGCCCTGGTGGCCCAGTGGTTGAGCATCTGCCTTCGGCCCAGGGCGTGACCCCAGGGTCCTGGGATCAAGTCCGACATCGGGCTCCCCACAAGGAGCCTGCTTCTCCCTCTGCCTGGGTCTCTGCCTCTCTCTATGTCTCTCATGAAAAAATAAATAAAATCTTTAAAAAAAACAAAAACCTGAGACTCCAGCTGAAGCACAACGCCACCCATTTCCGGGATGCGGGGATGGAAGCTTCCGGGGAGCGGGGCCCCTCTGCCACCTGTCAGGTCATGCAGCCCCACCTTCCTGTGAGCTCCCCTGCCACCACTCATCTACCTCTACGTGGTGATGAATGAAAATAAACCCCCAAGGACTTTTTGAAGATTGTTTTAAAGAACACTGGTGCGAGCCCAGGCAAGAACCACTAGGTGCTGTGGCTGCGTGGAGGTGGCGAGGTACAATAGTCGGAGGCGCCCCAGCTGCCCGCCCGCCCGGATCCTCACGGCTGCAGGCCCACCCGCAGTGGGTGCAGGATCCCAGGGGGCGCGCTCCGGACCTGAAACCTCCCCGGGGGGACAACCCTGGGCTCAGGGTCTCCCCAGAGGCTCTCTGGCTCCAGGGCGCTAAGGGCCGAGTGTCTGAGACCTCTTTGCTGACTTCCCTCGCATATTCTCCGCTCTTCTTTCCACGTAGAGACTCTTCTCTTTCCAGGAGCCCAGACGGGCCCTCGAGTGCACTTCCCGGACAGGTGTGAAGCACGTGTTGCCGGTGAGTCCTTTAAGAGAGAGGAGAAGAACCTCCTCCTGTTCCACGTAGAAACTTTGGGGCCTCCACGTGAGCGGGGTAGTGTTGGCGGCAGGAGGTGGGGACACAACCCTCCATCCTTCCCTCACCTTCAGATGTGTCGTAAGGTAAATCCGGGCTCTGCTCTGTGGGTGTTTGCAGCCTCCAAGGGCCCATCCTGATGAGGCTTTGCGGCTTCTGAGTACGAGGCCCCGGAGTGTCTTCAGTGTGTTGCGCGGAGTCTGATTGTTTGCAAAACACTCGCAGGAGATCCGCGAGCAGAGCAAGTGTCCGAACGGGGACTCCTCGGCAGCCGGGGCCCATCTAGCGATGCACTGGCTTGGACTCGCCCCCTGCTTCTTGCATTTTTTTCATTACTGATTTTCAGCTCAGATTCAAAACCCTCATTTCCCTTCGGAGTCACTCCCCCCTGGCTGTGGAGGAGGCCAGCAGGTCGGCCCGGGGAAAGAGCTGGGTGAGCTCAGGGCTGGGGAGACATCAGAGGCACCCGGGGGACCTTGAGCTTGATCTCCAGGAAGCAGGTGGTCTCAAGGTCAAGCACTGGGTCTGTTTTAAGGCTGGACGTGACCCTCAATGGAAAACCAACCCCGGTCGGAAAAAGCCGACACCGGGCTCCGCCGCGCTGAGCTTCCTGACGTGCTGAACTGCTGATTTATTAGTGCAAAACGGGGACCCAGCGCTCCAGCTACGATCCTCACCGGGATCTCTTCCGTTGGATTTCGCGGATGCCAGTGGAGGTCAGGGAGGCACATCGACGGTGTGGCTCGCTACCCGCGCTACCGACGGAGTCACCGCCAGTCACTGCACACGTCTTTCTCGCTCTTCCGAGAGTACGGGGATCTACCTCGCAAAGAAGCCGAGGGTTGCCGGGGAAATACAACCCTTGAGAATCGCACAGCATCCGGCAGCGGCCCTGCCAGTCCTGAGAAAGCCGATCTCCACGCAGCGATAACCCGGAGAGCTGTGCTGCCGGCGATGCCTCTACTTACCCCAAGGAAGCTGCACCCAAGATACAGCAAACTGTCGCAACGCTGGGTCTTCCTCCTGCCCTTGAGCGCTTTGCAAGAACCGCCTTTGACCAAGGACACTGAAGAAGTCCACCTGTTGTGTGCTTTCTATTCCCTTCGTGTTCACTGTTCACCGACCTGGAAGCTTTTCAAAACCTGTTCCTTGGTGTTTCTATGGAGGCTTCACTGCGTAGACGCCGTTCATGGGGTCCTTGGCCGTCGGTGATTACACTCCGTCTGCAGCCTTTCTCCTCTCCCCAGGTGAATGACGGGACCGGAGGGTCAGCCCTCGCGATCCCAGCGTTCCTATTTAAATTCTTATTTTCATTTTTCATTAATTCCTACAATTTAAATGCACGTGTAAGATTCAAAGCAACAGTTGCCATGAGAGCAGTCAGCCTCGTGCGCTGGGGCCTGGATATCCCCCGCCAGACTGTTGAAAGTGCCCTATTTGCATTAGCTGAGCTCGTCCTAACAAATCTCCCACGGCCAGAGCAGGGTCCCCTTTCCACAGCGAAGTGATCTGCTTCTGCTTCTGCTTCTGCTTCTGCTTCCGCCTTTGACCGTGGCTCTGCTGATCATCTCCTGTTCGGAGGAAAACAGTTTCCCTGACAGTCCCTAGGGTTAGAGGCGGAGCTGGGGCAGATGTAGGGCAATGCTAACACTTCAGAAGATCTCCAGTAATCGGGTGACACGCTCACCTGACAAATTGGCTTTTGACAAATGAGTCTGCTGTCGCGTATTAATGGCCACGCCGGCCAAGTGGACACAGATTTGCTAGAAAGCAGAGAGGCGTGAGGAGGGAGGTCGTGGAGCAAGGAAGTTCACAGCGGCTGGGGGGTAGTTGCACAGAGCAGATGAGGCCAGGCTGAGGCCTCGTGCTGGAGCCCTGCTCTGAGGGTCCGGCCAGGGCTGGGGGGGCGGGGGGCAATGGTTCGAGACCCCAAAGACAGGGTCAGGAGGCAGAGGGGACTCGCCATTTGGAGCTGGGGGTGAGCGCCTCCTGCCTCTGCTGCACCAGCCCCAGGCGCACAGCCGGGTGAGCCCACTCCATCCTCCGAGCTGTGCACCCCGACAGCTCCCCAGGGAACGGGGGCTGCTTCCTGCACAAGGACTCACAGCCGACTCCCTCAAGGCCCCACCAGCTTGGGTGGGCAATGTTCAGCCCAGCCCGGGAGCCACTGGCTGCAGGGGGTTGCTCCGATGGAGGGCCGGGGCCGCACATGGGGCTGCGAGGCCGGGGGCAGACCGCACCCCATTACAAGGCTGGGTAACAACTCAGGGACGCAGGATAAGAGGAATCCTGGGCCTCGAGAGATTTTCCAAGAAGTCCATCTTAAGGTGGCTCTTTGTTATTATTTTTTTTTTAATTTTTATTTTTATTATTACTATTATTATTATTACTTCTGTCAGACGGGAAGCCCTTTTTGGAGATGAAAGAGTCAATATCAGAAAGATTCAGTGACAGAGAGAACAAGGAGGCTGCAAGTTCCCGTGTAACATGACTTCCTTGGCTCCTCGAGGTGGGTGGTTCTGCTGAGGTTTAAATAGGAGTCTCCTCCCCAGGGAAGAGCTACAAAGGCTGTGATTATTTATCTCAAGGTAGACTAAACATCCTTTTTTTTAAAAAGATTTTGTTTATTTATTCGTGAGACACACAGAGAGAGGTGGAGACCCAGGCAGAGGGAGAAGCAGGCTCCCTGCAGGAGCCCGAGGCGGGACTCGATCCCGGGACCCCGGGGTCACGGCCTGAGCCGATGGCAGAGGCCCAGCCACTGAGCCCCCCCGCCCCAGGGTCCTGGGCGCTTCATGAACATCGCAGTCACAGCCCCGCCCTACAGGCCTTGGCCTGCCAGCAGCGAGGGACCTGAGCTCCCCACCGCACAGGACGACCATGAGGACGAGCAGGGTGGTGGATGTGGACACGGGCGAGCTAGTGGCCCGAGTGTGGGGTGCACCGCAGCTCACGACCCCCGGTCAGTCGAGGAAATCTCCATCAGCAGGTGCTGTGCCCCACACGCCCACTGGCACGCCGGCTCCCGCATAGGGCTGCCACCAGGCCCTGCTGTCCCAGTGACGCAGAGGTCGTCGCCAGCTCTCCAAGTACCCGGGGCTCGAGGACGGGCACCCAGGCAGCGAGGGCATGTGGGCCTCCTGCTGCAGCCGGCAAGACAGGCTGCTGTCGCACGTGTGGCAAGTTCACGGCCTGGAGCCGGGGTGCTCAGGACGGTACTCCCTCCGGCCAGGGTGCTGGGGTTGGGGGGCCTCCACCAAAGCACAGGGTTTGGAGCAAACGCCTGGCAGAGAGGCAGCGGCCGGACTGTCCTCTCCCCCTCATCAAGCCTCCTGTGCTGGGACCTGGGATGGGGGTGAAATGAGCACATGCACACGAGGGACCTGGCTTGCTCCTCCATGCCGCTGCAGGATGGGGGCAGAGGGATGCAGGGAATGAGGGGAAAAGGGAGGGAGGGAGGGAGGGGAGGAGGCAGGGAGGGAAGGAGGGAGGAAGAGAGAGAGAGGGAGGGGGACTGACAGACCCAGGGATGGAGGGAGGGAGGGGAGGAAGCAGGGAGAGAGGGATGGGGGGGATGGGCAGGGGGAGGGGGGCAGTCAGGGAGGGACAGAGGGAGAGAGGCATGGAGGGACCCAAGGAGGGACAGATAGAGGGAGGAAGGGAGGGATGGGGGGGAGGAGGGAGGGACAAAGAGAGAGAGGGAGGGACAGACGGAGGGAGGGATGGAAGGAGGGATGGATGGAGGGGGGGGGGAGGGAAAGAGGGGGGAGGGAGGGATGGAGGAGGGAGGGACCGAGAGAAGGAGGGAGGGAGAGAGGGAAGGAGGGAGCTAGGGAGGGAGGAGGCAGGGAGGGAGGGAGCCCAAGGGCAGGGGGCAGAGGCAGAGGGAAAAGTGGGTTCCCCTGAGCAGGGAGCTGGCCTCGGCTCCACCCCAGGCCCCCGGTTCATGCCCTGAGCAAAGGCAGCCGCCCAACCCCAAGCCGCACCCCCCGCCCCGGACCCCTCACCCCCTTTAGCAGCCTCTCGGCAGCCCTTGTCTCCAGCGTCAGAGCCTCCTGGCAGCGCCGAGGGGGCACCTAGTAGCATTTGCCGAGCCTGTACAGTGTCCAGAGAGGAGCACTGGTGGGGACCCTGCGTCCACCCACTCCACGGGGTTGTTTGGAGCGGTGAGGCCCACCCGCCGCGGTGGCTTGTCCCAGGGCTGCCACGACCACGACCAGGAGCTAGAGGCTGGCTGGCGCCCCAGGAAGCCCTCTCCCCACAATTGGGGCCCGAGCCTGCAGTGTCGCATGGTTGGCTTCTAAGCTCTCTCTTCCCACGGGCAGGGGGCCGCCCCCCGCTCCGGGGGTCCTCACCTGCGTGTCCCAACCTCCTCTCCTCATAAGGTCCTATTGGATTAGGTCCAAGACCCGTGTGACCTCCTTTCACCTTGGTCACCCCTCAAGGGCGTATCTCCACCTACAGTCCTGTGAGATACTGGGGGTTGGGCTCCCGCGTAGGAGGGGGAGCCAGGCCCAGTTCAGCCCCTCATACCTAACAGTTAAGGCCTCATCCTTAGATCCCCAGCCTAGAGGGACCCCGGTCTCTCAGAGTCCCTTCTACCCATCAGTACACATTTTAATATCTTCATAACTAGAAGCCACGGGGGTTTTGCTGCATCTTGTTTTAAACCATCACAGAAGATCAATAGGGTCAGAAATCTAAAATCTCGCTGATCCATGGGTGAAAGGTCACTGCATGGCGGTCAGGAAACCCGGCCTTACATGATGATAAATCTTATTTTTCTTAGATTATTATTTAGATTTTCTTATATTTTTCTTAGATTATTTATCAAGCTTATTATTAATATTTATTAAGATTATTATTAATATTAATTTATTAATATTCTTATGTGCTATTTTGTTTATTATTTAGATTTCTTAGATTATTTATTAAGCTCATTATTAATATTAATTCATTAATATTCTTAGATATTATTTTCTTAAATTTTATTTATTATTTATTATTATTTTATTTATTATTTAGATTTTCTTGTATTTTTCTTAGATTATTTATCAAGCTTATTATTAATATTTATTAAGATTATTATTAATATTAATTTATTAATATTCTTAGATGCTATTTTGTTTATTATTTAGATTTCTTAGATTATTTATAAGCATATTATTAATATTAATTCATTAATATTCTTAGATATTATTTTCTTAGATTTTATTTATTATTTAGATTTTCTTAGATTTTTCTTAGATTATTTATTAAGCTATAATTAGGATTGGTGTTTCTGTTAGTAAGCTGTAGTGAGGCAGTCTCTGGCTTGACCGAGGAACCCTGGATACGGAACCTGCTCCCCCCCAGTCTTCCCTGCAGCGGGCTCGCGGGGCTATGCCAGATGATAGCGCTTCTTTATTGCTACAAAAGTTTGGATCCAAACCACAGTTCGATCCCCCGGTGACCCGGGCTGGACCTCCTGGCAGCACCAGGCCCTCGAGCTGGACTTGCCGCCTGCGCTCTGGGAAGGCTGAGGGCCTCCTCGGCCCCTCCTGCTCCCTACCCCTGCCAGTCTCACCACCCTGGCCTGAGATAAAGCAGACCTAGGAAGAAGCATCAACAAGGAAAGGAAGGGAGGGAGGTATTCCTCTTAATTCCTGAGTGGGGCTTTTCTGAGCTTCTCATTGCAGACCCCCCTCCCGGCCGCCAGCAGCGGCCCATCTCCCTGCTGGTGGGAGGCACCGGTAGCCCAGTTGCACGTTTGTGTGTCTGTGTATTTGTGTGTGTAAACTGCACATCTTGGTCCTCAGAGAAAGGAGGGAAGAGGGGAGGCGAGGAGGTGGTGGTGGGGATGAGGCGATCCATTACGCTTTCCTCCTACTAGCGGAGGCCTTGGGGCTCAGCAGTCAGGAAGCATCCATAAAGGCCTGGAGGGAGCCATTGCTCCCCGAAGGTCCCCAGAAAGCTGCCAGCATTGGGGGGATTTGTCCCCGTAAAAGGGAAGACGGTATTTTTTAATGTTTCCTGCCGAACGTCAGCCTGGGGTTCAACTCCCTGTGAGCGAGGGAGGAACGGGGCAAGGGGACCGATGTTGGAGGCCCTGTGCTGCCACCAGTGGGAGCTCTAGATTCACGCCTCTCCATCCACCCAAGGTCGGGCTAGACCTGGGGCAAGGATGTTTGGGTGGGCCTGGGCGGGGCTGAGGGGCTGAGAGGCTGAGGTCACCCACCCCCTGCAGTGTCATCTTCTGGGACCCTTACTTCACACCACTAGTTTGGTAAGACAGCTGTGGGGCCTTCCTCTACTTCCTCTACGCTGTGAATTTAAAAACTGTAGTTCTGGGTGGCTCAGTGGTTTAGCGCGGCCTTCAGCCCAGGGCGGGATCCTGGAGACCCGGGATCGAGTCCTGCATCGGGCTCCTTGTGAGGAGCCTGCTTCTCCCTCTGCCTGTGTCTCTGCCTCCCTCTGTCTCTGTGTCTCTCGTGAATAAATAAATAAAATCTTTAAAAAAAATAAAATAATAAAAACTGTAGTTCAGGGGCACCTGAGTGGTTCCATCGGTGAAGCGTCTGCCTTCAGCTCAGGTCATGATCCCAGAGTCCTGGATTCAAGCCCTTGCTCAGTGAGGAGCCTGCTTCTCCCTCTCCCTTTTCTTCTCCCCTTGCTGTGATCTCTCTCTCTCTCTCTCTCTCTCTCTCTCTCTAATGAATAAATCCTTTTAAAAATAAAAATAAAATAAAAACTACAATTCTGAAGATGAGAGCCAGGGTCCAGTGTACAGAGGCCTAAGATGCCAGATAGCCTGCTTCCAGGTTATAAGTTTTCGTCTGTCCGGCACCTGGACAAAAAGCATCCATCCTAAGAGACTCAGACATGCACCCTGGCCCGACCTGTAGTATTTATAGCAAAAGCCTTGTGGAAATAAAGTGATTTTTCTTGGAGAGCCCCCTGTGAATATCTCCCCTGAGAACCAGGTAAGTATGGGCATCCTTGACCCCACCGGATGCATCTCATTAAGGTTGATGTTGTTATTTTTAATTCCCCAGTTGTAGACATACTAGTTTTCTTCTCCGTCCAAGTCATTGTTTAGGAGGGACGGTGCTGAGCACAACTCTAGGTTTGCAGGTGCCAGAGGAAGCACCTGCTGTGAACCGTATGAGGACAGATTCTTCCCTGAGGCCTAAGAGCCAGGCCCAGGCAGGGAGGCCCAGGCAGGGACGGGCTGGTTTCACTCCCCCGCACGGGCTTTGTGACAGTGCCTTTTTGGGTAAGATTCTTTGATTCATGTTGGTCTCATCCACTAGCCTCTAAGAATCACGGGGCACAGACCGTGTCCACCTGCGTGGTGCTTGGGACCCAGTGATGGGGAGAGTTCCCGGCACCTGGCAACCAATCCGCCGGGAAGTTCCCACACTGTGTGCTGAGGCCCCCCGGCCCCGGCCCGGAGCTGCAGCACACCCACAGGGCCCCGCGGTGTTTCATCTTTCTGAGGGAAACACAGCGACGCTCCACAGCCGCGGGGCCCAGAGCAGACTACCAGCCGCAGATAGCGCACAGCTTCAGCACTGGATCATCCGCATCCCTTTCAGTGACATCGAATCTTTTGAAGTTCGGCTTTTGAGGGTGGCTGTGACAAAATGCACGGGTTGCGCGAGACCGATGTGGAACAGGGGACAAGAGTGGCGGGTCCACGGCTATGCCAAGGTTTGGGAAAGCACGCAATGCTCGAGAAGAGCACCGCCTGCTAGTAATTGTGGTGATTTGTTTATTTATTTATGTATGAGAAACAAAGAAAGAGAAAGAGAGACACAGGCTGCGGGAGAAGCAGGCTCCCTGCAGGGACCCCGACGTGGGACTCGATTCCGGGACCCCGGGGTCACGCCCTGAGCCGAAGGCAGACGTCTGCTCAACCACTGAGCCACTCAGGGGCCCCAATTGTGTCAATTAAAAAGTAAAATGAAGAATGGTCTTTTTTTGTTTCAATGTATGTGCATTTTTTTTTTGTTCTGAGCAGCCACTGAATTATTAAATAAATAAATAAATGCTTACTAAATTGTTTGGGCTTAAACTACTCAATAAATGGAGGCGTTAGTTGTTTTGGCCCAGGGACATGGAGAACCTGTTCCTGAGAAAGCAAGAGCACCATGAACTGAATTTCGGGAGCCCCTAGCTCAGTCAGCACTGGTTGATTGACAGATGGCCTCAGGAGCACAGTTCTGGGCCTGGTCATTCTACCGACAAAATAATCCAAAAGGAACAAAAAAGCATCATCGGAGAAAAAAGAATCGCTGAGCTTTGTCCTCATAGAGGAGAAAAAGAGATCTGCCACTGAGCTCTCTCCTTGAGCAACTTGGAGTTTATTGAACCCTTAGCCAATAGCCAGGCCCTAAGTTTTCATTTCTTTGGTTTTTGACTTGACCTCACCGAATCCCCTCGGCAGTCTTTTGAGAGCGAATGTTGCTCATATTTGCACCGGAGAAAAAGAGGGCAAAGACGGCAAGTGGTGGGCGGAAGGCTCAAAGATGGGCTTGCTTTATCCTAACACCTGTTCTCTTCATCGACACCCTAACAGTGACGATGCTGATAAACTTTGATCATTTATCATGATTGGCTGCTCATTCCGGTTCTATTACTGCTGCTCAAGTGTAAGCTTTACCTGTACGTTAGCCGTTGTATACGCAGTTCACACGGATTATTTCTTTGAATAAGAAAAATCTTGAGGAGTTGCCATCATTAGGACGGTGACTCCTATTTCGCTGAATAATGCTACACGAGCACACGATCAATGGGTGAAGGAGGCCACATGCCCAGCCTCGCTCTTGCTGCTATTGCAGGTGGAGCCCAGTTTTGAATTCAGACTGAGGGTGCCCTGTGCCAACGCTGCCGGCAAAATAGGAGGAGCTTCCGGGGAAAACTCGGCTACTCGACAGGGAAATTACTCAGAGGCAAGGGTTGGCTACTGACGTCAAAAGCAAGGGAGGTGGGTGAGGAAGGAAGACTCATTAAATTCCAGCGTTTTGACATAGTTCGATGTGGGACAGTCCCGAGTGAGCTGGAAGTTTCAAGAAATGTGAAGGCAAAGGAAGCCAAAGTTCTTAAGAGTCAGTGGGTCTTTCCAGGGGAGTTGTGAAGTCATCTGGGAGCCCACGGGCCTCTCAGCACCAGGCACTTCATCTCTGGAGGGGCTCCATCGCTTGAATTAGCTGTAGAGTGGTTTGCATGGAAGTGACAGGTGCGAGCAGTAGCCGGGGCATCCACGGGGCCCGCCTCCTCCTGGCCTCTGCAATCACCTGTGCAGGACCCGAATGAGGGCTATGGCCGAGAAAAAAAATGCAGAGAGAAAGGAAAGATCATGTCTTGTCTACTCCATGGTGACAAACAACATTTCTCTTTGCTGGGGGAGGGGGGGTTGAGGAAACGATATTATCCGAGGTCGTCAGCACCATAGGTTGGTGGAGGTGGGAATGTTAATGGGTGGGTAGAGAGCCCTGGGCTGGAGTGAGCCTCGTACGGATCCCACCTGGCTACAGGGCGGGTCCCCTGGGTCTGGCCCCTGCTCTTAAACCTAGAATGGAATGCCCAAGGGTGCTTCCCATAGTTCCAAAAAGAAGGGTTTCTAAAGAAAATACGCTTTGTCTCAAACCCCTGAAGAACCAGTAGTCTCCGGGAAGTATGTGGTCCTTGTCACGGGAGACACCATCTCACCGAAAAAGTCTTTTGCATGGTTTCCACCTAAACGAGTGTGTGTGTGTGTCTGTGTGTGTGTGTGTGTGTGTGTGTGTGTGTGAGATATTAATGATACTGGCCAGCGTGAAATAAGAATTATCCATGACAACAACAAAAAATACGGGTAATTAGGTTTTGGAAAAACATACAGTAATGCCCCTCTGGATTGAATTTTGGGTTTTTTTTTGGGCTATCATGTATGTACCAGGCATGTTATTATTTATTCTAGCTAATATGTGAAAGCCAAGCTCTGGGGTGGAGACAAGAGCAAGGTCCTTACCCTCACACAAGGGTCCTTCTAGAGGAGATACTGGAAAGCTAACAAATAAAAGAACTGCAGATGATGATTCATGCTAGAGAAGAAGTAAATAGTGTTCTGGGAAGGGAATAGATGGATTTCAGAGTGAGCCCTGAGAAGGGGATTCTGGCAAAGGAAACAGCGGAGACAATGTTCCCGGTAGGTATGGGATGAAATTATTAAAAATACAGCTCTTGAGAGTAGACGTTTCCAGATCAACGGGACAAGTGCTGTAATGGCGAGGAGTACCGGGTGCTGATGGGACACAACAAAAAAGAAGAACCCAATGCCAAATATGGGGGAGCCCCTGGGGGCAGGTGACACTTGGGTGGTAGTCTTACACTAGGTAGGGTAAGGGTGGTTCCGGTCGGAGGAGACGTCACACGCAAAGCAGAACCATCAGTTAATTCAGAAACCGGCATCACTCTGGCGGGATGACTCTAGGTCCCAGAAGGGGCTAGACAAGACCGGATTGAAATAAAGGGAGCAGGATTTCATGCCAGTTATTTAAAGTTCACCTCTCTCAAGAGACCCATTAACGGTCGTCTGTCCTTAGTTCCCAGCTCAAACTTCTAAGAAGTGGCCGCTGGGCAAATAGATGCAAATCTGGAATTTCAGAATGTCGTTTTCCCTTTCTGCTGGTGGCCTGGTGCCGGCCAGTTTCTCATCTCCTTGTTTCTTTGACCCCCTCGTCGTCTCCATTCATCCTGTCTGCGATGAGGCAGCCGGAAATGTCACACAGTCAGGTGAGGAATTTTGGAGAATATAGGATTACCCTAAGTCAGTCCAAGAACAAGTATAGTGAGCGACAGGGAGGAAGAGAGGGAGCTAGAAGGGTGGCCAGCTGCTGAGCGGCCGGGGGGCTGACCTAGCCGCATGCCTTATGAGATAAGAGCCAGGGATACCCTATTTCTGTCTGCCCGTGTCACACATCACAGATGTCCCTTGTCTGACATCTGCGTTTCTGAAACACTGTTCCCAAGTGTCCATTTTTCTATCAAGATTCACAAATGCCCACGTATTTCTATTACCTTTTCACGGATGCGTTCTACCTCCCAACGTATCGCCAACAGAGCCAGGCCTGACAGTGATGGAGCCCCTGCCTCCCCCGGGGTCATGTTCAGGGATGAATCTTTAACTGGGGCGTGACCCGTCTCCCCCGTTGAGGCTGCCACAGCCACTGCCCTACTTGACCCAACGGCCACGGGCCCAGCCAGAAAGACAGACATGAATCAAGTGTGCTGATGCTACAAAGGAGAAGGGCAGGTTTCAATAAAGCATAAAACTGGAGGATTTCGCCCAGTCTAAGGGTCCCGGGAAGCCTTCCCTGGGGATGCGGTGAGAAAAGGTAAAAGATCATGCAGTTCGGTGGAAATGGGAGGAAAGGCGTCCTGGGGAGACACAACCAAAGGAGGCAATTTTCCTACTCAACCGATTTCAAAATACCTTGCATCTCAGGAACATATAGAAGGATTTTCAAAGGGGACACATGGCCACACCATAGCTGCTCCTTTGAGACACCTGGTTTTAGCATCGCTATGGTGTTCTCAAGTATTTTCGCTGACATATCTCAAAGGCCATTGTGAGCTACAATTTTTTTTTGATAAAAGTATCATATTTTATTTCTAGCATTCGTTCAGTCAACAAATATTTATTAATGACCCACCGGGTTAGGTCCTGCTCTGGGAGCTGAGGAACAGGAGGTCCATGTGATGTAAGTAGTGGCACATGCGATATGAAAATTGTTTATGTTGGGGATCCCTGGGTGGCTCAGTGATTTAGTGCCTGCCTTCTGCCCAGGGTGTGATCCTGGAGTCCTGGGATCGAGTCCCACGTTGGGCTCCCTGTATGGAGCCTGCTTCTCCCTCTGCCTGTGTCTGTGCCCCACCCCCGCCGCCTCCTCTCTCTCTGTGTGTCTCTCATGAATGAATAAATAAATAAAATCTTAAAAAAAAAAAAAGAAAATTGTTTATGTATTGGCCAGAGGGTAAAACTGAATCTCTGGGAGGATACCCCAAGTGGACACAGCTACCTCTGTGTACACTGTGCACATAGCTGCATAGCTCCGGGGTCGCACACAGACCTCGAATTCAAGAACCCTGGAGTAAGCGGTAGAAAGGGTTGTGGGTTGGGAGTTCTTGGCTCAGTCCTGCTGTCCATGCCTTTACCTAGAATGAGCCTCAGGGAGGCAGCCTGCGAGTTCTTCACTGAAGCCACCGGGGATTGTGAACATGGTGTCCCTCCCCCACCTTTAAACCAACTGCACATGTGGTCACATAAAAGTATGATGAAGTCAGTTTTATATTCAGCCTTATGGGAAAAAGAATGAAAAAATGTAATCGAGGAAGATGAACAAAATGTCAAAGGTGGCCCAAAATTTTCCGCGGAGGCGAGTGGGGCTTCCTGCCTCGACCTAGTAAGGCTATTCGTTGACATTTATTGCTTCTCTATCCACTTGCACACGCTGTCCCAAGTACTTTGTACGCGTTCACACGGTTCATTCCTCCCGTGATTCTGGAAGGAAGATGCTTTTCTTTTTCTCACTTGGCAAAGGAGGGGACAGAGGCATAGAGAGGCTCAGCAAGAAGCAGGCAGGTTGGCCCTGGCACTCAGGCTTTGAGTTCCTAGGACACGCGGCCCCTCTCATTGTGCTACTTCTGTGTCACTAGACCAAAGTGGGCACAAACATTTGTTCAAGTCAGATGTATTTAACACAGATGTGCACACACACACTGGCACACATGCACCCACACATGCACACATATACACACAAAGCAAAAGAGAAACTCAAAATACGTTTGCTTATTGCAGGTCATTTTAAAATTCTTATTTATTTTTTTTAAGATTTTTATTCATTTATTCATGAGAGACAGAGAGAGAGGCAGAGACTCAGGCAGAAGGAGAAGCAGGCTCCATGCAGGGAGCCCGATGTGGGACTCGATCCCAGGACTCTGGGGTCACGGCCTGGGCCAAAGGTAGACACTCAACCACTGAGCCACCAAGCCATTATTTTAGGTCATTTTACAGTTCATTTAGTCCAACAGATCATAACGGGAAGCAGTATCAGCCTCTAGGGGGGCTGGGTTCCCTCCGGGGTCCTGGGTGTGTTGCAAGGACTGAAGATGGGGCGCCGTACAACTTGTGTCTAGTGAGGGAGACAGAGATGTAACCATCCCCTCGCACAAGGGACAGTCCCTCACAACCACTCATTTTCCCGCCTTGAATGCCAGCGGTGCCTCCCCGATAAACACCGACTCGAGTTCCAAACTTTCATTTCAAAATTGAGAAACTGCTGCGGAAAGATGAGGCCACTCTTAAGGTCACTTAGCTAGCTGGTAGCACCTTCCAGAGCAGATCCACACAGTTCTAGAAAAGGGCTCTTTCTGACATACCAGAGGGTCCGTAGAGGTCAAGACCATTTTCGCAACAATCCAAGACACGTGCTTTTATCATTTTTGTTCTCTCACAGAATGAACAGTGCAGTTTTCCAGAAGCTACATGACGTGTGATGTCGTGTATGTAAGATGAAATATGCCAACGGTTGGAAGATCCGTAAACAAATATTTTCAAAATGACAAATGCATGATATTGTAGGATCAGTCTTGGGTAAAATATCCACTGGAATTGCCAGACCTCCAGTTGTGGAATGAACAGGTAAATAAAACAAAAATTTAAAAAAAATAAAGAAGAAATTGGGATCCCTGGGTGGCTCAGCGGTTGAGCGTCTGCCTTTGGCCCAGGACGTGATCCTGGAGTCCCGGGATCGAGTCCCACATCAGGCTCCCTGCGTGGAGCCTGCTTTTCCCTCTGCCTGTGTCTCTACCTCTCTCTCTGAGTTTCTCATGGATAAATAAATAAAATATTTTTTAAAGAATAAAGAAATAAAAGCAAACGGGGTATGGTCAGTGATATTATAAGAGCGTTGTGTGGTGACAGATGGCAGCTACACCTGTGGTGAGCACAGCATCAATATGCCGTACACCTGAAACTAAGGTACCAGTGTGCATCACCATACACAAAAAATGTTCTTAAAAGTAGAAGAAACTAACCGTGCTGACACCTTGATTTTGGATTTCTAGCATCCAGAACTGTGAAGCAAAAAAAAAAAAAAAAAAAAAAAAGTGCAAAAAGGCCAGTGGATTTGAATGTAACTAGTACAGAGTTAATATTATTTAAGATTTCACTCTGCCAGTAACAATTATGGAACTATCACTCAATGAGTTTTAGTGTAGTATTAAAGGATATTCACAATTATCTGAACAGGCTATTAAAATATGTCTCCGCCCCCTTTTTTTTAAACATTGTATTTATTTATTTGAGAGAGGGAGGGAGAGCACAGAGGGAGAGGGTGAGGAGGAGCAGATTCCCTGCTGAGCCTGACATGGAGCTCAATCCCAGGACCCCTGGATCATGACCTGAGCAGAAGACAGATGCTCAACCGACTGAGCCACCCAGGCACCCCTATGTCTCCCTTTTTCTAGCTGCAAATTTGTAGGTCAAATTTTCTTCATCTCTTCAACCAAAACAACGTATCGCAATGGATGAAATGCAGAAGCAGAGAAGACAATCCAGCTGTCTTCCATTAAAGTCAGACATTGAAGAGATTTGCAAAATTGTAAAGGCAATGACAGTCTTCTTATCAATTTTGTTTTGGAAAATGTATTTATTATTCACAAGATATTTTATATTGACATACAATGAGCTTATTAATTTTAAAATGGATTAATAAATATTTAAGTTTTTCTAGTTAAAAATATAGTAGGCATAAATAGTAAATACAGTAAATATAAATAGATACGAACCACATAAAGCTGTTTAAGATCTTCAGTAATTTTTAAGCATCCTTAACAAAGGGGTCTGGAGGACAAAACATTTGAGAACTGCTGCCCAACATCACACCCTTTTGATTAAATCTGATTCTCCTGGGTAAGACCAGACATTGTTTTTTAAAAATTATTAAATACCTCAGATGATTCTAACGTAGCCTGAGAACTATTGGCCAGAATGCCTTTTTGTTGGAGAAAGTCCTATTCTAATGTTAACATGTCGAAACAATTCCAATATCAAGGCCAGGCCTTAACAGGCCTACTGGGGACGCTGAAGATGCTGCTGACTTTGCATCACCAAGGAGCAGAGGTAAACTCCCCAGCTCTGGGGGGCAAGGGAGCTCCCAACCCAATTCCTGATTCTTCTTAACTAAGAACAGCAGCTGAGAGCCAAATGGAGAGACGGGGCCTCAGGAGGAACAGTTCCAGCCTGGACACAGTTGCTAGAGCTGGGGGCTCGCTGGGAGAGCCACAGACCAGTCAGGGGGATTGTGACTCTCCCAGTGTTCCAGCTAACCTCGAGGCCAGAGAGGTAGGGTGTGGGCCAAATCTGGCTCACAGATGTGCGTTATTTGTACTTTGCAGAATGTAGACGCTTCCTGGAATCAGATGGAAGCATTTAAAAAATTTTTCAATTCCAGATTTCTAGTTCATCTTTAAAAATTGGAAAATCGGGCACACATGGGCCTACAGGCTACCGTGGCAACAATTGTCTGGACCCGCACCAGTGCTGCTGCCAACAGGTAGGAGCGAAGCCCTCCACCGTCTCCAGGCCACCTCACTGTTTTTAGTACTTACTGGGCCCCCAGAGTTGCCATCCCTGCTCCAGACAGCTCGAAGAGAACGCGGGATCATTGGGTGGCCTAAGAAGACAAGGACGAGGGCCGTACCAGTGCCAGCACTGTACTTGTCCAGAACGACAAGAGGAACCAAACGAACTCAGGGTGGTGGCCTAGCAGAGTCTGAAATCTGTCCCTGGGACTGAGGTTGATCTAATTTGCCCAGATGCAAGCACTAGAGGCCAACGGTTTCATCTATTACCGATTTTAAGTTATCGTGCTAGTAATAGCACTAGTAGTAGCTCCAAAGGGCTCAAATTTGCCATGTGAGTGATTAGCTGCATCTTATTTGTGAAAATAAGAGCTCAGAGAAACCAGTATTTTCCATCTAATGTCTTTTTGACATCACTTGTGCGATTATGAAAAGAACCGTTATAATAAACCCCTTAATATCCTTCAGTATAGAAATCTCTTGCCCTGCTGCTTCATTTTCATATTTGGTCTTCATTTGTCAGTCCAGTTAGAAAGCCACCTCCTCGAGTGTCAGCTGTTGATCCAAAAACATCTACCAAAGATAAGCAGTTGTCATGGCAAAAAACAACAAACCTAAAGGTGATGGATCATGGGACCGGGTTACTGTACTCGCCCCGTGAATCCACACCGCCTCCAACCTTTACTTAACTCCACATGTTACTTTTCAACACCACGTTCCTGGGTTGTTTCAAAAGCACTTTGCTTCTCACTTTGCAACTCCTCGAGCCAATGGCATCCAACCACATTATGTAGGTCTGTGCTCACTAAAAAATATTGCTCGGCAGTATTTATTTGTTAAAATGTGGCTTTTGTTCAAATACTTTCATAAAAGTTTGGAAAATGTAGAAGATGGTGTATGAGGGTCCAGGATTTTTTGTTCGTGTCCTCTAATTAAAAACAACAACCACCACTACCACCAAGTATTGAGGCAAGTCTTAGGGTAAAAGTTCACCAAAAACATCTTGGTTGCCTGAGGTTGAATCCTGACATAAGACGTTGTGGTATCCAGGTCTTAGTGATTAATTCTTTCACTGACTAGTTGACTTTAGTTAAGTCACTTAATTTTGCTGTTATTACTTTGTCCAAAAAGCAATTCCAAATTAGAATTTATTTAAAATGTAATGAAGGGGAAAGGAGAAAAAATGAGTGGGAGATACCAGAAAGGGAGACAGAACATGAAAGATTCCTAACTCTGGGAAACGAACTAGGGGTGGTGGAAGGGGAGGTGGGTGGGGGATGGGGGTGACTGGGTGACGGGCACTGAGGGGGGCACTTGGTGGGATGAGCACTGGGTGTTATTCTTTATGTTGGCAAATTGAACACCAATAAAAAATAAATTTATTAAAAAAAAAAAAAAACTAAGAAACAAAAAGAACCGAAGGAGGCCTACGGCTCCTGCTTAAACGTGGTGCTTAGCCATGTTGAGTCACCGAGCTTTTGAAACCTATCACAATTTGACTTAATTTAAGAAAAACATTTTCCGAATGTATTCAAACCGAATGCATTCCAGTGCATTCCAAATGAACACAAACATGTATTCAAAACGTGGCTTGTGAAAGGAGTTCATTTGGACTGCATCCGCATTTCAGAATTAAGGGGAGGGGAGGAACGGCCAACCTACACTTGACGTGGAGTAAGCGTTGCTTGAAACTGTGCCCTGCAGAGAGCCTGCTATGCAATCCCTATGTTTGTGGGGAAGGAGACCAAGGGCTCAAATCTGGGCCCCAGCCAGGAGATCCAAGTTCAGTTGCCACGCTGCTGCCCTGCTCTGGTGGAGGAGTGAGAAGAGAAGTTACTGTTGAGGGGGGACAGGCTGGCTCTCTCTGGGTTAGCGGGGCAAGGGATGCAGGCACATCCTGTGGACCCCCGAAGGACGGTGTACACAAGAGAGAGACAGTCAGCTTAGAGGTTTCTCAGATTTCTTAGATGCTATTGGGAATTCCCACTGAAAAATCATCAGCGGACCTCCCTTAAGAACATGGGTGTGATTCCCATCCCGTTGATCATGAGCTGGCCTGCGGGGCTCGCTCCCACCTAATGAAGTGGAGGAAGTGATGCTGCGTGTCTTTCAGGGCTAGATAATAAAACACCAAACAAGCCTCATCCATCACTCTTAGGACATGGACTCTGGAACCTTCCACCATCAAAGAAAAGGTCTGGTTACCCGGAAGTAGCCATGTAAAGAGACAGGGAAGAGAGAGACACTCAAGGAGCCCGTGGCCAGGTTCCCCACCAGTGAGTGAGGAAGGCTTCCACTGACCGTCGGGGCTCCAAGCACTGTCCGGGTGTGGTTTACCACATGGGCCCAGGTGATGGGAGCGTCCGGTAAGATCGCCTACAGACGTGATGCATCGTTAGCACGAAAGAACCCGGGGCCAACTCCTGGTTCCCTGGGCATAGGAGCTCTCAAGTCACAGGAACTACAGTTTGAGAGGCAACTGCAGAATTTTTGGAGAAGGTAACACGACCGAGTGAGGCTTTAAACGTCTCCCAGGCCCAGTGTGAGACCGGCTTATCGTGGTCTGGGGCAGGGAAAAACGTCCCTATTCCCTCTACCTGTTCTTCTCCCTTTGGCTGTTTCATGAAGCTAGGCCCTTGCTGAATAAACCTTTTCATAATTTTGAGATGGACAAACCATTTCTAAGCTCTATACACAAGACCAAGAAGCCACAAGGGGAAAGACTGAATGAAAATGTAAAACTTTTGAACCGCAAAATACAGTATTTTCGAAAAGTTAAAAGATGAGCAACAAACGGGGAAACTGTTGCCAAAGGATTAATTGCACACAGTCTATATGGGATAATATACGCCAACGAAGCCGGTAGGAGGCCATGAGTAATGGGAAACAGACAGTCTACTGATAGAATAAGGAGAAGTCGTCAAGAAAAATGTGCAAATACGTTCAAACTCACCAATCACGACAGAAATAAATGTAAGTTTATTCATGTTTATTGTATTTAGTGCTTGTGTTCGTGTCCCAGGGCTGCTGTAACAGAGCACCACGAACCGGGTGGGCTCGAAAAACAGAAGGTGATTGTCTCGTGCTTGTAGGAGCTGGAAGCCTGAGAGCAAGGTGTTGGCGAGGTTGGCTCCTCCGGAGGGCTGTAGGACACGGGCGACACCGTGGAACCCCCACCAAGGAACCGTGTTTCTGGCCGTCTGCTGACAATCGCTGGCGTTCCTTGGCTTCAAGACGCGCCAGGCTGCCCTCTGCCTTCATCTTCCAAGGGTGTTCACCCGAGTTCATGTCTGTCTCTAGGCCCAAATCTGCCTTTTGTCTGAGGGCTCCATCGTATTGGGTTAGGGCCTGCCCGACCGACCTCATTTACACTCACTACCTCTTTGAAGACCGTATTTCTAACCAAGCTCACACTCTGAGGTACTGGGAGTTAGAGCTCCAACCTATGAACTTGGGGGATCCCATCAACGAGAGCATCATCCATTAAGAAAAGTAATAGTATGGGGATCCCCGGGTGGCTCAGCGGTTTAGCGCCGCCTTCGGCCCAGGGTGTGATCCTGGAGTCCTGGGATCGAGTCCCACGTCGGGCTCCCTGTGTGGAGCCTGCTTCTCCCTTTGCCTGTGTCTCTGCCTCTTTCCCTCTCTGTGTCTCGCATGAATAAATAAATAAAATCTAAAAAAAAAAAAAGAAAAGTAATAGTGTGGAATAAACGGTACTCTTGGGGGGCCTGGGTGGCTCAGGCCATGATCCCAGGGTCCTGGAAACACGTCCTGCGTCAGACCTCCTGCCCAGTGAGGAGTCTGCTTCTCCCACTTCGCCTCCCCTCTGCTTGTGTTCTCCCTCCCTCTCTCTCTCTCTCTCTCTCAAATAAATGAGGAAATTCTTTAAAAATGAAAGAAAGAAAGAAAGAAAGAAACTGTACTCTTGTATACAGCTGATAGAGTATGATTTATACGACCTTTCAGAGATGAACTTGCTGATATCTTTCAGAATGACATATTCTCAATGTGCATGTCCTTTTCTCCAGCAATTTCACTTTTATGAATATGACAAAATCTAAAACAGGCAAAGTCAACATGAAAAAGAGAATGTTTAGAGGGCGCCTGGGTGACTCAGTAGGTTAAGCATCTGCCTCCGGTTCAGGTCATGATCCCAGGGACCCTGCTTCTCCCTCTCCCTCCCGCCTGCTCATGCTCTCTCTCTCTCTCTCTCTCAAATAAATAAATAAATAAAATCTTTTTAAAAAGAGAGAAAGAAAAATAGGACTTTTAAAGGTAAGATTTTTGGAGCGCCTGGATGACTCAATTGGTTAAGAGTCGGACTCTTGATTTTGGCTCAGGCTGTAATCTCAGGGCCGTCAGATCGAGCCCTACTTGGGGCTCCATGCTCAGTGGGGAGTTTGCTTGAAATTCTCTCTCTCCTTCTCCCCCGTCCCTCCCTGCCTCTCTCTTCCTCTCTCCCTCTAATAAGTAATAAATCTTTAAAAGATGTAAAGGTGGGATTTTCAGGAGACTGGGAGGATTAGGAGTCAGGTAAAGCTACTGTCTTCAGTATCACAGTTATCAGGGTCAAGTAGATCTTAACCTCCAATCTCAAAGCTGTTCTTGAACAACGAACCCGGTGAGCCTTGATGTGTGATCCTCTGAATAGCCTGAGTGGGAAGGGAAGGATAGCTCTTTTATGTTCCTCGGGCTCCACTCGTGTAACCTGCGGAGCCCTACCTGCCAGGTTTAGCACATAAATGCACAGGACAACCAACTAAACTCACATTTCAGATCAACAATGGGCACATTTTTAGTATAAACATGTCCCATGTAATTTTTTGAGACCTACTTACGCCCAACAAGTTCTTCGCTGCTTATCTCAGATTCAAATCTACCTGGACATCTATATTTTTATCTGGCCTCCTGACACCTGGCTCCCAATCCTCCCAATCGCACAAAGCAGGTAGGCCTGGCCCGTGGGAGCTGGGATGCTGGGACAGGATTCCACTGTATATCCCTCACGCAGCACGGTCTCAGTTACGCTTCTGCAGGGACTTCATGAAAACGAAGAACAGAACATGGGACAGTTGCAGCAAAAGCTGTGCCGGGAGCTGGCCTCGTGTAAATATGACGTTAATTAAAGCAGATGGGCCTACAGCATAAACAAAACAACCACAGGGGGCTGCTTTGTGTTCTGTCTGGGTTCCTTAATATAGTAACTCAGTTCCCATGTTGTTAGCACTCTCTCCTTATCAAGCATTGAACTGGGGTATAAGGAAGTTTAAATTACCAGCGATTGGAGATTCGTTTTCTAAACACTTGGAACAGATGGTTTATTGCCTGAAAAGCATGTTTCTTTTCGGGGCACGGAGTGTTGAGCTTGGTTAATTCAGGGAAATGTTTTGTTGTAGTTCACGTACTGACGTCAGGTTTGCCACACGGATGAAGTGGGCCCCCTCGCCCCTACCCACCCCCGCCTACCCCCGCCCCCCTGCTCTGTTCCTTCCCTTGAGTTTTGCTACTCAAAATGACTGGGCTAGGTCTCATCTTTGCTCCTGGGCAGAGGTCTCATTTTTCGTGCAGCCCGCTTGCTTCTTCCACCATGCATTGAGCAAACGCCTACTTGGTCCTCCTGTACAAACCTCGCTGCTTCCAAAAAAGAGGCAAAAAAAACCATGCAGGGGATTTCTGAGAATAAATAGCATTTGAGAGTCTGCAACTGATAAAGTCGGACACTCCCCCAAACTGAGCAGCAGGCTGCCTAACAAAAAGATAATTTCCCTTTTTGGCCATTTTTTAGCAACCTAGGATCCAGGCCAGGATCACACGTTCCATTGAGGTGTCACATCTTCTTCGTCTCTTTTAATCTATAATAATTTCTCCGCCTGCCGTTGCCTCTCATGGATGTTTTTGAAGAGTACAGTCTAGTTATTTTGTAAGCGTGTCCTTCTAATGGGTTCATGTGATGCTTCTAGAGTCTGGGTCAGGTCAGGTGATGCATTTCAGGCAGGAATACTCCCAGGGTGCTAGAACCGGATTTTCTAGCACTACCCCCATGCAGTGCGAGAAAGTTGGCCCTGGGTCCCGCGAACTAAATATTTTCTGCCAAATCCTGATTTGACCGTGGGGCTTCATGCCTCCCACTGAAGCATCTCAATTTGAACTAAATGGCCTAAAACTTTTTGTAGGATTCTCAGAATCACATTTAAGAGTGAAAACGGCCCGAGGTGTCCTCGTGTTTCGGGGGCTCCCTTCCCGGAATGCCATGAGCACCTTGGATCTGTGCTACCAGTCTGAGGAAGGGTAAGAGAGGGCAGGAACTGGTTCTTGTAAACTGACAGTTCGGGAGAGTGAGTTGGAGATAATCACATAATCCATTTATAAACACCCAAGTTAACAAGCTCTCACCTTCTCCAAATAGGCCCCTTATTTACAAATAGTCACTTCTGGCGCAAAAGTGGGCTCTCGTCCATGTGACTGGAGTCACATGCAGCCCATCTCATGGCATTAGTTTCCTGCAACACCCCCAAGACCAGTTCACATTAGGAACACCATCAGAAACTGTATTAAACGCATAATCCCAGCATTATGAAGTACTAGGAGTATGAAATACTAGGAGTATGAAACGCTGGGAGTATGCAAATGAAATGCGACCTTATGAAAATAAGATCATGTTTTCTCTCACTCTGCAAACAACCCACCCCCCAAAATAACCTGCAGCCGTGTCTATCCAATGCGAACCCAGGCTGTCTCTGAAGATAAGAAAGTCCTGGGATAATGGTGGCTGCTCCTGTGCCATTGGGCCACACGTGGAGAACGGGTCCAGGCCCCACAATGTGCGAGACAACTGCAAACGGAATTACTGACGGAACAGAATGCATGGATTGCTGAAGAATTCAAAATCAAGGGGTGAGAGTGGCTTTCCAGGCCTTTTCAGTCCCGCCCCGGCCTGAGGCCCCTCTTGGGCTCTCGGCTCAATCCCCTCAACCATTCGTCTCTCCTGCAGTCCCTTGAGTGCACAGGTTAGACAGAGGCCCATCGAGGCAGAGCCCTCTAAAAATGTCATCGGTGCCTTGTAGAAGGTAGCGCACCACCACCTTCCCTTGACTGATACTTGCAGAAAAGGTTCAAAGTGCTTTGGGGGGCTGCTGGGGGTGCGTACTGCGGTGCACAAGTCCCCTCCACCAGAGGTCCCATGAGGTTCAGTAATCAGATTCCAGTGAAACGTAGCGTAAATGTGCCTCTTAAAATAATATCTCTTTAATCTGCGTTTTTCCAAATCCGAAGAAGAAAGATCTCCCGATTATTGACAAAGAAGAGCTCATTTCATTTTCTGGGTGTGTCTGTGATGCTCATGGGAGTCACAGAAAGTCGTGTGAAATGGGAAAACCACATAACAGAAGCTCACTCTCTTATTTTTTTTAAAGATTTTATTTATTTATTCATGGAGGACCCAGAGAGAGAGAGAGAGAGAGAGAGGCAGAGACACAGGCAGAAGGAGAAGCAGGCTCCATGCAGGGAGCCCGACGTGGGACTCGATCCCGGGACCCCGGGGTCACACCCTGGGCCGATGGCAGATGCTCCACCTGGGCCCCCAGGTGCCCCTCACCCTCTGGTTTAGAAGCTAAAGCCAATACGCTGCTCCTTCAGGCCGTGTTCTACTAATACGGCGGGAAGTTTTAACCGACCTGGGTGTATTGTGAGACGAAAACATAAAAAAAAAGTGTGGGGGGGGGGGAAGGGCTGGTGGGGGAGTCCTGAAACGTATTTCATCTTAAGGAAAAATAAGCTGCAAATGATCGTCGTCAAAATAGTGTTTCCATTTTATTTAACAGGATGACTCGGAACGTACACTTGTGGTTTCTGCACACAGCGAGGGATCTCCCTCCCCGTCTGAGGTCAGCCACCGATCACTGCCGAAATTTGGACACAAATGGTGAACACGTTTTATGCAAGAAAAGAAACGCGCGTGCTTGAGCTGACCCCAGGTGACCGTGGTATCAGCTGGTTCCCGGATCTGCGGGAGTTCGGCAGGTGGGCACAGGCGTCCCCGGCCCCGGTGCCATCAAGCCAGACATGCACATGCACACACACACACACACACACGCATGCACATGCACGCACAAGGCCGGTGTGTGACAGAGGCGTGCCCATCACAACAGACGGCCGCCCCTCCCCGAGGCTGTGGACTCACGGGCACATCTGCACACCCAGAGACACCCTTGCCCTCTGCGGGTGGGCCTTCCACCTGCCGTGTGACGTCAGCGCCCTCGGTGGGGGTGAGATGCACGGCCGTGGGGCCTTTTTCCCCAGAACTGCCACGGGCGAGGACGGCCAGAGCCGCAGCCTTCCAAGGCAGCCCCCTCCGCATGACTGCCGCCCCGTAAACGGCTTTGGCCACGAAGCTTCTGGGCCCCCCGTAGCCTGTTGATGGGCCCCGGAAAAGGCGATATGTAAAATTCCTTCTGTGAAAACCCCGAAGAGGATCGATTCCAAACAAAACCAAAACATGGACCAGCGGCTCCGGGGAAGGTACTCACCGTTAATTTCACCAAAAATACACAGGGAGAGAATTAGGCATTTTGGGGGTGACTCTCTTGGGAACCACTAGGTTAATTTAAAATATATATATTTATAGAGTAACAGGTCTAATTACAAAGGGATTCGTCCAACTCATTTCCCAACTGGGGGTCAGGGGAGCAGGGGGTACAGTCAGGAGGAAGCACCTAGTTTGGGGAATGAAAAGCCCAATTAAGCGCTGCCTCTGCTCACCGACCCGCAGCCCCAGCCCCTCACAGCCTGACAATATTCTCCTGTCCTGGGAAAATGACAATGTGTTGGTTAAATATTGTCGGGAAGGCTTACACTTCGGTCAAAACGACACTGTCCGGTTAACACTGGGCTCTTTACAAGGGAGCAAATATGCCGAGGGGTTCACAGCGCGCCCACAAGACACAAACATACGAAGCTATGGCAAGTCCTCCTAAAGGAATGGGAAATTTCGAGGCAAAAGATGAAAATAGAGGCCTTGAATCGTAAAGGAGCCATACGCCGAGGAAGGCATTATTTGAAAAGCGCTGCTTCATCCAAGAGGGAATCACAAACGTTAAAAAATAAAATATTTGGGGATCCCAGGTGGCTCAGAGGTTTGGCGCCTGCCTTCAGCCCAGGGCGTGATCCTGGAGACCCGGGATCGAGTCCCACGTCAGACTCCCTGCATGGAGCCTGCTTCTCCCTCTGCCTGTGTCTCTGCCTCTCTCTCTCTCTCTCTCTGTGTGTGTGTCTCATGAATACATAAATAAAATATTTTAATAAATAAATAAATAAATAATAAAACATTTGATACTCTACACTATATTACAAAAATAACTATACTCATCAGGGAATGGTGAGAAGCCTGGGAACTTTTACATGAGTGTCTGGGTTGCTGGCCGTCCAAGTCCCTCTGCCACAGCCTCCTCGAGGGTCAATGAGGTGCATCAGCTGCGGGGACCATGATTCTTCTACCAAAGAGTCAAAAATGAGTAGTGTGGGAGCAGCCATGGTCTGTGACCAGAGAGGACATCAGTGGTTTCTGCTTCCCGAGGATGGCGTTGCCGCAGCGATGTAGACTCGCTGCAGGAGGCCTGAGAGGAGCTCCGGGGTGGGGGGTGGGGGTGGGGGCTCCTACTGATCATTTATGCCTTTGCATTTCTCCATGAGAAAAAAAAAACAAAACAAAAAAGAATGCAACTAGCGGCATCTGAAGGACCAGTCTGCGGCCTTCGGTGCTCTTTTCTCCATCGAGTGAAGAAGCAAACCACAGAACTGCGTGCTTCTGTGCGGCCCGTGGTAGAAGGACCGACGTCTGGGGTACGCGGCCTGCTCGCTGACGGCCTGGCCCTTCACGTGTCTCCAGCAGAAGAGGGATGTGAGCGCTCGCCGCAAGGTGTTTCCCCAACCTGGCCCCGTCGGCGGGGAGCGCCAAGGAGGCAGGGCCTGGCACATCCCGCTCCGTTCTAACGTCAGGGCTGCACGCGCGTCCCTGACGGCGGCCTGGCAAGGTCTCAGCAATTTGGCAAAAGCCGGGTGGTAGCGCGTGGGTAGCGGAAGCAGGCCGCGGTGGCAGGATGGCCCCCCTCGACGTGTGCACGTGCCCGTCACGTCGATGCTTTATACAGAGAGAGCACTTGGCCTCTTGTCTGACGGCAGCTTCCCCGTTCAGCTGAGGCTGTAGCGCATGTCCCTCAGGAAGGAGAAGCAGAGCTCAGGTAAATGCAGACGGGGCGTCCCACGGACGTCAAGGACGCGCCCCAGCTCGTGCAGGGCCCCGAGGGGGCTGTCCCAGCCGGCTATGCACACACACACATGCACACCCAGGCACATGCACACTCAGGCACGTCCACACGCCAGCCTCCAGGACGCCCTCTCGCACACGAACGATTCTGAGCCAAGGGGCACCTCAAGTGTCCTCACTGCGTCGTGCCCACCGACGGTCAAAACGCCACCTTTCGGGGACAGGGAATTCCCAGGACCTGCCCTCTGGACTCGGGTGGGCGGTGGACGTGCAGAGAGGTTGTCCAAATTGGGCAAAATGTCCTGCAGAGCAGCTCCCCGCACCTCTGGTTCCTGGCGCCATATGGGCTCCTGGCCCCGGAGGCTGGTGAAAGGGAGGCTGAGGCTGGGACGCACGCACACAAGCAAGGCTTCACCAGGAGGCATTCGGCGGGCGAGTGGGGGCCCACGTGCTGGAGACCCATTCGGAGAAGCGCGAGGCGTCAGCGTGGACGCCCGGAGGGGCCCGCGTGGGTCAAGGCCGCACGGCTCTGGGTGCCCTGCACAGCACCCACCTCCTGCACACGGGCCGGCGCTGGGCCCCAAGGTCGTGTCCGTCCCACCCGCGGTGCTGGCAACCCTAGGGGACCACCCCCATCAGGACGGCGGCCCAGCCCCTTGTCCGGGCCAGTTCCGAACCGGGAAGACTGCAGAAGGGGTGGGGGGAGCTGTAGGGTTTCTAGGCATGAGGCGACCACGACTGTGGATTCCAGCCTTAGCCATTGAGTCACCTGCTCTGTTGATGAGTTCGCTTGTTTAGAATTATCCTGTTGGACCCCGCTTTCCTTTTCCTTACACTTAACTATTCTTCTTGGATAAAACCTTTAGTGAAGAACATTATTAGAACAAAATCAAGGGCGGCCCTGGGGGGGCTCAGGGGTTTAACCCTGCCTTCAGCCCAGGGCGTGATCCTGGAGACCCGGATTGAGTCCCGCACCAGGCTCCCTGCAGGGAGCCTGCTTCTCCCTCTGCCTGTGTCTCTGCCTCTCTCTCTCTCTCTCTCTCAGGAATAAATAAATAAAATCTTAAAAAAAAAAAAAAAAGAAGAAGAAGCACAAAGTCAAATGACATACTGGGAGGAAATCTCGAGATTAGAGGGCTAACTTCACTCTCCCCGACAGCGCGCGGTTTCGAATGTCCCCTTCCAACCCGCAGCAGGGCACTGAGGACCGGTGGAGACGGGGGCGGGGGCGGACATGGGAATGAGAGAAGGACCCGAGGCGCTGGGGGCAAAAAGAGAAAGAGGGAAGAAGCAAAAGCAGAGGCGCAGAGGCAAGGGAGGACTAGGAAAAATTGAGGCAAAATATGAAGAGGAGTCCAACAGACAAGAGCCCTTCTGATTTTCCTCCTCTTGGTCTTGGGTGATTTTATTTTGTCCAAAAGCTTTAATTCTGCAGTTAAAACTGCTGATAATTTTACAGACACATCCTAGGAGAGCATCTACATGCCTTGGTCTCCTCTCCCGCGAGCGCCCTCCCCCTCCTCTGCCCTCCGCGCCCGCGCCCAACAGTCCAACACGGCCAGGCCGGGCCTTGCGGTCCTGTGCTCTCAGGAATGTCCTGCAGGCTCCTCGGTCGCCTTTTCTTGACCGGGTGCTGCCCTCTAGAGCGCTAGAGGCGGTGCTCCGGGGGCTCCTCCTTTGCTAGTGTAGCTTGAGGCCGCTGCCTCTGGAAACCACCTGGTTTCTGCATCAGATCACCCTCCCCTCACACAGGCAGCGAGCGCCCTTTACCTGGTCCTGTGGCTCTGAGCAACGGCGAAAACGCAACCCATAAAAGCGACGCCTCCGCCTCCGGTAGCATTTAGGAATTCCTAGGACCGATCCCAGGATGCTCGAGCCCTGGGTGCTAATTATCTTGAGACAGATCCTACTCAGAGAAGAGTTGACTGGAAACGTACCATTGGTTTTTAATATATACACATTTCATGGAGTCGTGCACACGTGTGAGTATAATCTACCTTTCTGGAACCAGAAGAGTTCTATGAGTTGGCCTATGTACACATATACATACACAAACACCTACCATCTGACACTCTAGCTCGGGTGAGGACAGTGAGCGGGGCTTGCCACTCGCTGCCGGAAGTGGCATTGCCAGCAAATGGCAAGTCCAGAGAAAAACGGATTGGAAGGGACGAGACCGAATTAGCAAAATACGCATTTCGTACAGCAAACTGATTTGCCCACTTCCCTAAGGCAGCCAGCCTCTGTGATCTGTACACTCTTATTAAATAATCTCATTAAATAGGAGCACAAAATATACACATTTACAGTCATTAAATAAGCACGGGACTCCTCTTCTATCTACAGCCGCATTCGGACACTGCCATGCCTTCGTATTTGAACTTGTAGGTGACGACGCCCTTGTCTAAATAGAGGATGGAGATGGGCTCTAGCTTGGTGGGCACGCAGCAGGCCTTGGAAGCCTTTTGGGAATTCTTGAGGTGGACCAAGGCCTGGATGATCGCGTGCTTTGTGGGTGTGAGGTGCTCTGCCAGGGGGTAGTTGCAAACCCCGCGGCATTCGTAGGCTTCGTATCCGGGGGGGGCGATGATCCAAGAGTCCCAGCCTATCTCTTTGAAGTCGATGTAGAGCGGGGTCCTCTTGCAGTAGTTGCCCTTAGCGTTCCTTCTGATGCGGGCAGTAGAATCGTAGATGATGTTTGACCTCATCTGCAGCAGGGCTGCTTCTCCCGGCCCACTGGAATAGCCGTCCAGGCCCAGGTTTTTGAGCTCCAGAAGTTGCTCGTGGGCAATCATCTCATTCAGTTCCTCCTTCCGCTCCTTCTTGCTGCTTTGGTCGTCAGAAAACACGACGAGCAAAGGGACGTGCTTATTTTGGTCAGTGGTGTCTATTTCCAGGTGTCCCCTGCCGGCGTCTTCGGTTCCGTCGTGTCTGCTCTCGATGTGGACCTCCAGCTGGTGGATGGATGAGCCCGACCTTTGCCAACGCCTGATGGCATCGGTGACGTCAAAAGTCTCCCACTCATTGTTGGTTCCGTAGATCTCTCCCGACGCCAAGACCAGCATGCTCCTTTCGCTCTCAGTGTCCCCTCTGCTCTCTAGTACCTCAAAAATGGTAATCTTGCGGTCTACTCCATCATATATCAGGCGGTCTCTTTGCACCAGTGTGTACAACCTGAGCTCGGCCATGATAACCTCTTCATGATGAGGGATGGACACGTTGAAGAGGAGAGGGTACTTTCGGAGCCCGTTAAAACTGGCTGGCTGGGAAAACAGATCTAAAAAAAAAAAAAAGACAAAAATCAGACTTGTAGTGTGTCACGGGGAAAAAACAGATGCTTCTTTATGCGTTCAGAGGGCCTGTCTGTGTGGGAAGCTTGATACAGAGAAATGGGGGGTGGGGGGAACAATCGATGAAAACAAATACAATGTTTTCCAACAGAAATTTTTTTCCAACAGAAAGCACTGAAAGGTCAATGGTAGAAGCCTAAACTGACTCAGGCTGCCAAGAGTGAGATGGAAAGTGGCTCCCTAATGAATGGGAGGACACTCTCCCAGCCTTGCTTGCATGGCTTATCAGCCACAGAATTACAAAGATGGGAGGGACCCTGGAGACCCGGCAGGCAAGCCCCTAATTATCCTAACCAGGGAAGAGACATCAAATGGGACAAGGAGTGGTGGTTTTTTTTTTTTTTTTTTTTTTTTTTGAAGCTTTTCAGGGAGGAGCACTTGATGGCTTTTCATATTTGCATTTGTAATGGGTGAAGATTCCCCACAGGGTGGGCTGAGCATTGGGCTCCCTAAAAGACCTCCAGGCTAATCAGGGGTTGGCAAACTCTAGCCCATGGGCTGGTTTGGGCCTGCCACCTATTTCTGGAAATAAAAGATCAGGAGAACACAGCCTGGCCCATTTATCTCGGTGTCATCAGCACCTACTGTTGCCCTGCAATGTCAGAGTTGTAAGAACACATGGTCCGCGAAACCTAAAATATTTGCTATCTGTCTGGCCCCTTACAGAAAGGGTTTGCTGACTGCTGCTCTAGACACCGAAGTCTAATGAGGTCGACAAGATAGCCATAAACCAAGGGAGGGGGGGTCGCGGTGGTTGAATTTGGGGGGTGTGGTTTCAACAAGGAGGAATGGGAGAAACTGAACCTTGGGACCGATGGGGTGCTTCAGTCTCGTACCCTTAGTGACCTGCATGGAGTTTGGCACATAAGAATCCTTCTGAATGTTTATGAAATAAATTGTGAACGTTCCTTTAGTCTCAGGAGCACACCGCCAGGGCATCTGGGTGGCTTAGCGGTTGAGCATCTGCCTTTGGCTCAGGGCATGATCCCAGAGTTCCAGGATCGAGTCCCACATGGGGCTCCCGGCATGGAGCCTGCTTCTCCTCTGCCTGTGTCTCTGCCTCTCTCTCTCTCCGTGTCTCTCATGAATGAGTGAATAAAAATCTTTAAAAAAAAAAAAAAGAAGAAGCAGCACACCTCCAAATATTATCATGGTGACTTCCTATCTGAGAATTTTGTAGGAGCCCAACGCTCTTGTACACTTGTCCCAGGTAACACAGGACTCCAAAATACCCCTGGAGGCATCTGTCATCCATCAAAGGGTTCCATGACAGCAGAGCCCTAAGGACCACCAACTGAGGTGTTCTCTATCATCTCTGGCAGTGTTTTCCCACCTGTACGCCAGTTCATTATTTTAGTGGGGTCCCTGTTTCAGACCATATTCTTAATATTTTTCTTTGACTTTGTAAGATGATTTTTAGACATGATCTCTCTCTTAGGCCTGTCCTAAGCAACCACATTCATGAAATGAGGAGACCGAGGTGATGGTCACGTGGATTCTTTTATCCGATCCACCTTAGTGAAAAAAACGTAATAATTTCACAGGATTCACAGCGTGCTCTGTGAAGGGTACCGCCTGAAGTCACCTCATACGCTGCCAGTGGGAAATACGGGACAATGAGATGAATTTAAACTCTCCAGCAAGACTCTTAAAACCAGCCAGAACCAGGCCTTCGCCTCTTGATCGAGTCATAGTTCCCATTCATTCCCCTACAGCCCATGGAACATTGTAATTGAGCAACTGATGTGTGTTGAAAGATCAAAGAAACTATAAACCCTCCTCTTTGAAGCAGGCTGATATCTTCTCCATTTGCCGAAACACTCCTGTGCCTTGCTGTGCGCCGCACGTTTGGAGACGTGCTTCTGGCTCCTGGAAAGGCTTCTCCCCTCGCCTCCACCTTTCTAGCCGTGTCCCCTCCTTGTGGGATTTTCCTTCCTTCACCTCTCCATCTAGAAGTTCACTGTCTTCTGGGTCACTTGAGTATTTACCACCACCACCACCACCACCACCCTTTTTTTTTTTTAAGTTTTTCTTTAAATTCTACTTAGTGAACATACGGTGTAATATTGGTTTCAGGAGTAGATTTAGTGATTCGAATACTTTCTCTCTCTCCTTTGAGCTTTACCATTTACATCCTTTACATTTCAGTTTCCTTTTTTTTTTTTTAAGATTTTATTTATTTATTCATGAGAGACAGAGAGAGAGAGGCAGAGACACAGGCAGAGGGAGAAGCAGGATCCATGCACTGGGAGCCCGACGTGGGATTCGATCCCTGGTCTCCAGGATCGCGCCCTGGGCCAAAGGCAGGTGCTAAACCGCTGCACCACCCAGGGATCCCAAGGCAACGCTTTTAAAATATTGACTAGTTGATGGTTCTGGACATCAGATCAAACTGGTTTATCTGTTTGATAAACTGTTTTACTGTTTTCCCATGGGCATCCATGGGTCCTTGACACATCAAGGATCTTGGGAGCTGTTCTCCTCTTATAAGAATAGAGAGACTTGACTCTCCTTGGATGGGGAGCATGGGAAGACCACAAATGGAGTAGACTGGTTGCTCCATCCATGAGAAAAGTACAGAATAAAAAGCTCACGGTAGTGGGGGGAAGGGATTACAAAGGAGAACAGGAACATTTTTCATGGTGATGAATATGTTTACCATCTTGACTGCGGCAGCGGTTTCCTCGGGTGTCTACCAATGTCAGAACCTGTCTGATTACACACCTCGGATATGTACAGTTTATCGCAGGTCAACTGCACTTCAGTAAAGCTGTTGAAAAAATAAGCTCACTGGGCACGTGCAAGTATACAAAGTAGTAGACGGAGGGGCGCCCGGTGGCTCAGCGGTTGAGCATCTGCCTTCACGTCAGGGCGTGACCCCGGGGTCCTGGGACCGAGTCCCCATCGGGCTCCCTGCATGGAGCTTTCTCCTCCCTCCGCCTGTGTCTCTGCCTCTCTCTGTCTCTGGGCCTCTCATGAATAAATAAATAAAATCCTCAAAAACAAACAAAAAACAAAGCACTGGATGGAGGTGTCGCATTCTAGGCAGGGGAACGGATGTTAGTTGAACATATTTAAACGTGCCAGTGTTTTGCAAGCCGTTTTATTTAGTTCTTACAATGACCATTCATTGCCGTCGTGTTCATTTTTACACCAGAAGAAATCGGGGGTCAGTGCCGAGGACCGACTTCCCCAAGATGACAAAGTGAGGTCAGTCGTAGGAGGAATTCAACTCGTGCTTTTTCTACCTTAGAAATGCACTTGTTTCCCCGTGACTAGTTACATTTGGGGAAGGTTTTTTTGTTTTTTTTTTTTCTGGTTTGGCTTTGGGGGGTGGGGCCGGGCAGGGGCTGGTCTTTGTCTCCCAGGCAGCTGCACTGTGCAGACCCAAAGGGGCCAAAAGAGAGACCGTAAGAGCCACCGGGGCCACCGTCCAGGGCAGGACCCGCATCCCAGCGGCAGGCTGGCAGGGGTGCGGGCAGCGGGCTGTCCGCAGAGGGATCCGCTCCTGCTTCCACTGCTCTCCAGGAGTAAGACGCTCCGGAAACTGCACTGCCTGACCTCGGTCATGAAACCCTCCACCGGACATGCGGAACCTGAAAAACTCCTGTTGTCCCAGGGCGTGGGAACGTTGTCCCACCCGCACCCTGAGCCGGGCCCCCGGGGCGCGGGGCTCCGAACGCCAGGAGGGGCTCCTGGAGACAGGCCACTCCTCTCCAGAGCAGGCTCACCCCCAGGAGGAATCTGCAATCTCACTCTTGCCATTTCCATTACGTGACTAAAGGTTATTAGGACGCGTCCCCAACGCGTCACTGACTATCTACCATTGGGCCAGTTATCTAAATTGTCAAGGCAAACGGTATCTCCGAGACGGAGCCGTCCCCGCTGCACATGTCCTCCAACGCCTAGAACTGAAGGAATTCCTGAGTAACATCTAACGTGTGTCCCCGGTTCACAGCAAATGCAGGGCTTTCTTACTCATGCCCTCTTGGAGATGGCTCCGCTGTGTTACGTGAGCTTATTACCCCCAACTCACGGATGAGAAAACTGCGGTGCAGAGAAATCAAGCTAAAATATCCGCAACTCTGAATCAAGCCTGTCTCAAAATCCCAAATCCTAAGCCATTTCTTTGCTAGCATCTTTCTGCTTTTAGGAACTGCTCATCAACATCAGCCCAAACCCTCTTTTGTATGTGGTCAATGACAATGGTAAATATTAAAGAATTCATTTCTTTGGACCCAGATCTTTTACCACGCACACTGGGGTGGGGGGGGAATGTATTTTTGCCTACTGGCACCGTATTAGATAAAGGATTAACTTGCTACGTCAGGCCATTTAGTCACTGAATAAAAGCTGGCGGAGGGGGGCTAACCTAGCTTTCCTGCTGATATTTAAGGCTTGCACGTTGCTATTCATGAAGACTGAAGTAAGGGGCATCATTAACTGGGCCGTGCAAACTTCCTGGACATTATAAACAGCGATTCAAGGACGTCCACGTCACACAACACAACAAAACTTTAGGGAGAACCTCTGAAGTAGAAGTTTTCATCCTGTCTGAATAGCTCTTAAATAAGGCCAGAAAATGGAAATACAATCAAAGCTTGAGTGAGGCACAAGTCTGGACTTTGTAGTTTTCACCTATTTTCACTCTAATAGAAGCTGACAATCTTTTCGGCCAATTAAAAGACAAACGGAAACCGAGACCTACCTGGAAAATGCCGGACAAAGGTAGAGTAGTACAGCAGCACTAATTTTTTGCATTACTTGCTGTTCAAATTTAAAATTTTTAAAGGTCCGGCTATGAGGCCAGGATGGTAGACGCTTTACAGCTTTTGGTTAAAAGACATTCTTTGGTACCTTTTTTAAATTTTTTTAAAGATTTTATTTATTTATTCATGATAGTCTGGCAGAGACCCAGGCAGAGGGAGAAGCAGGCTCCATGCAGGGAGCCCAACACGGGACTCGATCCCGGGTCTCCAGGATCATGCCCCGGGCTGAAGGCGGCACTGAACCCCTGAGCCACCCAGGCTGCCCTCTTGGGTACCTTTTAATAACATTTGGGAAACGACCATGAAAAGGGTATAAAAACAAAAGATGCGCTGTTTTTGAGCATCTTTGTATACAGACCCCCCACGCAGATGCACTCACCCTTAGCTGTATTACTCCCATGCATTATGAATTTACTTAACGCTGCTCTCGGGGAAGAAAAAAAAAAAATTCCGAGCCAAATTCCATCAGTAACAGGTAAACTCACCTTCGTTCTTGAAACTCCTAATGATGCTGGCCGAGGGCATGGAGGTCCGATCCGTTGCAAATTTGTTGTAGAGTTCCAGCATGTACTCCGGTGGGTCCACCTTGGCTGAGTCCTGCAGAGGGATGTCGGATAAGTTCAGCGTCTTGAGAAAATCATTCTTCATGCTCTGCAGCAACGTGTTGAAGTCGACAGCATCTTGCTCCGAGAAGACATCGTCGAAGAGGGGCATGTTTTCTTCCAGAGGCGACTGCTCCAGGCTCATGATGGGGCTGCCAGAAACCGAGTGAGCCACCAGGCCGAAGACCGCGCACAGCTGCAGGGCCAGAGAACCCATGACTCTGCTCAAGCCCCCAGGCCAGCCCAGGAAGGTTTAGCTCTCCTGGGCTCTAAGTGGCAGTTTTATCTGGTGGAGCGTTAATGTCTCGTGTCACTGGAGACAAGTTTGGAAACTCTTCCCCTCTCTCTCCCTCCCCCTACCTCCCTTCCTCTCCACATCCCCCCCCCCCACACCCGCCCCACCAAAAGTCAGGTTGCAGTAATTGGATAACAAAATCCCCTGTAGGGGCCTAGCCTTTCTTATCTCTCTAGTGTAAACTTGTGCACCAGATTTTGTTTCTATCTTGCGATCCTTTTTTCTTTTAATGAGCATTTTATAAACATGTCCACATTCTGACACTGGCTAAGAGATAGGACAATTTTCTCCTTGTGGAAGCTCTGCTTCTCTTCCTTTCAATTCACTTCCTTTTGGCAGGAATGCCTAAGTTCTGCTTTTATGTGGTTCGCTTTCACACATGCATGGAAGAGATACCGAGAACCAGCGCGATCCACGTCAACGGCACCACGGATTAACTCAAGTGATGGGGCTTCCAGCTTCACGTCAACGTTTCTGAAGAAAGGCCGAGTATCCAACATCTCCGCGTTAAGCTAATAGGTCTAAATGAATTCACACAGATTTCTAGAAGCTTACATTTTTAGAAACAAGGAAGTATAAACCTCGTGGTCGAGGGCCTTTTTCGTAACAGATTTGATCTGGCTTAAGTGGCTTTTGAAAAATAGGGTGAGTGTTTAATTATAATAGCAACTACAATTTATCAGGTGCTTTCCTATAAACAGGCATTGTGCCCAGTGCCTTACGTACATCACCACATGTGCGCCCCCTCACAGCCCTGTTATCCTGCCCATGGCACAGACGGGTCACTAAGATCCCATAACTTGCCGGAGGCCACCGAGGTACAAGGCGACAGAGTCGGGATTTGAACCTCGGCGTTCCGACTCCCGCGAAAAGGGAAGAGCAATCAGACTTCGAAACCAGCGCTCCCCAAGCCTGGAGCCAGGACAGAGGGGCAGGAAGCCCGGGTCCCGCCTCGCCCCCAAACCCACCCACCCCCCACCCCTGTGCACGCAGCCAGGAGGCAGCCACCTGCGCTGCACGGGGAGCTTGCTGCATCCCAGAGCCGTGAATTACTAGGGCGGCAATGTCCCTGCCAAATCCACCTTCGGGGCCACATCCAAGCTGCCGATGGCTCCAAGTAAAAGTCGAGCAAACAACATCCCCGGCAGATGAAAAATGCCAGGTGGCTTCGTCTGAGGAAACCGGGGTACAATCGGCTGTGCACCTGGTTGAGCAGCCATCAGGCCCATCTCGATTTCTACCCCAGGCGGTGGGGCACGGCGGGCAGGTGAGGGCGGGCAGGTGAGCGCGGGCAGGTGAGTGTGGGCTGCAGCTGCCCCCAGGGACGCTCGCGCCCCCCGACCCTGCCAGGGCGCTTCCTGCAGGTGGCAGGTGCCCCGCCCGGTGCTCAGAAGCGGCCCAAGGGCTCGGCACCCTGGAGTGCCCTCAGCTCTGAGCCACAGTTTCCGACGTTTACCCCGAGTGGGCCAGCTCCAGGGTCTCCGCTATCTCCTTCCCTGCAGGCTCCCTCCGGAGCCGTCTTCCGATCCTTTCCTCCCCCCAGAGATGCAAGGTTACGGCAGTTTCCTCAATGCCGCGGGACGACTCGTGCTCAGAGGAAGAGTCTCTCCTCAACACTGTCCACCTGCTTGGTGGTTGGTTTGAGTCAAAGCCGTACTTGGCTGACGGCCGTGCTCCTGCCTTGAGAAGCCAGGTGTAGCTGGGAAATAGAGGATATCCCAGCAGGTCCCGGGTGAGGAGTCCCAGCCATGCCGCGGGCCGGCCTTGCCGTGCCCGTTTCTCTTGGCGCACACACAGATGTCAGGCACGCTCCGAAACTCTGCCGCCGCAGGACAGCGGGCTAAGTGGCGGCGCTGAGGGCCCCAGACGCAGCCCTCGGCCTTGCTGAGCTCCAGCCCTTTGCAGTCCAGGCGGAAGGACGGGCACCTGCGGTTTCACCAGCCCCCCCGCCCCCCGGCTCGGTGTTAGCGCAACCGGGGCGGTTGGATCCTTAGACTGGGTTCTGCATCATAAATGTCTACATTTCTGGCTGATTAAAGATAAAATGGGAAACCGTCGCTCGCCAGAGCTCATCGCCGACGACCCCTCGAGAGGCAGGGTCCTCAGGCCACACCCATGGCGGGGCGGGCGAGGAAGGAGACTGGCCTCCACCCTCTTCCAGGACTGGGGTCCCTTCCATTTCAGCTGCAGACTCTCCATCCCCGTGATTTTACCCAGAAGCTTTTCCTGAGGGCCCTCATCGGATTTGAAAAGGTCCAAGTATCCCCGCATGCCTTTCGGAGTCTTGATCCTCCGGACACGATCTATTCTACTCCTTTTCGCTAATCTCATGGTTTTGGACTCTGCTCATTTGGAGTGAGTGAATATAATTCACTTAGAGTGGATGGAAGAGGACCATGCTGCTGAGCCAAAGATGAAAAGAAAAGCATGTCTAGATATTTTAAGTGAACCCCCTTGGGGTGGAAAGCAAAATATTAACTACACATCATGCTTTTCAATCCCGACTTCAAAAAGCTCCAAAGTCTCTGCTTTATGAAGTTTGGGGTCAACTTTTAAGATGAGTTCTAATACCTAAGGGATCTGCTGAACTCCATTAGATTCTCAAAGGGATCCGTGATCCAGCGGAGGTTGGATCCATTGCCCCCCTGCCCCCACTGCCCCAGGGTGAAGTCTGCTGTTCCCTGTTAGGACTGAACAGATCCTGAGTAAAATGTAACCAACCAGATTGCCCCGATGACCAAAGGCCAGTGAGGTTGGGAGGTCTTCGGACGTGACTCCAGGCTTTTGGAACCGCTTGCACCTTGGACTCCAAGTCAGAAGCACGACGCTGCTCTTGCCAAACTCACTAGGGAATTTCCAGGAGTTTGAGGTGTCCCTTCTCAAACCAGGTATGATGATACAAATATTCAGGAAGCGACATAGCAGGTCCCCACCAGTCAGAACGGACACAAGAGAGAGCACCAGAGTGGGGTCCCAGAGGCCTCGAGTTCCAGGTAGTGAGCTCTGGGTCTTGGGAGATGGGGGTGGGACGTCGGAGGAGGGGCTTGGCAGCAGCTACGTACCAGGCTGGATGGGATTATTTTGAGATTCTGGCCTCCATGTCACCGCTGCCCTGTGAACAGCAGGAGAGGTTCGTGTCGCCCACAGTTCCTAAGCCGGAGCTCTGCAAGCTCTACACGCTTCCGACTCAGCACAAGGCCAGCTCGCCTGCGCCGATTACTGCATCCCCTGCGGCTAGAGCCCGCTCTCTGGCTGTCCTCTCAATCTCCAGCCCAGATCTTGCCGCCGTGTTCAGCCTCTGCCCCTGGGGTGAGCCAGACAGCTCCTCCTCCTTTCTGATGTCACCTGCCCCAGCACCTGCTCTGGGACCGGAAGCTGCCCCGACGGTGGCGTCGCTCATCAACCCTGTATCAGAGCCCGCATTTTCAGCTGGCAAGTGCTCCCTTGCCCCTCCTGACCCCCCAGCATTTAGGTTGCTGCCTACCTGAGGCTCACCGGTCTGCCAGGTGGTTCTCACGGAGCGACACACGGGCCGTCGCCTCAACTCAGCCCCGCCCACGCCTGCGGTTTGCAGTCTCTTACCTCCTTCCTTCTCTCACCTTCCACGTGGGCCCTTCCCTCGCCGATAAGGCCTCTCATGTGAATTCCCACCAATAACTGGGCTAGCAATAAAAAAATTAAAGAATTCAGGCCTTTGTCACAGTCTTTCCTTCAAGATTTCGTGTATGCACCTGCTATGCGCCAGGTGCCGTTCAGAAACAAAACCTGGAGAAAACTGACCCAACCCGTGACCTGTGAGTCTACTTTCCAGCGGGGAGGAGAGAGACAATGAGCAAACCTACAAATAAAATGAAGTGTCTGGTGGGCGGGGATAACTACAGTGGAAAAAAACAAACCAAAGTGAGATGATAAGCAATGCCGAGGGCAGGGGGCTTCCTGTTTCACTGCCGAGGCTGGGGAGGGCCTCCCAGGTGGGGAGACGAGGGACCTGGCCATGCCGGCCCTGCAGGAAAGAGCACTGCAGGTGGAAGGAACAGCCTATGCAAAGACTCTGAAGTGACAGCCTGTGGTCGTGGCGGTTAGGGAAGTCTGGCGAGGAGAGTCACAGTAGAGGAGGTCTGAGACTAAGCAGGAGCTGCACCAATTGGGAGCTCATGGATTCCTCTTTTTTTTTTTTTAAACAGCCATCCTACACAGGGACACAACTTGGCCTTTTCCTTTCTGTCACCAAGCCTATGTCACCTCCTAAGGGGTTTTCATGTTGCCCCGTAGTCCTCACAAGCATTAATATATTAATATGTTTGCTCGCTGGAAATGTAGGTCTGGAAAAGAGGAACCGCGGAGTGGCCAGACAACCGTTTGCCTCCCCCAGCCGTCTCCAAGATGCACAGAAGCTGGGAGTCTGTGCCGCGCCACCCATGGGTGGGGGTAATAGGCCACTAACCCTTGCTGTCCTCGCCCCCTAGCAGTTTATTCTGAGCATGGTGCCTAGATCCTGATACGACAGCGTGTCATCGGTCCCTCCCTCGCTAGGAGCAAAGGGCTAAGTCCTCCAGAAGCCTTCATGGCCCTCCCTGGCCCCTCTGGAGTCACTCCTCTTGCAAACTCCACTCCAGCCCCACTGGCCTCTCTCATTCCTCAAACACCCCATGCCCCTTCCCACCCTTGGACCTTTGCTTCAGCTCCTCCGCCTGACTCGCCACCCCCCTGCACAGTCACCCTCACCGCCTCCACATCTTTGCTCACAAGTAACCTCCTCAATGAAGCCTGCCCTGAATACCCTACTCACAATGGCAGCCTGCCCTGCAGGCCGGGACCTACTTACCTGCTCTAGCACTTCTTGTCACCTCCCAACTTAAGATGCAACTGATTAACGTAGCTTGCACATGATTTTCTGTCTCTTTTGCTGTCACCCACGCCTTATTCCCTAGCGAGAACATGGGCTTCACAGTGTCAGGCATCCTCGTTGTGTTCACCAGTGTATCGTGAAGTGCCTAGAGCTTTCCTTGGCACGGAGCAGTGAATTAATAGTCATTGAGTCATTGGATAAGTCACAGCAAACATTCAAATATTCTCTTCCTTAGATTACTCACGGTAACATCGTAAAAGCACAAATGCCGTTTAAAATAAGTATCCATCATTAAAGTGGGCAGGCCTTTCCTGAGGCCCACTGCGTATCACGATCAGTTTTTATACCATAGTACACCACTCATCTAAAACATTCATTTTTCATCAAAAAATGACTCATCAAAAAATCTTTTTACCATATACACAAAGGATTTATGTAAAGTATATAAAAAGTGTGAAAAAATAATAAAACTGGAATAACCATGGATCCACCACCCGGTTTAAAAGTGGAGAAGGCCAGTTATCTCTAAAACCTACCGTGAGGGGAACCTGGGCGGGCTCAGTCGGTTGAGCATCTTCCTTTAGCTCAGGTCATGATCCCAGTGTCCTGGAATCGAGCAGAGCAGAGCCGGCTCCCTGTTCAGCGAGGAGCCTGCTTCTCCTGCTCCACCTCCCCTTGCTTGTGCTCTCTCTCTCTCTCTCTCCCTCCCTCCCTTCCCCCCCATCTCAAATAAATGGGTAAAATCATAAAAAAAAAAGAAAAACCCTACAGTGAACCCTTCCCAATTCGTTTCCTTCTCCTCAGCAGATGTAATTACTAGACTGAGTTTTCTGCTAACCAATCTGTTAACTTTTATGATTTATAACATACGAACAAATCCATAAAAATACAGAGTTTAGTTTTTTGCCTGTTTTAACATACACAAATTGAATCACATCCTATCTTTTCTTGTATGACTTGATTTTGGGGCTTAACAATGTTTTCTGATGCACGTAGGTTGGTGCATGTAGCTACGGTTCATTGACTTCCACTATTGCATAGTTAGTGGTTTTATAAATATATAGTCCATTACACTGTTGATAGACACATGGATCGTTTCTTTTTTCCCATTCCATATGGTGCTACTACGAGTAACCTTAATTGCCAAAGTGTTTTCCCAAATGGTTTTCCCTGTTGCGTTTCTCGCAGGAGGTGCTCTGTTGCTCCATATCCTTGCCGACGCTTGTGTTGGTTGACTTTACGGACTCCGGTTGAGGCATAGAGGCTCTTTTCTGTTGCTCTGCTCATTCATTCCTAGCATCTGTAAAGAACAGGAGGTCCTCTTCTGGACAAAAGGCATAGCTTGAGTTGGGAAGCAAGCACTGGCTTTAAAATATTGTGTTGGCTCCTGCAACTCTACGATGAATGATTCAACCCATGTAAATCATGGTACCCAGGAGCAAAAAAAAATGTTATTGAAGAACAAGAAAGGAGACTAATCTAAACGTAGCAACATTCCAAGATCATGACTAAGAAGACAATATAATAAAGGTGTCAATATTCCCTAAATCACTGCATAGCATCAATAAAATTTCAATCACAATCCTAAGAGGACTTTTTAATAGAACTTGAAGAGGTAGCCCTGAAATTTAAATGTAGGAGCAAAGGATTAAGAAGAGCAAACACACTCTCGGAGAAGTCAGTGAGAGACTTTTCTAACCAAATATTAAATCCCTTTAAAAATCAACAATAATGGAGATCCCTGGGAGGCTCAGCGGTTTGGCGCCTGCCTTTGGCCCAGGGCGTGATCCTGGAGTCCCCGGATCGAGTCCCGTGTCGGACTCCCAGCGTGGGGCCTGCTTCTCCCTCCTCCTGTGTCTCTGCCTCTCTCTACATCTATCATGAATAAATAAATAAATAAATAAATAAATAGATAGATAGATAGATAAATAAATAAATAAATCTTTAAAAAAAAAATCAGCAACAATCCAGGTGGTGTTGTGTTGTTGTAGGAGTAGATCAGAAACAGAAAAGAGCCTGGAAAAAGCCTCGCAAATATGAAAAAGTGGTATATAATGGGTGGCATTTTGCATGCAAGTGGGAAAAAGATCGACGATCTGAGAAGTGGTGTTGGGATCATTTATGGGAAATATCGATTGCCTACTTCCCTCTTTATGCAAAAACAAAATCCAGATGGTTTAAGGCCTCGCTGTGAGAGAACAATTTCAAATCTTTGCCTCGGTGCTTTAACGGCCCGTGGGAGAAGTTCTGGGAGAAGGGCGCCTGTTTCCCTGAGCACTAGCACCCTGTCTGCTATCTCCAACTCTTGAAAATAACAAGAGGATAAATGGTTATCTTATCCTCTTTCCTCAAAAGAGGAGGAGAGACAGCCCCACACTTAGAAAAAAATATATACATTGATATTATCCATCAAATCCCAAAGAGACAAAGCATCATTGTGATTATTATCAGCTCAAAAAAAGCTTCAGCAAGAATTTCTTAGAAGGGCCAGCTTCCCAATGACATCCTGAGTGGAGCTTTTCTCCTTTCAAAGACGCATTTATTCACGGAGCGAGACAAGCTTTGGCATGTGACAGGCGATTGCAGTATCTGTATCTCAAGGAACATTTTCATGGTTCTCTGGGGCGAACAAAATCCTTTTTGGCATGTGCTTCCTAAGTAGTCAGTGCTAAGGACGGAAACGCCCCCCGACCCGGGAGATGGCAGGAGCGGAACCGCCTGCGCAGCAGCGCGCCCGGGGGCACCCGAGGTGTTTGACAGCTGCGCTAAGCGGCCGTCGGGGCCCAAAGACACAGCCGCAAGCCCAGCCAGGCGCTGTGCCACCGCCTGAGATAAGTCAGCCCTTTAACACCAGAGGCTGCTGAGGGTTTATTCCACACTCTCAGCGAGATAAGCTGCCATTCACGCCTCACAAGACACTCAGATCTGGAAAGCAGCTTGGAGGAAGAACCAAGAGACCTGGAGAAGTATCATTATTCCAGGAAAGGAAGTTAGTCGGTTTCTGGTGGTTGGGACTCCCGTTCCACGAGGAGCCACGGAAAGCTCGTGTGCTGGGCCTTCCAGACCCGTTCACGCAGAACGGGGAGGGGGAGGGCTAATAACCCCAGGGGCCTACGCTAGGTCCCCTGTGTGTCAGCTATTGGCCCTCACAACCCGAGCCTCGTTTTGTTAAGGCGGCCTTTGTTTCCCCATTTTACAGTCGAAACCCAGCTCCGAATGATGACACGAGTCCCCCACCCCGAGGTCACAGAGGTTGGAGAGTGGAGAGACTTGGGTTTCAACTCCCTGCTCCCTCTGACTCATCCACACAGGTGTATAGGCCACCTGGCTGGGCGCCCAGAAGGCAGGAGCCGTGACGGAAGCCTGGACGGCGCGGTCGTGCACCCGAAGCCGGTGTGCACGGCCGGGCCCCTCCCAGCCAGCTGCTGCCGTGGTTTCCCCAAAGACCCGTGCATGCTTTGATGTTTTTAGATTCCCCCAGACGGTGCCAATTTCAAATGCTCTGCTTCCCCAGGACAGGCAAAATCGGAGTCCCCCCTTCTTTTTTTTTTAAATACGGTCACCTCGTCTGCACAATTCAGTGTCCGTGCATTTCGAACGCACGATCCCTGTTTGCAATCAGCACGGGGAGCTTCCCCGGAGAGCTGTGAGGTCAGGGCAAGCACCCTCGTGATACTGGACTCGGAAAGTGGCCGCTGAACGATGATGGATACCTGGGAGACACAGGCACACGCGTGGTTTTCTCTAAAAAGATTCGTTCCGGCCCAATCGGTGCGTGAGCATCGGTGTCATCGTCTGAGCACGGACGGCGGTACGGAACGTCACAAAAGGAGCCCTTTGCTCCCCGATTCCAGGAGCCACTGAGGCCAGGCCCGTAACTGCGAGTCGCGGCCTCTGGCAGCAGGAAGGAGCGGCGAGGTCAGCCTCGCTGGCCTGGGACTCTCTGCAGGAAGAGAGGAGGAAGGAGACAGCAACCACTGAGACCTCCATATCAGTGGGCGGCCACTCTCGTGAATACTTTCACTTGACAAGTTCAGGAGGTTGCATGCCAGAAGGGCTTCTTGGAGAAGGTCTTCCGTGTCACAGTGATAGCCTGAGTGTGTTGTGACAGACCGGTTGCTGGGCATCACACATCTCCTCGTGAAAGCACAGTCTGCATGTGACCCGTCCTCGTGAAATGCCACGCATACAGCCAAGAAAAGAAGAAAGAAACTTGAAGCCGCGAATAATTTTTGGATTTAGGTAATGTCGGGACAGCAGATCTCTGTACAGAATCAAACTTGTGGTTTCCGAACAAAAAGAGACGGTCACTCCTGCCTTAAAAGGCTTAGTTCCCGCCCCGTCCTGTCCACCCCCAAGAAAATGTCTTTTCGTTACTTCCCTTCAATGGAAAAAGGTCAGGTTACAGAGTCAAGCTCCAATCTAATCACATGATGTCATAAGACAGCAATCCGGTTTAAGCCATCGCTACGAAGTAATGTGAATAGACCGGGGGAAAAAAGACCAAGTGAAAAAAAAAGTGAAAAAAAAAAAAAAGAAAAAAGACCAAGTGTATTTAGATACGTACCTTCAGGGAAGTGTGTTCTGGTACAATTTACTTTGTTGGACGTCAGAGACCAGAGCCATTGCTAGGGATGCTCACGGGCCGTCCCAAATGATGACTAATGAGCCACCCCCAAGGCTTTGTGTTTAGGACCCGTGGGCTAATTACCTCTGGTCATTTTGTGCGGTCGGGATTGATAACGGCATCTGGAAGGAATTCTAGTGAAGGGTAACAACAGATTTCTTTAAAGAGCCAACCGGACAGCTAGACGGGGTTTGGCTGCATGAATGAGAGAACATTGTAGAACTTTCCTACAGCAGATTTCTGCCGTCGCTCGGTTCCGACACTTTTACCCTACAGCGATCATGGGCTTAGGGGACGCCAAACACCAGAGTAATAAAGCCCAGTGACCAAATCTGTGATAAAAAAGATTCCAAACTGAGCAGCCCCAAGCTGTCGTTCCAGGCACAAGGATGGTCATTCTCGGTTGCATGGTTCACATACTTGTGAAGTGTATCAGCTTCCCCGAGATAAGCTCAGAATGCCGGTCCTCCCGAATACCGCCGACAACTTGAGGGCAGAGGCCGTGTTCCAGCCACATACCCTCGGAACCCCGTCGGAAGCCCGGCACGGAGCACCTGCTCAGTGAAACCCGTGAACAAAGGGGTGTACTCTTGACGTGCCGCCATCCCGCACTCACGGCTTGGGTTTTACCGAACACCGTAGACAGAACCAGGCAGAAAGATGTTCAAAGGGATTTACATTTAAATTAAGGATACCAACCCCCCTGAAGGTCCCAGTCTTCCTCAGTTCTGTGTGTGCAATCTAAGCCCCAGAAGTACTTATCCTCTTGCTTCTTGCCATCCAACCATCCATCCAACCATCCAACCATCCATCCATCCATCCATCCATCCAACCATCCATCCATCCATCCATCCAACCAACCATCCATCCAACCATCCATCCATCCATCCATCCATCCAACCATCCATCCAACCATCCATCCATCCATCCATCCATCCATCCATCCAACCATCCATCCATCCATCCATCCAACCATCCATCCAACCATCCATCCATCCATCCATCCATCCATCCATCCATCCAACCATCCATCCATCCATCCATCCATCCATCCATCCAACCATCCATCCAACCACCCATCCATCCAACCATCCATCCAACCATCCATCCAACCATCCATCCATCCATTCAATCATCCATCCATCCATCCAACCATCCATCCATCCATCCATCCATCCATCCATCCACCATCCATCCATCCATCCATCCAACCATCCATCCATCCATCCATCCATCCATCCATCCAACCATCCATCCAACCATCCATCCATCCATCCATCCATAGTCTTCTGTCCTAACCCATTACTCTCCTACAGCTACTTACTCTCCTTCCTGGGGGGGTCTCCTTTGAAAATATTGAGGTTCTCTCTCTCTGTCTCTCTCTCTCTGTGTCTCTGTCTCTCTCTCTCTCTACCATTTCTTTTTTAATGGATTGAGTGTGTCAGTCATACTGGCCAGCGTTTGGCTCATGGGAATTCTGGTCCTCCAAGCGGCAGATGAGACCAGAAGGGTCTGGGCATCCTTGAATTACAAAGGGACATCCTTCCCACCCCCCGCAGTCCCTTCCCTAGGGTCCTGGAGATGAAGGTCTCTGGCCCCCATCCTGTTCTTAATGTGTCTTCTTTATAGTCATTTTTCTTCTCCAATGGACGGGACTGTGATCCGAAGGGAGACAAGGAGACTGTTGCCACCTCCCAACTTTTGAACCCACATGTAAGCCAGAGCAAAAGGTGCTCCTCTGCTTGGTCCAGGCCAATGCCCTGGGAGACTATACTAGGTTTGGGGCAAAATCTGCATGGAAATAAAATGGATTGGTTGGAGCGTCCCCGCTGCTGACGTCCATAGACGTCGCCCTCTGGAACTGGCAGCGGTGACATCTGGCTTCTCTCTGAGGAGTCAGGAATCTTGAGCCCCAGCCAAGGCAACTTATCACGGCTAATAAGTCAGCATCCACCACCACCACCAGAACAAATGTTGATTAAGCACCTGCCCATGTAACGCGCTGGTGTCACTAGGTGGCAAGGGGGGGCGCCCCACTGGCAACGCTGACAGACGGAACAGCCTCAAGAAGATGCGCTGTGCATCCAGGCCCTGCTCCGCCCCTGGCAGGGGGGTCCCACGCTTCCTACTCATTCTCTCTGCCAGTCGTCCTCCGCACCCTGTGCTCCAGGTGCTGTCCTCGTTTCCATTTCACAGGTGGAACGTCTGGCCAGAGGGCCGGGCCGAGGAGGAGCTCAGGGCAGCCCCGGTGTGTGCAATCGCACTTCCAGCAGGCCCCTGGGCACCGTGTCCCCCAAGAGGGGGCGACAGGACAGAGGAGGGCAGGAGGCAAGGACGGCACAGAGGGGAGGAGGAGGAGGGTCCCAGGGGCGGGAAGCTGTCCAGATGGAGAGAAAGCGGGAGGGAGGCAGGGGTCTCCGGCCCCCCAGGAGGCAGTGGCACTCAGGGACCTCCATCCCTCATATCCTCCTCTTCCTCCCGGAAGGAAGAGACCGCGTCATCTGCTCAGTGGAACATGTGTAAGGGTGACAAGGGGAGTAGTGACCTTCATGGCAAACACGGAGTCGGCCTGGTGACTCCACAGTTCAGGAGTGCCCTGGGCCTGTAGGACCAAGGCAGGCGGGGAGCCCGGGGGTGCCCGGGGGGACAGGGAGGCCCGCTGGGGGAGGACAGCAGCACAGGCCTGGGCAGAAGCTCCTGGAGGACATGGGCTCTGGCTTTACCTGCTTGACCACCGGCCCTGCCTCCCTCGTGCGGGGTCAAGGGGAGGGCAGCTTCCAGCAGAGGGTCCTCTGCTCGGGGCCCATTCTCAGCAGATGAAAACGCCAGGGGCAGGGGTCGCGCCCTCCAGTGGTTGATTCAGTTAGCGAGCATCTCAGGTCGGAGTCGCTGAAGCGCTCTAAGGCCACCTTCCCTTTTTGTTTCCTTCGTCCCAGGCCTGCTGCCGGACTTCGGCCCCGGGGCCCTGAGCCCATTGTCCCCCGGCCAGGGCTGCCCATGGTCCGCACACACGCTGCGCACTGCTCTCTCTGCTCGGCCCCAGCCCCTGTGGGGCTCCCAGCAAGTGGGGTGCCCACAGCCTCCTCCTGGGGCCCGGCCCTCCCTCCCTCCTGCTGGCGGGGACTGACTGCAGCTGGTCACCGACTCCAGAAATTTCTACTCGGTGCCTGTTGTTGTTTTTATTCCTAGGAAATTCTTTTGAAGCTATGACGACTTTACTTTCACCTTGGTGGCTTCAAAACACAGTTGCCAATGGATGACCCAGACGCGGACGTACCTGACTTAGCCTGGGACTTCCTGCCGTTTCAAGAGTATCCCTGTGGTCAGAAAAATCTCGATCCCTGCTCTGATGAGGCAACTTTTCTTAACCCCTCAAGGCCTTACATTTGCCATCAATAAATATGGAGAGATGGTGCTGGAGATCATGACGCGTGGTCCTAATCATTGTTACTACGAACGGAAAGATTAATTCAGCTCCACGCTTTGAAACGATTTATTCTCTCCATTACATAAAATCTTATTTTATTTTATTTATTTTTTAAGATATTTAATTCATTTATTCATGAAAGACACACAGAGAGAGAGGCAGAGACACAGGCAGAGGGAGAAGCAGGCTCCATGTGGGGAGCCCGATGTGGGACTCGATCCCAGGACCCTGGGATCACACCCTGAGCCGAAGGCAGACATTCAACCACCCCCCAGGCATCCCAAAATCTTATTTTAATATCCTAATATCTTCTCTATCTTTTGTCATGTCCTAAGTTATGAATCAAATCTAGGAATTTTTTTTTTTTTTAATGATGAATACACAGTTAACTCTCATTCAACGAGAAGTTTTCCTTCCTTGAGACGACCCATTTCATCTAGGCCAGCTAGTGCAACCATTAGAACATTCCACGCAGAAGAAGGTCAAACCCTGGACTCCCGCCGAGTCTCCATTTTGCATCTGAAACAGGAAAAATGTTAGTGAAAAGTGCAATCTGCGAACCCAGGAGAAACAGAAAGTGTCTGGCCCCGTGTGTGTCTGTGTGGGTGTGAATGACACGACCACAGTCCACAGAGGTCAGGGGAAGGAGTCAGGGTGTGAGAAATCCACAGCCTTTACAGTATGGCCTTGTGAATTATTTATTTGCTATGTCCTCTCTCCCTCCTTCCTTCCGCCTTTGCCCCCTCCCTTCCCAAACCTATGCTTTGAGTGTTTCCAGTTGTTCAATTTTTAGAACATATATATTAAGGCAGGAACACTTGCCCAGCGCAGTACCGTCTGTTCACTTCATGCCTTTGGACTCCCACAACCCTGTGGAATAAGTAGGGCGGACAAAATCATCCTCTTGACATAAATGGGGAAACCAAGATGCCAGAAGATGAAATGACTCTTGCAGACAAAGCCCTTGCCGACGACCTCGTACAGCGATGGTGAAAGTCGGCAGCGAGGGCTCGTGGTTGCACGAGGTCTAAACTACAGTGGACGTGGAACTAGGCAGGATTTTTTTTTCTTTTTTTGTAAGTAAAAAAGAAAAGAAATAAGAAAAGAAAAGAAAAAGGGGGGCTGGGCCACATCAGAACAATAAATATGGTAGATTGGTTAATGGTTTTAATAATTTCAGACAAATATGAGTTTCAACATTCTACAGAATGTTTGCTGATGGTATTTTGTTTGACACTTGGAATCGATAATTCAGGTGAAACGAGGCACGATGACATCCAGTCTCCCTCGTGCATGTAACACCCGACTTCCCTCTGTGTTAATTTACAGATATTTCTCCCATAAGATGTGTCATGTAAACCCAAATAAAAGGTAGTTCCTCTGTTTTTCCAAGGGAAAAAAAAATAGACTGGGGAGGGAGGTGTCTTGAATACGTCTCTTTCAAGAAGATGGATGAAGTTGTCCAATGCTTCCTTGTTACCTCGTTTCATCATTTGCATGCATGTGTGTTTAAAATGTCATAGAAAAAATAAAATAAAATGTCATAGAAAATAAAATGTGAGTTTAGAATCATTTCCATCCTCAAGTTTTTCAAAACTGCTTTTAAACTTTCCGCAGGCGTCTTCAACGTCAGTGTCAACACGTGAGCCATTTCTGGGGTCGTAGCCCCGCGACCCCCCCGTGTCCCCCGAGACACCTGCAACATCAGCCAACCACTAGAAAACCGGCCCGAATATGAATTTGCATAACACCAGCCGTTCGCCTTTTCAGTTTCCCTGCGGCGTATGTCTATCAGCCACCTAAGGTAACCACTCGTTTTATTGGCTTTTTTTTTTTTTAACCAGATCTTTAAAAGACTTGTAACCTTCAGTTATGTGCTGCCGGAGCGAGCCCACCGCCCTTGTAACCTTCATTGGCTGCAGTCGGGAAGCATACTTCTAGGAATAACCGAAACATTTGGGTTAAATTTCTTTGCCTCTTAAAAAAATTGACTCAAACAGACAGACCTCAATAAATACCCCTCTGAGGTCATTACACTGTCCAAGCAGCACTGCACGGTCAAAAGAAAGTGACGGAGACAGTCACTGTAGCACGAAGCTTTGCGAGGGCTCAGGATTTCGGTCGCCCTTTCAGAGCAGCTGACATTTAGACCTCTGAATCAGGATTATTTCCGAATGGACCATGTATGGGGAAAAATGTGGATAATGACAGTCATTCCACAGAAGGCAGAAATGAGCATCTCAGATTGGAAACTAATTTTAGTTATCCTGCACATGCTCAAGCCCCTGTCACGCTCCTCTGTATCTCTCCTCTCCCTGAATGGTTCGCTCGTGTAGCAAGCAGTGCCTGATAGCATTTATGGGCATCTTCGTGATGCTCTTCCCAGAATGCTTTGGAAGAACTCAGCGCTGCCCTTTGGTACCAACGACCTACGAGAACGACCTGTAGCATTCCACTGCCCAAAGAGCATCGAGAGATGTCAGGGTTCTGAAATAGCTGCAGGAGCAGTTGCCAGCATTGCATCTTGCGAGCAAACTTATAGGGTGGCGGATCACGGTGCCAGGACTTCGGGAAAGTGCATTCATCACAAGACGGAGTCAAGTGGTTCACATGTTGGTGTTTTATCAGTTGTTGACCGTTGTTAGTAAACGCAGAGGTATCCTACCAAGCAGGTCGCTTCTGCCCAAAGACTGCCTGAATCATTGATGTAGTAGAATTGGTTGTGGTTTTTGTTTTTTTTTTTTTTTTTTTAAGGTAGGGGCTTGAATTCACAACCCTGAGATCAAGACCTGAGCCGTGATCAAGAATTGGATGCTTGACGGACTGAGCCTCCCAGGTGCCCCAATGCAGTAGAATTCTGCCCAGGTGTAGAAGTCAAGATGGGACCCATCCACAGTCCACGTGCCTCTTCTCCTAATGCTTCACTCTGCTATTTAACTTCCATGAGCGTATATCTCGTGTCTAACTGGTTTAGGGTTGGATGCTGAGACTGTCTGAAGCCTGTTGGAAAGAGCAGAGCTTACTGCGGAAACACGATTCTTGTCCAACAGGTTGAAGATTCTTTCTGGTGGTCAGAGATTACTCACTAAAGGGGAATCGAGTGCAGCATGTTTCCGAACCCCTGGAAAGAAAACCAGATGGACGCGGTGCCCAACGGGAGATGTTACAGTGTGAGAGGACATTGATCTGTGCCCTTTGGAATGTAACAGGGAGATAAGGGAAGGTTTTCACACTTGGGCATTTTTTTTATTAGCACTCGTCATTCCTTCCTCTGCCCTCCATATTTATTAGGCACACACGACACACCAAACACTTGGATAAGAACTTGTCTATTACGCAGCCATTATTTTCTCTCCGACGCCTTTAAAGGTCTCTTTAGCACGGTATGTAAGAGCGTCGTCTTTTGGTGTCACACAGTTTTTTGTGTCTCATGCAATAAGACCATTTATTGATCCTGTGACCATAAGCTGATTGCTGAATCTTTCTGAGACTCTGCTTTTGCATTAATAAAACAGAGCTCTGGGCAGCCCCGGTGGCTCAGCAGTTTAGTGTTGCCTTCGCTTAGGGTGTGGTCCTGGAGACCGGGGATCGGGTCCCACGTCAGGCTCCTATATGGAATGGAACCTGCTTCTCCCTCTCCCTGTGTGTCTGCCTCTCTCTCTCTGTCTCTAATGAATAAATAAATCAAATCTTAAAAAATAAAAAAATAAAAATAAATAAAACAGAGCTCAGGGAGCACTGGCTGGCTCAGTCAGGGGAGGATGCAACTCTTGATCTTGGGGTTGTGAGTTCAAGCCATACGTTGGGTGCAGAGGTGACTTAAAAATAAAACCTTTAAATAAATAAATAAATAAATAAATAAATAAATAAAATGGAGATCAAAATACTCCCTACCTGGTGGGGTTGTTGTGAGACTAAATGAGATTACGCCTATAAAATAGCTCAAGCCCAATGCAGGAAAATGGTAAGTATGTGTTACCACTGTTTAGTACAAGTGTTCCATTTTCCTATTAGATTGAAATTTCAATTCACATTTCCATTCGAAATTGTCATTTTGGGGGATCCTTGGGTGGCACAGCGGTTTGGTGCCTGCCTTTGGCCCAGGGCGTGATCCTGGAGACCTGGGATCGAGTCCCACATCGGGCTCCCGGTACATGGAGCCTGCTTCTCCCTCTGCCTGTGTCTCTGCCTCTCTCTCTCTCTCTCTGTGACTATCATAAATAAATTAAAAAATATATATGTTAAAAAAAAAGAAATTGCCATTTTTGTATGCCAAAAATAGTGGACTATTGGGGACTTCATATGGTTCAACTTCATGTATGTTGTGTTTCCTGGAAGGACTTAGATTGGTTGTCATTACAGTAGGGAGACTGATCTCCTAAATAGTGTCAAGAAGGAAAGGAATGTATTACCCAAAGACTTGAGGTCTTTCACAAGTTTGTTTCAAATTGTAAAAGTTTATTTCATTCAGGATTGCACTTCTTTGTACAACTGAGCATTTAACTCCACATGGGAGATGATTAGAGTAATAAACTCATATAAATGAAATACCTGAACTTTAGGAAACAGGCAACTAGTTTTTAAAAAGTCACCTTATTTCTAGGGCACTTGAATGCTCAGTGGGTTAAGCATCCGACTCTCGATTTCAGTTCAGGTCATAATCTCAGGGTTGTGAGATCGAGCCCCTTGTACTGAGTGTGGAGCCTGCTTAAGATTTTCTCCCTCTTCCTGCTTCCTCCCCGTGTGTGTGCACTCTCTCTCAAAAAAATAGATAAATAATTTTTAAAACTTTTTAAAAATCACCCTATTTCCTTATAGAACTTTATTTCTGATAACCTAAGATCAAGTTGACACAATCTTTTCAAAAGCCTGAATGAAGCCAGTATTTCCGATTTGAGTTGACCTGATTGAGTCTGGGAATTAGATCTATCATCGAGAAACCATTTCACTTCAGTCCAGCAATTCCTAATGAAAAAGAAGGCTGTGCAAACTACAGCATGGAAGTGGATGTTAGGTTAAGGGTGAGGGTTGCAATCATATCTCTATTCCTCTCCAAAACAAAAAAACAAAAAAACCTGAAGAGATCCCAGATCAAGGATAAAAGAAGCTAGAAAGTACAAAGCTCCATCTCCAGCCAGGGATGAGAGCTCCATACAAAATCAAAGGAAGCTTAGGTTCCTCACGCCTCAACCCACGTGCTAACAGCATTACTGCCAGGTCTAAAACCACCCGTAAAAAGAAATGCAACTTTGGTCCCTGGTCTAGGTCCAGAGGAGACACTTAAGTAATAAACGGTTCCTTTGATACATGATCCCTGGATGTACTCTCAGGTGAGTTCCAATGAAAGGCAAATTTAATATATAAATGTGGATTTAGAATATAAATTAGGAGGGTGTTTGCAAATCTATAGAGACAGAAAGTAGATTGGTGGTTTCGAGGGGAGGCAAGGACAACTAAAGGATGTGAGGTTTCCTTTTGTGGTGTTGGGAAGGTTCTACGGCTGCACAGCTCTGTGACTATCCTAAAAAGCCCCAAATAATGCAGTTTGAATGGGTGAGGGATAGCATGTGGGAATTGGAATTATATCTCAATGAAACTTTTTTAAAAAGCAAAGGGAAAAGTGAAAGAGAAATTGTTTTTGCAAACCTTTCCCCCACCACGAAGATAACCTTGGCAAGCATATTGGTGTGTAAGTCTTCTGGACTTTTTTCCATGCTAAAAGACCCATTTATTAACCTGTCTTTTTAAATATAACAATGTAATTTGCGTATTTTTCATGCCAATTTACATCATCTTCATTAAACGGCTGCAAAAGACTCCATGTATTTTTTTTAAAGACTCCATGTATTTACATATACCTATATTTCCTTAACCAATATCTTATGATTAAATATTTAGGTTGTTTCCTCTTCTTTTCTTTACTATTTACATACGTATTTCTACTCAAAAAAATTAACAAGGAGAATCTCTGATAAACAGACAGAAGAACCCGTAACATGTCAATGGCACAAGCAGAAAAGTCGACTTTTTTCTTGCTCTTAATGCAGCTTGTATGTGTAAACATGGTCTCCACGATACATAAACCCTTAACTGCGTGCCGGGCACAGGGCTTTGTACTGTGGGTGCTACAAGTCACGCTCATCATCTGTCCTTAGTTCAGGCCTGAGTTACCGCTTCGCAGGTAATATTTCTAATTCTTTTTAGGTAATAATTCAAGATAATAGCATATCTTACACCAAACAGTAGTTCATTTCCTAGGGCGTATTTTGGTATCTCAGCCTACGCTAGAGAATCCAAGGATGTTAGTGCCCACGGATCATCCACTGAAACTCGACATCATTATATGGTAGATGTGAGGCCGTAGGCGGAAAGATGTTTAATGCTTCTCCCCAGATGACCAACAGAGCTGAGATTTGAACCCAACTCTTTGAGAGTCCAGAACATTTCCACCACATCACACTGGCATCCCACAGCTAACTCCTGCTCGGTGACAGCTCCCCTGCACTCCTCGGCCCTAAAACCCCCTCTCCTCATCAACTGGTGCGGTGAGAGGAGTAGAAGCAGGATCTGGAGCAAAATCCTTCTTATTCCACTGCTAATTATAGTTAGAGATCAGGAGAGCGCTGCCTGCTAATGCAGTTAAGCTAAGATGTGAGTGATAATAGGTCTGATATTCCAAGGAACACGTGTGCTAAATTTTATAATACAAATGTATAGAATGGGAAACAGGATCAATTATGGGATCAGATGTCAAGCAAACTATAAAAATTCTCTGAGTCTCAGTTTCCTCATCCTTACGTTAATATTTAGACTCACTTTGGGCACCTGGGGGTTCAGTGATTGAGCTTCTGCCTTCGGCTCAGAGTGTGACCCTGGGGTCCTGGGATCGAGTCCTGCATCAGCTCCCTGCATGGAGCCTGCTTCTCCCTCTGCCTGTGTCTCTGCCTCTCTCCGTGTCTCTCATGAATAAATAAATTAAATCTTTTAAAAAAAGACTCAAAAAAATTAAAAAAAATAATAAAATAAAAAAAGACTCACTTCACATAGCTGGCATGAGAAGTAAACAAGATATTTGGCAAGAGGTCAGCATGGGGTTGGATCCTTAGGAATCATTCAGTGCATTGTCACAGTTATTATTATTTGGTTTAAAAGGAGGCACAGAAACAATAGGAGTGTGGCCTTCAACAAGTCACACGACCTCTCCAGTTCTCATTTTTCAACAAGAAACATATAATTAATGGTAATGAAAGTTATTGTCCTCTCCAGATGGAACAGCCCAAATTGATAGCTTCAGTAGCCCGGGGTGAAGAGTGCCGTGGAGGGGTCTATTTCCGCCACCCTTCAAGTCTTCCTGGATTAGTTCCTTGGAGGGAGGGCAGTGTTACTGCTGAGTGAGGCAGGTGATCTGAACAGATTTTCTAATGGAATGGACCCAGGCCAAGAGGTGTAGACCAGAGGTGCATTCCAGGATGTCTTTGACCATATATGGATTCCCTGTTTGGGTCATTGAGGCAGTTTGCTGAAGGATGTTACAGATATTCAGACAGATGATGACGTCTGAGTCTTCATGCTTCACAAACAGCAGCCCTGTGATCCCCTCCACCGGCAGGTTCTTTCCTCCTGCAGGTCAGGATAATAACGGCTTGCTCACATCACCTTTGGCTTGCCGGGCTGTGCCCGCTAGTGTTTCTGGATGGCCCACGGATCCCCCAGGAATGGCTTTGAGGACATCACTGAAGCTATATGATAAGATGGGGGAATAGAGTTGGACCACATAAATGCTGTATATTGGAGTCCTGGGGGCAAATATACAGACATGAGAGTTAGACACAGGGCCACCTATATAGGGGCTAAGATATCATCTTTTCATTAATAAAAGCTGGGTTGCTTTAGGTGTTTTCCTACAAGACTTCTTAATATTTTACCAGCCAACTCACTGGCACCACTGAGCACCACAGGGTCTGTCCCTGGGATTTACCACACAGCTACGTGCAGATGCCAATTCCCTGTAGACAGATCCCGACAGGGGCCTGGAAAAGGTGAGCTACCTATGCTGGCCCCTCTCCCTCATATCAAGGCATATCTCCTCTTCTAGAAAGGAGGCTGTCTCTACTATATTGCTTCGCTCCCACAGAATGGAAGAAACGGCCTCCCCTCTCCGTAACCTTGAGGAGTAGAATTAGTCCTTCTGCCTACCACCATGCAGCAGAGATAAACAACTCAAAAAGCTTACAACAAAAGTGTATTTTTTGCTCAATACAAGTCCATTCTATGTCGGCTGCGTATCTACTTGTCGTCTTCACTCTGGAACTCAGAGGGACAGAGTTGGCCTCTGTTTGGAATGTCGCTATGGCTTGTGGCAGAAGGAGAGGGAATGTGCTGGAACAAATGCTCCTGAAACTACTGCCTAGGAGTGGCACATCCTATCTCCATTTACGTTCATTGGCCAAAACAAGTCACATGGGCAAGTCTGACATCAGTGGGGCAAGGAGAGAAAATGCTTCCCTCCATCCTAGGGATGGGCAGCTGATATTTGGACCAATAATACAAGCTCCTACACTTCCTTACACTGAGGAAAGGGGAGATCTGGCTGCACAAGCATCAGATGGCGTCAATGCATCCTGCTGTGATAAGGAACGTAGAACTGTCCTATGGTAACAGGTAAATAGCTGGTGATCGACCGTGGAAGGGTGTCTGCTACTCTATGAACTGCTCCACTTGCAATTAGTCTGTAGGTTATGGGCAATGGATCGGGATTTGTGAAGGGCTGTGAACAGCACTTCCCAAAACCAGGATATAAACTAGGGACAAGGGCTGGATGTCACGTAACATTCAAATTCTGGGGGTAGAAGAAAGGGGTGAAAGACTATCACAGCAACAAGGACGAGTTGCAATGGGGGACTTGGGCAAGGAGATAAGGTGGACCTTCTTTATAAGGACAGTTAAGGGAAAGTATTGGACACTGGGTGGATACGTTGGATCTAAGACATGAAGCACAGGCATCTCAGGACCATGGGGATGGGCTGTTGTCTGGGGCCTCCTTGACCCTTCAGTAGGGACACAGGTGGAGGTGCACAGGCCACAGACACCAAAAATGTGCACAGTCCACACTCAGTGGTTTGAACAGATAGAAGCATCCATGCAGGGAGGTGACTTGGCCCAGGAGAAACACTGGGGTTTGGTCTCCTGCCCTAATACCTCTGAATTTCCTTCTCTTTCCCTGGGAGCCAAACCGTTCTCTGATTCACTCAATAGATTATCCAGCACCTACTGCTGCCAGGTCACAGGGTAAATTGGAGCCCAAAAGAAAGCAGGGGGAGAAGCCTTTCCTATCTCCTTGTTTTATTCCACTTGCTACATGATGCCAAGACTGTGAACATAGCAGCTGATGATCCTGCACACATTCTCCTGTTGTTGCTTTGGATTTTAGTTTCCATTCATTCTGTGATCCTTTCAGACACTGTGGTGAAGGGAGATCTGAAATTTGCAGTGGGATGTGGTGGAAAGAGCAACTGGCTTGCTGTGGGAAGGAGCGGGCTCTGCATGCTACGCCCTGGCTGCATAGCCTCGAGAGGCCATTTCACGGCTCTGGGCCTCATTTTTCACCTACCAAATGGGAAAATATCATTGTAGTTGCCTATGAAGTGAAATTTTTCAAAAGCCACACAGACTCAGTTGAAGGGCAAGATACATTTTTTAAATGGGTGTGAGTACGAGGTATTCCGTACAGGTAATTCTGGCCTCATTCCGTCCAGTTCGCTCATCCTCCTCTCCGAGCCTCTTACCAGGCACCTGAAGATGGGACTGAGCTTCACCTTCTTTGTTCCTACGTCCACCTTATGGCTGCCTCATCAACGGCAGGCTCCAGGTAAGGGATGGGAAGCAAGAGAAAGAAGAAAAGGACAGACCTTACAAAGAGAAAATTATTGTTCGTTCTCCCCAAATTAGTTAAGAAATTCAATGGATCGCTCATCAGTAGCTCTTGGAAGTTGATTCCAAATTCATAGGGAAGACCAAACTGGAGAGAACAGCAAGAAAAATAAGGAGAAGGAGAAACAGAACTGAGAAAAGTATAGCTCAGAGATCCAGGGTGTCGTCACAAGAGCAAGTCCAACAGATCAGTGTGACACAGTGAAGAGTCTGGACGCATATCTGCAGAGACAGGAATCCGGCGCGCAGTAAGGATACTGTTTCGAATCAGTGCGGAAAGAATTCAATAAATGAGACTGGAATGAGTCATTCAATAAATGACCACCTGTTAAAACCTAAGTCACACATTCGTAAAAGTAAATCCTAAGTGAATTATACATCGAACCTGACGAAAGTGCTAATATTAAAGGGAAATATTTCAGAGGGACGAAAGGCTTTTAAACAAAAATTTTGAAAACACGCAAAACTTAAGCCTTAAACTAAACAATTGATAAGACGGATTGCATCAAAATAAGAAAGTTCTGCGCAGTAAAAGACCATAAACAAAGTTTTAAAAAGGTGAGAAAAGAATTCGGCCACAAAGGAATAGTAAGGAGGTCAAGAAACTTCTATAAATTAATGTATTAAATGACCCAGTTGAAGGGCAAAATACATTTTTTTAAAAAGTGGAAGCAACGGACGCCCGGGGAGCTCAGCAGTGCAGCATCTGCCTTCGGCTCAGGGCATGACCCCGGGCCCCGGGATCGAGTCCCAGCACCGGGCTCCTTGGAGGGAGCCTGCTTCTCCCTCTGCCTGTGTCTCTATCTCTCTCGAATAAATCAAACAATCAATGAATTAATTAATTAAAAATCTTTTTAAAGAAAAGTGTAAGTAATTTACAGAAGAAAAGCAAATGGTCCATACACTTATGAAAAGAAGTAAATACTCACTGAAAATCAGGAAAATGTGAAGTAAAACAACTACCATGTCCCTTTCCCCGAATCCGGCTGGCAAAACCCGAAACCATTGTTAAGTGTCCGAGAGGACCTGAGAAAGGACATTGTCATTCTCTGCTGGTGACTAAGGGAATTATTCAGTGAATTATGTTCTGTCTACACCATGCACAGATGCAAAAGGGTGAAGTAGGGCTCCGCGTGGGATGAACACAGGCTCTAGACACTGAGCGGAAAGCACGTCGCCGTGAGGTCCACACACTGGGCAACCGTTTGTGTGAACCTCAGAACCGCACCGCAGACGCTCCCCGGACGCATGTGGGCCCGTGTGCACGCACCCGGAGGTACGCACGCACAGACGATGTTCACCAAACCGACGATGATGGTCACCTCTGGAAAGGACACGGGGATGGAGGTGCTGGTGCACAGGGAAGTCGGCCTTAACGCCCATGTTGGAGTAGGCCGCGTCGCTTGTGCAACTGGAGACTTAGTTAAAGATGAAAATGATAACGCGACAGGTGGTAGTTTCCAAAGACGGCCACCACCATGCCTCCAATGCCCCTTGCTCTGGGCAGTGTCATTTTGCCACCCACCCCACCCCCACCCCCAGCAGCTTCCAAACGGCAGAGCCGGCATCCCACACCAGGCTGATGACATCCCTGCTAAGCTTGCAACCACTCCCCGGCTTGATTAATGAGCTCTCACAGAAATCCTGCAGCGTAATACTGCCGGGGTCACCACTGCAGAAGAGCAAGCTGAAGCTCGTCCAGGAACCACAGGAAAGAAAGAAAAGAAAAGAAAAGAAAAGAAAAGAAAAGAAAAGAAAAGAAAAGAAAAGAAAAGAAAAGAAAAGAAAAGAAGAAAGAAAAGAAAGAAGAAAAGAAAGAAGAAAAGAAGAAAGAAAGAGAAAGAGAAAGAAAGAGAAAGAGAAGAGAAGAGAAAGAGAAGAGAAAGAGAAAGAGAAAGAGAAAGAAGAAAGAAAGAAAGAAAGAAAAGAAAAGAAAAGAAAAAAGAAAAGAAAGAAAAGAAAAGAGGAAAAGGAAAGGAAAGGAAAGAAGAAAGGAAAGGAAAGAAAGGAAAGGAAAGGAAAGGAAAGGAAAGGAAAGGAAAGGAAAGGAAAGAAAGGAAAGGAAAGGAAAGGAAAGAAAGGAAAGACAGGAAAGAAGGAAAGAAGGAAAGGAAAAGAGGGGATCCCTCGGTGGCGCAGCGGTTTGGCGCCTGCCTTTGGCCCAGGGCGCGATCCTGGAGACCCGGGATCGAGTCCCACGTCGGGCTCCCGGTGCATGGAGCCTGCTTCTCTCTCTGCCTCTCTCTCTCTCTGTGACTATCATAAATTTAAAAAAAAAAAAAAGGAAAGGAAAGGAAAAGGAAAAGAAAAGAAAAAGGAAAGGAAAGAGAAAGAAAAGAAAAGGAAAAGAAAGGAAGAAACAGGAAAAGTCATATGGAAAAATACTCAACCTCCTCATCGATAATCAAGGAAATAAAAGCAAAACAAAGATATATTGTCACGCTTATTAACCCATAAAACTAAAAAAAAAAAGGATAATATGTATTGCTGTGAGATTCATAGTCACAAATGTATTTATTGCTATGAGATTTAATACATAAACGTTACATGCTTATTAATCCATAAAACTAAAAGAAAGGGATGCTATGTATTGCTACGAGATTTTTTTTTTTAATTTATTTATGATAGTCACACAGAGAGAGAGAGAGAGGCAGAGACACAGGCAGAGGGAGAAGCAGGCTCCATGCACCGGGAGCCCGACGTGGGATTCGATCCCGGGTCTCCAGGATCGCGCCCCGGGCCAAAGGCAGGCGCCAAACCGCTGCGCCACCCAGGGATCCCTGCTACGATTTTTATAGACACAAGCGGAAGTCGCAAATCAACACAATGCTTTGGGAAACAATTTGGCAATGTGTATGGAAGATCATTAGGTGTCGAGACAGTTCGATTTTGACATCTGGGAGTTTATCTTACGGAAATAATACAATAGAATGAAAACGTTTTCGCACAAAGATACTCGTTGCAATATTACACATATAATTAGGGGGGGAAGCGCTCTTTGTCCTGGGTTTGTATATTTCCGCCTTTCTTTATTAACGTCCTTAAACAGTTAATTCACACATTTTTTAAAATAGAAATTATGTTAATAGATAAATTCCCTTAGGGTAATACCAGAAGGGATTACACAGGAATAACCAAACCTTATGAAAGTGTTAGAGCCAACCTTATTTTGAGGAGTCTTATTAACATTCTCATCCCGTTTAAAGATTTGTTTTCAAAAGGACAAAACTGGGGACGCCTTGGGTGGCTCAGTGGTTGAGCATCTGCCTTCGGCCCAGGGCGTGATCCCGGGGTCCTGGGATCGAGTCCCGCATCGGGATCCCTGCAGGGAGCCTGCCTCTCCCTCTGCCCGTGTCTCTGCCTCTTTCTGGGTCTTTCATGGATAAATAAATAAAATCCTTAAAATAAATTAAAAAATCAGTAAGTAAAATAAAAGGACAAAACTGCACGTATGATGCTTTTCTGCCTGCAGTCCCTCTGCCGGGTGGCAGCTATGTCTGAAAGCGCAAGACCAGGAGCTCTTCCCCACGTGGGACCCAGGCCGCCCACCCACCCCCGTCCCCCGGGGGTGCGATGCCCGGCGGGCAGGCCCCGGGCCGTCCAGGGGCTCAGGGCTCCGCCCGGTTGCCAGGCGGGGAGCCAGGCCTGGGCCGCGGCCGCGGGGAGAGTCTGGCTTTCTTCACGGCCCGGGCCTGTCGGTCGGCGGCTGAGGTCCTTGACAGTTGGCTAATCCGCGGCGGGTTTAGAGCCAAAGTCTGCAATTGAATTATTCTGCTATCTAGATTGAGGATTAACACCTCTGTGGATCCGATGTAGAAGATGGCCCCGAGATCCCCCTTGACAGGCTCTCTCTTTATCGGGAGAGCACTCCGATCTCACCCACTTAGCGAGGCGCAGTAAGTGCCTGGATTAACTGGAAATTAGGTGGGTCCCCATCTGCCCACTCTGTCCAGCCCCGAGAGACAAGGTAGCCGCAGCGGCAGCCGCCGCCCGCACCCCCAGGGCCCGGCTCTCTCCAGCTGGAGGTTCATACCACCCGGACCCCTTCTCACGGCCCTTATTACCCGGAGGTAACAAGCCTCCGCAGTGCATCTTGCTGGCCTTCCAGCTCATTCTCCCAGGGGAGCTAGAAAAGATCTTTAAGGCCCCTCTGGTGGCTTCGCACTGCGTGGACAGCAGAAAGCACCCCTGGCCCAGCCTACACCCGGCCCGGCCCGGCCTGGGGCCTCCCCGGCGCGCAGTCCCGCTTGTCCCAGCCTCTGTTCAGGACATTCTTCCCCCTCCTCTCCAGTGACCAGGGCGTCCCGGGGTGCCTGCCACCTGCCTTTGACCCCAGAGGGGACCTCTCAGTCCCTGGAAACCCAAGTAGTTGCACAGGCTGCTTCTCCCCACTAACCCGTGCCCCTCACCGGTCACACTCGGGCTTCTGGAAAGCCTTACCCCAAAGCCACTCCTCACAGAGGCCGGGCTCCCCCCTCCACTCCCCCGGCATCTAAACCGGGTCCCTGTTGGGATTCTCTCCCTGGACACTCCTTTCTTTCACTAAGGGGCACTTGTGCTAATGATCCGTGATCCCATACTGAGTTGCTAGGCCCTGCGTGCATTATGGGGTTAGAGCTATGGGGGTAGAGCTGTAAAGGACGCAGGGCGGTCCCTGACTTCCCGGACCTTACATCCCGGTAGAAGTAAGTCTGATCACACGGGTAGACCACGTAGTACGTGAGGGTGTGATCAATGTGATTAAGGCAGAGAAGGGGATCCAGGGGCCAGGGCTGGAGTTGGCAGTTTTCAATAGGGCGCCAGGGAGGGCCTGACTTGATCCCAGAAGATAGGGGAGTAAAATGAGGATCTTGGGGGAAACGCTCCGGGCGATGAAACAGCACGCGGTGGGCCTCAGCAGGGAACAGCAAAGCAGCCAGAGCAGGAGGGGACCCCACAGGTCCCCACGGCCCACTGGGTGACACTGGAAGCCGAAGCTGGGCTTTGATCGCCGGAACACATGATCTGCCTTCCGGGAACCCAGGAGACACCTGGGCGGGGGCCTTCAAAGTACACCGGTGACAGGTGGGGGTGGAGGCAACAAGACTGGCAGGGATAGAGTCGAATCTATGGAACCCTGCGGATATGTTTAAGGTAGAGGTGAGATTTCCCGATGGGGCAGATAGGTCGAAGGCGGGCGGGAAAGAAAGAAGAGGCGACAAGAGCCCGGTGGCACCTTAGTGGGTAGATGGCGCTTCCAGGTCCCGGGAGAACAGGAAAGTGGCGGGCGGTGGGCTGGCCAGGGATGGAGCGACCGGAGCGCGGGGATCTCTCGATGACTCCGTACCGGGAAGGAACCAGACAAACGAGGCCGCAGGTGGGAAGAGAGACGGGCGGGAGGTAGAGACCCGGGAGCACGGAGCCCACCCGGGAGGACGTGTTGAAGGCCATAGGGCAGGGGATGAAGTCACCCAGAGGGTTAGGTGGGGACAGAGGAAAGGCGAAAGCTCGAGGACGAAGGTCCTGGCCCGTCAGCACTGGACGGCCGGGGAGGCGAGAGGGAGGAGGAATGGCCAGGATGGAGGGCAGGGCGGCACCCCGGAGGCCCCCCTGGGGGAGGCGGCCGAGGCGGCCACTGTGTCAGGGAGCAGAAGGCGGGGGAGCTAGCTCGTGCCCTTCAGGGGCTGCGGAAGGGAGTCCTTAGGTTTGCTCCGTGCATTTCCAGCGGGAGCCCCGGAGCGGCCCAAGGGCGGAGAGGCGGGGAAGCTGGCCTCCCAGGAGGTGGAGGAACGGCAGCCCGAGGCAGAAGTGCTGTCAGGGGACGGTTTTCTTTCTTTCTTTCTTTCTTTCTTTCTTTCTTTCTTTCTTTCTTTCTTTCTTTCTTTCTTTCTTTCTTTCTTTCCTTCTTTCTTTCTTTTTAAGATTTTACTTATTTATTCCTGAGACACACAAAGAGGCCGAGACAGGCAGAGGGAGAAGCAGGCTCCATGCAGGGAGCCCGTCGTGGGGACTTGATCCCGGGACCCCGGGGTCACGCCCTGAACCAGAGGCAGATGCTCAACCGTTGAGCCCCCCAGGCATCCTGAGGAATTTCTTTTTTGTTGGATTTCTGTCATTTTTTTTACTCCGTGCAAAGTGGGGGGAGACCCAGCAGCAGGGATGACACAGGAAAGAAGCCCACCTGGACCAGGACTTGGTGAGGGAAGAAACGGGACCCGGATCAGAAGCAGGGCTGGGCCTTCGGTGGGAACACGCAGGCAGAGTCAGGCCTTGGACGCAGGAGAGAGGTCAGAGCCCCCGCTCACACTCACACACACGCGTGTGCACAGAGCTGGATGAGCAGACACGGGGGTGGGAACATAGGCCAGGTCCTCCATCGCCGCCGTGTCCTTGATGCATAAGGAGCAGAGCTCATTAGCCGGCGTCCAGTCCAGGAACCAGGAAACATCCTCAAGCAGAGAGCAGTTTCAGGCGAGGGACTGGAAGAGCGGAAGAGGTCAGTGGGGGGAGCGGCACCTGCAAGGGGACAGCCGCGGGGCACGCAGAGCCACCGTGCACCCCAGCAGGGGCCGCCCCACCGCCCGCCCAGAGCCCGCACCTGTCAGCCACGACCCCTGAGGACCTTTCGGCATCTGGGGTCAGCGCCTCCTCTTGGCACAACCTAATGATGGAGCAGCTCGTGGGAGGGCCGGGGCGTGAGGTTTTGAACCGTCCTGCCCCCTGCACGCAGGGACGAGCTTGGAAGAGCAGGAGGGGAGCTCAGAACCAGAGAACACCCGAGATCACCTCCTGAGAGTGAGCCGCAGGGGAGATACTGGATGTTCAGGGAGGAAGACAGGTGCGCTGCAGGTGTCGAGCAAAGGGAGGGCCCGGCTGGACTTTCGCAACACAGTACAATTGCTTGTCAGTTTTGAGGCCGCACGACGGGCCGATGAACACATTTTTTAAAGAATTTATTTATTTGATAGAGAGAGAGAGCACGAGCAAGGGCATGGGGCTGCCCTGACGGCGCTCATCGTGGTCCCGGGGTCCTGGCCTGGACCAGAGGCTGATGCCTTGACTGACCCCCCAGTGAGCGCGCGGTGTGGCTGCGTGCTCCTGTCCAGTGCAGGAGGCCAAGATGCCATCAATCAAGAGATTCATTGAAGCAAGAGGAGGGCGGGGGAATGGAGGTGTTTTTAAGGTAGTGATCCTAATACCTGGACACAGAATTTAAGCCGATAAGGGAGGACGTGGAGACACAGGGAGGGGCAGGTGGCGTACGTGGATGTAACCAAGTGCCTTGTCATGAAAGACCGTCTGTTCAGCTCAGCAGCCGACTCCTGGCACCCGGGAGGCTGCCCACCGCCCGGCAAGGATACGTCTTTGTTGGAGAAATAAGCAGTGCAACGAATGGGTGACCGTGTCTGGCGCTAGGTCGCCTTCTAGGGTGTCAGCTCCACGAAACCAGGCACCACGCCCAACGCACGCATCTCGGTCCCCTCGGCAGGTACGGCCACGGCGCCTGGCACGCCCCAGGCGTTCTCGTGTATTTGCTAAAATGAATCATTTCGAGACGCAAGGAAAGGCAACCCAGCGAGCAGAAGCCGATCACGTCGAAAGGTACATGGGGCGACAGGCCACCCAGACGCCAAGTTTGCGTTCAGCAGAAGCACCCCGTACAGTTCCCAGCCTGTCTAAGCTAAAGGAATGAGCAGGAATATGACGGCATCGGAATAGGCAGGGGCCATTCTTGTTTTTTAAAGCCAGAGTTTAATTTTTTTTAAGGATCTTTTGACATTTATTTATTCACGAGAGACACAGAGAGAGGCAGAGACACAGGCAGAGGGAGAAGCAGGCTCCATGCAGGGAGCCTGACGTGGGACTTGATCCCAGGACCCCGGGGTCACACCCTGGGCTGAAGGCAGACGCTGAACCGCTAAGCCCCCAGGTGTCCCCGGGGCGGGGAGGGCGGGCAGGGGGCACTCTTTGTGCAAGACTGTGTTGGTGGCAGGGGTGAGATGAATCAAGCCTGGCCCATAGCCTAGGCTCAAGGTTCAGAACTGGGAGTCGATGAGCAAAACAGCCCATTCTCTCCCCTCCTGCCTGTCCCAGCTCTAAACCAGCTCCAGGCCAAGCAGGTGCACGTCCGCTGAGCTGCCTTCCGGCACGGGGAAAGGCCCGGTGAGCCCGACTCTGCCCAGAGGTGGGGAACACCTGGGGTGGGGTGCCACCAGCACACGCTTAGGCATCTGGCACTGGACAAAACTGTGGATTTGGCAATGTTGCCTCGTGAGCTTTTAGAATCTTGGCTCCTGGCTCCACCGAACTCCTGTACCTCCTGTCCTTCATGTGAGGAGGTTAAGTCCGCCAATACTTCCTCACGTCTCCTCCAGAACCGCTTACGGGGTGGGGGGTGGGGGGCAGCTCGGGTGGCTCGGTGGGTTAGCACCACCTCCAGCCCAGGGCGGGAGCCTGGGGTCCCGGGATCGAGTCCTCCGTCGGGCTCCCCGCATGGAGCCTGCTTCTCCCCCTGCCTGTGTCTCTGCCTCTCTCTCTCTCTCTCTGGGTCTCTCATTAATAAATAAATACAATCTTAAAAAAAAAAAAAAAGAACCACTATGGCTAGAAGGGATTCAAAATTCATGCAAAATTAAACATCTCATTTCCCCAGTTGACAGCAAGCCCTTTGGGGACAAAGACCTCACCATGTGGACCTCTGAGAGCTCTGTGGCCCCTGGGACCTATTCTGTAGAAGATGTGCAAGAAGTGAGTGAACTAATGAGTTCATGACTGGCCCGATTCAGTGTGGCATCCTCCCAAGGCCCAAATTCACATTTTAATAGCTGACATTTTATTTTATTTTATTTTATTTTATTTTATTTTATTTCATGTTATTTTATTTTATTTCATTTCAATTCTATTCTACTTTATTTTATTTTATTTCATTTCTATTCTATTCTATTCTATTCTATTCTATTTATTTGGCAGAGAGCGAGACAGAGCACAAGCAGGGGAGTGGCAGGCAGAGGCAGAGGAAGAAGCAGGCTCCCTGCTCAGCTGGATTATCGGGATTATTGGGATTATCGGGATTATCGGGATTATCGCAGGGCTCCATCCCAAGACTCTGGGGTCATGACCTAAACCAAAGGCAGATGCTTAACCGATTGAGCCCCACCCCACCCCAGCCCGGGCCCCAGGTGCTGACATTTTAAATAACTTTTCTTTTGTAGGGAAATGCAAGTAAACGCCCCAAGGAGAAGGTGCCTCAGAGCCTCTAGGGAGGCTATACTCAAAAAATCGAAAGCGTAACAAGCGTCTGGGAGGATAAGGAGAAACGGGAACCCTCCTGCATTGTCGGGGGGCAGCGGGGGGGATGTAAAATCGTTCAGCTGCGGTGGGAAACGGCCCAACGGCTCCTCACAAAACGTCACACAGAAAACGACCGCGGGGCCCTGCCACTCCCTCGCCGGGTGGACCCCCAGCCAGGGCACGTGCGCCCTCACGGCAGCCGGCCGCACGGGCCGCACGGGCCGCACGGGCCACACGGGCCACAAGGCAGAAACGGCCCAAACGAGCATCCACAAACGAGGAGACAAAGACAACGTGACACATCCCCACGACGGAATATTATTCGGGCGCAAAAGGAATGAAGTTCTAGTAAACGTCACGACGTGGATGAACCTTGAGAACATTAGGTTTTAGGGGGACGATCCAGACACAAAAGGACACGTATTGTGGGGGTTCATCCGTGTGAAATATGCAGAATAAATAAATCCGTAGAGACAGGAAAGAGGAGCGGAGGGGAGATGGGCAGTAAGCGCTTCACGGGAGTGGGCCTCCCTCCGGAGTCATGAAAACGGTTCGAGGGATCCCTGGGTGGCGCAGCGGTTTGGCGCCTGCCTTTGGCCCAGGGCGCGATCCTGGAGACCCAGGATCGAATCCCACGTCGGGCTCCCGGTGCATGGAGCCTGCTTCTCCCTCCGCCTGTGTCTCTGCCTCTCTCTCTCTCTGTGACTATCATAAATAAATAAAAATGGAGAAAAAAAAAAGAAAAGAAAACAGTTCGGAACCAGATAGCAGTGGTGGTTGTGCAGCTCTGCAATGCACTAAACGCCGGCCAGGTCTTCCCTCCAAATTGGATGATTTCGTATGAATGTATACGATTTTATACGAACTCCACCTCCGTAAAGGAATACGAGCTCTCGCCCAGATGGTCCCCCCGAAGGCAGACCAACAAGCACTTATTACGTGACACAGCCTTTGAGGGTCAGGAGCCCAGGAGGGCTTAGCTGTGTGGCTGTGGCTCGGGATGTCTTGGCAGGTTTCGGGCAAGGTGTTGGCGGGGACCACCGTCCCCCGAGGGCTGGACCCGGGCCTGGGGGACCCGCTTCCCAGATGGTGCCCTCACCGGTCGCCCGGGTCACCTTATTCAGTGGGGAGGGACCTACACGAAGGCCCGAATACCAAGAAGTAAAGGTTGTTGGGGGCCATCCGGAAGGCTGCTCGCCGTGCCCCTCCTCGTGCATGGAGGGTCCTGATGAATCAGCGCCTGACGCCTTGGCCTGGACGTGACCGCCGCCCGGACCCCAGAAGGCAGCTTTCGGAACACGTGGGAAACGCGACCCGTGGCAAAGTGTCACATCCTGCAGAAGCGCCTGCACGTGCCCTGCCCATCCTGCCGCCAGCACCCCAGGGCCGCACATCGTGGTCCCATGAACAGCTACGGCCCAGCGCGCTGGCGAGCCGGAGTCCTCCAGTCCCAGGTGGGGGCGAGTGGCGTGGGTGGGTCTCCAGTTTAAGGACCTCTCGGCAGCTAAGCCACGCGGTGGGATGGCCTGTGTCCTGGGTGACGTGGACTGGGCCGCCTTCCCGACTGCGGCTCACCAGGCCCTGGAACCCCGGCTCGGGGCGCTGCACCCCACATCCTGGGGGGCCCTGGACACGTGTGGGGGTCGGCTTATGTCGGGTTCTTAACGCCCATGAAATCCCAGCAACAAGCAAAGGCCCTCGGTTCACGTAAGTCAAACCATAAGTGGAGCAACAAGGATTCCCCGTGATGATGTAATTTTTTTTTTTTTAAGATTTTATTCATTTATTCATGAGAGACACGGAGAGAGAGAGAGGCAGAGACACAGGCAGAGGCAGAAGCAGGCTCCATGCAGGGAGCCTGACGTGGGACTCGATCCCGGGACTCCAGCATCATGCCCTGGGCCAAAGGCAGATGCCAAACCGCTGAGCCACCCAGGGATCCCCCATAATTTTGACGTTCTCACCCTTCTCCAAAGGTGTGGGCTACAGGTCAGCGGGCGTGAGCGGTGAAATGTGAGTGTGGAGCGAACTAACGGGGCGTCAGCACCCCACACCACCTCGCCTCCCTGCACACCCCCAGGCACACACACACACACACACACACACACACACATGCACACACACTATCTGTGGTCGACCAGAAGCCCAGGCCCGCTGAAGCCCTCGTCCTGGTGTCTCCTGAGGACAAGGGCGACCAAGTGAACCAAGCACCATAGGAAGCGCGTGGCCAGCACACGCCGGGCGCCCAGGCAGCCGGCCAGCCCACGTGGGCAGCCCCCTCGCGTCCACGGCAGGCGCTCACTGATGCTTGAGGGGGAAAAAATGCACTTCAGGTCACATTAAAAAAACAAAACAAAACAATCTTTTGTAGAACTGTTTCGTCATCCCCAGGGGTGGTTTTGTCGTGAAATGTGTAAGTTCACTTAAAACAAATTGTCAATTTGTTTTGACGAGAGAAACTGCTCCGCTCACCTGCTGTACGGGCAGCAGAGACATGATATAAACGCGAAAATGACTCAAACCAGTCCTATGGCCACAGATGAGAAAAGCTTGGAGGCTAGAAAAGTCCGGAGACAAGGGTCACAGGGACACAGAGGGCGGCTCCCGGCGGGCGGCACCGACCTTCTTTCTTGGACTGAGGTGGCCACCTTGTGTCGGGACGGGATACTGCGGCTGCGGCCCAGGGGGACTGGGGTGGCCGCTGTTCCTGCGCCCGGAGTCCTGCAGGCGCTGCAGCCCCCTCCTCCTCTCTCCTGCAGGCGCTGCAGCCCCCTCCTCCTCTCTCCTGCAGGTGCTGCAGCCCCGTCCTCCTCTCTCCTGCAGGTGCTGCAGCCCCCTCCTCCTCTCTCCTGCAGGTGCTGCTGCCCCCTCCTCCTCTCTCCTGCAGGTACTGCTGCCCCCTCCTCCTCTCTCCTGCAGGTACTGCTGCCCCCTCCTCCTCTCTCCTGCAGGTGCTGCAGCCCCCTCCTCCTTCTCTCCTGCAGGCGCTGCAGCCCCGTCCTCCTCTCTCCTGCAGGTGCTGCAGCCCCGTCCTCCTCTCTCCTGCAGGTGCTGCAGCCCCGTCCTCCTCTCTCCTGCAGGCGCTGCAGCCCCGTCCTCCTCTCTCCTGCAGGCGCTGCAGCCCCGTCCTCCTCTCTCCTGCAGGCGCTGCAGCCCCGTCCTCCTCTCTCCTGCAGGCGCTGCAGCCCCGTCCTCCTCTCTCCTGCAGGCGCTGCAGCCCCGTCCTCCTCTCTCCTGCAGGCGCTGCAGCCCCGTCCTCCTCTCTCCTGCAGGTGCTGCAGCCCCCTCCTCCTCTCTCCTGCAGGCGCTGCAGCCCCCTCCTCCTCTCTCCTGCAGGTGCTGCTGCCCCCTTCTCCTTCTCTCCGCGCCGTGTCACCCTGTGGAATGCCACTTCTCCTGGGCTCTGCAGCACAGACCCCCCACCCCCGGGGTACCCGCTGTGTGAGAACTCACCGAGCCCTGGGCCGAAGGCTCATCAAGGACACGCCGCACCGTCCCCCCGCTCTGCCCGGCAGTAGAAAGGTGTTAACAGCTAGTGGGGGTAAGAGAGGAGGGGCTGTGTGCATGCACAAGGGCAGGAGCACCCCAGGTGGGGCCAGGGCTTGGTGCCCAGGATGCCCCGACTGGCTCAGGAAGCAGGGCCTGGGCTCTCGTAGCTCCGCCCCGCGACAGCCCAAGCGCAGGGCTCTGGACCCCACACGGCTCCCGGGCAGGTTTCGGTCCCTCCGGCCAGGAGCCGGACATCTTCTGAGGCACCTTCCATGCTCGCACCAGGATGTAGGTCCTTTAGGGTCTGGCACCGGGGCAGAGGCGCGCGAAGTTCAGACACCCGGGGGCTGGGGGCTCGCTCCCGTCGCACGCCTGTCTCCGCGGTCCGGAGGTCGAGGTGCCCGTGTGCAGGCCCGACCGTGCTGCTGGCCTCGGTCAGCGCTTGTCCTGGACCGCCCGCCCGCACTCCGTGCAGTTTACTCTACTTGAGTCTCAAGCCCTGTGCCGGACCCAACGCGCCCCGAGTTCACCGAGGCCACCGGCCTCCTGCTTTAAACACGATCACGGTGACGTTACAGCAGCCTGCGCCCTCCACGGGCGGTCAGACGAGTCCCCCTCCCGCCGAGTCCGTGTACTAATCTCTGAGCCTCTCTGGCAGCACCTAGCAGGTGGCCAAGAGTTGGCCCATCGATCCCCCAAGCAGAGGAATCTATTTTCTTTCTCTCTTTGTCCCCCCGCCCCCGCGCCCCACGCTGCCTGCTGGCACTGACCTCTGAGAACCAGGAGAGGGGGTCTGGGAACCCCCAGGCCCCCGCCCCCAGCTGGGCCGTCTCCACCGCCCGCTGTGTGATGTCCAGGGCGGGCACCGGCATGTCTGCCACTACCCGGGGAGCCCGTGGGGGTCAGGGGAGCACGGGCGGTCGGGCCTCAACGCAGAGATGGGGAGAGCACGTCTCCCCCAGGCTTGGGGTCAATTGTCCACATTACTGCGCCCTGTGTGCCGGCTTCTTAGAGCGACTGTACTGAGAAAAGGCTTTCCCTTCTGTCACTTCTGTGGTTTCTACTCCCAGTCCCCGTTTGCCACCCCGAGGTCCCCAGGATGAGCCCCCCGGGGACAACTGGGGACACATCTGAGTGTGAGGCCTCACGCTGTGCTTGGCATCGCTTCCCCCATCCGGGCTTTGTGGTTGGGTTGGACCAGGGCCCAGCTCCCTCTTTCCTGAGCTTGAGCTCTCCCTGGGCTGTGTCCTCCGTCTCCTGTAAGCAATCACTCGGAAGGGTCGCCGGAAGTCCTCTGTCGCGACCGCATCCCAGCTGGGACCACACAAAGTGCTCCCTCCAAAAAATCACTGAGATTCTTGCAAAACGTCCCCCCTTGCCCGTGAGGTGCTTCTCGGAGAGGAGAGACCCAAGACTGAGGCCAAGTGCCTGGCCTCCTTGCTTGGAGAGTGACACGGCCCTTGCCGCCCCCCCTTCCGGGGAGCGGTTGTCCCTTTGCTGTCCTTCCACCCTGGCACCCAGTGGTGCTCCTAACTCTTGCCATTATCCTTCTCCGCAGCCTAGGGAAGAACCGCTGATCCTGAGCCTCAGGTCTGAGGCCGTAGGGGCCCGCTCGCCAGGCAAGGGCAGCAGCTGCTCCATGTTTAGTCTCTGGCTCCCTGCGTGCTCCACGCCTCAGTTTTCCAAGGGGTCAGGCCTGGAGCCCTTTGTCCTTCCCGAAACGCCCTGCTTCACCTCATGCCACGGCCTGCCTGGGGCGGAGAGACCAGCCCCACCGTTTCACCTGGACCTGAGGGCGGCTATTCCAATGGATCCCCTTCATCAGCCGCCAGCACCTCGGGGTGCTTTCCCCCCAGGCTGTCCCCTGAGCCCGTCTCCCAGGCTGTCTCTCGAGCAGACCGTTGCTGTCCGTGCACCCACCACCCCCACTGCGCTCAGCCCTCCAGCCGGGCTCCAACCATAAGCCCGAGCCTTCCGGCGTTGCTATGAGCCGCCTACAGCGGTGGCCAACTTGCGGGGTCTCCTTGGACTGCCATAGGCTGGGTGGGCTTCTCGGTATTCGACCATATTACAGATTTTTAAAAATTATATAGGCAGGCCTGGTGGGGTGCGACATACCATGGAGTGCGGGATTTCTAGCGCACAGCTCAGTGAATATTTACGTGAAGAGGCCTTGGAGCTGTCCCCTAGATGAAGATGTAGAATGTTCCCAACAGCCCAGAAAGACCCACCCTCTCTCTGGTCCCAAGGGAATAGTAGTCGAATATTCTGAGAATCTCTTGGCAAAACTCAAACACACCCTGGCTGGACCCTTGGAGTGGAGGCCAATGTTGGACTGTCACAGGCCAGCAACTACCGCCCCCCCCCCCCGCCAGGATTCTCCTCATCGTGGCAATGGAATTGGGTCAAACGGGAGAAAAGTGAGGGCGCCAGAGGTTGTTAACGAGAGATCAGGATGGGTGGCCATTGTGCTAACCCTAAGACTTCACCCTATGGGTGCGGCAAAGTCAAGTTTTCAGAGAAAGGTTGAAGGGGGGGGGGCTGCACCCTTAAAAGTATGAGAGGAGGGAATCCTTGGGTGGCTCAGCAGTTTAGCATCTGCCTTTAGCCCAGGACATGATCCTGGAGTCCCGGGATCGAGTCCCACATCGGGCTCCCTGCATGGAGCCTCCTCTCTCTCTCTCTCTCTCTCTCTCTCTCTCTCTCTCTCTCTTTGTCTTTCACAAATAAATTTAAAAAAAAAAAAAAAAAGGAAGGACTTCCTTCACTTTAAAAAAAAAAGTGTGAGAGGTGAATTTTCAGGGGATGCCCTCACTAGGTCACACACTGGCATGAGCAGGGGAGACCCCTGCTACAGCCAGTCCTCCCCTGTGGTGAAAGGCGTCCGGAGGAAACGGGCTTACCACCTTACCGTGGGGTAGACGCAGACCCCAGAACCCCAAGAAGCACTTGACTCGATTCCCGTATGTGCCTGGGTCCTTTGCAAAAGAGTTGCCATAGCCTCACACGTTTGTCTTGGGGCTGAGGGAGCAGCTGGGGACGGTGTCTGGACCCGCGGAAGCAAGAGCAGGTGCGCAGAGCTGGACCGTGGGCTCCGGGTACCATTTCTTCCTCGGCCGATCTATGAGAAGGTGCGTAGCACCGGGGTTCTGCAGGGTGAGTGCAGGGATGTGGAGAAGCCGGAATTTCCAAAGGAGTCTTGGGGTGAGCAGAGTGGGGGCCCCGGAGCTGGGCCGAGCCCAGATGGCGGGATATGGTCACGAGTGCAGTCACAGGTGCATCCGTGAGGGACGCTTGTAGCCGCGACTAAAGGAGGCCACCGTCACGGTGACTCAGACAGGTGGAGCTGGATGTGTGCCACGTGAGTCCGAGGAAAGACGGTGCCGGCAGGAGCTGCTCTAGAATGAGGCAATCCAGCCCTCCAGCCCTCCCTTCCCTGAACCTTTCCTCTCCAGGGCTGTTGCCCAGTGGTCCCCAGATCGCAGACATATCTCGTGGCACCGGCGTCACATCCACGCAGAAGGAAGAACAACAGGAGAGAGCCGAGGGCACACTTGCATGCCAGCTGAGTCTGTCCCTCTGTATCAGGAAAGAAAGACCCTTCCCGGGAAGTCTCATTCAGCAAACTTCCACTTAGACCTCCTGGACCAGAACTGAGGTCCTACAGCCACCCAGAGACCAGGCACAGTCGGAGGAAGCCGACCCCACCTTGTCTTCTTAAGGGAAGTGAGATAGAGGAAGCCCAGGCCTTTCGACCTCGGCACTCCTGGCTGCCGTTTGGCTGCTCCTCGGACAAGCAGAGGTTCTGTTAGCAGGAAAGGGGGCCTGGGCAGGAGGCAGTAGATGGGGGATGAGCGCTCGGTGGGTTTTTGCATCATGTGATCTTGGAAAACTGATCAACCATAGATGATGAACATTTCTCTCAAAGGCCTTACCTCTTTGCTTCCTGCCTGCTTTGGGCCGCTCTCCGGTGCCTGCAAGCACCTGTTTGTTTCACATTTTGTCCTGATCTAAGCTAATTCATCGTTAGCAGGAGCTAGAAGTCTCAAGAATTCTGTTAGTTCATCAATTGATATTTATCACGTTTAGGTTAACTCATGTTCACACCCATTCAAGCAGGTGTCCCAACAAAGACTTTGCAGAAGGAAATACTTGCTCGGACTCACGCACTCTAATCCTGGGAGCTCTGAACGAACAACTCCCATTTCGTTCTCCCTCAAGGTGGCCGAATGGGTCTATGTGACGTTATCATTTACTGGGAAGAACAAAATGTCATAGGACATAACCCCAACTGCAAGCCTTACCAAGATTCCTACAAAATCCCCCTTGGCACACTCACGTCCGGGATCAGGCCTCCTCTCTCAGGTCAGCCTCAGTAGCCAGATCAGCTCCTCTAGCATCCTTGATGCTTTGTTATGTTTGGTCCAGACTTGCCCCTCCTCCGTGATGACCTAGAGAAGGTCGATGCTCGGGCGTACAGAGATTTAGCAGAGCTGACATCCCGAGTAAAGCAATACAGGGTAGATAAGTGGATACAAAAAAAAAAACAACAACAACAACAACAACTATAGGCTGCCTCTAAGAGACTTGCTTTAGATTTAAGGACACACATAAGCTAAAGATGAAAGGACGGGAAAAGATAGTCCATGGAAATTGTACCTAAAATAGAGTAGGGGTGGCTGTACTTGTATCAGACAAAATAGACTTTTATTTTTTTTAATTTTTATTTATTTATGATAGTCACACAGAGAGAGAGAGAGAGAGGCAGAGACACAGGCAGAGGGAGAAGCAGGCTCCATGCACCGGGAGCCCGACGTGGGATTCGATCCCGGGTCTCCAGGATCGCGCCCTGGGCCAAAGGCAGGCGCCAAACCGCTACGCCACCCAGGGATCCCCCAAAATAGACTTTTAGTCAAAAACTGTCACAAGAGAAAAGGAGGTCACTACATAATGAAAAAAGGGTCGACTCGCCGGGAGGATATAGGAATTATAAATATATGTGCAGTCAGCGTCAGGGGCCGCCCGGGGAGGTCTGAGGAGAGAGATGGACAGCAGTACAATGGCAGCAGGAAACTGCTACCCTCTTCCAATGACGCCGAGACCATCCAGACAGAAAATCAGCAAGACGACAGCCGACTTGCATAACACCCTAGATCAAATGGACCCAGCGGACCTCTATAGAACGCTCCATCCAACGACGACGGGATGCGATCCTTCTCCGGCTCCCACGGCACATTTCCCCGGAGGGATCTCGCACTAGGCTACGGAACGAGCCTTAACGAAGTGAAGAACCGTTCCGGGTATCTTTTCCACCCACAGTGGAGTAAAATGAGAAATCACGAACAAAAGGAAGGCAGGGAAACTCACACGTGCGTGGAAAGCAAACAACGCACTCTGGAATAACAGTCGAGTCAAAGAGAGAAGTCAAGGGGAAATTGAAAAATGTCTCGAGGCATGCAAAGCTGGAGCCAGGCCATATGTCCCCTCCCCGGCCCTGAAGGAGTGGCTCCTTCTGAAGGCCGAATGCAGCCCAGCTCCCTCCTAACTTCCACTTGGACATACTCCTTTCAGGCCCGAGCTGGCCCGCTGCACCTGCTGCCCCGACAGCATGGCACCAGCACCGAGGAGGGTTGACCCGCCTCACGCAAGCTGAGTCGGGAAAGAGCAGACCTCGAAGTTCTGCTTTAAAAAGGAGACTGACGTAAAAATTAATGAGGATAACCCAGCTCTAAGCAGTAAATCCCAAGAGAGGTTGCTAATCGAAACACAGCCTCCACCCACCACGTCCCCATCAGTCTGGGCCCCGGGTGTAAGCACGTGCCCCAGGTGACTCAGTCTGGCTCCTCCCCAAAGATTTTTTAAATTAAAACAAATTGAGACTGGAATGGAGAGGAGAACCTCCCTCTCTGAGGACAACGCTGGGAACATGGGGACCATAGGGTGGTGGGGGTTTCTATCCTCCCGGAGAAGGTTGGCATAAGCTACTGAGGCTGATGCTCAGAGAGAAGGAGAATCGAGAGCGGGAGACAAGTCTGGGCCCCCTCACACACCCCGGTCTCGCCACCTGAGACCGCAATATCTCTATCTTTCTTCAACAAGGTGACACAACAAATTCCACCCCCCTTGCCTCGGTTAACTTGACGTGGATTCCATCACCCGCCAATACCAAGGTCCCGGCGAGGAGCCTCTACCACCCGTTTGGCCTGTTGTACCTTCTTTACCGTTGCTGGCGAACGTTTTCTCGTAAATGTGTCCCTTCCCCAACAAGAAAACCATTTCCCTGACAATGGGAGTCTTGCCGGCGTAACTGTCCCAGCGCTGAGCACGTGGCCGAGTGTCTCAAATATGCTTGGTGGTGGTTATTATGTTAGGAGGAAGAGCAGTTGATAACAGAAATTCTTTTTTTTTTTTTTTTCAGAAATTCTTGTTTAAGCAATTCCCCCATGATCCGACCGGCCCACCGCCCAGCTGTACAACCCGGGAATGTGTCCACGTTACACAATTTATTTGGAATGTTGGAAAACTTTTTTCCGCCTATATATTGATTTGGCGCTCCCGACGACCTCTCTCCTCACTCCAAGATAAAATACGTTATAATCGTATTTAGGGAGGTTGAGACTAGTGCTTTGATGAGCAAAAAGGCATTTTCTAGAAGGCATGTGACGGCCCGTCCAAGCTGGGGGCCTTGTCCAAGGGGACAGTTTCCTTCACGTGAGCCGGTTGAGTTGTTTGCTAAGAGAACCACCCAACCCCGTCCCCCGGAGCAGGGGGGGTGCCACTGCCCACCCCGCCCCCGAGCACTTGCTCCACCCAGAGGGCACACGTGGTTGTTTTTTGTTTTATTTATTTTTTATTTTATTTATTTTTATTTTTTTAGATTTTACTTATTTATTCATGATAGACATATATATATATAGAGAGAGAGAGAGGGGCAGAGACACAGGCAGAGGGAGAAGCAGGCTCCATGCAGGGAGCCCGATGCGGGACTCGATCCCGGGACTCCAGGATCGCGCCCTTGGGCCAAAGGGAGGTGCCAAAGCACTGAGCCAAGGATCCCCTTGTTTTATTTTTAATTAAAGTTTTATTTTGCCATAATCTTATTCAAGTCTAATTAACATACAGTGTTATATTAGCTTCAGGAGTACAATATAATGATTCAACAATTCTAGACATTTCTCAGTACTCCTCAGGGTAAGAGTACCCTGAAGCTCCCCCCTCTTGGTGGACAGATGGGCCTCTGGTCGGGTGGAGGCAAGACGGACACTTGGACCCAGCTGACCACCATGTAATGACTCAGATTTGTTATCTGGGAGGCTTCACACTCTACGCTCTGGGCCTGAAATCCTGGCAGATTCTTTCCCTCTACGTGTTGACGTCAACACTGTTTGGTTTCCCTTTGCTGTTTGAAAAAAAGGAAACACCCAGACATCTGTCGATATAGGATTTATGATTCACCACCGGGTCTCAACGTTAGTTGGGGCATTGGGAAAGAACGTGGCTGCTGAGTGGAAACCAAGGGGAGGGGTCTGGGAAAAGGCAACGCCAGTGGGCCGATGCCTACGCATCCACGTCTGCGCAGATGGAGAGTCCAAAGATGCCCAGGAATCCGACCTTTGAACAGACGCCAGTACTGACATTATCTGAAAAAGGGACAAAATTGCAAAAAAGGAGCCTTGAGAAATACAGTGTTAGAAAGCAGCAAACCGATGCCTTCTGGTTACTGCCTTGACCAGGGGTCGTACATCCCCCAAGTCCTTGGCTCTCCGAGCGCCTTAGCTTCCCCAACACTGACAAGCCCTGGGGCGCCTGGTGCTCAGCCGGTGAAGCAGGGGCCTTCAGCTCAGGCCGTGATCCAGGGCCCCCCACCCTCGGGCTCCCCGCTCAGCGGAGGAATCTGCTTCCCCCCCTCTCTTTGCCCCTCGCCCCCACTCGTGTACTCTTTCTCTCTCTCTCTCTTGCATGCTCTCGCGCCTCTCTGAAATAAATAAATAAAATAATAATAATAATAAAAAAGACTGACAACTCCTAGAAGCGCTGTCTGGCTCTGTTCGATGGATGCTCTGACACTCTGCACTGGGACCCGCGGGTCACTTTTACTTGTATAAGTACTAATGACGCTACTAAAAGAAAGATGCCTTAAAAAGTTTTTTTGTAGACCGTAAAACACGTGATAAATGCTAATTATTTTCTTTTTTATCTTGCCTTCCACTAGGCTGGGGAATTTACCTTGTTCCATTCACCATCTGCGGCCTGGCCCCTCTTTCCCTCTGGCCACTGTCGCATGTTTGGAGACTTTGTATACAGATGCCAGTAACGGCTGCGGCGACGGCCGCCCCCTGGGTGACTCAAGGGTCTACTCTCCTCCAATCGGGGCACGTGGCTTGCTCTTTCTTAGCCTCGTTCTATCCTAGATTCGATGTTTTAGAGAATAATTGACAAATGCACCTGTATGTATTTCAAGGGTGCACTGTGATGCTTCGCTACACATACGCATCGCAGGACGGTGACCGAGATCAAGAGAGCACAACCCTCGCCTCACGGAGTTAACGTGGGCAACTCGTGTGTGTGTGTGTGTGTGTGTGTGTGTGTGTGTGAAGGACGCTTAGGATCTGCGTAGATCTGAAGACCTCAGGCCTTCCAAGCCTGCACAACTGTGTTATCGACTCTGCTCGCGCGCCGCACATCAGGGAACCCGACGGTCCTTCCTCAGCACCTAGGACATCCCAAAGATTCCTCCTCTGGGTGAACCCATCCACTTTCCCAGCCAGACTCTGAGTCCCTTGGTGGCAGAGTCTTACTCACTTCTGTGTCTCCCTAACGTGTGGCACAATTTGCACAGACGTTGGCGTTTAGTTCCTGACGCCAACTGCCAGGAGCCGAGCTCCACGTCCACCCCTGCTCACCCACGGGGGAGCCTTCACGACATCCGTGACGAAGGGATAGCTGGCTGGTACTCACGCGGCTTCTCGAACACCTCCCCCTTGTACAGGGGGACGTGACTGCACAGCTCCTTGATGGGCGAGCCGAACAGGAACCAGTCTATGTGCATGATCAGGGACTGCAGCGGGTTGTACTTGACCCAGAAGTACTTATCGGAGAAGATGCTTTGCATGGCCTAGAGCAGCGGGGGGATGGGGGGAGGATAAAATAGGTGGACGCCACCCGGTGTTCCGGATTCTGCGCCGACTTTTCGTGCAACTAAGCAGAGGCAGCCAGGAGCCTCAGGACACCCTGTCCTCTGAGCCCTCGGTCTGCAGAGGAGCCTCGGTAGGACGCGGTGGCTTCACCGCGGGGGCCCTGAAAGCCAGGGAGGGTGAACCCCCGGGCAAAGGAGGCACAGATGGCAGGACACAGGGGGAGGGAGAAGGAAGCTGTGCTCGTGCTCTCCGGGTGGCCCCTTGGCGCCTGTGCAACTTCCCTCGTGCCCTCGTGTTTCCGCCCGCACCACGTCTCAGAGCCCTGGCGTCCAGCCTCCCCCACAGAAGCAGCGGAACCGGTAACAAGCGGTGGCATCAGGGCCTGTGCGGTAGCGATCGAGCTGAGAGGTGGCTCGGGTGCCCCGAGCCGTGAACGAGGAAGCGCTCTGACAGGTGGAGACAACGTGTCACGGGAAGGTCTAACACTGTGACCTTCCCCTTGAGCCTCCTCACTCTCTGGAAGCGCCAGTTCTCCCCGGATGAAGAACAGGGAATGAAGGGGCGCCCAGGGCTCAGCGGTTCGGCATCTGCCTTGGGCCCAGGGCGTGACCCCAGGGTCCCGGGATCAAGTCCTGTGTCGGGCTCCCCGCAGGGACCTGCCCCTCCCTCCGCCTGGGTCTCTGCCTCTCTCTCTGGGTCTCTCATAAATAAATAAATAAATAAATAAATAAATAAATAAATAAATAAATAAAATCTTAAAAGAACAGGGAATAAGTAGGGGTTCGGCAAAATCACCTGTTTCTCGTAGATGTACCGTTTTAGCTGGTCCAGGGAGGGGATGGCCTTATGGTTCATCTTCAGGATGTAGCAGGCTCTTCGGGACAGCACCCTGGAGGCGATGTAGCCCTGAGGCGGCGAGAACACGGTTACTGGCCCTCCTGGTCCCCTGGCGTCTGGGCTGGGGGGTGGGGGGGTGGACCCCTGGGGCTGGAGGAAAGCCCTGAGACGGCGCAGGGAGGGCCACCCCCAAACCCATTCCATGCATTCGCCTTCTTTTGCCTGATAGTTTGACTTCTTCACTAGCTGTCCCTCTCTCTGAGGTGGGACAGAGCCGTGCCCTGTGCCCCAGGTTTCCCGGTTTGCACCCCAGGCCTGTAGTCTGTGGGGTCTGGACAGTCAGGAAGCAGCAGCTCGCTCTCTCTCTCTCTCTCTCTCTCTCTCTCTCTGCCTTTCCCTCAACTTGGGACGGAGCAGTCCCCTTTAGAACTGTGCGTTCCACCAAGCTCCTTCCCAGCCACAGGTGCTACCTAGATTTAAATCCAAATTAAGCAACATTGAAAATCTTTAAATCGCCGTGTCCCAGTCCGCGCTCAGCAGCCACACGCGGCAGGCAGGGTCTCCACCGGGAAACGCAGATGGCGAAGGTTTTCACCGTTGCGGGGACCCCTACACTCCTGCGCACGCAGGGCCCCCCGCTGCCAACACCCCCGCCTTTCATCTGTCCTCCCCTCCTTTACTGGCTTCTCTCCAGCCCGTCTCCACCTGAGACCCGGGCTGGCGGGTCAGGCCCGGCCTGGAGGCAGGTGAGGCCCATGGAGCCAGGTGAGAGCGGAGGCCACCTAACCTTCATCCCAAATGGGGTTTTCTCCATGGATTCCCAAATTATTATACAGTCCGTGAGGCTGTGTGTCATACAAACGGTCTTCTAGTTCCTATTTTTCAATTCTCACAAATTGCCAGTTCCTAAAATTCAAAAATAGACTAAGGCAAAGCCCGATGGTGATGGAAGGGGTTAAACCAAGTCCTCACCACTCTGGGATTTTCTTCTTCTTTTTTTTTTTTTTTTTTTTTTTTTTTTGAGACACTTTGCTGATTTCCCTGAAATCTGCCTTAAAAAACAATTTAAGTAGAACTTTCTTTAAAATGGTATCTTTCAAAAAGTAAATAAAATAAAATAAAATGGTATCTTTCAAAAAATAAGTAAAATAAAATAAAATGGTATCTTTCAAAGAGTGCATGCTCTCACATGCACCCTAGAACTCCTAATGGCGATGGGGAGGAGGCATATGAGGAGATTCCTACAAGAAAAGGACACAGAAAAAAAAAGAAAAGAAAAAGAAAAGGACACAGAAAGTGTGTTCAAATGTCCAGTGAGATGAACTACAACCTCCTTATATCCACAGTGCATAGCTCTGCCCCACGGTAAGAGCAGGCTCCTTACCAGGTGGAACACGTGGAAAACAAACAAAAAAATGGATAAAGGACCAAGTAACTTCTCTGAGCAATTTTCTGAGACTTACTATTAATACTAGTAACTGAAACTTGGAAATAGTTTGGAGTTTTTGGTTAACATATGCTCCTTCTTCAGGAAGTATGATTTACTGTCATCCAACTTACATGGTTAAATGTGCATAGATGTTCTGGATTTCTGCTATTCTGTGATTGTTTATTCTGAAATCGCTCTTTTTTTGGCACAGGTTTCCGTATTAGAAGCCCTAATACATTCATTTGTTCCTTCAGTGAATATCTTTGAGAGCCTGTGTGCCAGGCTGCGTTCTGGGTTTTGGCCCACCCTTCTAGATGCTTTCTGAGCCTGTAGGGAGACAGTATCAGGATGCTTCCGATTGCCACCTGAAAAGGTGAAGCAAATGCGTATCTTTCCTGTCATACTTTTTTTTGCTTAGAAATGGTTTTTTGGGGGCACCTGGGTGTTCTTAAGTGTCTGACCCTTGGTTTCAGCTCAGGTCATAATCTCAGGGTCACAAGATCGAGCCCCCAGTCCAACTCTGAGCTCAGAGTCTGCCTGAGGTTCTTTCTCTCCCTCTCCCGATGGCCCTTCCCCTCCTCTGGTGCATGCTCTCGCTCTTGCGCTCTCTCTCTCTCTCTCTCAATAAAATAATTAAATAAAACCTTTTTGTAAAGGGAAAAGCAAAAGTAAGGAAAATTGTGAAAGAATTGCAAGGATAGTTCTTGGGTAGTAAGTGGCCACCCCTCCACCCTTTAGAAATCCAGTCTTGAAGAATGTACAAATTCCCTTGCTGCTTACATGTTTATAGTCAAAAATTGTGGTAGAGGAGCATGATCCTGCGTGGACGTTAACGATGGCGATATTTTTTTGATTGTCAATTGACACCGTCTCCTGAAGATTGCCACCATTGTTGCCTGGGCTGATGATGTTATAAACCTAGATTAACAACAAAGACATACTGGTTTGTCCATAAATCATGGGCACTGGAAAGGCAACCCTCTTGACAAAATGAAGCCTTCCACTTGCTATGAACAAGAGACTGACGCCTGAAACCTCCTCGCTGGCATCCTAGACCAAAGACACATGCTAAAGTAGGAATGTGAAGCTCTTCTTCATGAGAAATGGGAGAAGCAGTGACATCACACGAGAAATGAGATGGACCACATTTTAAAGCAATGGGTTGCATTTTTTTTTAAGTCATTGCGGTTGAAAAGAAATAACCAACCGTTTCGTTTCCATTTTTGGTTATTTCTGGGATTCCATCCCAAATAGGGCATAAGCGCTCTCTACGATCTTTCAGATAGATTATCTGGTCTCTTCCTTTTCCCCTCCCAATTACTCCAAGATATAAAATCCATAGTGAACCGACTTACCTCGTATCCATGGGATTGTGTCCCAAAGATGGCCAGCACCAGAAATACCACCTGAAAGACAGACCAGTTGCATCCACTCTCTATAGGGCAGTCACTGAGGGAAGGGACCTACGGGGACACTGGGCAAGACCAGCACAAGTCTCAGAAAATATACGCCCTGAGACACAGGTGTGTGGTCATGGGCAGCCAACGGTCCATTTCCAAGATGTGAAACACACATTCCCTCATCTGGCAGGTATTTATCGACTTCGTGCTATTTGTCATTCTTCTATCTTTATGCCCAATTCCCAACCCTTCCCAACATCCTAATCTTCTAGGTAGCACACGTTCTCATGCCAGAAACAAGTTGGAGCAGGTGAACAGTGATAAGAAGGAACACCCTGGTGTGACGCATGGTGGATTTGGATTACGGGAGTGAAGTTGTATTTTATGGTTAAAAATATATATATATTTAATTCCTTGAGACTGAGAGGGTAAAACAGATTTACAATGGGTTTGTGGATGATAGAGCTACAGTGGATTCCCAAGGGAAATTATGAAAACAGGAAACTTGGAGGCATGGCTAAGGTTTGAGGCTGACACCAAGGACGGGATCCTTAGTGAGGCCGTCAGACAAATGTTAGGCTAATGGGCCTTGAGGCCGACATTGACGCAGTTCTGACATTTTGCTGCAGTTAAGAGTCTTCTCCAACCTGTGGATCCCAGTTTTGTGTTCTCTGTTCCGAACACCACAATGTACGGCGCTGTCATTGCAAACCGCTCTCGGAGGGGATCTGCAGGAAGGCAGATATTTTTAAGACCTATCAGGAGGATTTTTCTATTTTCCTGACAAACACCAAGAACATTTGTCTTCTGAGGTGTCTGACCAAGACCTGTCTGTAGATACCTGACCTGGCTACTTGCACAGCCCCACCCTTCCCTGACTCAGGGCCAGCTCCCGTAACTCCTGGCAATCCTCTGCATTCTATTTAACGGGTCTAATACAGAGGTTTGAACAGATGAGTGGACGACTCGCCACCAGAGTGATGCAATTAGAGCGAGCTCGGGAAGTGTCCCCGGTCCCCAAGTAGCCACCCACCCGACACCTTGATTCATGCACCACGGTGACGGGCCTATGCTTCAGTCACAGACCTCCTCCTGGAAAATCAAGAGACGCCTTGGAGCTGGAACTCTTTAAGCCAACAATCTTGAACACCTGGTGGGGAGGAACTCCTCATTTTGCTTTCTCCCTCGACAACTCCATGAGAATAAGGGATAGATAACTGGTGGAAGGAGTTCCATTCTGGGTCAAAACACAAACCTCTGTTCATGGAGCACTGCAGAGTGAAGCCGTGGGAGCCTGGGATCAGGGCTGGGGTCGGCAGGAGGAGGGTGACACGGCAGGAACACTACACCGTGATCGCTCCCGCCGGCGGGATGGGGACGGGTACCTTTCAGGTCTAAACCTCATATTTACCGGAATGGGAAAATCACATTCCTCTGTGCCTCAGTCTCCTCATCTGTAGAACGGGGTAACACTACTCAGCTCACAGAGCTGTTGAAGTAAAGAATCAAAGTATGTACGTTTAGCCTAGAATCTAATACACACTTAGCAAATGACTGCTGCTATCGTCTTTTCCAAAAAATTATACCTTCTCTTTTAAGTAGTAGATGCTATTGCCCTAAAACGCCTACATTCCTTCCCAAGTTCATAAGAAGGAATTATTTAAAATTCTCCAAAATTAAAAAAAAAAATTCTCCAAAATTAAAATCCTCTAGATATTTCCAAAATGTCTTCTTTGCATCTTTTTTAGTAAACATCTCGGAAAATAGACAGTGGACAAATAAATATCTGACTTAATATTTAACACTATCCCTGCCAAAAACATTATGTAATTCAATCACAGAAGCTTAGAAGCATAGCACAGTGTTCACCTAAGACTTCTGAAATCCAAGGCATATTGGATTCACACGTTCTCTGCAAGAGCCACCACAAGACTATAAAGAAGCATAAGCAAATACTCACGAGGATTTTCATTTTGCCTGATGGGAAGAAGGAGCCAGAGCAAGTGAGGCTGCCAGTGCAACTTCTACCCTTTATATTAGCTTTAAGGTGTGGAAATCTCTTTCCAGAATAATTACTCTGGGAAAGGCTATGTCCATATCTCTGACAAACCCGAGCAAACTCCTTTATCAGGATTGAGACCCAGTGACATAACCTGGTATCAGTAAAGTTCATTCGTCAGTGATAAAAATTTACCACTTGGTCACTCAGTAAATACTCCTTATTTGCATTATGTTGCAGTCAAGATCTCAATTTCCACCCTTTAAAAATATTGCAAGGGGATGCCTGGGTGGCTCAGAGGTTCAGCGTCTGCCTTTGGCCCAGGGTGTGACCCCGGGGTCCCAGGATCGAGTCCCGCATCGGGCTTCCTGCATGGAGCCTGCTTCTCCCTCTGCCTGTGTCTCTGCCTCTCTCTCTCTCTCTGTCTCTCATGAATAAATAAAAAAAATCATAAATAAATACATAAATAAATAACAAGATGCTTGTTCAACACCAACATCCTATAGAAATACAAGGACATGGTCTTACTCTCTGCCCCCGACGGTAAAGCCCTCCCTTAAGCCCTGCGTTGGGGCTTTAGTGTCTTTCCATGTCTGCCCTGCATTTTGAATTCTTCTGCCCAAAGAACGGAAGTAAGACTAGATGTGAACTCAGTGGCTGGGGGCCCCCTATGACTTTCTTCCGTTTCCCTATTAACATTGCTTCCAATTTCCAGAGATTCATGAGGAACAAGGCCCAGAGAGCACTCTACCCAATGACTGGGGTTACCCAAACATTCACATTAAACGTTGCCCCAAACTCTGTAAAAACTATGAGTTATGTATCTCTACTTATCCTGAAGTGCACTGGAAGTTTCTCAGATTAAAAAAAAAAAATAGAATAAAGTTGAATTTGTGCCATTTTTATAATACCACATTCAAAAATGTTTGGCTAGTGGGATCATGAGTTCAGGAGTCGGGGAAATAGAAAAATAAACAGAACCTGTCAATGGCAAAATTGTTAACTATTGGGGATCGCTATAGTAAGCAGAGAAGTAACATAAGCGATGTCCTTGTTCTACAGCTGGAGTGACGTCCTAACTAGCAGCTTTAAAAAATGGGGCTTTTGAAAAGCAGACATTGGGCAATTTGGGGGTGACCTAACTTACTGGAATTCCGCTACCCTGGCTGGTCAGCTGGGGTGGATGAAAGCACGCTGCTTCGTTACACCTTCTTGAGATAGTGGCAACAGGAAGAATCACAGTTTTGGGAGAATATTTGCACGTCTGCAAATATTCTCCCAAATTTAACTCCTCACCCCAAAACGTAAGCCAGCTCCCAGACCTACAGACATGAGGGCGGGCAGAGCTATTCCACCCTTTGCGTTTCCTCCTATCGTCTGCCCTCCTTGTACTGATAAAAATTTTACGTTCTCTTTTTTTCCCTTCTGTTCCCAGAAGATTTGGACTTTTTTATTGTTTGGTCCTAACTTTGAGATTTTAGCTGGCATCCTTAATTATTCACGTTGCCCACAAATCCAAAAGACGTCCTGTGTTTTTATCTCAATGGAGACAAGGAACACAGTCACCTTAGACTCATTGCTGAGCATCTTTTCCACCCCGTATTGTTATATTTGCTCAGTGTTGTACTTTCACTTTTAAAAAATTGTTATAAAAATACTTAGATTAACCATCAACAGAGAATAAAATTTGTTGAAATATTTCATCAATTTGGGGGCTAATTCTTTTTTATATATCCCAAGAACTTTATTTTCTTTCGGCTTGCGTATATCTTTTATAGATCTTTTATTGGGAGCCAAGGGTATTAATTTCTTCTCATGTTTGGAAACATCTTTATTTTGTCCTCACTTTGGAATAGGAGTTATAGACCGACAGGAATTTTCCTCCCTCACACTTTAAAGATGCTCTCCCACTGCCTTCCGGCATCCGCTGTTGCCGAGGTGAAACCTGCTATCAGCACGGTTACCACGTTCCTGATTTGTTCTTCTCCTCAGCAATGTGCTCTTATGTTTCTGCCTATTTTGTCTCATAATTTCTTGTTTCTTTTTATAAATATAATACCTTTATTTATATCTCAAATACATCCTTAGTGTACCTCTGAGACTAATAATATACTATATGTTAATTAATTGAATGTAATTTTTTTTTGCCATTCCAATAGTACCATTTATTATGTATGTCATGGCAGTGGGAACAGAAGAACATAGAACAAGGATTTTGCCAATACCTTAATGATGCTTAGCTCTCACATTACCATCATGATGGTTATCCTCTGTAATGTAGGAGGATAATCCTCTATAATATACATATATATACATACACAGAGTGTAAATTTTTTTTAAATCCTTAGTTAATGTCTTCTTCTTGCTCTTTGTTGTTCAAACCAAATAGTAAATTCATTTCCGACTACTTATTTGGTTAGTTACCTTTTCATTATGTAAGTTGAAACACATTTTAACTCACACCTTCTTTATTATGATCTTATCTTTTGAAGCCCATGGTGAGAAACTAATGATCCTTTATATATTATTCAATAAAGCTCGTACATCTTTTTTCTTGTGATTTATTCCAATACTTTGAGGCTTTAGAAAAATCTTTTGCATTGCAAAATTTGGATCAATGTTTACCTTATTTTCTTCTAGTTTTTTCCTTTTTTCCTTTTTTTTGGCTTCTTTTACATCATATAAAATGTTTACATGTATTTTGAAAATTAATTTAGAATTACTTATTCTTATGGTAGGATCTACATTAACTTGCCCAAATAACTATAGCCTTATCCCAGAACCACTTAAAATAGGATCATTAGTTGTTAAAAAAGAGTAAAGGCACATTTAAAAATCGGGAAAAATACTTTTAACACATATGAAAGACAAAAAGGGACATTTTCTTGTTTTGGGGGAAGTGAATAAACTTTCTTATTTTTATTATTAATAAAACAGACAAGTATTTATTTAAAATCTCCAAAAATTAATATTTTCAACTTACAAAAAGTTTTTACAAATTTGCAGGAGAATGTTGAACACATATGATATGTGGGCAAAGAACCTGATTACAGGAAGATTGGGCACAAAGAGGAGATGGTGCAGAGTTGAAGCTCTGAACACATCCTGCCTGGATCAAATGCTGAGCTCTCTAATTTCTCACCATGGGCTTCAAAATCCTCATGAGGAAAGACAGGAGGACAAAGTGCCTCCTCAAAGCATCCTTGTGAACATGGATGAGCTCATATACACAATAGTCACTGGCACAGAGTAAGCTTGCAATAAAATTTATCTAATGTTATTAACATGATTTATTATAAGTAAAAGATGTTCAAACTTATAAATTCTTAAAGAATTGGAAATTCAAGCAGCTTTATTCAATTAAATATAAATGGGACTAAGAGAGCTGGAAAATCCCTAACTATCTGAACGTTTTTAAGAAACCATTTCTAAATAAATCATGGGTGAAAGAGGTAGTCGGTCACAAGGAAATTAGAAAATATTTTGAACTTAAGGAAGTGAAAATGCAACACATCAGAATATGTGGGATGCAGCTTAAAGAGAAAATTGTAGCATTGAATACTCATACTAGAAAAAACAAAGGAAAGAAAAAGAAAGAAGAAAGAAAGAGAAAGAAAGAAAGAAGAAAGAGAAAGAAGAAAGAAAGAAAGAAAAAAAGAAAGAAAAAAGAAAGAAATTTACAAGGGCCTCAAATAAGTGATTGAAGTATTCACCTTAAGAAACCTGAAATTAAATATCAAATTAAACCTAGAACAAGAAATAATAGAGATAAAAGCAGAAGTACATGAAATTGAAAATAGAAAATAAAGGAAACATAATGAAAAATACCAATTAATTATTTAAATAATCAATCGATTGATAAATTTCTATTCAGACTGTTCAAGGAAAAAAAAGGCATGAATTATTAATACCACTGATAAAAAGGGAACATCAATATATCATCGTTGATTTTGGCTCATTAAAAGGCTAGTAAGGAAATATTCCAAACAACTTAATATCCCAGACTTCAACAATCTAAATGAAATAGACAAAATTCTTGAAACCACAAACTATCAACATTTACTTAAGAAGAAATAAATATCTTGAGTGGACCTATATCAATCAAAGAAACTGAATTTGTAGTTAAAAACTTTCCCACAAAGAAAATTCCAGGACCTGATAGCATCACAGAGGCAAATTCTGCCTTTTAAAGAAAAAATAATATCAATTCTACACAAATTCTACCAGAGAATAAGAAGGGAGAGACACTTCCAAACTCATCCTATAAGGCCAGACTTAACCTGATGCCAAAAATAGACAAATATAATATGAGAAAATAAGCTACAGACCTAAATCCCTTGTGAACATAGATGAAAAAAAATCTCCAAAAAACATCAGCATATTGAATATAGTAATATATAAAAATAATAATACATCATAACTGAAGGATTTTTTCCTGTGAAGTCAAGATTCATTTAACATTTGCAAATCAATCAATGTCATTCAATATATTGAATATAAAAATAAAAAACCATATCGAAAGAATTCAGATATTCAACAGATGAATGGATAAAGATGTTGTATCTATATATAATGGAATATTACTCAGCCATCAAAAAGAAAGAAATCTTGCCATTTGCAACAACATGGATGGAACTAGAAGGTATGATGCTAAGCAAAATAAGTCAATCAGAGAAAGACAAATACCATATGAGTTCACTCATATGTAGAATTTAAGAAACAAAACAGATGAACACAGGGGAAGGGAAGGAAAACTAAAATAAGATGAAAACAGAGAGGGAGACAAACCTAAGAGACTCTTAATCATAGGAAATGAACTGAGGGTTGCTGGAGGGAAGAGGGGTAGGGGATGGGGTGATGGACATTGGGGAGGGCACGTGATGTAGTGGGTACTGGACATTGTATGCAACTGATGAATCACTGAATTCTGCCTCTGAAACTAATAATACACTATGTGTTAATTAAATTGAATTTAAATAAAAATTTTTTCTAAAAATAAATAAATAAATAAACCATACGATCATCTTGATAGAAAAGCATTTGGTAAAATTCAACATACATTGAAGGTAACCACCATTAACAAACTGGGAATAAAAAGGAAGTCTTCATCTTGATAAAGTTCATCTATAAAAACCTGCAGCTCACATCGTATTTAAAGAGTCATAAAAGAACAATTATTGAATTGGACTTTAGGAAAGTTAAAAACTTCTGTTGCTCTAAAGGCACTGTTAAAATCTGAAAATAAAAATCACAGACTGGAAGAAAATATTTGCAAAACAACCACCCAAATTTGATGAAGAATTTATGTCTAGAATATATAAAGGATTTTCAAATTTAACAATAAGATAACACACATTCCAATTTTTACAATAGGCAAAAGATTTAAAAGATGTTTTACCAAAGAAGATATACGGATGGCAAATAGGTACATAAAGAAATGCTTAGCCTCTTTGGTAATTAGGGAAATGCAAATTAAAACCACTACCCACCTATTAGAATGGCTAAACATACACAAGCAAACAAAAGTGAACATTTCAGTGTTGTCAAAGATTTGGAGCAACTAAGATTGCAAGATACTGCAACCACTTTGGAAAACCATTTGGTAATTTTTCGTAAAGTTAGTGTAATTATCACAAGACCCAGACATCCCACTTCTAGGTGTTTACCCAAGGGAAGTGAAACTCTATGTGCACATTAGAGCCAGTAGGTGAGTATTGGTAGTAGCCTTATTTTTAATCACCCAATTTAGGAAACAATCCAAATGCCTTTCAATGGGTGACTGGATAGATAAACGTGATACGCTTATATAATGAAACACTACTCAGCAGTAAGAAAGGACCAACCCACTGACACATGATACAGATGAATCACAAATGCATCATACTGCGTGAAAATAGCAAGAACCAAAAGACTATGTACCGTATAATTCCATTATATGATTTTTTAAAAATATTTTATTTACTTGAGAGAGAGAGAGACACCAGAGGGAAAGAGAGAAGCAGAGGCCCTGCTGAGCACAGAGCCCAGTGCTGGGCTTCATCCAGAACCCTGAGATCAGGACCTGAGCGGAAGGCAGATGCTTAACAGATTGAGCCACCCAGGCGCCCCTCTGACATTTTGGAAAGATAAAACTAAAAGGGCAGGAAACAGATGAGCAGTTGGCAGAGTCTGAAGACAAGGGGTAGGTTTGCTTGATAATGGGCACAAGGAAGTTTTTGGGAGGTGGTGGTCATGTTTCATATTGATTTTGCTGGTGGTTTATGGCTGCGCGCATTTGTTAGAACTCAGGACCATAGAGTCATGAGGATAAGCTTTACTGTTTATAAATTCTATTTCAACAAACCTGATTAGGAAAATAATATTTATTAAGTATAAAAATATAAACAACATCTAAAAACAAATTGAAAACGGAGAGAAATATTCAACATACATAGGAAACAGATGGTAATATCCTCAACTCATAAAATGTTTTATAAATCCACAGGAAAAAAACGAACGCGTGTAATTTTTTTTAATGGGCAATGAGCTGCTCTGAGGAAGTAAAATAAAAGGAGGTGGTGAGGGTTGAGGCTTCCAATACATCCTGCCTGGATTTCATTTTTTCACACAGCTACTCACTGTGTGATCTTTGGCAAGTTATGTGACCTCTATGTGCCTCAGTATCCTCATCTGTAAAACAAAAAGCAATAAAATGGCTCCTCTCAAGGTTGCTGGGCAGATTAAATGAGGTCATATATATGAAGACTTGGAATTTTGTAGCTGACACAATAGGTTCACAATAAATGTTACCTAAAATTATAGTCACCATTTATTATAAATGAAACACATTCAATCCTATTAATTATTAAGAAACTGAAAGTCAATAATTTAGTAAGATACCATTTATTTCTTTTAATGAACTTAAGTTGAAAAAATTCTCTTCTTCTTTTGATGGGAGTACAAACCAAATTTTTAAAAGCACTTTCAGGAGGGTAATTTATTTATATGTAAAGAACCATAACAGTGTTTGTTCTTTTGACGAAGTAATTTTACTTTTACAAACATATTAAAATGCATAAACAGAAATATGCACCATATTCAGTGCAGTATTATTTATATAATTACAAGTAGTATATATGTTTAACAATAACTCTGAAAAAAAAGAAAAAGAAAAGAAAAGAAAAAAAAAAACAATAACTCTGTAGTCATTAAAAGTTCTGTTTGTGAAGAATATTTAAGGATATTAAAATCTCCATTCTACAAAGTTAAATGAAGAATTGTAAAACTGTGTGTTTGATACGGTCTTAATTCTACTAAAAAATACCACATACTCAACATATGTATGTACATACTAAAAACAAGATTTAAAAAAAAATGCAACTCTGGTGTTAGCTCCAACATATAAAGTGCTTAGAAGATACCACTCCTATGCTTGCAAGAAATAAACTGAACAAATTGAAAATCAACAAACTTTATTTGGACCTATCAGAAAATTGAAGTCACAGAGCAAACTGCCACACCAAAATCTGAAGAGACAGATGTACACAGAGAATCACAGCTGAAATAAGCTTGCCTGGAGCAGAAGCCACTGGAGTCAAACTATAGGAACATCTAAGTGCTAATTCTGATAGGCTCTTAGAGTCTCAGTGTGGACTAAGGTGAGCATAAGAATTTCATGAAAGTCAAAACCATTTGTGGGTTTTCATTCCAGGAACCATACTAGGTTCTCATGGTGAAAAGACAAGAAAACCATCTCAGGTCTCTGTCGGGGGTGAGGGGGAGTAACCATTTTGAAATATGCCAAGAGCGTTCTCTCTAATAGAGGCCTGATCTCCATTAAAACAGATTTTCCCAAAGCCTTATCTCACCTGCAAGGAAAAGGGTAAATATCCAACACCAGCCTCCTCTCGCTTTCTTGTCTCATCTCATCCAAGGAGGATAAGGAAAGAAAAAAAATAAGCTAAGGAACACTTGTGAAGGTCACAGCCCAAAGACTCAGTTCTCCTTCACAACTTCTTATTACATCATTAATAAGATTCGAGTTTAACAACAGTGAATTATAGCTAAAAATAACTGCAAAGCACAGACTTCTATAAGAAGGAGATTTTAGAGAAACAAAAAGGCAGCAGGGGGACAAAAGCAATGGGACTAGAGAAATCTGAAGCATTTTACAAGAACAAACTCCAAATAGCAAATGATGCCAACTCTAGCCAGGTTAGCATAAAAAGTCATGCAGAAGGTTTATTTGCCTCGAATCCTGATACAGCATGTCCCATGTTGAAAAACTACAAGGCATACTAAAAGGCAAGAACAAGACAAAGGAAAACCAACCAAACCAAACAAAAAAACACAATCCAGAGAGACAAAGCAAGCCTTAGAGCCAGATTTAGATACGACACAGATTTTGCAATTATCCGACAGGGAATTCACAAGATGTATGATTGCTGTGTTCAAGGCCATCTTGAAAAAAAGTAGACAGCATGATGGAAAATACAAGCAGAGAGGTAGAAACTCTAAGAAAGAATCAAAAAGGAATGCCAGAAATCAAAAACACTCTAACAGAAATGAAGAATACCTTCGATGTGTCCAGTCAACATACTGAACACAGTAGAGGAAAAACTCAGTGACCTTGACAGTATATCAAGGAGAACTTTCCAAATCGAAACATGAAGAGAAAAAAAGAATGAAAAGAAAAGGTGGCAGAGAATATCCAAGGGCTGTGGGACATTTTCAAAAGTGTAAAATAGGCATAATTGGAATTGCAGAAAGAGAAAAAGGAGTAGAAGATATTTGATATAATATTTGATGTAATAATGACCAAGTGCTTTCCAAAATTAACCTCTGACATCAAACCACAGATTCAACCTCATAGAAGCTATAACACCGAGTAAACTCTGGACTTTGGGTGATAACGAGGTGTCAGTGTAGGTTCACCAATTGTAACACACGTACCCCCCTGGTGTTGTTTATTGACGATGGGAAAGTCTGTGCATTTGTGGGAGCAGGGGGTATATAGGATATATATAAACATATAATATATAATATATAAATATATAGTATATGTAATAAATGAATATAAAATGTATAATATCTATATAAGGGCAGTCCAGGTGGCTCAGCAGTTTAGCGCCGCCTTCAGCCCAGGGCGTGATCCTGGAGACCCGGGATCGAGTCTCACATCCGGCTCCCTGCATGGAGCCTGCTCCTCCCTCTGTCTATGTCTCTACCTCTCTCTCTCTCTCTGTGTCTCTCATGAATAAATAAATAAAATCTTTTTTTAAAAATCTATCTGTATATATATAAATTCTGATCAATTTTTCTGTGAACTTAAAACTTCTCTTTAAAAAAGTCTGTGGAAGAAAACTGTGTTTAAAAAAAAAACAGAAGATGAGGGGCACCTGGGTGGCTCAGCAGTTGAGCGTCTGCCTTTGGCTCAGGGCGTGATCTCGGAGTCCCAGGATCGAGTCCCACATCAGGTTCCTCACAGGGAGCCTACTTCTCCCTCTGCCTGTGTCTCTGCCTCTCTCTGTGTCTCATGAATAAATAAATAAAATCTTAAAAGAAAGCAAAAAAGACAAAACAAAAGCCAAGTGCCACAAATGCAAAACAGTTACAAACCTACCTATCTTAATTGACTAGTAGTAAGAAATGGTAGAGAATAGTCCAACTGTATCAATGATCACTTAAATGTGAATGATCTAAATACACCAAGTAGAAAGCAAAGACTGTCTGAGTGGATCAAAAAATAAGACCCAACTGACATATATATATATATATATATATATATATATATATATATATATGTAAAATTCAGCCCTAAAAAGGAATGAAATCTTGCCATTTGCAGGATGGACCTAGAGAGTATCATGCTAAGCAAAATAAGTCAGTCAGAGAAAAACAAATACCATATGAGTTCACTCACATGTAGAACTTAAGAAACAAAACAAATGATCAAAGGGGAAAAAGAGACAGAAAAACAAACCAAGAAACAGACTTTTAACTATGGAAAACAAACTGATGGTTATCAGAGGGGAGGTGGGGGGATGGGGCAGAAATGATATGGATTAAGGTGTGCACTTGTATAAAATTATTGAATCACTATATTGTATACCTGAAAGTACTGTAATACTGTATGTTAACTACAGTGGAATTTAAATTTTAAAAAATGAAAAAATAATACTAAACTATATGCTACAAACAAAAAAGCCATTTTAATATAAAGACACAGGTTAAAAGTAAAGGGGCAAAGAAAGATATACCATCTAATGCTAATTTTTTAAAACTGGAGTACTATATTAATTTTAGAGCAGACTTCAGAATAAAAAACACTCCACATTAACATGGATAAAGAGGGGTATCACAGCATGATAAAGGAGTCAATTCCTCAGGAAGATACAATAACCTTTGATATGCATGCACCTAACAACAGAGCATCAAAATACATGAGACAAAAACTTAAGAGAAAGACAATGAGAAATAAAGAAACCCACTAGTCTAGACTTTACTACCCCTTTTTCAGTATTGATAGATCAAACAGGCATAAAATCAATAAGGATGTGGATGAAATGAACAGGACCATCAATCAATTGGATCTAACTGACACACAGAATATTTCATTCTGCAATATCAGCGTATACATTCTTCTTAAGTTCATAGTAAATATTCACCAAAAAAGACCAGATTCTGGGCCATAAAACACACTTTAACAATCAAAAGGAATAGCCTCATACAAAGTATGTTCTCAGACCCCAATGGAATTAAAGTAGAAATCAATACACCCTTTCACGAAGATGGCACCCAAGGCGAAGAGGGAAGCCCCTGCCTCTCCCAAAGCAGAAGCCAAAGCAAAGGCTTTGAAAGCTAAAAAAGAAAAAAGAAAAGAAAGAAAGCCAAAAAAGCTGTGCTGAAAGGTGTCCACGGTCACCAAAAAAAGAAGATCTGCAAGTCACCTCCATCCTGACTACCCAATACCCTGCGTCTCTGAAGGCAGCCCAGATATCCTGGGAAGAGAGTCCCCAGGAGAAACAAGCTTGGTCACTACGCCATCGTTAAGTGCCCCCGACTCCCGAGTCAGCCATGAAGAGAACAGTCGCACTGGCTGTGGACGTCAAGGCCAACAAGCACCAGGTCAGACAGGCTGTGAAGAACCTCTACGACATTGATGCGGCCAAGGTCAACACCTTGACGAGACCTGCTGGAGAGAAGAAAGCCCATGTCCGACTGGCTCCTGACTACGATGCTTTGGATGTTGCCAACAAAATTGGGGTCACATAAACTGGGTCCAGCTGGCTATAAATCTAAATATAAATTTTTTCACCAAAAAAAAAAAGAAAGAAAAAAAAATCAATGCAGAAAGGTAACTGGAAAATCCCCAAGTATCTGAAGGCAAAACGATACACTTGCACATAATACACAGATCAAAGAAGAAGTTAAAAGAAAATATGGGACGAGGTTAACAGTGATTATTTCAGCATAGCACACTGATAGGCCAATTATTTTCTTTGATGATTTTCCATATTCTCTATAATTTCCTATGACTTACTTTTATGATGGAATGGGGGAAGCTTAGTTTTTTTAAAAAAAATACTGAAAAGGTAGCATTTACACAGGCCATGGTTACCAGTTGTGTAAGGAAGGGGGGAAGGGTGAGGAACCAGAGCTTGAGGACAACTGAGGTGACTGTCTTGATTGCCTGGTGGTTAAAACTGCCATTACACTACATACAAGTCATAGAAACACAGCATGTTGGGGAATTAATGAAAATGGCTTGGTTTGGAGTCATTTAATACACACGTTTGTGAACTAACATCCGAGGCTTGGTAGGGTTTGATCTGTTCTTCTGTCCTGTAGAGGTGGCTCACGTGTTCAGAGTGGAGGAGCTTCCAGGGAAAAGACGAGGGAGGAGGAAAGAGGGGATCAAGATAGAATCCAACACCAACACCGAAGGGACAGATGGACGAAGAGAGGCAAGCAACCGGGTGGGTGGTAGAAGGAGCACTTGAAGCGCAAATGGGAGAAAGGGGTGTTACAGTTGTTAAGGGGGAAGAGGATTTCAGAAAAGAAGAGACTATCAGGGTCAGATGTACAAAGAGGTCAAGTCACATGAGTCCCAAGCAGGTATCAGCGCAGCCCAGATTTCAGGGCTGGGCCCCGTGCCCGGCACCACCAGTTATCCTTTGGACCTGAGGCCAGATTGCAGGGATGTAGCTTGACTGGGAGGTGAGGACATGGAATCAGAAAATCTGCAGGATTCTTTTAAGAGATATAAAGGGAACAGGAGATAGAAGCTTTCCATATGAGGAAGATGGAGCTAAGGGAAGGTTTTTATGTTTGGCTTTCGCTCGTTTTTTTTTAGTATCAAGATTTTCCCCACACAAACCAAAAAGAAATAGCAAACCAACAGGCAGATATTGAAATTTGATTTAAAAAAAAAAAAAAAAAGATACCTACCTGACAGGAAGGTGGGAATCAGAGGTAGGAGAGGCAAGAAGTTGGACCACCCATGGGCCAAGGCTTCAGGCCCCCAGTGCATCCTCCATTGTCCCACTGGATTTACTGACAAAACACAAACCCAAAAATAAAATTATTGAAATTTCAAGATGGTGGAGCTCCCGGTGGCTCAGTTGGTTAAGTGTCTGCTTTTGGCTCAGGTCATGACCCAGAGTCCTGGGATGGAGCCCTGCATCAAGCTCCTTGCTCAGCGAGGAGCCTGCTTCTCCCTCTCTCTGTACCTGCCACTTGCCCTGCTTATGCATTCTCTCGCGCGCTCTCTCTGTGTCTCTTTCTTTAAAATAAATAAATAAAATCTGTTTTAAAAAATTCAAGATGGCAACTGCAAAGTGTTAAACTGAAGTGTGGAGCTCTTAGTGTGAGCCCCATGTGACTCGGCGAAGCCAGCCCCATCTCTCATAGAGATGGTAAGATCTTGCAATATGAGCACTGGTTGTTGGCAGCTTTGAGTCCTCTGTGGCATTTGTGCGTAACTGGGGTATTGCGTTACCGGGAGTGGGACTCGTTGTTTTTAATTGATTACTTTTCTTCTTTTTTTTTTTTTAAAGATTTTATTTATTTATTCATGAGAGAGAGAGGCAGAGACACAGGCAGAGGGAGAAGCAAGCTCCCTGCAGTGAGCCCGACGTGGGATCCGATCCTGGGTCTCCAGGATCACGCCCTGGGCCAAAGGCAGACGCTTAACCGCTGAGACACCCAGGGATCCCTAACTGATTACTTTTCAATATGAGAAAATGAAGAAAAGATTGGAGGCCTGGAGATCCACTGCTGCGCAGCAAAGGAGAAACTTTCCTGGCCAGGATGAGGGGAGTTGGACCTTTATTTAAAGCCAGGGGGACCTCAGAAGACAACGTAGATTCCAGAACAAGCCCCAGTGGGTAAGTGTTATTAAGCATTTCCAGGGACTGGAGGCTGGCATGTGGGTAGAAGAAGGGCACGTAACTGAATACACATGAAAGCTCAGAGTTCCCCGGGGCGCCTTGGAACATCTACCATCGCCAAGTAGAACAATGACGTGCGTTTGGATGTTCTCTGCCTGGGGTGGAGGACAGGAGACCAGCCCAGGTAGGTCACCTGCTGGAAATTCGGCGATTCATGAATCCTGTTTCACGGCCCAGTGGCCTTGGGCCCAACCCTTTACTTTGGCTCCTTCTTCTCCAGGAAACCGTGGAGGCCGCTTGGTGCGGGGGCCCAGGGGCCTCCAGGCCGGGCAGGAGGTGGCCCCTCTGCTGCTGCCCTGTGGTCACCCCCTCTGGGATCAGGAGATTCGCAGCCTCCAGGGTGGAGGTCAGGCCTCCCCAGCCTCCAGGCTCTGGGGTAAGGACCAGCCCTCCCGCGACAGTGTTTTGACACCACTTCCTCTGAGCGCTTCAGTGGGAACGGCGGACCTGGGATAACTGCTCCTATTTCCGAGTCATCTAAAGGAGTCACGAGAGCACTTGTTCCTTCGCTTGGGGGTTTCTCGTCGTCAGACGGTCAGTTGTCTCCCACCCCCTTCTAGGAGGGCAGCACTCACCCAGGCCTGACTGTCCTCCGCGACGACACAGAATGAAGCTCTTCACCGGGATGCCCTGTCTCTGTGTGTTCGTGTGTCTTCCACGGCTGGGTATCATCCCCGGGGGCCTCCGACGGCAGGACTCCTCGGGCCGCCGCCCCACCTGGCGCCACGGGCCGGCCTCCCATGGGCGGGACGCGTGGTCACCTCGGGGGGCCCAGCTGTTGGCATCTGGACAGCCGTGCTAGAGGCCACGGGAAGGCGAGGTCGACTATGTTCTAGAAGGCCGCGGCCTCTGGGAGACGACAGAAGGGAAGGGCCCCCCGCTGCCCCGGGAAGGGGCTGCCTCCACTTGGCTGTGGTTCGAGGAGAATTCCTTTCCCTTCCAGAAACAAATGTGTGACCAGCACGGCTTCTCTGCAACTGGGAGCTTCCTGGCCATGACGGTTACCCTGCTGCGTCCGGGCCCGGCACCCGAGTGGGGCCCCCGGCGTGTTCAGGCCCGCGGCCAAGCACCTGGCGTGGGGCTGCAGCGACAAATGTCAAATGGGTGTGAGCCGTGCTCAGAAAACGGCAGTGAAGGCCAAGAACCTGGGCAAGAATGTGGGCGCTGGGGGCCGTCGCGGTGGGCGTCGGGCGGGAGGCCAGCTGCGCCCTGAGGGTCGGCCGGGCCGGGCTGGACGGGGGGCCTCGCGGGTGTCAGTGGGGCACCATGAGTGGGGAAGCCCGAAGGAGGACATGGTGGAAGGGCCCCGGAACGAAACATCCCCTTCTGCTCAGAGAGAAGGAGGAAAGTAAAAGTCTGTCCGAGGGAAGCTGCAAGAGGCCCCCGATCTGAGGGATGAGCGTGACCCAGGCCGGCCTGTTTGCTGCACACCGAGGGAGTTCCCACCCACCCAGCTCCACACCGCAGGGTGTGGGGTAAAGCGAGGCCTGGGTGTGCGAGCCATGAGATAAAGTGCGATAAGGGCTTGCACTTGGCTCAGCATCCAGCTCTGCGGGCAGGGCAGGCCCTGTTTGCTCAGGCGCTGGTGTGCCCCACACTGATCCCAGGGCAGGGACCACACCATCTCGTGGGATCCTTGGTGGGTAACACCTCTCCGGCTGGCTCCAAAAATCAGAATAAGTACACACGTGCATTTTTTGTTCTCTGAGTTTGAGTATCAACTTTATGCAATTCTAATTTTTTAAAATATTTATTTCTTTATTTTGAGAGAAAGTGTGTGTGTGTGTGTGTGTGAGAGAGAGAGAGAGAGAGAGCGGGGGGGGGAAGAGAGAGGAGAGACTCTCCAGCAGGCTCCCTGCTGATGGTGGAGGCCCCCGTGGGGCTCAATCTCGGGACCCTGAGATCACGACCTCAGCCGAAACCAAGGGTTGGATGCGCAACCGAATGAGCCACCCAGGTGCCCCCAAATTCTTATTTTTAAAATAGGTATATTGGGCATCATGTGTGTGCCAATATATTCTAGGTTCTATGGAGGTGACAAAAAAATTGATGTGGCCTGTCTTCCTCCCACGGGAGGATAAGAAACATATAAAACATAGGTGGGAGGAAACAAGAGACTTGCTCACCTTCCTTAGGACTTTCAGCCTTAAATGAGACAAAGGTTGAGGTTAGGATTGATCCCCTTGCCCCCCACCCAACCCTGGCACATTTATAGATACTGCACAACGTACAGAGGAAGAAGTTCTGATTTTTGGAGCCAGTGAAATAATATTGTATAAACGATGAATTTCTTCTCTTTCACCCATAGGAAATCTAAGGCCTAGAGGGTAAGAGATTCATAGAAAGAAGGAAACAGAACAGAATCTAGGTCTCCTGGCCCCTCGTTCCAACCAGCAGCTCCCCAAATGGATTTTTCACATCCAAGATGTAGCCTCAAAAGCAGCACAATTGTTGTTTCCCTAAGGAAGCTGCCCGTCCCCCTCCCTTCCCCACCCCCTGTCAAGGGTGTTGATAGGTCTGAGAAAAATAAATCGATAAAAGAAGAAAAAACAAGGTTCTATGGTCAGTTAGGTTTAGGGGAATCCGGATGAAACAACATGACAGAGATTACTCCCTACCTGTGTCTTAGCACAGTTGATACGTGAATGTGAATCGTCGATCTCTAAGAGTGGCATTTTTGGACTCTGAACTCGATCGATCGATCGATCGATATCATGGGGTACCTTCCACACCAGCATTTCACACTGAAAAAAATGTCAACCTTGAATCTTTGGTAAGGTCTGACGTGCAAAAAGCGAGTTAGACTCTACCCACATACTGAAGTGACCACCCGTGGCTGGGCCTAAAGGCACCAAGCTGTCCCCTCTTTGACTTTGCAGTGATGTGACAATCCCTGAGGCAGATGAAGACCTCTCCCCCCCCACCCCGGGCTTATTGACCTTTTGCAGCTAAAGAATAGATTAGCATGACATTGGTGGACACATTAAAAACATGAACAAAATCTGAGCAGGTCTGTATTAATCCAATTACCTTTTCAAAACTATTTTTTTTTAATTTTTATTTATTTATGATAGTCACAGAGAGAGAGAGAGAGAGAGGCAGAGACACAGGCAGAGGGAGAAGCAGGCTCCATGCACTGGGTGCCTGATATGGGATTCGATCCCGGGTCTCCAGGATCGCGCCCTGGGCCAAAGGCAGGCGCCAAACCGCTGCGCCACCCAGGGATCCCCAATTACCTTTTCAAAGAGGTGTTGCTAGTGAATCATCAAGCCTTACAATCACGTAACCCCATCAACCCCAATCCACACGTAAAAGGACTATCATGAGCTCAGAAAGGGTTCCAAGGAGGAAACTTGTAAATCAGTGATGGATGAAATATAATATTCCTCTTGGACAATTGGCTTTACTAGATTCAGTGCATAGGAGAAAGTAGGAAAAAAAAATAAAACTTTAATTCAACTCCAAGACTGTTTTGAGCATTTACTTGTCAGCCCAAGTGACCGTTTCTACTCTCTGCTTCTGCTGAAAACATTTTTTTCTTATTTTGACATAATTTCTGAAAAGCATGTTATCTGGAAGTGAATAAAAGGACAGAGATTGCTTTTATAGCTCCGGGAAGGAAAAAAAGAAAGTCCCCCCTGAGAGATGGGGAGGGTGTGTTGGAAGCAGTGGTACTTCAGTTGGGCCTTGACAAATGTATGACAGTTTCCTAATTAAAGGAAGGCAAGAGGGTCTCACCCCAAGATGGGATGACAACGTGTGTAAACCACAGAGGCATGAAACATCCCGAATGTTCCAGTTATTGCAGGAACCACTGGTGTAGCTGGAATATAGGGATATAAGAGTGATACAGCTGGGGAGGCTTTGAAACCTTCTTATAAAGGACCCTCTGTGCCATTCCAATGAGTTTAAAGCTCATCCCGCAGGCTGCCAGTGAACATCTCCAAGCACAGGTGGGTTGTGTTTGTAAATATATGTACTGTAGGAAGCTCACCTTAGGGAAAATGTGCTGGAATATGGCAGATGGGTGACCAGAGTGATCCATCACACTATTATTAAAGTTCTGGTGAAAGAAGCTGTGGGCGAGACCAGAGTTGAGAGGCCATTCTGAGACAAGACGGAGCGTCCTTTAGGAAGGGCCTGGATGTGTGGTGAGAAGACACTTGCTGAAATGGGTCCCAGGTTTTCTCTCTGTGTACTATGCATGGTTCAAGGTACCCCCGAGAGAGCTCAACAGTGCAGCAAAGGATATGGGTGTGCTGGGAGGCACTAACAGAACATGTTTAGCCTAAGCTAAGTCATCGAGGTGGGTTCAGGAAAGGTACGAAGAGGAAACCATTCCCGCGTCCTTACAGGAGCTGCTATCTGCAGGGCCCCAGCATGTCCACAGTTTCTCATCTACAGTCTTGTTTGATTTTAGGGATTATTCTTCTTGTGACTCTGACTGACATCAACACGTAAAATACCCACACCCACAGCCTCAGTTGGACCAGAAGTTATCATAGATCATATTGAGTTTGCTGTGATATCTTCAACTTCAACAGTGATGAGTCAGCTCGGCTCCATGTCGAGGTGCCTTGCCAACTAGCTAGGTATTCCGCAAGCTTCCTGCTATGCTGGATCATGGCACTGATATGGAAAATGGAGAAAGATAAATCTTGGGCCCACCCTAGTCACACCTCTTTTAAGTAAAGCTCGTTAAGTACAAATATGAGAAGAGTTCTTGTCTGAGCTCATGCCGGCCTCCTCTTCTACTCCATTGCTCTGGTGAAGCCAAGATGAAGCTCACAGTGAGTAGACGATTCCTTTTGAACGTATTCTCTTATGATTAGAGACTGTTAACATTCTGAACTAAGTGGGGGGGCAGGTCTGTTTCTTAGGATAATCTCACCATCATGGAAACTTTGTTTTAAAAAAAAAAAAAATCTCCTTTCATGTCATTGAACCGTGGCGATTATAAGCATCTCAGCGGAGAATGGTAGCTATGCTGGCAGTAGAGAGCTGTCTGCGCCTCGTATACCGTGCTAGCTAAATAAAATTACCTTCCTGGCCTTCTGATTCAGGGCTGGTCACAAAGCAGGCAGTCCTTTGGCCATAGAAAGTGCCCAAACTTTCTCCACATTCTTGAATCCCCCTTTTGACCAAAATTCCTGAGCATGTTCAGGCAAGATGAGAAGCTGAGTACCCAATTAAATGGGTGAGAGACCTACTGTCATGTTCTCTGCTGTGAACTGGATCTCCAAGTAAGAATGGCTTGCTGGAACCCTGACCACAGTCATTTATCCACAAAAACACCTGCTGCGTGAAGCTAGAGCAGCATCTCACCTGTGGCTCCAGATAAAAGGCTGAGAGTGTGGTAGGTAGAGCACAAAACTCCACCAAAGTAACTGGTGGTACTGTGTGTCGCTTGTAAGGAGATGCAGAGGGGATAGAAATCTGATGAATGTTTTCATGCTTTAACATACTAAACACATATTACAGCAGCCTCTGCCTCAGAGTGGAATTGCAATTGTAAAATGACTATCTAGAAATAAGTTCTAATAGCAGCATGGTTTAAAAAAAAAAAAAAAGAAAGAAAGAAAGAAAAAGAAAAAAAAAAAAAAAAGGAACTCCAAACCCAGGTCAGAGACGGTTTCCTCTCAGAGTTCTGCTGTGAACAAGGGGTCGAATCTGATCCAATATAACCTTGGCCCCATCATTTAACATCTGGAGCTCAATTTCCTCACATATGAAAGGGTTGCCCTGAACTAGTAGATCTCTAAAATTCCCGCCACCTCTCACTGGTTAGGAGCCTAATTTTTACCTCCTTCTTAAGCTATCAGGAGAAAAATTAAGCAAATAAAAGAATTACGAATTATGAATCTCCAGGGCAGATCTCAAACCATTTTGTCCCAGGCCAAGGAAATGAGAATAGGTACTTGGAATCGGGCATCTACAGAAAGCTCTGTGTTTGGTAACTAAGGTCACGTACCCAATGACAAAGGACTAACCCAGGTACCCTGGGACAGTTACACACTTCGTCTGTGCCAGCCACACTCAACAGCCAGACCTCTCCACCCTCAGTCTCGGCAGCAGCAGCAGCCAGTCTGCTTATTAATCCATTGCTTTGGGGGAAAAAAATTTTTTTTAAGATAAAAAGAGTACTTTTCTAAATTAGGAAGTCCTTGGAGGAATGAAAGCATCCCAGATCAAATAAGAAAATCAAATCATTTTTGGACGTAATTCTCAGAACCTATATCCATGAATGCTATTCATTTTCAAATGTGTCCTTCAATATACTGATAGGACAGGGGTTTTTCATAAGAGCTACATGAACAATTTGAAAACTATAAACCATAATAACATGATTATTTCAAGTAATTGATCTATACCATCTTGCATTATGATTGAAGCTTTCTGTGACTGAAAAAAAAATACAAGGTCAAAGAAGAAAAGACAGACCACTTAACAGAGGGGTTAAATTAGTAATTTTTGTAAGGTCGGGTTGAGAAAGAAGAGGACACTGTTTTCCATGTGATAGTAGACCCGTGTTACTTACTATCTTCTAGATTATCTTCGCTGGACTTCTTGGAGTCTTCCTGACCCCAGCCCTTGCTTCCTCCGTAAGTATTAAACTTTTTATAAAGTGTATTGCCCAAATGCATTTGTAAAGAAATGTGGTATTAAATCACTGCCAATTTCTCATAAATTCCAGGATATCAACATTGGCGGGAACAGCAACAGCGGTGCAAGTGGGCAACAGTCCGTGAGCGTCAACAATGAGCATAATGTGGCCAATGTGGACAATAACAACGGATGGGACTCTTGGCATGCCCTGTGGGACTACAACACTGTAGGTAGCCAACACGCAATGTCCATGCTCTACTAATATGATTTTTTTTAAGGTTTTATTTACTTATCCATGAGAGACACAGAAAGAGAGGCAGAGACACAGGCAGAGCGAGGAGCGGGACTCGATCCCAGGACCCCGGAGTCACAATTTGAGCCAAGGGCAGACGCTCAACCACTGAGCCACCCAAGTGCCCTGATAGTTCTTTTTTTTTTTTTAACAACAATAAAAATGTCTGCTAACCATAAAAGAATTAAAAATAAATGATTTCTGACTGCACATAATAAGCATGGAGTTGTAAGTCAGAGTGCCTATTTTGGCCACCCGGTTTCACTCCCTAGATATAACCCTATCAATGTTTCCCACAATCAGCTAAAATTCAAACCATTCAACACTAATTAGGATCCACTACATCCAAGCGATTGTGGGGCTGTTAGGCAAATATGAACATCCTTTGGCCTTCCCTGCAGATACACCCTCAGTAACGAGGAGAGACCTGCACAAAATCACTGCGGCCTATCTCAGCCTATCTTCAATTTCCTTCTGAAAAGACAGAAACGGATGTTTCACCTGTAATTCAAAAAAAAAAAAAAAAACCAACCAAACGAAATGTAAATGACAATATTAATTGGTAAGAGAAGCAAAAAAACCAAAACCAAACAAAAACAACAGTTGGCTCTGGTTAGGAGACCCAACTCCGCAGGTACTAGCTCTTTATTTAGCAAACTTTGTACTTTGAAAAAGGCAACTCTTTATCATTTCCGTTTTATCATGTGATCAATTAGAAGACCAATCCCTGTCTTACCTGCCTCCTTGAAATGTTGCGAAGATCAAATGAGATCAAAACGTGATAGCAATTTCGAGTTTATTTCAGCAAAACAGACGTGTGGAGTGACTCCATGCTAGCACCTGAAGGTGAGGCAACGAATTAGACTCTAGGTCTCTGCCCTCAAGAAGTTTGTGGTCCATCCTTAGAGATGTTAGCAATAGGTATGATCGCAAAACTGGGCCCGGTCGGGTGCTCTTAGCTGAGTTCATTACAATCTTGGAGTGTCCTTTCCCTCTGCTGCCCAGACTGATTTCTGGTAAGAAAAGCTCCTTGGGGAACCTGCTTCCTACCCTCTACCATCTTCTTTAACAGAACTTTGCTGCAATCAGACTCTTTGGCAAGAAGAAATGTGTTGTGCACAGAATGAACAAGAATGTCATGCCCTCTCTTCAGACTCTTGACACGCTGATCAAGGAAAAGAAGGTACAAATAAAAGCCTTTTTAATTTGGCTCGAGGGAGGCCTTAGGATTGCCAATAAATAATGAGGTCACAGCCAATTCCTCTTGACCACAGTACATTGTAATGTGCACCACGAAAAGAGAAGAGGAACTGGTGATTGCCTGAGACAAGGAAGCTGCCACCGCACTCCACGCTGTGGCTCACACCTTCCTTACTGGTGGGGATCAAAGCTCTGCTCGAGCCAGGGGGAGCTGTCTACACTTCTCCAAGTGCATTTCGCCATGGAAATTGGGTTGGGGTTGTTCGATTTAGAAATAAAAATAGAGGATACCCAGTTAAGTTTGAGTTTCAGATAAATGATGGGAAGATTATTTTAGCATAAAGTGTGTCCTAGGCGATATTTAGGACACACTTACACACACACACACACACACACACACACACACAGATTTGTTTATCTAAAATTCAAATGTAACTGAGTGTCCTGTATTTTATCTGGCAACCCTAGTTGGGTGCAGAGAGAAGATCCATTGCTTTTTAAAATGTTTGCCTGAGTTCATATTTCTGTATCTGATAAATAGGCATCTTTCATCAACCAGGTAGAGAAAATAAACCCCATTCTCAGAAACTGGTTATTATACAGCTCAATCCAAGAAATACAAAATGACTGAATGAGGTCGAAGCTTCAGAATAAATTCAGCCTCAGACTTCTGCTTTTTATGAGAAGCTGAGGTTTCACATGGGCTAAATCTTTTGGGACAAAGAAATTCTGAGATATACAGGGTTGATGCCGATTATGAAAAGACCCGTGGCCAAGCAATACCCCCTGCTGGCCTGGTATACCCAGTCCTCATTCAATAAACCACTGGGCTGGACCTTCATTCTCTCTCTTCCTTTCCACCCTCAGCTTCAGGGAAAAGGACCAGAAGGACCACCTCCCAAGGGCCTGATGTACTCAGTTAACCCTGAAGGAGTCAAAGACCTAAACAAATTAGGAAAACCCATCGCTAACATGTGCAGGGGGATTCCAACATACATGGCCGAGGAGATTGAAGGTGAGTAAGCTGTTGTATGGTGTACACCAGGCTATTGCTGCCGGAGTCGTCAGACTATTCTCGGGCATGTCCACAGGAGACGCCAATTATTCAGCATTTGCTCTGTGCTTAAAGTGTGTTTAAATTAGTAGCTCTTGCCGGCAGTCTTACATGATAGGTTATTATTAATCTCACTTCCTGGATGAGGAAACTGAGGCACAGGAGAGGTCACAAGTCCCTTGTTTTGGTCAGTTCCAAGCGCTCTGGCTTTGGATTCTGTGCACTTCACCTTTGGGAAATCCTGCCTTTCAAGAGTGGATCTGGAGTCACTGCAAGAGATATTTAAAGGAATGCATGAATTGCTAAGGGACAAAGAGGATGCCAATTTTATTCACTGACTTTTTACAGCTCAATCATTTAATTTCTGCCTCTTCAAAGAACAACTTTCACAAAAACAAAGTATCCACCTACCTAATATAACAGCAGCTTTCTAGATCTCTGAGTTGATTGATTTAGTCCAGATAGTTGGCTAGACAGAGTGAGACAGACTGATCTTGAAATTAGTGCATAGCTAGTTTGGAAACTGTGTGACACTCAAAAAAAAAAAAAAGAATTTTTGAAAAGATATTAATACCAGTTTCTTCTTTTCTTTTTATCAGGAGCAAGCCTGTTCTTAAGTTCAGAAAAGTGCTTCGGTATTAATATATTATGGCTTCTGAACTTTTCCTACTGTGGCGATACAGTGGAGGATTAAAAAACATTTTTGGAACACCTGGGGGCTCAGTGGTTGAGCGTCCACCTTTGGCCCCGGCCATGACCCCGGGGTCCTGGGATCAAGTCCCACATCAGGCTCCCTGCATGGAGCCTGCTTCTCCCTCTGCCTGTGTCTCTGCCTCTCTCTCTCTCTCTCTCTCTCTGTCTTTCATGAATAAATAAATAAAATCTTTTAAAAAATGCTTTTGAATTCAGTCATCAGAATATTTGATGCAAAAAAACATGGATTCTGATGTTTTTATCGTCATTCTGAAAGATTTTCTGCTAGTTATTTTATTTTCTTTAGGTTTCAATAAACTTACTTAGCACTAAATTCTTTATGATTTCTATTTGGAATACGTAGGATCAAAAGTGCAATGTGGTTGTGCGTCGGTTAAGCATCTGCCTCAGTCGGTTAAGCATCTGCCTGGGGTTCAAGTCATGATCCCAGGGTCATGTGATTGAGCCCTGTGTCAGGCTCCCTGCTCAGTGGGAAGCCTGCTTCTCCCTCTGCCTCTGCCTGCTGCTTCCCCTGCTTGTGCTGTCTGTCAAATAAGTTAATTAAAAAGTTTTAACCAAAAAAAAAAAAAAGAAAGTGCAATGTGGTGGCAAGCTGTTTAAATGCATTAGACCCAACAGTTAGCCTGTATTCAGGACCTGTCCCTTATAAAGAAGCCCTTCAGATGCTTTGGATACTACTAACCACAGTTCTGGGAATGGATCCAAGGCCATCTGACTGCCCTGAAGACTGCTCCATAGTTGATGTGCACAGTAACATTTCAGATCAGCAAGTGCAGAAATCCACTCAAAGCAGCTTGCACCAGAAAGTGTGTGTGTGTGTGGGGGGGGGGAGTACAATTATTGCAAGGATATTGGAATATCTAAAATAATCTTACAACAAGAAAATCAAAGAGACTAGAACCAGGAGCTATATTGAGATCAAGACTCAAGTCTCCTCTTTCCTGGAAGCCAGCTATTAGTTCTTCTCTATTCCTCTTTAAATTCTGCTTCTCTCTTCTTTCCATCTTGCAGATGGCTCTTTCTCCACTCATGGTGGGAGATGGCTGGACCATGATGTTAACCTGATCTCCCATGTTTATATGTCTTTCCAGCTCAAGAGGTAAGTCTAATTCTTTTGAACCTCAATCCTAATTTTCCTTGACCCTCTTTGGTTCAAGTGCCCACATCTGGCCAGGGAAGTGGAGTCACACAGTATGGGTACAGCAATGGGGTCTTCACTGAAGGAGAAAGATCTCAGAAAAAATAGAGACTCCAAATGTGTGTGGCAATATGAAACTCAGTTCATTTTTTAAAAATACTCCCATACGTGTTTCTTACATCCTGATGCCATAAGAGGATATCTAATCCATTCTAATGTCTCCAGATGAGCTATCCCTGAGGAACCATAACAAAAAATAAATAAATAAAATAAAGACATTGGTTCCTACCATTTGGAAAAACGGAATATTTACCAGGCCTTATTGGGAAGCAATTATAAATTTTCTTTATTATTATTATTTATGATAGTCACAGAGAGAGAGAGAGAGAGGCAGAGACACAGGCAGAGGGAGAAGCAGGCTCCATGTACCAGGAGCCCGAGGTGGGATTCGATCCTGGGACTTCAGGATCGCACCCTGGGCCAAAGGCAGGCGCTAAACCCCTGCGCCACCCAGGGATCCCTTGGGAAGCAATTATAATAATTTTCTTTATCCTGAGGGAATTTCATTGTTGTTCATGTGATGTGTCCTACCAAAGCATAGAATTTCCAAAATACCTTGAAGCCATGAAATGTGGAAGCTCATCAAAGAGCCATCAAAGATCAAGGTCTTAGAGGTCTTAGATATTGCCCTATCACTGTCAGTGAAAAAGAAAGAAACCTGTGATTCACAAACTGGACACAATGTCATGTAACTGACTTCTGGGAACTGATGAATCCCACATTTCTTAGAAGAATTGTCAAAAAAAAAAAAAGAATTGTCTAGTCACTATTTAATAATAAGGAATTAAATTCTCTAGGAAGATATAAAAGTTTTAGGTTATATACACCTATCAAAATATATTAAGGAAAGGAGCACCCTGGTGGCTCAGTCGGGTAAGCGTCTACCTTCAGGTCAGGTTATGATCTGGGGTCCTGGGATCGAGCCTTGCATTGTGCTCCCCACTCAAGGGGAAGTCTGCTCCTTCTTCTCCCTCTGCCCCCTATATATATGTATATAAAGGAAATATATATAAAGGAATATATATATATATATATATAAAGGGAAAATTGTAAGAATTACAAGAGAATTCAATAATCTCACTGTCCTAGTTAAAGATTTTAACACGTCTTCGATAACTTATAGATGAAGCAGCTAAGATTATAACACAAGCCTATCTTAATGAACTTACGTAGAACGCTTCAGAATGTATATTATTCCTAAGTATGTATAAGACATTTACAAATATTGATCACATGCTAAGACACAAATCAGATCTCAATAAATTTCAAATGATTGGCATCACGAAGAATACATTTTTCTGCCTTCAAGTTAATTAAGAGAATAAATATTCTTTTCCAAATAAAGATAGTTGCATTTGTTTTGAAATCAGGCAACATATTTCTAAATAATACATGATCCGAAGAAGAATTCATGATGAAAGTAGGATGAATTTAAAACTGTGCAATAACAGGGCACCTGGGTGGCTCAGTGGTTGAGTGTCTGCTTCAGCTCAGGGCGTGATGTCGGGGTCCTGGGATCGAGTGCCGCATCGGGCTCCTCAGAGGGAGCCTGCTTCTCTCTGCCTATAAATAAATAAAATCTTTTTTAAAAAACCTGTGAAATAATGAAAACACTACATATCAAAACCTCATGAGTACCAGCTATAGCAAGGGAAAGAGGAAAATCTGTGGTCTGAATGTTCATTTCATAAGGGAAGAACAGTTGAAAATTGCATTAAAAAACCCAGCTTTAAAAATGAGGGAAAAACCATAAACTATCCAAAATAAATAGGAAGGAAGAAATAAAATTGACAATATCAGAAGTTAATAAAATAGAAAAAAAATATACAATAGTAAGACTCGACAAAGCCAAAACTTAGTTCTTTAGAAAGACGTAAAATTGACAAACTTTAGGTAGACATGACCAGAAACCCAAAAAGAAATAAGTGGGATCTATAAATAAATAAATAAATAAATAAACAAACAAATAAACAAACAAGAAGCAGAATTAGGTCTATAACTACAGACAACAAATTGCTGTCAGAGGAGAGGAGGTGGGGGATGGGCAACATGGATGAAGGTGACTGGGAGATACTGGCTTCCAGTTATGGAATGAAGAGGTCACAGGAATAAGTGGCACAGCATAAGGAAGACAGTCAGTGAGATTGTAATAGCATTGTGATGGGACAGATGGTAGCCAAACCTACAAACAAAGCATAGTGTACAAATTTGTGAAATCACTACGTGATACACTTAGTGTCACATCATGTGTCAACTACAAATTTTTTAAATAATTAATTTTTAAGATAAATCACAAGCAATGCTAGAAACAAATGAAAAAGGAAGCCACAGACGCCTCAGATACTAAAAGGTTAATAAAATGATATTGTGATCTCTATATTAATAAATCTGGAACCTTAAGTAAATTGAATTTCTAAAGCAAGAATCTACCAAAGCTCACTTGAGAAGAAATATAGAGCCTGAGTAATTCTACAACCATTAATGGAAATGGTTCAGATGTTTAAAAACTTTACACAAGAAAATTACAGGCCAAGGTGGTTTTTATACTGAGATTTAGCAAAAATTGAAAATACAGATTATTCTAGTCTTATAAAACTATTTAAATGTATAAGTAAGGGTTGGTGGGGGTCGAGGAGTAGTCTCCAACTCATTTCATTAGAATACTATTAACTTGCTTCCAAAGCCTGACAGGGATTATATGAAAAAAGAATAATACAGGGCAATCTCTGTAATGAATATTGATGCAAAATGTCTCAACAAATTTATAGCAAATCAATTGAGCAAAGTGTATAAAAGATTGAATACAGCACAACTATGTTGTATTTCCTAGTAGTGCAAGTTGGTTTGATATTAGGAAATTAAGAACGTAATTTAACCCACTGAAAAATCAAAAGACAACAATCTTATAATGTATCTAAATAGTAGTAAAATTACATAGTAAAGTCAAATATTCATAATAAACAAGTAATTCTCAGAAGATTTAGAATCAAAAGAAAGTTTACTAATCTAAGATTATCTAAAAAACTCTACTGTAAGTATCATGTAAAACAATGAAAACATTCCTCTTAAGAAGACAAATGCCTGTCATTAAAAACTTGAGAAACATTGTACGGAAAGTTAGTAAAGCAGATAAAGAAATAAATAGATTTGAAAGGAAGGAAGAAAAAACTATCATTATGCCCAGATGGCATAGTTTTGTGCATAAAAATACAAACAAGTCTCTAGATAATTTATGGGAGTCAGAGCATTTATAAAGCATTTACAGGGGCGCCTGGAGGGTGCAGTTAAGCATCTGACTCTTGGTTTCAGCTCAGGTCATGATCTCAGGGTCATGAGATTGACCTCGCATGGGACTCCGTGTTTGCTTGGAGCTTGCTTAAGATTCTCTCTCTCCTCTCCCTTTACCGTCCCCCTTACTTGCTTGCTCTCTCTCTCTCAAAAGAAAAAAAAAATAGGAAAAAAAAAAGTTCCTGCATACAAATAATGGCTATCAACTATGCGCTGCATTCCTATATATCAGCAGCAAACACGTAGAAATTTTATTTTGAAATAGCATTTATAAGAGCAGCAAAATGTACCACACAACTTGGAAAAATTACTAATTTAATGATATTTCTTTTTTTTCTTTTTTTTTTTAACGATATTTCTTAAGTGACTTCTATAGGCAGAGCGCTACTGCACACACTTAAAATTCATCAGCAAATACAAATGCAAAGATCTTGCCTCGTGTAGCTATATTTTAGTTACAAGGGGCAGATATAAATGATAAATATAATTAACACATAAATGAACAAATATGTAAATAAACAGTAGAGTATTTGGTGGGATAGTATTACGTAGTACTGTAGAGCAGGATATAAAACGATAAATACCAAGGGAAAAATGCAGAGCAGGGGAAGGGGAATCAAGTGCCAGGAAGAAAGAGGCAGTTGGCAATTTTTAATAGGTACGTCGGCTAGGCATCATCGAAAGACTGAAGGAGCCTACGTAGTCCACCTTGCTAATATTTCTGGGTGAAAAGCGTTACGGGCAAAGGAAATAGTGAGTGGTACAGCCTAAGGCAGAAGGGTGCCTGGCATAGTGCCATAGCATGGAAGTCAGGGTGGCTGAAGGAGAATGAACAAAACAGAGAGTAGAAGAAGATGAGGGCAAACAGGTGATGGGCTGGGGCAGGGGGGCTGTGGGGAGGGCAGGTTGTGAGGAGTCCTGTAGGCCATTGTGAGAAATTCAATTATCATCCTGGGTAAAACAGGGAGACACTGCAGGAAATTGAGCTGGGGTAGGATGCAATCTTCCCAAGTAATATATCAAACAAAAGAGATGCTAGACCTCTCTGGAAACTATTAAGAGACATTGAGGTAATGAAGAGAAATCTCACAGAGGAAGACATGGACATGGCCAACAAGCACATGAGGAAATGCTCTGCATCACTTGCCATCAGGGAAATACAAATCAAAACCACAATGAGATACCACCTCACACCAGTGAGAATAGGGAAAATTAACAAGGCAGGAAACAACAAATGTTGGAGAGGATGCGGAGAAAGGGGAACCCTCTTACACTGTTGGTGGGAATGTGAACTGGTGCAGCCACTCTGGAAAACTGTGTGGAGGTTCCTCAAAGAGTTAAAAATAGACCTGCCCTACGACCCAGCAATTGCACTGTTGGGGATTTACCCCAAAGATTCAGATGCAATGAAACGTCGGGACACCTGCACCCCGATGTTTCTATCAGCAATGGCCACAATAGCCAAACTGTGGAAGGAGCCTCGGTGTCCATCGAAAGATGATGGATAAAGAAGATGTGGTTTATGTATACAATGGAATATTCCTCAGCAATTAGAAATGACAAATACCCACCATTTGCTTCAATGTGGATGGAACTGGAGGGTATTATGCTGAGTGAAATAAGTCAATCGGAGAAGGACAAACAGTGTATGTTCTCATTCATTTGGGGAATATGAATAATAGTGAAAGGGAATATAAAGGAAGGGAGAAGAAATGTTGGGAAATATCAGGAAGGGAGACAGAACATAAAGACTCCTAACTCGGGGAAACGAACTAGGGGTGGTGGAAGGGGAGGAGGGCGGGTGTTGGAGGGGAATGGGTGACGGGCACTGAGGTGGACACTTGACGGGATGAGCACTGGGTGTTTTTCTGTATGTTGGTAAATTGAACACCAATAAAAATTAATTAAAAAAAAAGAGACATTGAGGTAGACTAAGCAAACACGGAGAAATTATGGCCACAAATCAGAGGGTCTGTTATTACAAGAATGTCAGCTCTCCCTCCATCTGCAGATCCAAGGTCATTCAAAACACATTCCCAGCAGGCCGAGCGTGTGCATGGGTATAGTTTCGAATACGCAAGATCAAGGGTCCTTGATGTTTCCAAGCATCTTATGAGTAGAGGCACTGACTGCTCTTTGTTCTCAACTATTTTTGCAAGGATGTTTGGATAACGAACAGCCTTGGAGGAGAGGTGGGTGAGAGGATGGAGCAGTTGGGTGATGGGCATTAGGGAGGGCATGTGATGAGATGCACACTGGGTGTTGTATCCAACTTATGAACTATTGAACTCTACATCTGAAACGAGTGATGTACTCTATGCTGGCTGATTGAATCTAAATAAATAAAAACAAAAGAAACCCAGCCTTGGAAGATAGAGATAGTATCTCTTTTTAGAGCAAAAAGTAGGCATGTTCACTGTCTATTATAAAAGATTTGAGTTCCCTAAGCTTACACCCCAGCAAAGAATACACCCAACTATTTATGCAAACTTCCCTCTGGGTCCACGTGCATTGCCCTGTGAAGCTCATGGACAAGGGGCACTGACCCAAACATGCTCCTGCTCATACTACTTGCTGCGCTGTGACTAATAAAGTCCTTTGTGTCTTACCCCGGGGGCTCATGTCTCCTATCATCATCCATCAACTACAGCAGGTTAACTTTTCAGCTTTCAAGTAGGGTAAAGTCTCAGAACCTTCTTAAAAGGGCAAACCCTAGCCTCATTGCTGCTGTAAAACAACAAAATGGGTGAACCTGACCTTTCATAATTATCACAAAGACATGGTAATGAAGATAATGCAATGTGAGTGCTGGGACGTCCAAATATATCAGTGCAACAAGACAGAAAGCCCACAGACAGGTCCACACACCCATAGACGGCTGAAATAGGATGTAGATCGCGTTCCAGGCCTGTGGGGAAAAGACAGCCTTTTTCCATAAGTGATGTTAAGATAATTAGGTAGCCACATGGAATACAAAGAAACGGGAAGATAACTCCAGCCCCCTACCTTAACGCCATATATTTAGAAATCGATTTCATGTATGTTAAAAATCGGAATGTGAAAGGCAAAATAAAAAGCCTCAAAAGGTGAAGGTGACTGGGTGATGGGCACTGAGGTGGGCACTTGACGGGATGAGCACTGGGTGTTATTCTATATGTTGACAAATTGAACACCAATAAAAAATAAATTTATTTTTAAAAAAGCCTTAAAAGGTAACATAGAACAATAACTTCAGGACTATGGATGGAGGGAAGGATTTGCTAAACTTTGCAGAAAAAGCTCTAGCCATAAAGCAAAATATTGATAAATTTCTCTGCACTAAAAACAAGAATGTCTTTTTATCCTCAAACACCAAAAATAGAGCGAAAAGACGAGCCACAAACTAGTAGAGAAGTTGTCAACACACAAACTGGATAAAAGAGCAGTACAAAAATTATATAAAGAACTCCTGCACCTTAACAAGAAAGAGATGAATTCGTAGCAGAAAAATGGACACAGATCTGTTTCTAGAAGAAAAGGAACTCTGAATAGTGAATCTAGATATGAAAAGATACCAACCTTGTTCATAATAAGGAAAGTGCGTATTAAAACCATAGTGATTGGAACACCTGTGTGGCTTAGCATGTGGCTCAGCGTCTGCCTCCAGCTCAGGGTGTGACCCCGGGGTCCCAGGATCGAGTCCGCGTCGGGCTCCCTGCAGGGAGCCTGCTTCTCCCTCTGCCTGCATCTCTGTCTCTCTCTCTCTCTCAGGAATAAATAAATAAAATCTTAAAAAAAAAAAACAAGTGATAGATAATTTTATACCCAACCTATTGGCGATTAAGTCAAATCCAGGGTGTTGGAGAGGATGTGAAGTAACCGCCCATGGCCGGGGCAAGTGTGAGTTGGCACAGCTGCTTCAGAAAACCAGTCAGCTTTGCCCAGCACTCCGAGGACGTGAGGTCCCACGTCTCATCCTAGAGAGATTCTTGCTCGTGGACGCCCGTGCACACGTTACAAGAGTGTCCACAGCAGCAAGTGTCTGGAACAGCAAAAAACTAGAAACAAGACGAATGTTTGCCAACAGGAGATTAGATAAACACATAGTGATATGTTTACTTAGTAGGATACTAACCGTCACCAAGAGAAAACCGAATTAATCACAGCCACGCACGGCAACACGGCTGTAACCCCCTGGAAAACAATGTTGAGCCTACAAAGCAGACGGAGGAGGAAAACACACTGTATTCACGTAAAGTTCAAACACGCACTAAACTAAACAACACGTACATTTGATCTTAGAAACACCCTCCTACGTGGTCAAACCATGACTAAAAGTTAGGGGACGATAACCCAAAGTTCAGAATCGTCATGCACATCGGCCCCGACCCGCCAGAGGGACAGGAGGGCGCAGCAGGGGCGGCCAAGCTTCCGAGGAGGCAACGCCGCCCCTCGTCGCCCCCAGATTGAGGGGTGAGCACGGGCTGCGCCCCGTCGGCACTCTTACACTCTGCACACACTGCTAAATAGTCTTATGCACCAACCCGAGACTTAATCATAAGGTTCAAGGCACAAAAGGTGGGAGAGCGCCCTGAAGACAGTGGGCACAGGGCCATGGCGGGAAGACGCTGCCCTCTTGGGCCGCAGAGAGCAGAGGCCTGTCACCTCCGGCTCAGCTCGAGCCCCGTGGTCGCCAACCTGTGGCCCTGCCGTGTCCCCAGGGAGCCAGGTCCCTGGGCTGTGGGCTGGCCTGTGCCCATGGCCCAGGGTCTCAGCCTGAGGCCACCGCACTTGGGCTAGGCCTGGCCCATAAACCAGAGGAACTCGAACAGAGCCCTGGTTGCCCTGCCAGCCCGGGCCAGGGGTCGGGAGGGTGCGGGGAGCCTGCAGAGCTGCCTCGCAGGGTCATCAGGAGTTTTAGTCCAGCTCACAGCCCCTTACAAGCCCTCACCCATCACCTGGACAGCTTTCTGGTCCTCCTCCCCATCGCACTCCTGGCAAAACTAGATAGTTGAAGCCAAACCTCCAGCGATGGATGCTTCCAGAACATTAACTAATACATTTTAACCTAAAGTCAAGACTTTTCCAAGGAACTTCCTTATCAATAGACACATGTATCTATTAGCTGACGTTTACATTTCCCAAATATCCAAAATAACCAAGCAAGAATATCAGGAAGCAAAACCAAACGTTACATTTAAATCTCTCCAACCCGGATGTTCAAATTAGGCTTTAACCATCCTCTTTCCTGGCATTGCTTTGATCCACAAGATCCTGTATCAGACAATAAAAATCACAACTCAGCTCCCTTAATTAGAAGTATTATCAATAACACATCCCCTTTCAACTCTATGCCATCCATCTATCATCTATCTATCATCTATCATTTATCTATCATCTATCATCTATCATTTATCTATCTACCTGTCTATCATCTATCTATCTGTCTATCTATCTATCATCTCTTAAACAAGTATTATTTAGCACCTCATATGTGATAGACTTTTCTAGGTACTAGAGATAAAGTAGGCACTAAGGAAAAAAGCAGTGGAAGTGCCTGTTTTTGTGAAGTTTACACGGTGGTGGAAAAAATAATAAATAAATAAAAACACAGGATGAATAATGATGAAAAACTATTGAGGAGGGAAGAGAATAACATGAAGGAAGAAGAACCATCAACAGAAAGTTGAGATGGGGGGGAATATAAATTCAGTTTAATTTGGTTGAACTTCCTGATACTCTTGATTATTTTGGATATTTGGGAAGTGTAAAAATGAGTGAATAGATAAATGTGTCTGTTGATATGAAAGTTCCTTGGAAAAGTTGAGTTGCTGCTTTATATTAGACAGGCAGGTGTATAATGAAGGATTTGGCTGGTGTCTGTCCCAGGTTCCTGGGGGGTGGTTTCTAAGTGATTGGAGCATCTTTGTTATTCATAGTGGTCCTCGCAGGTCACACCTGATAATATATGTTAATGGAACGACTCAGGATAGGACTTGGTTATTCCAGAAAGAGCAACTATGTGATTAGAGGGTTGAGCCTGTGAATCACATGATAAAGGCTACTGTCGGAGGAGGGGAAGAGGCTGCAGATTGAGCTCTATGACCAATGATTTAATTAATCGTGCCTATATAATGAATCCCCAGTGAAAACCATGGACCCCGAAGCTCAGGTAAGCTCCTCTGGTTGACAATCCCCCACATCAATGTCAGGAAGGTGATAATCTTGAATCTATGGAGAAAGGACCGAAAAAAGCTTCATGTTTGAAACCCTCCCACACCTTGCCCTGTGCATCTCCTTTGGGCTGGTTCTGATTTGTAGCCCAGTGTTAGAATAAAACTGTCATGGTCATCACGCTTTGCTGAGTTCTGAGTTGTTTTAGTGAATTATTTTTTTTTAATAATAAATTTATTTTTTATTGGTGTTCAATTTGCCAACATACAGAATAACACCCAGTGCTCATCCCGTCAAGTGGCCCCCTCAGTGCCCGTCACCCAGTCACCCCCACCCCCCGCCTTCCTCCCCTCCCACCACCCCTAGTTCCTTTCCCAGAGTTAGGAGTCTTCATGTTCTGTCTCCCTTTCTGATATTTCCTACCCATTTCTTCTCCCTTCCCTTCTATTCCCTTTCACTATTATTTATATTCCCCAAATGAATGAGACCATATAATGTTTGTCCTTCTCCGATTGACTTATTTCACTCAGCGTCATACCCTCCAGGTCCCTCCACGTCGAAACACATGGTGGGTATTTGTCGTTTCTAAAGGCTGAGGAATATTCCATTGTATACAGAGACCACATCCTCTTCATCCATTCATCTTTCGATGGACACCGAGGCTCCTTCCACAGTTTGGCTATTGTGGACAACACCAAAGAAACAAACAATCTAATCATGAAATGGGCAAAAGACATGAACAGAAATCTCACAGAGGAAGACGTAGACGTGGCCAACACACACATGAGGAAATGCTCCGCATCACTTGCCATCAAGGAAATACAAATCAAAACCACAATGAGATAAGTGAGATCCCACCTCACCGCAGTGAGAATGGGGAAAATTAACAAGGCAGGAAACCACACATGTTGGAGAGGATGCGGAGCGAGGGGAACCTTCTTGGTGGGAATGTGACCTGGTGCAGCCACTCTGGAAAACTGTATGGAGGTTCCTCAAAGAGTTAAAAATAGACCTGCCCTACGACCCAGCAATTGCACTGCTGGGGATTTACCCCAAAGATACAGATGCAGTGAAACGCCGGGACACCTGCACCCCGATGTTTCTAGCAGCAATGTTTTAGTGAATTATTGGTACTGAATCTGTAGGGCTAGTGGAGAGCTGCGGAATTTGTCACCAGCTGGTCAGAAGTGACAATGACCTGGAGATTCATATCTGAAGTGAAGCCAGTCTTCGATAATATGTACAAATTTGATCGTGTCGCTTTCTTTATTACATTATCTATGTTCTGACCTTCCCCCCTCCCAATTGTATTGGCTAGAACAGTGAGAGCAACGTGAAATAAAAGGTGATAGCAGATTCACTCCACGTACAACTCCATTTTTTTCCACCATGAAACAGCAGGCTCGCAATCAGTTTGTCGAAGACACACTGGAAGATCTGTTCTGTCTCATTTATGTGATGTTTGTTAGATTGTCCTAACTTTAAAAAGAAAAAGAAATGAAGAAGATAAGCCCTAAAAAAAAGTTTATATCTGGAACGAACTCTCCTAAGTGACGTAGGAGAATAAAACCTTGGTCAAATAAGAACATGTAAAAAAAAAAAAAAAACAAATAAGAGCATGTGTCTATGATTTCAGCATCATTAAAAGGTCTGTTTCACAGTCCGAGATAAAACATTTAACTTAAGTGGAAACGGGTGGCAGCTTCTAATGAACTGTTCTTACATAATCACGTTGTCCTGCTTTATAGCTAAGGTGCAAAGAATGGCTCCCTGGTCATATCTCGAAGTATCACACTCAAATCCATCTTCCAAAGTTAGAAAATTTTCAATCTTTTTATCTCCGTGGTTTTTTTTTGTTTTTTTGTTTTTGTTTTTGTTTTTTGTCCTGCGTGTCTCAACTCCCCTAGGAGTATACTCATGTTTACAGAGTTTTCCTGGTGACGCTTACTTCTGTAATGGAACTGGAGCCCAGAGATGTCTCACTGAGCCTAGAAGACCCCTCAACGATTGCTAGGACTTCCTGAATTACAGCTGCCACTATGTCGGGACAGGAGGTCTTGTTCTAATGTTGAAAGCCGGAGACTTCAAAGAGATGTTTTTATTTGCTCTCGCCCACCACCCACAATGGAGTCGGTGCTCAAAGCTGGTCCTTCTGGAACTTGTAACTGTCAGATGTGAGGCTGGAGCTGAACCTCCGGCTTTGCCGAGGTTTGGCTCCTGGTGCAGATTCCTGCTGAAGCTGCATTATGGTTCATCCAGATGACTTTTACAACCAAGTATGTGTTGTCCAAATATTGGGCTCTGCTCCAAGTCAAAGAATTAGCTCGGGGTGTCCTTAATAGTTCTCCTTCTTTTCAGTTTTATGACTTAACAGATTGTGCCTTTTAAAACATTATTTGTGAATTCTTATTCTCCTTAAGCTTATTTTGTTACTCTTTCGAATTCATTGTGTTGGCTCGCAAATTTATTTGTGCCATTCTTTTCTTTGTTTAATAATGCAAACATTTACCTTCACTAATTTCTTCCTGTGTGTAATTTGACTGCATTCCTCAATTTTGGACATATATTCTTGATATTATAGTTATTTATTTAGAAAGCCAATAACTACATTTTTTCATTTCCTCGTTGACAAAAGAATATTGTAGGACAGTACCTTGAATGCTCAGTTTTTTATATGTTATTTGTCCTTTTATTGTTGATTTATAGTTTTATTTCATTGTGGTAAGTGAATGTAGTCTATGAAACCTCTACTAACTGGCATTAATACAGTTTTTTTTTAAAGCCTAGGCTATGAATAATTTTCAAAAACATTCCAGGAATATTTAAAATGAATGTGCGTCAGCTCCGGAACTCAAAATAGAATGCAAAGTTATAGAAGGTGGACCCCTTGAGTAGGGGTTGACTTGATGACTTGCTTCTAATAAGGAGAGCACAGAAAAAGAAAAATGGTAACTTGGCAGTGGAGGAACTTGACAGATACTAGCTGAAGGACGTGATCACGGTCAACATCACCGCTCATGTTAATATCATGTGCCTCTGGGACGCCTGGTTGGCTCAGTGGTTGAGCGTCTGCCTTCAGCTCAGGGTGTGATCCTGGAGTCCTGGGATCGAGTCCCACATCAGGCTCCCTGCATAGAGCCTGCTTCTCCTCCCTCTTCCTATGTCTCTGTCTCTCTCTGTGTGTCTCTCATGAATAAATAAATAAAATATTTAAAAAATATATATCATGTGCCTCTGATACGAGGTGTCCTTCGCCAGCCTGGTATTCTTCCCCCAAATCCACAACCACGGTATAATCATGAGAAAACATCAGACAAATCCAAACTAAAGGACATTTTACAAAATGCCTCGTAGCACTCTTCAAAGTTGTCAGGATCTTTGTGTTAGTTTCTCAACAAATTGCCACGATCTTGGTGGCTTAGAATAACACATATTCATTCTTTCATAATTTTGGAGGCTAGAAATCTGAAATTAAAGTGTCAACAGCATCACCTCCTTCCAAAGGCTGTAGGAAGAGTGCTTCCTTGCTTCTTCTGGCATCTGGTGGCTCCTGGAGTTGCCTGGCTTGTGGCAGGATCTCTCCAAGCCCAGCCTCTGTCTTCACGTGGCCTTTTTTTTTTTTTTTTTTTTTAAGATTTTACTTATTTATTCATGAGAGAGACAGAGAGAGAGAGGCAGAGACACAGGCAGAGGGAGAAGCAGGTTCCATGCAGGGAGCCCAACTTGGGACTCGATCCCGGGTCTCCAGGATCACGCCCTGGGCTGAAGGCAGGCGCTAAACCGCTGAGCCGCCCAGGGCTGCCCATTCACATGGCCTTCTTTCTTATATTTCTGTATCTCAAATCTTCCTCTCCTTTCTCCTCTCAAGACGCAGTCAACGGATTTAGAATTCACCCTCAATCCAAAACAATCTTATCCTGAGGCCCTTAACTTAAATTACATCTGTAAAGACTCTATTCCCAAATAAAGTCACTTTCACGGGCACCAGGAATTAGGGCTTGAACATACCTTTTTGGAAGACTCGATTCACTCAACTCCAAGGAGACTGAGAAACTGCCTCAGATTACAGGAGACAAAGGAGATATAATGGCTTGATGCAGTGTAGGATCCTGGATTGAATCCTGGGACAGGAAGGGGACATTAATGGAAAAACTGGTAAAGTCCAAATAAATTCTGTGGGTTAATTAATAATATTGTGGCAACATTAGTTTCTTAAATTGTTTAACATCATCTTCTTAATATTGTCTAAACATAAATTTCAGTTTTGATCATCGTGCCACAGCTGTGTCGGATGTTCATTTATATCAGAGGAAGCTAGGTGAAGGCTGTGTAGGAACTTTCTGTACTATCTTCACACTTCTCTATAAATCTAAAATTATTTGGAAGGAAACGTTTTTTTAAGTAAGCAGATCAGACTATTTTATTAAAAGATAAAGACTCAAATTTTGTTTAAAAACCCAGGTATTAGAAAAGATAAAACTAAAAGAAACACTGACATGTGTGTGTGTGTGGGGGGGGATGGCAATGATATAAAAGTGCATTTTAAGTAAATAATACAATTAGGAATGTTAATATTATTGTCAAAAGAGTACAATTTAGGGCAAAATCAGTAAATAAAATAATAGGAAGTCATTTAGGATGATAAAATATGCAATTCACACTGAAGGCCTCACAATCATAACATTTGTTATAAACCAAATTATGTAGATTCAAACAAACAGAAAAAAAAAATCTGTTGGAAATGCTAAAAGAAGCTATAGCAAAATTACAAAAGGGGAGAGACCTTATCACACTCACCAGCTTTTGACAGATCAAATACACAAAAAGAGAATATGAAAAACTTGAATATTTAGGTGTTTGTACATGGCCTTAGACTCACCATGAAATGCAGACTCATGTAAGTGCAACAAATATTGTGAATATTATGAGCTTTGGTGACGTGATTGGTCTCAAGTGACAAACAATTCCTGATAGAGTTCTAACCTAAGAAAGTACTGTCTTCCTTCAATTTACGTGCATTCCTGAAAGTTGTGGTGCCGACTAAGTAGTCACAAAATTAAATATCTTTGTGTTTAAAACAAGTAAATATCCAAACCCAAAAAAACCCCATAAACAATATAAGATGAGTCTTTATGGTATGTGCCTGATAAGAACCACTGAACAAAGTTAGCAGAGCATCCTTCCAAATGACTTCCACTTCCACCCCAAATTAATTTTGACAAAATTCCCTACAATTTTAAACAATTTTCTTAGTATGTATTACCTCCGAGTAGTAAAGAGGAAGCCCCTCTATATGGTTGGGATATCTTAAGTAGGCACAAGATTTTTTTTTTTTTTTTTGTTTTACAGCCTGAAGTTACCTGGGTCTTCTAATTAATAGAATTCTCTAGTTAGGGGGCCATTGAAGCCATTGACATACCTGTTTTCTTATCGTGTGGCACTTGGTTGGCAGGAATGTGAAACCAAATTCCTTGGTTACACTCCTTATGCCTTTTACTCTTGAAAACCCTGAAGTAGCTGGCAGAGGCAGGCTCTGCCCCAGGGCTCCAGCTCTCCACTCCCTTCTCCACCATTCTGAACATGGTTTGCTTGTTTGTTGTTTAGTGAGGGGGGTGGAAGGGGCAGAGGGCCGAGGGAGAGAGAGAATCTTAAGCAGGCTCCACGCCCAGCACGGAGGCCCACGCAGGGCTCAGTCTCACAACCCTGAGACCACAACCTGAACCAAAATCAAGAGTCAAGCTTGAAAGACTGAGCCACCCAGGCGCCCCAGAACAGGGAAGTTTGTGCATTGGGATGGGCATCTGTCCAGAGGCAGCCTCGCTTCCAGGGGTGTCCATGCTTTGTCAAATGCTTTCTTTTTTTTTTTTTAATTTTTATTTATTTATGATAGTCACACACACACAGAGAGAGAGAGAGAGAGAGAGAGAGAGAGACACAGGCAGAGGAAGAAGCAGGCTCCATGCACCGGGAGCCCGACGTGGGATTCGATCCCGGGTCTCCTAGATCGCGCCCTGGGCCAAAGGCAGGCGCCAAACCGCTGCGCCACCCAGGGATCCCGTCAAATGCTTTCTTTACAGGCTGCGGCGGTACCGCTGAAGGCAGCCCCAGCTCTGCCCCTTCCCTGCCTAGTGTGGCAGTTCTCATTTCAGCTCTGCGGTTGAGATGTCTTGAAGGCACCTGAGCGAAATGGAAACTGGATTTGTTGCTGCAGGCAGCTGCTGTCGGGCCGGCATGGACCCGTTCCTGAGTCATTTGTACCCTAAAGGTTTGACTATATCTAATTGCCTCTGATCCCGCTTTCACTTCCAGCCTCCTGGATCTGGATATTTCTCTATGTCCCATGAATGTACTGTTCAGGCAATATTTTCTTGGCCTGAATCATGAGCCAGTGGGTCCTTGCCTCAGTCTGATCCTTTATCACAGTATAGGTAACAACATCCTTCCATCTTCTGCTAAAACAAACACTTGAGGTTGGAGGAGGACTTGGGAAGAAGAGTCTTCACCGGGTTCCTGCTAGGTTTTCCCAGATTAATGTCACAGCTAAAGTACATCCAAGTATCAAATCCCCTAATGCAAATGTTATCATTTGCTTGAGGGGACTCTCAATGCTATGATTGGACTGAGGGTGTCTGGGTTCCTAATCCTTTCCACAGACCCCAGTATTCTGGAAGACGTTGATTGGCTTTCCCAAGTTCCAGAGAGATAGATAAATGAGGTTTGAAAGCAACTCCTCTGCCTCTCAAACTCTATTTTTTTAAAATTATTTGTCCAGTTCAAAGGGAATATGAAAGAGAGAGAAATACAAAGGTTTTATCTTATTTTTTATTTTTTTAAAGATTTATTTATTTATTTATGATGGACAGAGAGAGAGAGAGAGGCAGAGACACAGGCAAAGGGAGAAGCAGGCTCCATGCACCGGAAGCCTGACATGGGACTCGATCCCGGGACTCCAGGATCGCGCCCTGGGCCAAAGGCAGGCGCTAAACCGCTGAGCCACCCAGGGATCCCCCAAATACAAAGGTTTTTAAATGCCCCCTGGACCAGAGCTGAAGAGGAAGCTGAGCCCATGGCGGATACCACCAAGGCCTTGTCAAGGGGGTTTGAAGATCTGGCAAATGGCCAATAGGACCAGCACCGTGACAACGCTATGGGTGACTCTGTAGTCGTGAGATGGAAGGGACGGTTGTTGGAGCTGCTGGTGTCTCTGTCTACAGGCCTTCCTGGCTCCAGTGGATAGTGACCATATTAGAGTTCACCTGAACAGACTATAGCCAGGTAATAACAGAGGGAAGCCCTAAATGCATTTTTGAAAATTATTTTTTAATGCAAAAATAAGACAATTAAAAATTCACCCTTCTGGGTTCTTGATACCCATTAATAATATTTAATCCCGAAATATACAGATTGGCTCATCTGTAGCAATGTGGCGAAGGCTGTATTTTTTCATCTAGGCCATCATTTGCCCTTCACGGTGTTAGGTCATGAGGCCAGGCATCATGATGCCCAGGTGGAAACTGAGCCTTCCTGAGGTGAAGGGATTCATTTAGAACCATTTATTTTTGCTTTTTGTAAGATTCGTTTTATTTGTTCATGAGAGACACACACACAGAGAGAGGCAGAGACACAGGCAGAGGGAGAAGCAGGTTTCCTGCAGGGAGCCCGATGCGGGACTCGATCCTGGGACCCCGGGGTCACGCCCTGGGCCAAGGCAGATGCTCAGTCACTAAGCCACCCAGGCGTCCCATTCAGAACCATTTAAAAGGATTTGTCTCACACATTCCGTCACAAAACATCATTCATTGAGAGAGTAAGCATGGGATATGGAAAAGAGAGTTTTAATCTGTATAAATACCAACAGCCAAGTGTCAGATGCAAGCCAACTCGTCTATTTGTTCTCGTTGTGGGGAGTATCGAATGTTAGAGCGCTACAGGGTACGTGAAGTCCCCATCACACACACACACAGTTACTCTTCGTGAGACCAGGGCCCTCCCAGGACCTTCCGAGTCTTCTAGTTAAGCACACAAGGCAGTCAGTCCACCAATGCTTCTTTCATGCTTCAGCGCTGTAGATGGGCCCTCTCTCCTCAGCTGTTCATCTTTCCAGTGGAAATTCCTCAGGAAACAACCAGACTCAGTAGAGCCGCACCGCCACCCCCGCCCTCGCCAAACCACACACGCACCCCAAGATGAAAACGCTCAGCTCAGCCCCCTCTACAGAAGCAATACAGAAAGGAGCCTTCCCACTTAGATCTCTAGAAACTACTCTTCCCCAGCGCCCCACCCCATGGCCACCAGGGCACGGTAGGAGCTTGGTCATACCATAGCCCACCTCCTGTAGTACCAGGGTAGCAGACAATGTCGGGTGCTGGATTAGGCCTGGCTGGATTTAAAAACTACTCGGGGCCTCCGGGGAAGAATCGAAGCTAGGATGCCCACCGTACTACTCAGCAATGACCACCAACCACGGAATCTCAGCAGCGCACTAGAACAGGCATTTACTTTCACCCGTCTCTGGTCAGCCAGCCGGGAATTGGCGGACCTGGGCTGGGCTGGGCTGGGCTGAACATCCCTGCTTCAAGTTCTGAACCCCGCTGGCTCTACACTTCCACATGTCCCATTCTGAGCTCCAGGTGGAAGAGGCCGCAGCCCCCCTGCCCCAGGAGGAATTCTTCTCAATGTGAGGCCGAACGTGCCAGAGAGCATCGGCAACCGTATTTTCTGAAACAATAGAAGCACGTTTCAAATCCTTGTTGGCATGACGTCTACTATCTTTCCATGGGCCAAAGCAAGTCATATGGCCAAGCCCAAAGTCAAGGAAGTGCAAGGAAGTACAAACCAAAAGTACAGGGAAGTAATTCCCTTGTGCATCTCTCATGCAAAAAGTCCCATTGCAATCAGCATGGATCCAGGGAACGGTGAAGAACTGGAGCTGAAAAAAATCAACCTGCCACACTACTTCTTAGGGTTGTTGAAAATATTAAATATAATCACGTGTGCAAAAGTGTTGCTGCATAGCAAGCATGCAATGGCCATTTGCTTCATTCCGTGACACACATTCTAAGGCCACGCTCTGATGTAGGGTTATTCGGGCTGCAGGAGACGCCTGCAACGTGGCCTCCAGCAATTCCTCACTATTTAGGCATACTTTTCCTTACTTCCAAAAGTAGAGCCTAATTCTTGCCTCTCAGATCTAAGGTAGCCTTCGTGACTTCCCTTGACCAACAAAGACGGGTCAGAAGTAACGTTCGGAGTCGGTGGCCGGCTTGCACCAGAGCTAAAGCTAAACATCATCTGGGGTTGATCTCTTGCCACGAGCAGGCTGATGCTGCCGTCCAAAGACTTCTGTGAAGAATGTGATGTCAAGTGTGTGGCCTGTGACTCCTATGTGGGTCTCTGCACATGTGATGGATGTGATCATGGCTCTTACCGGGGGTGCTGCGTGATCTGCGGGGGAGATCTGGAGTCTCTGATAGTTATTGTAATAAGGAGGGCATCACCTAGGAGAAGGACAGAGATGGTTGCCCAAAGATGGCCAATTTGGGGAGCTCTGAGACAGATCTCTTCCACGAATGCAAAAAATACGGCCTCAAGAAGAGGTGATTAGTAGGTAGCCTCTTCCTCCCATCTGTCAAGTTGCCCCAGCTGCCAGAGGAAGATGCCTCCTACTTGCAGCACAGAGGGAGTGAGGCCAGAGCATCACCGAGTGTCTGCTGGTGCTGGCCCTGCGCCACCTTTCTCCTCCTCTTCCCCAGACACGTGGTAGGAATGGGAAGGGAATCTTCCTTCACAGAGCACTCGGCAGACCGTATCAGAGAAAAACTGGTAGATTGGTTCTTGCTGATTCTTCTTGAATTCAAGAAACACGTCTCTGTTTTCCAAATTGGTACCGTTCTTTCTACACCAAGAGCTTCTGAAACGGGAACGATATCATTTCAGTCTTCGGTTTGAGAGGTTGAGGCCCTGACTGCGAGACTCCCACAGTGAGAAACATATTCTTGGCAGCAGCTGTGACGGCAGCTGGCCTTGGAGAGACACCTGCAGTGTCGTGAGGAGCTCTCGAAACGACCCATGTGGGCATTTAATCTGGTAACACTTGGCACACGGTACCGGTTCAGGTTGTTTTTCTTCTGAGAACTTAGAAACCCTTTCTGCTGGTGTTGTATTAATACAGCAGGTATTTCTTTTCTGGTAAGAAGAAGAAAAAGAAGGAGGAGGAGAAGAGGAAGAGGAAGAGGAGGAAGAGGAACAAGAAGAAGGAGGAGGAGGAGGAGAAAGAGGAGAAGGAGGAAGAAGAAAAAGGAAGAGGAAGAGAAGAAAGAAGAGGAAAAAGGAGAAGGAGGAGGAGAAGGAGGGAGAAGAGGGAGAAGAGGAGGAGGAAGGAGGAGAAGAAGAAAGAGAAGGAAAAGGAGGAGGAAGAGAAAAAGGAGGAGGAGAAGGAGGGGAGGGGGAGAAACATGCTGAGACTTCAGAGGCCCAGCTGTAAGAAGTCTTGCCACCTGCGCCCGGGCCCCTTGGTCCCTCCGGTGCTCACCGTCGCAGCCCCCGGCAGAGGACCCGTCCCCAGGAGGCCGTGCGGGCTGCGAGGCCCGGTGAGCCCCTGAGCTGGGGCGGGCAGCCAGCCTCCGGGTCCGGCCCAGAGGACCCTCCCAGGGCGGTGGCCCCCCGGAGACCCCCGTTAGAGGCCGAGCCCGCAGCCAACGCAGGGAACCGTGAGCAAGATAAGCGATTGCTGCCAAAGTCACTGCGTTTGAGGAGGCTTCTTTGCAGCAGCAGGTGACCGCAACGCCGGCCAGTGCTACTGAGCCCACAGTCACTGCAGTCGTGCGGGACCAGGCGGACGGACAGTCCCTCCATCCCCCCTCTATTCCCCCTCCATCCCTCCTCCATCCCCCATCCCCCCTCCATCCCCCATTCTCCCTCCATCCCCCCTCCATCCCCCATGCCCTCATCCCCCATACCCCCTCCATCCCCCATACCCCCATCTCCCCATCCCCCCTCCATCTCCCCATCCCCCATCCTCCCTCCATCCCTCCATCCCCCCTTCATACCCCCTCCATCCTCCCTCCATCTCCCCATCCCCCCTCCATATCCCCCATCCCCCCATGCCCCCTATCCCCCTCCATATCCCCATCCTCCCTCCATATCCCCGATCCCCCATACCCCCTCCATCTCCCCATCCCCCATCCCCCCATGCCCCATCCTCTCTCCACCCCCATACTCCCCCATACCCCCATCTCCCCATCCCCCCCTCCATCCCTCCTCCCCCCTCCATACCCCCATCCTTCCTTCATAGCCCCTCCATCTCCCCATTCCCCATCCCCTCCATCCCCCTCATCCCCCCTCCATCCTCCTGCACCCCCATATCCCCATCCCCCCTCCACCTCCCCTCCATCCCCCATCCCCCCTCTACCTCCCCTTCATCCCCCATCCCCCCTCCATCTCCCCTCCATCCCCCTCCTTCCCCCTCCATCCCCCCTCCATACCCCGTCCATCCCCCTCCATCCCCCCTCCATCTCCCTCCATCCCTCATCCCCCCTCCATCTCCCCTCCATCCCCCTCCTTCCCCCTCCATCCCCCCTCCATCCCCCGTCCATCCCCCTCCATCCCCCCTCCATCTCCCCACTATCCCCCAGCCCCCCTCCATCCCCCCTCATCCGCTCTCCATCCCTGACCCCCACGGCTCACTCCTGGTCCCCTGAGAAGGCCGCAGGACCAGTTCAGCGGCAGCTCAGGCCAAAGGTGCCATCCTCCCGGGCCGCGGGGGCAGCTCTCACCTGGATCTGCCTGCCACGCCTCCCACGGGAGGACTGGGAGGACCGTCCTGGGCGGGGGCTGACAGGGCCAGGACCCTGACTGCGCTGGGGCTAGTCCCGCACAATCCTGCACCGACCCCCCTTGGTTTGCGCAGGCTCGGGTCGCACAGGCCCCGGGAGCCCAGGGCCCAGGAGCGTGGGGCAGGCTCAACCTCCCCAAGGCCTCACCTCCAGAGTTGGGGGGGGGCAGGGGGGGTGCTGCAGGAAGCCCTGACACTCTTGGAAGCCAAATGCAACGAGAACACTCATTTCCAAGTGACTCTTCCTTTGCTTGCTGGGTGTCTGGCCTGCAGAAGTCACCCTACGCCCAAGAAGGAAGCAGGCCTGCATTTGGCTTCTAGGGTCTTGGACTTGCCTCGCTCAAAAGAAGAAGCCTCATCACCCACTTACCCGACCATGATGCAGGAGACGTGAGGTAGACGGGAGAGTGACAATCCAAACCCCGTGTCCCCACAGCGAAGACCCAGCTCTGCGCCCGGCGCTCTGGGGTGCATGGGACCCGGAGGCCGTGCCCAGGAGCTCAAGCTGGGCCGAAGCCCCACGAAGGGCGGTGTCATGCTTGCACTTCATCTTGCAGAACTTCTCCATCTGCTCCTCTGCCCTCTCAAGGACTGGTCCGCGTCTTTCCACCGTCTCAGAGGGTCACACAGTGGCAAGAGCACAGACAAGCAGCCCCGCTCTGCTGACCCCGGGCACACAGATTCTCTTTCAAAGAAAGTTAGTTGAGCTCTCTGAGCCCCCGATTTTCACCCATGAAATGAGGATCATAACGTGAACACGGCAGCTGTTGTGAGTGTGACACGGCATACGGCACCGGCGACCCCAGCAGAATCCTGCCGAGCTCGGGTTGGTGTCCTTGGCCCCCCGCTAACCTCTCCCCCTGTGCTGCGGATGCCACCTTCATCCTGGGCCGCACCCCCTCTCCCCCCCACCCCCCAGCATCCTCTGTTCTCCTCCTTCTCCCTCCCCGGCCTCTCCCTCTCAGACTATCAGCTTCTTCATTGCCTTGTCCCCTCCCCAGTTCTGAATGCCAACGAGAGCAATCTCCCAACTCAAAAAAAAAAAAAAAAATCACACAAAGAAGCAAACACAAAATCTCCTTCAACCTCGCGGGGCAGGCGAGTTTTGGCAAGTTTGGTTCCCACGTCCAGCTCCCTTATCCCCACTTCGCCCCCTTCAAGGCTTCACAGTTGGCCGGTGCCCAGCTACGTGCACATCTCTCCTCCAATTCACTCTTTTTGTTTCCCGCACTCTTTGACTTGTAAAGCCTACTTTTGCACTCTTACTCACATGTACGTTTTCCTAACTTTGCCATCATAACCTACATATATTCTCAACCTTCCATGTGATCATGCGCCGTGAACACTCTCACGTCTTACAATCTTCGTGTGTTTTATTTTTAATGGCCGAGGCCGAGGAATATCCCATTTGGATAACAATCCAACACTTTTTAACTTGTGAAACCGTCCTCCTAATGTCAGGCATGATTTTACATTTTGATTTTTAACTGGGTGTTTGTGTGTGTGTGTGTGTGTGTGTGTGTGTGTGTACTTATTTACGTGTGTTAAATAAACAGTAATTTATAAATAAACATCGAAGGTAACACTGAAAATCATACACAGAGTCATATATTCTAATATATATATATGAGATACACGTGCATATAGGGTTTTTGTTGCTTCAACGTGTGTGACTTGCTCTGGGCTCTATTTTTCAACTTTTTCCATTTTTTTGGACTTTATTTTATAAATATCTCTGTGTATGGGTATCTAGTCCATACACAGATGTACTTTTAAAGAAATCATGGCATTACATTGTGCTAATAGCCCAATAGAATGAAACGGACTGAGCAGAATCTTTAGCAAAATTCGAAGCATCCCATCTAAAAACATATTTTTAGATTTTACTCAAAATAATGAAAGCACATCATTTAAAAGCCAAATTGTCTAGAAGCCTTATAGCAATATCCCTGGGGTTTTTTTGGGGTTTTTTTGTCCCACTAACCTCCAAGGCTCCCAGTCCCCATCCTCTTTCAACAATTTCACTAAATCTGCCATTGACCCATTGCCATGCTCCCAAGTGATATGCACACACTGAATCTATCTTGATTTGTGAATCTCAAACATTCTCCACTGACTTCTATTTCAGGGGTGAGACTTAGCTCAACTGTGTCAGTCACATCAAGGGAACTATCGATTTCCTTCTTCCCCTTCGGCAGTATGCTCTTGAGGATCTCTGTTCCCCTCCTATCTGGATTGGCTCCACTCTAAACCATCTGCACCACCATCATCCTGGGATGTCCCTTTGTTGTCACCCTAAGAATTCTCCTTGTCTTTATCTTGAGCTGGTGCATTAGATAGGGTTCTCCAGAGAAACGGGACCCACGGAGTATGTATAGAAAGAAAGAATTATTTTAAGGAATTGTCTCGTGTAAGGGTACGGGCTAGAAAAGCTAAACTTTGCAGAGCAGGCGGGGGAGTTGCAGGGCAGCGTGGAGGCAGAAGTCCTTCTTTTTCAGGAGACTTCAATATTTTCTCTTAGGACCTTCGACTGGAGAGGTGTACCCACAATATGGAAAGTAATCTGCTTTACTCAGTGTTGATTACACCTCAACGTGAATTACGTCTGAAAAAGATCCGCATGGTAACGTCTAGATTGATGCTGGACCAAACAACGGGCATCGTAGCCTAGCTAAGCGGACACATAAAGTTATCCATCGCATTTGGGCTCCCTGTTAACTCGGTTTTACATTTCCTTTTGGTTTACTCCTTCGTGTTGGTGGAGCTCCTCCAGGACCGTCTTGAGAAGGCCCGGATGGCAGGCAGATTTCAGGAGATCTTGCGTGTTTGAATGCGTCTTAGTCTATGCTGACATTTCGCTGACAGTTGGCTGCCTACAGAATTCTGGGTTGTAAATCATCCTCCTTGGAAATTCAATCCGTTAACTACTGGATTCAGATGTTGCTGTTGAAGAGTCCGAGGCAGTTCTGATTCCTGCTCCTCTATGTGTGACCTGATTTTTCCCCGGAGAGTCTTGTGAAAACGTCTTTCTCAAATGTCCTGAAATTTAATAATGAGCATGGGGTAGATCTATTTTTAGCCCCTGTTCTGGAGACTCAGAGTCAGGGTCCTTTCCAAATTCGAAACTCGTGTCCTGCATTCTAAGAAATTTCCTTTGCGATGATTTATTTTCTTACATTTTGTAATTCTGATACTCAGATGTTGGAATGCCTGCCCTTGTCTGTTATTTAGCTTATGTGTTTTCTTCTCATTTTTTTTTTCATCTTGTTGCTTTTCACTTGTTTGTTCATTGTCTTTTGGTTTGTGATTTTTGGCTTTGGGGGTTTGTTTTTTATTGTATTTATTTGTTTGTTTGTTTTGCTCTACTTCCTAAAAAAGAGTCTTCAAGGTTATTTTTCATTTATTCTGTTGATTTTTTTTTTCATCTTTACAATTGTGCTTTAATTGCTAAGAGTTCTTTTTTCTCTCTCCAAATGCTCCTTTTTTCCTGGCATCATTTCTACCAAGCTCCTTTCACAAAGATCCTCAAAAAATTCCTGATTGTTAAATCTAATGAATAGTTTTCAGTTCTTCTCAGCCTCTCCACTCCAACTGAGACTCATCACTATTCCTTCCTAGAAATGTCTCATTTGCCTTCTTGGTTCCTCTCTGTCAAGCTCTCTAAGTATTCTAGTAGTCCCCTGGGCTCCATCTTTGACCGTCATTTCTTTCTTCCTTCTCCTTCCTCTTTTTAGTCTCAGAGGTAGAGGTCAGCGATTCATCAGTTGCGTATAACACCCAGCGCTCATTACATCAAGTGCCCTCCTTAATGCCCATCACCCAGTTCCCCCATCCCCTACTCACATCCCCTCTGGCAACCCTCAGTTTGTTTCCTATAGTTAAGAGTCTCTTATGGCTTGTCTTTCTCTCTGATTTCATCTTATTTTTCCCTCCCTATCCCTGTATTCATCTGTTTTGTTTCTTAAATTCCACATCTGAGTGAAATCATATGATACTTGTTTTTCTCTGGTTATTTCACTTAGCATAATACCCTCTAACTCCATTCATGTTGTTGCAAACGGTAAGATTTCATCTTTTTGATGGGTGAGTAATATTCCAGGTGATCTTATATCACATCTTCTTTATCCATTCATCTGTCAATAGACATCTGAGCTCTTTCCACATTTTGGCTATTGGGGATATTGCTGCTATAAACATTAGGGTGCATGTACCCCTGCAAATCAATGTGCTTGTATCTTTTGAATAAATGCCTAGTAGTGTAATTGCTGTTGACTCTCATTTCTTAATTATTCTCTTCACTAGCCCAGGGTGGTGTGCAAGCATACTCATAGCTTCCACTTATACTCTCATGACTTCCAAGGCCCTTCATCACGGGCATCATTACTGCATGTAAGAATCACACATATAAGTGTCTTTTGGATTCTAATTTTCCAATTAAGAATGAAACGGTGTGTCAATTAAGAGTGAAAGGAGGGAATATTGAAAACTTTGAGAGTTTGAGAAAACTTTCTCAGTGAGAGAGGAAGTAACCCAACTAAAGATACATAGTAGGACCATCAGTATAAATCTGAGCTACAGCAGCAATGAAGGCTAAAAAATATAGTTATTGCTGTTTTGATTTCATGCTAAAAGAACCCGATTTATGAGAAACTACCAAAATGTGGAAAAAGTATTCAAAAAATGCTACTATATCTGCATAGAGTATGTCAGATTTGGTTGTTTTCATTTCCTTTTTTTTTCCTCTTTTCCCACACTCCCTGGATTAACCACAGGATTAAGAACAGCATTTTAAACTGATGTCGTTACTAAGCTCGTGATGCACTCCCTTCATACTTTATAGTTTCTGTTTTTGAGACATAAAATTATGAAGCTTTCTCATCTGCCACCCGATTTCCCTCTGCTTCCGAGCAAATCTGATTTCTAGAGGACTGTGTTCTGAGAATGAGTTGTATTTCCTCCTTGTTAGCTCTTAGATTCATAACGATTACATTGGATTTTTCTTCCATTTCAACCCAAGATGATAATTCTTTGCTGTAGGGGCTCTTAGTCATTTTATGTGTTTATTGATTGACTTTGCTATCTTCTTTGGCTTAAAAATCACATTTTAGGTGCCTAAGTGTATGACCATGATTAAGATTTCAGAGCAGGTCAGTCTTCAATCCCTGATGACAAATATGATTGAAAAGAAGACAAACCTGGGTAGCAGTGCCATCCAAGTCTTGAGCTCTACCTATTTTGAATGGAGTCTTCTCTACTTTGAGTTACCAGTTTTATTCCTGGGGGCATAGAGGCCCTCTCATAAAGAATGACATAGGACTCCCCACTGTTACTTTAGCCACAGTAGGGGCAAATGTTTTCATGTTATATGTTCCGGGATGAGCCTGTTTTTATTTTTTAAAGATTTATTTATTTATTTATTCATGATAGACATAGGGAGAGAGAGAGGGAGAGAGAGGCAGAGACACAGGCAGAGGGAGAAGCAGGCTCCATGCAGGGAGCCTGACGCGGGTACATGGGACTCGATCCTGGGACTCCAGGATCGCGCCCTGGGCCAAAGGCAGGCGCCGAACCGCTGCGCCACCCAGGGATCCCCTGAGCCTGTTTTTAAATGTATGTCTTAGACACACATTCAGTCAAGCCTGAAATCCTAACCCAGAAAGCTAACCCAGGTCCTCCAAGCAGTTCTTTTTTTTTTTTTTTTTTTTTTTTAAGATTTTATTTATTTATTCATGAGAGACACACACTGAGAAGCAGAGACACAGGCAGAGGGAGAAGGGAGAAGCAGGCTCCCTATGGGGAGCCCGATGCAGGACTTGATCCCGGGACCCCAGGCTCACACCCTGAGGCAAAGGCAGATGCTCAACCACTTAACCACCCAGGTGTCCCCCAAGCACTTTTTTAAGGAGTCAATCAATGCTCAGAGGCAAACCCCTGAGGTAAATGCACAGCTCTGCCCCCAGGCCCTTTTTTAACCTAGTGATCTGTGATGGCTCAGGAATAGGGACAAGGATCTTGGGCATTCCTTAGGTAGCCCAGACCTTGGATCCTGATCACTTGTGGATCTACTTAAGGAAGGAGTATCTCATTAGGAAGAAACATTTGTCATGTCTTAACTCATGCACACCCTAGGACAACCCAAAGAGTTGTGGTTCAACAGTGCATCTCTGAAGATCCCATTATGTTAGACCTAATCCTTGGAATTGGCCTGGTGGTGTGGAAGGGACATGTTGGGTTTCCTCTAAAAGATAGGCTAACCACACTGTTGTGTCAATACCTATTCACGCACTTGTGTCTCCCAAGTAAATTATGCAAATTCCATGTTTTATTCATCTTTGTATCTTCAGTGTAGGCCCAGGGCCTTCCCTGTAGTAGGCATCCAAAAACTATTTTTGAATGAAGGAATGAGTTAATAAGGAGAAATAATGAAGGTTCTTTTCTATGGATTGTCAGATATCAAAAAAAAAAAAATCCAGTATCAGAAAGAAGCTTCAATTATTATAACATTAGATTTAAAAACCAGCCTCAGAAAAAAGCATCACCGATTATAACCATTTTCTCAGACATTTCTTTAGAGTCTAGCTATCTAGCATTCTTGGCTAGCAGAAACAGCATTGCTGCCAATAATTTTTTGATAGCTCCAAAGCATGTTTTCTGTTTGTTTTCTGCATGTATCCTAGGAAATCTTCAATTCCCAGTAGTTCCTGGATGAACTAGAATCTTCACCGTTGCATTTTTCAGAGTTGAGAGTGCAAATGCCCATGGTACAGAAACGGCTCTGTTTCACCGGTGCTAGAAAAATCAAATACCCTGAAAGTGGTTCTTCTAAATCTATTCTTCTCATCTCTAGAAGAAATTCACATGCAATGTCCCAGAATCCCACAATAACAATAAAAGCCAACATTTATTGTGTGTTTCCTGGGGGCTACACATGACATACGTTATCTCAACCATAAGACTCTGGGACGCCTGGGGGGCTCAGTGGTTGAGGATATGCCTTTGGCTCAGGGCATGATCCTGGAGTCTCGGGATTGAGTCCCACATGGGGTCCCCGCATCGAGCCTGCTTCTCCCTCTGCCTGTGTCTCTGCCTCCCTCTCTCTCTGTGTCTCTCATGAGTAAATAAATAAAATCTGAAAAGAAGAAACCACACAACTCAACAGAGGAGGCAATACTTATAACCCCGTGTTGCAGGTGGGAAGCTGTGTGTGGACAAGTCATGTAACTTGTTAGTGATGTCACCCAGGCAGTGATGGGAGAGCTTGCTCTGCCCCACATAGCCTGGTGTGCAATTGCACTATTAATTCATGTCCTGTCTTGACTAATACTCAGTTTATGGGAATTACCATCAGTTCTACAATAAATCGGAAGTGCGTGTGTGAGGCAAGAGGGAAAAGAAATTGGCCACTGTGTGTGTCCGAGACCGCATTGTCCCTGAAACCCCGTCATCTATTCCTGATATTTTACCGATACGTGTATCTTGAAAAAGCTCCATTGGTTATTACGGAGTGAGTAAGCCTCCTTGCCCCCACTTCACGGTACCCCTTCCAAATCTTCTTATCCATACATACACGTGTTCACACACTTTGAGAACCACGGGGTTCTCCGGCTTGGGACTTGGACACGTAGCAAAAGTGTCAAAGGCTTGACAGATCTTGGTACAATTTCGTCAGGTACCTTCAGTTATAAATTGATCTGGCATCTCTGAATAAAGACCCTGATCTTGAATATGCTTAACTCTGCCAAGGGTTGAGCAGAACTGGGCAGAAAAGAGCTCTATTGGGTCTTGTGTTTAGTTTTTTGCTGACCTCAAGGTGTCCGATACAGTCTTCCACTGGGCAGTTGTAAGCTCTGGGCTTGTCAAGACCCTGGACTGTACTGGTCCATTTGATCCCTCCTCTGGGTGCTGGGTTGCATTGGCCTGGTCTCTGATCTAGGTGAAATGAAGTTTTGGGGTCCTTAAGAGGATCTAGGACAGATTCTTTTTAGGATATGCTGGCGTGAATTATGGATTATTCTCTTGGTTGAGACCTTGTAGGAATGCGTCTCCCTGGCCGAGCTTGCTGTGCTAGGCTTTGAGCTTTGGTTAGACTCTAGCTGGACGGGGCCAAGAGTGGATTGGTGATTAAACCTTGTGCTGGGATTGGGTGTGATTTAGGAAGGATTATGATGATCTGCAGGCTTACCTGAGCTGCACTGTGAACCAGATTAAACAGGATCTGTCCCCGGGCTGACATTACCTAATATATGAAATTAGCTCTTTTTTTTTTTTTTTTCAGGGCTCTGAATTGATCAGAGTTGGGTTACAGCTGTGTTTAATAAGCTCAATGTATGCATTTGGGTGGCTGTTAACAGGATTTCAGGATGTGTGTGGAATTGCCCTAAATTGAATCAGTGGATTAAATTGATTTTCAAGTCAGTCTGGGCTGGGCTTTCGGTAGGGTTATTAATGGAATACTGGATTCAATAAAGCTTTGACTGTTTCTGAGCTGAGGTTTCTGAGCTGAATAGCCTGGCCTAAGGGATGTCATCAAGGTATTTGCTCTAGACTATGATTCTGCCCTTGGGCTTTAAAGTGATTACTAGTACCTTTGCTTTTCTTTTGACCGAAAGCCATTACCCAACCATTCAGATTCTTTAGAAACTCTGTTATTCTGAATGATAAATTCCTTCTGGGAAGGCTGCTTTGACCTTTTGCAAATGGTAGTCCTATGGAGGACAAGCATGAAGGAAATCTCCTGACAAGGAAAAGAGACTATTTTTACTAACTGATGTTTTGCCTTAGAAGTTATGGGCTGCCACCAAAGTCCAAGGACCAGTGGGACCTATAGAAACTTGGCAAACATTGGACCTACGTGGTTGACCCAAAATTTGGTAGAGGGTGTCAGATCTGTCCATATTCTGTCCCTATTGTGGACAAAAATTTCTAAGGAAAAAATTTCCCAAGTTTTCGTGGGTGGTCTGTATTATCTGGAACAGTTTCCAGAACTTTTGTCAAGAACCCAGACAAATAGTTAGGTGCCCACTGAGACTCTTGAAGGTTAAACGGCAATGTTATCAAGACAGGAAATTTTTTCTTTGGCAGTTTGACCGGAGCGGCTCAGTCACATATTGGAGGTGGAGAGCAAGGACAGGACAGCGAACCACTGGAGGCAGGTCATACCCAACAACCTCTGTCTCAAAGAGGGAGACCTGGAAAATTCAGTTCCAACAGTTGTGCAAGACTAAACCGTTAAGATGATGAGTCTAGTAAGACCAAGTCTCCAATCTTTTAGAAGGCAGGACATTTGGAACTCCTGGTATCCTTAAGTATTGTGGGATCCGCCTTTATCGAATGTAAAACATTCAAACATTGTCAAGTTACCCCCTTATCCCTCTCTCTTCTTGAAAAAGAAATTTCCCCTCCCTAGTAACCCAGTGCAGCCCAACATCCACCAGCACCGCCTCACTGGAATCTCCTTGGTGACACAGCGACTGGCGTGAGAGTGGTGGGGTTTTCCTGGGGCTTACGCTCTAGACTCGCACAACACGTGACACTTTTGACCGCTTCTTCCTCCGAGGAACTTTCCCTTACCTTGGCTTCCAGGTTACCATTCAGACCCTTCCGTGCCCTTGCAGTTTTCCGACTCCCGAAATTCTTATCCATAGCCCCCACATCACAATTTATATCATTCTTTCACTGACTTGAGTTTGAGAGGCAGAGGAGTTGCTTAGGTATCTCTTCGCTGTGACAGTAACCTGGGAAATGCCAGCAGGAACCCAGCGGGGACTCTCCTTCCCAAGTCCTCCTCCAGCGTCAAGTGACTGATCCTCCTCTCCCATTTCCCTAATTACAGGGCTGCTATGCCCCAACAACCCGAGGAAAATGCCGCCAGTTCAAAGAAACTCAAAAAACGTCTCCTGTTGCAGACTTGCTGAGCCATCACACGGCTATTACACTCCGAGCTTCTTCTACTCCTGTTATTGACTCTAAATATCTTTGTTCCACTTCAGAGATACGGAAAAGCAAGAGCTGCACAGTTCAGAGTGTTTTCGTCTCCTCCCTGTTATTTTTACTTGAGGGCGGTTATTCCCGAAGCGTAGGTGTCAATAGGTATTGTTTGAAGAGAACAGTTTCAAGGTCAAGTAAGCCTGGAAAACACAGTTAAATATTTTTTTAAAGAAATTCTCAACGCTTTGATGTGATAGTGGGCACCTACTAGTTATCTATTATGGAATAACAAGTCACACACACACACACACACACACACACACACACACACCCAATTAGAATTAGCCCCTGATTTCCAGCGCTTAAGTATCTGGGCTTGGCTTAGTTGAGTGTTCCCTGGGCTTGGCTTAGTCGAGTGTTCCTGGCTTGAGGACTCTCACAAGGCTGTAGTCAAGATGTTGACCAGGGCTGCAGTCATCTGTCAACTTGGGGCCGGAGGGTCCACTTTCAAAGTGGGTCACTCACGTGGCTGGCAAATTGTTGCTGCCTATCGGCAGGGCAGCTCAGCTTCTCGCCACACGGATGCCTCCCTAGAGCTGCTCGGGTGACCTTTGGACAAGGCAAAGGGCTCCCCAGGGCAAGTTTTCCAAGAGAGCCAGAAGGGACCACACCATCTTCTGCGACCTCGCCTCAGAAGTCACGCGTCATCGTTTCTGCAATATCTCACCGACTGCCCGCAAATCGGTCTTATCCACTGTGTGGGGGTGTGTTGGCACCGGGAAGGAAGGGACATTGAGGATCGTTTTCCAGGCAGGCCAGTGCCACGCTTTATGAATCCCCAAAACGTATTTGGCAACGACACTAGTGTCGAGTGTTCCTGGCTTGAGGACTCTCACAAGGCTGTAGTCAAGATGTTGACCAGGGCTGCAGTCATCTGTCAACTTGGGGCCGGAGGGTCCACTTTCAAAGTGGGTCGCTTGGTGAAGACACTAGGATTCCGAGGTACACCTGGGGTGGGGGGGTGAACCGCCACGGATGGTCACACCAGGGACCAAGTGCCCTAGAGCATCACAGATGGAGGGAAAGAGTGTGGGGGGGGAACAATGCTGGGAAACGGAGCCTGAAGCCTCCCTGGGGGCCGCGGGCCGGGGGGAAGATCTGTGAGGCTGAGCTGAGCGCCCACCTGGGTCCACTCTGCAGAGGATCCCTGCTTCAGAAGGCGCCCACTGGCCTGCCCTGCCAGTCCTGAATGATCTGGAAGGTCCAGGCTCTTGCGAGTTGTTTGCTCCCTCTGTCCTAAGTCAAAGATACGGTAAAAAAAAAAAAAAAAAAAAAAACCTCAAAAATCACAGGCTGAAAAGAGGAACCTGTCAGGAATCTGTAAAGTCTGGAGATGGGGACCATCTGGAAGGCCCGGCCGTCCCAGGCCCGAGCAGTCTTTGCCTGGGGACCCTCCAGGCTATTCCCAGCCACAGGCCTGGCCCCCACCGCCTGTTTTGTGCTGAGAGGACAGTAAGGTCGCTGGGGGGGGGTCAGGCCACCAAGGCCCCGCGCGCCCCTGATCCATCCAATTCACTTGCACGAAGGCCTGTCTGCAGGGCCGTCCGGCCCAGGTGGGCTCCCTGGAGGAGGCTCCGTGCATCGCCGCGGGGAGGGGCGGGAGCGGCCACGAGGGGGCACCCTCTGAGCTTGCTTCCCGCCCCCGCCCCCGCCCCCGCCCCCTGCAGCCGTCGGAAAGGGGAGGGGGCGGGGAGGGAGCCGAGGCCGAGCCCCCCCCCCCCCCCCCCGGCCGCGGTACTTAAGCGCCGGGACAAAGGCGCGCGGGTCGGCGCCGGGAGCAGCGCGGCGGAGGCGGCGGAGGAGGCGGCGGAGGAGGAGGAGGAGCGGCCGCGCCCGGGACCCCGAGCCCGGCGGGGGGAGGCGGCGGCGGCGGCGGCGGCGGAGGCGGAGGTGCCGGGGCCCGCGGCTGCCCGCTCTGCTTCCGGGGAGCGCGGCGGATGGCGCGTCCCTGACGGCCCAGGTCATGGCCACCGCGCGGCGGACGGTGCTGGGCCGCGGCCTCCAGGCTCTGGGCTGGGCCGTCCTGGCGCTGCTCTGCGCCGCGCACGGGGGGCGCCGGGAGGACGCGGGCGCTGCCTGCTACGGCGGCTTCGACCTCTACTTCATCCTGGACAAGTGAGTGCGGCGCGCGGCGGCCGGGGGGATGCTGGGGGGGGGCGGGGGGATGCTGGGGGGGGCCGGGGGGATGCTTGGGGGGGGGATGCCGCGGGGGTCGGGGGTCTGGGGTGCAGCTGCAGCCTGGGCTCGGGGATGCTGCCGCGGGGGGGTCGGGGGGGGACCGGGGTAGCTCGGGAGACGGGGGAAGCTCGGGGGTCGCTGCAGCCCCGGCCTGGGGAGGATGCTGCGGGGGGGGCTGGGGGCTCGGGGGCCGCTGCAGCCTGGGCTGGGGGGGATGCCGCGGGGGGGGGTGCTGGGGGGCCGGGGGTCGGGGGGGCCGCTGCAGCCTGGGCTCGGGGATGCTGCCGCGGGGGCGATGGGGGCCGGGGGTCGGGGGGGTCCCTGCAGCCTGGGCTCGGGGATGCTGCCGCGGGGGGGCCGGAGGGGCCGGGGGTCGGGGGGACCGGGGGAGCTCGGGGGCGCTGCAGCCTGGGCTCGGGGATGCTGCCGCGGGGGCGATGGGGGCCGGGGGACTGGGGGGTCCCTGCAGCCTGGGCTCGGGGATGCTGCCGCGGGGGCGATGGGGGCCGGGGGACTGGGGGGTCCCTGCAGCCTGGGCTCGGGGATGCTGCCGCGGGGGGCTGAGGGGCTCGGGGTGCTGGGGGGGCCGGGAAGCCTCGGGGCCGCTGCAGCCTGGGCTCGGGGATGCTGCCGCGGGGGCGATGGGGGCCGGCGGTGCTGGGGGCCGGGGCCGCTGCAGCCTCAGCTGGGGGATGCTGCCGCGGGGCTTGGGGCGACCGGGGGCGGGAGCTCGGGGGGCGCCGGGGGGGGAGGGGGGTCCAGCCTGTTGGGGGGTTTCGACCTGTAGCTCATCCTGGACAAGCAAGTGCCGGCGCCCCGCAGCCTGGGCTGGGGATGCTGCCGCGGGGCTTGGGCCGCAGGGCCCCGGGGTGGGGAGGTCCGGGGGTCCCGGGGGCGCCCCCACCGTCCGCTCCCGAGCCCGCGGGGCCGTCGGGGGGCCGGTCTCCGCCTGGCCTTGTGGGCCCGGGGGGGGGGGGGCGTGAGGATGCCGCAGGCCCTGCCGCATCTGCTGGGGAGACCCGGGGCCGCGGCTGCAGGGCGGCTGGAGACACAGCCCCCCCCCCAGCACCCGCCCCGCCTGCGCCCGCTCCGGGCCCGGCCTTTGTTCCTGGGGCGCAGCGCGGGGGGCGCACGGGGCGCGGGCCTGCGGGGCAGCATCCCCCCCCCCCGGGGCATTGCGCGGGTGGGCTCCGGGGAGGGCTCCGGGGAGGACAGCGGGACCCCCGCCCCCAGGCCTGGCCCAGCCCCTGGGGCGGCCGAAGCCCCTGCCCTCTGCTGAGCCCCGGCCCTGGGGGCCCGCGCCCCACTGCCCTGCCCGGGCTCCCGGTGCCCCCGAGGCCGCGCTCCAGCAGGGGCGGGAGATGCATTTCACAGACTGGAAAGTATTTGCGAGCTGGAAAAAGAGCCCTGCAAGTAAGCTGGCCCGCGAGACACCAAATGTGCTTTGCAGTCGCCCCTGGAGTTTGAGTTTCCGTAAGGGCTGTTTTGAACTCCAGATTCTTTGGATGAAAAGCGAGATCTCCTTCTTGGAGATTTATGAGAAGGTGGACACTGAAAATAAGCTCCAGCACCGAAAAAATGGGATTTCTTTTGTTGCTTCTAGTGGCCGGGAGCAACAGCTCACAGATTCAGAGGCTGTGTCTGAAAAGGCAGGGGTGCCCATGGTGCTGCACCTTTCTTTTTTTTATTTTTTTTCCCCTCCCCTAAAAGGCCATTTCTGCAGGACATACAGGAAGACTTGAAAAAAAAAAAAAAGACAGAACCCCTAGGGCCCTGAATGGAGTGCTTCCATACACAGTAGAGAAAATCAAGTTCTCCCCAAATTAATTTGAATTGAATTAAACTTTTAAATCAAAGTTCTGCAAGAATTTGTTTTGGTGGTGACAGGAATTTAACAAAATGATTCTAAGTTTATCTTAGGGAACAAAAACCTGGTAAAAACAGTTTTAGGAAAAAAAGATAATGAAGACATGCTGAGGCCTGCAAATATTAAAATGTGCCATAAAGCAAATTATTACAAACAGGATGGTAAAGGCCAAAGAACAGATAGGCAGAATAGAACATCGAGAAGGAAATCCAGGAATATGAGAGCATTTAGTGGAAGGTCAAGTCAGTGGGGAATTCATTTCTTATTTTAAAAAATGTTGGGGCGCCTGGGGTGACTCAGTCGGTTAAGTGTCCAACCCATGATGATCTTAGTTCAAGGTCTTCCTCTCGGGGCCCTCATGCTGGGCATGGAGCCTACTTAAAGAAGAAAAAAAAAAGATCTTGGACAAATGGTAACATGGGAAAAGAAAAAAGACTAGGTTTATGTCTTACACCACACACCAAAATAAATTCCAGAAGGACTGAAAATTTAAATGTTTACAATGAAAGGATGAAACAACCGGAAGAAAATTTAAATGGCTATTACTGTAATCTTAGGCTTAGAGCTTTCAAAACAGGACAGAAGCAATAAAGAAAACTATGAAGATAGTTAAATAGACTCAAATTTTCCATTTCCATAAGTGAAAAAATGCCAGAGATAAAAGATAATGAAAAGTTACAACAACTTTGTGACATCAATTGCTCCTTAAAGATTGGTCTTAATATAGAAAAAGCAGTTTTAAAAAGATGACCCCAGTTGAAAACAGGCATGGTACATAAATATTTCACAAAAGATACATGAAAATCAGTAAACAAGCAAAAAATTTCAATTTCCCTAGTCAAGAAATGAAAAAATTGAACAAGATGTAATTTTTATTAAGTTGGCAAAGATTTTTTTAAAAAAATTACCATGTTTGATATTGGCCAACTTGTGGGAGGAAGGCGCTTTCATATCTTACTAAGGAAAATATGAGTCTGTGTAGTCTTTCTAGGCCGTCCAGTGGAACTTTCTGTGATAATGGAGATGTTCTCTACCTGCTCCGGCCAGGTGTGTCTACTAGCCATACGTAGCTATTGAGCACCTTGACCTGCGGCTAGTGTGAATAAGGAAGTGAACTTCTTATATTGTTTCTTTTTAATTAATTTTAGTTGAGACAGCCACATGGGGCTCCTGCATTGGATGGTGCAGACAAGAAGGTGATTTGGCAACATGTAGCAAAGGCTTTTTTTTTTTTTTTTTTTTTAAAGCGGGGGAGCTCTATCTACTTTTCCATCCAAAAGGAAAAATCCAAGATGGTCTCAAACAAGTGACTCTATGTCGTTCCATGTTAACTCTATGTTTATAATAATACAGCTGAAAGTTACCTAAATGTCTAACTATTTATTAAGTGAGGCATGATACAGCGTAGTGTTGACATGCTTGCCGTGCATGCTCGTCATGTACCCTTGGGCGAAAATACAATCACCGATGTTACGTACATTACGATTCTACTTTTTTTTTTTTATTACTCATTTATGATAGTCACAGAGAGAGAGAGAGAGAGGCAGAGACATAGGCAGAGGGAGAACCAGGCTCCATGCACCAGGAACCCGATGTGGGATTCAATCCCGGGTCTCCAGGATCGCGCCCTGGGCCAAAGGCAGGCGCCAAACCGCTGCGCCACCCAGGGATCCCACGATTCTACTTTTGTAAAAAAGCTAAGGACACACGTGTATTTCTGGATTTACCAAACAGGCAATTGTATTTCTGTCTAGAAGATAAGATTTTTAATTTCTTTTTTGGGGTGTTTTTCTGAACTTTCAAAGTTTTCTATGATGAGCATATGCTACTTTTATATCCAATGAAAAGAAGTCACTTTGAGCTTTTAAAAAAAGTTGTTTCAAGTGTGGGAGGTTGTCTCACCAGTGTGCTGGGCTCCCAGCATACGATTGTAGAGGCTGCTGCTTCTTCACTATCTAATCCCGGAATAAATTTCCAAATGCATCATAGGATACGGTGCAGGACGTTAGGGGGCCCCCCCGCAATGCTCCAGGAAGGAGAGAATGCGGCCCCTGTGCACGCGCCTACCTGTACGCTTAGATGCGCTCCTCTGGCGGCTTTCGGTTGTCCTGTGGCTGAGGCAGGAGTGTTCGCTGAATGAAACAGTTGCTGGTACTCGGTGGGGTGCGCGCTCCTAGCTTGCGATCTGGGTCCCGGCTGATTTATGGGATTGTCCAACTCAGAGCCCGGGATGGGCTACAACGCAGCGATTGCCTAGAGGCCCCGGGGGGTCCCTGAAGACACGGTGACCCTAGCAAGAACCTTCTCCAACGGTGCTGCCCAGCACCCAGGCTCAGCGAGTAGAGGGGGAAGGAGCGCGGACTCACCTCGGGCATCCGAGATTCTTTGCCCGGCGGGACAGGCTGCAGGCTGAAGCCCCTGTACAGGGGACCTTTCTGTCCTGGCCCTCAACCCCTTTCCCGGTGATGGCTCTCTTCTTTTCCATGATATTAGAACTCAGCTCATTCCAGGTGTTAGCCGGGTGCATGTGGCCCGGAGAGGACCCACATTATACATCTGATGGCCCGTCGCGTCCTCTGAGCGGGGCGCAGGGCCTGGTGGTGACCCCCGACTTCCGCGGTACCCGCCGGGCCGCACTAGCGCTGGCCACCGGGCTGCTGCCCCGGCTCGCGAGGCTTTCTACCGACGGAATTCCGTGTTCACCTAAACATGCCTCTCCGGTTGCAGACGCTGGGATCCAGTCGGGGATCGGGGATCGGGGATCGGGGATCGGGGGTCGCGTTCCCAAGGCGCTCGCAGCAGGGAAGCGTCCAGGCGCGGGCTTCTCCGAGACAAAGGACAAAGGCCTCCCATCGGTGGCCCACGGCCCAAGCGCTCCCGTCCTCTCTCCCAGGGTCCTCCCCACGACACCCTTACGGATCCTGTTGGTCTGGTTTATAAGAACGATTGGTTACGGGAGTGGGAGAAGCGGACTCTCTGTCGCGGGCCTCGGGAAGGGCTGGCTGCGGCCGTGCGGGCCCCGGACTTCAGACGGAGGTCACCGTCAGTGGCAGCGGGGGTGGGGGGCAGTAAGCACCACAGAGCCCCCTCCGTAGGACCTTCCAGAGCCACAGCCTGTGCCCCAGATCTACCCTGCCGTCCGTGGGACCCCCCACAGGCCCGGCGCGTGCTCCTTCCCCAGCTCCTCCTGCTGCTCCTTCCCATCTGCTGGCGCCCACCTTTGCCTTCTCTTCTCCCCACTCAAGGGCACCCCAGGCCGTCCCCGCCCGCGGCCCCATGCTGGCACCACAACCAGATGACTCCCTAGTGGGGTCGGTGTATAGGGCCAGGGCTGGGCCTCACTGTCCAGGGCCAGGGGCCCAGCACAGTCCTGTGACCCGGGCCTGGGGATGTGGCCACCAGGTGCGGCATCGTTTTCCGGAGAAAACGCCCCTGGTTTCCCAACTACCAGCTAGAAAAGAGACCTTTAGAGTCAGGAGCCAGGTGTCCCGACTCTTGCGCATCCTCACATGTGCCCGAGGACGACCCTGCTCGGTCCCGAGGCAAGCACTGGCATTGTCGCTGGAAGGCGGGTTCAGCCCCGGGGTTGGGGGGCTGCTGGCCACGGGAGAGGCCCCCCGGCACATGCAGGCCCCCTAGACGGGCTGGGGGGGTTCCAGGCATGAAAAGGCCTGAGTCAGGGTTTCAGTAAATGACAGTACATAAAGCATCACGGCATCACTTAGTTGAGGAGCTCCTGTTCCACTCTCAGACCCGCCTGGGTTGACTGCAAGTTGGGGGGACCCCAACCCCGTGCAGCCCTGGGGATCTCCAGCCGGGGGGCTTAGCTGATGGGTGGGCCTCCAGCGTGCATGCGGGACACCTGAGGACGACGCGCTGCCAGGGCCCATACGTGTTCATTTGCTCAGATTGTACCTGATGGAAAAAGGAAATCGGACCCTATACGTGCGTTGGAATTCACAGGGGTAGCAGTTTGCAGGAATACTTAGGAAGAGGGCTTCGGGAAATGAAAACGCAAAATGAGCCCGGAATAAGGAAACAAAGAGCCATTACAAGGTGTTTTGAAAATGCTACAATAATAATTCTAAAAGGCATCATTAAAAAAAAAAAAGTTTCTCAGGGGCTGCAGTCTTTCTTCTTTCCTTTCTCTTTCTTTCTTTCTTTCTTTCTTTCTTTCTTTCTTTCTTTTTCTTTCTTTTGTATTGAAATGGGTTTTATGGTTAGTTTTAAATGTTTCTCCGGTTAGGTTCCAGGTTTGGAGAGGACTTATTAGACTAGGTAATAGTTGGTAGAACTGCCTTCAAATTGGGTCAAAAATAAAAGTAGATATGGCGTAAGTGTTTTGTTGTGTATTTCTGTCTGGGCCAGCCAGGTAATTACCTCCAGTTTCCTTAGCTGGGGATGGTAAAACTCAGTGTCAAGCTGAGAATAGAATCCAGGAGTGTTGGAGGAAGGCGCCCTTCCTAAGATAACCTGTAATCATCTTCAAGTGCTAAAGGGCTCCCAGAGGTCCAGAAACAAACTCTGGCATCCTTAGCAAGACTTGGCTGTCACGTAAATGCAAATGGGATTTGCTTTCTGCTAATTTAGAATGTGTGTCTGTTTTTGATGTGTGGCCAAGAGACTGGATTTTGCCTTTCCCAGCGATCGCTCGGCAACAAAAGACTAAGTGGATATTTGGGCATTTCCTGACATTTCCCAGACATGCCAGTCTTATACTGAAAAAAAAAGGGGGGGGGGTGGGAATTAGGTTTCATCTGTTTGGCTGATTCTTTCATTCATTTGACATAAATACTTTCACAATTCCAATCACAAGTGTGTACTCAGAGATATGGATAACTCCGTGTCGATTGCAGGCAATGTCCTGTTCTGGGGGCTCTAGGGAATATAAAAGAAGCAAGAAGCAGTCCCAGACTATTTGCTTTTTAGGCAGAAGGACTCAGGGCAGCCAAAGCTCAAGGCTCCTGGAGGATTTGGGGAAGGGGGCAAGTAAAATCGATTTTAGACCACCAATAAGGAAAAATAATAAGTGACGTTTACTGAGCCCTTGCTACCCGCCAGGCACTGCGGTGAAGCACTTTGCCTGTATTACCCCGTGTAATCTTTGCAACCACATCAGGTTAGTACAGTCATGAGCACCATTTGACACATGAGGAAACTGAGGTTTAGAAAGGTCAGCCAAGGTCACTCTAAGTGGTGAAATTCAGCCTCAAACCCAAGCCACTCTGACTCACGATCTACGCACAAAGATGAAAAATATCTAAGCATGCAAAAAAGAACACCATATTGATCGGGATAGGTTAAGTTACGCTGTGGTAACAAACAATCCCCCCGAATCTCAGTGACGAAGAGCAACAAAGATCTAAACCTTTGGTTATAATCTGTGCCACTCTGCACGTCGGAGGGCGGTCAGCAGGGGCTCTGCTCACAGTGGTTGCCCTGGGAGCCACGCTAGTGGAGATGCCTTCCTAACCCCAGCTTCCACCGTCACCGCTACGAGGGAAGAGGATGCTGAGGGTCTCTCAGCTGGGGTGATGAAATGCCCCCGTGGGAACTGCCAGGCATCCTTCCACTGACAACCTATTGGTCAGAACTAGCCACTTGGGCTCACCCTATGGAAAGAGGGTGAAAATTTTCATCTTCCCACGTATCTAGAAGGAGAGGAAAGCCTGATATGGGTGGGCATTAAAAACCTCTACTGCAAACCTGTAATTATACACCGCTCTGGCCTGAGTAAGCAAGAAAGGAGTAGTCACTGAGAGAGGGCAAAGATCCATAAGGCTGATGGGAAAGGGTTGGTTTTGAGCTAGATCTTGCATTTATTCATCAACCTGGGAGTACTGTCCAACATGATAGTTCAAATCTGCCCATATGGCAGTAACTGGCTCCTGCTCTCTTCTTCCCTTCCCGCCCACATCTTCGTGGGCAGGGAATTAAATTAGGTTAAATGGGAAGCAGAAATGAAGGTTAGACAAGCTTCCCTGCCACCCTTGTATTATAGGAATATCTGAAAACTAAGAATCTCTTGTTCCATAGTTTATGGAATATCAGGACTTTGAGCGGCTGGCAAGGGAGGGCAGCCCCCAGGACACTACAGCACTGCAGCCGCTGAGCTGAGAGGATGTCAGGGTGTTGCAGAAGCTGATTCAAAGCTTGAATCAAACACCAAATGTGTTTCTCCGTGAGGTTTCTGTCTGTCAGCATTGTTGGTGGGACTTTTTTTTTCCTTGCGGGGCACGGGGGGTGCTTAGCATTTCTGATCCCTCTGTAAATGCCCTCAGCCTTCCTGGTCATTGTGATAACCAATCAGTAAACGCCTCTGCATTTATTTCTGAATGCCTTCCTGTGAGCTTGTACCACCCAGGTTGAGAAACCCTGGCTGAAAGATTGCAGGGCAGAGCAAAGCACGCCAACGATGTTGATTCCTAGCACCCCTGGGCGACATCTGAGCATATTTTCTGGAAGAAATGAAAAGGTTTCAGTGATTAGGGCCAGTGGAAATCGTAGACCTCAGAAGTGAATGTGTTCAACCAGTAGTTCCCAACCAAGGGCCCCCCCAGAACCTGAGGAGGCCAGGGCGAGCGTGTCTATTTTGGAAAAGCCTCCCAGGTGATTCTGATGTGGGTCTTTCCCTCCCACAATAAGTGGTGAGATAGAACAGGAAGACGAGGGAAGCTGCCCCATGATGATGGCCTTTCTCCTCTATGGCGAGGATGCAGCTGAGGCAGCAGACACCCCAGAGCTGGACTCCAAGCAGAGTTCTTATTTGAGACAGTGGCAGGAAAGCCCCACTGACATGGAGAAAGAAGAGCAGAGGTCAGATAGGCCATGCGCTGCCCCTTCAGTGTGCCCAGGCCCTATCACGGGTGCATGCGTATCTAAGCCATGGCACTAGGGATCCCTGGGTGGCGCAACGGTTTGGCGCCTGCCTTTGGCCCAGGACACGATCCTGGAGACCCGGGATCGAATCCCACATCAGGCTCCCGGTGCATGGAGCCTGCTTCTCCCTCTGCCTGTGTCTCTGCCTCTCTCTCTCTCTCTCTGTGACTATCATAAATAAATTAAAAAAAAAAAAATTAAGCCATGGCACTTGCTGGGATAGTCCTTAGTCCCCTTTCTGTCAAGACCTCATGCATGAAATGTGGTCCCAGGGCCTCATGGGAGTAAACCAAGGCTCAAGCAGAAGGGTTAAGAGAGCCAACTTCAGAATCAGACATCTCTGGCTTTAAACACCAGTTCAGCCTTCTTACCAAGCTTTGTGACCTTAGTGAAAATTACTTAGCCCCTCTGAACCTCAGTCTTCTTATCAATAAAATAGGTATTGAAACTCCTGCCTCGTGGAAGTGTTGTAAATCATATTAGATTAAAACCTTTAATGAAGCATTTGGTATGTGAGTACCCGGAGGACAGATGGTAGTGGTAATGATGCTGCTGGGGGTCCTGGTGGTGGTGGTAATTACCCGTGTAGAGAAAGGATGTGGTCCTCCAGCCAAAGACGCCTCTAGATTCTGAGCGGAGCTGCCTGCTTAGGGGAAGGAATATACCGATTCAGTGCAGAATTTTCAAACTGTGCCAAACTTCTGGAATTTCAAAATGCCCAAGAGGTCCCTGGTTCTCAAAGATTTCACAGTTTAATAAAGAGACAAAGGGCTGGGGAAACAGTTGATGAAATAATTAATTTTGGTTGACATGAGAGAGGTTTAGGAGGCTTCCTGTAGGAGGTAGCTTTGGATCTAGGATTTGAACATTCAGCGGGATTTTGCCAGGTGACCAAGTTAAAAAAAAAAAAAAATTCTGGCAAAGGAGTAACATACAGGAAAGTAAAGTGACCCACATCCCTTGTGATGTAAGCGTGACAGGGAACGAATCTGGGAAGAGTCGATTATTTTCATGTCAGCGATAGGTAATAGGATTAAAGTTTTCTACAGAGAACAGTAGGAGGCTTATGTGTGTTTTTTATCTATATTTCACTTCTTGAAGTAGGAATGAGGAAAAGAATAAATGAAATTGAGAGCTCTTTTGTTGTGGGGAGCTTAGGACCTGATTTGCATGGGATGTGGGAGAGGAAAGCATTGAGAGGGTAAGGAATAGGGTTCAGAAGGAAGGAGGGCTCGGTGTGGACGTGTTGAGTCTGAACATGTGGAACATTTGGGTGGAGATGCTGAGTCGGGAGTTGGATTCATACACTGGGATCGAGAATAAAGTCTTGAGTGGTGTTAGCCCAAGGGTAGTAAGTCAAAAATGTGAATACGAATAATAAATAATATCTAGATAATATCAAGATAATATCAGGATTTTTTAAATGTCAGGAGTTTAATGACAAAGATGGCCAGGATCCAACCTTAGAGGAATTGCTAACAGGAATGTCTGCACCAAGGAAGAAACTCCTCTAAATAATGCCAAGAAGTTACCAGAACAGTCAGAAAAGAACCAGCAAAGAATTGTGCCACTGAGGCAAGGAGAGGGAATTTCAGTGGAGGGATGACCCATTGTTTCCCCCATAACATCATCTCCCCTTCTTCTATTTCTAGTCTTGGTGATTGACATCACTGCAAACCCAGCCACTTAGACCAAGATCTGGGAGTCAACCTCGTTTTCATACTGAGTTCGCTTTCCCAAGACCTTGGTGCCAAAGGATTATGAATCCTTTCATAATCATAATCATAATCATAATCATCCTGCCATCACTTTTCTCATACAAGAGAACGTAAATGCCAAGTTTACGGAAACCATACAACAAATAAAAATGATATATCCTATAACTAACTACACACCAGTCAAAATAATAAAAGGAAATTCAAGATGTCATTGCACAGCCATAATCTAAACACTAATCAATAAATGCATGTCCCAGGACGTTACTGGTTTATGCTCCTTGTCCCAGCACAATTATTAATGGCTTCTTATTTTACTCTTGAAAATGTTTGTTTGGATCTTAAATTACACGGCCATCCTGATTACTAATTGTCATAAAAGACATTGTCAAAGAAACAAAAGAGGAGACTATTGAAGGCCAAACTGCTGAAGCTCCTTGCATGCTTTACTCCATTAAAATGGTCAACCAATTCAGCACTCCTGATTCCCAGCAAGTGCCTCAATTTTAAGCCTTTCCTGGTATACCCACTCCCAAATTCCAAATTCCCATACAATTTGTGGAAATTTTCTGGTACTTCCCGCTATCTTGGCACCTAACACTATCAATTGTAACTGTGCATTTCCTGACCCCTCCGTGGGGAGGCACTGTTGCATAGGTGTTAAGGGCACAGGTTTAAACACCAGAAAGGGGACTATGAACATGATGTTTAGACTAAAAGTGGACTCTAGAACCAGACACCTGAGTTCAAACTCCAACTCTACCACTTAACTAGCTGTGTGTCCTTGAGCAAGTTACTTAATCTCTTTGTGAACTCAGTTTCCTCATTTGTAAAAAAAAAAAACAAGAGAGAGAGAGAGATAATATTATCACAGAGGGGGGTTGTGCCCTTGCACAGAATCCTATGAGCATGTAGAAAGCGCTCAGAAGTGCCAGCTACTATTACTAAATGGCAATGCATGTAGAGTGCTCAGCCCAATGCTGATGCTTAGTAAATACTTAAGAAATATCAAGTATTGGAATTATTAATCTTTACAGATTCAGAAGGACCTACTAGGCATTCAGAAATCAGTTTGTTGAAACAATAAATACTGTGCGTTGTATTTATGCATATTATAAAGGCATCCAGCAAAATGAGAACTGAGAAAGGCTGTATGCTTCAGTAGAAATAAAGGCATTGGTGATTTTTGGAAGTACACTTTCAGGGCATCATAAATGATGAAACTAAAATTTAATGACCCGAGGCTCTTAGTGGGAGATAAGAAAGACAATTTGTTTATGACTTCTGAAAGGGAGTCTGAACACACAGCTTCTCCTTCACCACCTACCCCACTATCTACAACTGCTCCATCCCTCTAAAAGAGAAAGTCTTGAGGAGGCAACCGGGGGAACCTACATCAGATCCAAAGACTAAGGACATTGACATGCAGCACACTTGTAAGAAATTCCACCAGACACAGAACAGATGGACGGAGTTTGAAGGAGGTCAGCCAGGATCTACTTTCAACTCTGTTGCCAAGTTGTAGAAAACATGTAGACGAAGATTTGGAAGGAGCCCCAAGAACAATCCCAAGTCTGGAAGTGAATTTGAAGTGAAGAGTGGGACATAAGAGGGATGAGAACCATCTCCCTGGAGCCCTTCTGCACTGTGCAAAAGCAGCTGCGCTGGATAATCAAGGGGCAATTAAGCCACAAAAGAGAGAACTCATGAGCACCGGCCATCTTCATGACAGTAGTTCTACCCAGCTTAACTGAGTCCTCCCCATAGATCCTGGGTCTCCAGGGAAATGGCGCGTTTGATTCTGTGGATATAGTGGGGATCAGGAAAGATGTCAGCTATAACAAAATATGAACCTGAAGTAGAGACCAGGCCAAAAACTCCTGCAAATGGCAAGCTGGATGGATGTAACCATGTCCAAAATGCACACACAAACCTTGCAAGGATGATATTTATCTGTGGGAAATGATGAGTGTCCACTCCGTCCCCTACTCTTCTCTAAGTGATGGAACAATAACATAAGCCTACTTAAACCATCAAAACCAACTCCCTTCTCAGATTTGAATTCTTAGAGAAGTTTATAAATGTGTGATGAGAAAAAAAAAGCACAAAACTACTTGGGAAGCAAATACCAGACCCAATTACACCTTAACCACATTCAAGGATGACAATAGGGCCGACTATACGATTTCAGCAACTTAAACAAGGGATTAAACAAAATTCCCAAGGTCCAAGAAGAACGTATATACAGAAAGAATTTTCAAAGCAGAAGAGGTCAGTTTTAGCATTGTATGTTTTATAATTTCAGTGATGTTGAAGAAAATGAGAATTTTATGAAACAAAATATGGATGTGAAGACAAGGAACCTAGAACAGTTAACAAAATATGAAATAATAGGGAAAGATGTAAAGTCACCCTAGAAGCAGTAAAGAGCAGAACTGACAATGCAGAAAATGAAATAAATGATGAAGGCTTCTTTGAGAAATTCTCCAAATTTGAATAGGGAAATGAGTTAGGTAAAGATGAGGGAGAAGATGATAAATAGTGAATGACAAAAATAGGTATCCAATATACCAGATAATTTCAGTTGCTAAAGAATAGTCTAGAAGAAACATTCAAAGAGTGGATAGAACTTTCCTGATTTAAGAAAAACCTAAAAATGAAGATTGAATATGCTTACCAAGTAGCAATCAAATGTAATTAGCTAATTAAAAGAGATGAGTACTTTGATCATTTTTAATTTCAATGACAAAAGAAGAATTTTATGAATGGAAAAGACACAGGTTACCTGTGGAGGCTCTGCAACATTAAATGGTGGAGAATTTTGATGGATAAATTTATGGCCTAAAATGTTGTATTTATCAAAGATGTTCCTTACATGTGAAAAATATAGAAAAACATTTTCAAATAGATATGGATTCTTCTAAAAAGGAGAGTAGGGATAATTTTCAAGAAATTACAAAAAAAAAAAGTGAATCAAGTTTTTTAAAAAATCTTTAAATGTAATAGTTATTAGTTAAAGGAAGTGGTAATGACCAGTGAAGCCAGTTAGGCAAATACATGTCTAATTAGTATTGTCAGTAAATTTTCAGATGATAATGCATCAACAAACAAGAGCATCCTGTCCTGAGAAAGGGACAAGCTGAAAATAAGCTTTTGGAGAGAAAATATGCTATTTCTGACTATTGAAATCCATTGGAAACAATGTCCACCATACTGAATATTGCAGAAAGTAAATTCAGTTCCTCAGAAGAAACTTTTCCTAGAACTCAAGCAAAAAGAATACAGAGGTGAAAATGACAGACAAGAGGTAAGTAATACAAAGCCTAGGAACGGGATATGTATACACACACACATATACACAATAATATATATATATACACTATACAAAAACTATATACACTATATTTACAATAAAAATTCTAGGAAGAGAAAAGAGAACGTTTAGAGGACTTACCAAATACTCAGCCTTATTAATTTTTAAAGGATTCACCAAGTACACAACCTTTGATAAGTTCTTAAAATATATGATGAATAGCAATGTCTACATTCTTCCAAAAAGGAAAGAAAAATAGGTTTCCGTTCCCCTGCAAACAAAAAAAGCAAGACTCAGATTGACATTAGATTTTTTTTTTCTCTTTCGTCTACAACATTAAATGCTCAAAAGAAAACCTCAATAATTATAGAGTCTGAGTGAAATGTGGCATTTAAATTCCATAGCTAGGCTTTTTCAGACATAAAAAAATTCAAAATGTATGTCATCCACATACCCTCTCTAAAAAAAACATCACTTGAAAATATTGACATCCAAGTGGAGAATATGTTGGAAATACCAAACAAGAAAAAGATATGGTATAAAAGAAATAGAAGTAATTGGCCCTGGAAAAGTTAATATGAGGCTATGCAATAAACACAAAAAGGAATAGATTCTCAAAAGAAAAAAGGAAAAATGTAAATTTTTTACACAGGATAGAAAAAAAATGCTCATACTACATGCATATGCAAAACAAATAAACAAAAGAAAACATGTAGCTTACTTTTAGCTCCCAAACTCCTCTTCTTCCTCTCAAGTCTCCCTACTGGGTAGTGGGAGATATGGAAATCCCTAAATTTTGAGCCATAATGATAATAAGAGTCTAATAGTGGTAATTTAAAAAAATTCCTTTAGGTGAAATTCTGGATCTTTCCAATTTTGCCCTTCCCCAGTAGAATCTGGACATTGAGAGGGACTAATTTCCCTTTGTGAGTAGGTCCTTTGGTTTTGGACCAGTTGGTTTTGTGGAAAGTTCTATCACAGAACAGAAAATTTTAGTATTATACTCTTCCAGAAAACAGAAAAACAAAGTCTCCCAATTTATTTTAGAAAGGTAGCATATATCTGGTACTAATATCTACTAAAGTAGACAGGTTCATATGCAAAACTCCTGACCAAATTGATTAAAAACTTTACTTTTTAAATTTTTTTTTTAAGATTTTATTTATTTATTCATGAGAGATTCAGAGAGAAGCAGAGACCCAGGCAGAGGGAGAAGCAGGCTCCTCACGGGAACCTGATGCAGGACTGGATCCCAGGACCCCGGGGTCGCGACCAGAGCCAAAGGTAGACACTCAACCTCCGAGCCACCCAGGTGCCCCAGTTAGAAACTTTAAATCCCAAATCAAATGTCATTAAAATAAAACTAACAGTGGAGTAAAAGCATAATATACCAACACCCAGTAAAAATTATCCTAGAAATGCAAGAATGCTCAATATTTAGGAAATGTATTAAGATAACCCTCATCTATTCTTGACCAACAAAGATGAAAACTAACTTATTTTCTCAGCAGAATCTGAGAAGACATCTCTCTGAATACTTAAGCACTCAAAGGACAGAGAAGGTCTGAATAATAATTAATGAAGCTTGAGGCGGGCACGCGATGTGATGGGCACTGGGTGTTATACGCAACTGATGACTTCTTGAACACTACATCTGAGACTAATGATGTGCTCCATGTCGGCTAATTGAATTTAAATAAAAAATAAAATAGTGAGGTTGTTTTAATAAATAGATTTGAATCCTATACTTCACAGAGAATAAACTTTCTTTCTTTTTTTTTTTTTTGAGGATAAACTTTCAAAGACCCATGAAATATTAAGTCACAAGGAATGGCTCCATATATATCCTAAGGGACAATTTTTCCAGTCCACATTCTCAGCAATAAATAACAGGAAATGAGTAGCGAAAGTACCCTACAACTTCAGCTACCAGGAAAAAAATATAGAGTTTTTTATATTATCTTGTAATGAGGAAAACTGAAAGAAAGTCACTGTCTAGGCTAGAGGTTGGTAAACTATGGCCTGCGGATTGTTCTTGCGAATAAAATAGTACTGGAGCATCACCACACCTACTTTCGGTCTGTCTTAGCAGTGGCCACCTTTGTGTCACAAGAGCGGGTTTGAGTAGTTGCCATAGGGACCATGTCACCCCCGGAGTGTAAAATGTTTACTGTCTGGCCCTCTATAGAAAGCGTGCCCACCCCTGAGCTAAGAAAACATTTGCACCCCAATAGAAAAGGGGCAAAGCATGTGGATGGCAGGGTCAGCGTCAAGGGCCCGAGACCTGGGCCGCCACCCAGGAGCCCACGCTCACAAGGGTCAGGCGCTTAGATTAATGCTCTGCTGTCACCATCTTGAAATCCTTAGTAATTTTTTAAAAAGGGGAGCTCCGTTTCGTTTTGCGCTGGATTCTGCAAATTATGTGGTTGGTGTTCATTGATACTCGGTGTTTTTTAAGACAAAATGAACAGCAAATACGAAAAAAATCCGTGGCATGTAATTGAATACATCCAAATAAAAATTAGAATGAAGACCCATTTGCCTTTGTAAAACTTGCAGATATTTCAGGAAGAGATTGTCCCAAGTGTCCGTGCCGGGGAAGGAAGGGAGCACTTGAGGTCTGGCGGCTGGGACTTGACTGCTCACGTAAGTGGGCAGGGAGCCCGCGATCCCGGGTCCCGCGGGCGCACCGTGCTCCCAGCGGGATGCTTGGCGCCCTGGGAACGGGAGGTGGAGTCCTTAAAACCATCCTTAGGAGGCAGATGCTAGTATTCCCGTCCACAAAGGAGCAAGCTGACGTGTAAGAAAGCAAAACCTCTTGTTCGGATGTCACACTAGGAAATGGAAGAGCAGGAGCTCGAACTCCCATCAGAGTCTGAACTCACATGAGCACGCACCAAGGCCGTGCTCTAACTGCCGGGCTGAACAGCCTCAAGAGCAGATGGCTCCACAATTCTGTGTAAGGAAACGCAGTAATTACAAATATATGTGTCTCGGAGTAGGGAAAAAAACCTATTTTCACTCTACTTGGAAATGTAGAAAATAATCTGCAGCTGCCTTATTTATCCAAGAAAGACCCTCCTGCTGGGTGCAGGTACGGCGAGGAGGGGAGACGACTTTTTTCCAAATTGGAATTCTTAACCCAGTGCAAGAATTTAAACATTCAGTAAACTTAGGTTTGGGGTTTTGTCCCGCCCTGCACCCCCCTTCTCGGACCCATCTGGCTTGTTGCGCCCCTGGGCATGCTCACGGAAGGGGCCTCTGACTTCCTTGGCAGCCACAGGACTGACCGGACCCTTGTCTGCTCACCATGGCCTAGTGGTCACCCATAGATCACATTGGTGCCTTTGGCGGGTACGCTGGGGGGTCTCACTTATCATATCCCACGTTTTAATGATAGGAAATACCTTTTGAACAGCTGCCCAACAACTACAATTTTGTATTGAATTTGACCAAACATGCCAATAATTGATATCAGATCATATTTTAGGTTTTTCTTGGTGTGCGTGTGCTGGAAAAGACAAACTAGCAGAGGTTAAAGGAGTACATATTTCACTCATTACATCATAATACCCTTTTGATCTGCTCCACCAGAAAAAAATACAGTTTACATCTCTCTCTCTCTCTCTCTCTCTCTCTCTCTCCATTACTTGCACATAATTGGCCAGAAGTTTCACGTATTACTTTCTGTTGCAGCATGCGATAGATCCTAAGATTTCTGTTCTGTTCCATTTCATTTTGTTTTTAATGTTGGCAACATCCCACCCAAATGATTTCCCAAATCACTAATACGTTGCATTCTACAGCTTGAAAGTCATTGTTTTTACAGCCATCTGTCAGATTGACTAAAGGGAGAATCCGTCACGAGTTGGTAGGACGGGGCTGGGCATCCTGGACTGGGGTCTCTGCCACACAGGCAGGAGCCCCCAAACTCCAAGGGCTCAGTGGCTTGGTTTGGGTCTGGACTGGTGTCTCAAGAAGTTGGAATAGAGGCAAGAGTCCAGGTTAAGCTTTTGAAGCAGGAGGGAGGCTTGGCCCTGATCCCCGTTAGTAATAGGAGGATAAGGGCTAAGGCCTGGGCTGGGTTTAGGGCTCTGGCCAATTGGAGCCCAATGTGAGGTTAGGAGGAATGAGAGGAAGGCCAGCGAGGAAGCTGGGGAGCAGAGGGAGGAGGCCAACGAACGCCGGACCTTTGACGGACGAACTAATTGCTTGTCCCACTCAGTGGCGCCTGAGGCTGTGCACCCGTCCAGGATTAGCGGGGGACCTGGGTGGGTCACTTAGGACATCAGTGACTTCAGCTGGGTGGGGCCAAGGAAAAGTGGGACTGTCAGTTTTGTAATTTCCATCGCTAGAGCAGCTCCCTCTTCCAGGATTTAAAGACTCGTGGGTGATGGTTCCAAGTACAAGCTCTGTTTTCCCTTTCGTCTTATTCTAACCCATGTGCAAAGGAAGGGGGGACAGTCGAAACTCAATTTGGCCCACTTGATTCTTTCTGACTCCGGTTGTGTGTGTGGCTAATGGAAAGAGCCTGTGTTTTCTAAGGAGCTTAACCGCAGGGAGGTTTGGAAACTCACATAAGCACAAAAGAATGTATTTCAGAAAACAAATCGGGATGAGACTCGGAGTTCTTCTTTTGCTCCTACTCTTTGCATATTAGACCTTTGGAAGTAATTAAGCAGTAATCTGAGGGCAGTGCTAGGTTCTGTGCGGAATCTCTCGCTGGGAGCTCACAGTGAGTGCAATGTCGCAAAAATTTGTTGACTTCTGAGCATGTTCCAAATACTGGAGAAGTCGTAGAAAAACAAAAATAAGTGAGAAATTTTGGAGCTGCCCCCAGCAGGTACCTTCTTGTGGAGCTAGTAGTGAGGACTGGTAGCTTTGCCATCCCATGATCTGGGCAACCCTTCTCCACACCAAGTCAGAAGGTGGTGTGAGAAGACATTGACTCTGATTTTTTTTTTTAAGATTTTATTTATTTATTCATTAGAGACACACAGAGAGAGGCAGAGACACAGGCAGAGGGAGAAGCAGGCTCCCCTTTAGGGACTCGATCCCTGAACTCCAGGATCACGCCCTGAGATGAAAGCAGAGCTTAACCACTGAGCCACCCAGGCGTCCCCAATGACTCTGATTTTCAGTAGACCCAGGTCCGTTGAATGGACCTGCAAGCACAGAACTCTGCAGAACTGTGTTCAAGCAGAATTTCTGGAGGCCACTTGAATTTCAAATTTCGCTGAGGCTTGCACTTGTGGAACCAAGGCACAGAATCCCAAGAAGGGGCCTGAATCCTCCACACTGTAGATCATGGAAATCTTCAGGGGTTAGAATTGCATTTGAGCTAAGATTTAATTGAGTCAAAAACAGGGATCTTTCACATCTGCTGATTTTCCGGAACATGGGCATTTTAGCTCTCCGACTACTGTTTGCCTAGCAACTGTGTCTCAAAAGCAGTTTAAAAAAAAAACACAGAACAGAGTCCAATGGGACATTTCCAAGTACTACATATATCTGGACTAAGAAGGCGTTTTTATTTCTACCTTGGAACTCTGGTAACAATGGCCGGGTGAACCATTACTGCCTGAAGATAACATCAGGACCCGCTAGCTGGGATTTTAAGATCATTAACTCTTAAACAGGTTGGCATGATAAATGAAATGTTTCCCATATTGTAGGGTGGAGAGAAGCTGGAGTTGAATCTGCCCTCTCCACTTCCCCATCCAACACCCTACTTTTCCAGGCTGTGACCGGGAATTTACTTGGGTCCTGAGGGTTGAGAGGAAGCCAGCGGTCCAAACATGGACACATCACCCTGGGGCGATTGTTCTAGGAGTAGCTATTAGGGCAGATTCCAAACCAGAAAATCAGTTTATAAGGCAAAGTGCAGATGAGACATGCTTGTCTTAATAGAACATCCAAATTGAGTCAAAGACCCAACATATCTATCCCTGTGGGAGAAGGACAGAAGTTGAAGTGAGGTCACAGTGAAGAGCTTCCAAGGCTCCATGGATGACGTATTTAGAATTAAGGATTAGGGAATCTAGCTATGGCCAGTGGGTGGTAATGAGGCAGAGGAGCAGGACCGTGGCACCAGGCAGGTAAGCCTTTTGCTCCTGCAGATTTGGATAAACGTGAGCACCACCCCCAATGAGCTCACCTCCATGCTAAAACCATAAGCACCTGACATAGGGCTCTTTCCTTTCCCAGGGTGCAATTTAATCTTGAGGTGGGACAGAGTGTGCATGTGCGGGGTAAGGAGACGCAGCAGCTCCTTTGGTAGTTTAGGCCCCTTGGGATCCCCTGGTAATCCAGAGAAGACAAAACCGGTTTGGATTCCAGAATCTTAGAAGCTACATTCATCCTCAATGCTTAAGGGAACAGACTATGTACATCTCACATGTGTCCCCAAAAGGGTATCTATCCTATATAATTGTGTAAAGAATGATCATGTGTAAATATGAAACCACAAACTTCAGCGGTCTCAGGGCCATTATTAGCCGAGTTGGGAAGGGAGAAGCAAGCCTGTCAATCTCTCCTCACCTCTACTTTTGTCTTCGGGGTCTCATTTTATTTTCTTCTTGAGAAAATACAATGCCTGCCCGTTAGCAAGAAGGTTTCCAGATAGATGCGGACTTTTCTTAACACTCGAGGATATTTCTTGGATCTTCCTCTGTACCCAGCATTCACAGATCACAGGAATTTCACCAAACCGTATACATTTTACGTGTCAGTCAGATAGAAGACTAGTGAAAACGAAGTGTTTTATGAGAGTGTGATAGTGTGAATTATGATCGAGTGGCCCTGGGTAAGTAAAGGAATGCAAATTGATTTGTGGCTGTTAAGTAAGGCCAATCCTTGAGAACGAAGAAATGGCACCCTGAGGATTTACCCGAGACCTCTGCCCTTCACGCAGATAGCCAAGAATAGTCCCTTCCGTTCTGGATCGAGTCCCTATTTTACCACCACTTGGCCCCCTCGGCTCCCAGGACCACTCCCATGCTGCAGGACTTCTCTACTAATAAGGAACTCAAACTTGGGATGAAGTATGGGGATTCCTCTCTAATCACTAAGCATCTCACCCTACTCCTCAGACAGTACTTGTGCTGCAAAACATGACACTGCATTTCGGAAGAGGGCCCAGATGACCAGTGTTCAAGGAAATCTCAGTGGGAAGGAGCTGTAGAATTCTAGATTGGACTATGGCTTATCGGCCATGTGGTGCATCTTCTGAGGCTCTTACCTAGCATTGGACCCTCACCAGGACCCCCAGGACCAGACCATCTACCCCCATGGCTGGAGGAAAGCAGCGGGGACCAGTCTTTGAGATTTTTAGTATTCAGTTGAATCCTGTCCAGGAGGATGGCCAGGATTCTTTCTTTCTTTCATTCTTTTTTTTTTTTTAAAGAGTTTATTTATCCATGAGAGACCCAGAGAGAGAGGCAGAGACACAGGCACAGGGAGAAGCAGGCTCCCTGCAGGGAGCCCGATGTTGGACTTGATCCCGGGTCTCCAGGATCAGGCCCTGGGCCGAAGGCGGCGCTAAACCGCTGAGCCACCCGGGCTGCCCATGGCCAGGATTCTAATGAAAGAGGATTTCCAAAGGTTTCCAAAGGTTAAAAGCCCAGGGCTAGTATATGCAGTTCTGGTGAGCTCTTGGGAGACTCCCAGCTGCCACTAGGTTTCCTTGTTGGCGATTAGGTAGTCCCATTCACCAAGGAGCTATGCTCTAGAGTCATTGACCCATCTGGGAAGGCTCCTCAGGTTCATGCGGGGTCACAGGAATCGGCTGGAGCCGTCTGAGTACCAAACCCAGAGTGTTTATCCAAACGAGGGCGGAAGAGCTGGTGTCCAGCTGGCAAAAGATCAAGAGGCTTCCTTGAGCAATAGAGGCTTCTTCTTTCCATGCTCTTCTTTCTTCCATCGAACAAGCAGGTTGATGCTGGAAAGGCAAATATCCTAAAATCCCTCAGAGAAAACATGAAAAAGAAATGATTGCAACCCAACATCAGAGGATAATGACTGAGATGGACGGGGTGCCCTGAGAGCATGGGGCAGGGGCAATGAGCCCCATCTCTGTTGGCCAAGGCCAAGAGGCAGAGACTGCTTTGAGCCTTGAAGAATGAGTAGGAGTTTACGAGCGTAGACTTGGAGTGTCCCAAGCAGCTGGAATATGTGTAAAGGCGGAGAGGCCAGAAAGGAAAAGGTTTATTGGGAAAGGTTTATTTTTTTAAGAAGGAGAGGTCTCTACCTCCCTCCTCACCCAGATCCCCGTCCCCATCTGCCCATCTCCCCACCCCTTACTCTGCAGGGCTCTATCCTGCTGCCACAGGAAATTGCTTGTTCTTCCCCCAAACAATGGTTTAAATATGTATTTCTGTATTTACTAGAAGAGTTCAGTGTTTTTCAAATGCTGATTTACTATCCTTCGGGGGATTGCTTGTTCAGATCCTTTTCTATTTTTCTATTGTTTGCCTTTTAATATTCACTTGTGCCAATTCTTTACATATCCTGGGCACAAAGTTTTTGCCTTTTTTTATTTGTTGCAGACCTCTTCTTTCACTCTTTTCTTGTCTTTGAACCTGTTTACGGCACCCTTTTGTCATTCAGAATTGTAGATACTTCATGTAGTCAAAATTATCCTTTTCATAAAAAAATGATTCCTACTTTCTGTACCTAGCTGGAGAAACCCTTCACTAACCTGAGGACAACCTGAGTCTCCTTTTATAATTTGCCCAGTGGATTTAAAGTTTTGTTTTTTCCATTAAGTTTTAAAGATTTTTTTAAAATTTACTTATTCATGAGAGACACAGAGAGAGAGAGGCGGAGACAGGCTGAGGGAGGAGCAGGCTCCCTGCAGGGAGCCCAATGCGGGACTCAGACCCAGGACCCCAGGATCACGCCCTGACCCAAAGGCAGATGCTCCACCACTGAGCCACTGGGTGCCCCTCCCATTAGGTTTTCTTTATTTATTTTTAATTATAAATTTATTTTTTATTGGTGTTCAATTTGCCAACATATAGAATAACACCCAGTGCTCATCCCGCCAAGTGCCCCGCTCAGTGCCCATCACCCAGTCACCCCTACCCCCCACCCAGTCCTTCCACCACCCCTAGTTCGTTTCCCAGAGTTAGGAGTCTTTCATGTTCTGTCTCCATTAGGTTTTAATACGTCTCGGGTTACATTTGGTATGAAACAGTGATCTAGTTGGTTTATTCCAATTAGAAATCCATCGTCATGGCATCATTTATAAAAGGATTAGTTCTCTGTCCTCCGTTTGAATCACCTTTTTCACTAACTAGCAAGACCCCATGTAGATCGAGGTTTGGGTTCTCTCTTCTATCTCATGGGTGCCACCATCATATTATGTATTGTGCATACGGGGTCATTATATCTGATAAGGCAAGTTTTCCAGCTGTATTGTTCTTTTTCACAATTCCCTTGATTACCTTTAGACCTTTAAGCTTCATTTCATTTTTAAAGTCACTGTTTGAGCTTTATAAAACATCCTTTCAGAATATTTCCTAGAATTGAAATTCTGGATTAAGTTGGGGAAAGTGAGATAGCCTTATGATATGAAGTCTTTCACTGTATGACTGTGACATGTTGTGTCACTTTTGCTCGGATCAGACAGACCTGTCATTTCTGGATGTGGGGCAGAGAGAAGTAAAATCTTAGAGAGATGGAATACACTCCGTCGGAGTGAGAATTCTTGGGATACTGTACCATGGAAAGGAAGGCACGAGATCTATTGCACAGATTCTTCTTAAATATCTATAAAATAATCTGAAACAAAAAAAAATAGCAACAATTCCTTAGAAGTTAAAATTGAGGTAAATGAGTGTATTTTTAAAAAGTAATCTGAAACCAGTGGAAACTGTACAAAATGTCAGAGTAGATGGTGCAAACTCTTAACCTCAACGACTCTTAGAATGATAAGCAGAAACGCAGAGCTCAGCCGACACGGATTCTCAAGGAAAAAGAAAGGGGCCTCATAGCTACACAGAAGAATAAGATAGAAAAACCTGCTGCGCCGTCGCTGCAGCGGCTTGAGTATGGGTCTAGGGGAAACGCTTACAAGCTGAGTTGAGGCTGCAGTAAATGGTATCAGTAAAAACAGAAGTCAATCTTGGGAATAAAGAAGCCCCCTTCCGAATCTAAAATTCCACAATTCCATAGGTCCTAGAGAACGCTTCCCTCCTTTTTAGGAAAAAGATTCCTTTTTTTTAATATAATGAAAGGCTGTACAGTTTTTCTTCTTTTACTTATTAGCGTGACTAGTTACATTAGCTCTTGTTAAATGTTGAACCATCGATACATTCCCGAAATAAACTCCACCGATTAGTTAATTATCATTCTTTTGGATTCCTGCTGGATTTGTTTTGCTAATATTTTATTTAGAGATTTTTGCATCTATATCTACCAATGAAATTCTATTCTTTTTCGGGAGGGGGATTTGTTTATCATTGTGTGTTCCGGCATCTAGTTTGTGCTAATTTCATTTAAATACATTGGAATTGTTTGTCTCCTCTAATCAGTGAATAATTTAGGTAGCACAAAACTAATGGTTTCTTAAAGATTCGAAACTGACCTGTGGATCTGGGTGGACCCAGGGATCTTATTTATTTATTTGTTTGTTTGTTGTTTATTTATTTATATATTGTATTAGGGTGTGGAGCACGGGTGAAAGGAGCAGAAGGTAGAGTGAAGGGAAGTTTTTTTTTTTTTAATTTTTTGTTAACTTTTATTTATTTATGATTGTCACAGAGAGAGAGAGAGAGAGAGGCAGAGACATAGGCAGAGGGAGAAGCAGGCTCCATGCACTGGGAGCCCCACGTGGGATTTGATCCCGGGTCTCCAGGATCGCGCCCTGGGCCAAAGGCAGGCGCTAAACCGCTGCACCACCCAGGGATCCCTGAAGGGAAGTTCTTTACCAAAATTTTAAGGAACTCTAACATTGAGTCTAAACATTTTTTCAAATAATTTCCAAAGTTATGGAAGTTTCTGATAATAACCCCGGTTAATGGATAGATTGGGTGTAAAATTATAGAACATAAAGAGAAATGATGCAAGGTAAAGAAAAATGAACACCTGATTCAGTGACATCTGCTTTTGTTTTCCTAGATCAGGAAGTGTGCTGCACCACTGGAATGAAATCTATTACTTTGTGGAACAGTTGGCTCATAAATTCATCAGGTGAGAAAGAATGTTTAGTGCTCTGCCGGGAGTCAAACTGGCCTAAGTTTGTTATTCTTCTAAGGGCTCTGGGCGTGCCTTTTCACAAACGTAGACTCGCATGTTGGACCAGAGACTTGGCTTTGCTTTCGTCTTTACCACATAGTAGAATACCTTTTGCTTATAAGACCTAAATTTTACCTCTCTCTCTCTTATTGGACTATCTAGTCTTCTAGAAGTTTCATTAACATTCCTTTCACAGTGCTGCGCCACTCTAGGCCAGTTGACTTATTCTAACCGGACTCATGTGTAAACAGTATAGGGTATGAGGTGACCAACTCATCCCAGTCTGCCCAGAACTTTCATGGCTATAGCACTGAAAAATCTCGCATTCTCAGAGTTCTCCTCAGTCCTGAGCAAACTACCGTGTTGGCCAGCCTACCTGTATGTCCCATCAGATAGAATTCCCTGAGCGTTTTTGACACGACTTTCCAAGGGAGGAGAATGCAGTTTTGAACATCATCGCTATAAAGGTTGCGGAGCCTTGGAGCTCCTACTTTCCAGTAGCTATAGATGCCCTCTAGTAAAGGAAAGAAGGTCACTTCACCCTCCTTCGGTACAGCCTCCAAGCGATGACACAGCTGTTGTAGCTCCGTGGATGTGCTTGAAGCCAGTCATGAAGGACTTTGGTAAAATTGTCGTATCATTGTGAATCCTAAAGCAGCTCCACTCCTGTGTCATGGCATCTGTAGAGTCTTCCAACCCATGTGAGTTAACCCTAAACTCCTTTGAATAAGGTTCTTCATCTCAGAAGAGAGGTTGTCAAAAAAAAAAAAAAAAAGAAGAAGAAAAAGAAGAAGAAGAAGAAGAAGATGACGACGACAGGTTGTCCCCATTACCAATGTAATGACAAATGCGTTCCCTACGAATTCAGTTACTGGTCTCTTTCCTGCCTGCCTGATTGGAGGGAAAGGGTTAGGAGGTGACCTCTCTGTGATGCCAAATATTGGAAGCTGCAAGCAGGAAGCATCTAAACCCAAATGAATGGGAAAACCAGATGCTGAGAGGAGAGTGGGGGAAAGGAAGTAAGAAGCAAATACACGGGTCATATTAAAAGCAAAGTATTTGAGAGAATTGTAGAAGCTTAGAATTCAAAGCACCAACTTCCCAAGCTATCCTAAGAGGTGTTCGCTACCCTCAACTTGAATAGCTCTGGTGAGAAACTGCTGTCTTTGGAGGCAAATGGTCCAATAGTCAGACAATTCCAGTTTCCAGAAAAGTCTCTTTGTCATTGAGCCAGCGTGTCCTTTCCTATACTCTCGTCCATTATATCCATTCTGCCCTTTTGATTGCTGAACAAACCTGCCTCTGGACACTTGACAGTATCTGCTATGTCTCTATTTGCTCCTCTGCCTTCTGTTCTTTGTGAAGAGTCTGCTGGGAAAGGCTTTGAAGTTAGGCAGGTGTGGATTTGAAGCCAAGCTCCATTGTGCAACCGTAGCAATTGACTTGCCTTGGTTGAACCCTGGTTTGCACGAGAAAATTTAGAAGACCAGGCTTGTGCAAACCAACTCGCCCCGCACCTGGCTTAGAGTGGCCACTCAGCACTTCTCTTTCCCAGTTCATTCAGCAATTCCAGATGCCTCACTATCTGAGTATTAAAGACCCTGAGAAGTAGGGGGTTGGAGGGGCTTAACCCAATCCTTTCATTTTATTGATGAAACTGAGAAGTACAGAAGTTGACATGGCATAATGCAGACCACGAGGCACTTTCCTCTGGTGGTCTCCTCTGGCCCTTCTTGGCTCCGGACCCCCTGAAAGTGTGGCACCAAGACATCACGTCACTGTCATGCAAAACTGTATTTTGCCCGCTGCAGCCCAAGTGCCTGTAGTAGCATCTGACACGTAGCACGTGCTCAATCAATATTTATGAGTAAATGGACAAACTTTGAAAAGGAATCAATTATTTTTATTTAGTCATTTAAGTAAATAATCTAGGCAGCGGACACTGCAGGGGGGCTATTCACTTAATAACAGTGGCTGATGCCAGTACAAATATTACCATTTCCAATTTTAGTGGGATCCTGGAAATTTCAAGTTCTTTTATTTGTCTTTATTCTGACCCCCTCCCAATTTTCTAACAATGATGTTAACTCTTCACTGTTTCCTTCAAGACCCCAACCCACACCTCTCACCCATCACTTTCGGCAAAGAATTTCACCTCCTATTTCACCAAGGACCCTGGGACTAGCAGAAAAGTGATGTCCTCAAGTTCCAGTCCTACTTAAAAAGGTGCATATGTGTCCTTCCCAGTGTCTCTGAGATTCAAATATCCTCCCTTTGAAGGTGACCCCTCCATTTTAGTCCATTTTATCCCATTGTCTCCAATCTCCTCCAGGTCTCTTTCTCTCTTGTACTTTTTCTCTACCTTTCCTCTGGCTCTATTTCCACATCGATAGACATAAACAAATCTCTCCTGCCCCATGTCTTAAAAAAAAAAAAAAGCCCCAAATAGTAAATGATGAATCTCCTGATTATGTCAGGAGATACTATAGATATATAGTATATAGTATATACTCTCTCTACATACTCTATATAGATACTCTATAGATACTATAGATACCTATGTCTTACTGGTTTCTTACTCAAATATCTTTAAAGATTCAAGGTCTCCATATCCTTACTTTTATCATTCATTCCTTGACCATCAAACCATCTGGCTTCCATCCCACCCCCCACCTGCTGGCTCTCACCAAAGCCCTTAAGTGATGCCCTAAGGAGGACAAAGACAGTGAGTGTCTTACTCTGTGCTTACTCTGCTGGATACAGGAGCTTCCCTCCAGGGAGAGTTCTCGCTCCTTGAAATTCGCTTCTCCACTGGCTTCGGGAGGAGACCCGCTGACCAGAGCCGGGTCTTTAAATGTTGGCGTTGGTTCTAGATGGGGCACCCTTCCCTTCTCACTGCTGACACTATCTTAGAACAATTCCGCTCGCATCAATGTGCTGAAAACCCCCTAATTAGATCTCTTGTCAAGACTCCTGTACGGAATATACCAATTGCCTCTTAGAGCCCTACGTGTCCCACATGTCAGATTCATTTTTTTCCAGAGCTGAACTATATACAAAAGAAACAGGATAATATGGTGCTTAAGAGCCCAAGTTCCAGAATCAGAGCTTGGCTTTAAGCCCCAGATCCACTATTCTCTCACTCTGTGGCCTTGGGGAAATTATTTGATCCTTCAGGGTCTCAATTTCCTTTCATGGAAGATAGAAATAATAATAATAATACTGATCTCATAAAGCTGTTACAAGTTTCATGAGATACCACACGCCAATCACTCACAACAGTGCCTGGCATGTAGTAAGCACTTGATAAGGTTGACCACTGTGGTATTACTGTGGTAATTACGATGGGCATTATTATCGTTTAGGACATGGTGTTTTGCTAATTAGCAGCAGTGAGTGGTAAGGGACAGAATGGTGTCCTGGCCAGAGAGCCCAGGTCTGTTTCAGGAGACCAACATTCAACTCACCACCTACTGCTTGGGCTCTTGGCAAGTAGTAAGCGCCATGATAAGCATTTCCAAAGATGCATCAGACATAAGGAAATGAGTGTAGACTTGATCCTAGAGGCAGTAGAAGCCGTTGGGAGATTTTATAGCAGGTGAGTGACAGGTCTGATTTGCATTTTGGGAAAACAGTTCTGGAAGCAGTGGGAAGAATGAATTGGAGCGAAGGAAGATGGCCAGCAAGATCCCCAGCTAGGGAACAGTTGTGGTGGTCTGATCGTTGAGGGCAAGGTCCTAAGCTAAGAAATAGAACGGGGGGGCAGGTTTGAGAAACATCAGAGGAAGTGGGACCTATAACTACGGGGCCCAGATCAGGGATGGCAAAGACACAGGTTCACGTTGTGGCAGAGGAACCGGCTGGCCCCACAAAGAGCCCCTGATGGACAGCGGTCTACTGGCGAACCCACTACACTCCGATAGTCCGTCTTTTCTTTCTTTTTTTAAATGTTTGCGTTGTGTTTGTCATTTCTGCCAGCGCATCTTGGAGACAGAGGAGCACGTTTGGCCCCCGGCTGAGGGTGGTTCTGTCTTCCCCAGCGTGGGGCTTTCGTGGACGGCGCTCCCGAGCGCTGCAGCCACAGGCCTGCCCCTGGGTCCCGAGTGCTGTAAGCGGGACCGCGGGCGGGTGGGTACTCTGCGGCCCAGCAGCACGCTCTGTCCTTACAGGGTGACCTCCCTGGGAAACCGAGGAGAACGGACCGTCTAGAAGAGATGCCGCTTTCAGAGCGAAGGCAGTTCCTAGTGTGATCTTAATGCCAGTGGCATCCGGCCGCCGTCAGCTCAGCTGCTCCGCTGTCGGGGTCCACCCAGGGGCCAGGGGGACGTTTTATCTGTCGGGGCCCCCTTTGATAAGCGCCATGCAGACCGGGCCGCTTCTGGGACACACCTCTTGAGGCAGAGCGCAGGCAGGGATGCGTTTTCGCTCTCCCACCCGTGCTCCGCCCTGGCGAAGGCGGCGCGGCCCCCCTTGTCCACAGCCTCCAGTCGCTGCTGCTGAGGACTCGGGGCACCAGCTGCGGAGGCCCTTCGGCCTGAGGTCCCATCCCCCGCAGCCGGGACGCCGAAGTGGAGACGGGGAGGACGACTGGAGGGAAATGGCATCCAGAGTCCACCTGCCCTAATAGGATTTCTTTTCCTTCCCAGCCCACAGCTAAGAATGTCCTTTATTGTCTTCTCTACGCGAGGCACAACCCTCATGAAGCTGACCGAAGACCGGTAAGGACGCTGCCCTTCCCTGTCGTTAGCAGGCCCACGTTCCCTTCAGTAGTGCTGATATTTGGGCCCCAAGACCGGCCCCGACGTCGTCCTAAATCTTGCGGTTCTCTCCTCACCTAAGCCTTGCACGTTGCCCATTGGCCCATCGGCTACTTTACTCCGTGATGACTGATAGGATTTCCTGATGTTGTGAAATTCCGCCAATGGCCCAATCACCTTGAGGTATAAATCTTACTTTGATTGGCAGCTCAGTGTGCTACCTTGGAGCAAAGTGTGAGCCAGAGCAATTCCTGGGGGATTATATTTTCTCTTATTTACATTAGATTTATTTTGTGGGGGAAGGTTTCAGAGATACAATAAGCATGGTGTGAGAGAAGTAGGAACTTGTAATATTACCATACGTAATTATACGGAGGCAGGGAGCAGAAAGGGAGGGATAATATGGTGCATAAGAGCCAGGACAGGACCATGGAATAAAAGGAAATTTGAATCAGGTGTGGAAAAATGTTGTTGACATGAAAAGGATTACTGAGACCTAGCTTAACAAAAGTATTATTTTGGATTTTACCACTTACCCGTGAAAACTAGCAGAAATAGAGACATGCCATTTGTTCAGAGTTAGGGTGGTGTATTGGGAGTGGAGGTAACAGTTTTCCTGAGTTAAGGATACTTCGTGCACTTTTTTTAAAGGCCTCTGATGACATGAGAGAAACACCGGGGGCGGGGTGGGGGACACACATGGGACCGTTGGCAGTCTTGTGGATGGACGCGTAGGGAGGAGGAAAGGAGGAAGAGCAAGCATAGGGAGGACTGGGGGACGTTACTCTATAGTCTTCTTCTAGAGAGGACCAATAGCAAGGAGGAAGGTGCTCTGGATTTTGCACCAAACAGCAGAGCTGAGCCTGTCCCCGTGTTTCTCCACGTCTTCTGTTGTCCGTGTGTAACTACAAGAGTACTCGGGACCACGCAGAAGTCTCCAAGTTCTGCTTCTCCTTCAGCAGGGCCTGTTATTCATGCACGCTGTTGAGATGCACAGAAACCTCATTTTAAAAATAGGGGTTTCTTATTTCCTACTAGCAGAAGGAGACGCTGAGGCCGCATGGTGTTCCTAAGGGTAGCGTGCAAACCCACAGGGGCTGCAGGCTCCAGGGCCTTTCCACTGCACCGTGCTGCGTTCTGGTACACGGAGAGTCAGAAAGCCCAAGAAACTCCACAGAGTTTCCTTCAATACTGGCCAAGGATTTTAAGAAGCTTTGAGAAAGTATCTCTGGCTTAGGGTCTCTCTGCGAGACTCCCGCTCTCCCTCTGTCTTTGCATGACATCCTTTATGCAGAGGTGCCTCCCGTTCAGACAAAACCCTCTCTCCCATTTTTCACATCCTCCTACAGCCCAGGCTGCCTGGTGTTGCTTCCTCCGGACTCTGCTGGCTGCGTGCTTGAGTTTGGCCCGGAGACCTAGGTCTCATATCCCTTGTGGGTATTTTGTGTGCTACTGCTCCCGGCCTCTGGGAAGTGGGGAGGGCAGAGGGGGTCACGGATTTATAAACACTGTTCAAAAGCCTAGGCTTTCAGACTCGTTTTGGTTATGCTGTTCAAATTAGTCATCTGAATCCTACTTTGAATCTGAGGTTGTATGTCTTGACTTCACTCCTCCTAGTTCCCCTACCAGGGAGCAGCGAGGTTAGAATCTCGACTTTGCTGGAAGCAGCATTTAATACGTAAGGGCTAAGTATGCTTCAGACAGCCCAAAATGCCTTGCTAAAGGCTGTATGGGTTTCACGTGGTGACCCTTGGCCTAACCTCTGGGTCGCCCGGCAAAGCATGAGTGGTTTACTGACCCATCCCCAACCTTAGCCTAGGGAGAAATGTGGACAAGCCTTCCCTCTGCCGAACGCTTTCTCATGAGATTGGCTAAAAGAATTAGGCTTTGACAGCTTCCAGGTTGATACTATTTTTGAAAGGTAGGACTCCCAGTGTTTTAGTTGGTCACAAGAATTCTTATGTTTTTTTTTTTCCCCATATCTCATTTGATCGTCCCAATATCCCTAGGAGATAGGAAAAGATGCATTACTGTACAGATGTAATAAGCGAGGACACCGCGTTAAGTTGAAAAACACATTCAAAAACAGGTCATGAATCCATAGGGAACTCTCATTTCAACAAGACCAAAAGATTGTGGGTAAACCAAAAGAAATACTATCAAAGGGATATTTGCATCCAGCTTTTGGAATCAGACCCACATAAAGGAAACCGCGGGAAGCTTGAAAAAATAGAACAGAAAATAAATATGGTGTGTTGAGATACAGTAAAGAAACTACAATCAGAATAATAATATCTACAGGGACGCCTGGGGGGCTCAGTGGTTGAGCATCTGCCTTCGGCGCAGGGCATGATCCCGGGGTCCCGGATCGAGTCCTGCATTGGGCTCCCTGCAGGGAACCTGCTTCTCCCTCTGTGTCTCTGCCTCCCTCATGAATAAATAAAGAAAATCTTTTATGAAAGAGGCAGCTCTCAGCAGGTTGGCTAGGATCTGTCGAGGGATGGGTTTTTTTTAGTTTATCTTATTTTGGCTTTGCTGAGCTTCTCGAATCTATAAATTTGTCTTTTACCAAATTTCAGGAATTGGCAGCCTTCTCTCTAAACTATTTTTTCTGTACCAGTCATTTTCTCCTCTCCTTGTGGGATTCCAATGACAAAGATATTAGACCTTTTGATATGATTCCACATGTGCCTGAAGGTCTGTTCAATTCTTTTCCAATTTTTTCTCTTTCCTTTTTTTGGATTAGATCATTCCTATTGGTCTATCGTCATGTTCACTGACTCCTTCCTCTGCCATCCCCATCCTGCCATTGAACTCATCCACTGAATTTTTTTTGCAGATACTGTGACTTTCAGGACTAAAATGTCTATTTTGTTCTTTTTAAAATTTTTATTCCTCTGCTGAGATCATCTATATTTTCATTTATTTTAAGTGTATTTACCTTCACCTCATGGAGTATAGTTATGAAATACATATATACATATTTAAATGTATAATATATATAAGTATATAAGATATGACATATTTAAATATATTTTATATAATATTAAATATTTGAGATTACATATGAAATAAATTATGGGATTAACTATATCATAGAATATAATTAAATGTAATATATAAATACTATCAAATAAATACATAAAGCATATTTATATGCTTTAAATGCTTTGTCTGACCATTCTGTAAGCTCAGGATTGGCATCTTCATTGCCTTCTCCCATGAGAATGGGTCACATTTTCCAGGTGCTTTGTATGTCGAGTAATTTTAGAATATATCCTAGGAATTTTTAGAATTCATTTGTTCAGACTCTTAAGTCACCTTCAAATCCTCTGGAGAATAGAAGTCTTTCTTCTCTGTGTGCACGAGGTTCAAACCACAACTTCTGTCTCTTCTGTGGATGGTGGTTTTTATTTCAGTTCAGTTTTCAACATCTTTGCTAAGCTGTTTCGAGCCTGTCCTACACATGTGCAGCTCAGTGATGAAGCCGGGACTTAGACAGCTTCAATCACACAGTTACTGGGACTCCCTTCTCCAGCTCTCTCTCCTGCAGGTTTCTCCACACACTGTTTCCCACTGGCGCCACCCTTTGCAAGTCCTCTAGCAAGAAAAATGGTGTTTTGCTTGGGGTTTGGCCACTGTGTTGCCTTGTGCAGTTCTCTGTCGAGGTCACTTGTGGGGCAAAGGCAGGTGTAATCAAAGAGAAGTAAAAGTGGGGATTCCACATTCTTTGAACTACAGGGGCCCCTTTCCCAGGGCCCCAAGATGTGGTGATTTCCCAGGCCAGTACCATGTGACTGAGACTCATCCTCAGGTCAAAGCCATGAAAGAAAAGACGGGGAGAAGTGTAGAATCCATCCTTTTCTGGGTTACCTCTCCAGATTTTTACTACCCTTCCCAATTCATCTGCTTTGCTTACTTTTCAAAATCCTTATGTGTTTATTTTGTCCAGAGTTGTTCTAATAATCACCAGGAGTGATAGCCAGTAGCAAACTTACTCCATCTTACCTGCTGTTCCTTCCATTATACAGATAAGGGCACTAAGAATCTGAGTTTAGATAACTTTTGATATTTGACGGTCAAATGCTATGGTCAAATAACAAAAATGGCAGAATTAGTATTCTGATTCTGGATTCTGGTTTTGGTCCAACTCATGTGTTTTGCATTATATCATATCACTCTTCCAAGATTTCTTAGCTTCGTCAGTTTGCAAAACAGTTGACAAATTGTAACACATTTTTCAGGTTTCTTCATCAGCATAATAAAGGATCTAATGTTAATTTAAGTACTATTAGGATACATTATTTTAGTGTTAACTACTGTATATGATTCCTTAAATATTCCCTCGATAGTCTTTTTCCAGATCTTACTTTAAATACTTCAGATGTTTCATCATTTGGGAATGAGATCATGTCAAGGAAGTCCAACTCATCCTTTAAAAGAAATCAGGAATAGATATTAAATTTAATCAAATGCATTTTTGGCATCTATTAAGATGATCGTATTTTTTTTCTTTGACCTACTAACACAGTGAAATGCATTAAAAATATTTTTTAATATTGGATCATTCTTGCATTTCTGGTTACATTTGGTCATCATATATTATTATTTTAATGTAGAGTTGAACTCTATTTTCTGCATTTAATTCAGAAATTTAGCATCAGGATTTATAATTATGTTTGGGCTGCTATTGCCCTTTTTATGACTACTTTTACTTACAGTATTTTTGATACATTATTTTTACATGTAGATAATTACTTCTGGAAATTAGTCTGATAGAAGGTATAGAGCCAAGATCTATTCTTTTTCTCCAAGTGATTAGCAAGTTTTTCTAACATCATTTGGTGAATAATCATTTACTACCAATTTGAAAAATTAGACTCTTCCATAGACTTGGATCCATTGCTGTGTTTTCTATTCTGATATACTGCATTTCTGTGTTCCTAGCGAGGGCCACACTATTTTTATTAGTCTTAGCATCTGGAAGACCAGTCCTACTTCGCTTCTGATCTTAAGTGAAAATCGCCCCTGGTTTTTAGTAGTTTTTTTTCCTACCATGATCATTTTAAATAATTTGTTTAAAGTACCACAATACTCTTGGGATCTTCACCTGAATTGTATGGAAAGTGCAGAATCACCTTAGCAAAATGGCGTTGCAGTTTTACTGTATATATTTTCTTTCTTTTTTTTTTTATATATATTTTCTTATCTAAGGATATATCCCTTCACTTATGTCTCTTATTAAGGTTTTGCTTTCTTCAAATTGGTCTCATACAGTGTTTATTAAGTTTTTTCCTGGTTATTTCTGTTTTCCTTTCATTATCAATGAGTTTTTTTTCTATTATATTTTCCAGATTATTGGTTTATATAATTTCTACTTTCAAAATTTATTAATTTTTGTTGGTGGACTAGTACGTGATTAAATTGTATTTTCCATCCATGTATATTAGACAATAGGTACACTTTGATGAGTAAAGAGTTTTATATAAGAAATACATTGTTTAAATTTCTCAAATATCTTATATTTTTTCTTACTTGATCTGTGAAGACAGTGAGGTATATTTTAAACTTGCCACCATAACTGTTTTATAATGAATCTCTAACACACTGCTTTATAATTTATGTCATATTGTGTAGTCACATGGGTTTTCATTATGGACTATATTTCTAATGAATATAAAATAACCTTTCTGTTTCCTTTCATGCTTTTTAAGATCTTTGTCAAAAAAATTATAAACTTAAATTTCTAAAAATATTTTCCTGCTATATCTGTGCCTACCCATTTATCTTTTACCCTTCTTTGATATTTTAATTTTCCACCAATGATTTGAAAAATATAATTTGAAAAAGTATAATTTCATTTTTATTCTAGCAATGGTTTCCAATGAACTTTGCTTGTTTTTATAATGCCAAGAATTAAGTAATGTCATTTATTCTCCTTGATGAATTTCTTAAAAATTATTTGCATTATGTCTCATAAATACACACACATACATACAAACACATACATATTTCCTTTCCAGTACTTGAAATTTTTATTTTATTTATTTTTAAATTTCTTAGCTGGCCAAGTCGTTTTCCAGGTAAAATTTTCCTGAAAGGTATGTGAATGTTAAAATTTGTAAGGCCAAACTTATTTGAAAATTGTTGTTACTCATCTTCAGGCAAATATTTTAATTGAATTAAAGTTCTTATACCCTGTCTTTTCCCTTAAATTTACTGGCAATGACACAATGCCAATTTGCATATCTTTTATTCTTTATTGCATACAGAAAAATGACAGTTTAGTACATTTCTCCTTTGTGAGTAGCCTGTTTTCTCCTTCTGGATACTTGTAAAAAAATGTTTCCTTATGCCTTGAATTAAAAAAATAAGTCAAAAGAATATATCTAGGTGTGGATTCTTTCATGATTTTGTATAATACTTTATATAGCATTTGAGCCTTTCCATCTGATAACAAATAGCTTCACCCTAAGAAATATTTTACTCTTATTTCCTTCATTATTACTTTTCTTTTGTCCTTTGGATTCTTAAATCTATTCCAAACTCTTTTATGTTCTAAGCTCTTGTTCTTATGCTTTAGTCTTTATCATTTTTCTTTGAGAATGTTTCACTCTTGTACTGTAATTCATCAATATTTAATTATTTTGTTTGTACTCAACATATTGTTTGCAACCTCCCTTGAAATTTTTTTTATTGGAGTAAAATATACAAACTATAAAATTTATCATTTTAACCATTTTTAAGCATACAATTCAATGGCTTCAACTCGTGCACCCATCATACTACTACCCATCTCCAGAACTTTTTCATTATCCCAAACTGAAACTGCCCCCAGCCCATGGTAACCTCTATTCTACTTCCTATTTCTATGGATTTTTTATTCTAGGTACCTCATCTAAAGGAATTATGTAATATTTGTTCTTCTGTATCTAGCTTATTTCACTTAGCATATTTTCAAGGTCCATCCGTGTTGTACATATGACAGACTTTCATTCCTTTAAGACAGAGTAATATTCTCTTGTATGAATATACCACAATTTGTTTATCCAATCATCTATTAATGGACATTTGGGTTATTTCCATCTTCTGGCTGTTGTGAATAATGCTGCTATGAACACTGGCATGTAAATGTTGAAGTCTCTGCTTTAAGTTCTTTGGGGCACATACCTAGAAGTGGAATTGCTGGATAATATGGTAATTCTATGTTTAAGTTTTTGAGGAAATGCCATACTGTTTTCCACAGTGGCTGCACCATTTTACATTGCTACCAGTAACGTACAAGGGTTCCAATTTCTCCACATCCTTGCTGACACTTGTTATTTTCTGGTTTTGTTTTGTGGGTTTTTTTTTTTTTTTTTTAATAACAGTCATTCTAATGGATGTGAAATGGCAACTCACTGTGGTTTTGATTTGTATTTCCCTAATGGTTAGTGATATTGAGCATCTTTTCATGTGCTTATTGGCATGTTTGTGTGTCTTTTTTGGAGAAATGTCTATCCAAGTCATTTGCCCATTTTTTAATTAGGTGTTTTTTTATTATAGTTGTTAAGTTCTAAGAGTTCTTTATATATTCTGAGTAGTAATCCTTATTAGCCAATATTTTCTCCCATTTTGTAGTTACCTTTTCCCTCTGTTAATAGTGTCCTTTTATGGACAAAAGTCTTCATTTTTATTAGTCCAATTTATCTATTTTGTTATTTGTTGCCCATGCTTTTGGTGTCATCTCCCAACAAATCATTGCCAAATCAATATCATGAAGCTTTCCCTCTGTGATTTTTCTAAGCATTTTCTAGCTTCAGCTCTCACAATTAGGTTCTCAATCCACTTGGAGTTAATTTTTGTATATGGTTTTAAGTAGGGTCCAACTTCCTTCTACTGCAGATGGATATCCAGTTTTCCCTGCTCACCTGTTGAAAAGATTGTCATATTCCCATTAAATGGTTAGCACCCTTCTTGAAAATTGCTTGACTATATGCAAAGTTTTCTTTCTAGGCCCTCAATACATCTACCTTTACCTTAGTACCACTCTGTTTTGATTTTTTTTTTTTAATTTTTTTTTTTATTTATTTATGATAGTCACAGAGAGAGAGAGAGAGAGAGGCAGAGACACAGGCGGAGGGAGAAGCAGGCTCCATGCACCAGAGCCTGATGTGGGATTCGATCCCGGGACTCCAGGAACACGCCCTGGGCCAAAGGCAGGCGCCAAACCGCTGCGCCACCCAGGGATCCCCCCACTCTGTTTTGATTAATGCGGCTTTGTAATAAGTTTTGAAACTAGGAAGTGTGAATCTTTCAACTTTAGTACTTTTTCAAGAGTGTATTGGCTATTTGAAGTCCCTTGAGATTCCATATAAGTGTTAGGATAAATTTTTCTATTTCTGAAAAAAAAAAAAAAGGCCATTGGGATTTTGATAGGGATTACATTGAATCTGTAGATCACCTTGGGTAGTATTGACATCTTAACAAATTTAAGTCTTCTGATTCATGAACACAGGCTGTCTTTTCATTTATTGATGCTTTCTTTAATTTCTTTCATTTTTCATTTATTTTCAGTGCCATTGCTTTTTTAACTGACAGATAATCCCTTTCAATGCTATGAATATTTTTCTGATCCTAAATTTTTCCTTTTGTGTATATAGGTAGCACCATGCGATTGTGTTAGAGATGGAATATCTTCATCATGAATATAAATTACAATTGCTTTATGTGCTCCCCTGTTTTTTTTTATATGAGTTTGCTTCAAATGGGAAATGTTCTCAGATTTCTCAAACTGGTCCTCTTCTTCCCAACTTCTGAGATTTTACTCAGCATAGTAACTCAAAAGAGGAACAACTAAGTTTTTCAGTACTGGGATTTGGAGTGAGTTGGGTCAGGGATCACAAAAAAAATCTTTGTTGAAAATGTGAAGATCGCAGGCTAACAACTATGGGAAAATTTAGATGTAGTATAATTTTCGTGTGGACAGACCTAGTAGTGTGTCCAAGGTAAGGAGGAACTTGAAACCCAAAGAAGATGGTTAGGTGTGGGTGTTGGATCACTGTGTTAAAAAGTGAACCCATCACCAACCACGAACTTTTCTCTTTATATCCTGGAATTCCAGACTGCTAGGTTCTTCCTCAGCCTGATCTCAGCAGTTCTACTTCTTGCAGGAATTACCCCAAGTGTCTGACATATGTGTGGCACTCTTACCTACTTTCCAGCAAGGAAAAAATTTTCCTGTATTATATTAGTTTTGCTGTTTATGTAGCATTATGGAGAGAAAAAGAGGGAAGTTAAAAGATGTGAACTCATGTCACTGTTTTCACCTGGAAATCTTGCCTTATTTCTAAACTTTGCAAATTAAAAAAAAAAAAAAAGCATAACAGACAACCGTGGGTCAAAGAATTATTATCTTACCCAGTCCTCTCACTGGCCTCATTTTACTGCTAAGGAATATTATTCTCGGAGAGATTGAATTATTTGCACATGTTCATACAAGTTATCACTGATGGTAGAATTTTTTTTAACTTGCAAAATTAAAAATTTTAAATCTAGTGATTTTTCTCCCATGTATTACATAATCTACCCCACTTACTGCATCTATACTCATGCTGCTGTCCTTTGTTTCTTATCTATGGAATACTTAAATGGAAGCAACCGCCATGTACATGTGCCATTGCATAAGTATTCATACTTTTGTGTCTATATACAATCTTTTATTAATGGCTTATAATGTACCAATAACCTAGAATACTTTTCTCAACTATAATAAGAGAAAATTAGTAATACCTGCCTTGTAAGGTTGTTCTGAGGCTTATCTATTATATGTATTATATACATGGGGGATACTGATTCAAAGCAGGCACAGGCCACTCTGCTGTAAAAGTGCAAGAATTTGGATTTGAACCCAGGCATGATGTCCCCAATGTCCACATTCTTTTTTTTTTTTTTTTTTTATTTATGATAGTCACAGAGAGAGAGAGAGAGGCAGAGACACAGGCGGAGGGAGAAGCAGGCTCCATGCACTGGGAGCCTGATGTGGGATTCGATCCCGGGTCTCCAGGATCGCGCCCTGGGCCAAAGGCAGGCGCCAAACCGCTGCGCCACCCAGGGATCCCCCCAATGTCCACATTCTTAATCACTATCCTATAGGGTTTCCTACAATTTTATAATTGCGTACAGTATTTAGTTAAAAACAAATCCTAGCATCCACAATTCAGCACCCAAGACCCTCAGACTTCTTCCAGAAAACACTTCTCTGAAAGCATATGCCCTCTACACATTTTTTAGGACCTTTTAATAACTTCAGCTTGGAAACACTCCTCACAGAGAGGTAAAGAGGTAGCATCAGCATTTCACAGATGGGGTTAAGAGGTTAAGTATCTTGCCTATTGCTTAAGGAGTTGGAGTGAAAGCCAAGAATGCTTGGCTCAAACTGCTGAGTGGAAACCAAGAGACCACACTTCTCCATCCCTCTCAGTCATCTTTTGGTTTGGTTGAGAATGTGGTTTTGCCATTAGTGTCACAGGGGAAAATGACATATTTTGAACACATCGCTTGATTCCTGGAGCAGAATGATTACAGGCTACCATTACCAAGAGACATAGTTCTAAAAACCTTTTCTAAATTTAAAAATAACAAGAGAGAAGTTGAATCTTCAGATATATGGTGCTTAAAAGAACCTGAATTTGTTCCATATGTAGGTATTGTTTATTTAGGTACAAGCAGATTTGATGGCAAAAGTAAGAGAAATGGTGGGAGGCACGTTTTTATTGTCTTGTCCTGTTGACTGAGAGAGAATATGCTGGGGTCTGGGTCTGTGGGAAATTTTCTTGCCTCTTTCTGCCTGTTTCTTTGTCTATAAAATGAAAAGAATGATAGTCTCTACCTCACAGAACTGTTGGGAGGATTAATAATGCCAGGCCTGCGGTCATTCAGGAATTCAGAGAGTCCCCAGCTCTCCGTGGCTCACGTCCTTCTCCGAAGTTTTTAACATTTGGCCAGTCTGTCCCTATATGGAGGGATACAGATGCCAGAGAAAGTTTTCCCTCTGTTTAATGGTTCTTGCGAGACGGCTTCCCCACAGAAGTGCACAGGCTACGTCTCTAGGGGAAGTCTGTTGAAGGCCTCCTCATACTGAGCCTCTGTGATGGTAAAAGGAGCCCACCTTGAAGCAGTTCCGCCATTCTGGGAGCAGACCGACTTGTGAGAGTAGCGCGGTCCAGTACTTCTCTGCTCTTCCTCCGGGGCCACACCTATTAGGGGAAGGAAGCAGAAGTATACCCGGGGGTCTTTGGGTGGAGTTTGAATTGCTCAGCAAAAGCAAGACATTCCCTCAAAATCCCTTCATCTTATAAATGTCTGTGCATTTGATTTCTATTCAATAATATACCAATGTTTGATTCTATATAAAAAATCACGTTGAATTCCTTCTCAAATTATGGAGTACAACCTACGCTCTGAAAAAAATACGTGTGTGTGTGTGTGTGTGTGTGTGTGTGTCCTGTGTCTTGGTGTACAGTACATTGTCCCCACACCCAGTCTAGACACCACAGATTTGGTAGTGACCATATAGACCTTGTAGTGGGATCAGTTTGGGTTCCAGCCCGGCCTCCACCAGCACAGCGTGTTACTGCGCTTCTCTGAATCTGTTTTCTCAACTGCAGTGAAGGTAATGACGCCCCCCGCATGGTGTTGCCGTGTGGCTTTCGTACTTAATGGATGGAAAGCGCCCAGCAGAAGCCCTGGCACAGCGCAGATGCTCAGGGAACGTTGCTCCTCTTCCTCGCCCACTAGGCCGCATGGGGCCAGCACATACAAAGAGTAAAAACTGACAGAGCAGCACGCAGGGACCTTCTTGTTGGGAGAAAGCCAGCAGGACAAATCACTGAAGTGGTCAGAGAACCCAAGAACGGGACGGGTACTTAGGCCTGAAGCAAAACAGCCGAAGCCAACTGACGTTCAGTGGCCAGGCAATGGCAAACCACTATCCGTCAGCATAGGCAGCTCCGCAATGTCGCTCGCTCGTCACTGCATGGCCCCTGGGCCTCCAGGGCCCAGCCTAAGATTTAGTGCGGCTCTTGAGCAGCTCTGGAGGCCTCCTCATGAACTGTAGGTTCACCTTATTGCTATTCATCCTCCACATCTTTTAAATTATTAAATATTTCAAATGTAACAGAAGTATACGAAAAACAAGGATATGGACGCATTATCTGCCACTGAGTTTATGGAACAAAATGCTACAGGGATTGACACCTCAGTGTACACCCCTCTTCTTTTTCCTCACCAGAAATAATCACCATCCTGAATTTGGGGTTTTCATTTTAACAGATGCTAAATATTTTTGTATACCCACGAGCAATATATTATACTTTTTCAGATTATACCTTTTAATAAATAGTCATATTGTATGTATTTTTCTCAAATATGCTTTTTACACTTAACATGTTTTTGAGACTTTGTTTGTTTGTTTGTTTTTGAGACTTTTTCTGTGAAGATACGTGTAGCTGTGCTTGGTTCATCGTAACTAATACATGCTTTTCTATTGCATCATTCCATATTGTAATAATGTACCACCAGGTACTTACCTGTTCTCTTATTCATGGGCAGTTTGTTTGTTGCTAGCGTCATGCTGTTATAAACCAAGTTGCAGTCAACATTCTCACACTGACCTGGGGATCAAAACTAGAATTTCTCTCTGATATACAACTAGGGAGTGAATTGCTCGGTCTTATAGTATGTGACTGTGTAACTTCACGAGGCATGATTTCATTATTCTCCAAAGGGGCTGCACCAATTTTCATTCCCACCAGTGATTTATGAGTTCTCATTGCCTCTCAACAGCTTGTATGATCCAGCTCATCTTTTCAAACAGATGGTGCCCACATAGGACTTGTGGATCGGAGTATCTGGTATGAATGCAGTATACTCTTGTTCCCACCACCAGCCCCATATTGCTCCTAAGTGTGACAGGAAAGTCTTATCTTTGTAGAAAACCGTAATTTCCACCAGCTTATACTAAAGAAATGTGATCTGACCAAACAGAAGATGCTTGCCTATCATCCCCCCCTAGGACTGTCCGCTTTTATCTTCCATCCAAGAAGGTGATTCTGGGCTCCACAGTCTCCGCCACACAGGACGTGGCAGGGTGCCATTCTATCCTGTGCCCCTGCAGACACTCATTGTGGTTGGTAGCACTGGGCTCAAGTACATCCGCCTCACTATTTTAGAGATCTCCGGCACCCAGAGATGCCTAGTCCCTATTGAACTAAGAGGAACATGGAACAGAAGATTCTCATAAGAGAAAACTATGTATTTGGGAAACCCTGAATACAGAACCCATTTTCCATCACTCCCATCTCCTGCAGAGTGTGGCTTAATTGGAGGAAAAAGGTTAGTGATGGGAAATTCGTTTCAAAAGTGAAGTGGTACCATAGGAAACTGCACGGGGAAAACCACTGCATGGATGAGTAACCAACCAAAACAGAGTTGTGTAAAGAGGAGCTTGTTTGGATAAATTCATCATGTTGCCTTGTGATTAAACCATCACACCCATCCTTTATGCCAGCTTAGGCTTCAACCCTTGGAAATTCCCTGATGGGCTCCTCTCAGTGAATTTCAGTTACTGGTCTGCACTTGACCCTGTGCCACACTGTGGACTACTCCTATCTGCCAGTTGTGGCCTTCCCAGTGCCCAGCAGATGCCCAGACTCTGTTTCTGCTCCCTATTTGGTCCCTACATAAAATCAGATGCAGCATTCTGAGCTGGAAGGAAGCTGGTAGACCTTATAGTTCCCACACCTTCATTTTTACATCTGAGAAATCTAAAGTTGACATCTCTAGGAAGTGGGAGAATTAAGATTTAATCCCCAGTCATCTTCTTCCAAAGGCCATGCTCCCTTGATTAGCACCAAAGTAACGGGAAGAATGACTTGTAAAACAGGGTGGGGGTTGAGACAGTGGGAATGGTTGGGGGGGGGGTCAGTTTGAGGGAGTTCTGGGATACTCCCGTTTTTAGAGTTCGAGAAGGGAGTCTGCCCTAAAATCTGAGAAAGAACAACTGATGAGGGAGATGGAGAGTGCACGCCACAATGGAAATCAAGAAAGGAAAGCATTTTAACTTGAGGAAGAGGCTGTGTCTGATGGTCTAAAAGTTTGAGTAAGATGAAGCCAGAGAACTGACTATTGGTTTGGCAACGTGGAGATGATTGGTGACCAGCAGAGGTGTAGAGGCAAAAGTCAGAGCAGAATAAGTTAGAAGGTGAAGATTTCCAATTTTAAAATAAGAGGTAAAGACATTTTTTTACCCTTTCTGTCACAAAAAAAGCACCCAAAACCAGGAGAATGTGAAACAAAAACACAAAGCCATCCTTGAGGAAACTAAGAAATATTTAAGCCATAAGAACACTATATATGTGATGATGGAAAGAGGACAGAGGAGTGGGAAATGATAAAAGCAGTGTGGAGAAAAGTCAAATATAATCCTGCAGAAGGAGATGCTGAAGAGAAACAAGCCTGTAGCCTAGAAAAACCCTGGAAAGATCAAAACCTAGAACTGTCAGATACTGCAGATGACAAGGAAGGGCTAACAGGGTGAAGAGTTTAAGAATTACCTGAGGATGGGGTAATGGGCGACAGCATTTAGGAGGGCACTTGCTGTAACAAGCCCTGCGTGTTACATGCAGCTGATGAATCACTAAATTCTACCCCAAAATTAATAATACATTACATGTTAACTAACTTGAATTTAAATAAACACAAAAAATAAAATAAAATAAATTTTTAAAGAATTTATCTGAGATGCAGTTCAACCTTCAGAACCACCTACCTCCATTACATCTAAAAATTACTCCTCCAAAAAAATAAAAATAAAATAAAATAAAAATAAAAATAAAAATTACTCCTCCAGTTCCACCAGAGAAGAGAAGTATTCTCTGGCAAAATTAGACAAGGATAGTTTCACAGTCAGACACCAGGCATGGGAGACATCTGCATAACAAATGTGGCTGCTTCCAGCCTCCCCCTTGTCAATTCCAGAGTAACACCTAAGGAAAGAGTTGGAAAATTCCTTTTCTGTAGAAATAAATATCTCGGGCTAGGGGTCGGGGGAATATATGTACACTGATATTTGAAGGTCCCCCACCGTGCTTGTTGACAAAAGCTGGTCATCCGCCAGTTGGCATGCCCCACTGTGCACGCAAAGCTTCCAACAAGTCTTTCTGTCTCGCTCATTCACTATGAACAGCCAAAGGTCACTGTACATTTGAAGAAAGTCTCCACCAGGAGAGACAGGGAAGTGGGGATACAAGTACTCTTTGAAGAAGTTGCATTGTGAAGAGAAATGCAAACAAATTGGTCAATAGCTAGAGGGAGATGTGGGGTCACAGAGGATTTATTTTTTTAAGATGAGAGAGATACTGGAGTATATTTATATGCTGGTAATCAGCCTCTAGTATTTTTCTTCCTGACTTGAAACAAATGTGTAGACACAAATATTTAGAAAAAGGCTTTATAGTATTTCTGCTTCTGGTTAGGATGTAAAGGAATGTGAAAAACCTCCATTTCCATGGTCAAGCAGAAAAGTCCCAACAAAATAAAATTCATATGCTTCCATGGGTCTAACACACAGGAAGCACTGATGAACTGAATGAGAGAGAAGCAAGCCCTTCATAGCTGAGCAGAGATCTACAGAAACTTCCATTCTTGGTGATGGATATGGTCTGGGTATGGGCAAAAGCAGCATAGCCGTGGACAGAGACTTTTCAGGGATGAGGAAGGGTCAGTTGAACCTCAGTCAACAATGTGTGCCAGAGGGATGGATTACCTGAAGGAGCCCCAAGTGAAAAAGAGATCTCTGTCAGACAATTCTCTCCCTCACCTGCACCTCTGCATTTTTCCCCCCCAAGAAAGTAGCAATGTAACAGTTGCTGAAAAGTAAAAAAAAAAAAATCTATGGATCTTTGGTGCTTGGATTCTGGAGTTCTACGAGGGTTGAATCCAATGGTCAAGCACAAATGACTGAAGCTGCACCCACCTCCCTCCCAACTCAAAGGCTGAAAAGACCACAAAGGCAGGGCAGAGCAGAAGTCTGAGAATTAGGCGAATAACAGGGAACATAGTCTAATTAAAGCTGTGGCCCAGCCCAAGCTCAGCCTAACTCAAGGAGGAATCTAAATAATCAGTGCCCACCCTACCCCCAGCTCCCAAAGATAAAAGGCGTACACTCTGCAGTGAATGAGCAAAGCAAGTCCATATTGTACCTAAGTTTCCACTGCTTTTTTCTTTTTTTAAAAATATACAATGCTGAAACACAAATGAAAAGATAATGAGGCATGGGGGAAAAGCAGGGAAATATGACCCATAATCAAGAAAAAACACAGTAATGAAAGCAAACCAGATCATTCAATGGTTGGAATTCCTAGACCAGGACTTAAGGCAACTATTATAAACATGTTAAAGGATTTACAGGAAAAAGTGAGTATAATGGAGACATGGGCTATCAGAAAGAAAAAAATTAAAGAGAAGAAAACTCTAAAGAACCAAGTGAAAACTATGGAACTGAAATAGAGTATCTATAGAAAAGGGATTGATGAACTTAAAAACAAGTTAATGGAAATTATCTAAACTGAAAAAGACAGGAAAATGATCAGGGTGGGAGAGCGGGGAGACGAACCAACCCTTCTGATTTATGGGATAATAGCAAGTGGCCTAATATACGTATAATTGGAATACTGAGCGCAGCATTCTGCAGACAAATCCAAAATGCCAAAGAACTCCAGACAGGACAAATACAAAGAAAAAAGTCATCTAAGTGCAAAGTAGATGAAGTTTTGAAAACCAGAATAAAGAGATAATCTTTAAAAATAGGGAGGGTGACACCTGGGTGGCTCAGCAGTTGAGCACCTGCCCCTGGCTCAGGGCGTGATCCGCAGTCTCAAGATCCAGTCCCACATTGGGCTCCCTGCCTGGAGCCTGCCTCTCCCTCTGCCTATGTCTCTGCCTTTCTCTCTCTGTCTTTCATGAATAAATAAATAAAATCTTAAAAATATTTTTTTAAATAAAAATAGGGAGAAGGGAAAAGACGTATTACAAAGAGAGAAGCAACATTGAAAATCACTTAACTTGTCATCAGAAAAAAAGACAAACAACTCAGAAGACGAGATTGATTTCTTTAAAAAGATGAAAGGAAATAAAGACAACTTAGAATTCTATATCCAAAGAAAATATGCTTAAAATTGCAGTTAAAAATTAAGATAGTTTTAGGGAATAAAAGCAAACAGAGAAAGTCATCCCCAGCAAACCTGCACTATGAAAAAACAACTGCTCATGGAATTCTGCAGGCTAAAGGAAAATGGTACCAGATGTAAACTAGATCTTCAAAAAAGGAAGGAGAAATAATAGAAATGATAAATGTTTTCTTAATTTTGTGAAAAGGTCATTGTTTAAGACCAATATAATACTTGCATTTTGGAATTTATTAAGTACATAAAAGAATATATAACAGCAATAGCATAAAGGAAGAGTCAGATGGAATAGACCATTAAAGCTTTCTTTCATTTTCTGAGAAGCAGCATAATGTGTTAAAATAAGGATGGATACTGTAATCCACAGAGCAACCGCTATAGACAGGATGTTACTACAGATCCTACAGATGTTAAAAGATAATGAAGAAATATTGTAAACAATGTAATGGAAAGATATTCAGCAATATAAAGGAAAGGAATATCTGTACATATTGCTCTATTATAAATTACAGCTCACTAAAAAAATATATATATAGAAAAGGATCTTTGGTTCAGCATGCATGTCAGTATAGTCAATCATTTTGGCCTATCCTTAAGTAGAAGTCCCAAAGAGGCTATGATTTATATGTGCCATAAACAAATGATTAGAGTTAGTTGTAAAACATCAAGAGTCCAAACGTAGCAGTGAAGTGTCTTTGATTAATCTATGATCATTGGTTCTGTTCACCCATGTTTTTGGTGGTCAGCATCTGGAGTCATAAGACCATCTGGAAATGTACTAAATGCAGCATTAGTGGGAACAAGTAGTGATGTGTGTTTACAATATAAGTTGAAGCTCCAAGGCCACCAACTGCCGGACATTTGAGAAAAGACCAATTCCACAGAATTGGAAGCTCTTTTACTAAGAGGCAAGAAGTCGACAATGTAGAGCTGGTGTTGGGTTATTCTGGGGTGGCCGCGGCGGTGGAGATTGTTTTATAGGCTGAAAATGTGGTAGACATTGCACAACCCCAAGGAGGATTTCGCAGAAGAAACATCAGTAGAATACTTAGGAGAAAAGCTTGTCGAGTGAAGTGCTTCTTGACATGCTTAGGTGTGTTCATCCTTTAATGTTTTCATCAGCAAGTATTATCAAAATGTCACATCACAACCAGAATCCCAGGAAGTAATCTTCATGAAGTGTAGGAAATTTCCCAGGGCCACCGGAAGTCCAGCAGACCCTGTGACCGGTTCTCCGACCCCCCACCCCTACAAACCAGGGCAGTGCTGGGGGCACGGTGCCTGCTTAGTAAGCAGCTGTGGAGATGAATGGGTGGATGCACGCATGCATCCAAGCTGGAATCATTGATTCAACAACAAACTATCTACTCTATGCCCACCACTAAGCCTCACAGGGATTGTACAAGAAACACAAGACCTGTGGCCTGAAAACCCTTCACTTCTACGTAGGAACACTGGCAGACATGTGAAACCACCAAGGAAAACAGGAGATTCTTTAATAGCAGCGTCCTTGTAGGATTCCCTGCCTCTCTCGTTTCCCAGGATTATAACATTTCATTTGGTAATAACCAAGTCCTCAGAGAGGTTCTTATCACCCCCCTTTAAAAGATCCTGGTTTTCTTCCGTTTCTAAAAGAGCATTAAAAAAAAGGCCTTTATTAATAGTTCTGTTGTCCCAGAATTAAAAAAGACCCATGAAACCCATTCCCATGAAACCATCTGTTTTGTTTGCTTAGATGTTGTGGGTGCTTAGAGAAGGGACAGGGAGTAGGGAGGTGGGGCCGTAAGTCATTTGATCTTTTGACGAAGAAGGGTGCTATATGGAGAGGGTTGTGAGCACTGCTTGGACTAGCGAGTTCCTATGTTGCCAGGCACAAAATATCAAGCAGAAATACATTTTCCAAAAAAACAGCCTTTGCTTGTTCTGGTACCAAGAAAATAGAAAACTCAAGAAAACAGTTGTAAAGAAAAGGAAATAGGCTTAGAGAAAACACCCCCGTTCCCAGACTTTATTTGGCGGAGAAAAAATACAGGGAAGCCAAGGAACCTTTACCACGCCCCCAATATGCCTTTTTTTAACCCTCTTTTTTTCTTTTCAGCTTCAGTCTCAACAAAATATTCCAATTTCAGTGCTGCCAAAACGTCCCAACTTTGCAAAGATAAGGCCACATTTGCTTTTCTTCTTTACATTTACTTTTAACACCCAGTCTCTTCTCACCTAATTGTCGGAAATTAGCCCCCTCGTCCTTAGTGCGCCCAGCTATTCCGAAGTGTTCTCCGGGCCACCCCCGTGTGCTCAGGAACAGACCCCCATTTCCCTATCCCGACCTCCCTCTCCAGCCTCTGCCTCTTGCTACCGTGCCACTGTCATTACCCTCTCGAAACTGCTGATGCACAGGGCAATGCCACCCTCTGGCAGGTGACTGATAATGCCAGCCTCTCCCTTCCCAGGGGTGGCGGCGGGGAGGGACACTGCTTTCGTCTCTATCCCTCCTTCTGAGGCACAGGTATGTATACCCTTTCTTGTCACCAAACAACAGAGTGAAGATTAAACCGTGCCTTTTGATAGGGTTTATTGAAATGTTGTTGGGGGTAATATAAGGAGGCACAACACACAGAATGGTTTCTAACCACCACATGGGCACAGATCTAGGATCGATTGTCAGGTCGGCCTCTGGCTGGCCTCACTCCAAGGGGCCAAGCGAAGCTCATCCCTGCCCCCAAGACTGACTTCTTCTTAGGATGATTAACTCCTTCGGTCAATATTGATTGACGTTCTAGTCCAAGTAGCGTAGTAGGCACAGAAGACATAGCGCGGGCCCAAACCGACACAGCCCAGCCCTGGTGGAGTTTAGAGTCTGGACCGGGTGCGGGGGATGCCCAACAAATCACGTAGTCACATGTTAGGAGTTACAGGATGTCCTACGTGCTCTGAAGCTCAACTTGTTGGGCGCCATGAGAAAGTCTAACTGAGGGAGTTAGTCCGACTAGGGGAAGTCAAGTAAGGCTACTTGAACCAGTTGGCATTTAGGTTGGGATGGAAGGTGAGAGTTAGCCCCGGGTGAAGAGCTGGGCAATGATAGCCCCGGGCCACGGGGGGCGGGGATGGCAGGTGTGAGGGGCCTGTTGGAGAACGCTGCTTGGGACGACCCACGGGGCTCCAGTGATGACAGTGGGGCGGAGTGGCACAGGTGAGGCCAGGACAGGGAGGCAGACGAGCCACCCCGTGTCGGCGCTGGAAGGCTGGCAAGGGTTTCAGACGTATACGGGGTGTAGCCAACTGCTGTCCGGGGCTGCGGAGCCGGGGAGTGAAGGGCGTGTGTCTGGGTCTGTATTTTGGGAACGTTGTGACAGCCACGTGGAGGATGAATGGAAGGAGGGCGAGAGGACAGTCCAGAGATAGCGAGCGACTGCCTCAGTGGCCCGAGCAGGAGCTGGTGGTGGGGTGATGGCTCGGGGCACGGCCTTGGCGGGCGAGAGAGAGGAGTCGCCGGCTTCCTGGGTGGCCTAGGGTAGACCTTGGGGACTTGATGACAGATTATGGGGGGGAGCGGAGGGAGAGGGGACAGTGAAGGCGGAGGGTCCGGGAAGCCTTCCCGTTCCTGATGGGCAGCTGGGCACGAGGCCTGGTGTCGAGGCACGGGCGGGAAAAGGAGGCCACAGTCAGGACGGTCCCAAAGCCTGAGCTACTGGGTCTGAAACCCCGCGCTTGAGAAGCATCAGCAGCCCCGGCCGGGGACGGGCTCACGCGAAACCCTCCTCAGTTTGTCTTTGAAAATGTCCAACAACTTGGCGGTCCAGCCGCCCCATTACATCAGTTGGTTTGTTTTTTGTTTTTTTTTTTTTTTTTTTTTTAAAGATTTTACTTATTAAAGAGAGAGAGAGAACACGAGTAGTCGGGGCAGGGGCACAGAGGGGCTGAGTAGGGAGCCGGATTCGAGGGCTCGATCCCAGGACCCCGGGGTGACACCCTGAGCCGAAGGTGGACGCTTAATCAGCTGAGCCACCCAGGCGCCCCCCATTACATCAGTTTTAACGGAAGGTTAACCTTGCCCTGGACTCACCCCGCCCCCCGCCCCCCTAGCAGTTACCCTTGGGTTTATTCGGATAAAACAGTCACGAATTTTGCCCGTTCATTCAAGGGGAAACCGTTTATCACAGTGATTGCAGCAGGGCCTCTGGGGTCCACTTCAACCACTGCCACTTAGTAGATAGTTGGGGGGCTTCGGGCGGGTCCCTTAGCCACTCTGTGACTCAGTTTCCTTGTCTGTGAAACGGACACTCCCTCCAGGAGCTCTCGTGAGGTCCGGGTGGACCAGTCACAGGTGGCTGCTGCTAACAGGGCACGTGGGGAGCGTTCAGACGGAGTGAGCCGTGAGCCCCGGTCCTCATGAACCGGTTGTTCTGGAAGCCTCCCGCTCCCCCAGCGCTGACCCGAGGAGGGGCTGCTGCGCACAGTGGAGTCAGCTCGGCCGAGCTCGGGTCTCTGCTCTCCTGCTTGGTGTCTCCGAACCCACACTTCTCTCCTGGCCTGAGGGCAGTCGTGCGCGCCTCGGCCGTCCTGACCCCAAATCCGAGCTCCCGGAGCAGGGCCTTGTGCGCAGTAGAAGCCGAGGAAATGGTGGGTGCTTCTTACTCGAGCAGCTTCCCCTCCTCACCCCGTCACTACAGAGCCGCCCACCCGCCCCCACGATAGAAAGGGAATTGCAAACGCTTCCATAGGCTCATGGGTCATGAATAAGGTTGATGTTTTTCAGAAATTAACTGTCTTTGGGGGCGAGCTGTGGAGCTCTTTAAAAGGAGGCACGTGCATGTGACATCTTAGGTCCCAGAGGGAGCGGGCCACCAAGATTCCTTGGGTCCCCAGACCGTCGGCATCTCCCAGCACCAGCGGGGCCTCTCCGAGTGCCAGGACCCACTTCCTCTTCCTGCCTCCACCCCGAGCAACCGAGTAAGAAAACACAGGCCCGCCCACAGGAAACCCTGCCGGCCGTCCTGGAAAGCGTGCCCGGCCCCAGCTCTGGTTTTCAGAGCTGACCACTCGGTTTCCTCCGACACATCGGTGCGGGTGGCACGGTTCCCTCCAGCCCCTGCCCCGACCCCCGTCGGTCCTCGTGGTGGCCTTGCCCGGGCTTCTGGGTCCTCGCCTCTTGCCGGCTCGCCAGGGCTGTTTGCATCGTGGTATAAAGTTGCCTGAGTTGTCGCGTCCTCCTGCAGGAGCAGCTGGATTTTAGGACTCATTGCCAATGTAGCATGAAAACTTCGAGGGCGCCCTGGGGGGCCCAGCGGTGGAGCATCTGCCTTTGGCTGAGGGCGTGAGCCCGGTGTCCCGGGATCGGGTCCCGCATCGGGCTCCCCGCATGGAGCCTGCGTCTCCCTCTGCCTGGGTCTCTGCCTCTCTCTGTGTCTCTCATGAATGAATACATAACATTTTAAAAAGAAAAAGGAAAGAAAGAAAACTTTGTCCTGTTAAGGGGCGGAAAGCTCTTGCAGGTGGACATTCCCGCAAAAGGGTCCTTTCCCCTGAGATTTCACGTATCCTGCACTGCGGCTGGGCCTAAGTGGATTATGTACCGCAAAGACTGTCCCTCTAATGGACTCTTGGGGGATCGTGGGGGATCATGGCAGGATCCACCAACAAAGATTCACGCGCACGTCTTTGCACAGCGGAGTGTAAAATGCTCTCCCGAGACTGACAGGCTGTCTTTGGATTTCAGGGAACAGATTCGTCAGGGCCTAGAGGAGCTGCAGAAGGTCCTGCCGGGAGGAGACACTTACATGCATGAAGGGTTTGAAAGGGTAAGTTTCAAATGGTTTTCAACTCTGAATAGAGTGGGATTGGGAAACGCCAACCCCAGGATGGCCGAGGAGACCCGGCACGGGTAACTTGCCCAGGAGGAGGAAAGTCAAAACCATTTTCCCACAAGCCTGTGCACGCGTAACCCTAACCAAGAGAAGTGAATGCCCTTGCTCCCTGCCAGACACCGATACAGGGCTTGTTAGCTAATGCGTGGCCGACACGCAGGGATCGCGCCAGGCTCCGGCCCCAGGCGCTTCCAAGGCAGACCTTTCTAGAGGGGACATGAGTGGTTGGGACAGAATGTCAGTGACGTCAGTCTTAAGGAAAACAAGTCCCAGTCCGTGAGAAGTAAGGCATGGATCCGCGTTCACATGTGTGTTCGTTAAATGTCGGGGTAACCCCGGGTGAATGCCGTGGATCCACAGTCGAGCCCAGTCTGGGCCAATTACATAAGGAATCGGGGCTGAGCCAGCCTACAAACCCAGGCCGGGCCAACGCCCCTACGGTAGCTGGGATCGCAGACGGTGGCTACGGGGCTAATGTCTCTTCCGTGTGTTTTTCAGGCCAGCGAGCAGATTTATTATGAAAACAGTCAAGGTAAGACTATAGTACGAATTGTCAGACTTTGTTTCCCCTGTGTCTGCTTCTGAAAGAGCGCCTCGGTAATTTCACATTTCATAAGGTGGAGGTGGTGTTGCCCATAACCCTCCGCACTGCGTCGCCAAGAAGAAATGGATAGATGACACGTACCAGGCCAAATCCTACTGTTCCGCTGATGCCAAAAAAAGTTACATAAAAGTAATGAAGAGCCCATGATGGGCCACGGCCTATAATGCCCGTGAACAGCTTTGCATGTTGAATTCATTAAATTAATAAGTATTTGGATGGGCTAGTGAAGTCTTGGATTTTCATGTCGAATTTAATTTTTTTTGTCCTTGCCCAAGCTCCAAGCCCCTTCATTACTGTGATTGGAGACGATATTCAGATTAAGATACCAGCGCGGTTTTAAGTTTGCTGCATTTAAATGGGGGGAAAATGCATACAGTGGACTTCACAGAGAACTTGCATATAGAAAATATTCTTCTTATTTTAAGTTCAGCTGTTCTCACTATTATTACAGCGTCTCTCATGGATGGTCTCTCTTTATTCGAGGCAAATCTTTTTAAAAAATATTTTATTTATTGATTCCTGAGAGACGCAGAGAGAGAGAGAGAGGCAGAGACACAGGCAGAGGGAGAAGCAGGCTCCATGCAGGGAGCTCGATGTGGGACTCGATCCTGGGTCTCCAGGATCACGCCCTGGGCTGAAGGCAGGTGCTCAACCGCTGAGCACCCAGGCGTCCCTGAGGCAAATCTTTTGAAAGAGATTCTGTATTACAGTGGGGATTTTTCTCCTGGGCCCATGTCCTCTCAACTGCAGCAAATAGAACAGACCCAGTATGGACACTAATGCTTATTAATACCAACCAACCATCAGCAATGTTCCTAGAATTCTAAAAAATTGCTGGAAGAGTTTCCAGAAGGTTTTCCCAGCTGGTTTAATAGCTTCCACTCAGCTGGTAAATCGTGGTGACTCTGTGCTCGCTCAGTCCTCCAAGGGGGATGTGTATGGTCAACTACGGCCTGTGAGGAGGACTCCTGAACAGCTCAGGTAGTAGAGTCTCCCCCCAGGCCTCAACCTCAGTCACCCAGACTGTTAACAGAAAATCATAGAAATATGATTCACTGGACCTACTCCCAGCTGTCGGTCCAATGACCCTTCCAGCAGGTTTGGCCATTTTTTGAGAGAAGACTGAGAAACCCGCAAACAATACCTACTCCCCCCCAGAGTCTGTCCCCACAGATGCATTCTTCTTCATCTGGAGGTGCTTCTAGTCCCCAAAGAAAAGTTGCTGGTTTTCATAATATTGACCTCGGGGGGTTGAGCTTACGAGACGTCAACGCCCAAGACTTGAGAGGGGGTTTCCCCTGAGTGCGGCGCGATGGACTGAGTGGGTCTGTGTTGTGTTGAGCAGGATACAGGACGGCCAGCGTCATCATTGCTCTGACCGACGGGGAGCTCCATGAAGACCTCTTTTTCTATTCGGAGAGGGAGGTAAGCGACGGCCTGGCCTGTATCTAACACAGCCTTGGAAGCAGGGCTCCTTCCTCCGAAAATAGGCTGCAGTCTTGCTACTCAGACACGTGCTAGGTGTTCTTTGTAAAACCCCTGGGTAAAATAGGGTCTCCTATGGAAAAAAAAATGATAATAATTCATTTTTTTAAAAGCAAACTCTCACGTCTTCCACACGGTAGATGTTTTTCCCCTTTCAAACTATTTGCCCGTGACTCTGTGTCTTAAGGGATAAAAGTTGCCTACCATGACTTTATTGAGAGCGCTCTACTTATCTAGCAGTTTTGAAATAGCATATATCACTTTTCAACGAAAACATTGGGGCCGTTTTTCCTCCATTTCTGCTACGGACAGGAGAAGGGGAAAGAGTTACTTGAACTATGTAAGAGCCAGCCTTGTCCGAACGTATTAATCACTGAGATTCTCACCCTGCGAATCAAAGCTGAATATTAATTGGTTGCAAGATAACCTGTAATCACGCCTGCGGTGCGCCTTCTTCCTTTTCCTCATGGTCTCAGATAGAACAGTCCTCGCAGCAGGTGAAGGAATTCTCTCTATGTGAAGCTTTCGGTTTGTACAGTTTCAGAAAAAGAGGTTTATTCAGGAATTGAAAGGTAGCGTTTATATTTAGGAAATCCTTTCCTTTCTAGTCTGACATTTGGGCCAGTTCACCACTACTGATGACATGACAAAGGCTCATTGGGGCCACGTTAGAAAGAAGCACAGTAAGGGAAGGGTCGGCGGCGAGGAAGGAGATGCCGGCCCCGGGGGAGGAGATAGATAACCAGCGCCTTATACTCCCCTCCAGCTCTTGAATAGTATTTCATTTAAATTCAGCTCCCTTGGCAAACAAGTATTCATTCATTCACTCATTCATTCATTCAGTGTTAGATGAGAGCTCAGCATGTGCTGGGCACGTTGCCGGATACCAGGGAAGCAGGTGAGGAAGACGCGCTGCTGCGTCCGTGGTGCATCCGTGGTGCTTACCGTGGATGGTGGAATGATGCTGGCAAAGGGCGTGAGAAAATGATATAGGCAGACAGGCTTCTTCTCCCCGACCCCGAATGAGTACAAATCTTTCGCAATGGGGAAACACAAACTTCGATGTGACAGACCCTGCGTGAGCTTTGGGAAAACCCTATATTCCCATATTCTAGAGTTGAGACTGACTATACGATGGGAATGCAACATAGCTTATTTTGGATGCTGAGCAACAGTCGAATAAAGATCCTAATAAGGAAATAACTGAATATGAAATAAATGATGGATGTCAGAGGCTTAAAATATGGGTTAGTAGAAAAGAATTTTAGGTATGGCACATACGAACTTGGAAAAGCATTTGGAGTTCCAGTGCCAAGAGAAGGGGGCTTTCTGACAAAGAAAGCTAACACTCAAGATATATAAAGATATATATATATATATATTTATATACAAGATATATAAAGAAATGAATCTTTCCATTTTTGATAATCCTATATAAAGCCCAACTAGAGGGAGAGTCACAGAAGTCATTACAGATAAGGCTGGAGCTGGATTGTGTCTAAAAGTTTGTCTTGTCCTTAAAACAGCAGGGCATATTTTTAGGGTTTAGGGAAATATATAGACATATATATATATATTTCTGTTTCTTCTAAAATTCAGTGTTTCAGAATGTTTCAGTCACAAGTGCGTTTGAGTACTACTAAAGTGAGGGGCGGGGGAGAAACAATTCAAATCAATATGCATACATTGAGCACCTACTACATGTTTGCACTCAATTATTTTTTAAATGTCTACCGTATATTCCAGTGATTTCCAATTTTAGTTTTCTGTTCTGAAACACGGAAGAACCTGGAAGTAAGATATCAGAGCCTTTAATAAGTCAAATATTAAAACCAAGCCAAAACCTAGATGTTATTCATTATGTTGCCTTCTTAATCCTTCATTGTAGGGCAGGTCATGGGTTCGCTTACTCGAATAGAGACCATAATTCCCATACTGCTAAACCATTGTTTTCTGTGGGGATGAAAAAGCCTTATTCGCAAAGGGGCGCTGACATTTATAAGCTCCCTCATCGTTCTGGGCCTTGTATAAGGAGCTCTGAATATGTTATCTCACTGAATCCTCGACCTTTACAGAGCAAAGCCAAACCCAGGTACTTCAGGTCCCAAAGGCCCCATCTTTTCTATTACACTTTGCTGCTATTACGAAGGAAGAAAAGCATGTCAATAAAAATTCTTCAGAGGAATAGAATAATCATTTCCCCCAGAATATTTTCTTTAAAGATTTTATTCAATTATTTTTATTTTAGAGAGAGAGCAAGGAGGGGGGAGAGAGAGAGGGAAAGTGAAGGAACCCCAAGCAGGCTTGATGTCAGGACCCTGAGATCCATGACTGGAGCCGAAATCATGAGTTGGATTCCAAACCCACTGAGCCACCCAGGCGCCCCCCGCCTCTCCGCACCAATATTTAATAAGACTTATCCTGGCCTACTCTTCCCTTTTCTTCCCCTCATCTTTCAAATCCCTTCATTAAGACCCTACTTCTAGGGGTCTTTCTCAACACTTCCCATTAGGCTACTCACTCCCCTCGGGTCCCTCATACATCATGTTAGAATGTGATGTATCCTGGAGGGTGAGCTCCTTGGGAACAGGGATTGCCCTCTCCATTATGGTGCTTGGCACATAGTAGGGGCTCAATAAGAACCTGATCATGGAAGTTAGTCTGGTTAATCCAAAAGGAGTATATTTGCCACTCCTCTGTCTAATGGCTTTTCTTCATTGGCCCAGGCTAACAGATCCCGAGATCTTGGTGCGATTGTTTACTGTGTCGGTGTGAAGGATTTCAATGAAACACAGGTACGGGCATGGATTTCCTCAGCTTTGGAAGCATACGAAGCTTGCGAATGATAGAGAACATGCGTATTCGGTGCAATATCCCTGACACACCCCTGAAATAGGTTATCTTTCTATAAACATTGAGTATTCAAGAATTATTAAATATGTAAGGGACATGAAGCTAAGCCAATGCACTTGGGGGCCATGAACACAGACTACCCAGGTGGTATCTTCCTTGGTTGACTTTCTTGGTAGATGGTAAATGGCCAAGGTGTCAAAACAGATCTGAATAAAATTTGAAAACTTGTCGGTTTTTTTTTTTGTCATTTCATTTAATGAATCAAATTTTGCTTAAATGTCAAACATCCCTTTTCTCCTATTAGAAATTCAGTGCATTTTCAATAAAAAAATAAATATATAGTTAGCCCTTGAACAGTGCAGGGCTTAGGGGTATCAGCCCCTCTGCACAGTCAAAAATCCATGGACAGCTTTTGACTCCCTAAAAACCAAACTATTAATGGCCTACTGTTGACTGGAAATAACATAAACAGTTGATTAGCGCATATTTTGTATGTTATATGCATTATATACTGCATTCTTATAACAAAGTAAGCTAGACAAACGAAAATGTTATTAAGAAAATCATAAGGAAGAGAAAGTACATTTATGGTATTATATTGTATTTATTTTTAAAAATCTGTGTGTAGGCGGACCCGCTTAGTCCAAACCCATGTGGTTCAAGGGTCAATCATAATTGGCAAGTGGGGAGAAAGTATGTTCAAGTATCGATATGCAAATTGTGGAATTTTGCTAACAACCTATATAAACGCTCCTCAGTGTAGTTCATAATTCCTTTTTGTTTTAATGACATGGGACAGTGCTTATGTTATCGAGTGAATAAAATAGGGTTACAAAACGGGAACAGTCTTGAGTCCATGTTTAAAATAAATGTGTATATTTGGGTAGGGAAAGTACAAAAGGCTACATAGGATATCAAATTAATAATAGAAAAAATGATGGATGATAGATAGATGAGTTTTCTTTTTAAAACTCCTGGGTTTTCTGAAACTTCCCATTGATTATGTGTTACTTTTGCAATCGGTGAAAGTCCTGGCATTGACCATGACTGTGGCAGTCACAGAAATACAGAGATTTGGAGTAGAAAAGTCCACAGATCAGATTCTTCTTTCTCCTGTCCCCGGCTCCATAAAGCAGGAGAGCCAAACCAATTGCAGAGCCCTCGCCTCAATGAACAATTTGAGCGAAAGGTAAGGGTCTCCATTGGCCTCGCCCAACACCAAAGCTTAAATTTATTTTTAAACTCGCTCTGAAAGGAAACCTGAGCCTGTTTGATTCAAATACAGTTGCCAACAGAAATTTGAGTGAATGGGAGAAAAGTGAGCCAATGGCCTGCCCCCAAATCCATAAATACATCAACCCAGGCCAACTGTTCATCTGAGCAATCTTACCTCTGCTCCCAAGGAGAAAAGTATTAAAACAAATGTGAAAGCTGGAGCCGACCCTCTAGGCCTGCTCCGGAGGCCGCTGGTAAGCTCATTATAACTGAGGGCTCTTCAGTGAGGCCCAAGGCCTCTCACGTTCCTCTGGGTTCTCAAAGTAGATGGAGCCCCCCGGACCTAAATGCTCTGCGGCCAAGCCTGACACATCGCCATGTGTGTTTGTGTGTTTGCTGTGTTCTCAGCTGGCCCGGATCGCGGACAGTAAGGACCACGTGTTTCCTGTGAATGACGGCTTTCAGGCCCTGCAAGGCATCATCCACTCAGTGAGTAGAGCACTTCTTCTAAAGTGAGCACTCTCTGCCCCCGATCCACTAAAAGGTCCCCAGCGCCACCACCCCCCAGGCTGGTGTTCTCTGCTGGAGACAACATTCCTTCCTATATCTTTGTTATCTGCCCTTTCTCACTTCTCCCTCCTGCCTCTCACATGTTTGTTATTTTCATTCTCCCTGTGCCAACTTTACCCTACAAGGTAAACTACACATGGCAGGGGACCCTGCTGTAGCAGCAAGCCAAGCTTCAGGTGGCTCCGGTTCTCATACTGGAAACCCCAGTGGACGGTGTGCACTTGGCCTTAGCTTTCCCAACCGTGACTGAATGCAAGCTGCCTTCTAGAGCATTTGCAGGTTCAATCTGTATCTCTTGACCATCAGAGGGACTTTCAACCAACGGTTCTTTACCTTGGCTGCCTTTTGGGGTCATCTGGAGCAGGATTTTCAAGGTCTTCCCAGCTGACTTTACTGGAACCACAGCTTTAGACCTACAGTTCCCAAATATGAGGACTTCATTGTTCTCTGGGGTTGGCAGTCACCATCCCTTCCTTCCCACACAAATGGGTTGTTTTTTTTTTTTTGCCCCCCGTTTCCTGTGAGTGAACAGGATACTGGCTTCCATTGCCTCTCTTTTCCGCCTTCCATACATAGGCCAGGCTCTTGGTCCAGCTGGATTATAAGATGATGCCGGTCTTTAAATAAAGCTCCAGCCAGAAGGCTGTACCTGTACTGAGGTCCAGGAGCATTGACTCCTCTACCTTCAGGTTTTGTGATTGGGCAGACGGCCCGTAGTTTCTCCAGTAGAAGCTCACGAGGCTCCAGACTCAGGGTTCAGGATGCAAAGTTAGAGCTCAGAGGACATTATCCCCTTCAGATGTCAAGAGAGTCTTAACTCAGGGGTTACCGGCCAGAACCAGCATCTGCCCAGCCTCCCCCGGCTGACCTAGGAAACCTCCAATGTCCTCTACCTTCATGCCCCCTCTCCCTCCCTCCAAGGTTTGCTAAGACCCCTTGCAGCATGAGAAGAACTTTTGTAGTGAAGAAATCTCATCCCAGAATTTAAGTGCTGGCCCAACGACTTAACCATTTTTAGATCCTCGGATGAGCTATCTCACTTGTTTCCTCATTTGTAAAAGGGATTGAGAGTAAGACTCACATCACAGGCCTGTTTGAGGATTATAAGAGGTAACACTGGTGAAATTACCTAATATCCTTCCAGGCACATAATAGACACTCAAGACATCTGAATTACTTCCTCTTTCACTTTCCTTCCCCATCATATAATGGACATTAATATCAGTTTTCCCCAATTCTCTAGATTTTCTTCATTATACTTAAAAATCACCTGGGAACCTTGTTTACAGTACCAGTTCCCAGGCCCCATCCCCAAGAGACTCTATTCCAGACAGTAGGAGATGGTGCCCAGGAATCTGCATCTTTTAAATCTGTTTTGTTGTTGTTGTTGTTGTCATAGAGTAAATGTCCCAGGTGCACTTTCAGAACGTTGATATATGTGACCTTACGTTTTCAGAATTGTGAAAACTAATCTCACTTCAGTTTCGGAACTCCTACCTAAATATGTATAGATGATGGGTCATCTTATTCAGGATGTGTTTGTTTGCAAGAGACAGAAACCAACTCAGACTGCTTTCCCCAGAGAGTGGCAATTATTGAGAGAGAGAGAGAGAGAGAGAGAGAGAGAGAATGAGAATTATCAGATCCTCAGGGGGAGGGACCCTTGCTCCAAATAATTTCTGGGAGCAGTGTGGCATACTTGACAATGTAAACAGTAAGAATGGCTATAACCATATAAAACAATGGTGCAAAACATGATCTGGGGCTGATCATGAAGCTCAGGTGGATTATTGTGGGCTGGAGCCTTCATGAGCAAGTGGGACAGACCTGAATCCATAAAAGACCAAGGTGGAGTGAAGAGTAGCACCAGGGAAGAGATGACATGACCCCAGCTCAAGAGCAGGAAAAGGGAAAAGCCTACTCCAAGGACAATAATAATAATCCCCATCCGTCTGTGGGGAGAGTTTGGGTAAAGGATCAGGAGTAATTAGACATCGGTTTGGAACCAAACTGATAAGACCCTTGAATGGTTTTTGATTCCAACTTCATGGGTATCATCACTGAAAACTTTGGAACATCTAAGTAGTGATATTTAAGAAGAGAATCTGATGGCAGAGTCACGTATGTAATAAGAAAAATGAGGCAGGAGCCTCCTGCAGCCTGAGGTTAGTGCACAGTCTTGCCTTCAGATGGCGGGAACCTGAACAGGGACAACCCTTCCTGTTCAAAGGTTCTATGAGCCGTGTCCCCACATCAGTCAAAAGGCAGTTCCTACCCAATAATTAGAATCATTTTATCTGCATACACTGATGTGAATATTTCTTCCTTAGCAACTCCAGCTCGACCTGAGCCCAGATGTTTGGAAAGCTCTTCCCACCCCCCAGATGGAAATAACTCCAATGATGTTTAAGGAATTTCAGCAAAGTGGTCTCTCAAAAACTGGAAAAAAAATAATAATTTGAGATTCCAGTCTCCAAACTTGAGCTGAATGATAACATTCTTACGAGCTTTTATCTGGGAGTTATGCTCGTGGTTTCGATCCTTCCAACACTTGAAACCCATGTTTATGGCCGTCGTTAATTCGTTTGCTTGGACAGAGAAACAGGGACAAGCGCAGCAGGGCTCATCTTTCTCAAGTCAGACAGAAATAATTATGGCCTAAAGTTGGCTATTTTTAAGAAGTAGGTTCATTTCTCCTCTGGATACTGAAAAGAAAGCTCCTGTTCCTCCCCTCCCCCCACCCATCTGAAGCATCTAGTCCAGCTTGTTCCCATGGATGTTGTTTTGTGGCTGGTTATTTTCTCATAATAAGATAGGGCTGGGCTTAATTATCCCAAATAGGAGTACAGAACAACTCTCAACAGACTCAGATGGTTCTTAAGGTTTTCAGCGCATAATGACCTATGTTTAAATCCCAAATCAAGATGGAAGAGCCAATGTTTGCTTTTTTATCCAGTCCTCAATGAAAACCTTCTATAGCACACTCTTGCCATTCAGCTGTAAGGAAAGCGATAGAGACCCTGGCCTAGTGGAGTTTATATAATCTAGTGGGAGGGACACATAAAAACCAGTAAATAGGGATCCCTGGGTGGCGCAGCGGTTTGGCGCCTGCCTTTGGCCCGGGGCGCGATCCTGGAGACCCAGGATCGAATCCCACGTCGGGCTCCCGGTGCATGGAGCCTGCTTCTCCCTCTGCCTGTGTCTCTGCCTCTCTCTCTGTGACTATCATAAATAAATAAAAATTTTAAAAAAATACCAAAATTTAAAAAAAAGCCTTTAAAAAAAACCAGTAAATAAATAAACATATATATTTAAAATTGTGAAAAGTGGTATAAAAGTTGTAACCAACTACCAAAATTAAGAGCGAAGGGATTGACAAAGACCCAGGCCCCTTTGAAGACATGACCTGAGGGATGAAATCAAGCCTCTGCTGGAGGAGCACGGATAGAACATTCTTGGCAGAGCGCGGCCCTATGATGGAGCATAGCAGAATGAAAGAAGAGCGCTGCCGAAGTGGGGGACGCCAGAAGATGAGGTGAGGAGGAGGCGGAGGCTAAATCCTGCGCGGCCTCGAGGGCCACGCTATTTTCCTCTCAGGACAGTGGGAACCTGTAGCCAGAGATAGAGTCCGGCAATGGAATAACGATGCTCGGAATTAGGACTCTCGGGGCATCTCGAATCGCGGCACTTGATCTGTGTCTCCTCCGATGACAAATAAAACACTCAGCACCAGTAGGAATGTTGGCCCGTGAAGACGAGAAATGACGGTGACTTAGGGAGCGTGTGCCGTGCGCCAGCGTTCCTGCTGGGCCCTTCCTCAGCCCCTCTCGGAGGAAGGTCTCATCCCAGTTTGGCAGGTGAGGAAGCTGAGGGGCAGGATGGTGGGAGCAGCTGCCCCAGGGCTTCCTCCTCGGAACGGGTGAGTCGGGACGTTGAACCGCGGCCGCTTCCAGAGATGCTGCTCTTTCCCGAGTATTCGGGCGGGAATGTCTGAGGAAGTGGAGAAGCACCACTGGATTCCCAGGAGCTGAAGATCAGGGCCTGGAGTCAGCAGATCCCAGAATTCTCGGCTTCCACAAACTGCTTCCTGCGTTTTGATCTTTTCACAGGTCCCCACCCGTCCCTAGTCGCGGGGAAGCACTTATGTGTTAGATTTGTGCAATGTCTTCTCCTTCGTGGCCTCCCCACTTGTTTCCCGTCTTCGTCTCTCAACAGCAGGACACAGGGAAGACGCAGAAAGAAATCAGCAGCGGCGCGGGGCACCTGGTGGCTCAGTCGGTTAAGCGTCCGACGCTCGACTTTGGCTCAAGACATGGTCTCAGGGTCGTGACCTCAAGCCCCAGGTTGGGCTCTGTTCCCAGGACAGACTCTACTAGAGATTTTGTCTCTCCCTGCCCCTCTGCCCCTCCTGCCACTCGCACATGCTCACTTTCTATTTAAAGAATTAAATAATAAATAAATAAATAAATAAATAAATAAATAAATAAATATCTTAAGGGGGAAAAAAGACTTCAACAGCTGTGTTTGGGACCAAACATTGTGCCTTTATCCCATCTAATATGATCACATCTTAGCATCATAGCAACCCTGTGGAGAAATGCTGTTATTCCTATTTTACAGATGAAGACACTGAACGTCCGGTAACCTTCCGCAGAGCACGTGGCTCTGAGCGGTGACTCCAGGGCCTGTGCTTCCCCCCCCCTCTGTTTCCTTGGGAAGGTAAAAATACTAAGAGCTGCCATTTAGGGACTTCTGGGGTTCTAGACGCTGAGCGGATCATTTCACGTAGGCGTCTCACCGGATTCTCATGACCACTGTTTGGGGTGGATGTCGTCGTCCCTTGTACAGAAGTAGATGCCATAAGGACAGAGATCAGCTGGCTTGTCCCGGCCACGCGGCAGTGAGCAGTGACCCGGAACAGACTAATGCCCACGATGGGAGTGGCCACCGTGCCCCGCTCAGTCACGGGCGGAGGCCAGGAAACAGAGCAGGAGAGGCCGAGCACAGAAATGTGCGGTGGCTTGATGGGGTTCGCATCGGTGCAGCAGAGGCAACGCCCCGACCCGGAGCTCGGCGGGCGGCGGGGGAGCCCTGGGCCTTCTACTACGGGGGCGGGGGGCGGGGAGCCCGTCTGAAAACACCGATTTCTGCCCGATGGATGGAGTTTCCCCTCCGGGGGAAGCTGGCAGCCCGCCACGGGCTAAAGGGAACATCCTTCCTTCCCCATGCCAGGACTCTACCTCCGAGGACGGAATTTCTACTTGCTTTTGCAGAATCGGGTTGATAAATTATAAGACAGGCTCTGGGTGGTTGAAAGATTGCAGCCCTGAAAGCCAGTAAAACTGCAAAGGAAGAAACTATTTCTTCGCCTTCCCTTATTGTGGCTTCTTCGGGGAATTTCCAGTGACCGCAGCTGGTAGGTATAGCGCCAGCCGTCGAGCGAAAATATGAAGCGAAGGTCCAGCAAGTCTCCTGGGCCTTTGTTTGCTTTTGCAAAAGTGCTGCAGGCAGTGAAACGGGAACCTGCGCGAGGCCTGGTCGGCAGCTTTGAACCCCGACGCTCGGCCTGCTCACCTCGAAGCCCCCCCACCCCCCATCCCCCACCCCGTGTGCCGCCTGGAGCCAGGCACACTGCCTGCGAGTCGGAGAACCCAGGTGCTGGCACCGAAACCTGCCCCTCCGGACGGCTTCCCTGGAATAAACATTTCAGCCCGCGTTGGGCTTCCTACCAAGCAGGGGAAAGCCGCCCACAGAGCGTCCTGCGTGTCCGATCAACAATCGACAGGTATCGAGCAGACACCACTATGTTTGCAGGGATTTCTCACGAGTCCGGGCGTGAACATCCCGGGTCTCAAGGAAGCTGTAAGATCGGCGAGACTGAAGGATAAATCCGTTCCGTGGTGTATGTGAAATTACTCTATTGATGAAAACCAGATTCTGTGCTGATTTTCTCCCTTTCATTCACGGGAACTGGAAGGCCTGTACCCCTCCTCGTCTGGCCCAGGCCTCACAAAGCTACGACAAGAGGCAAAGCCCGTCTCCCAGGCCTTCCCTTCCTCCGCCCCACCTGAGGCCTGTCTCACAGTCTAGACCTGGAGGCCCCGTGAGTCCTGTCTTCTCCTTGGAGCCTGCCCTGGTCTCCTCCACCTTCAGCTCTCCCTGCCTTGAACCCCAGGGCATGAATTGTTGGCATCATTTGCCGGGCACTGATCTTTCCCATCTCTCCGCCCTTGCTCCGGGTCAGACGCTAAGCGGTGCCTTCTGTTCTATTTTTTGGCCCCGTTTGTTATATTTTTCATGCCGTACGATGCTATGCTTTGCATAGTCATTAAAAAGCAGCCCAGAGAGCTGCACAGCATTCGTGACCAGCCTGCATGACGAGTGGGCAGCCCTGCGGCTCTGTTTCTTGTAAAACCCCTCAGTCCCTCCCCCACCCTCTCTTCCAAGATTGTATCTATAAAAAAGACTGCATTTGGGGCTCCTTTCACATTAGCAGGCCTGGATACAAAACATAAATAGAATCAACTGTCGTTTCTGTAGTGAGCAGAAAATCTTTTCAAAAAACATTGACCTCAGCAATTAGTCATTAGACTCAGACTTTGCAGACCTTCAGGCCATTTCAAGTAAGCTCTTATTTCTCTTTGGTTTATTGAGGGTTCAATGTAATAAAAATTCTCATAGCTTGACGAGGCTACCAAGATCGCAGAGGGGCACGTCCAGCTACTCGTCAGGGCACCCCTTCTCCTCCGTCGGCTCCTCCTCCTACCGAGGAGCCTGCTAAGACCCACTGGAAAACCAACAGAAGAATTTAGAACGAAATCCAGTGACACGCTGCAGGGTTCAGCTCTCAAGGAGGGCCGCTGACTTCGCCAATATTCTGGAGGTCAACAGGCTCATCTTACTAAATAAACCACGTTTCAGGGTTCACAGATACCCGAGCTTTCCTTCTGAAAACAGGAGAAGAAAGTGGTTTAGCGGAAAAAAAAGGAATTTCCTCAGTTTCAGAACCTTGTTTGTCCTATGCTCCTTCACACCAGACTCAACTGAGCGCGAAACTAACTGAGGGAAGAGTCGTATTTATTTAAGTGAGCTGGGTTCTCCCCACCCCTGGCCCCGGCCAGAAACGTTTGCATATTTTGAGGATATAAGCTTTGTTGTCCAAAATTCAGAAATCCATTTAAACTGTGTTTCTTGCATCTTAGAGTATTCGTTTAGCAAAGTAGGAGTATACATAAGGTCATATATGAATCCCAGACAGATGAGAGTATCAGAGTAGATTTTATTTTAAATTCAGATTCTGTAGCACTGACACGGATCTAGGATAATATCCGTAGTTAACAATAGCTGTGCCTATTGGTTTGAAGTGTAGATGGAATTTAGTTAGGGAAGGTGACTATCTTTTTTGAAAAAAAAAAAACAAAACACTTTTTTAGAGATCTGGGGCACCTGGGTGGCTCCGTCAGTTGGGCAGCCAACTGTTGATCTTGGCCCAAGTCCTGATCCCAGGGTCGTGAGATCAAGCCCCAGGTCAGGCTCCATGCCCTGCTTGAGATTCTCTCTAGCCCTCTCCCTGCCACTTGTTCTCTCTCTCTCTCTCTCTCTCTCTCTCTCATAAATAAATAAATAAATACACATTGTTAGAGATCAAATAAAGTCAAAATTTATGGAGACAACCTTGCCAGTCCTGAAGGCCTTGGGTGAAACAGTCGTATGTCCTAAGCTGCCCGGCATTTTCCAAAAGCAGTGGTCCCCAGGCTAACCCAGTGCGCACTCTGCCAGCAGTGGTAGTGTACGGGGCCTCCTGTGGGAGCCTGAGTCCCATCCCCCAAGCCCAGACCTCTCCATTTTCCCAAGTAAAGGAGTCAAAGCCTTTTACAAGGTAGGCCAATCCCGATCTTAGACGTGGGAACGTGACGTACCTACAGCATTATTGTTTAAAAAGATTAGCCAGGGATCCCTGGGTGGCGCAGCGGTTTGGCGCCTGCCTTTGGCCCAGGGCGCGATCCTGGAGACCCAGGATCGAATCCCACGTCGGGCTCCCGGTGCATGGAGCCTGCTTCTCCCTCTGTCTATGTCTCTGCCCTCTCTCTCTCTCTCTGTGTGTGTGTGACTATCATAAAAAAAAAAAAAAAAAAAAAAAAAGATTAGCCATTAAAAAAAAAAAAAAAAAGATTAGCCATTAAAAAGGAAAACAGAGTTGTTGAAACAGGTCCTCTGAGAAAGCAGTCCCCAAAGACGGTAATGCTTAATAAGAAGAGGGAGGTGTTACAAGATGCAGAGTATGGCCTGGTTATTCAAAAGACCCTAAGATTGGCACACGGTGTTCTACTGTATGTTGGCAAATTGAATTTAAATAAAATTTTTTAAAAGACTCTAAAATTGTATTTATAGAGAAAAAGGAAGGCCAATCAATACCTAGTCAACTATAATGCCAGTGTATGAAGCCATGCAGAAAGTATGCCGTTTATTCATTTATTTATTCAATAAATATGAACTTAGTGTCTACTCTGTGCCAGGTTAGGCATTATGGATGTAGTGTTGGGTCAAACAAATGCATTCCTGGCCTCTGGAGTTCATAGACTAAGGAGGAAGATAGATAATGACCAAACAATCAAAAAAATAAATATATAATTATAAACCATACTGAGTCCTCTGAACGATGACAGTTTCTACTAAACTGTGGTTGGATGCAGAAATATGTCTTTGGTAAAATCACTAGGGCATAGGAGGGGCGGCAAAATCTGTATTAGACTTGAAGGGTGACAGTGAGATTAAGGACAGCTGCCAAGTTTTTGTCTTAGAGCTACGTAGACATGATCAGCCAATACATAGTTTCCTGACCTTGGGCCAGCCTGCTTCAAGCTCCAAACCTCTTAAAACCAGAATGCGCCCTTCATAACAATTAAGACACCAACAAATGTGCTCTGAAAGACTTTCCCAGGGATGCATGGAAGCACAAGGCCCCTGTACTACCAATGTATAAAAAAGGCTGGTCCTTACTAACACACGCAAAAAAAATCTTTAAACAGGAAGTGGTCAAGTAAATGAAAATCAATTATTGAGGAAGGAGGCAGAGCAATTAGGAAAAAAAAAAAACAAGATGTGTGTACAGTAAGGGTGGGGTTGGTGATAATTCACAATAATTTGAGGATTCTTGAGAAATCTCTGCAGAAACTGTGAACTTTATGAGGAAGGACCCTAGAGTTTTCGAATCCAAAAAAAAAAGCTCTCATATACAACCTGGACTGATCCACAATAGATTTCAGTTTAAATATATTGAGTAGTTCTTATTACTTGGCAAAGTTCTTCTACATCTGCTGCTCCTCTTACTCCCTCAACAATCTAATGAGATGAGCAAACCAAACATCGCATTCATACGGTGCTTTAGGGATTCTGAATGTGCTTTCCCATATATACTCTTCTTGAAATCTGTCCAAAAGATGACAGGAATATATTCTTAGCCATCTTTCATTTTTGGTGGGCTTTTTTTTTTTTTCAGCAAATATGATTAAGCAGGAGCCGGTGGCGGGTGATGAGATAGAAGCATATATGAGCTACGTCTCTGCCCAAGTAGTATCAGCTACCATGGAGAACCGATTTCTTGGTGCCTTCTTTTCATTAAGGGCATTTGTGGGCTGGTGGTCCAAGGCTTGTTAAATTACTACCTACTGACCAATCACCTCTGTCTAGTTCTGTCTATAAGACAAAAAACTTGCCAGTTTTCCTTGATCTCACTCCCTTCCTGACTCTCCGATCTCATATGAACTTGACTACCTAAGTCCAAGTGAATTTACAAAGTGTCTCTGCGTTTATGTCAGTCATTCATTTTACCATGTTACAGCTCTGCGAGGTCAGTGTATTTCTTATCCCCCTTTTATAGAAGAGAAAACTGAGCTTTAATAACTAGTCCAAGTCCACATGGCCAGGAAGTGGTAGGGCTTAGATTTGGATATAAATCTGTCCAGAGCCCGAGTGTGTCTTATATAGTCTCTAGAGCCAAGTTCTTAGGAACAATGGTTACCATTAGCTGAGGACTTACCAGGTTCCGGGCACTGTGCTATGGGCTCGGCCAGTATTATCTCATTTAATCTTCCCAACTCAACAGCCTTATGCAGTAGGTACTGTTCTTATCCCACTTTTATAAATGAGGAAATGAAGACTCGGAGAGGTTGTGGAACTTGCCCAAGGTCACACTGCTCACGAAGGAGTTGACCCAAGCAGTTTGATTCCGAATTCCAACCTATACCCCCTATGTCAAACTGCTCTCCAAAATTAGGAAACAGAAAAGTTAAAGGATTTGTCAAGGACCCTAGGTCAGGTAAGTATAGAACCAGGGCCAGGACGCACTCTCCACCTTGGATTATACTTGCATGTGGTGGTCTTCACCCGGTCTCCATCGGAGGCCAGTGTCCTCTCACCTCGGCATCACCCTGACCCTGTGTGAGCCCATTCTACTCCCTCGGGCGATCTCCCAGGGCGAGATCTGCACCTCTCCCGTGGCTACCGCTGCTCAAGTTGGGGACAGATCCTCTGCGCCCCCACCCCCCACCCCAACTCCCATCCAGTCTCCAGACCTTAAGCTGATGTATTGTCTGCGGCAGCCCAGACAGACTGATCATAGTCTGGGCTGCTAATAACCAAGGGAAACCCTCAAATCCACCTACTGCCATCATGGCTTCCTACCTTTTGAACCAGACATTTCAAACTAATAGAAGCCGCAGTCCCAGACAAATCCTGCCCATCCCCCTCACTGATAAATTTTGCTGTATTGGCTGCAATGCATCCCTTCCAGATGTTTTAAGTTAAGATTGGGAAAGCTGTGTTTTTACTGGATTGAATCACAGTGCTTGGCTGACATTTTTTGGCCCTTCATACACTCCTTAGATTTATCAACTAATTGCAGACACTTTGAGAGAATAATACAGCATGTGTTTATTATGACAAAACCTGCTAGTGTGTCTTTGTGGTCAGAGATTCATGGTATTTCCTTTACCAACCCCTGGTTGAGCATTAAAATTGATTCAAAAATGTCAGTTCAAAGTCAGGAACTTACATGGGGGAAAATATCATGTATGTGTTTTGAGGGAGTTTGGGAACACAGATAAGATAGATGCAATAGCTCAATTTTTATTCTTGAGTTATTTTGAAATCTGTAGTTGTGGATGATCAAATGATTTATAAAGAGATGTCAAGTGCCTGAGGAATTTTATTTAAAACATTAAAAAAGAAAACAGCTTTGTATTGTTCTAATGCCACTGTTTACTAGGTTTCTCTATATGGGTTAATTCTGTTTCTTCCAATGTGGCCTGTTTGGAGATTTGTGCCTGAGGACATGTGGAAGGGAGGATGGCTACCTCCTTCAGGCGAGGCAACCACTGGCTGAGGTGGCCCTTCACGCAGGAAAAGCCCAGTGACAGCAAACTTGCTGGCTGAGAGGGGGTGGACAGTCATGATTCAAGTAGGACAGTTGTCATCTGGGATATGAGTCCCTGCACACCAGGATTCTGGGAAGCCCCAGTCCTAGGATGTTGCTACCTACATAAGAGACCTAAAGGACTAGATGAACTAGGGGAGGATGGAGAAGCCAGCAGGGAAACACCGATGCCCTGCATATATCCTTGGGGTCCCTGGTCCCTGGTCCCAAGTGAGAATGACAATGGAGGGAACTCAGAAGCTCAGTGGTGATACCAGGCCAGGTGTATGAGGACCACTTACTCTACCCGAGATGGGCACGGACTTGGGGAGTTCTGTGCATGTGTGTTGCTGTTGGAAAAGGCTCCAGCACAAGTGGGGATCTGAGGCTATACCTGTTGGTAGTAGGCGGGGGTGTCTGGGTGAAGCAGAGACCAATTAAGTAAGGCAAACACTGACAAAAAAGAGCAAATTGCTTCCTCCCATGGAATCACGTAAAAGCTGAAAACAAATAGAGGAATCCAAGTACAAAATTGCCTTTAAAAACTGTACAAGAGTGAGAAGGAATATCAGGAAAAGTAGCTGGAAACCTGAATTTAGAACTGTCAAGAAGGAGAAATACTGCTCCTTATGACTTTTGGGTCTATAGACTTCCCTAAAACACATGGTTGTGAGAGAGCCTGTTTCTATGACTACATTCTGGTGTGTTGTCATCTGTACATCAGAGAAAGATTTTCTGAAGCATGTTCTTCATTTCCTCTCACAATGCTTCTCTATGAGGACGCCCAGATTTCTCTCTGGAATGGGTAAATATTATCTCTTCTTAGAAACTGATTTGTTTTTATTCCACCGATTGAGAATATCATATATATTGCTTGACCTTCTCATTTGCTACTAGAAATTTAGAACTAAATCCATGAACCACTCCTAGCAAGGAAATAAGCTATTCACTGTATTTTTTTTTCTACCTCATCTTCCCCTTATTTTTCCTTTAACCCGTGTCCTCTTCTCTTGCAATTTATTGTATCTTTCATGTGATTGTATCTTGCGGTGTCCGCATCGCTTTAGCTGGGACAAAGAAACATAAATCAATACATCAATGCAAATAAATGGGTGTTTAAATGCTAAAAGATGCTTTTTTCTTTTCCAGACTTTAAATGTTATAATTTCACTATTAATTCCTTCGACAAATGCCCCTTTCATAAATAGAGAATGGTTTCCTTCAGCCCTCTGAACCATCTCCATTTCCAAATTAAGTATGACTCAAATAAAGAGATTTCATTTACTTGGTAAATTAACTCAGTGTCCTTGTTTCAAATGCTTGGATGAAATTTGAGAATCAATACTCAACAAGACACGGAATTCATAAATGGTGGAGAGAAGCTTACGCCCTACCGGTCAGATATCCTGCTTTGGCACAAAGCAGCCTTGATTAACACCCTGTGCAGTCATGGGTTGGTCCCCTGATTCTCTCCTCTCAACCCTACAAGATGCTCTTTTGGAGGGAAGAGTCCATTTCCATTTAAGTAAGACTCTCAGGGTCCAAAGAGTGAGGCACAACAAGCAGTCTTCAGTGTCCTCCCCTGAAATGTCTTTCCAAACTTTTCTAACAAAAAGAGGGAACTCGGAATAATCAGAAAGTGATTCTCCACCTTACCTCTCCAGCTTTGCCTATTATCACTCTTACTTGTACTTTTCAAGCTCCTTTTGTTCCAGCTAAAGAAGTTTATGTTTTTCTGCTTTCTCACCTTTCCTCATGCCATTCCTCACCTGAATCCCAACCTTCCCCAAACTCACTCCTTTCCACTTGACGGAGTCCTACCCTCAGTGCCCATTGCTTCCATGAAGCCCTTTCCAATGTGCCAGCCCTTGGTGATTTTCCCCACGAACGCCACAGCTCCTACTATCTCCCCCTTCACTCTGGCAACTACCACAATGACGAACCATCATTATTTATCTTTTCAAGTGTAAGTCCCATTTCCTTACCCAGATGTTAAACCTTTCCATAACCAAGACTGGCATATCATAGACTCAATAAATATCTGCTGAAAGAACAAATGAAGGAATAACTCTTATGGCTTTGGGAATGCCCAGAGGCATCTAACACAATGTTGGCTCATTAAATGTTTGATGCTAATAATATTAGTAAAGATGTTACCACCCATCCACCCACTATAACCTAATGTCCTTGGACCTTCCTGTGTTAGTAACTAAAAACAAAACCCTGCTCCTAATAAAATAAACTTTGCTTTGACTTATTGATTTCCTCTCTTTCTAGATTTTGAAGAAGTCCTGCATCGAAATTTTAGCAGCTGAACCATCCACCATATGTGCAGGAGGTAAATTAAGTGCTAAATGATCTCATGCAAATGATGGTTATTTTGAGTTCAAATCACATTTATTTCATTGGTGGTGAGGAGGGGAGACAGGATAGGAAAGGGAAGGGTGAAAGGAGGAGTAAAAGTTGCTAAATAAATTTGCTGCTAGGGAAAAAAATAAAAGAAAGAAGCAACATGTCAGTTGTTTGAAAAAAATCTGTCCAAATTCTCTTCTTTCATGAGAACTAATTACGAGAGTATTGCAGACATACTGGGTTCCCTCCCACACATCACCACTAACATCCTGCCCTGAAAAGCAGTGGAGCTGATCCAGGAGAACCTGTTAAGAAAAAGAACTGAACAATCTTACCTTCTCAAGTTTGACAAAAGCATATGACCACATGTACCCGGTGTCAGGGCCTTAGAAGAGGTCTGTGCAAGTGAGGAGCCTTAATTAGCATTCCTTAGATCAAGGTGAATCCATGTCTCCAATTTTTACAGGTCCTTTATTTTAAAATCATCAGAAAATAGGGAAGTTCCTTCATTATGCAATTACCCCATTCATGAAGAAAATCCAGACTTGCAGTTTAGCCATGTGCAAACTGGATGTGTTGCAACCTTGCAGTGAATCAGAAAGTCTAAAGACCATTAATACAATTCCTGTTAATTCATAACATAATCAATTCCCCTTTTGTAGGGTTCTTGCAGACAGAGCAAGAATCCGATCTGCTAATAGAGTACCTGGCCCTTAATAGATGGTCAACCAATAAATGTTGGCTGAGTGTCTTGATTCATTATTTCTTCAACAAACAATGCAATGATTTTTGCTTATTTGACCCTCATTAACTCCTTTCACTTAAGCATAAGAAATTAATATCGTACCTTTGACCTGTCTAATTAAAATGAAACAAAACCAGAAACTAATAGCCAAAGATAGAACAAGGCCAAAATAAAAACAAAATCTCTACCAGTTCAACCACAGAAAAATATCTTCCAAAATAACTCTGGAATCAAAGAGTAGTAAACCAGCACCTCCTTTATATACATACCACTGAGATTTGAGACAATGAAAACACCACATGTATAAACTTGATGAATATGGCACAGAGATACCATGGTCCACAAGATCTGATCCTAGCAAATTCATGGAGTTTAATGTTTCTCAAAAAATGGAAAAGAAAAATCAGTAATTAAGAATTAAGTAAAAGATTTTTTGAACTCTGGAAATACAAGGAGAAAAGATTTACATGCATTAATAAATTGAAACAGATGAAAGCAATTCAACCGATAAATCACTGCAAGAGCTGTTTCTTCTGTAGAACCAGTAAAATAGACAAATCTCTGGTCAGTCCAATCCAAGGAAGCCTTCTTTAGATATTTTAAAAATCTCTGGCCTATCTGCAATACTGCATATGTTATAGACCAGCAGTAATTTCCTGTATCAGAGTAAACTATCCAATTCTATTTCCTTTACTTTTTATGAAGAAAAAATGAATACAAGACACAGTAATGGAAGCTAGCCCTAGCTTTTGAAAAAGGCAAGCTCCCACCTCTCTTGAATGAAAATCATAAGGATTAAAACATGCTAGAGAATAGCTTTACTAAGGGCAATGAAACTGCCAAAAGATACCCTGACCCCCAAAAGTCCTTCCATGGATTCCCCGAAGGTCAATCGCTGACCATTCTCTGGAGTAAGTGGCTTTCCCGAAGCACTGGCGCCCATTTCTTTGTCCATAGCAGTGAATACCTGTCAGGTAGACCTGAGCACACTTGCTCTCTGATTTTCATCGGGCTACTGTGAAGACCCAGGAATTTACATGAAAATGCTTTGAAAAAAAGCATAAGCTGTTGTACAGAACGAGGCAACATCATTATCATCGACATCATTTTAATGAGGATGCAAGGTCAACGCGAGAATCGTGATGTTGACAACATACCCAGATGAGAAAAATGTGCCCGTGTGTTTGTCTGCTGAACCCAAACTGGGGAGAACACTGATGAAGTTCAGAGCACCTGCAAGATGATTAACTCAATATGTGTCAGAGGCAGAAAGAAACAGGAAGTAACTGATGGTCCATATTTCTGAAGTAGCATGGTGGCACTGAACCCTAGAAAAATCTGTGAAAAAGGCAGAGTTCACTTTCATCAGAAATCTTTTTACTCAGCCCCCTCCCCTGTCTGTGAATCGCATCCTTTCCTGGGTCCCCCGAGCAGCCCTGGCTGTGTCTGCCGAGCTCCACCCAGGCCTGTCCTGCTCAAGACACTCTCTGCTGACAATTGCGTTCCCCCAAGACCATGATCTCAGCTGGCTCTCCCCGGCAGCTCAGCAGCAGCCACAGCTCTGACAGCAAACTGAGCTCTGAGAGAGGCAGCGAGGTAATGAATGCACTGGGTGGACAGCAAGACTGAGGTCCAGCACAGATCTTTATAGGTCAGGCTGCAAATAACAGGGCGAAATTTAAGGAGACAAATACAAAGTGGGGAGCTTGGCTTCGTATGGCACTTTGGGGAGACCCGACTGAGTAGCTGTTCTTTTAGGGGAAAAGAAAAAACAAGGAGAAAGACAACTATCTTGATGGCCAATAAGAATACCCCTGGGGGGTGGTGGGAAGCCAGACAATGAGATCTCTGGGCGCATCGACAGCCACCCCATGTCCGGATTAAGAGAGCCAATTCACGTCCTACTGTGCCACGTTCAGACCATGGCTCCAAGTCCCACATTTTAAAAATGGTACTGACAAAGGTTTGCCCATAGAAGAGGTGATGGATCAGGAAACAGTACCAAAAATGTATTCACTGATCAGTTCTTTCTTTCTTTTTTACTTTCTTCCTTTCTTTCCCCTCCTCTTCCCTCCTTCCCTTCCTCTTTCTTTTCCTTCCTTTTTTTTCTTGCTTTCCCATTTTCTCTTCTTCCGAGCTTCCTCCCTTCTTGCTCTCCATCACCTCTTAGTGTCTACTATGTCCCAAGCAATATGAAAAGTTAGGAGTACACAAATCCAGAGCGCTTGCTCCCAACCACCCGTGAAGCTCACAGCCTGCTCTAGGAGACGGTCTTATGTTCACATAAGTACAAGCCCCACGTGAGGCACTAGGGTGGAGATCGGCTCCAAGAGCAGCAGGAGCAGTAACGAGATGCTGGTGGAATGAGCGAGGACTGGAGTAACCATGGAGATTCACACACAGAACGGAGACACTTGCGAGAGCATCTTCGGATATTTAAGAATTCTCATGCGGAAAGGAATTCTTATGCTTTATTATGTGTAGCTTGAGGAGACCACCATGGAGAAGCTGGGGAGGAAATCAGGGAGGCAAATTTTGGCTTAACACGTGGAACATTTACAACTAAAACTTTCCAGCAGAGGAGTGGCTGCTCTGAACTCTCCACCCGTAGAATTATGTGAGCATTGGCCATTTGTAACCGTATGCCATCACCCTTTCGATGTCCTTTATAACTTGAATTTTTCTAAAGTCTTAATTCAATTGCAGCTCAGGCATTAATGGCTGAATTTTTTTTTTTAATGGCCAAGAATCCAGTATACCTGGCATGATTTTGCATGTTAACAGGAAGTCTTTATGGGGAAAGGGAATGAGAAGGGTATCTAATCTGCTCTAATCAAAAAGAATTTCATTCAATGTCATGAGTTCAACTATTTGGAGCAAGAGCCTTCCCAGAACTCCTGCACTGCCAGAGGTTATAAATGGGCAGCCTACAAGCCCTTTCCAGTCTGCACACAGGTCCTTTCTGATCTACACACATAAAACAAAACAAAACACCAGTTTATAATATAATGATATTCTGGAATTAGATAGTGGTTACGGTTGTACGACTTTGTGTATATAATACAAGCCACTGAATTGCACTTTTATTTATTAAAAATAATTGCTGACATTTAAAAAAATTCAGACTCCCACCTTGTCTTGAAAAATCAAATCTAGTAACACTGGGCCCGTATTTATTGCAAGGTGATGATTAATTGGAGGCTAATAACTTCTCTTTTTAAAAGAAGCATGGACTCTTACCCGTTCACCATACGCCCACCATTCCCCTTTGTCACCCCAATACCCCAGCATATGGTTACTGTTTAGTGTGGTGCTCACGTCTGTGTTGCCTATATTTACAGTTCCTGCTCTCCATGTAGGAAGTCCCCTGCTGTGGGAGAGCCTTTAGAGCACCTTTGACATTACCTGCTTTTAAATAGTTCCAGGTCTCTTTTTAAAAGTTCACAATTAAATATTTGTGCAGATTAGCCTCTGCAGTGAGGAGAGCTGCCCCTTGTTAGGTTGGCCTTGCCTAGTTCAGCTCCTCTCCAGGAATCGCACCCTTGGCCTAAGTATAATTTCCCTCTGGTCCCACTCAGTTGGCCCCAAACTCCCAGCGTTCTATGTAAGCACGTCCTCCAGGAAGGAACTAATTGGAATCAAGTGTGCAGCCTGCCAACTGCTGTACATATGAAGTTGTTGTACTCCAGACACGGAAGGAGATTATATTTAGCTCCTCACGTTGTCGTTTCAGAAGCAACTGTCCCGTTCCTACTGTGTGGTTTCCCACTGTTGGTAGTCAAACTGGGCGGGTTCGTGCAGAAAGAAGGCCTTGCTAGGCCTCCTGTTTACCATTTGGAATTGGGTGCTCAGCCCAGACACTTTTGAGCGACATCAAACAGTGGTTTCATTTCTTTCGCATTTCATTGTGTTCAGAGAGCTCCAGCCTGGCCCCTAGGCACCTCTTTGGAGTGGCTTGTTTAATTCTCTGCTTGGCCCTTCTTTTTCATTTAAAGATGTTTCCGTTTGGAGGCGGGACTGTCAGGCACTGTTAGTGGAAATGTAAAATAACACGGTCACTTTGGAAAATAGTCCTGAGCGTTTCCTTAAAATTGAAACACACTACACCTGTCGTCTGACCTGGCAGTTCTACTCCCAGGTATTTATCCAAGAGAAAAGGAGCTCTATATCCAGAGAGAGACTGGCACACGAAAGTTTGTAGCTGCTTCATTTTTAAGAGCCAAAAACTGCGAATAACTCAAATGTTCATCAACATTTGGTGATGGATAAATAAATCGTGGTTTATCCATATAATGAATGATACTCGGCAATAAAAAGGCATAGACTCTGCCTAAATCTCGATAAGTCTGGGTGAGTTTTTAAATAATTATGCTGGGTAAGAGAAGCCAGACCAAACAAAAAAGTTATTTACTGTATGATGCCATTTACATAAAACTCTTTAAAAAATGCAGACTAATCGTACAACAGAGGCAGATGAGTGGTTGCATGGGATCAGCGGTTGTGTGGTCAGGAGCCAGAGATTACAAAGGGCACTTGGAAACTTTTGAGTACGATGATGTGTTCACTATCCTGATGGTATTGTCCCATGATTGCACACGTATGTCCAAATTTGTCAAACTATATAACTTTATATGCACATTATTGTATGTCAGTTATATCTCACTAATGCTGTTATAATCAAATAGCTATAAAATTTAAGTGTTCTAGAATAATGTCGGTATCAGAGGGCACTGAACCCACATCAGTCTCTTATGTTTTGATGTCCATTAAGCATCTAAGAGGAAAGTGAATTCAAACTATCTCATAAGGGGAAACAGCAGTAGCAATAATTTTGCACAGAAATCTTAGGTGACCAGAGCACGTGGAGAATACACACATGTCTCCTTTTCAGATCATGAGATACTCTCACCTGCAGATAATAGGTGATCTTTATTCACATCATCTCAAAACTCTGTTCCACATTTCTTTTTCTTTTTTTAAAGATTTTATTTACTTATTTGTGAGAGACACAGAGAGAGAGGCAGAGACACAGGCAGAGGGAGAAGCAGGCTGCACACAGGGAGCCCGACGCAGGACTCGATCCCGGGGGGGCCCAGGGTCACGGCCTGAGCTGAAGGCAGGCGCTCAACCACTGAGCCCCCCAGGGCACCCCTCCATATTTCAAAAAATAAAAAAGGAAAAGAAACGAAATCAAAGAAACAAAGGGAGGGGACAGGATAGAATAAGTTTATCCAGTTATTCACAGACTTCATTTTTTTCTTTTTTTAAATTGAGCTTTAACTCCTGTACCATAAAATTCACCCTTTCAGAAAGTGCAATTCAGTGGTTTGTATTATATACACAAAGTCGTACAACCATAACCACTATCTAATTCCAGAATATTTTCATCGCTCCCTGAAGAAACCCACGCCCATTAAGCAGTCAGTCCCCATGTCCCCTTCCCTGCAGCCCTGGCATCTGCCAGTTGATTCTCTTTCTCTATGGATTTGCTAAACTTTTCATATGGAAATGAAATGCAACGGAATCGTACATCATGCAGCCTATCATGTCTGGCACCATGTTTTCAAGGTTCATCCATGTCTTAGGGTGGGTCAGAACTTGATTCCTTTCTTGGGTGAATAATATTCCATTGTATGAATGCCGTGGTCTTCAGCTGATAGACACTTGGGCTGTTTCTACTCTTGCTATAATGAATAGTGCTATTATGGACATACACATACAAGTTTTTGTGTGGACATACATGGTCTGTTCTCTTGAGTAGACACCTACGAGTGAAATTTGTAGGTCCTGCGGTAACTGTAGGTTTACTTTTTTGAGGAGCTGCCAAACTGTTTTACAAAGCAGCTGCACCATTTTGCATTCCCAGCAGCAACGTCTGAGGCTCCTACTTTATTCACCAGCACTTGTTTTTGCCCATCTCTCTTATTACAGCCATTCTCGTTAGCACGGAGTGATATCTCATTGTGGTTTTGATCTGTGTTTCCCTAATGAGTTATGATGTGAAGCTTCTTCTCAGGCATTGACTTTTTTAAGCCTCAGAAAATAAGCAGGATTAGACCTGACCCTACATGAAACAATGACCACCTTCTCCTTCTTCTTTATTCCTTTTCTGTACCAAGATATGTCTCTTATTTATTTCAGTACTGGGACCGACTCAGCCCCGGGTTAGGCACACTCAAAAACCTTTCAGAAATAGAAATGATGCCCTCGGCCACTGGGAAGTTTAAATTACTATTGAGAATAAAGTGAGGAAAGAATCATGATAAACACACACCTCAAAGAATATATATCTTAAAAGATTGGATTAGAGATCATTTTCGAGTCGAAATTCCTGCCCCCAAAAGCCCTACAACCCCTAAACACTTCTTGCAGGAGCCATCACCCAACAGGCAAATTGCATAAAAACACTTAGCTGTACGTATTGTGAGGGGTAGGTTCGGGGCTTTCTGGATAAATGAACTTAAATCATCTGTCCTGGTGCTGGGGTGTCCTGGTTCTCACTTGCTGGCAGACTCGTGAGACAGAGTTTGGTTATATAACTTGTATGTGCGAAGGGCTGACATTCCAGGCAGGCTGCAGGGTCAGACGCTTGGGCTCTTCTGGAAACCAAATGTGCGCAGGAACACAGCAGCTGCACCCAGCAGGGTGGGAGCGCCCAGGCTCTACCGCGCTTCCCGGAGCTCCGGTTCCCCCACAGTCTCCCCAGGCCGAAGGGGCTACATCGCTCGGTTTCCACCATTGCCACGTCATGGGTTCCGGCTGGTTTTCTTTCTAAATACCCTGGGGTCAGGCCAAGAAGACATGTGGGCAGACTTTTTTTTTTTTTTTTTTTTTTGTATAGAGGACTCAGCAGCTGAACGGGTAATGCTAGAACATGGTGTTAGAGGCGAGAGCTTGGCACGTGGCCTGCATTTCCAGAGTCTTGTCTCCTTCCACTAATGTTTGAGGAAACAAGAGGAGAAGCCCGGCAGTGAGGCAGAAAAACATTTTGCATCAGCAAAAGTGTCCAGCGGCAGATTACTGGATGTCTCACGTCCAAAATAAAGAACAGAAGTAGGTTTCTATAGGCTTTCCACAGGCTTAAAGAGTAAATAAGATACGATAAGACTCTCCCACAGTGCTTGACCCGTAGTAGAAGGCTTGTTGAAGCAGCTGTGGCGTCAGCCCCATGCCCGGCAGGATTCTCAACAAATTGTCCGTCCTTCTAAACTTAGCAATTGTGTATATGTGTCAACATGCATATGTTAAGCCTTGATATCCACAGGACTTGTGGTCCCGAAAAACCATTTGCCCGTGACCTTAATTATCCTAGCTCAAAACTAAGGCAGTGGACACTTGGATACTCCCAGTTTTGCTGCTTCCGAATTGCATGACCTTGAGCAGGTCACTTAGGATGTCGAAACCTCAATCTCCTTGTTGTCAAGGTCCTTCCTACTCCCAAAAGCGTTCTGTTCTAACTCGTATGTTTGTGGCACCTGCGGAGCCTCTGGCTTCTCTCGCGTGGGTTTCAACTTCTTGCTTCCCCGTCCCGGCCAGACTCCCTTTTCCACGAGACAGAAAACCTGTCTACCACTAAAATAAATAATCATTATTTATGTGTAATTCGTGCTTTTAAAAATCGCGACATCGGTCTCTAAATTGGCCATTTGTCACAAGATGGTGAGGCTCCATTTCAGCCTAATGGCTGAGTCCGAAGGGCCTGGCATTTGATGCCCGGCGCACTTTGATTCCAGCTCCCCTCTGATAACGTGATCTGGGACCAGTCACCTAACCTCACTCAGATCAGTTTTCTCATTTGTACCTCCCTGGGCTGTGCTGAGGCACAAATGACGTTGAACACATACGAGGCTTAGCACGGGGCTGGCGCACGATGAGGGGGGCCTTTAGCATCCGATATTAGTATCTCGGCATACGCGATCTCTAAATTAGTTTCCTGGGAACGAAGGTGACTAGCACTCATGCACTTATTAAACTTTGGAAGAGTCCCACATGCCAATTCTCTAATCCCATTCTTCTTCCAACAAAAAAATGTCCATTTGTATGGCGATTTACAGCTCAAGATCCACTTTTACAAATACTGCCTTTTCCCTCTGACTTTTAGTCTGGTTTCTTTCTTATATACCGCACAGCATAATCCAAAGCCCCAATCTTTATACACCAAAAAATGACCAAAAAGAAGAAGAAGAGGAAGAGGAAGAAGAAGAAGAAGAAGAAGAAGAAGAAGAAGAAGAAGAAGAAAGAAGAAAAGAAGAAGAAGAAGAAGAAGAAAGTAGAGCATGGGCTATTAGTTACTATCAAACTTAAGAGTATTTCTAAGCTAATAATTTAGCTGATTTATTTTCCTTTTGTAAGACTATTGTGAAGGATGGTTATATGGACTTCGTAAGGGTTCTCTTAACTGTGAGTTCGACACGCATTCTGCTAACGTGAACTTGGTATGCAGGGCCAGACACCTGCAGTTAGTCTCTCTCCTATCTTGAGAGACGCCGGTGCCACCCGGAGGAGCCATCGTCAGTTCCGGCAGACGGTGCAGGACAGTGGCCCCCGGATAAGCAAGATCTTGACTTGTTGCTCAGTCCAACTATTCCCACGCCATCCTGGGTGCTAGTGCTGTGTGCCCAGAGGAGACAGGGGGACCTGGAGCAGGATCAAATAATTCCCAACCTAAAGGAACATTGTTCTAGTCGTGGAAGAAAAGACACCACCATCAGTGCACAATCACTTGCCACAGCGTTTAGGACAGACTGTGGATGGCATGAGGTGGCGATTTTCAAAACCTGTTGGGCCCCTCGGGCTCTAAAGAAATCCTTGCAGGGGAGTCCAGCTCGTAAACCGACCTAAGGGGTCCTGAGCCGATGGGGGCCGAGGGGAGGGCGCCCCCCGCTGCGGGCCCGGCTTCAGGGTCACAGCCTTCAAAGCTGCCGGGACTTGAGAGATGGGCAAGATTTGGGTGGATAGAGAAGCGGGGCCGAGGCATTCCGGGCAGGGGAAACACGGGCCAGGGCAAGGGTGGGAACCCCAAGTAAGACACCGCACGCCGCCTCCGGCCCGCAGCGAGCCGGTGGGAGTGGGTGGCTAAGGGCGCCCCGGCTGTTGGCTGCCCACCCGAGTCCGGGCCCCGAGGCCTTCAGCCTGGCGAGGCGGCCAACCAGTGCCCCCCACCAGGGCGGGGGCAACTTGGGGTTAACGGACGGCAGTCAGATGATGACACGACTTGTCCTTACTCCTTTCAGAATCGTTCCAAGTAGTGGTGAGAGGAAACGGCTTCCGACACGCCCGCAACGTGGACAGGGTCCTCTGCAGCTTCAAGATCAACGAGTCCGTCACACTCAGTAAGTCCCGCGCAGCTGTGGCTCCTCGGCCGTGTCGGGCGGCTCGGCCACCCCCGGCCACCCCCGGGCGCCCCAGCAGGGTCCTGCCCCCCAAGGCCTCCCCGCCGGGCCTCGGGCCCCCACCGCGGCCTCCCTGGAGAGGCCAGCGCGTCCCTGCAGAGGCCTGGGTCCCGTCGCGTGTAACCGTGCGGAATAGATGGTCTGAATTCATTAATTCTGAATAAACCAAAAGCCAGACTGTTAGGCTTGCATGTGTAGACTCTGGAAGCTTTTCCAATCTGGATGATTCGAGCCTGGAGTGGCCAAGAAACTCATCATGGTGAGTACCTGACGTGAGATACAGGAACGTGGGGGGAAGGCGAGGTGCGCTTCATGCGAGAAGTGATTTCCCTACCCTGGCTCTCTGCAAGGCGTCGCAGCAGGCAGGTGCTTCAGTTAAGGGCGCGTGTGGTTCGTGTGGCGCCCGGGCGAGGCGGGGCATCTGGTTTTGGGGGCGCAGGTGCACGGGCGCGGTTCTGAGTCACATCTGGCATCCATCACACAGACAATTATCGATTCGGTATCTGCAGTGACAAACGGTGTATTCTTACACATCACACATTCTGTGTAATGCTGGGTCCTCTTAGATGCTTCACACGTGCGTGCCACAGTGACCCTGGGGGGTCAAAGATCACGGGCCCGGCTGGAGCCGCACGTCTGCTCGCTCGGTGGGGACCCTCGCGTCGGCCCCCTGGTAGCCTCGTGGCATAGGTGCTGTCTTGCTTTTAAAAAGGAAGAGTTGGGGATATGCCTTCTTAAGACCACTTGCCTATTGAAACAGAGATAGGCCAACATCCTCACAAACGTTCCTTACAAACATCCAGAATCCCTGGCCTTGGACTAATTCCAAACATTTGAAACATTCGGTTCGTTTTCTTGATACTTGGAAGTGCTCTCACATATCCCAAAAGTGCATGCTATTTGAAAACATTTTGAAAAAAAAAAATCCCTAAACGGTCGTAGCGTGAAAGTTGGACTTTTGCCCTCTACCGACTTCTTGCCTTCTCTTCCCTTTCGATTGTGCTGTCGCTCGAGTACACCTGCCCTCTCTTCTTAGCCCAAATCTCAAATCTAAGATGAGAAACTCCTGAGGGTTAACCTCAAAGATGTCAAGCCTTCTAAAGTCGGCTTCCCAGACGCGCGAGGCTCCGGACCCAACCCCTCTCTAAGGATGAATGGAAATGGGGCGCAGTGTTGGCATTGCCCCAAAGGTTACACAGAGATGCTGTGCTAGCATAACATGAACTGCAGATGTACCCTGGACTTGTAGAGGGACATCCCGAAGGCTTGTTTTCCAGCTTCTCCTTGAAATTTTGTTCCTTGGGAAACCCAGCACATCCTCCTTCTCCCTCCTCCCTTCCTCTCCTAATACATACTTGTAAACACCTGCACAGGCTCTCCACCTCATTCACGTTCAAGGACGAATAGGGCCCACAGGGGTAGGGAATCTGGCTGGAGCCTGATTGTGCTGACAATTTGGAGCAGAGGGAGGCAGTGACTCAGCTATATGACATCCTGCAAGCAACACTCCTACTCTCAAACATACGGTTATTAAAAATATCCCAAGGGGGAAAAATTGTAATTTGAATAAACCATTCGTCCTTCATTTATTAATTCTCCTACTCACTTCCATTCGGTAAATGATACGAACAAGAAACTGTGGAGGACAGAACAGATAAATAAACTTGAAAATGCAACATAGTCAGATCTACATTTTTCTCTCTACCTTATGAATGCAACGGTCCCTATTGAGTCACCTCTGTGAAATAAAATAAATTTAGATTCCTTTACTTTTCCCATTCTCCTTTCCCATCTCTAGATCCCAAGTTTTAAAATATTATTTTCACTTTTATAGTATGTATTTCCTCTTTCAATATTTTTTTCTTAAATGCTGCATTATATTTTGTAACAGGAAGAGAATATAATGCCATTATTGATCAGAAAAAGATTAATTGATTTCCCAGTAACAAAACTAGGGCTGTTGAAGGCCCCAGAGTCTTCCAACAAATAATACAATAGCAGATTGCATGAAGCCAAAACTGCAACACATAAAGGAACAAATTGAAAGATTATATTTATAGTGGGAGATGCTAATGTGACTTTCCAAGTCTTTGAATGAATAATAAAAAAAATTATATAGAACAGATATATAAATATGTTTTTAAATGGCTGTGAATGTCCTTAAACATTTATTGTATTAAGACACAAATAAAAATGCCAGCATATTAATGCCAAAAGGTAGAACTTATTTAAATATATTCTTTGATGATAAACATAACCAGAAAATAAAAAGCATAGCTTAACACCTACCTCTCTCACACTTTTCTTGCCATTGCTCAAAAATAAGATCAACAGATCAACGTAGAAACTTAGAAATCTAAAACAGTTTATGGATTTGCATTCAACATAATAGATCCAGAAATTCTAGGTAAAATATGATTTTAAAAATTGCAGGGATGCCTGGGTGGTTCCATCAGTTGAGTGTCTGACTCTTGATTTCAGCTCAGGTCATAGTCTCAGGGTCATGGGACTGAGCTCCACATTAGGCTGTTCTCTCTCTCTCTCTCTCTCTCTCTTTTTAAATAAAAGTCCATCAGTTCCTCGTTAAAGCTGAAGTCACACAGTAGAGACAGGTGGTCTGAAGGATAATTAAAAGATGGTAGCCGGTTGGGTCCAATCTGTTCTTCTGTGAGCAAATCAAGAGCTGACTTTACACTTAGAGCATGTTTAGAATACCAGATATAATCCAGTGTATGCCGGCATTCCCCTGAGGTCTGGATCTTCCAGGTAGTATACGGAGGTTCTGACTGCCCATCAGCACTCACCAGCTTGTACGCACTGTTCAGATTGAGGCTGGAGGAAGCAAAGTGTTTGTAGACCTCCTCTGTTGGCTTTGCATTGAAGTCCCCACAAACAATGAAGGGAATCTTTGCTCCTTGGGTGATGTTCTGCAGGTTCTGAAGAAGGTCACAGCCTTGAGCTGAGCAAAATCGTTCCCAGCCGGTATGTGCTCTCTCTCCCTCTCCCTCTGCCTCTCCCCCCGTTCCCACTCTAAATAAATAAAATCTTTAAAAAAATTTATAATGTGTAACCCTACTCAAAAGAAGGAAACTCTCAGATATAGGAAACACAAAAGGGAATGCAAAGTCTTTGCAGTAAGCAAAGCTGTGGAGGCTAGTCCTGAGGATCTGCCTATACTGATGGAGATGTAGGACATCAGCCTGTGCAGGGCAGCAGGCTAGAGCAGAGCCCCCTGCAGAAATTCAGCTCCAAAGGGCTATACCACAGATTAACTAAGATTGGAAAAAGCATTGGCTGCTCAGTGACTCAAACAAGCAGGGAGATAAGAATAAGGTATTATTCCACCTACATGATACAGAAGCACCAAGGCAGGAAACAAACCCTAAAATGTGTCCATGACTATTCTGATCCCTGTGGCCCTGGCAGTGGCAATGTACATCTAACCCAATGTATAGCACTGCTACAGCCAACAACCCCCTTTGAAAAAGTGCTCACAGCACCAAATGCCCAGCCACGTGAAGATGAATGAAAAAAGCAGGAGAACAAGAAAAGAACAATTTAAAAGAGCAGGTAAATAAACACATGTAAAGTGTGTAAAGAGATCAGTGAGACCAAGGGGAAGACCATTCAACAAAAGCAGATCTACAGAAGAACCTAGTGTAAATTCTAGAGTCGAGAAAGTTTATTCACTGAATTGCAATATAATGGATGAATTTAGCAGTGTGCTTAGACACAGGTGAAAATGACATGCATGAACTGGAAAAGAGAGACAAAAAGAATCCAGCCAAAGCACCAAAGCCAGATTCTTTTCACCCAAGTTTTGCAAGACATTAAGGGACAGGTGATGCATATCTAAAACACAAAACATATAGAGAAGAAGCATCTTAATTCATTTTATAATAATTATATAATCTTCATTTTTTTGAAAAACTGGTCAAAGACGGTAGAAGTAGAGAATATTTGAGATCAAGCTCATCGATGACAAACATCTAATAAAATACTGACAAACAAAATCCAGCAATGTATCTAAAAATAACCAGCATTGTTAAGCCAATTTTGAAGAATGAGAGAGAATCTGTCTCTTGCATAGCAAAACTTTTTTATTCCAAGAAAGTATAAAATTCATCATCCATTCCAAATTTTAAAAATATATAGTTTTCGAAAACCAGGAACAGGATAAAACTTTTTCAACACAATAAAAATATATCTGTATTTGTGAATTCAAAACCCAACAGCATTGAATAGTAAATCACCGGATAGAGATATCCACTTTATAGTCAGGAAGGAAAAAACAGGACAACCTGTTTCACCATTCTTATTTAGTATTGATCTGAACATTCTAGCAGCCGTCCAGTAGAACTTCCTGTGATGATGGAAATGTTATAAAATGGTAGCTAAATGGTAATCACAAGGCACATGTGGCTCCTGAGGACTTGAAATGTGGCTAGTGCAACTGAGGAACCGAATTTTAGACTTAACTTCCATGTCAGTAGCTGCCGTGACTACTGTACTGGGCAACACCACAGTTATCACAATAACACAAGAAAACTAATGAGAGATCTAAGTACAGAAAAGGGGGTCAAACATCATGGCTTTGAAATCATGGTTGTATCCTTCTGGAAAATTAAAGAGAATCGATTACTCACCTAAAAAGGTTATTAAACTGGGTAATTTTAAAATAAAAATAACTCCCTTATAATAATCAATTGTTTTGCCAGAGTTCATTAATGATCGATTAGAATGCATCCCACGAGAAATAGAACAGCAACATAAAAAATTAAGTAAGAACTAATATAACCAAACTGGTGAAGATACATAGGAAGAAAGTGAGAAAACTCGGTGAGGGATATGAAAGTAGAAGTAAACCGAGAAGCAGCACAGGGTCACGCGTACATACGCACTGGAACTAAACCACCCAGGAGAAGAATCCTGGCCTAAGCCTGTGTGACCGTGGCAAGTTATTTAACATCTCTATGCCTTACTTTCTCTCTCTGTAAAATGAAGATAGCAATAAAAGCACCTCTTTCATGAATCGCTTTGAGGTTTAAATGTGGGAAGTGGAGCTTAGAAGTGGGCCTGGCACTCAGAAAGCAGTGGATCATTGTTGGCTGCTGGTATTAATAAATAATTATGACTATTACTATCATTAAATGGAGCAGCAACTCAGTACTATAAAGACATCAATTGTCTTCAAATTAATATTTACTTTTAAAACTATTACAATGAAAATTCCAATGGGACTTTTTTAAATCAACAGAATAATTCTAAACTTTATATGGAAGAATGAACATTCAAGAATGGCCAAGAAAAATGTGGAAACTTGCCCTAGCTGATTTTTAAGATGTATAAAAGAGCTGCAGTAATTGGTAATTGAAATGATGTATAACTGGTGCCACAGAAGGCAAACTGAGGATTGGAACAGGAAAAACAAAGTCCACAAACAGAGACAAACACTTATGTGAATTTAATATAAAATAAAGTGACCTTTCTAATCAACAGGAAAAGAATGGATTATTCCCCCAAAGTGGTGTTGAGATGACTGGCTAGCTACTTGGAAAAACAATTCAGTGAGATTTCTATCTCACACCTTACATAGAAACAAATTCCAGATGAAAAATTTAAATGTGGACATGAAACTATAAAAGTTCTAGAAGGACACAAAAATAAACATTTACACAGTTTTCTAGTAGGGGGAGGCTTTTTAAGCATAGCACTGGAGGAGATAGAATAAAGGAAAAATTTAATAGTTTAAGTACGTATATTTTTTTAAATTTTTCTGTTACCGCCCCCTCAAAATCTAAAGGGAACAGAAAATGGGCAAAATTATTTAAAAGACCTATAACAAATAAGGAGTCAATAACCTTAATATACAATCTGCTCTTAAAATCAGTTAAAAAAAATAGTGAGCACCTCAATGGGTGAAAGCTAAGAAAGGGAAATTTACGAGAACAAGAGTGGAAAATGCTTGTTGTAAGCAAAGACATGCAAATTGAAATAATCTATCAACCTGGCAAAGATTAACAATACAATGCCTGGTATTGGCAAAAATATAGGGGGACAGGTGTTTTCATTCGTCATTGGTGGGATACCACTAAATCTTGTAGAAGGTAGTTCTTAAAAAGAAGCAACTGCTTTTATACATTTTTGACCCAGAATTTCCACTTTGACTTCATCAAAAGGGAACGATTGGGAATATTTACAAGGACTTGGCTACAAGATGTTCATCCTGACATCACTTACAATAGCAAAAGGAAAAAGGAAGAGGAAGAGAGAGGGGGAGGAGGAGGAGGAGAAGGAAGGATGGATGGAAGGATGCATAGAAAGAAAGAAGGAAGGAAGGAGGAAGGAAGGAAGGAAGGAAGGAAGGAAGGAAGGAAGGAAGGAAGGAAGGAAGGAGGAAGCCAAAACATCTAAATGGTAATGATATAAATGTTGAACAATAGATAATTTGTTATATGAATCATACTTGACCCCTATGTAATTAATGTGTGGGAAAGAACAGTTGCTGATGTGGGAAAATGTTAATAATACAGTCACAAAGGTTAAAAAACGGCCCCTCCGTAATGTTTGTTTTATACACATACTTTTTATGCAGAGACTTGAAAACGCATCGAAATGTTAACAATAGTTACCTCTGAATGAGACCACTATTAATTTTTTTCTTCTAAGTTTTCTACAATCCTATGTCTCTTATGTAACGAGAAAAAAAGAATCCACAATAGTTGCTTAAAATTTAATTTTTAACATTCTTGTTAATTATTTACTCCTAGCACACGTCTTAAGTTTAGCATTTGGTTGATTCTCCGATCACCAGGTTGAACTCACTCCTGGCCAAGAAGATAGCTTGGAAGTCTTCACACGAACTTTATTTATTCTGGCCACGCTTTTTCCTACTCCAGTATTTAACATATTGTGCCAAGAAAAGATCCGCTTTCGATTGGAAATCCATTTGCAGACAGATTAGAATGCTAAAAAGGAAAACACTGGGGTTTGAGCTGAGAAATGATCCGTTTTCATGAACAGTAAATTAAAAATGGGCTTTTTATCAATGCAGTAATGAAAAACATGCTGGACTATCCTGGGGCTGCGTGGCAAGGTAGGAGGTGTGACTATAAACAAAGAAACTGGTTTTTACCCAACTCCCTAAAATTCAACTTCCCAGGCCATGTGAGAAGTCAGTTTCCTGGTTTTACGGGCACACTTAACTTTTTTGATACAAGATGTTATTTCCCGGCTTGCCCTCCGGGCCTCCTCCTCCAAGCTAGGCTTGGCCCAGCTTTACTTTCTGTTCACTCTCAAAGGAGAAAACTTGCCCCTTTGAAGATATTTTCTCAAACTCAACATGAGTCATGAAGGCAGTTCCAAGAGCTCCAAAGAGGGGCTCAGCTTCCTGGGGGGCGAGAGACCACACTCCCTCGAATGCAGGGGTTCCAGTGTGTTTGTTTTCAAAAATCTGTCCAACTGTCCAGAAACTGTGCTCCAGATCTCAGCCGCATCTGGGCCGGGGCTGCTGCGGGCACCCTAAGGAGATCGCTGAGTGCACCCACGCGGCACCCACGCGCAGGTGGGCAGGGCGGGCCGCGGGGACGAGGCGAACCTCTCAAACAAGGGCTTTTGGTTTCCTTTCTCACGGGTTAGAGTACTGCACCCGTCGGTCAGAGGTACTGGGTGCAATTTGGGTGCATCCTGGGGGGTTGAGGTCGTCAGTGGTTGGGGTCACTGGGCACCTCAGGACGAAGAGCTATAACGGGGCATCTCCTCCTGCGGTGGCACATCGGGCTGCCCACCAGACTGTCCGGTCGTCGCGGTCGCTGCCTGCTACGCACCCGCCCTGGGTCCCCTGTGCCATCTCATGCCACCCTCACAGCACCCCCAGGGAAGGAGCCTTACTTGCCTCCGTTTTAGCTAAGTAGGAAACTAAAACCAGAAGTGCCCTCCTTGGCCAGAGGTAGAAGCAATTTGGACCTTGGGTGATCCAGAAACTTCTGATACTTCCAAAAACAAGGATGCCCGCCGGCCCTTGGGTCCCCTCATCCCAAACGTCCCTGGAACTCTGATACGTACCTCGTTGGGAGGTGCTGATTCCCACGACTCCCCTGCACCTCGTAGATGGGAAACCTGGGCTCAGAGAGATTTAGGTGCTTGCCCGAGGTCACCGAGCACCTTAGTAAGGAGCAAGCAAGACATGAACCCATAATCCAGGAAGAAGGCCGTGGCCGGGGAAGGGAGAGCGCAGGCTCCAGCGCGCAGCGTATGCCGTTGACCCTCCGTTTGCAGGTACAGCGCCCCGGTAGCTCCCTGGCTGGACCCTTGTCCTGGAAGTTGAGGACTTTCACGGTATCCAGCGGGCTTTCCCCTTTGCCCCTGCTTCCCAAAGAGCTCGGGTTTTGACAGTCATTTCTGAACTGGCTCCTGCCGGGACGGTGTCAGTGCGCGTTGCCGTCCTTAAGGCCCCGACAAGAATACAGTATGTGGACATTTACTGGAGCTTTGTGGGGCAGACAAAAGCCCCATTAATCTGGGGTGGGATGGACGTAAAGGGGGCTGGTCTCTACCCAAGCAAAACTCCAGTAGATTTTCGTAAAGAAAAATAGTAGGTGGTGAAGATTTTCCTTTCAAGTCATTTACATCCTGAGAAGTCAAACTAACTGTGCTGAGGACCAGTTCCAGAAGCCAGTGAGCCTAGAACCGCAGAGGTCACAGCCGTGTGTGGGACCAGGGGACGTATGAGCCCAAGCAAGACAATCCCGAGACTCACTGGCAAGGCCGCTGGATCCCGTCCCTGATCTAAATCCCACTTCCAGGGGGCCCTTTAGCCATAAAGCTCCACCAAGCAAAGTGGCCGGTGCTGCGCCTCCTACCGCCGGGAAGATCTGCACCCAGGACATCCCACGTGGAGGTGCTCTTCCTTACTCCACCCAGGTGTCTTGCACCGAACCTCAAGCTCTTCCTCCCCCCTCTCCCCATCACTTTATAACACCTCTGAGCTTTCTCGGACATTCTACCAAAACCCGGGGGCTGTGGACCACTCGGTAGCAGCTGAAGGACCTTCTACGATGGGCGAGATATATATATATATGTAAAGCCATGATAGACGTTATACGAGACTTTCTCACCTTGATACTGTCGACATTTGGGGCCAGGTAATTCTCTGTTGAGGGGGAGAAGGACGCCCTGTGCATCTCTGGTCTCTACTTCCTAAATGGCAGTGGTCCTTCTGGCCCAGTTTGACAAACAGAACTGTCTCAGATATTGCCCGCCATCCCCTGAGGGACAAAATCACCCCGTGGGGTGAACCCTGGCGCCGGGTGCATGTCCGCAGATCCTATTTCAATAGATGACTCTCTTCTTCTCACGCCTGTACCATCGGGCCCTGACACAACCTGGTAGCGGGGTCGCAAGACATAGTTTGCACCCACATTCGCGTCTTGTGTCTTTCAGGTGCCCGAGAGACCATGAACCCAGTGGCACCCCGCGTTAGTCACGATAGCTGACATGTCCGGTGCTCATTAAGGGCTGAGCATTGAATCCTATCATCTCATTAAAATTCACAACGACTTATGAAATGAGTAGGACTCCCATCTCATAGGCAAGATTTGCTGGGTTGCAGATGGGCTGGTAGCCAGGGGGTGACAAAGCTGGGATGGAACGGGAGGCTCGGCTCTTCACGTGCTCGTTATGTCTCCATGCTCGTCCACCCTGCCCCAGAGGACAGGAAGGGAAACCAAAAGACACATCCTGGAGACCTGTAACCTACGGGAACAGGTAAAATAGTTATGCATACGCCCAGGGACCTTCCCTGGAACCTGTTGGCCAGGCTCATCGCTTGGTCTCCTAGTGAACCAGCCAATGGGGGCTTCCAAGGAAACCTTCCAACCTTCCCAGGCCAGGGAAGAGGTGGGTGGATGTGGGTCATGCCTAAGAGGAAGGATGGGGGCCAGCTCGGTTCTGCAGCATTCCAGGCACCCCTGGGGCTCCAGCCGGGCATGAGAGGACGTCACAGTGGATGTGCTGTGTCCTGAGGATTGTTCCCGACTCGCCCCCACCCGCCTGCACTTCTCTACCATGTCGTCCCATTCACTTTTGACTCTTGCTTCTCACTGCTCCGACCTCAGCCTTTGTTCACGCTTTCCAAGTAGAAGCCATTCTCCCCACTGTCAAATTCCACGTCTTCCAAGCAAGAAAACCCGTAGGCTTGTTTTCTCACCCTTTTATGAAAACCTCCCCGCCCCGGGGTCTGACACATAGTACATGGCCAATAAATACTAACTTCCTTCCACTCTAAGCCATGGGTTCCAGTTAGCTACGCAGTGAGATTGCCCGTGTTTGTGGATTATACTGCAGGAGCCCCGGGAGGACCGTCGAGCACCTCCTTTCTGGCTGGAGCTCCAGAAGGCTCTTCCCAAACGCTTTGATTTTCACTAACTTGGAGTCCTGCTGAATATCGTCTTGTTTCAGGTCTTTGCACACTATTTTAAAGCCCTAACTTCGTAAAAAGCTGATTACTTTTGAAGTCAGCGAGAAGGTAGAAACATCCAGCCTAACTCTCTGGCCTGTCCTCCCTTCATTCGGACACATTCCCCAAACCAGCTGATAATTTGGTGCTGAACAGTTATGCTTGGCTCGGGGATGCCCTGAAAATGGTCCCTAGGCCCAGCGGAGATGGGGAGAAAGAGCAGGGGTGAGCTCACTTAGTCCCTAACCCTCACTATTTTGTAACAGTAGGAATGTAAACTCTGCTTTGGAGCTTACATCAGCTTTTGGAGGCTTTTAACAAGCTCCCCCAGATAAGACTAAAGGTTTTGCTTGTCCTTTTGGCCAGAAATAAATATTTATATCGAGGAAAGATTGCCAAGGCCCGAAAAATATCTGAATTATCTAAGCAGCCCTACAAAAGGATTCACTGTGATTGGTGTTTGAATTACCAAATGAATGTTAATCCCGGTTTTTATCCCAAATCCATTAGATAGTCACCAACTGCGGGAAAGAATTCTGAGAATTTCTCCAATAGGCTGAAAAGAGTTACATTGACCTGAGGTCAAAACCTGCAAATGTACGTATTTGAGTGCACAGGTTCATGACAGTAGATCGCTGGCTCTCGAAAGGTGCCTGAACCTTACCCCGGAGCTTTCGGGTCCTGGTCCCCTCCCACGGAAGACCTGCTTATGGTTCTCCAGCCCTGCCCGTGGAGCATCTGCACCTCCAAAGTGGCCACGCACAGAACGACTCCGCTCCTGCTGTACGGGTCGCAAAAATCAGCTGTGGGATTATGACCATGGGAATGGCTAACTGGTTTGATCTAACTTAAGGTAGTTTGAATCACATCCGTGAAAGAGCTAGCCGGGTCCACCCCGGGCAAATCATTTCAAGAAAACCTGAGTTTTTTGAATTTCAGCTCTGACGTTTACCGGGGATGCCACACTAACTCTACCAACTAACCTCCCTGAGCCAGTGTCCCAAATGGTGAATAATAAATAATGATGGTGTCGAATGAGACCCTGGGTATAGATCCTTAGGCAAAAGGATCTACAGACACCCCCGCCTTAGACAAAATCAGTGTAAATACGGAGAGAGGGATTGAGATGTGGGTGTGGATGCAGGCGTATGTGAGGGTACAGATGTGGTGTGGTTCTCTGTGCCCTCTGTCCCCATCTTCAGGGGTACCTAGGTCACAGGCCTAGGGCGTTTGGCAATCAATGTCCCTCACTGATCCCCAGATCCTGGTGTAGGTCAAGCTTCTGTTCGATTATCAGATTCTTGTAGACAGCTGTTTCGATTAAGCCATGTGCAGTGTATGAACCCAATTCTGAAATATCTTGGGTAAAAAGTGAGGAAATCTATATTTACAGATCATCGAAAAATCCCCCTAGCTGCCGGGTGCACACTCGTGCGCCTCCGCAGCCTTCTCCCCCGTAGCCAGCAGGCCAAGCACCGGCGTCGGGCCCCGGAGCACTCGAGGGCTAACGAGCGGCGACCTGGCTGCCAGCGGCCAGTTGGGAGTCGTCCTCGGAGCGGGTGGTGGCCCTGGGCCGCGGGGGAGGCTCTGTGCCCTGCTTCCCAGGGGGACGTTCCAGGAAGGAGTCAGATGATCTGCGTTATGGAAACCAAATGGCCCTCCTTTGTTTAGAGAGGGAGAGACAGAGAAAGAAAAAAAAAAGTCACTCATTTTTGTGGTAAAGTGAAAACGGGCTCCAAACCAAACAATCCTCCCCGGAGCGGAGAGCGCCAGCTCCCCGGGGCGGCCCACAGCCCGAGGCCGGGAGGCCGGGAGGCCGGGGGAGGCCGGGGGAGGCTGGGGGAGGCCGGGTGGCGCCCGCGCTCCAGCCTCCCCAGGGTCCCCAGTCCTCCCAGCAGCCTCGCCTCCCAAAATACGGGGTCTCGCGGGGAGGGGAGGGGAACCAGGTGGCCCAGGCCGGTCCTCCCGCTCCTTTGCAGCAGGGGACAGCTTTGGTGCCAAGGCCCCGGAGGTCGTGTGGGCAGGGACGGCCACGTGGGCCCTCAAGTGGCCGCGGTGCACTGTCCCCGGCCGGACGCCCCGGCCTCCTGTGGCCCCCGAGGCTCCGCGGGCCTTGCGCTCCGGGTCCCACGAGGCGCGGGCGGCCGGCTGCGCCGAGGCCGGGACAGCAAGTGCAGTTCGTGGGCAGCCGCGCTCTCGGGAGGGTGGGCCGGTGGAGGGCCCGGCGGAATCCCGGAGAGCCCGGTCCGGGCCTGGCCTCGGACTTGCCGTGCACCCGGGGCTCCTGCCACCCCCCGAGCCTCCCTGTCGCCTTGAAGGTGGGCGCAGTGCCCCCCACGGGTGGCAGCCGGGCTCCCCTGTGTGACGCGGCCCGGTCCCTCACCTCCCTACCTCCCTCCCCCCGCCTTTAAAATCAAGGGAGCAGCAGCCTTCCGTGGTGGCCCTGCTCTCAGGGTGGCTTCGACGATGCACCGACAGGCAGCGCATGTCCCGCGTGGGTCTCCCGGCATCATTGTCACCACACGCTGGGAAGGACATGCTCCGTCCAGGCCTGCCGCTGTCCTCGAAAGCCTCGGCTTCTGCGGCGCACCTCCCCCATCCCAGCAGCGCTCCATCACCTGCAACTGCTAACTCTGCATCCCAGCAGGGACCTCCCGTCGCCCTTAGGAAAAATCCCCAAAGCTCCCAGCGTGGCCCACAAGGCCTTGGTCGTCTGGTCCTGCTGGCTTTCCTAGCCTCATCTCAAGCCACCGTCTCGTGCAAATTCAGCACCTCGTTGGCCTTCCCTTAGCTCCCCAAAGCTGCAGGCTCCTTCCCGCCCCAGGATCCTGGCAGGGCCGCCCGCCCCCCTCTGCGTCCTCTTGGCCTGACCCCAGGTCTCAGCCTACATCGCCTTTCCTCCGGGAGGCATTTCCTGACCTTCCTTCTCTTTCCTTGGGCTCCCCACAACTACAGTTAAGTAGCAACTTGCGTCGTTTGCAGCAGGCCAGCTCCGTGCGTGGGGTGCCGTCTTCTGTTCTGCTCACGGCAAGGCCTAGCACAAGGCCGACACGTGGAGGGCATTCGAAAGAATGTATTTTTTAATAAAAATGAAAGTGCTTAGTAAGCACGTGACTCCCCTGCAGCTGCTACCAAATCCATGAAACTAGAGAGCGTGTTTCTCCTCTCAAAGCCTGTGTCTCTAGGTCATAAAGATTTGTCGAGGGGCGCGCAGCTGGCTCAGCGGTTGAGCATCCGCCTTCGGCCCAGGGCGTGACCCCGGGTCCCGGGATCGAGTTCCGCATCGGGCTCCCCGCAAGGAGCCTGCTTCTCCCTCTGCCTGGGTCTCTGCCTCTCTCTCCGTGTCTCTCATGAATAAATAGATAAAATCTTAAAAAAAAAAAAAAGGATTTGTTGGATGAAGGAAGGAATGAAGGTGAATGACTTGGACTAACCTCCCTAACTTTTCACCTCTTGGAGATCTCCCGAGACCTCAGAGGAGCCTTCTCCTTCCACTGAGACACGGTGCTTAGCCCTCTAGAAGGGGGTGTCCTCTGACCCCCACCCAGGCGGCCCTGCTCCTTCGGTCCAGGCACGGAGACCACCAGGCGTCCTCGTCCCCCCTCGGCCCGGGGCTCAGTGTCCGCCACAGTCCATCGTCATTGGAGACACGGCTTCGTGACGAATGCCCGTGCCCAACCCCATCCTTCGCTGTGTGCGCCTGCTCCTTTCTGCCTCCCCGGCAGGCACTTGCTGTGTGCACCGCTTGGTAACGGGCCTCCCTTCACTCACCTTCATGCCGCCTGCAGGTCCCGCGCACCCTCACGGGTCGCATCAGGAAGGGATGAGTGTACTGACCACGGCGGGACCTCCTCACCCTGCTTCTGGGCCCAGCCCCTGGGACACGTTGACGTGCTCAGGACGCTGGAGGTGCAAGCTGCTCAGAGCGGCTCAGGCTTGCCCCGGAACGAGAGCAAGAGCTTCCCACCTCCCCGGCCTCCAGCCACCTCTCCCAGCTGCATCGGCTGCAGCTTCCAAAATCATCCCTTCTCGTTTCTTTCCCCCAAAACCTCGAGAGCTCCTTTTATAGCTCGTGGGCCTGTGTCCAAGTTCCTAAGTTCTCACCCAAAGGCCTCAGACCAAAGCTGCTCCCATACGGACCCTCCCAAATCCTACTCACCTCCTCCCCCGGAATATGTCTCGCTTGCTCCGCCGTTGCTCGCGCCCACCGTCCCGCCAGCAGGGCCTCCTCCCGTCTCTCTGCCGAAGCCCACCTCAAGGCTTGTGTTCCCTGGCACCTCCCCCGGCACCTACCTAAAGGGAGCCCTGCGCTTTCTGAAGCCAGATGGTATTTTTGGCTTAGTCACTCCTGGTACGTGTCCGCGAACTTTTCCTTTTTCAAAAAAAATTGAGATATAATTGACGAGTAGCATCACGTCCGTTTCAGAGGCACAGCGTGGTGCATGTGTGTGCGTGTGCGTGTGCGTGTGCATTTGCATTCCTCACTCTCTACCCGCTCATCCAATGCTTGCTGCATGTCTTGGCCCAGAGAAATGATGCTGCGTCGACAAACTTTCTCTGTGAGTACAGCTTCTCTCTCAAGCGAGGCTCAGACCTGATGCTCCCCGGGGACCAGGCTAATGTCCTCCGGTGTCCCCTTGGTTACACCTGGTCTATGGTGAGAGCTCAGTCTCAGTTTGTTCCCTGATTAACTCAACCGGACGTTCGAGGTCGGGGACCAGCATCCTAGCAGGAGGCCCTAAGTTCGTTCACTCGAGTGGATTTTATGGCTCAAGGCTGGCGTCTGTTGCAGAGTTGCTGCTTTTCTGGTGTTTCCCGGGACGCGGATGGTGTCTCGCGGTCACTGAACGTGACATTGCAAGGTCGCTTCACTCTTGTTAACCCAGCGACTTCCTTTTTGCAGATGAGAAGCCCTTCACCGTGGAAGACACGTACCTGCTGTGCCCGGCACCTATCTTAAAAGAAGTTGGCATGTAAGTTCCCACCGGCACGTGCCCCTCACGGTCGGGGGGGACGCAGGAGGCGGAGGGGAAGGGTCGCCGGGCAGCCCTGGCCTAGGGCGCTCGGGTCGTGATGTGCCCGTGCTTAGGGCGAGCGAGGCACCGGGACAGATGTCTTACAGGGGGAAGCTCGCTTTATCCTCCCAGGTTCCCCAAGGCCCAGGGTTACAGGTGTGCGGGCTGTGGCCTGAGAGCCCGAGTAGCCTGCCCAGGGCCACACCGCAGGAGGCGAAGCGCCGAGTTTCGAGCCCAGGTCTGTGTCACTCGGTCAGACCACCCGTGTAGAGCTCGCCCTCCCGCAGGCCCCGCGATGGCAGCTGCCCTGGGCGACCCCCTCCTCCTCGGAGACCAGGGGGCTCAGAAAGGAGGCCAAGCGGAGGGGCTCGCCGGGTGCAGAGCTGGTCTGAGGCCAGGCCCGGCGCCCCTTCCTCCGCTGGGCCTGGGGGGCTGTGGGGTGTTGTCGGAGAACACAGCTGGCCTCCCTGTAAGCGAGGCGGCAGCGGGCTGAGGGACCCGTGGCTCTCAGGAAGACGACGCCAAACCCGTTCATCTAACTTCACTTTCCATCATCCGCCCTCTGGGTGCCCACCACCGGCCTTGCTGCCCGCGATCCCACAAATGCGGGCGCCGTGTGGGCTCAGGCCCATGAGGCTCAGAGCGGGAGGGCGGGAGGCCGCTGCCGGGTTACCCCGGGCCCCCCACCCACATGAGCTTGCCGGGTTCACGCGGGGGCTCAAGCCACGTCCTGGGAGACCGTCTCCCGCTGACCGGGCGGCCTTGGCGGCCTGCGCGAAGGGCTCCGCGTGTGGCCCAGCTGGCGACCGGGGGCTCAGGGGGCTCGGGGGGCTCCAGCTCCTCTGCAGGACCCCGGCGTGCGGGCGGCCCAACCGTGGGCGGGAGCGGGGCCCAGCTGTGGGCCCCCCGCACCCCGCTGAGCCCCCGGCCCCTTGTCCTTGCAGGAAAGCCGCACTTCAGGTCAGCATGAACGACGGCCTGTCCTTCATCTCCAGCTCCGTCATCATCACCACCACGCGCTGTGTAAGTCATCGCCTTCCCTTCCCGGGAGGCGTCCCCAACCACTCCTTTCCGTGGAAGTTTCTGGTTCTGCATCCTGGTCACCGGGCTCTGACTCCAGCTCGGTGGGGCCGGCAGGGCAGGTGGGGCCTGGGCCCGGGGCTGACGGCAGAGGGTGTCCGGCGTCCCCGTGTTGGCCTCCTCCACGTCCCCATTTCTGCTACCGAGGGTGAGGCCTGAGCGCACTGGCACGTCCGGGTGGCAGTGGGACCGGGCCAGTGTCTGTGCAGCGGGAGGGGGGACATCTGCACGGACTGGCTCCGGGACACACGTGCAGAAGGACGCGGAGGGCGCGCGGAAAGCCTGGCTTAGGGAGCTCTTCCCTGACGGGAAGCCGGGGAATAGGCCAGTGGCTGGAGAGCGGCATGGAGTGTAAGGGGGGCGGACTTAGAATGGGAGAAACCGAAGCTTGTTTATGGGACTGCGGAAACCATCCAGGGGGAAGCAGGGCGGGGGTGAGGGTGCTGTGCCGCAGGGCCCGTGAGGCGGGAGCTGATGGAAACCCAGCAGCACCCCGGACGCCCCCTCTCTGGATCCGTAATTAGGTGGTTTTCATTTCTGGTCACACATAAAATCACCCGGACGACTTTTAAAAAATGATGATGCCCGGGCCTTGTGCTATAGCCCAACGGAAGCAAAGCCGGGAGTGGCCCTAGCTTGGGTGGCTCCAGGGGCCCGTGGGGAGGTTCCCCTGTGCGGCCGGGGTAGGGGGGCAGCCCTCTGGCCAGTGTCCTTGCTCCGTCCTGCTGTATCTCAGAGCTCAGCCCGTCAGGGGGCCGCCGTCAGGGCTTGCCTGAGGGACCTCGGGCCCTAACGTGGGCAGTTCCAAAGTAACCTTTGCCTGAATGTTCATTCACTTGTTATAACCAAATGCATTTTTCCCATCGGATCATTCTAAAGGTTCATGTGTTTGGCCCAGTGGTCACCTTGGGTGGATACTGTGGTCACATCCTGGCTGGAGGCCGTATCATGAGAGCCCCTCAGTAATTGGGGCTTGTAGCCCTAACAGGGTCACAGGTGGACGAGACATAGCGGGCGTGCGCTGGGGTCAGACAAGATAAAAGCGAGCCTCGTAAATGAGCGTGAGGTCCGGCCTCATGGTGGACAGCGTTCCCTCTCCCCTTGCTCCTCTGCACCACCCCCCCATCCCCCCCCCCACACACAGGTTTTCATCCTATATTAGGTTTTCTTGAAAGCAGTGTTAGCCACGGCAACGAGTACAGACAACGGAAAAGTTTTCCTTGACCGAAGTAAGAAAGTAGGGTTGTCCCAGAGAAGTGTCACCACCGAGAAAGGTCCACGTCTCTGGCACCCCTCAGGGAAACATCAAAATCTGGAGACCAAATATGAAAACCTTTTGGAGCAACGGTGAAGTCTCTTTAAGTGTACCCCGCCTGATTCCTTTAGAAATTGACCCTTCTGGAACTTGCCAACCTGCAGGAAATGATTAAAATACCCCAAACCTAACAACTCCCTTCCAGATTCCTCCCTGCTTCTGAGTGATCCAGCAGTTTGGGCCTGTATTTCTCATCATGTCTGACGGTACCGCAGAGAAACAGCCGTGCCCTTGAGGCCACAGGGGCACGGGGTGGGGAGGGAGGGAGAGGGCTCAGGACCCAGCCTGTGGTGTGGCAGCTACAGGACTAAGACTACAGCTTAAGTCCTGGCCTGTAAGCCAAGAGGAAAGGACGTCCCTACGGACCCATCGCAGAGTGAAACGAGCTCAGAGCAAAGTTCCCTCCATCTCTCCAACTCACTCCCACCTGCTTTCATTCATGTCTTACGTCTTCCTTACCTGAGTGCTCATCACTGAGTCTCCTGCTCACTTGACCCTTGATGAACACATCTTCTCCCTCATTGCCCTTTCACTCGAGAGCGCCGTATGTCTACGATGGAAGTACGAACGCTCCAAGATCTGAGATCCACGACCGTTCGTTTCATTCGTTCAACAAATGTCCGCTGCTCACCGACAACGTGCCAGGCACGGTCCTGGGCCCCTGGGTTACACGAGAGAGCACTACAGACGGCGCTGTCTGTCGGGGGGGAGCGGCAGAGGGAGAGGAGGCCGACAGCAGACCAGCGCGACAGCTGAATCACACACTGTTAAAAGGTGATAGACGCTACAGGAAGAAAACGGAGCCGAGCAAGAGGACTTGGTGCGACTCGGGTGAGTGTGATGGAAACAGAGATACGTTGAGAAGGTGGCGTGTGAGTAGAGACCTGAGAAGTTAACTGTGAGGCTCCTGGGGGAAGGACATGCCAAGCAGAGGGCCCCAGCGCTTCGACCTCAAAACCAGACACTCCGTGTGTTCCAGGAAGAGCAGGAAGGCTGGTGGTCTGTCACGGGAAGAGAGCCAGTGAGGCGAGCAGGAGACGGTGAGGTCATGGGGATGGAGAGTGGAGGGTCTTGTGAGAACTTTGGCTTTTGCACAGAGGAGCAACATGAGCCGACTTAGATCTGAAAGATCACTGTGGCTGCTGGAACAGCCCGTGGGAAGACAGAGATGGAAGGACTGTGACTGGTTAGGAGGGTAATGGCAATATTTCAGGCCAACGATGATGATGGCTTGACTCAGCAGGAGGCAATGGAGAGACGAGAGGAGCAGTCAGAGTCGGCTGTATCATGAAGGCAAAGCAGATGGATTTCCCAAAGCACTGGATGCCGGGCTGGAGGGGAGCAGTGTGCAGAAGGGTCCCATGGGCTTTGGCCTAAGTACTTGGAAGAATGGGGTTCCCTCAAGGGACAGAGGGAAGACTGAAGGAGCCGGACTGGGGTCGAGGGGGAAAGTCAGAGGTCAGTTTTGTTGTCAACTTATCATGTGCCCTTGACCTTGACCCACACATTTAGCCCCTTCGTGCATCAATTTCCTTATCTACAGAATTAGAATAACAATACTTCATCTCTCTTGGCTGCCTTGTGAACATACAGGGAGTGCTGGAAGTGCTTGGTAGCCGACCTGGTAGGGGGGCGAGTGCTTATGAAATGTTAGCGGCTATTCTAGTCGAAGCTTAGTCAAAATTTATTCAACTAATTGGAAATTCTTTCCAGAGAGTTGGCTCCCGCTATAATAAAAGGACTCTGCTGAGATAAGGCGGATCCCTAAGGGGAACATGCCTGTCACTCAGCCAAGCCCAGGTGACTGAAAGGAGGCAGATGAGATGGTCAAAATCCTCTAGAGAAAAAAAATAGAGCTATAGTCAAGCATAAAACCCCAATCGCCAGCAGGACTTTAGAGAGAACCTCAAATTTAAAAGATTGAAGCCATCACTGGACAAAATAGAGACGCAGGTGGAACCTGTGGTCATCCAGAATATGAAGTAAGGTCTTGGACTTGCGTTTGTTCCTTCGGCAGCTGTTTTTGAAGGACAAGGTTTTTAGATCAGAAGAGATCCCCTGAGTCTGAGTAAAGGGTTAGGCTCATCGGTGCCAGTCACAGCCTGCCCCGTCCATCACCTGGAACCAAAAATCATTTTAAAATATGTAGTTGAGACTTTTCTTTTCTCGCTTTATTTGGTGCCCATTTGGACAACCGTGTCATAGTTTTCAAGATCCACAATGAATAACGGTTGCCCCTGCCAGGAGCAGAAATTCCATGAAGTTTTACAGGAAAAGAGTTTTTTCCATCCAAGAGCTAAAAGATTCCTATACAAATGGTAAACTTTGCTGAGCTCCAGGGCTCTAGAAAATGGTCAAACATCCAAAGTCCTCTTTCACCAGCATAAGTAGACGCAGCCCATCTCTACTGTCTCAAGGGGCCTCCCTTTTCTTCCCCAGCATCTGGCATTGGGGGACGGGGGGGGGGGGGGGGGGGCATCACGACTATGGTGCTGCTTGGGGAGAAGTACTTAAAAGATGTTTGTCTTTTTGAAAGCAAAGCAAGCAGATGTGAGCACCTGAAAGAATTTTTCAGGAAAGATGGTCTCCTTTTAGATAAATGCCTTCAAATTTTATGATCTCCCCACCAAAGCGAATACAGATCAGAGAATCATTCCACAAGTGCTTGTTGAACTCCTACTGTGTCATGGGTGTTCCACTTGCATTTTACAAAGTTGTTACCCTTAAGGAGCTTAAGATCCACTTGGAGAAAGGAGCTCAGGAGACATACGAAGGAATAGGTAAATAAAGAGAAAAAAAAAAGAGAAGAAAAAAAATAAAGAACAAGGCTGTGTGAATGAGGTGTAAATGCTATAGGGTTTCAGAGTGGGGAAGGAGTGAATTGAGGAAGGGACATGAGGGCTTCATGGAGGAGACAATCCAGGTGGTGAATTGAAAAATGGTAATTTCAGGTGAAAAGGGGAGAAAAAGGCTGTCCCCTAAGGAGAAATCCACCTGAGGAAGGACTCGATATGCCTGCGAGCACAGTTAGTTCATGGTCCCTCCTGGGAACTATGACTCTTTCTTTTCCTCTCATTTTGTATCAATTTTTGGTGCCTTCTAGTTTGGGGCCATTTTTCAGGCTGGCAATTACTCTCCTAAGATGCACACCCCGTGCCCTCGATCACCCAGTATGTAACAACGAGGCCCAGCTGATGCCCCCCGCCCCATTAACTACGATTAGGATCTGATTTACACTGCGTCTTAGAGAATCACCATCTTTGAAAAAAAAGGAAAGAGACCTAAAGTTTGACGTAAGGTTCTAAAATCAATACTGAATCAGAGGAGAATACTATCTTTCCCCCTACTACTTTCTATGAAAAACAGCCTGGCTACAAGTGGCAGCAAAGTTGAGCAAATGTAAGAGACCCATGTTAAGTCACTGTTCAAAGAAGTTGTTTTTGAATGAAAATTAAAATGCAACAGACTCAGCCCCGAGGCATCAAAACCAGAACAACAGCTTTGTCCTTGTAGCACAATGGAGGAATTAAGAATACAGGGTATTGAGTCAAAGTCCTAATTTTGGATCTTAGCCCCTCCAGGTTGTAGGGTGACCTTGGGCACGTTTACCTGAGCCTGTCTCCTAGCCTGTCTTGCACGGTTGTTGCACAGGTTAAAGGTAAAGTATATAAGGGGCTATGGTACCTGGTGGGCTATCAGAGTGACGGCCTTAACCAGTCTATCGACATTCCTTTTCCTTGCCAAGTAAAGGTCCAATGGCCCGTCTCATTAAAAGATCTGCTGCTCCTTCCCTGTAGAATATAAACAGGCAAGGTCTCCCTGATTAAGGGCCATGATTCCTTTTGAGTCCATGATAAGCTTGTATTTACAACCAGGACGAGGCTGGGGAACACTTTGAAGATCTTGCCTGCAGGATAACTAAGGGAAACACCAGTAAATTGGACCGGGTTGGTAAGTCAAATAGGATCGGGCTGCAGTTTCTTTGGAATTTTCCAAAAAAAGATCTTCTCAGTAGGTGAATCAAGTAAACAGTAACATAAGGAGAATCCTTAGACTATTTCAAAGAATGAGTTAAAATAAGTGTCTACCAAATCTTATGCATTATTACTACATCTCAATTCCTATTATTATTTAAAATTTTCTATCATGCTGAGCGTGGTCTGGAGGCATTTTATCAGAGAAACTGCGGTTTCATGCAGAAGAGAGATGCAGCTTCAGGAGGGGAGTTCGCAGCAGACTGGATCTCCCAGGGGCGGCCCCCCAAGTAGCCCCAACTCACTGTGGTTTGGGGATTGAACAAGGTGTTAACTGATTTCCCAAGGGCTTTTTTTTTAACCATTTTATCCTTCATACGTTCATGAATTCAGACCGTTCTTTTCTGAAACTAGTGGTATTTTTCTACTGGTGTTTATTTGAAAGAGAGAGAGAAAGAGAGACACCAACAATGCACAGGAGAGCCCCTATCCACGACGACGAATTATCTAGCCCAAAATGGCAATCATACCGAGTTGGAGAAACTTTAAAGAACCAGAATTTCTGGAAGGGATCTCAGGAGTCTGCATTTTTTTAAGATTTTATTTATTTATTCATGAGAGACACAGAGAGAGGCAGAGACACTGGCAGAGGGAGAAGCAGGCTCCATGCAGGGAGCCCGATGTGGGACTCTATCCCGGGACCCCAAGGTCTTGCCTGGGCCAAGGCAGATGCTCAACCCCTGATCCCCCCAGGCGTCCCAGGAGTCTGCATTTTAATAAGCTTTGCTAGGTAAATCTTAAACACAGGACTCTTCCCATTATCCTTACCTAATACTACTTGTCCTCCAAAGTTTAAAAAAAAAAAAAAAAACCTATTAAAGTTTAAGAAAAAGGATTTATTCTCCTGATTCCCTCCCGATCTCATTCATTTAAGAATCCCAAGATTTTAAAATCAGACCCTTCCTTTTATGTTCCTTCCTTTGGACAGTATTTCCTGGTATAAAAATGGGAATTCACCAAAAATAATCGTAGCCCAGTGTGACCACTGTGGGGATCTTCTCCCTTTCGTGTTGCCAGGCAAAGACTAAAACTTTCTCTCCAGGTGCCCCTTTGCCGTGTTCCAGGTCTTGCCTTTGTTCCTGCCTCTCTCCGAAGGCCTAGTGAGCCAGGGACTTGCTGCCCCCTGCTCCAGGAAGAGAGAGCCCAGGCAGCATCAGTGTTGTTCTTAACGCTTTGTGTCTCCCGATATCTCACCCGAGAGGGTCCTCCGGGTGCCACACCGGGATAGGTTATCAGTTGGAAACCATTGGCGACTTGGAGAAAACAACAACGACACAGATACTGGAAATAATTGTCTCGCACACACTGCGTAGTGCATTGTGCTTGTCGAGGAAAGAGCAGAGACTGTGTCTTGTTCGCCAGTGAAGCCAGCCCCTGGCGCAATGCCTACGCGGTACCCAGCAGATAGCTGGTACTTGAATGAATGAGTGAGTGGCCTCAGTTGGCTCATACTGAGATCATGATGGCACCTGCTGGTAGGAAAGAAAGGGAACCGGAATACAGCAGGATTAGAACAGGGGCCGCTGAGCTGGCTGCAAGGTGTTCTCTCTAGTCCTCCAGAGAGAATGGCCAGCAACCCAGTGTACGCATCCAAGGAGCACGGGGGGCCTGTGCGTGATTTAAGGGGACAAATCTGCCAGCTGAGAAGCCACAACCGGTGATCTCAGACAGGGCAATAGTCAAAGACCTCCTCAGAACAGCATCAGCTCCACCAGGAGCTGACTCTTGGCAGGGGTGCAGACCTGGAGAAGGAATCTAGAAATCCCGCATGCAGCTGGATCAGGATTCAGGGCAGGCCGCCAGCCCGCTGAGGGTCGGCAGCGCCAGGCTGCAAGGGGGGCAGAACCGCAGAGACTCACGCAGAATCCAGGTAACTGCAGTATCTGCTAAGCCCCCAAAGCACGGAGGTGTAAGACGTGGGAAACCCACGAGTCTGGAAGGAATGGCGATGTGATGTGTAAGTTCTTTAATAGAGAACTGAGCAGTGCCCGTGAGAGTAGGAAGTGGAGTGTCCGGGGGAAGCCGAGGACGGAAGAGATGGTAAGTGACCTCAGGAAGGGAGAAAGAGTGGACATTCGCTGCGCTCTGGCGTGGGTCACGGCGTGTCCTGGGCTCTGAGGCGGTGGTTGGTAGGCGCGGGGTGTTAGGAGACCAGTCGGAGACACAGCAGCTGGGACCAGCTGCACAGGCCTTCCCTTATCTGCCATAGCTTGGAGTTTCATATTTAATTTAAACAGCATACGTGATGCGGTGTCCACGTCAACCCCCAATCTTTCCTCATTCAAGAAATAAATGCCTTCTACCTGTGGGGGGGGGAAGAGAATCTAAGGAACTGTAGGAAAGTCGTGAGTTGGGGGGCATGGGTGTGGCCTGTGGCCTGTGGCCGCCCGCCCAGGCCCGATGCTGAGGGTGCGCTGGTCAGGCTGGCTCCGGGGGGCCGTGCTGGCACTCACCGGTGGGGGCTGCGGTGCTTTACCTGCGGGAGGCTGCCGGGAGCGGGCAGGGACCACCTCCCAGACCGGCTTCAGGGGTCTGCCCCAGGCACCTTCCCTGGTTCACTTTGGAAATCAGTTCAGCTGCGTCACCAGTTTCTTTAAGTGACCTGGGAAGATACAAACGCAGCCCGGCTCCGTGGGCCTGTGGCTGTCCAGGTAAGCAGACAGGTGGCAAGGCTGCCCTCGCCAGAGTTGCTTGAGTTTCGCCAGCCTGGTAGGGAATGGGTCCGGAAGCCTGGGCTGAGTGGCAACCTCGCCTTCCAGCATCATAAAAAATTATTGCATAATCTTCAGAAATAAAGTAGAAATCAGAGAAGACTTTTTTCCTTCTATTTCTTTTCCAAGAAAAGAAATAGATTTTGCCTAAATCAAAATAGGCAGCTGTCTCTGGGGGAGGAACGTCATACCAACAGCTATAAGCACGCGCGTCTCTCCAGGAAGGAAAGGTGTGTGGGAAGGAGGCTGTTGATGGCAAATGGGGCCAAATATCAGAATCCGTGTGTATTAAAATAGAACTGTAGGCGGAATGTTGAGGACTCAAAGATGAACAGCCAGTCCATGCCCTCTGGTACCCGCATCGTAGGTGCCAGGACAGAATGTACGCCCCAAGAGGTATACGTGTTACACTTTGGGGTACAAAAGTCAGCTATTGCACGGGCACCCAGAAGTTCCTGCATCTGCCCCAAAGACTCACGAACCTCCACGCAGGCCTTGGGGTAGGTCACCTGACGCAGGCCCCATGCACTTGAGGAGTGTCCACTTACTGGACCTAGTGGATTATGTCCCAGTTACCCAAAATCTTGCGAGAGGGAGCTGGACAAATCATTCTGGAAATTCAGGGAGAACAAGTAGGCAGGTCATTAATTACCCAGCCCCAAACCTCTGTCCCATGAGTGTCCTTGTCCCAACAAGGCCCTCCCCAAACCATTTCTCAATTCTAAGAAATGGCCCCTGGAGAAGACAAGTCCTCTCCAAACGCCCAGTCGAGGAGGGCGGGCCCAGGGCCCACACTGGGACTTTACCCTATAGGTTTCTCCATCCTACCACTATTCCACTTCCTGTCCAGTTCGCTCCCGCACCCGCCTCTCTCCTTGTTCAGTTCGCGACCGTCTCTTCACGTAGCCTGAAGGGTCAGGCGAGGCTGGATTGGAGGGCAAATAGGAGACCGATGACCTTGAAGAGAGTTTGAATGGCAGCCAGAAGGAAATCATTAAAAAAAAAACAAACCCAAGGCATTAGTTTAGGAAGATCCATCTATCGTTTGTATGTTCCAAGTAAATTAACAAAATAGCATTAATTTGGATGCCAATGATTTATAGATTTGTTCATTTGGAAAGGAAATAGGCTCCAGGTTACTTTGACGCTATCTGCACCGAAAGTGGCCAACCCACAGCCCCGGAGGTACAAGTGAATTAGCATTTCATACTCAGCCCTGGAAGAGGATGGCCTTTACTTTATTATTGCTGCAATTAGAGGTAATATGTCCTTTGAAAGATGTGGCTTAGGGGACACCTGGGTGGCTCAGTGGTTGGGTGTCTGCCTTGGGTCAGGGCGTGCCCCCGGGTTCCCAGGATTGAGTCGGGCTCCCTGCAGGGAGCCTGCTTCTCCCTCTGCTTGTGTCTCTGCCTCTCTCTCTGTGTCTCTCAGGAATAAATAAAATCTTTAAGAAAGAAAGGTGGCTTAAAACACAGAGGAAAAATTAGTTGGAGAAGAAAAGTGGGTATAAACATGGGCTCTGGGATCAGATCAGTGTGGTGACTGAATCCCTGGTCCTTAAATAGCTGGCCCGGTACACAGTAGGTACCTGGAGTTGGCTTCCTTACCCTGGTGTCCTAAGCTCTGTAGGGATCAGCACAGTGCCGTGGTTTCCAACCAGGCTCTGGCTTCTGAATTAACAGAAGTATCGTATCTATGACTCCAGGGACAGAACCTCTGAACTTGGTGGAGGTCAAATCTCATTTGAGTGTTGTAGGACATACCAGGACGCTTCCAGGGAGAGCCAAATGGAGACTTGAGTGTTGTAGGACATACCAAGACGTTTCCAGGGAAAGCCTAGAGAAACAATGGGTGAAAAGTCTTGCCAAACATGGAAGGTTATGTAGAATATTCTATGGAATTGGAACTCTTTGGCTTGGAGACAAAGACTTGGTGGCTGTTTTTAGTATGTGGAGGGCTGTCCTGAGACCGGAGTGTCTGCTTTTACTACATAGATCCAGGGCATAGAATAGGCTACAGTTTGTGGCTCAGTTTTTTTAAATGGTCTACACAATTGGCTGCTTCAGGGGGCAGCGAGCTCCCTGTTGGGCTGTATTCAAGCACAGGCCACTTGACAAGTTGACAGAATTGCCATTCGCACGCACATCAGACTCCTTCCGACGCTAAGAGTCTGCAATTTCTAAAACTAAATGTAAGCTGGTGAAGGAGTGAGGTGAACATTATCAGTCCTATGCAGCATAACAACTGAGTGTGGCTCTTATATTCAGAAAATAAATAGGAGATCCTCTTGTTGCTGACACTGGAGACGGTTTGTCTTAGCGTAATTCAAATTGGCCAACCTCCACCCAGAAGGAAAGAGATTATACTTCAGACCAAAGTGTGCTCCTTCTGAGCTCCTTCTGAGAACAATTTGTTTCAAGTGACCTCAAAACAAGCCTTCTAATTTACAAACAATTGATACACTAGTCATAAATCATTCTCCTCTCCTTACTAGTCTCAGTAAAGCCATACACAATTCAAGGTCTTTTACACAATATCTAGTATTTTTTGTTATTATTATGTTAACAAGATGACCTGTGGTTTCTCATACTATCATCAGAAAGGGCAGAAGACCACAGGAATATCAGAATGCAGAATTCAGATATCAAATGTTGTTTATGAACTGAAAGAAAAATAGTTTGCCAACATCTCTGTTTTGGTAACCCTTGTATGCGTAAAAATATCTTTTCTTTCAAATATATTTTGGAGGATCTGAGCTGATTTGTTTTTCTTGGATGTTTGAGCAATTGACTTTCAATATTTTTATCTCAAAGTATTTTAAAGAATGTTTGCCTTAAGTTTGAAATCTCCTTGTTTTAAGAATAAATAAGAAAAAAAAATTTTCTGAATCTATGCTCTTAAGAAACTTTGCGGCAAACACATATAAGATGGCAATATTTATTTTTAGAAATAAAAGTTAAATCCAAATAATCCATAACCAAGATAAGTATAAAGGACCAAACCCAGCAGTTAAAGAACAGAGACAAATGGCATTTAAAAAATATCACACTGTATGCTGTTTACAATAAAAAATGCATTCAATAAAATATAAAGTTGAAAATCAAGGAATGAGAAAAGTTCTATCAGGAAAATACCAACAGAAAGCTAGCATAGCTATATCAATATTAGATAAAACAAACTTTTATGGCCAAAAAAATTATTGGTATTAAAAGGACCATTACATAATGTTAAAAGGAACTAATTCTAGTCTGAACTTAATGATATATCCTTAGCATATATGAAACAAATATTGACAGAATTTTAAAGAGAAATTGATAGATCTACCACCACAAGAGATTTAAATGCAATTCTTTCAGTAATTAATAGATTAAGCAGCCCAAGGAAAATTAATAAAATATAAATAATTTGAATACTGCAATTAAGCATGATCTAGTGGACACACAATGAGGCTACAGCAAAATGTCCTAGGAAGGGTCCAAAGTTCTTTGGTTGCGTAAAATAGAGGTTATGCAGTTATAAGATTAATGAAAAAATACCCTTATTTCATAAATTCTAAGACACACTTTTTGCACATTTTAACATCTCTGAAATTGGCATGTTCCAGATCACCAGTTATATATCATCATTTAATTGGCCATATTTTTCCCTAATGGCTCCTCAAATAATCAATTATCCTACAAGGATGCGTCTTAGGTTCAGTGAGATATTTCCCATCAGTCTGTACTGTGCCAAAAATAGAAGAAACATGCTGAACAAAACTGACCAGTCGCCTCCTCTCACCGTCCACCCCATCTATCGTGGAAAAAGAGAACTCTAGCTTCTCCTTTGAAGAATGAAACATAGAGAAAGGGGGTAGGAGCTGATGACCAACCACATTATGGCCAACTTCATGATATAACCAGTGGTGCTATTGCATAGTTAGGAAAATTTCACATTTTCGGAAATATCAAACAGACATCTAAATCTCTTATAAGTCAAAGCAAAGTCATAATGGAAATTAGGAAATACTTAAAACTAGTCAATTATGAAGATGCCACATAACAAAACTTATGAGTGCAGCTGAAGTCGTTCTTAGAGGAAAATCTGTAGCCTTAAGTGTTTATACTAGAAAAGAAGGAAGTGGTAAGCCAGTTAGCCAAGCATTGAACCCCAGACATTAGAGAACAACGGAGTAAACCCCCCCCAAAAAATATAGAAGAACACGAGTATGAAAGTAACAAACAGAATAGAAAACAAGATAAACAGAGAAGTAACAAAGAAAACTATTCGTTGGGGGCAGGGGAGATGAAAAAGAAAAATCAATGTGTGTCCAAAGAACTGTATTATCCGTGGATGGGCGACGGGCCACACTCACTGCTGTCAAGGGTTGGGGCTGTGCTGGAGGGACATCATCATCCAAAAGAACCTAGAAAATTCATGCTGACTGAGCTCATCCCTCCCCTACACCGAGGTGTTTCTTCCCGTGGAAGCCTTTGTACAAAAACGAATGTTCTCAAACACTGTACAGTGTTTCCCCGTTACTCTCCACCGTCTCCTCTTGAGCTAAACTTTGCTAGATCACTACGAAACCCTCGATTGCTGAGGCTGTTCGCCCTTCCAGACGCTATGGTTTTTGACATTTATGGTTCTGCTTTTTCTGGCCTCTCCTTTCTTGGTATTACACACGTCTTCTCTTCTGGGTGTCCCCTTTCTAATCTGACAGTTGAAGATAGCCGATATCAGACAACCACACTTCTGTAATTTGTATATAAAATAAGAATTCCTAGTCTCTGAATAAGAACTTGGGAGAAAGTGTATGCCCTAAGTACACAACCTTTAGTGAATGACCAGTGTGTCCATTCATGCCCACGCCTAGGTCGTTGGGGCTCTTCTGAATGTTTGAGTCTTTTGGGTTGAGCGTTCTGGATTAGTGAATCCAGTTGTAAGAGACACAATTGTAGGAAGAAGTGCACAATTTAAAGAGGGTCCGAAAAGTGTGATGAGTGGAGAGGAGAGAGGGAAAGATGGGGGTGGGGGGCCAGGAAAGAAAGAAGGGAGAGGTAGAGGAAGAAACCAGGGGGGGAGGTGGGGAGAAGGAGGGCAGGAGTAGAAAAGGAGGAGCAAAGGAAGGATTGATTAACAGTTTGGGAAGTAGGGCCAAAAAGAAGAGAGAGCCTGAAAGGATCTCCTTTCTCCAACATTGAAATAATTGCCAACTCCTTAAATGATTCAAAATTGGCAAAATCCGTGGACTAGGCTATCACAGAACCGGAGGAGACAGCAGCCAAACCCAAGCCATATTGTCCTCGTTGACAATTTATGGTCACATTCCACCAAATCACAGGCCTCCCCGGCGTCCTCATGTGTGTCTTCTGATCAGGACATTTTTGGGGACTGACGTGATTTATACTGTTTGCACTCCCAAAAGGCCAGCAAGCTCTTCCTTCTGCTTCCTACACACTGACAAAGCCCCTCCTTTCCTTTTGCAAAGCAACCCGCTTCTCACCTATTCATTAGGAAATCCAAAGATCAGTGATTTGATGTCGATCCCCCTAGAACCAGAGTCATCAGTGCCACGAGCATCTGTAACTAGCATTCCTTCGCCGTTACTATGGTTGCTAGAACAGATGTTAGCTTCCTCCGGGCCCAAGGCAGTGGGCTGAGTGTTTTGTTTCCTTACCAAAGAAAAAAAAAAAAGTTAAAAAACATGTGAATAAGTGACAACTAAAATATTCCCGGGTTTCTTGTACACACATCCCAGTGTCAGGAGGACTGCTTCATTTGCAGGCCAAGGAAATATGAAAGGTGCAGCGAAGGGTGATTTCTTTTACCTTCATTGCCCAAATTCATGGAATTGGAAAAGACACCTAAAAGCTCAAGGTTTTGAGATTGCATATAAAGGTACAAACTCAATCTAAATGACTGTCTAACAAATGCCGCTGCTACCAGAATCCAATCTGGCCACCTCGGTTGACCTCTACTTACTGCACGTAAAATCTGTGAACGCGTTGGTTCCTAATAGATAAAAATGTTTGACGATGAGTGAAATTTTGCATTCCATGCTTCCTCGCTCTGAGTAAAGGGATGTCCGCCCCGACTTCTGTGCCTTTGATCACATTTCACTTTCCTTCTGGAATGCCCTCTCCTGCTCTCCACCTCCCCAGATTTCCCTGTGGCTTCTAGGCCTGCCAAGTGCTGCCTGGACCTGCCCCAGGATGCCTCACTGGCCTTGGCAAGCCTCCGGAACTCTGCTCTGAGCTCAGGCGCGCTGTGGTTTGTAGCATCATTTCAAGTTTAACTACACATACCCTGTGCTGCTCCTCGAGCGAGCCCTGTGAGTCGACCCTGACCTTCTACCTGGACAGTGATGACGTCTTCCAGGAGTGGAGACCCACCGTGTTCATCTTCCTATGTCTCCTGCTGCTGACTGTGTGTTAGAAACTCAACAGGAAGTGATTAGTTGGTTTCCAGGTACTCCGTAATTCAGTTTAGAGGCCTAGTTTTGAAGAATCGGTCATCGCGGTCACCACTGGTGAGCCTCTATGTGTGTGAGGCAGCGCCCAAATCAGAGGCCTGGCTTCTACCTTTCCAAGTTTATAATAATCTAAGGCAACAGCTCACAGGACACAGCAGGTATGCTCACTTGCTGGCGATAGGTAATGGTGATGCTGACTCACCTGGGAGGGATGACCAAGGAAACCAATTAAGCACGTACCTTAAATAAAAATCTACATTCAAGGCAAAGAGACCAGTCCCCGTAAGGAAATGAAAAATGAAAAAACAAGAAATTAGCCTTCCTCTTCCAGCGTCATCATATTTGAACATTACTAAGGAACTTTCTCTCTAATCCTATTTCAGCAGCCCACTCACGGGAGCTAAGGCATTCTGAGTACTAATGAGCTGCATCTTGTCTGAATTATTCTCCAAAAACTGGTTTTGATTCGCAAGCTCTATGCATTTTGTGGAGAGAAAGGAATGTGCTGAATGAACCCAAGATTTTCTTATCATCACCCTTACTGTTGAGAGTGAGATCAAGTGTCTCTACTGGGTCCGGGTGACAAGAAGACCAGGACGATGCTGGAAAACCTTGATACGAGGCGTCCTTCCGTGACACAGGACCTTAGAGCTTGAGCTTGAAGGAGGGTGGCATCAATCTCCCCTTAATCACATACGAGTGACAGCTTATCGAAGTCCTGGTGGTATTATTCACATAAGGCATAAAGTCCTAAGATTTGCAGCAAACTAGAATTTGCACGTCCAAATGATTGCTTCCCCTTCAAAATATTTACCTTGGAAAGCCGTGTACTTTCTCCAACAACAGTGTCACGATGCCAACTATCTTCACTCCTGCTTTGAAACGAGCTCAACATTGAAGTCACGGTATTTGAATATCCTCAGTAGGGGAATAGGGGACACATCGTCATTTGATATGAAAACAACCCCTAAAAGTTGTGGGAACCGGGTCTGATGAATGGTAGTTTACCAGGCCGGGAACCTCCTTGGTGAAAAGCGAAGCATGACTGAGAAGGTATAAGAGTTTCTTGTTGTGGCCTATGAATTGATCTCAAAAACGGTTCCAAGGGAGGCGTCTCAGCACTGCTGTGAGCAATGGCTGTATCACTGGAGGGTCTCCGGTGTCCAAAGCCACTACGTTTGGAGGGAATTCGATTCATCTGGATGTGGGGGTTTTGCTACGCTCACTACAAGAACGGCCTCATTACTTCACGGCCAAACTTTTTAAAAGGAGTTTCACTAGCGCTTAGGTAATTCTCACCTCATATTTTATTCTATCCTGCCTGCTTTGCGAGTTAAGGGATCCAGTGTCTTCAGTGTCTATCAATTTTATGGCTACTTGTAGCCCAGATCACTGTCAGGTAGCAGGAATGAATCATAACAGGAATGAATGAATCATAATCATGTAATTATGTTTTACCAACATCAATATTTGATCACCTTTAATGGGGGCAATTAAACTTCCCATTGGGAAACCCACTTGGGTTTCCCTTTCCCTGACACGGGTATGGACATCCAAGGGCCTGTGGTCTCCCAAATACCTAACCTGGGGCCACCCACGAACATCGTAGCTCCAGCCACAGTAAGCGGGAGATTGTTTACAGAAATCAAATTCGTTGGCCTAGGCCAAGGCCAGGCACATCACTAGGAACACGATGTGGGCGTAGAAGCAAGAGGGAATCACAAGGGACGTCACATCTATTGAAGGATGGCTATGTGCCAGGATCTTTACATCTCATATCCCATTAAGGATCAAATCAACCCCGGGAAGCAGGAATTATCTCAACTTCATCTACGTAGCAAAAGGGAAATTTAAGAGACGTTGCACGATGCATTTAAAATCTGCATATTAATAATTGGAAGAATTCGGATTTAAATATCCTTTCCTGATTCCGAAGCCCCAGCTCTTTGCAGTGAGGTTAGTGAGCTGTTTCCAGCGGAGGGGGATGGGAGCAGCCTCGGGGGACGTTGACTCCAGTGCCATTTCTGCACCCACCAGCTGTAGAAGGCACTAGGCTCCTCGATTCTAACTTCCCTCCATCTAATAAATACTTGAGTGACAGGTCGTCTTATGTTTGAAAGGCTGTACTGTGTCTCAGGGTCACAAAATGAGTAAAGTCGGACTTGTGTCCTCTAGGGGCTCACAGTTAAGGGAGAGAGGTGAGCACCTAGTGATAGGATGTCTATCATGCACGGTAGATGCTGACGTAGGGCACACACCCAGAGGTCACTGCTAGTGTTCACTTGTCTGTGCTCCCCGCTTAACCACAGGTCTGTCATTGCACAGACCAAGCCCATCTTGTACGCCAGTGCTTGCAGAGGGCCTCGCACATAGTAGGTGTTCAGTGAGAAGACAAGATAGGAGCGAATCGGGGTTGCCTGAGCTAAGACGTGAGAGATGAGAAACAGCCTCCCCAGCATTGAAAGGACGAGAGGGTGTTTCAGGGGGAAGAACACGGGAGAACAGCCCGGCAGGGTGTGCACAGGTTCACTCTTGTCAACGCACGAAGGGTAAGGAGGGAGGCGGAGAGGGGAGGCGGTCGGAGAAGTACAAGGCCCCTGGCCGTGAGGACCCGAGGACCCGTAATGGGCTCTGGGGATTCCACGGACGCTCTGGAACTGTCATGCAAATCTGTGAGCCTGCGTGTCAATGTGAATGTGTCCTTTTCTGACCAAAGGGGTGCGCCCCTTTCATCGAATTCTCCAACGAACGTCAACGGAACCGTGCCGACGAGGAGGAGCTGTTAGAGCTTTCAGAGCAGCGCTTCGGGTGGATGACTAGACGCCGCCGCAGAGGGTGCAGCTGGGGCAGCGAGCCGGTGGTGGGGAATGAGCCGCCGCTGTCTAGGAAGGACGTAATCAGTTCGGACCCTCATCTGCAGTGTCCAGGGGAGTAGACGGGACACACGCAAGAAGGCTCAGGTCGCCAAGTCCTGCCGCGGAGTGAGGAGAGGAGCGGAGCAGGCCTGAGCGGGCCAACAGCGGGCTCCGTTTGACCTCGTTGACGTTCCGGCCTCCGTACGACCTGCCAGCAGTCGAAGGACCCTGACCGGAGCGTCAGGAGAGATCTAGGCTAGGGATGAAGAGGCCAGTCCTCGGCCCCGAGGTGAGAGTCCCACCTCTGAGAGGCAGAGAGGCGGCCCGTGGAGGAGGGCGCCAGGGGCACAGCGCAGCCAGCTGCGCATCCACGGGTCGCACGACATCATACGTGACGCGCTGCCGCTGAATCGTGCACTTTTAAAAATGCCTAAAATGGCAACTTGTATCTTTTTACCATGATTTTTTTTAAAAAGGATTTTATTTATTCATGAGAGACCCACAGAGGCAGAGACACAGGCAGAGGGAGAAGCAGGCTCCATGCAGGGAGCCCGACACGGGACTCGATCCCAGGGCCTCCAGGATCACGCCCTGGACCGAAGGCAGGCGCTAAACTGCTGAGCCCCCCAGGGGTCCCACCATGATTTTTTAAAGCAGATTTAGAAAGCAGACACGCTCCGAGCAAAGTAAAAACCATATACCTTTCCAAAAATAAAATAAAACAAAAAAAATGCATCTGTGGCACATGCCCTTAAGGGCCCAGGAGCAGCCCTTGAGGAAGGTGGATACGGGGTAACCGGACAGGAGGAAGGAACTCAGGAGCGTCCGTACGGTCTCCCATGCCAGGAGAATAGAATTCCAGTAAAATGCAGGGCGGGTTGGGTGGAGAAGTTAGATAATCGCTGAAGTTGCTTCCAGAAATAATAGAATATATAAGCTGTGAGAGAGGGAGAGAGAGTCTTGGTCTCTGGGGCTTGCTCATCCAGAACGTCTCAGCAGCAATAAAATGACTTAAATTTCATCTTACAAAATAAAACCTGCCCGCGGTCCGCCAGTTTTGTCTGGGCAGGAAGCGGAGCTCGGCCCAGCTGCTGGGGATGCTTGTGCGTTCCACCCCGAGCTCTGGAATGCGACACCTCCCAGCGCCAGCTGCGCCCCGGGACGGGAGGCCTGGAGCTGAGGGGCTGCAGCCAGGGGCCCTGCTGCTGCAGGGCCCCCCCACCCAGGGCCTCCGCTCTCCCTGGAGGAGACGAGTCTCTGTCTCCGCACGCGTCCTGCTCACCAGGTCGGCCTCTCCGGTGCTGGGAGCCAGCAGGCGGCCACGCAGTTGTGCTCAGAGACCAGGGTGGCCCCGGACAAAGGGTCCCTGTCCCCGAGGGCCTCCCCACAGTGCCTCAGATGGTCACCTGGAGAGGGAGCCAGGAGGAGGGGGAAGAGGAGGAGGAGGGAGAAGGGAGCAGGGGGTGGGGCTCGCCAGTCCTGCCACAGCCTGTGGCATCGTCCCTCACCATCCAGATCCAGGGAAGTCGCATCACCAGCCTTTGAGAAGCTTGAACGATCGCCAGCTGTTTTCTGGTCGAGTCTCTGGCCGCGTGTGGCTAAGGGCCCCTCGACGCGCGGAGTAACGCTGCTGATTCACTGGTTCGCGGGCCGCGGCCCAGAGCAGCCTGGCCTGGCGCCGTGAGCACCGCACACCTCGGGGAGCCCGTGTTGATGCTCGGGGTCCGCAGAGCCTGGCGGGGAGCCCTCGGCTAGGAGGCCGCGCCGTCGTCAGACCCCATCGAGACTGTCGCGAGGGCCCGTCCCGGGAGCCGTGAGAGCAGGGGGGTCGGAGGGCCGCCGCGGTGAAGCCTAGGATGCCTCATCTGTGCGTCTCCAGGAGCGAGACACCCCCCAGGTGTGGACCTCCCCGGTCCTTCCTTATTGTCGGGTAACGACCGGCCGAGCGTGGCGGTGAATGCCCTGGAAACTCAAGCCCGGGATGGAAGCAGTTTCCCTCGTCGCCGTGGGCCTGGGGCCTGTGGCCTGTGCAGGGAGGACCCGGGGCGGCAGCAGGGGCGGCAGGGGCAGCCCATGGGAGGAGCAGGGCCGAGCCCGCCTGCCCTGGGATTTAGGAAGGCTTCACACTCTTCCCTAAAGGACCCGGTGATCGTCGCCCCCAGGACTGGGAGAGGCACCACCGCACGCGCCTTGCGGCTCCAGTCACACAGCCCAGAGCATCGCTGCCCCCCGCTGCCCACCGCCTCCTGATGAATATTTTTCTTTTTTTTTTTTTTTTTTTTTTTTTGATGAATATTTTTCTAATCAAAGAGCCATTTTGGTTTTTTTAGACTTTGTTTTCACTTTCTAAGCAAAACAAGAATTTAACTCGTGTCGAGGGTTAGGCTGCCGGGACGAGAGCGATGGTGGGAATCGGTCTTTGGCGGCCTATCCGCTGCCTTGCTCGGCCTCTGAGCTCTCCAGCGCTCCCCGTACCTGCGCAGGGGCGGCCCTGCCTACGCCGCGACACACACGCAGCCGGCTAACGGGGCCGTCTTCACGCAAGTGGTCAGTCCCACGGCACGCGGGTGATCGAAGCTCCAAACCAGGACGGCTGGGGGGGGGCTGCGCTGTGGGCTCATCCCTCGCTGACTTTGCTCTGAAATACAGCATCACCCGTGTGACCCCTTGATCCACACTGGGCCACGGGCCGAGGCTTCCCTCGGAGCAGGTGCAGCTGTTAAAAATATGGTTTAATCTCTCCTGCGGACGCTTCAGGCCTAGTCTTTAAAGGGCAGATATTTCTCTCTCTCTCTCTCTTTTTTTTTTTAAGATTTTATTTATCTATTCATGAGAGACACCGAGAGAGGGGCAGAGACACAGGCCAAGGGAGGGAGAAGCAGGCTCCCTGCACGGAGCCTGATGCGGGACTCGATCCCAGGACCCCGGGGTCACGCCCTGAGCCGAAGGCAGATGCTCAACCACTGAGCCCCCCGGGCATCCCTAGAAATAATATAATTAAATTCCTAAGGTAGTTGATGAGAGTCCCAGGGGCTGCCAAGGGAAAGCAGTTAGCCCGTAGAGCAGCCCCCGGCTCGCAGCGAGCGCTCCGTATAGGTGAGTCGTGCTAATGACAATTTATCATCCTCCTCCTCCTCGTTCCACCAGCATGTGAGTTCCTTCAGAGAGACCATCTGTGCTGTTCACCACCTGACAGGTGCGGGGTGCGGGGATTCGCTGTTGAATCACACGCGGCCCCTGCACGTGGGTCCCGCTTGTGCAACCTCCCGGGCTGCCCGTGAGCACCTGGTTCTGTCCAACCGCGCCCCTCCTCCCCACTCCATCCTGGGCGGAGCAGACCCACCTGGCTGGGGGAGACCCGGCCGCAGGTGCCTCTTGGTGCTGCCGGGGGCACAAGCCTCCTCTCCCCTTGCTGCGGCGGGAGGGGGACGGGCAGGGTGGCGCTTGGCCCCATAGCTTCCGTGCCGCCCACCCGCCGGCACCTTAGGGCGCTCCTTTGATCCCCTGGCCGTGCAGCGGGGCGGCTGAGACTTCCGGTCTCCTTTTGGGGGTGCAGAGTCTGAAGGGTTAGGAGTCACCCTCGACCGCCCGGGAGGCTGGGAAGTCCGCTCGATGTGCTGCAGCGCTCGCGTCCACGCCCTGGGCCCCGCGGCTCCCGCCCCACCCGCCGCTGCACCTGCCTCGAGGCCGCACCCTCCGGGGGACAGTCGGCCTTCACAAGCCCCCGCCCGTTGGACCAGGATACTTAGCTCTTCGGTCCAAGACATTCCAGGGACTCAGAGCTGCCTTTAAACAGCTTCCAGTAGCCCCGCTGAGCCCCGGGAGTGGGAGGGAGTCCGGTCCCGAGGGTGCCACTGACCTGCTGCGCTCCCCCTCAACAGGCCACCCAGCCTCGGGCCTCGTCGCGGGCTGGGGGCTGGGGGCAGCTCCGAGCCCCTCATCGTGCGGCCCGTGGTCCCCCCTGGAGACAGACACGGGCCAAGAAGATCACGGGTGTAACTTCGAGGGCATCACGCGCTCCCGTCCCCTTGGAGCCCCTCCGTACACCCGTGGGTCCACCGGGCCTGGGTAAGGGCCTCTGGGACAGGAGAGCTCGGATGCCAAAGTAGGGGGCCCAGGGATGGATTTTTAAAGAACAACTTCGGCAGTTTATCTTCTTACTACTGATTGTTGAGAGAAAGAAGAAAGAAAGGAAAGAGAGAGAGAGGAAGAAAGAAAGAAAGAAAGAAAGAAAGAAAGAAAGAAAGAAAGAAAGAAAGAAAGAAAGAAAGAAAGAAAGAAAGAAAGAAAAAAGAAAAGAAAGATTTTTTTTTTTTAAGATTTTAAAAAATTTATTGATTCCTGAGACACACAAGAGAGGCAGAGACCCAGGCAGAGGGAGAAGCAGGCGCAGGCTCCCTGTGGGGAGCCCAATGTAGGACTCGATCCCAGGACCCCAGGGTCACGCCCTGACCCCAAGACAGACAGACGCTCCACCGCTGAGCCCCCCGGGCGCCCAAGACCGATTTTTTTTTTTAAGAAAATTACATAAACCCACTACCTGCGAAACCACTATAAATATTTTAGTACAGCCCCCTCGGTCCTTCCCTCTCACTCCTGACCTTCACCCAGAAGCCCAGTCACTATCAGGAGCCCTTTCGCGTGTCGTCTCAGTATCGCTGGACAGCAGCGTCCACACGGTGGCCAGTGGCTCGGTAGCTGCACCAGCAGCCACTCCCTCACTGAAAAGGACATGGAGGTGCCAACGTGCCGACCACCGGGGGTGGGAGGGCTCCAGCTGGGGCTCCCGGCTGTCCTCAGAAACAGTTCGTGACGGTCGCGCCCGTGACAGTTGGCTCCGCGCCCCGCCCACCCACACCCACACCCCCCAAAACTCCTTCCCTTTCCGCTGCCTGCGGCCGGGGTTGGGTGGGGGGAGACGTCAGTGTGTCTGTCCCCTTGGGCCGGCGGCCCTGCCATCCCGACCTGACGGTTTGCTAGAGGTTAGCAGCCCTCGCGGGCCCGGGCAAGCGCGCAAACTTTCAGGACCAGGCTGGGCACGTTCAAAAGGGTCAGTGCTCGTCTCGGGCGCCCGCCTCCGCCCTGGCCTCTGGGGTCTGTGTCGGCCCCCCCGCCCCGAATCCGTGTCCCCACCCAGTGCTGTGCGCTGGCTCTGGGCCTCGCCCGTGGATGGGCTCCAGGGGGGCCGAGCATGTGTGGGGTGAGTCCAGGGCGGCGGGGCTGAGGGCAGGTGCAGAGGGGGAGGATGTCACCAGGCCACTGCCACGGCGTGGCCCCAGGAGCCGGGCCTTCTGCAGAGAGCTGGCCGCGGGGAGCGTGTGGCCCACGGGGCAGGCCCGGGCCCGGGTGGCTGCAGCGCACAGGCCGGCCCGCTGCTGACCGTCCTCTCTCTCGGCCCCACAGTCGGACGGCTCCATCCTGGCAATCGCCCTGCTGATCCTGTTCCTGCTGCTGGCCCTGGCTCTCCTCTGGTGGTTCTGGCCCCTGTGCTGCACCGTGGTAAGTGCCCCGAGCCCAAGGTGACACAAGGCCCGCAGGCCCGGGAGTTGGAGACGGTGACCAGAACCTTTTTGAAGGGGTCTAGGGGCAGATGCTCCTACAAGGGAGACCAAGGTGGTGTAGGCTCGCGTGGCTCGGTGGGCGGCCGGTCGCTGGGGGTGGTCCGGGCGGGGGTGAGACGGTCAGTGGGCACAGCGTCCCCGTGGCCGCGGGGCTGCAGCGCTGAGGATGCTGTGAACCGTGTGTCAGACGTGCCCACGTCACGCGTGCGGAGTTGCACCAGCCAATGGGCTTCCACGGCCACTCTGGCCCTGGCAGCCGGTCCACCCACCTGAGACAGGGCCTCCTCCGGCCCCTTACTTCTCGTAATAGTAAGTGCCCCCCTGCTTCGCTCGCGGTAGCTGATGTCTGCAGGCCGCGTGCCCCGCGTGCCCAGCCCGGGTCTATGCGCTTGGGCTTCAGGGTTCGGGAAACCCACCCCGTCCCCGTCACAGTCACCCATCAGGAGCCACCGCGGAGCCGTGGCCGGCGTCCCCCCTCCCCCCCCTCCGCCGACAGCCTCGGGCCGGGTCGCCCGCAGTCACCTGCTGCACCCCAGCGAAACGTGGCCGCTCATCCACTCAGGCCCTGGGCCCCCGACCAGGGGAAGTCCAAACAGTCATATCCAAATAAAGGGGAAAAACCCCAATGCCCCACTTTCCGAGCCTGCATCCCCCGCAGACTTGCAGCGCAGCGAAGCCCTCCGGCCCCTCCACCGACCGGGGTGTGCAGGGGACACGGTCTGGCGGGTCACACACGCGTGCAGGAGCCGGACAGGCGCCGGCCTCGGGCGGCAGGTGCAGGCCGCGGGGCTCCGTGCTCCTTCCTACTGTTGGTGGCGGGTTCGGGGCGGTGCACAGGGAAGGGAGGGCAAGGGAGGGAAGGGGAGGGGCGGGCCGGGGCAGCCACTGCGCTTTCGGGCCGAGTCCAACACAAGCATGTTCCCCAGCCTGAAATTCTGATGGGAAGAAACAAAAAAATTCAACGACTGTTTGCAGGGGGCTCCAAAGTAGGGGCAGCGGGCAGTGACCTCGCAGTGGCACCCGGTCCCCCACCTGGTCCCCCCCATCCAGTCCCCCGCGTTGCCCAGAGCACGTGCCCGCGGGCGGGGCCGGCCCTGCCGAGGGCTCCGGGCAAGGAGGAGAACCAGGCGCTGACCTGACGGCAGAGGCGAGGCCGGAGGAGTCAGCGGCCACCCCACCCCCACCCCCCGAGCAACGGCCCCACATGGCACCTGCTGCAACAGGAGTACGGGGCCGCGTTCTGTGAGGCTGCATGGACCCTGGAGGGCGTGGGGCTGCCGTGGGGTGCTACTGAGATACGACGGACACGGGGCCTAGTGGAGGTCTGAGGTCTGCGACGACGGTCTCAGGCAAGTAAACGTGCATCCGGACGTCTGCGTGGACGCGGCACTCGGCGTTCTTAGCTGTGGCCGCCATCAGGCCTGTTACCCCCTCTTCCCCCGACACCCCCCTCTGGCAATCACAGGTCCCGTCCGTTTCTAGGACTTTGGGGTTTTTTAGTTTTTTTAGATTCCACATGTCAGTGCATCCCACAGTACTTGTGTTGCTCCGTGTGACCTGCCCCACTCGGCGCGATGGCCTCAAGCTGTGTCCAGGGGGCTGCGCGTGGCAAGAGCCCCTTCTGTATCGCGGCTGGACACACTCCGTCCTGCGTGTGTGCCCGGTGGCCTGTACCATGCAGCCGTCTCACCCATTCGCCCGTTGACGGACCCCCAGGCTGTTTCCATGCCTCGGCTCCTGCGAGCAGCGTCGCGGCCTGCGGAGGGGCAGGCGCCTCTCCAGGATGATGATTGTGTCTCCTCCCGAGCTCCCCCTGGAAGTGGGCCTGCGGGGTCGCACGGGAGTTCTATTTTCAATTTTTCCAAGGAACCTCCGGGCTCCGATTTCCATCCCCACCGGCGGTGCCCAGGTGGTCCCCTCTCGCCACGTCCTCGCCGGTGTTTGTTATCTTTTGTCTCCTGGTGGTGGCCGACCGTTCTGACCGGTGGAGGGGATACTTCACTGTGGTTTCAATTTCCAGGGAGATGTCTCTGAATTGATGTCTCTCGTGGCTGGAAGCAGAGTCACCCAAGGCCAGATTGTTCTTGCAATACTCAAAATATTTTTCAATGAATTTGTCCGCTACAGCCCGTGTTGCTTCGGAAGGAGGCCAGAATGTGCTAATGCGATCTGATTTCGTGAGTCCCCGAGGATTCCTTTACAAGGAAAGATCTTGGAGATTCATTTTCCTGTTTATGGTGTCTATAAAAACTGCCCTCGCCCCTATTTCTGAAAGCTGGCCAGGGCTCTGCTGCTCGTTACACCCCCCAAAAAAACTACTTGTTGACCACTGGCTTTCCTGAAGAGTGATGACATCTAAGGAGACAGGATAAGGTCATGTGTTTCCTAAAGGGAGTGCACAGGAAGGACGGCAAACATCACCCCACCGCCGCCGCCACCACCATCCCAAGATTCTGGTTCAGACGATGCGGGAAGTTTCTCTCCCCTGCGGGCAGCATCCCTACCCACAGTACCGGGGCTGGCCCAGGGCATCCTCGTGCATGATGGTCCTGAGACCTTCCCCCGTCATCCCCCCCCCCACCCCAAGTGTAGGAAATGCCCCATGACCCGGTACTACAGCGGCTTCGTGATGATGGGAAACGGGCAAGGAGCAGAGGGGCCTGGTGAAATGCGGAGTATGAGAGGCTTGTCTCCGCTGTAAAGTCCCCTCTGGGAACTCGATGCACAAAATATGTAACCACCTATAAGGACCCCCGCCCCAGCTGAGCCAAACGTTAACCCTTTAGTGGCTGCATATGGGGCAAGGGTGGGGGCCCGTCCACAAAGTCCTGGGGCACAAGGGCTATTTACTAATGATCATAGAGAGCATTTTAGAAAGTAATGACCAGGAGGACCAGACCAGACATAGCGGCGACTGTCAGGCCTGCCCTCTGCCTCGGCATCCTTGCTTCCTGCCCACCCTGTCTGGAACAAGATACGAGAAGGGTGGCCGCCCCTACCCGTCCACTGCTTCTGCCTTCCCCGAAGGAGCCCCCTCCCGTCTGGGCTCTTATCCTCCTGCTAGATGGAGCCTGGGGGGTAACTTAGTGCCCACAGAGCACGGGGTAATCTCTCAGTCGTGACTGATGGAGAGAGAAGCAATTGGCCAGACCCTGGATCACAGCCTTTTAGTGTTTCCCAGCTTGGCCCTGGGGATCTCCAGGTAAACCTTTGACTTCTAAGACTCCTACCTGTATTCACTGGCGCAGAAACGCCCACACGAGAGAGCGCCGGGCTTGGAACTGTACCCGCTGGGCTTACTCGCATTTGCAAAAAGGGCCAATATTTTACCAGAAAGCAGTAGAGTCCTCCCTCAGTTCCACAAGGGCCATTGCAGTTCCCCTTCAGTCGTGCACTGGCCACTCCATCTACTCCTAAGTTTGGGCCAGTATTATTAAAATCTCCCAGTTGAACTCGAAAAAGGAAGAAGATACGGAAATGAGAATGAGAAGAGGGTCATGGAACAAAACAAACAAAAAAAGGAGCCAAGATATATTAGAAGAGTAAATGTTCTGAATGGCGTGGGTGTGGAGAGAAAACCGTCGTCGACAATGAGCTGGTGATGTGAGCGCCCCAGGCTATTCCAGAAAATCTCATAAATTACATGGATGTTACGTGTCATGTTTTAGACGTGTCAGATTCCATCACAAAAGGCACTTCTATCTGCCTCTTAAGTAAAATCCTAGACATGTGCCCGTGTTGTTGGGAGGTTAATAGGGCATCAGGAAGCCCATAGAAAAAGATCTTGTTTTTTGCCGGATGAAAAAGTTCTGGAAATTGGCTGCGTCACAACGTGAATAAACGTTAACAGTGCCCTGAACCATTCACTTAAAAATGGTTAAGATGATAAGTTTTAGATTTAAGATGATAAAGTTTTAAGACTTTAAGATGATAAGATTTTTTTTTTAATTTTTATTTATTTATGATAGTCACAGAGAGAAAGAGAGAGGTAGAGACACAGGCAGAGGGAGAAGCAGGCTCCATGCACCGGGAGCCCGATGTGGGATTCCAGGATCGCGCCCTGGGCCAAAGGCAGGCGCCAAACCGCTGTGCCACCCAGGGATCCCATGATAAGATTTTCTAAAGAAAATCTTTAGATTAAGATTTAGATGAAAAGTTTATGCATTTTTTAAGCACTCTTAGAAAGAAAACAAAAGAGATCCAGTAGCTACAAAGTTACTGTTTTCATGAAATCCAACGAATCAAACCATGCCATTTAGGTGAGATCAAGTCACTGTATTTTTGTTCAAATAAAGGCAAATATTTTTACTCCGTTTGTAGGGAGAGGGTAGTGTGATGCATCCAGAGTTTCTCCCTCTCTAGAAGCAAAATTCTGCTCTCTTTTGTTTTCAAGGTCTTTGTGGGAGTCTTAGGAAGAGTTTTTAAAGCAGAGCACAAAAGATCATGTTTCATGCACTTTACTGAATTTCAAGAACAGTTCGACAAATTAAGTCCCTTCGACATCTCCAGTGACAAACTGCGAGGGACAAATACTGACCGGGAAGTCGATATGCCTTATTGAGGTAGAACTAAAGTCTTCCAAGAATGCTTTCCAGAGTTTTAGGCGTAACGTTTCATTTGTAGGGCCGGACAGCCGAGTTTAACATCAGCAAAGGGCTTTACCGAGAGTTTGTTTAATAGAAACCCGGCGGGTGCCAGCAACCCCTTAGGCATGCATCTCGGGCCCAGACTCCTCATGCTTCCTGGATCCCTTTCTAGCCGCCACCCATTCCCATCTGGACACTCATCACTCTGCAGCTTATGAGATTCTTTCTGACAGGCGCACAGCCCTCTGCCCTGGCCTGCCCTCCCCTCTGGAGCTCCGCACCCCACACCCCACACCCCACACCCCACACACCCAGTCGGTCCTCTCTCCGCCTTGCTTCGTGGCCTCCCTCGTCCCTGCCAGCCTGGCCTTGCGACTTGCCTTTAACCCACCCACCTGCAGCCCCAGGCCTGCGGGGCGAGATGAAGAGAGGCAAGCTGTCATCAACGGGGTTAATGGGGTTCCACGAGGTCTCTTCTCTTCACTTCCAGGATGGGGTGAACCCCTTCAGCTTAATTTCCTCACTTGTAAAATTTGAAAATTGGAACCATCTCGTCTCTAAAGTCCCTTCTTTATATTCCAACCTTCTGTAAGTGAATCCACTCCTCCCTTTCGAGAGTCCCTGGCCTGTGGTTCTCAAACCTGGTTGTACATTGGAACGACCTGAGGATCACGTGGTGTAAGTAATCGGGGACGGCACTCCCCAACTGTGTACCATGGTGTACCACGTGGTACCTACAAGACGCGAACAGGTACCTGGAGAACAGGGGTGTTTAGACAAGAGGTTTGAAAGACACCGTTAAACTTAACCGAATGGCTGTCTTCACTGTAGGACTTCTCAGAGCGTTTAACGAGGTAATTTGTGTTGTGAGGGTCCAGACTTATTTTGCCCTGGAACCCTTCCGCGGCCTATCCCCATCTCCCCGCCCTTCCAAATACCTGTTGATGTACTGACACCTGGAAGGGCATGAATATTCAACCAAAGGGGAAACGTAGCCAAGCAGTGGAAAGAGCGGATTCCTGAGCTCTGAGATGCGGTCTCTTTCCTGGCCCGCTCAGAGGCTGCGTCGGGGCCAACAAGCTTGACGTGCTGTGAACGTCGTCCTCGTTCCCTGTGTGCCCTGCATAGATCCCATAGGCACCGCCTGTGGCTGGAATCACCTTGCCCGGAACCTCGGCAGCCCAGACAGCCCTCCCCACAAGCCCGGGGGTATCTGAATTCATGGATTTCTTCTGTTTCACTTAATAGAGTTTTGCAGTGACCGTGACATGTCCTGTGATGGAGAATATGCGCAGCTGTTCTTCTAAGTGGTCATGTGAGCCACGGAGGCCTGATCAATAAGGCGTCAATGCCTGCCCTCCCTGCTCTCACTTTAGTCACTGAGGCGCTCACCCTAAGGCAAATCAGGGAGTTAAGTCTTAAGAGAAATGAGTCAGGAGGGCCAGAAACATTTGAAATTTGAGTCCCAAATGCAAAAAAGAAAAAAGTTGACCTCATTTCTTTGCAAATTTCTTGTGCTACATTCTAGATCAACACCCTTGGCACTATTGCTAAACTACAGTGTCCAGTTCCTGGGGCCGGGCGGTACTTGGCCGGCACTAACCCACTCCAATCAGCTGCGAGGTTTCCATGACATTTATGTTGTTCCTAGAGTAGAAAGATCCACCTTTCTGCCACCAGCTAGCATTTCATACTTCCTGGATGTCTTCCATATCAAGATGCCCATTTTCCCTTGGCTTTTGAATTTTAACGAGAAGAACAGTTATGATAAAGTTAGTCTAGAACTTAGAGCAGGAGAGCAAGCATCCCCTTCCACTTGTGATGTTAAAGCTCCTCTTAGATGGCGTTCAGAGCTCGGCTGGCATTTCTTCTTGACACAGCTCCATTCTGATGGCTTCTCCTCACACGGAACCTGTGAGGCCAGAAGGCAGCAAGATCAACCCAAAAGTCTCAGGATAACAAGCAGTGTTTTAAATCTAAGACCCCAGAAAACGTTAGCCATCTACATACGATATTTATTGGAGCCAATCCCTCCGATCATGCAAGAAACAAACATTTGTGAAAAAGAAATTACTCTTGATGGTGATACAGTGAGGACTAAATAGCAAAACAAAGGGGCGGAGGGGCGGGCAGCGAAAAGCTCCTAGAAAAAAAAATAATAAAATCTGTTTCAAATACATATCCAGGCTTATAAGAAAATAGAGGACATTTCCAGGGCCAAAATAAAGAAAGATCTGGAAATCAGATGGTTTGCTGACCCTAAAGCACTGGCAGTCATAGGGGCGGGAGGTTTTCTGATCTCAATAACCTAGACATTTAGTTTAATAATAGTCTTATATAGGCCCATAAAAGTGTGGGAGTTGGAATGGAGTCCTCTGCCTAAAGCTAGGAACTTGTGTAGAAGGATGGGCCGTGGGTTTGGTGTATGTGTGTGTGCCTCTAAGAATCCAAAACTATAACCTCTGTTTTAGAATTCAAATGTGGAATCTTACCTGTGGTTCCGTAAATTGCACACTAAGAAACATGGTCAGTTTGGAAGTACTTAGGAATCTGCAGAAGGAAACTCGAATCCTCTCTGGCAGGTTGAGCTCTCAACTCAATCCTCACCGGATTCCCGTAGGTAAATGCAAACGACTCATGAGCTCACACTCCAAAATTACCAAAACCCAAGAGATATTATTACTCAGATTCCTTAAGGTTTTACAACACAGATGGAAAGCACAAAGACCAGAAATTAGATAAGGAGGTCAGGCACAGCCAGCAGATCCTGCGTTCTCTCCAAAGCAAACAACAGTTGTTAAATAGCAGGTACATCGAAAATTCTCCAAACACCCTCATTTCTCCTATAACATGTGTTCCTGAAAATATCCCCACATGATGGAATTTTGGCCTCACAAAAATAACAGGACTCATGGGGGCAATGAGTTTAGAGCAGAACACCCAAAGCCGTGCAGTCTAATAGAACAACGCACTTAAAAAAAATTAGTAATAAACTCAATGAAAGTGCCACCATGTTGAGCATCTTAAGTCCTTCATTTAAATTAAGCTACGGTAAACCTACCACTTTGCCTTGATTTGTAAAAAACAAACACCCGCAGTTTCCCGGTGCATGTGAGTATGATGGAGCGCTGTGGCTTTGAGTTAGAGACAGGACGGAAGGAAGGACATTCCTAGGACAAAGTGTCACGACACCAGAGGTGGATGGCTGTGACTCATTGTCTTGTTATTCCTTCTGCACCAGCTTAAAATAGGAATCCAGCTTCTGTTGTGTTGCCAGGCCCTTCTTTTCATAACAAAAAGGACTATTTGTGGGACTCTAAGACCGAATGGCATGGAAGTTCCCTGCTGCTCATGGCATCAGAGCCTTCTTCATCCAGGGCGCATGCCTCCAATCCTCTTCGAGGCAAGCACCCACCCCGTTCTCCTTTCTTTTGGTTCTTCAATGCGGCCTCTGATGAAGCTGGGTGCGCGCACCCTTGCTCCCCGTGGTCTCCCCATGCCCCACCTTCTCGTCGCCTCGTGAGCTTCTCCTCCATCCGCATAAGCCTCTCCTTCCCTCAGTACCTGGGCTCTTAGGACCAGGACACAGGCTGGTGCGAGCGCAGGTCCTGGGGGGAAGAGCAGAGGCTCAGGCGCTCAGCGCACACGGCATGGACGGCGGTGGCCGGGAGAGAGAAAACGGGTGTGGCGGGTGGGGTTTTGCATCTCCCTCCAGGTCACTGCTGCCAGCTGGGCAGCGTCTACACATTCACCCAAGGCTAGTCAGCGGCACCAAGTATAAGCCCCTCACACTTTGAAAAGTTTAGTGTTGTGCTGTGTGACTTTTACCACACAGGAAGTTAATACACACGGATGGCACTTCCACATACATCTGTATACACATCTATATGTATATTCTCCTTTAGCTCATGAAAAATCAAATTTTGCAGTAACATGATGTCATAGTTTACTGATTTTATGCCCAGTTACCTACCACATGTGAACAAATTCACATATTACATGGCTTGTGGTCCCAAAAGAGACCGTACTTGTCACTTTCAAATTTTCAGGAAGCCTTATTAGAAATTGAGTTCGGGACACAACGCTTGGAAGGCGGATTCTTGAACTCCAGGCAACTGAATGTATTTGGAGGCTGGGGTTAGGGACTAGAATGGGATATAGATGTGGCCAGTAAAATACGGCAATTAATATAAATCCGACCTGTGACCCTAATGAGAGCCTCGTGATGCATCTAAGTGTCACAGCCGCCTCTCGGCAGTTGGAGCTGGTGGTGTCTTAACTAGTAAAGAAGCCTCTATCCGGACGGTTGAGAGGCCAGGCCTGAATCTTGCGTCACTGGCGTGCTTATTTGAAAGGCGAGGAAGTCTAGAATACTGAGGAATATGCTTCCTTTACGGTCTCCTCCGCAGCAGTGCACACCCGGTGTCCCCAGAGGTGGGGACTGAGGAACACCCTGAGCCACGTGTCAGGAGACAGAAGCTGGCCAAGCACGCCCATGTCTCCTAGGGCCCGGGGTCCAGTGCGGGAGAAGGACACGCTTCGGTGAGCCAACTGCCGACGGTGCGCACCGCCTAAGCTCGGATCCATGCCCCTGAGACCCGGGGACCCCCGTGTCTGTGACCACCCTGGGGCTCGGTCCAAGCTCCGGGCCCTGCGCTCTGCACACGGATGCCGGCTGCAGGGGGCAAGGCAGGGCCCAGGAGCAGAGTCGGGCGCCTCCTCGGGGCGGTTCCGTGTCCCCAGTACGGGACATTCCAGCTCTGGCGGTCCCACGGGTCCTGACAATAAAGCAGGGAACATCCTGATGTTTAGACTGAAGCGCTTTCAGAGCCGGTGTCCTCAACAGGAAGCTGTGACCTGAAGCAACAACACCCCCCCGCGTATCTTGTCGAGGACAGCGCTGTTAGGAAGAGGCCAACTCATGATTCTCGAGGTGTGGTCCCCCGGCCGGAGCCCAGACGTCACTGGAGGATTCGTTAGAAATGCAAAGACCCCGCTCCAGACCTGCTAATGAGAAACTGTGCAGTGCGGCCCCGAAATCGTGGCTTTAAGAAGGCCTCCTGGTGCCCCAGCCCCTCAGCGGAGTCTGACGCTGAGCCTGACGCTGAGCTCGTTCAAATGAGAGGACGCGTGCCGACGTTTGTTGACAGACTCGTGTTTTTTTTTGTGTTTTTTTTTTTAAATTTTTTTTTAATTTTTATTTATTTATGATAGTCACAGAGAGAGAGGGAGAGAGGCAGAGACACAGGCGGAGGTGTGTTTTTAAGCAGTTCTCTTGACCTTTGTCCGGACGGCACTGCTGGTTCTGCGTCAAGGAGGGGTCTCCTGGGCAACAAGAGGACGGCGTCCTCCGTGTAGGGGGGTTGCAGGAGGTGCCTCTCGCCCGGCTCATGTGAGAAAGGATCCTGAGTCACTAAATACTGTTTACGGAGAAGGGGATCCAGGAGGCCCCCTGTTTTGTCCCACTTCTCATGCCATATGATGAGCGTCTGTCTACCATGAGCCTGTGCAGTGTGGCCTGCACCCAACTGCTGTCACAGAGAGGAGACGGGAAGGATTCGCAAGAGAAATGCAAAGTCGAGATGGTGGGGTCCGTGTGGGCATAGCCAGGCCTGGCATCCTCCTGGCCCTCGTGAGCGCGCTGACCTGACTCTCGGCTTTCAGTGGAACATCTAGTGTTCCTCTGGGCTGGGAGAAGGGAGAGGCGCCTGTGTTAAAAACTGGGTGGGCTGCATTCTGCCTCCCATTGCACCGGACGGTAGCAGAAGGTTAGCAAGGGCACACAAGTGGCAAAGGTCAAAATATACAAATAAGGAGCAAAACTGGAATACTTCTCGGGCGGGGGTGGCAGGGACAAGCAAAATAAACTCAACAGGTGCTTTTATTTCACCTTAACATTTTATAAAATTTAATTTTAAAAGAGAGCATTAATTACAGAGACCCAAACAGGTGACATTGGCTCGTAAAACCAGAGTGAAGTTCCCAGGCATCGCACGGGATCTGGGTGTACGTCTGTCCTCCTCTTGCCGTGTTCATACCAGGCCAGCTCGGAGTCCACGGCGTCCTCATTGCCACTCCCAGTGGCCAGATTGAGAGGTGTGCGTGCAACTGTCATTCGTTTTGACTCCAGGAGAAGTTGCCAGTAAGATTCCAGTTTAATAAGACCCTATCTGATCTTTTTTTTCCTTTATCCGTATAAGGGTCTATCAAATCTGGCCCTACCTCATGTCTGCCCAAACAAACATGGCTAAAACTGGTAGGAGGAGACAGAGGCGTTTTTCCTGTTCACGGCACAATTTCAAGGAATTCTCAGATAGCAAAGAAACACGGATAGAATTCCAAAGGCCACGGGCTGTCTCATTTTTTTATCTTCTCTACGTCACCAGAGATACCTCCAACCATCAACGCAGGAGGATCTCTAGGCTACTTCTCCTGAGGAAGCAAATGGTCACCTTCTGCCCATTCAAAATACCCAAGCTAAAGATGCTAGTAAGTGCAGGAGAGGTGCTGGCCTCTGGAGAAGTATGAAAATATCCCCAGATTGATCCCTGGCACTCCCATTCCGTTCCACCGGATTATCCTATAAATATGTTTATTGAGTGTTGTCCTTTGAGACATTGTATTACGGAGTTCTTCAACCTTGCCATCTTCTGCTTGTCCCTCCCAACGGGGAGAAGATCTGATGCTCCCACTCACGACCAAGAGGAATCTCCCAGAACCTTCTAGGAGAGGAAGTGGGCCAGGTCAGGCCTTGTGCTTGGCAGCGCTCAGTGCTGATTCTAGTCTGCATTCTCGTTAGGAATAAACGTTTTTGAGTCATACTAGTTGGAAACCAAAGAGTTGCTGGATTCGTCTGTTACTTAGAGCTCAAAGTGCTGCAAAGGACACTGGGTTATGTAAGATCCCACAGAGGAGAGCCTGCCTGTGTGCTGTGAGGTCAGGGGCGACTTCGAGGGCAGGTGTATATCCTGGTGATCGATCTGAGTCGATGCGTCGATGTTAACCTGGTTATGCACAGGGACGAAGTAGGCCTGGATAGAAAGCACTTAGGCTGCTCATGTGAAGCCACAGCGTGCATGGAAGGAGCAAGAAGGTGACCAAGAGGATGGAGCACAGAAAGTTAAGGGGAGAGTGGAGGGGGAAAGGTGGGGGCCCCCCATACAGGCCTCGGGGGGTGGGCGCCGTGCATGTTTTATCCTGTGGGTCCTGGGCCGCTCTGTGCCTCAAGGCTACTGTGGTACCGCAGGCTCAAGAGGGATGCGGCCTGTTGCCCAACTGCTCTTCCAGGCATGGTCCTGGCCCTCCAGAGGGTGGAGGTGGAGACGGCCGACGTGTCCCTGTGCTCAGAGCCCCTGTGCTCAGAGCGTTCTGAGCCCATGTTATGCTCTTGGCACAGGGGTTTGGCTCACTCGCAGAAAGCCTGTCTAGCTTCATGACTTGGAATAATCATGTAATGACGTCAACCTCGCCCGTCTGGATCATTCTTTGAAATGCTCTCCTGCTATCCTATGGCGAGCTGCTCCCTGTCCCGGGGGAGGACCGGTGGGGGTAGAGCTTCAAGCAATGGCAAGACTTCCTCCTTGTTCCTGCTCAAAACCCCCGGCACCCAACTAGTAAGCCGGACGAGAGGTGCCTCATCCTGGTTACCTGGACACGGTGGCGTTTTTCCAGAAGCTCGCGTGCCCTTTAACAGTGTGTCAGCATGGAACCTGGGATTACAAATTAGTCTGTCCTTGACTAATACTTAATAAGCTCTGTACTTTGGCATTCTCTTGTGGGCCCCCCTTGGGACATTGCTAGGTGTAGAATTCAACAAATACTCAGTAAGTGACACCGAATGGCAACCACAGTTGCGTCGGTCCAAGTGGTAGACCGGTTGGTGCTGCACTTCCTGGCTGGTGTCACGTGCCTACGTGTATGCGGTGAGACATCCCGCTGCCAACCACCCTGAAGTCCCTGGGCACTGTGAGTGCCCCGGACCACTGTCTGAACACCAGCCGCCTGCCCTACTCATTTTTTGGAAGCCACCACGCATGGTCATTAGTATGTTAGTATATGCAGGGGGTTAAGTGACACCTTCATTAAAGGGATAATAGAAGCGAGAGATGGAGAAAGGAGAAGAGAAAGAAAGGGGAAGGAGAACAATAATAATAATGACCTGCACCATTCATCAAACACCCCCTCTATGCCAGATGTTTTACAAACGTTATTACTCATCATGACGCTACGAGATTACATTACTCCCACTTAACGGATTAGAACAGTAGAGCTCAGGGAGGTTCAAGGACTGTCAGATCTTCATCATCAGAAAAAAAGCAGGCCTGGGATTCACATGAGACCACTGCGCCGTGCTGCTTGCATGCAGGGGGCGGGGAAGCGGCAGTGCTGGGAAGACCAACGCTCAGCTGCTCTACGCGCAACGTCCGTGTACCCAGCGTATGTGCCATGCGCACTGCCCACAGCACTTGGTCAACATCTGTCTGTGCTTCCTCAATATCCTGCTCTCCCTCTCACTTCCCTCCCAACCCTGCCCTAAGAGAAAAGATGCGTTCCAGATTGCTGCCCCCAGCTCCTCAACGTCTCCCCCCCAGTTTCCTGTTTGAAAAATCCTCACCGCCTCGGGGATGGTGGGAAGTCAACACTGGACAGTAATGGCCCTCCCCAGAGATTTCTGTAAGGATTTCGGAGCCAGTGTTGAGTGGGTGAGCAAAACCATGGCTTCACGCTTTCCAAAGAACCTCAGCAGACCTCCCACAGTGGCCAGGAAGTGGGGGCAAATGAAATGACAGCTCGGAACCCCGGAGGCCTTAACCTCTCCCTCTTAAATTAATTGAATGCCATCCTTTCAGATGACTAGAGTCTCCGTTCCCTGGCTGGGGCTACTAGGACCTCAAGTCAGTAGCCTGTCTCAACATACAGAGATGACACTACGGATGATGGTAGTGTGGGTGACAGCAGTGGGGATCAGCCCCGATGAGGCCCCCAAATCCTCCAGGCGAAGGAGACATGCGCTCAGGAGGGAGAGGTGAGGAAGACCTGAGGCCCAGTAGGAGCCAGGTCAGCAGCCAGGAATGCTCTCCATCGAGAAGACTGAGGATCCGGTCGGTCCTGCGGGCAGTGCGTGAGCACCTATCCTGGCACTAGGACGTATAGAGACATGTAATGAGCTCTCTATTCACCAGAATCCTCAAGGAAGACACTGCATGTAGGGGACCCAAAATTCTAGGCTTGAGGTAAGAGGAGGGAGCCTCCAGGGGATGCGGTGGAGTCCCAGTAGGTCATGGCCAAGCTACTTTGTTAAAGACTCAATCCTGTTAACTACAAAGGCTTTCCTGGTACGAACGAGCTGTACAAGCTGGGGACAAGCAGGAGGAGCCACTGCTCGCTGTCACCCAGTTCTCCTCCTCCCATGTGTCCGTCGCCCTCATTGCTTAGAAGGGGGTCTGGTTGCTTTCCCTGCCCAGAGTGGCCACATAGCTCTCTTCAGCCGTGATGATGGGCAGGTTGCAGAACATACTCTTATAATATTGTCATTGGCATCTTTGTACCCCTTAAATGTCAGGGCCCCGAAAGAAACCCCCGAAGACCCCCTGGTTGCCACCCTCTGCCGGGAATTGGTGTGCCTGACCCATCACACCCTCCCTCCTTGGGTGGGTACCATTCAGGGCCGGGGCATCAACGAGACCGCCAGCACGCTGGGTGCGGGCCATAGCTGACCCATCTGGGCAGCACCATCTCCTCTCACCTGCACGTGGTTGCATGGGCAGATACAGGATTCCACGCACGAATGACTGGATGAATGTAGGAGTGAATAAATTTGCAAGACGGCAAATTTGCTACCTGGGCGGTGAGAGAGGAAACTGTCACTGGCGAAACATTTTTTTTTTCTCTGTATAAAGCAGGCACCACTGAAAGGGGAACCCTCAGTCGGGATCACGCTCTAAGTAACTGAGCTCTTCTGCCCAGAAGGACACATCATGGCTCAGACGGAGCCGTCCTTGCAAGGGCCCATCACTGTGGTGACTATGGCCACGCTCCCAAGGTGCTTCTGGAGAACAGGTCGCCAGAGATTTCCACTGACTTATTCTTTCTTTTTTTTTTTTTTCTTTTTCAGATTATCAAGGAGGTCCCTCCGCCCCCTGCTGAGGAAAGTGAGGTAAGTGACTGGAGCTGGGTGCAGCCAGGTGGAGCGGGTGGTCAAGTGGAGCAGAGAGCTGGCGGGGCTGGCCCAGCACTCAGGCCCCCGCAAAGCAGAGCTGAGTCGGGCCCAGGCTCCCGCTGCACCTGAGGGAGCCGCGAGGGCAGCCTTGGGTCCTTCCCGAAGCTGAACCGGCAGCCGCGACCGAATGGTTTGGGAGGGAGGATTCTCCACCTGCAAAGGTGCAAACACAAGGATGCTCCTCGATACAATTTTCTCCTCTAAGACGGGCCCTTTAGGTTTCTCTCTTCCCTGCAGGGACCTATGCTTCATGTGCGTAGATCAGGGCACATTTGATACATTCTCCAAACAACTAGGGATTCCAGGAACAGCCCGCTGGGGAGGTATTCCATTTTTCTTTAAGACAACGTTCCCTAAAGATTTGCCAGGCCGTAATAAAAATATGTTGGCAGATATGCTAACATGCTGAACTTGCTCTCCTCAAATCCTCATCATTTAAAGGAGGAGAAAGCATCTTAGACTCTGCCACAAATTGGCCACTAAGCAGTTCTGGTGCAAGCTTGGCCTGGGGTAAAATCTGGCAGAGACGTTAAAGGCTGCCGGTGAGAAGGAGCACCCCGGGCAGGAGCACCCCGGGCAGGAGCGCCCGGCTGAAAGCTTTCCTGCTCCTCTGAGCGCTCCCGAAGCAGCGGGCCTCCCGGGATGCGTCGCTCACCAACCTGGAAGCCAGGGTACAGGACTGAAAACGTAGCAGAGTCAAAAGCTAGAGACGTGAGAATTCAAGTTCATTGCCCGCAGTCCCTCAAGTCTGTGTGCGCTAACCGAGCGCAACCCCCTCACCGTTCCTGTTCCCTGTGCCTTTGTCCAGTTGCCTGCAGACAGAGAGAATCATGATCGAATTTAACATTCCACGGGGCTGTTCTCGCCTGAACCATATGCTCGTAAGCCAAGGGATTTAATAGCTGCAATCAATTAGAGCACATATTGCTGGAATGCAAACTTTCTGCCCAGAAATCAAGGGAGGAAATTACATTGCTTTGCAACGAGGAGGGAGGGGGGGAAAAACCCTCTTTACATCCACAAAAGGCTTCCTCTTAATCCTCCAAGAGAAAGCACCATGGCGAGTTCCAGCTTGGCTGTGTTTCTCTTGTGTGCAGCTGTCTCCTGCTCCCAGAGGGAAATAGGGCACGAAGCTTCTGCTTGATGTAGGGTCTCTGTTTGGCCTGAGGTGAAGAATGTTCCCTCCCCCTCCTTTGTGTTCATTTAGGGGCGTTTAGTTGTCTCTCTTTCTTCTGGTGCTGACTTTGTGTTTGCCTTTGGAAGGTGGCCTGGCAACCGCTGTGGTCGAAATACGTGGGGGGACTTAGGTGCGAGACTGTGGGATGTGACTGACCCAAAACCACCGAATTTCAACTAATCTTTCTATAGAAGTCCTGCTTTCACCTGAAGAAGACACACCTGGTTTCTGAAACAGAAGGACAACCTTGGGGGACTCGAGGTCTAAAGGGTTGTGTTAGACCTGAAGGGTCTGGCCGGGGCAGGCCGCAGGCTGCGCTGATGATCACTCAGCCTGTGGGTTGGCTCTGATGGTTCCTTGGTGTTGGGAGTCAAGCATCCCGTATCTCCTTTTTTTTATTTTTTAAAGATTTTTATCTATTTATTCATGAGAGATACAGAGATAGAGGGAGAGGCAGAGACACAGGCAGAGGGAGAAGCAGGCTTCATGCAGGGAGCCCGACGTGGGACTCGATCCCGGGTCTCCAGGATCATGCCCTGGGCTGGTGCTGGTGCTAAACCACTGAACCACCCAGGAATCCCCCCAAATCTCCTTCTTAAGACGTTTCAGCAGGAAAAAAAAAAAAAAGGAAAGAAAGAGATTCCCCCAGGGAACAGATAACATAATTTAGCCCTACAAAGGATCTTACACTGTGCCCTGAAAATCATGGTCTGGATCTAGACTTCTAGAACCTTCTCCACGCCAGCTTCCTGCATTCACATCCCACCAGCCCTTCAGGCACAGCTCCTGTGCTGCTTATCTCCACAAAACACACCGGAATTCTCCCCATCAGGACCAGTTTTTCATTTCGGCCTCCTCCGCCTTCCAGAGTACGGGACGGACCTTTCTTCTGCATCAGAGTTCAGGATCATTAGCCACTTGAAGGTCGGGATCTAAATCTCACTAATCTTGGGCTTATCCCCAAAGAGCTTCTCGCAGCGTGTGACCCTCAATCAACGGCCCTGCCATCTATGGGAACGGGTTCAGCATTAATGATCCGAACTTCCATCCGTTCTATAAGCATCAGATCCTAAGGGAGACATCTCTGCTATGTAAATAGTAGACGCAGCACGAACACGACTTCCTAACGAGCCCCCTCCATGGTAGGGGATATCGAAATGCGGGACATAAAAAAGCGTGAGATTCCGTGCAGCCACCACTGATCCTTCTGTTCAAGGAGAAGACAGGGAAAGCGGACTTGCAATGTCAAGACCTGGATGACAGCAAGAAAGCTCAGTTTTAACGACCCGGGGGGGGGGGGGGCGGTTCCTGGGTTGAGTCTTCTCTAACTGGCAGCAGAGGGAGCAGCGTTCCTCGCAAAGCCTCCGGCTACTCCAGCTTGTTGGCGGTTTAAGGGGAAGCCAGTAACCGAGGGCTCCATCTGCGGCTCTAGTTCCAAGTCACCTTTCATGGATTCCGGGGCTGTGTGGGGCGGGAGGGCGAAGGCTGGATGCACAGTAGAGGCATTGACCGCGGGCGGCCCTACAACCAACAGCAAGCCCCTGGCGTTGAGTCACGAGCTTATTTCCAGGTTCGTGACCATGCTCGCTCGCCCTAACTTCTCTGTGCGAGAACTTTTTAGGCGGCAAAACCGAGCTGTGGGAAAAGCACCTAAGTTGTGTAGGGCCAGACACACTGAGCCCCTTCACAGCTGGGTCTACAAGGCCAGCCGGAGTAGCCTCCCGTTCTGCAGGGGTTAAGAGCCACGCAACTGCCAGGCATCGTCTCTCCAGTGGACATGGAACATGCACTCTCATGCGTGCTCACGCCCACCCACCCCCACACACGTACGCTCCAAGCAGAAATCCTAGAACATGCCCAGAATTCAGTATTCTCTATTCCAATAGTTTAAAAAAAGGAACACTACGGAAAAAAAAGAAAAAAGGTAAATACACTCTTCTTCGTGTTAGAATCCAGGACAGTCCTGGCGCCGTCCTTGATCACTGCGCGGGCGTGAACAGATCTGACGTGGGGTCGTGACATGTTAAATGCAGCTCAGACTGGGAAGCTGGTAGCTTAGCCGCCACAAAGACGAGTGTCGTTGGATTTCTCCGACCTGCCGGTTCGCTGCTAGGAGTTCCTCCCCGAGGTGACACTGAGGGTGACCTCTCGGCTTAGCCCCAGAGACCTCGGAAGAGACGCTTCTACTTGGGGATCTGCGCTGCAGGGCCTGGTGGGCCTGGGAGTTTCGGTGGCCTGGGCCCTATGTCGTCACCCGCACAGAGCACGCTCTTCTATCGGTGCAGACGATCTTTTCGGCAGCTTTATTCTTTTTGTTCTCTTCATTTTTCTCAAAATACAACAGTCTCGCGGCGGCTCAGCTGCAGTCGCTTGAGAGAGTAAATGAAGGAACAGACGAATAAAGGGCCCTGGCTTGCCTGTCCCGAAGGCGGGAGCTGGGTCGCGGTTCCGCGGGAGGCCAGGCGCACCTGTGTCCTCGGGCTCCGTTCGGTTACTGGTCCCTTTCTGCAGGCAGAGCAGTGCCTCGGGCCCGGGATCCTGGGCATCAGGGGGCATGGGGGGGGCAATGCAGAAGAGCTGCTGCTCTCAGGGACACCAGCGGGAGGCAGGAGGCAGCGCAGTCGGGAGGTGGTGGAGCGCAGTGCCAGGCGCCACAGGGCCCCCCTTAAGGGCCCCCCTCTTAAGGCCCCTCACTTAGGGCCCCCCCTTAGGGCCGGGCCAGTGCGAGCGCGGGCTGCGTGGCGCTGTGGGCCCGGAGCAGGGCTGCTGGGGACGGGCGGGCAGGAGCGGCACCTGCCACCCGAGGAACACGCTCGCCTCCCCGGCCCGCTCCTGGTCCCGGCCACCGCTGCCTTTGGAGTTTAAGCGCCCCGTCCCCAGGGGAAGCCAGCCCGCCCCCGTGGCTGCGGTGGCTCCGGGCTCCGCGGGATCCTCCTCTGGCTCCTGCCCTACCCCGTGTCCTCACCTGCTAACCGGTGCCCTGCACAACACCCTCCGAGGTCCAATAGTGCAGGCGCAGGTTAGGGTGCAGGTACCCCCTCAGCCCCCCCCCAGGCGGGCCTGGCAGTCGCCCTCCGTTCCTGCCACTTGGCTCCCGCAGTGCAGGCGGCCTTGGCCAGCCTGTCCTTGGCGGATGCCAGAGGATCGGTCTGTGTGCCGGTGGCTCTTCCCACCCCGCCACGTCCTCGAGGGCAGTGTCACCGGGGCCCAGGACACACTCTGCACCTCATCCGATGTGGAGATTCGCTTCAGGTGCCACCGAGGTTCTTAGCGGGGATGCTGGGGACGGTGATCTCACCCCATCAGCTTTGGGCCACAAGAAAAGACACATCAAAGATTCCCTTCTCTTCTGAAGATTGCAAAACCCTCCGGCCTCTAGAATGTGTAAACAGAGCCATGGTAACTGCAGGGAAATTCTGACTCTCCCGTCGGTCAGACCCTGGGCCTTTGTGTTGTCTTTGCTGTTGTTGTTTGAGCTTGGCAGGCAAGCCCGGGTCAGGGGATGACACGGCAGGCTTGGTGGAGCAGATGAGGCCCTGGCATTTCCTGTTGTGGGAAGGCCAGCGCCTGCTGCACATGCTCGGGAGAGCGGAGACCAGAGCCTAGGGCAAGTCCTTGGTGGGAGGGAGGGCTTGAGGAAGGGCAGGGGACGGGGCATCAGGGACCAGGACAGGACGGCAACTCCACCGGTCCCTTCGTTTCTCCAGATCTGACTGTGCAATGAAAAGGCTCCAGGAGTGGTCTCCAATGTTCTTAAAAAAAAAAAAATAGGAGACTCATAAGACCATTTCAGTTCCCTATTGAATAAAACAGCATTATTTTTGGAGTTCTTATGTTCTTGGTGCTGCTGTGTTGAGTTTTGGGTCATAGCATTTCATCGATCTCTCTTGGAAAACTTGACGAGACCAGCGGTGAAGCCGTAGTTCATAGCTGACCCACAGGCACCCACCTAGGGATCGATGAGCCCCAGGTCTGAGATACCGGAGATACCTGAGGCTCTGGGTTTAACATCCTAAGCCTTCCAAAATTCTATCAAGAGGAAAAATACTGTGAACTTATATTTGGGGCCCTTTGGTTTTATTACTTTATCACGTCTTACAGTTGTAAAGCCTCAAAAATAGCAGTACGAGGGGAGAGAGGTAGAAAAGTAGCCTTCGTGGGGTACCGTCAAATGACTGGGACAGCAAAACCCAACGGACAAAACCCAGACCTTTGCCGACACTGAGGAACAAATGTTCCTTGAATGCAGCTGTGCCACCCAGGAGCCGGGTGACCCTGAGTCCCTGAACCGGTCTCTTCCTTAAATGGACCTAATAGCACCACCTACCGCGCTGCCCGCTGTGAGATGAGGAGGTTGATGCGTGTAGAGCGCTTGGAAGAGCGACTGGCACATGCATCGTCAGGGCTTCATAATTCAGCTGCTGCTTATGGCAGGTTTGGTCCCCGCTCAGTGACCACCTCCTGTGCGCCAGGCTCCACTCGGGACCTAGGATACCAGGGGCGACGGATCCACTGTGCCTTCACGGCTCACCGTCCCATAGTGAAGGGGGACAGATCTGTTTCTAAAAGGCAGACAGACCAACCCAAGTATTAGCTGCCCAGATGTTGCACATGCCCTGGTCTGCTGCGATCATGTCCTTTAAGGCGTATAAAACGTTTAAAATTTTTGCAAAAGAAGCCTGCCCGTCCCAAGCACAGCAGGTCACCCAGAGAGTCTTCTAATGCGTCAGTGTGTGGCTGCTTTGCTTGGTCACCCCTGGGTCCCTGTCCCGCTGGCCGCTTGACCGTGCGAGGCCCCCTTCCACACGCTGAGAGTCGGCCCCACCTGGGACTCCACTCTGAGCCCCTGACGCGCTGGTCCCGCCAACGCAGGCTGCGGGAAACAGGCCTTTGTTCTGAGCAATTTTGGCCTCTTTGGCTTCCTCCTCGGCTCTGCAGAGACTCCTTTTCCAGCTTCCTTTCTTTACCCAGGAGACGAATCCTGCCACCACCCTGCGGCCCGTCCACGAGTGTAGGTGATGGTGTTTTTCTCCCCTCCACAGGATTAACTACAGGGCTGAGTTAAGGAGCAGTTTTGCTAATTATCCTTCCCGTTCCCATCCATAAAGTTCCAAGTTCCTCTTGTTTTCTCCATTCATCTTAAGAAGTACAAGAAGGACCAACTTCCCGTCACTGAGCCATAAGTTGCAGACACTGAGTTAACTGCTCTATTTCAATGGTTTCATTTCATTTGTTTGTAAACTCAACAGATAATTCTTGGGTACCTCCCGTATGCTAGGTGCCATTCGAAAGGCTAAAAATGCAATGGTAAACAGGACAAATAAACAGAAGCTTCCATGGAACTTACATTCCAGCCTGGACAGACCAACAGTAAATAAATACGAGGCCATGGTGGGATCCATTACGGAAACTGAAACAGATTGATGGGATGAAGAGACTGGGGCTACTTCAGAAGGACGTCGTCCAGGGAAGGCCTCTGAGGAGCCATAGGAAGGAGCCAGCCAGGAGAAGGGCAGGGGGACAGCATTCCTGGGACAGCTTGTTCACAGTCCTCAAGACAGGAATATGCTCAGTCTTTGAGGGAGAGAGAGGGGGGCAAGCAGGCTGGAGTGCAGGGAGGCGGACGGAGCGTGCTAAGGAAGCAGGCTGGGGAGGCGAGCGAAGGCCCGAGCTCGCAGGACAGAGCTGGGCTCGGGGGTTTCCTCTGCTGCTCCGTGAAGACCGGACTGGAGGCGAGGAGCACGACAGGGAGGACAGTTAGGGCGCTACTGCAGTCTCCTGGAGAAAGCGCAGGGGGCTTGGGACCAGTGGGGTGAGGTGGGGATGGAGACTTGGGGTCTTCCAGAAGTAAGGTCAACAGAATTTGCTGGCAAGCTGAGATGCATTGGGGGAGAGAGGATGTAAGAGTGGCTCCAGGCAGCGGGGACAACCATAGGAGCAGGTTTAAGATGAGGCTGTGGGATCCTCGAGATGGTTATTAGCCCCCACCCCGGAGACGTCAATGGCAAGTCAACATTTGGGTTCAGAACAGTCGGGGATGAAGATATAAAGTCATCAGCTCTAGATGGGATTAGACGGAAGAGGAGGGATGTACAAGGGAACGGCCCCCAGGACTGTGCCGCCACCTAACCAGGTGGTTCTGCTTTGACCCCCCCCCCCCACTCTACGGTTAAGGGAGGTAAACTCAGAAAGGTTCGGTGACTTGTCCCAAGGAAGGCCCCAGAAGCTCTGGGGAGTAACCCAGGCAGTCGACTCCCACCCACTCTGCCAAAGTGGACGCAGACATGGAGCAGTTGTGCTTCGCCTCCTTCATGTATGGCGATCTTTCTGCAGGAGGAAGACGATGATGGTCTCCCCAAGAAAAAGTGGCCTACGGTAGATGCGTCGTACTATGGTGGGCGAGGCGTTGGAGGCATTAAAAGGATGGAGGTGAGAACACCGCTGCACGTACTCACATCTATTTTCGGGCTGGCAAACTGGGTGAAACTGGTGAAGACTCACACCTGAGGTCCGACGGGGATGTGGATCATTAGGCATCCGGTGGAGAGGTGGCACGTATACCCCCGTTAACTGGGCACCCCCGTATGTCGCCCACCACAGAGTCAGAGTAGTTCTGCTCAAACTCATCTGCCCAAACCCCCCGATGGTTTCCTCTCTCACTGGAATGAAATCCCAAGTTCTTTCTTACCCGGGCCTGTGGGGCCTGGGCACGTGCTGTCCCCGCAGCCTGGAGAGCTCCTCCCCTAGATGCCCATCTGCCCGGCTTGCTCTCTCTGCCCCTGCAGCTCTTCCCCTTTGCCTTCCTCCATGCCCTCCTCTTCCCTGGCCCTCAAAACCCAAAAGAATTGGGGAGTGGGGAGCACTCACAGCACACATCACGCATGTATGTACGATGCCCATTCCCCGGGGCCGTCACACTTTATTTTCTCATTTTGCTTTATTATCCATCATTTATTTCAGGTTCGTTGGGGAGAAAAGGGTTCCACCGAAGAAGGCGCTAAGTTGGAAAAGGCAAAGAATGCCAGAGTCAAGATGCCGGAGCAGGAATACGAATTCCCCGAACCTCGAAATCTCAACAACAACCTGCGACGGCCCTCTTCGCCCCGGAAGTGGTACTCCCCGATCAAGGTATGCCCCTTTCTACCCAGATCCATCATCACACCGGATAAAACACTTCCGTAGTAAGAATCAGACTCTCGACGTGATGAGATACCAAACGAAATTCCAGATTATCACAAAGGAACACATTTCTAAAATCACGGACCTCTAAGAACAGGTACTCACTCTCTCCGTTCCCACAGTATCGAAGTTGAGAGTAGGCTGTTTAAAATCACCATGGCAACCTAGCGGCACGCAAGGGGACGGTGAGTGGGGAGACCGGGGTAGTGACCCCGGAAGACGGCCACGCGTCTCTGTGACACCTCCCCACGTGCTCGGCAGGCAGGCCCACTCCCTAACCAAAGTGGCAGCTTCCCCTGGAGGCCTTATCCCTCTTCCTCTTGCGACACGAGCCCATTCCCTTTATCCAAACCTCCTGCCCGTGTGTCAGGCACTGGCCATGGAGCTCACACTCGCTCTCCCAGTCATGAGCAAAACCCCTTTTTTCCTCCACTGTCTCTCTTGACCCCACAGCTCCAGAACTTAAACCTCTTTGGCTTATTAGAAAGTGTCCGTGAGCCAGAGAGGGTAAGTAATGCTGCCTGAAGGCTTCTTTCCTCTTCCTCTTGATCTTCCTCTGCTTCTACACTGCAGACAGAAACTGGGCCCATTGCAAGGCCCCAATGGAAGACCCCATGGAAGAGCCAGCTCCCACCACGCACGTGCCCCCGTGCGCCCACGCGGCTTTCCCCCTCTGCCGACGAGAGCAAAAATAACATTCATCATTCACTACGTTACGTGCTAACCTTAGAGCAGCCCTTGTCCTATGAAATCAAAGGAAATAACCATGTGAAACAATGGAGAGAGGCGTCCTTGGTAGTCGCCCCTTCTCGGCCAAGCTGGCTAGCTCGTGCTCACACTAACTGCGGGGTGTTTTCCCCTTCGGTTTGCTGTGTTTAAAGCGAGGAGCTTCTTTTTTGAGATGGTCCCTCCCCGCCGCCCCGCCCCCTCCGGGCGATGGCTTGAACTCTGGAAAGATGTGGGCGAAACGTTGCTCGCTTGCCTAACAGCTGTTTGCATCTAATTATTTTCTCATGCACAACATGCAGTGGCGTGCGTGTGTGTGCAGACAGGAAGGAGCCAAGCAGAGGCTCCGAGATGGACAAGAAAGGGAATTTTCTATTGTGTCGTTTTTAGGAATCTGTACCTTGTGACTAACCCACAACATACTTGGTGACAGCCAGGTTGTCATTCCTGTAATCTTGGATTCTGAAAGAACGTTAATTCTGTTTGAGGAATCCAATTTCTGCTCGAGAGAGCATGTTACTCCTCTACGAACTGGTGGCTTAGGACCGAGTTTTATGAAATAAATAGGGGGACGAACGACCAGATTTAGGAATCTAAAAACACTTGGAACTGGTATCCATTCAAAGCGAGGATTTGTGGCGCACCTAGGACGTGCTGGGACCTGCCAGATACTCCGCACCCAGGTTCTCCAGCCTGGGTGAGTATCAGCGGAACCCTGAGAGCTTTCACAATGCAGGTTCCCAGGCCTAATGCCTTAGAGCCTCACAAAAGGCTTTCAAAGGCACACAGGCCGTCACCACGTGCTTACTTTTCCTCATCCGGGGAGCCCCTTTTCCCCCCAGCGCCCCTTTTTTTAACATCCAGACTCCCTAAGCCATAGCCCTGTGTTGCCTCCATTTACTCCCCCCCACCCCCCACAGCCCCTGCTCTTGGGCCTCCTCCCTTGTCACTGTGTTGAGCTGCTGGTTCTCATCGCGTGGCCCCTGGACCAGCAGCATCGGCCTCCCCCAGGAACTTGCTGGAAATGCACATTCTCAGGCCCAACCCAGAACTACTAAATCAACAACTTTGGGGGTGGGGCCCAGCAGGCTGGGATTGAACAAGCCCTGTGAGGACACTGTCACCACAGGTCCCAGCCAGGCTTCTGTAGGAGGGTCCCCGAGGGCAGGAACCTTGGCACCTGGCCAAGAGACCGTGACCATGACCCCAGCCATGTGCCAGAGGTCTCCGCAAGCAGACCCACGTGAGCGTTCACAGCCCGTTGTCCCCTCAGACACAACCGCTGGATTAATGTGAAGTGGGAACTCACAGGGACAGCCAGGTGGCAATGGGAGCTCTTGCACCCTCAGGCCTAGGGGACAAGGAGGGGAGATGGTGCCATTGGAGCCAGTGGCCAGGAGGAGAGGCCACCCAGTGGGAGCTGTGGCCATAGAGAGGGAACCAGCCGTCTAAACCTGCCCTGCCACCTGTTTTTATGCGGCCCACAAACTAAGACTGGCTTTTCTCCTTTTTAAATGGTTCTGTAAGTTCCCCGTACTATTCCACAGTTTGCCTCTAGAGCTACAAAGCTACAAAGCCTAGAATATCTACTTTTTTGGACCTTTACAGAAAACGTTTGCAGGTCTCTGTCCTATAAGAATGCAGCCTCTGGAGAAGGCAGGGGTCAGGGAGGGAACAGAAGGAATGAATCCCCGGACCTCTCCCCTATCTTGCCTCAGGGCCGTCTGGTACCACCTGTTGGCCAAACCAAAGGAAAGCCAAGTGGTGTTATCTGTAGGCCGTCGGGTGCTGGGCAGAGAGCTGGGAAGGCAGAGGAAGGCCGAGAGTGGATGGGGGCCGGCAGGTCATGGAGCACGACCAGTCTACCCTCTGCGCCGCCGTAAATAGGGAGAAGCCTCCCACCTCGTGCCAGACTTTTAAGGGATACTGGGGAGACTCTTTGTTGCCCCCAATGGAAGTGGTCAGAGTCATAGACATCTTTAAATGTATCGCACCTGACTCGCTTTTCGCATGCGTTTCCTGAACTAGATGTGGGGAGCGGTGAAGCAGGTGAGCACATTTGCTAAGCAAACCGAGTGGGGCCTCATGGGGGAAGTCCACCATGGGCTTCTCTCCACCGCTCCCCAGTCTAAGTCCGGGCACTGACCACAGCAACCACACCTCACCCTCTCCTCATTCCAGGCTCATGACCAGGAAATTTTCCGATATTTGGCCTTCATTTTCCTTTGCTTGGTTTTCAGCCCCTGGATTTACAGCACCCCATGCTTCTCATTAAATTCGGACTGACCATTTCAGACAAGTTAAGTAATGCCCAGCTACATGGCCTCCAGATAGATCAAAACCGGGACTGTTGTCAGGTTTGCTGGAAGGCTTGCAGCCTGCATAGAGAAACCATTTTCTCCCTTCCCAGTAGCTCCTCCACATGACTGGAAATGACAGGAATGACAGCCGAAGGACAAAAGCCAGACCCGGGATGGCCAGGCAGCCCGGCTGCTCTTGGCAAGAGAGCCAGACGGTGAAGGGGCAGGGTCAGCCCGCGCTACTCGCGGGGCCGGGAAGGGGGTGGTCTTCTGTCCTGTTCTTTCCCCGGCAGGCCAGCTTCATCCCTGGCCTCAAAGCACCTTGACCTCGTAACCAAGCAGCGTTTGGTCATGAAACTGCACATGACGGACTCTACGTAGCCCAGGAAGACGCACCAGAGACTTAAGTGCTGTCAGATGGGCTGTTGAAGTCCAACAGACTTTTTTTTGTCCCTCTCTGGCTACTTTTTATAATAGCTCCAAATTTTTTTTTTAAACAAAGCCCAAAACTAAAAAAAAAAAAGCACAAAGCATCTTGTGTGAATGTCTGTGAGTGTGTGAGTGTGTGTGGGGGTGTCCGTGTTTCCGACATTATTCACTTATTTCTCTTGAGGAGAAGCGTGGGTCACAATATTCACCCCGTGTTCTGAGGTGTAAAGTTCCGGGGTTAGTCTGCGACGGGCCTGTCGTTGGGCTACCCTCGGATTCTCTCCCTCTGACCAACCTCCAAGCAGCTAAGGCAGACAGACCCGCAGAGGAGACACAGCTGTTGCCCGGCCAAGATTCTAAAAAGGAGAGAAAAGGAAGATCGGCCACAAACCCCAGGCACCAGGATGCCACAGAGACATTCCCGGCCCTGTCTTACTGTTTAGGAAGGAGGGAAAAAAAAAAACGAGCTGACCTGGAACTCCCGTTTGCCCGCCCTCGTGGATTAGGTGGTCGGAGCCCGAGGTGAGCTTCGGGAACCTGGAATTGGTAAATGTCTCATGTTTTAGTCAAGATGTGTCCACCTGAGATGAAAGAAATCTGTGCCTGAGTGTCAGCGCCTGTCGTCGGACACGGGTCCTGAGGCTGACGGGGACGTGTTTGTTTCTGCTTCCCGGCAACGGTTGGGCAGTTCTCCCGGCGGGGGGAGGGACAGTGTCTGGAAATGCGTCCTATGGAGAGGCCCACGCATGATGGACACTCAAATCTGAGATAAGCTCAAAGGCCCCTTCCTCCCAGACTTGGGGTGAAGCCCAGGGACTGGTCCGGAAAGTCCCCTAAGGCTTTTCCCACCCCTAAGGGATATTATTAGTAAGTCCTTAGCTGCTGTCTTGATGACAGGCTTCTGCCTGCATTCAGGAAAATAAAGGCTCCACCAGCCGTCGTTCTGCACCTCTTCTTGACCTCAGAGATAAAAAATCATCCTCTTCTTGGTTATAAACACACTTCTCCTATAACTGAACTCCAGCTCTTGCATAAAGAGTCACCTGCTGCGGGAGCAGAGGGAGGTGTCCGGAGGGGCAATTACCCAGATTGTTTCCTATGCCACAGACGTGGGACTTTGGGCTCATCTGTGGGGCCCCCCAGACTCAGAATCCTGAAAGTATGGCCTCACCTGGGCCAGAGCCGCCCAGTGATAGCAGCTCCCCGGGGGAAGCACTCACCTGAGTGAGACGCACACTGCAAACCGGACACGGTTCCAAGGGCTTCCCTGCACTCGCCCCTTTGTTTCTCACATCAGTCCCCAAAAGCAGAGACGCCTACTACTCCCATTTGCAGATGGCAAGCTAAGGCACGGAGAGGGTAGGTAACTTGCTAGTAAGATGCTTCTTGGTTTATTTTATTAACTGCAAAAAGCATCCATTTGAACTAGCGATGAAATCAGTTATTAATCAAAAAGGAGACGGGACTGGGAGCCTGGAGGCAAAAGACCAACCAGGAAACTGTTGACAGGATGAGTGACAGGGGATGAGGGCCTGGGCCTAGGCAGCGGCCGTGGAGGCGGTGGGGCAGGAAGGACGGGAAGCTGTGACAGAGACAATGTCCACAAGACATGGTTGAACTCGAACATGAGGGGCTGGGGGAAGAGGGAGGGGGCTGGAGGAGCACAGGACTGAGGACGGGTAAGGTTCACATTATTGGGTTCTTACACTCCGTATTCTGGTCGTTTCCACCTTTCTACACAGCCTCCCAGATGATCATTTTAATGACTTCCCCGTGATCATAAATAACATTTAACAAATCCTTCCAATGAGACGAGTATCTACCCCCGATACCTGATTGTAGGCCTTACAACCAGCCTACGGGGTAGATGGCAGCATCGTGGTCCACTCTGAAGATGGGAAAGGGGAGGCTTAGGGAGACGAGCCAGCTTGGCCGAGGCCGCAGACCCGGGAGGGGCAGGGGACAGGCCCAGAGTACAAATGCAGGTGGTCTGGAGCGTCGCTTGGGGCCGCAGTGTCACACCCAGACCTGCGGCCTCCAGGAAACCAGCCCCGGTCCCGATTCTCACGGTGTTACACATCGAGGTGGTCTCTGCTCTTTGACTCTGCATGTAGTTTTAGCTTTAAATTTCTGCAAATATTCTTTCAGCCCCGTCTTAGTGCTCCTCGTTTGTGAAGCAGTTGAGCGTTTAGCGCAGAGAACGCTGTGGGTGGGCTGATTGCAAGGACACATTCTGGGCGTCCCCCAAACTAGGAAAAGAAAAGAGGCATTCGTCCAGGAAACCCACCTGGTTTTATCCTGAAATATAAATGCTCGTCCCAAAGAACCTTAAAGGAAAACATCTAACTGATGATTGAAATGGCTTGATGTGGAAAACCATGCCGAACCCCGCAGCAGTCCCGTCCAGCTTTCTCAAGTCATTTCAAAATATTTTTAGAGGCTGTCGTAAGTACTTTGCCAAGAGAGATGAGAAACATTACACTTAGCAAGACAAAGCTTAGCCCGCGAGAACTTGAGCAACAGTTGACAGAGGCTCGGGAGCATTTGAACACAACCCACCAGAAAACAACTCCTCCAGGACATGAAGTCTTCAAGATGATGCTTCCGCGAAGATGTTCTGTGTCAAGCGACTTGAGGTCTCCGGACTTCCCCAGCCTTTCGGCACCATCCTGGAGAGACCTCTCCCGGCTGATTGCCTTCAAACGTGCTCACGGACACCCCAGGAGGAAGTATAGTTTGGCCCAGTATATACCCATGAGCGTGTTGGGTGCGCACACAAACGCCCACCCGTGCACATACTCCTACCCGTTTCACTGATACAGATTCGACACAAAATAATAGTCATCTTCTCCATGTGCAAGTGACTCAAGTATTTTCTTCCCTATTTTATTTCTTAAAAATTCTGGTGCTAGTACACAAAATTGTTCCATGAGGGCTTGAAGAGTCGCAACCGAGAATTTAGAGACCCTGTCCCTAAAGGACCTAAGTGCAAGGTCTCCAGCCCGAAGATGTGCACCAAGAAGAATCTACAGTTGGTGTAATAGAAAGCGTAAGAGCTTTGGAATCACAGGGCCATGGGGTCCATTCGCACCTCTCCGATTTCCACGCTCTGTGCCTTGGGCGACTGAGCTGTTCGTCCGACCTTCTGTTTCTTTGCCATAATCCTTTTGGACTATGGCAGAAGACACTTGTAAAAGCACCTGGCCCAGCACTGAGGAGTCATTCATTCATCCAGCCCGTATTTACTGAGCGCCAGATGCTCTCCTGGGGCTGGGCATACAGCAGCTGACCAACCCGGTGACCCCTCTGCTTTCACAGAGTTGACATTCCCGTTGGCAGAGACAGACCAGAGGCAAATAGACACAGAATATGTTTACATCAGGGATTAGGGCCCCTGGGGGGCTCTGCGCTGGAGCATCTCCCTTTGGCTCAGGCCGTGACCCCGGGGTCCCCGGATCGAGTCCCACATCAGGGTCCCCATAGGAAGCCTGCTTCGCCCTCTGCCTGTGTCTCTGCCTCTGTGTGTGTGTGTGTGTCTCATGAATAAATAGATAAAATCTTTTAAAAAATAAAAAGAATACGTCAGGGATTAATAAGGGCTGTATCGGTCTCCTATTGCTGCTGTAACAAACTACCACTAAGTTAGTGACTTAACACAATTTATTATTTTATAGTTCTGGAGGTTAGAAGCCCAAAAAAGATCTCGCCTAAAATCAAGGCGAGGCCAGGGCTGCATCTCTTTTAGAGGCTCTGGGAGAGAATCCATCTCGTCTTTTCCTGAGTCTAGAGGCTGCCCCACACTCATTGGTTTTGAGGCCCCCCTCGCCCCTCTCCAAAGCAACCATGAGTTGAACCTTTTTCACAGGGTATCACTCTGTTGGCACAACTTCTCCGACTCTGACCCTCTTGCCTCCCTCTATTAAGGCTCCACATGGTTCCCTTGGGTCCGCCTGCACAATCCAGGATAATCTCCCCACCTTAATCACATTTGCCAAATCCTTTTTGTCATGGAAGGTGGCATGTTAAGGGTTAATAGAGCAAAGCTAAATAAAGGTCATTGTTTCCCTTTAGTATTTGCAGCAGGAGAACTCAGCCTCCCTCAGCCTAGCTAGGGAACAAGAATGGCCAGAGGCATTGGACTCCCTTCATCCCACACTCAGAGGCTCACTCTTCTCAGATTCAGCCCATTGCTACAGTTCCAAAGGGGTTGTGATTTGGGGCAATCCACGATGTTTGTAATCTGTCCCTTGAGCCTGGGATTCCCGAGCAAGTCGTAGGTGCTGAGTGAGCCAAGGGGAGAGCCAGGGATCTGCACCCCCAGGGCCTTTCATTGGTCTTGCTCCGTCAACATTTCTATCCAGTCATTTTCCTGAATTTGTCATCATTGTTGCTTTGGTGAACTCTGGGCATTAAGTAGAAAGAAGAAACTTTGATGAAAGTTGAAAAGATAGATTTGTGGTGTGGGGATATATCCAGAAATGGTCAAAAGCAAAAGCTTTTTGAACATGAAAGAGCTTCTCTGTGCTTGCAAATCTGGGGCTGCCCCAAAGTCTCCAGTGTCCCCTGCATGAGCATCAGGGCCCTCTGTTATGTGTCTCTTCTCCCCCCCAGGCTCCTGCAGCCCACACTGTGAGCTCAGAGCCTGGAGAGTCACTCAGCCTGTTACAACCACATTGCCAGTGTATATGCTGTTCACGTGACTGAAGAAACATGGAAAGTTCTACAGGTCTGTGCTGGCCACTGCTCTGGTTTCATTTGTAATCTCGGTGCATTTGTTGTTTTTGTTCTTTTCAGGGAAAACTGGATGCCTTGTGGGTCCTACTAAGGAAGGGATATGATCGTGTGTCTGTGATGCGTCCACAGCCAGGAGACACGGTAGGATTCATTCATGATGTCACACACATTGTTTTTCTCTGTCCCTCTGACCTTGCTGAACTAGAATAACTCAGATATATCCAGCTATTGTTTTATGTTGTGAGAAATCAGACACTAATTTTCAAAATTCTGGTATCTATGAGAATTGAGCGTTGACTTGTTTTTTCTGGGAAGGATTTTGACAAATACATTGAGTTGAACCTCCTAGGACTTGAGCTTCTTCATCTGTAGGTACAGTGAGTGGAAGAGGTAGGGCTGGCTTTTGCCTCTGCAGCAGCAGTGGCCAGTGGTGACCAACAAGATGCCAGGATCACAAGATGGGGCGGGGAAATGGGGGCCACAGAAAACTCTCACCGTCTTCCAGTAGGTATTGGGCCCAACTGGTTCAAGACCTCAGGAGGGCCTTCTGCCCTGGTGAGGATTTGCCCCAACGTGGTCAGGGCCAAGCTTGGGGTGTCTCCAACTAAGAGGAGGCAGAAAGGGAGGAGCCAGCAGAGACCCTTGGAAACCATCTGGCCCCTCTTCATTCTGTCAGTGAGGAAATGGAGGACGAGAGAAGCTGGTAACTGGTTCCGTGTACACGGCATCAATGCTGGAAACAACTCCAGTTCCGCCGACATCACGCTATTGCTCTGTCTTCTTGCAAGAGCTGGTCCCTCTTCCCTAAATTCTACAAAACAAAGCTTGGGACCAAGTGCTCCCTGAACTCCCAGCCAATGGCATCGCCCATCCACTTCTCTGGGAGTCGGGCATATTAACCCACAAGCAAAACACGGGCGCCTGGTTTGGAACTTGTTTCACTTCGGGCAGAGAACTTCCTTCTTGGTGGGAAAACCCCAGGCAAGTTACTGAACCTCTCTGAACTCCATCTTTATAAGGTAGGTCAGGCTTGGGCTGGTTGGAGAAGGTAATGTCTGTCAAGGGCTCGGCCCAGGGGTGAACCCGCAGCGATGCTCGGTCAATGGCAAAGATGATGGTGGTTATGGACTTTGTGCTCTTCTGCTGTGTGTCAAGGGTTGATGCCGAAGTTCAGAGCACATTGCAGCGGACGTGCATCAGGGGTACCCACTTGTTGGCCCTGCTCACTCTTCAACCCAGCACAACTCATACAACAGAAAAGCACCGTGTATTAGGCAGGCCCCTGTTCCTTCGCGCTCGGGGATGGCGGTGGGGCTGGGGGGTTGTGGCCTAGGGGATTTGGTCTAAAGTTCCAGAGCTTGTACGATTAGCTGTCCCTGCCCCCCGCTTGTGGCAGGGGCAGCAGGCAAGTACGACGTGACAACAACCAGGCCATACAAGTGCGGGGCTGACTTGGCCCCTCTGGGATGTGGGATTTGTGTTTTGTCTGTAAACGTCAATAAGAACGCGCTGTGATAGCAAATTGTAAAGTACGGGCTCTCCCGTTAACGGAAATGAGCCTGGGCCGTAAAGTTTGTCCTCGGGGTGGTATTTGGCTTTATACATCTGGTTTCTGTGGGAAATTAAGAAAGTTTTGTTGTTGTTTTTTTAAGTGTGCATGAGACTCATCAAACATTGAAAAAAAACAAAACAGTGAGATACCTCAACTCAGGTTCGGCGGTACTGTTCTCTCGTGACGTGACGCGTTGGTCAAGTATGCAGGCCCACGGTCTTCAGGGCACCTGAGAGACCTCTCCGCTAGGATTTGTTAATCCAGCTGACCGGCTTGGCAGAAACCAATTCATAAGCTGAGTCAACCTGAGTAGTCGTCGGGGAGGTTATCGTGGGGAAGACCCCAGAAGCAGCACCCGCTGGCGTGAAACGGCTAATGGGTTAAATTCAACCACAATGGGGCAGCCCCGGTGGCGCAGCGGTTTAGCGCCGCCTGCAGCCCAGGGCGTGATCCTGGAGTCCCTGGATCGAGTCCCACGTCAGGCTCCCTGCATGGAGCCTGCTTCTCCCTCTGCCTGTGTCTCTGCCTCTCTCTCTCTCTCTCTCTCTCTCTGTCTCTATGAATAAGTAAGTAAAATCTGAAAAAAAAAATGCAACCACAATGGAATGCAAACCGATGGAGGGTCCTCTAACGAATCCCACCTAAACCGAATCTCTTAACCTACTGGTTTTGAACCAAAGTTGAAGATGGTCTCCACACTTTTGAGAAACACAGTAGCCCCTTGAGTTGTCGTTCTCCGATCGCACAAAATAATAGATTTGAAGGACAGAAGGCCTAAGCACTAGGATGCATTTGGCCGTAGTCTCAGCCCTGTCCCTAACGGATGGTCTGGCCTGCGTGTAAATGGGCTTTCCTTATAGAAATCCTGATAGTTTTAAGGCACAGGGGAGAAAGCGATGCAGGGCATCGTGTCCTTGTAGTCGTGACGATGGCCGCAGGCACCTTGATGTCTGCGTGGAGCTTCAGGAGAAAGGTCACAGAGCGGGTAGGAAGGGGGTTCGAGGCTGCCCCGCGGTAACCGGGAAGGAGTTCCAGGGGAGGGACGACTGTGTGGTAGCTTGGTCCACGTGCTTATTCTTTTTTGTTTTGCATAATCCGGGAGACTCGCAACAGATCCGCATCACTTGCTCGGTGATGACTCTGTTAGAATTCCTCAGCACTGATTTATGGGGCTGACCACATTTTCCATAAACTGAAAATGACTACATCCCGGCATGTGCTCGTGAACAAGAGTCACAGGTTCTGAATTTTTCCTTTAAAACAAAAACAAAAACAAAAATCACCTAATTGCATTCTCAGTTGCGTTCTGAATTGTTTCAAACCCATGTGGCCTCACAGAAGCCTGGCAGTCCTTCCCGATCCCGTCCGCCCCGTCCGCCCCACGGTTAACCCACCCCAGCCGTGCAGACGCACGCGGGGCCACCAACAGAGCCCACGGGCTGAGGGCCTCCAGCCTCCGCCTGAGTTGAGGGTTGGGGAGCCCTGAGCCCATGGCCACCCTGTCCCTGGGCCTGGTGCCCTCGGCCTCGGAGCTGTCCGAGCTCCCGTCAGGGGGACCGGGAGCAGGGCCGCAGGGGAGCCAGGAGCTCTTGGGTCTGCCGCCACCCGTATTCCCTGCTCTTCCTTGGGTGGCTTCACCATCCTACGGTTCCCAGGTGCCCACCAGCAAGGCCCTGGGCCTAAGCAAAGTGCCCACAGAAGCCGCTTAGGCAGCAAACCAGCAACACGTGTGATCCTAAAACATGACAAGCTCGCTAAGTTCTTTGCCGAAGCCATCCCCCCGCTTCCAGTGGAGAGCTGTGCTGCGCTCTTTCTAGAACACCTGCCTCAGCCTATGGCTCTGGGGCTTCACACTTGCAGAGACTGGGAAAAAGCCCCCCCCCCCCAAATAGCTTGATTTGGAAAGACTCCCCTAATTGCAAACACAGGGATATAAGGGAACTTCAGAGATCAGGGTCCTTGGAACCCAGTGGCTTTCAGCCTGGTGGCACCTTGTGATCAGCTGAGGAGCTTTAAAACCCCGACGTGGGGCGGGGGAGCGCCCGGGGGGCCCCGTTGACGGAGCATCAGACTCTTGGTTTTGGCTCAGGTCATGATCTCAGGGCAGTGGGATCAAGCCCCGCAGCAGGCCCCACGCGCCGCAGGGAGTGCACTGAACATTCTCTCCCTTCTCCCTCTGCCCCTCTCCCCGGCTGTACTCACTCCTTCTCCCTAAAAGAAAGAAAGAAATCTTAAAAAAAAAAAAAAAAAAAACACTGACCCCAGAATCCCACCCCATAGGTTCTATTTCACTGATCTGGGATGAGGTCTGGACACTGGGATTTTAGAAGCTCCCCAGGCGGTTCTAATGGCAACAGGGTTGAGAACTGGTGCTCGGGTCCAGTTCCCTGTTTTTCATCCGAGTCGGCGCCTTCTCCTTCCTTCTCCTTCCTTCTCCCTCCGTGCGAGGGCAGCCGTGCACACGCCTCCAGAAGCCCCGGGCCCACGTCGGCCGGGCACGCGGGAAACACACGGCCACCATCTGCGTGGGCTCCCCCCGGGAGGATGGTCCACGTGGACTCGGGCTGCTGTCTTGCCGTGACTCCCAGGGGAAGGGGTGGCAAAGAGCAACTGCAGCTCCGCCTCATATGGTTTCTCCTGGATGCAGTTCAATCAATGCATTGGCCAGTCCCCCCCCACGCCCCCCCCACCCCGGTTGTTTTTACCTCGGCCGCGGGAGCCATCCCCCTTCACGTGCCCTGGGAGGGCCCCACTAGATTGGAAGTCCTGTCTGTTTTCAGCTGGGGAGGCCGGGGAGGCCGTACATTCCATTACTATCAGCAAGAACAAAGAAAAAAAAAATAGCCTAAGGCACAGTCTGAGCTTGTTTTGTGAGGCGGGGCCTGGTGCAATCCCAGGAAGAGCCGCAGGAAGCGCCCCGGATGGGCCCCCGGCTCGGCCCCGGGGCTGCGACAGCCTGTCCAGAGGTGGCTGAGGCCGAGGCAGGTCCCTCAGGCCCCGGCCCCCCACCCACCCTCCCACCCCCCCTCCACCCTCCCACACACACCCCCACCCGCCCCCCAGGCCGAGGCCGCCACCAGCTGGCTCATGGCTCCTGGGCACAGCTCGGGCTGGCGCGGCTGTGCCCGGATCATCCCCCCCTCCGCGCCCACCGTCCCTGCGGCACCACCTCTCCTGCTCCCTCTCTCCCGTGCGCCTGCCCCCAGACACTCTCGCGTCCCACACCTGTCGGGCTCCCCAGGACCCACCTCGGGGCCGCGCGCCCACGATGCCCAGGAGAACGGGACTGCGGCTTGGCCTCTGGGGTGGCCGCAGGGCTTGGAGGCCGGTGGTCACGGAAGCGCACGGCGCCGGGACGTCACGGCAGGTCGGGGAATGACGACGACCTCTAGTTACGGAGCAGAAACTGAGGCTTGGGCGGTGGTTACCTTCCCCTGGGGACGTCACAGGACCCGTGTCCCTCTGAGTGGCCGCGGCTCCCGGCTCTCGGTCGCGCTGGCGCCCCAGGGAATGAAGAGGTGGGCCAGACCAAGAAGGGGGGCACGGCGCCCGGACGGGGAGGGACCAGGGGCCGGAGGACTAAGCGTCCGTGTCGAACTGCCCGTTGCAGAACCGAGCGAGAGCTGCTTACGCGCCGGCACACGTCGGGTTTCAGGGACGATCTGGGGAAATGGACAGCGTGGGCATCCAGAGTAGAAAGGTTGGTTGACATCCCACGGGACGTTCACCTCAATTCTGCAGTCCATTGGGGTTTGGTTTTTTTTTTAAGATTTTATTTATTTTATTTTTTTAACTTTTTAAAAATATTTATTTATTCATGAGAGACACAGAGAGATGCAGAGACACAGACAGCCTGCAGAGAAGCAGGCTCCAGGCAGGGAGCCCGACGTGGGACTCGATCCCGGGACCCCAGGATCACGCCCTGGGCCAATGGCAGGCGCCAAACTGCTGAGCCACCCAGGGATCCCTCCTTTGGGGTTTTTTGAGAGATTTTATCAAGTCCTCCCTACACCCGATGTGAGGCTCGAGCTCACCACCCCGAGCTCAAGAGTCACGCACTCCCCCGACGGGCCCGCCGGGCGCCCCGACCCTGCGGTTCTTACCAGTAACTTCCAGTTCACAGAGAAGCCTTTTGCCTTTGAAACTCCTACCTGCAGTTTTCCCCCGAGTTCGCTTCACTGTGTCTCCCATAAAACCCCCCTGTTCCGACGACACGGGTTGGCGAAGGTCAAAGGAGCAGAGCACAGGCAAGAGCTGCCGCCGTTGGCTCGGTTCAGGAATCCGCTGGGACAGCAAGGGCCGCTGGGGGCCACGAGGGGCTCTGCGGGAGGTGACGTGGGACACCGGACAGACGCGGTCGGGGTGGCGGAAGGGCGATCACGGGCAGCGCAGGGTGCAGGGGGGCCGCTGGGACTCGGTCCGGCAGCCTGGGTGGAGAAGGGCCAGGTCGCGGGGCCTCCAGAACCAGGAGGCAGCCCGCGGGTGCCAGGGGGCCGCAGTGGGGACAGTGAGGTGGGCGCAGACGGGATTTCGCCACCTTGACAGTCAGACCGGGGAGCCTGGGCCCGGTTCTGTGCCCGCTGCGCGCTGATGCTCATCCGGGGACGATGTCCCAGCACCAGGTAGACCGTCCTTCACCAAGTTCTCTCTGATGCAGGCGTGACTCCATATTAACCACGTGCGTCACGCGTGTGTGGGATTGGGCCGCAGGTGTCTTGTCCTGCAGAGCCGCCGGGGGACAGGCGTCCTCCCGATGAGCCGGGAGCCCATCCGCGGGGTTGCCCGGTCCCCCGCGGGGCCCTGAGGCTGGAGGTCAAGTGGTGACGCGGGGGAGGAAGGTGAGGGATGCTCCACCGGGAACTGGCTGGGGGGCCCCCAGTTCAATCCCGGGGCTACCCCGTGGCCCCGGTTACGTTCCCCAGCTTCACTCTCCCCGGGCGTGATAGGGACCCCCAATCGCCACTTCCCTGGGCATTGTCAGGGCTCAATAAAGTGACACGTGTCAGTAGCTGGAGCAGGTGGGAGTTCATTTCCTCCCCTCCCCTCCCCGCCCCCGGGACGTTGCCATCAGTTTCCCAGGAGTCCGTTGCGGCTCGACGGGAACAGAAACCTCCGTGGACTCACCTCGGCCGCGTCCGACGGCACCGAGGCTGGAGAGCCCAGCTGGGGACCGTGCAGGGCCTGGCGCCGGGGCCGGTCTGCTCTTGCCCCGTGGACGGGCCTTTCATACTGGCGGTTTACACGGACGAGCTTCAGATTTGCCGTCGGGTCCGTCTGCAGCGGTGCCGTGTGCTGGCCCCGACTCCCGACCTCTGTACCGACGTTTTGTGAGAGTGGATCATCGAGATCGTCGAAGAAAAAGAGGAGGAAAGCAAATTGTAAGGAAATGTTCCTCGAGGGTGTGATTTGTCTTGGCAGAGCACCTTCCTTGGATACTTGTATCCTCAGTGGGATTTATTTCAGTTCTCACCCTTGGAAATCTTTCCTTCATTGTCTCGTTGGAGAGGGACGTGAGTACTTAGGATTCTTGGCTTCCTGGCCCGAGTGATGAAAAGAAGTTCAAGTCACCCTATGTCCCCAGCGAAAACCAAACTGTACCCCAAACCTGCAGAGGTAGCTGTTTCCCGAGACATCGGACCCAAAGTGGATGCTGCGAAACACACCATCCTGAGGTTTTTCTTTTTCCTTTTCCCTTTTTTTTTTTTTAATTTTTTGTTTTTTGTTTTTTTGCACCAACGTCCTTCCCTGCGGTCGGAGATCCCTCTAAATTCACGGATGTGCAGGCGGCTGCTGGGGTGGAGGGCTGTCCCCTCCCTCGGCGCCCCCGCCTCTGTCGTCCGGTCCCCCACAGCCCGACCACACGCACACTCCCCTCGTCGTCGTCGTCGTCATTTTACAGCTTCTCCTAGGACGCCCACGTTCGAAGGGCCTCATCCCCCAAACGGCTGCAGCAACGGAAAGTCAAGTCCTGGTGTCGAGGCTCAGGGCCGGGACAGGGCAGGGCCGGCCAGGGAGGGCGCCTCTGTCCAAATTCTCTGGCCTCATTTTTTCCCTTCCAAACCGCGTCAGGATCGAGCGAGGCAGGACTCGGTTCTAGAGTCAGGATCGCACCCGAGCCCGGACCACTTGGGAGGTTGGCAGCTTTGTCCAAGCACATGGTCGTGTCCAGCAGCTCGTGCGGCTGCCGTGGGCCTGGGGACGCTGGGGAAGACCGTCTGCGGGGACGGGCCTCGGCCCAGAGCCGCCCGCACCCCACCCGCTGGGAGCTGGGCTCTGGCCGCGGTGCTGGGGTCACAGGGCCCAGGGCGCGCCGTGTGCAGAGGGCCGCCCCCGACACCAGCCCCTGAGCACGGCTCCCCAGCGTCTCCCAGCCGCCACCTTCCTCCCTCCCCTGTTGGCCCCTGGGGAAGATGAGGCTCCGGTAGTCAGGGTCACACAGGGAATTAGCGGAAGTGGCTGGACCAGACCCCACGGGCCACCGCCTGCTGTCCCTGCGGCCTCACCCCTGCAGGGGAGGTGGGTGGGGAGCTGGGGATCAGGGAGGGGCCAGAGGTGGGACAAGGCCGGATTCTGGAAATACAGCGAGTCCTCCCTTCTGGCCTCGCGCCGCGCCCATCGCCCAAGCCTCTCCCTTTGCATCCTGCCCGAGGGGACAGGACGCTCCCGTCCTCCCCACAGCCTGCAGTCCCACTCGGGGTGCACCCCCACCCCCCATGCTCCCTCTGGGCCCCCCTCCCTCCTCCCCTGCATCCCCAGGGTCCTGTGTAGGACGGGGTGCACCCCCACTCCCATGCTCCCTCCTGGCCCCCCACCCTCCTCCCCTGCACCCCCAGGGTCCTGTGTAGGATGGGGTGCACCCCCTGCCTCCCATGCTCCCTCCTGGCCCCTTGCTCCCTCCTCCCCTGCACCCCAGGGTCCTGTATAGGACAGGGTGCCCCCCATCCCCCATGCACAATCAGGCCTGGAGCTCCTGCTGCACAGCAGGCACCCATGAGGGCGTGAGAGGAGGGAGGTGGGCCCCTGCCCTTGGGGTGCACATCAGAATAGGCAGGAAAGCAGGGTCACACTGCACCATACGTGTGGTGGGGGGCAGTTCGGGGCACCACGGGGTCAGGGGGCAGGGAGTTGTGACCCAGGCTTCCAAGGCGGACACCCGAAGGCCGAGCTCTCCTGGTGAAGTGGGGGGAAGCCGTCCTGTGGGGGGCACGCCTATGTGCAGCCCCAGGCGGGAGAGGCCGGAGGAGGAGGCCCAGGCTGACCTTGGGACCGGAAGGGGAGAGCAGCCTCGCCCCCCTGCTGGCTCAGCACCAGCTGCGGCCCCGGCCCCCCAGGGTCCCCCAGGCCCCTCCTTCCTCGGTGCTCACAGCTCCTGCAGCCAAGTCGGTGAAAGCCAATACTGACCTTCCTTCCTGAAGAAGCTGTGATTTTAGCAACGAGATCATAGCTCTTCCCCCCCCCCCCAAGTTCTCTCCGCACTGAGGACGGGGCTCAGTTCACCTTCTCGTCCCAGGAATTGTGAGTCTCGGCAACCCCCAGGTGCTCACAACCGGCTGCAGACTTCCGCGGCCTCCCCTTGGTAGCAAGCGCGTTTGCGTTTCCATAATGGGCCGCAATGTGGCAACAAACCCTCTGCCTTGTAATGGGGAGAGCGGGCCCACCCTGCCTTCGAGGGGCATCTTCCCGGAAAATGAGGCTTCACAAAGGCTATTGGAACATTAGATTTTCGTTGGGATGGCTGCCCCTGCCTTTTGTCACCGCCGCTTACTGATAACTTTGACTTTTTACACAGTTTAGTAGAAAAACAACTCTGACTTTACTAGGCTCGCTTTTCAGATTCATTCTTATGGGATTTCCTTAACCTTTCGGTGCTTTTGTGTCTTTTCCCTTTTGGCTGATGCCGTGGATCGCAAGGCCGCGTCCAGAACCCACGGTGCTGGCACAGCTAGCGCCCCGCAGATGCTCGCTCCCTAGCGTCCGGGCCCTCGCTGCCTTCCTGGGTTCCCCCCACCCCTGGACGGGGTCGCCCCATTGAACGGCGTGGCCTCGGGGGCTGATGCCCAGGCATCGGCCGCCGTCACGTTGGCCACATGCCGACTTTTCAAGGCCTCTGACTTGAACACAAGCTCTAAACGGAGTCAGTCTTGAGTAAGCTTTTCCATCGTCTCTTCTGCTCACTAAAGGTGATGTGTAATGGCAAATTCCTAAATGTCACAGAGTCTGGAAAGTTGGGCATCATAGCAGACATCCACTGGCCTTTAGTGGTGCAAGTACTAAAAGCGAGCCCGCTGCAGATTCTACCGTGGGGTCGTCCCTGCTGCTGCACCAGACGTGTCCCCCTTCCTTTCTCTTTCTAGCAAGGACGGTAGCTCTGAGCAAGAGACGTGGAGTTTCTTAGACACGGAGGTAGACAGAAATAGAAGGGCGGTGGCGTGTCTTGTCCTTTGGTGGTGGTGGTGGGAGCAAGCGTCCCAGAGTCCTGACGCCACTGCCTCGGTGACTGCAGCACGTCGACAGACCTAGGGGTGCTCAGCGATGGCCAAGGCATCTGCAGAACGGAGGCGGCTCCCCACGCAGGTAAGCGGCAAACACGCCTCTAAGGGAGACCGAGCCCCGTGAGAACGCCCCGAGGCCCAGGTCCCCGCCGCCCGTGGGCTGCGCCAGCGGCTCTCCACCAGATGCGTCTGCTCGTGGACCCAAGCAACATCTCCCGGCAAAATTGGACCTTACGGGTAATTAGCATCAAGCCAACAGCCTCCGTGTCTGCGCCCACAGCGGGCCACTCCTGAGCGGCTTGGATGCAGCCTTCCGGAAGCTTTCGCCGGCCCACGGGCACGTTCCAGTGTCGTCCAGCAGCACAGCTGTGCTTCCGCGGGCTGTGCACTCTCCTGCCGGAAGGAGGGTTGTGCCCCCCGGAGGATCACCCGCGCCGGGTTTCGATGCCCGTCCCCCGTAAAACTCACCCAACCCAAGCGCTCCAAGACGATACAATCGACTTAGGTGTCCAAGGAGAACAGGAATCTTTGGATGCCTTTATTCTGTAATTAATTTTCTTGCTCTCTCCAGCCCGTTCTTTTGAGGACGTGTTTGGTTCTCATCCATCTCCAAGCTGACTTTTTTTTTTTTTTTTTTTTTTGGTTTTAACGGCCAACGAGTTGATGATTGGAATTCTCTAGCTTTGTAAGCCCTGGAACAAACCGTCCCTCCCTGAAGAAACACAGCTTCTCATAAATCTTCCCCCGCCACCCCCAGGAACGCCAGGGTTAGAGAGGAGAGAAACAAGATTTGATATTAAATGAGTCATCTTCCCAGCTGTCGCTTGCAGAAGACCGATGAGTGCAGAGGTGATAGACAGATGCAGTTTCAAATATAGTTTTCACACCTTAAAAAGTCCATGGAGATCGGAAGATAGAAAGCCCCTGCGTGGCAGGAGTTTTAAAGTAAAGAATTTTCTTGTAGGCTCTTCACGGTCGTGGGAGAGCAGGCCAGGGCCTTCGTCCGGGTGAGAACATCACTAAGCCGCTGGGTGGGATGACAGTGGAGTCGCATTTTAAAAAATTACTTGTGACCTCCCCGTTTCACCCCCACAGGTAGCAAAAGGTGGTTTTAGGCCGTAAACACCCCAAAAGTAGTCTAGAGCTGTACTGTCCGGTAAGGCAGCTGCCTCTAAACATGGTTGAGCATCTGCCTCCAGCTTAGGGCGTGACCCCAGGGTCCTGGGATCGAGTCCTGCATCAGGCTCCCTGCAGGGAGCCTGCTTCTCCCTCTGCCTGTGTCTCTGCCTCTCTCTCTGTCTCTCAGGAATAAATAAGTAAAATCTTTAGAAAGAAAAAAAAATGAAATATGCAGTGAGGATAAAACACACTCTGGATTTTCAAAGTTATAATATAAAAAAATATGGAATATCTTTTTAGTGATTTTTCTATTGATTACATGTTCAAATGATAACCTCCTGGACATACTGGGTTAAATAAGCTATATTATTAAAATGCACTTCACCCGTTTCTTTTTTTTTTTTTTAATTAAAAAAAAATGTTTTGATTTCCATTTGGGTTTTTTTTTATTTATTTTTTATTGGTGTTCAATTTGCCAACATATAGAATAGCACCCAGTGCTCATCCCATCAAGTGCCCACCTCAGTGCCCGTCGCCCAGTCACCCCCCCCCCCGCCCACCTCCCTTTCTACCACTCATTATTATTAAAATGCACTTCACCTGTTTCTTTTCACTTTTCACAAATGTAGCTCCTAGAGAACTAAAAACTACCCAAGTGGTGTGCGTCCTGTTTCTACTGGACAGCACTGGTCTGGAGGACTGGCCTGGAAGACACTGGTGAGGAGGGGGCGACATGACTTTCCTACAGGCCCTGAGCCCTCCAACCATTTGTATTTTGTGGACACAACGAGGGTTCCTGAAATCATGGGAATCTGCCCCAGCCCTTCCTGGTGTTCTACTGGGTCAGCCAGGACTTTGCCTTCCTGCGCCGGTCTCTGTCCCCGGCTCTGTGTCCGAAGCCAGACGTCTCGCATGCTCCACCCCATGCTCCGTTAGGGTTTTGTTTGAAGCAGAGAAGCATTGGGCTAAATAAAGCACTTGCAGACGACCTGCTTCTGGGTGGGTTTTGTACGTCGCCGAGCATCTCACTCATTGAAGCAGAGCGATCCCTGCAAAGTCAGCCCTCGACACAAGGGCTCGCAAGGGAAGAAAAGGAAAATGAAGCCGACAAGCATTTACGGAGGTCTCTCGGCTGCTTCTTTTCTCTACTATCATCACAGGGAAGAGAGGCCTTGCAGCCTTTAAAACTCTCTTCTAGGTTCGTGTACTTTTATGGGATTACCTTCTCTAGCTTTGAAAAATTTCTAGAAAGCAAATAGTAGCCCCACCTTACCAGAACGGGAACCCACGTGACTCGAGCAGTAATGATCACTAGTACTTGCCAAAAGCCATACAATCTGCAGTTACTTTCTTTTCTTTCTTTCTTCCTTTTTTTTTTTTTTTTTTTGCAGTTACTTTCAAGGCATTTTTTCCGATGACCCTGTGACGTGGGTGTTCTCGCTCCCATATTACAGATGAGGAAATGGTCTTTACAGACGACCAAAGAGCTTAGGCTCTACACTGACAAATGAGAAAACTAGCATTGGTCCATCCGACATGTGTATTTCTGTCGTTCTAAGCCCTGGTGAACCAGGTGCCTTCATGGCATTTACGCTCAAGGGTTCCCAGCATTCCAGTGCCGTGCCACGAACTCGAATACAGTTGTCCCTCCTTGTCCGGGGGGGCGGGGGGGAGGCATGTGCCAAGACCCCCGATAGATGCTTGAAACCGCAGCAAGTACTTTATGTATACTGTGCTTCTTCCTATACTTCAATACCTGTGATAAAGTTTAATTCATAAATCAGGCCCAATACGAGATTGACAACAATGACGGTAAAATAAGACCATTATAACGACCTACTGTGATAACAATTATGTGAACGTGGTGTCCTCTTGTCTCTGAACACACTCTACCATCCTGGACTCATCCTGCTTGTGATGATGTAAGAGGATAAAATGCACAAAAAAAAAAATTTAAAGATAAAATTAAAAATAAATAAATAAAATTAAATTAAATAAATCAATAAATAAAAAGGATAAAATGCCCACATGATGAGATGAAGGGAAGTGAATGATGGCGGCGTGGTTGGGCGACCACTGACTGTTGGGTGATATGTAGAAGTTCTGGTTTTGGAGCCGTGGTTGACCAGGGGTACTGAGACTGGAAAGTGGAACCCCCAGATAAGGGTCTGCTGGAGGGTCGCAGGGTGGAAGGAGGGTGGATGTCTTGCCTGCATGGTCAGCAAAGCCCTGTCTTGGGAGAGCCTGACATCCACGGGAGATCCGAATGACGGGCAGGCCAGACGGGAGCCCGGGCGGTGGTGCAAAGGCTACAAGGGCAGAGAGCAGTGGGGATGGAGGGCGGTAAGGCCAGCGGGGCAGCCAGGGCCGTAAACCCGGGGAGGCGTCGGCGTTGACGCTGGGCCCAGCGCGGAGGACTCGGGGTGCGGGGACCCGTCGAGGAAGCACACGGGCCGGTTCGTATTCTACAAACACAACCGTCGACGCCGCGGGGAGAGTGGGTGGCAGGGAGGCTGGAAGGGCGGGCGGCGAGTGAGGCGGGCGTGCCGGCCGTCCTGGGGCACAGGCAGCGGGGAGGGCGGGGTGAGGTGGCCCGGGGTGGACGGACGGATGGCGGAGATACAGCCGGGGCGCTGGCCGAGGACGGCTTAGCTCGCTGGTGGCCCGACGGGCCGTGCGGCCACTGCCAGCCCCCCACGGGTCCCTTCCTAGCGGGCTCTGCTCCGGATGCCTTCCGTCCGGTCGGGCGTCGCGGGGCCGGGGACAGCCATGGCCCGGGAGTGGCTCGAGGGAGGAGGACGCAGTCGGAGTCGCCTGCCCCGGGGCCTGGTCAGAACGTCCACCTCAACCTTCGTTACCCACGAGGGCGGATTTTAATCAGGGGCTCGTGTCAGGCTAAGCCCCACGGGGGCCTCCCCCTCGCCGCTGTCAACAGGCACTTGATGAGTCGCCGATGACCCGAGAAATGAATTTTTAAGTGAAGTCTGCCACCTCCCCCCCGGAGGCCACCTCCCCCCGGACCTAAGCTTTAGGAGCACAGGGTGCGGGCCTGGGACCCGGTATTTACCCCCAGCGTCGAGGAGCGTGCCGGTGCCGGCCGACCGTGGATGATTCAAAAAGTATTCTCGAAGGAACTACCGACCCCGGCGAAAGCCGTGTTCCTCCAAGCCACATGCATGCTGGCTCCCCTGGCCCAACGCATCTCTCCCTCCCCCCAACCTCTCCGCGTGGCCGGACGGCTTGAAACGGCACCAACCAGGGATCCCGTCCACCCTCCGCGTCTCCGGGGACAACAACCCACCAGCCGCCGGTCATTGCCACTCAGGAAGGCAATTGCCACAAGGAGCTTCCAGGGACCCCGTCGTTGCAGGACCCGCGAGGGAGGAGACGCCAGCCTGGAAGTGGGGACTCGTCTAGACTCGCCAGGGAGACTGAGGACCCGGAGGGCCAAGGCAGATGGGAAATGAAGCCAGAACTTTCTTTGGAGCCTGCCTTCGGCACTCGCTCCCCGGGTCCAGTTTTCTAAGGGCCGCTTCATTTTTCGAGCCAACAGGGATCTCGGATCTCTCCGGAGCCTGCAGTTTTCAGGCCTTCTTGTGCCAAAAAAAAAAGAGAGAGAGAGAGAGAGAGAGAGAGAACTTCTTTAAATGAAATCTTCCCGGAAGCCCAGTGTGAAAAACAGAGAAGGAGACGCTCTGGTTCTAGACGGGCCCGCGGGGCAGGAGGCCAGACACACACACACACATTTGCACGCACGGTTTTCCCACAGTCGCCCCGCGACCTCCCCTCAGCATCCCCAAGCGCTTCTGAAACGCAGGGAGCCCTAACGTAGTGCAAGACCCGCGCTGCCCTGGTCGCACCCACGTCTGCGAGGCCGGGCTCCGGAGGCCAAAAGGCTGGACCCAGCTTCTCCTTCCCTTCGTCAAGGATCAGACCCCTCGTTCCCTCCACTTCCCAAACCCTTCACCCCCACTCCGTCAATGTTTGCTGAATCAAAGAAAGAGCCCTTCCGCGGGGCCGCTAAGCACTTGCCCACGAGGTTAACGCGACCACCAAACATTTGCCAAGTGCTGACTGTGTCCTTAACCCAGAACAGATGACCGTTGTCGCCGCTACATTAATCAACACCCTGGACGCTATGGGTTCGACCTTTTCTGACCCATCTAAATTGCAGCTAAACGTCTCACCCACATCTGTCCATCTTTTCTCTAAATGTGCTGGGAGGCATCGTGTGAAATGCTTTGCTGAAATGCAGATAAACTCCATCTGTCAGCCCCCATCCACGAATCTAGTAGGACTTGCAAAAAAATAAATGAGGTTTGGCACGATTTGCTCCCTGCAAACCTTTGCTCACAGGGATGACCACCATTTCCTGTCTTTGGAACTTATAAACCATCTGTTTAATGATCTGTCCTCGCTTCCTGCCAAGGACTGACGTTCCCCTCATCAGTCAGCAGTTCCCACCGAAAGTGCTGCGGGCCTCGGGGCTCTCCATCCCTGCCGCTGGCCGGTGTCCAGGTCCTAGAAATGGCTCCCTTGTCCCTCTTCATGGAACAAGACTGCAACGTGGGGAGAGTTCAAGGTAGTGTGATTGTTTCCGCGCCCTGCCACGCCAGTTCAGGCTCAGGGCCACACCGCTGAGAGCCTCGGAGCAGACCTCCCGACGAAGCACGCCAGCCTTGCAGTCCAGCTGCACCACGCACTGTGCCGTTTGGGCTACTTCCCCTCTCTGAACCCACAAAATGAGCTCATGACCAAGTTGGAGGATTACGCGCCGTATCATTCATGTGAGGTGCTTAGCACGGAGGTTGGCACATATGGTGACTGTCACTGGAAGAAAACGATCTTATCGCAGGTTAGGGATGGAGACCAGGCAAGGAACAGGCCCAGAAGGAAGGCGTGAGTGGGAGGGGCCTATTCGTAGGGACATAGTCCTACAATCTATGCATTTTTCTAGGCACTAGAAAGTATGCAGGAAAGACCCTCTTCCCTGTAGAGCTTGGAGTCTCCTGGAGAACAAATGATGAAAACACGTCTTTCCCCTGTCAGTCACGTGGTTGTGAAGTTCTGTTCGGGTCAGATGAAAGAGCTAGACCTGCCCCGGGCTGGTACCTGGAGTGGCTTCTCGGAAGGGCCCACAGATGATCTCAAGGGCAAGTCCTTCGGGTGGTTCCCAAACCCCTGGAGACCTCAGTGCAAGGGACTCCGTGTCCCTGAGCTCCTAAGGAGGCGCGGAGGCACAGGGTGGTAGGTTCCTCACGAGAATGTCCGCGCAAGACGCAAAAACAGTTAGGGTCCGTGCTCCCGGGCCTCTGGGCGGAATCGCAGAAGAACCACTCCGTGTGTTTGTTGATGACAGTTAGGTTGGCAGGACTCCGCTGCAGTGGCTTTTAGAAGCTCTGGGTCCATTTCTAAAGCTCATTTATTTTAAAAGCTCTTGAACTAAAGGCAATAGTAATAGATGACAGCTGGGAATTTTTAAGTTATTTTCAGTTCTGGGAAAAAAAAAAAAAAAGAGGGTTGGGTTGGGTATCCATTTATATTTCCATACTAAGGATAAGTCAGTAAAGGAGATTTCATTGTGTTTGCCAGTCTAAAAGTAATCGATTCAATGTGCCATAGTCGGGAACTCAGACTGCTTGGAAAGCCCAGGAGAAGCAGCCCTCCTCGGGGGACCGCGTGACTGTGACTGTGGCCTGGTGGGGCAGGAGCGGCAGCTGCTGGGAAGGTCCCCCGGCGGGCAAGGGTGCCCACCGGGTCACTTTTCGTGCAGCTCCTACTCCGGTCCATCTGGGGGGGCCTGGAGCCCTGCTAGGAGGGCGAGACTTCCAGCCTTGACTGTGACCAACCCTGAGCAGGAGTCCGCAATCGCAGCGGGAACAAAACCACAGCAGCCTCCGGGAACCCGGCACCAGCAGGGAAGGCCGGCCTGGCTCCGCAGCCGCCTGCCGTGACCCGGAGCAGGAATGAAAGGCCGGCAGGACTCCCCACCTGCCTGGGGAGGGGGCTCCCAAGGCGGGGCGGCCATCGATGGTTCCAAAGGCTGGAGAGCTCGGTCGGAAAGGCCCAGGTCCAACTAAAACAAGCCCGGAGCCTTAACAGCTGCCCTGTTTTGACATCAGGAAGCCCATTTTTAGTTCTGCTCATGGCTGTACTGTACAAAGTTTATGTTTCTCTTTCATGGACTTAATTAATGCTTGAGAGAATTAAGCCCGTAAGGCCCAAGACCACAACTTCCGCATCCACCGGGGATGGGCTACTTTTCCCAGAGCCTGCGTCTTCCTGAGAAGTCCCCAGATTCTTTACCAGGGTTCGGTAGTCCTGCTGGTAGGCTTGACGCGTAGACGCAGCAGGTGTGAGCAGAACGGGCTGGAGGGCCCTGCCGTGAGCAGAAGACTTCTCCGTGCAAATGTATCTCCTCCTACCACCTACCAGAAATTCTCCGAAAGGAGAAAGGTTCATCTCTCTGATTGAAGATCTGAAGCCTGCGGTTAACACCGCAGTGTCCACCAGCAGGAGAAAATGCACCCAAGCTCACGCGGCGTGCCGCCAACCGCACGCCGCGCACCACTGAGGAAAATTAGGGCATCACCTGGTGTCCCTGAGCTAACTGGCAGAGTCGATCTTGTTCTTTTATTCATTCATTCACCGCTTTTTATATTGCTAATAACTGGATCCTTTGCCATGAGCCAGGCGCCGTGCTCTATGCTTAACAAATGGACTCTCTTCTCGTATCACAAAGCTTAACTGATTAATAACTGCTTTCCGCGGACACTGAAATGATGGGTTCCCTTGGTGGTTCTGACTCAGGGGGCCCCCGGGTCAGGTTTTGGCGGCTGTTTTTAACAAGCAGCCCAGGTGATGCTGATGATCAAGTAGCTCTCCTGGGAATCTTCTCCGTTGGTCCAACTGGCCTTCCCAGCAGGTGTGATCCCGTCCCCGCAGAGCTAAACAAAGCAGGTTGGTCACCTGAGGGAGGGACGCTGGCGTCCCCATTGTGGCCTGAGAATCCATTATCCTTCCCTGAACAGTCGCACGGCAGCCTCACGGTGACCAGTCTGAAACCCCCAGATCTTCACCCACGCTGGGACGGGGCTGGGAGTCCCCTGTAACAGTATCGATTTTCTTTACTCAAACGGTAGACCTGGCTTTTCATCCTAACCAGGAAGTGGTCTTACCTAATGCGACCTCCCGTTCCAGCTTGCCCACTTCCCTTCTGCATCCTGAAAACCTAAGTAGTGGGATCCCTGGGTGGCGCAGCAGTTTGGCGCCTGCCTTTGGCTCAGGGCGCAATCCTGGAGACCCGGGATCGAATCCCACGTCGGGCTCCAGGTGCATGGAGCCTGCTTCTCCCTCTGCCTATGTCTCTGCCTCTCTCTCTCTCTGTGACTATTGTAAATAAATGAAAATTAAAAAAAAAAAAAAAGAAAGAAAACCTAAGTAGCACTCGCTAAGGAAACGGTAATGGAGAGAAACTCTCCCAACTGTACGTGGCACCTTTCTGCATCGTAATAACTTTTCAGCATTCGGGCCATGATTTAAAGAAATGGGAGGCCACCAAACTCGGAGTCTGTTTTGGCGAACGTTTATGTTGTCGATGGTCCCACCTATCAAAAAGGCAGAGCTATTTAACAGAAACGTCCGCGAAGGGAGCCAACACAGTCTCATGGCTGCAAAGAAACCTTGGACCTTGTGGCCTGACCCTCTTCTCTACAGCTCGGGTTTTCCAGCCATGGGAGGGAGGGATGGTTCTCTCTGCCTTCTCCTCATGAAGACGAGGTATACGTGTAGACAAGGTCGTGCAGGACTTTGAGTTTCTGGGGCAGGACTGAGCCGTTGCCACTGCAGCACGGTTCCCCGAAACTAGGTTTCTTCACCCGTCAAGAGTTACAGCAGGGGCTGGGATGATGAGTAATGCCTCCATGTAGCTGAACGGACAGTTGGGGGAGAGTCTTCCCCCCGTGATGACGGAGTCACAAGTCACTGGGTCTGAAATCTCTAGGTCTGAGACACCAGGAAGCTGACAGTTTGTATATACAACAGAAAAGGCCTCTTTGAACTACACAATATTTATGTTACAGCAATCGCTCTTAAAGCAAGTCTGTGTATGTAGTTCTTTGTTTCTTTAAAACAACTCTTCCGGAAAAAAAAAAAAGGCAACTCTTCCGTTGAATGTACTGCTTAGGATGAATTTATGTAGCAAGCAGTTGACTCCTCTCTTGGTGGATGGTGAAGACAGAGTCCGTTGTCCTTCCTCCGTCCGCGTGGAGACCGTAGGCGGCCGATCCTAGCTAACCTCACACTGAAAGATAGAGCCCTGGACCCTGCCGGTCCCTGTGCTCCGATGATTCCTGTCCCCTGTATCGGATCTGTTTTGAGACTCTTACAGGGATCCTCATTACCTCAAATGCAAAGGGGGGTGGTCTTATTTGACGTGTCCGGGGAATACAGCCCACGTGAACCGTCGTAACAAAGTGAAGACCTGTTAAATAAAGCGCCATTCAAGGAATAGAGAAGACGGACGGAATGCCACAGAGAAGACCCAATGCTTATTCAATTATACACGAAAAAAAAAAAAATATACACGGAGAAGTGGAGCCACCTGGGAAGGCACGGTGTGGAGCTCTTAGGTGACACTGCGCGGTTATAACACTTGCTTATTGACTCAGAGCTATAAAGAGACTCCCCAGATACGGAAGCCAGTGGATGCTCTCCCCCAAAATAGTCGCGTCCTGCTAAGACCTACTTAAGGTACCTCTCCAAAAGTACCCATACAGCTTCACACACCTAAAATACAGTAAAAATCTCACTTAAAAACAAAAAAATCTCACTTTAGGAAATATCAGAGTCGGGGGCAAGGGGTTGTTAGCCCACGTACCCAAGGGAAAGACTATTTCTTTTAAGTTCTCCAGGTAAAGCCCCATCTTGTTCCTATATCGTAATTCAACTCTTGCCGTGAGTGAGACTAAAAAGGGGACCTAAAAATAAAGCAAAAGGCATTCAGCGGGATCTCAGTTCTAACCCCAGGACAGCTCATCCAGGACAGACTGCCAGTGAATCCATCACATTTTGCCTGGACTCAGTTTCCCATCCAGGAGAAGAATTAGGAGAAGGAAAGGAAGACGATCATCATCCTGGGTTCCCGTTGCATCACCCAAAATGAGGGGGATCCACTGAAATGTGAAAATGGTGGAATGTGGAAATAAATCAATACACAAACACATAGCCCCCCCGTGGTGATAGTCGTCATGTTGGAATAGTGAGTCTGGGGTTTCCTTTTGTCTTTTTTTTTTTTTTCCATAAAAATGTAGTGCTCTTAATTGCTTTTGTTTAGTGAGAAAAATGATAATTTAAGGAAAGAGAAAGAAGCAGATGGGAGCTTTAAAGGGCGATCGTAGAACTGGATCTGTGATGTCTGAGCTAGACTCCCCGGTGGGTAGAAGAGTGCTCCAGTTGACTGCACGGGAATGAGGTGTGCAGGGCAGCCCGGGTGGCTCAGCGGTTCGGCACCTGCCTTCGGCCCAGGTGTGATCCTGGAGTCCCGGGATCGAGTCCCACGTCGGGCTCCCTGCATGGAGCCTGCTTCTGCCTCTGCCTGTGTCTCTACCTCTCTGTCTATGTCTATCATGAATGAAAAAATTAATTAATTAATTTAAAAAATGAGGCGTGCACGGTCCCACCATGACACGATGGCCACCTCTGCTGACAGTTCAGCCAGCGTCCAGCACCATCTTCACGTCCATGGCCCCGGCCTCCTGGGACCCTCATGGGCAAGGTCACCATCGCTAAAACTCGCCCTCTGGTCTTCTGGTCGCTCTATTTGTCTCGTGGTCCCCCAAGGCTTTTGGACTCAGGGCTTTGGTATGAAATTCGATCTTCATTTAGTTCATGATTTTTTTTTTCTCTACCCAGCGACAGAGTAGGATGAGGTCATGTTTTCTGGCGTGCTGGCCAGGATCTGAACCCTTACCAGTGACAAATATCGAAGCTTAAGAAGCCGGTGTCCAGTTTTCTTTCACTGGTCTTGAGTGGACGGTGACGCTCTCCCAGATGTTAATTCCAGAGTGACGGAACCGTCATTGTCCCCATCTGTCCCCACTGCAAAATTAGTCCTTCTCTGCAACAGTCGCACCGAAATCTGGTAATGAATGACCCAACAACCCAAGAAAACTTGTCTTTCCCCCCCGAGCCTGTTTAGTGGCTCTCATTTCCGTCTAAGCTCTACTGTAATTTCAGTCGGGACAACAGCAGGCTGGAAGGGCGAAGGGGATTAGCCCGAAACCACTGGATGGCGAGGAGGAGAAGGAGGAGGAGGAGGAGGAGGAGGAGAAGGGAGAAGAGGCCTATGTCATCCAGTGAATGTTCTATTTCAAAGCTTCAGAAAATGGGATTGCATCGCCCTCTTCCAGGAAGTGCCCGCGAGGCCCCGCCGCTACCCGAGGCCGTCCCCCCACGAGAGCAGAGAGTGCCCAGGTGTCCCTGCACAGGCCCGCGCGCCCTCTCGACCTTCATGCCCTGCCCTTCCCTCCCAAAACGCGGCGGTCGGACAGCTCGGGAAGCGTCATGTCCCTCTGAAAAATGACATGGGGGCGGCGGGGGCAGAGGGGTTCAACCCCAATCCCTCTTGTGAGGATATTCCCAAAATATCGACAGTCTGGTGGCCCGGCCACATGACACCGCGTGGCTGACGTAGGAACGGAACCTCCTTGGAGGTTAAACTAGTCCCTCTCGGGTCTTTGAACAAACTTGGGAAGCTGAGCTGTGGGCCAGAAAGAAGCACGGGCGGCTCTTTGGTGGCCCCTGCCCTCGCCGTCTGATGGCCCCGGCCGGGTGGGTGGCCCCGTGCCTCATGGGCTCACTGTCCTCTCGAAGCGCAGGCCGCACGCAGTCCTCCTTTGCCTGCTCCCACCCAGCCGCCGCCGAGGCGCTTTCTCCAGCAGCCCCAGAGTCGACCGTCCTGGGTGCCCTTCCTTGGCCTCGAAAGGACGGGTCACCGCTCTGGGTGCCAGCCTTGCTGCCCCGGGTAGCATGTTGGCGATTTAAGGGGGACCTCGTGAGATGCGCACAGAGTGCGGAGAGCGGCAGGCCCGTGCTGGATGGGGGGGGCAGGAGGACGGTGTCTCGGGCCTTGTCTGCCGCCCTCTCCCGGGGGCGCCCGCGTCACACACGGGGAGAGCAGGGCACAGGCTCACAGCGACGGAGCAGCTGCAAGTGAGGCCGCGGCCCGGCTCGCTCTGCAGCTTTGCGGCGTGGCCCGCGAGCCCGTCGGACAGCCTGCGGATTCACGCCTCGATGTCGGGGCTGCTCCAGAAGCTGCTTGTGGATCACATACCACGACACAGGCCGGGCCCTCGAAGAACGACGGCAGGGACACACGGGAGGGCAGCAGTCGTCATGGTCACAGAGGACGAGGAGCCCCGTCGTCACTCGGGCTTCGCGCTGCGTCCACAGCAGAAACTCCCAGAAAAGCAGGGGAGCCGTGGAGAACTGCGGGGTGTCTGCGCGCTGCCCCCCACCCCGTCTCCCAGCCTCAGGAGGCCTCCTCCCCCTGAACTGGGCAGACCCCCCGCCCCCCACCCCACCCCACACACGCACACGCACACGCGTGCACACGGCAGGGTCTTTGGAGGCGAGCAGAGGCGGCTCTTACTCCGCATGAGGTCATGTCCTTCCTCTGGACACTCTGGGGCCACAGGGTGTCCGGGCCCTCGGCCTGAGCTCACTCTGGAGCTGACTCTGCGAGCAGGCCCCCGACCCTGCAAGGGGACGCCCTCCCCCGCCACCCCGTGGCCACACACACCCCTGTAGCCAGAGGCAGGGGAGACGCCCCGGGAGACGCTTCAGAGGTGGCCCCGCGAGGGGAAGGCGTGTGAGCCCCGAGTCACACCCCCGGGCTGAGCCCCGTCTGCCCCGTGCGGCCCTGGCTTTGGCTTTAGCCCTCGAGAGCCTCCGCTTCTTTGTCTTGGAAATGGGAAGAGGGATACTCGTTAGAAGGCGGCGGGGGCTTGGGGTTACGGGGGGTGTCGGATAAGCCGTGGCCACGAGGACGTCCGCCCGCACTCCAGGCCTTTAAGCGCGCTCGTGGGGTACAGACCCGATCGTGACCCTCAGGGGCCTAATGGGTGTCCGACGGCTGTGCACCTGCCCTGGGAGGCCGGGCCTGCCCCCACACTCCCTCAGGTGGCAGATCCGTGGGCCACCCTCGGGTCGGGCCTGGGTGGGGAAGGGGCTGTAGCGGTCTGTGTGGGGCCCTCGGGTGGGCCCAAGCGAGGAGGGGCGGGAGCCAAAGCCCCCGACACCCAGGTTGGCCAAGCAGGGAGCGTGTTCGGGAAGCGCGGCTGAGGTCTAGGTGATCGGGGACCGGCGGCCGCGGGGCGCAGGTGAGAAGGGCCAGCAGGTGGCCAGGCTGATGGCAGGCGCCCGGGGTCTCAGTGGGGGGCACTGGGAAGGGGGCCAGCGAGGTCTCCGAGGGAGCGGCTGGGAGGCCAGAGGGGTCCCGTGGGTCCACGGGAGGAACAGGACCCTGAGCCCTGGCTCGTGTCCGGAGTGGACCGGAGCGCCCGGGAAACCCGCCCTTGTCACAGTCCTGAGAGGTGAGGGGCCTAGGGTAGTGGGCGGGAACCCTCGCGTCCGTCCGTCCTGCTGCGTCAGGGGGCGAGGCCTCTGTTTCCTGCGGTCCCACAGCCTCCCAGGCCAAGCTCTCCGGCCTCCCTGATCGGGGGCACAGGGAGGTGGCTCCTCGCGGCCCCCGCTGACCGCCCCTGGCACCCCAGCCGCCCGGCCACCCCCGAGCCCGGGGAAATGAACACGAGAGCGGCCACGAGGCGCGCCAACCGCAAGGCTGGCTGGTCGGCCTGTCCTGCCGGCAGGTGGGTGCGAGCACCTGCTCCGGCCCGGCCCGCGGAGCAGGCCCTGGGGGAGGAGGCGCAGCGGGGGGCCAGGCCCCGGGTGGCAGAGCTGGAGCTGGTTCCCGGGGTGTCAGGGAGGCACAGGAGTGCAGAGCCTGGAGGCCAAGACGGTGCTGCAGGAGGGGCGCTTGGCGGGAGGCGCTGGGAGGGCTCTGGGGCCAGGCCACATGGGCACCCGCCGGACCCCCGGCCGGCCTGCTCCGGGTCTGCGGCCCCCACGCGGACGTCTCCGCCGAGCCCACGCTCACCGACAGCCAAGATGAACTGGTCGTTAACAGCATCTTCTATTTACGGTTAAGGCGCCGAGATCCCCCAAAAGCTTTGCCGTGTCTGACGGCGGCCTCTCTCCCAAGGCCTCGAGCTGTAGGTCTTTGTCGCTGCTCCCCGTACACGCTCACTAAGACCAAGCCTTTGTCTCAGATCCTGCAGAACTTGGGCTCAGCGCAGCGGGGGGAGAATCATCGCAGATGCCTCGTTAGTGCCGCCCGGGGGGGCGCGAGGTGCTTCCGAAGTGGACAGGGCGGGGCGGGGGGGGCTCGATACCGGGTCACAACAGTCTCATTCCAGGCCCAGCTCTGCATGGTCTTGTACTTAGGGAGAGTATTGGGTCCCAGCGGAGGCCTGAAACCAATTTGGAGGTTGGATGATTCAAATTAATGCTTTTTTGCTCCGAAATGAAACCCAGATTTCGAACGCTACGAATTTTCCATCTCTGGTGTCTGGCCCAGGGCGGCCCGCGGCCCTGATGTTCCAGGGTTCTGAGTCCCGTGTCCTCCGGTCTCCATCTGAGGGGCCCTGAGCGGCGCCCCGGCGGGACGGCAGCAGCCCGCACCTGCAGCACGGCCGCGTGATCGAGGTGGCTCCCCCAGGTGGGGCAGGTCGCCCCGGGTACAGAAGGACAAGTTAGGTGCCCACCTTCACGGTCCGAACCTAAGAGGCGAGCCAGGGCCGTGCCTGGGCCAGGGGCCCACCAGGCGAGCCCCCAGGTGCCGGGGCCGCGGCAGGTCCTTGGGGCTTACGCGGCGTCTTCAGGAGGGGCCTCTAGGGATGATTAGGTCTCAGGTTAGGGGCTCGGCCGATCAGGAAAGTCGGAGTAACACAGGTTTACACAGGATGGAGCTCCCCCTGGGAGAAGCTTCTGGGGTCGCGCCGGGGCTGCATCCCCCAGCGTCGGGGCTCCCGCTCCCCCTACCTCGTCCGCATCGTCCAAAACAAGGGAAAGGGGAGGGCACGTCCCCTCGGCCAAGGCACAACCCCGAATCCGCCCTGCACCTCGCTCACATCCAGGCGCCTCCCTCCTGCGCCTGCGGGCCTGCTGCAGGCCCCGCCTCGTGACCCGCCTCCCACCCTGGATGCCTGCGCCCCTGGAGTCTGGGGGTCCTCCCGCTGAAGGGAGGGCGGGAAAACGGGTGTGAAGGTCACGGGCCGCCTCTGCCGTGGTCACCTGGTCACCTTTGGCGTCCTTGGGGAGAGAGTGCCAGCGACGACAGGGCAGCCCAGCTCAGGTGTCAGGCTAGGGGGAGGGCACGGAGAAGGCGCCAGGGAGGAGGACTGCAGCGGGGAGGGATGCAGAGGGGAAGGCTGCGGTGGGGAGGGCTGACAGCGGGGAGGGCTGCAGAGGGGAGGACTGCAACAGGGAGGACTGACAGCGGGGAGGGCTACAGCAGGGAGGCCCATGGGGAGGCCCATGGACAAGCTGGTTTTGACTGAGGGGAGCCTGGGGAGGCGGGGCCCTTCTGCAGGAAATGCAGCCCAGGGCGACCGCAGGTGCCACGAAGGGGTAGGTGGAGGCCGGGAGGCTAGCAGGGAACCGTGCGGCAGGAAGCCTCAACCCAAGCAGATTCTCAAACCTACAGGGTTCCCGGGCCCGACCCCAAGGAGCCATACCTCCTGCTGCATTTTGCCCTCGAGTCATTCCAGCCCAGAAGCTCATGTTGTTCAAAAGAGAGAGCTGAGGGGACGCCGGGCGGCTCCATCGGTGGAGCATCTGCGTTCGGCCCAGGGCGTGATCCCGGGGCCCTGGGGTCCAGCCCCGTGTGGGGTCCCCGCTCTGCAGGGAGACCCTGCCCCTCCCCACCCCTGCTCACACTCCCTGTCACATGCTCTCTCTCTAATAAATAATCTAAATTAAAAAAGAAAAAAACCACAGGTGGAGGGAGAGGCAGGCTCCATGCAGGAAGCCCAACGTGAGACTCGATCCCAGGACTCCAGGATCAGGCCCTGGGCCAAAGGCAGGCGCTAAACCGCTGAGCCACCCAGGGATCCCCCCCCCCGGCATCGATTTTTTAAGGCAAATACCTCCATGTAAATAAAATCATGATTATATTAATGATAGTTCTAAGTAGTCAGAACCATTTCCCTGGGGACGTGGACAAGGGCAGGGGGAATTTCCCCGAGCCTGTTCACTGGGAGAGAAGATTCTGAATAAAATTAGCTCATCCCGGGTCAGACTTGCGCTCACTCAGCAGGACCGTTCCTGCCGAGGCTCCTCCGAGGTGCCAGTTAAAACCAGTGGCTCTCTGGAGAAGCCACCGCCGCAGGCTTAGCAGGACCCGTGGTGCTACAGCGGCCCCCGGTGCCACCAAGGAAGAGGGGAGGGTCAATACCGATGGCTGGTTTCCTTTTAAAAAGCAAAATTAAGAAACAGTAGAGTATGCTGCACCGGGTCAGACCTTACAGACCTACTTCCTCTTGAGCCAACAAATATTTTCGACTAATGCCGCCTCTCAAGGGTGCTCTCTGGTGTCTCCGCACAGGTCTTTGCCTCGCTGCCCGGGGAGGGCTGAATTTTTATTTTTGTTATTTCTATTTTTTTATAAATTTATTTTTTATTGGTGTTCAATTTGCCAACATACAGCATAACACCAAGTGCTCATCCCGTTAAGTGCCCCCCTCAGTGCCCGTCACCCAGTCACCCCCACCCCCCGCCCTCCTCCCCTTCCACCACCCCTAGTTCGTTTCCCAGAGTTAGGAGTCTTCATGTTCTGTCTCCCTTCCTGATATTTCCCACTCCTTTTCTCTCCTTTCCCCTTTATTCCCTTTCACTATTTTTTTTATAGTCCCCAAATGAATGAGGCCATATGATGTTTGTCCTTCTCCGATGGGCTGAATTTTTAGAGCCAGTCCCCACTCACAGCACTTTGGCCGCCTGATGGCTTCTCCTCGATCTCCTTTCTCCACTTCTATTTTGTCTTCTTCTTTTTTTTAAAATCGGCCTGACCTAGACAGATGCAGGTGACCGTGCCATGGTTTTATAATTAATGATGAGACTTGAAAGAGGGTATTTAAAGAGCAGAACGTGAAGGGCTGTAAAACAGTTCCCTGTGGGTCTCCGTCTCTGTTCGATGCAGCGGTTAATCGGACGTTGGGAGACTCTCCGCCAGGTGGGCGATTTGAACGCGCGTGTTGCACGTGACTGCAGAACCCGGGCTCACTCTCCGGCCGGGGAGGGCGTGATGGGGTGTCTCGGCGCAGCTCACGCGAGTCGGCTTGCGAATGAGTGTGGAAATAGGCAAAGTCTTCCCCTTGTGGCAACAGGGTCCCCATTCCCCTCCCAGTCCAGCCTTCGCTTATCGTCATAACAGCCTCCACCTCACAATCCGTAGTGCAAGGCCATCTCAGGAGACAGAAGGGAGATGCGTGGTGGTTGCCTTTGGGGTCATATCTTTCTCTCGTCCGGGGACCCCCCTCTTTCTCCAGGGGGCCTAGGAGCCTAGCGATGTGGGGTTCTAGCCAAGCAGGCAGTAAGTAGAGCACAGACCTGGATCTTTACCAGAAACTTTGGGAAGGGTGCCAAGCTAAGAGTCAGAAAAAAAAAAGAAAAAAGGAAAAAAGGAGAAGCCTACAACAACCACCACGTCCAGCTCCACAAACCAGGACTGGCCTCCTGGACAACAGGCGAGTTGCTGCGCGTTTCGGCGTCGCTCCGTGACGAACCCCTCCAAAGCCCGGTGGCTTAGAGCAGCGGTTTGCTGTTTTCTCTTATGGTTCTGTGGGCTGCCCGGGATCAGCTGTGAGATTCTCCCTGGGCATCTCTGACGAAGTTGCAGTCAGAGAGTGGCTAGGGCTGGAGTCCTCAGGTCAGCTGGGCTAGACGTTCAAGAAGGCGGCTCGCCTCATCGTCTGTCCCCCGCGCTCCTCCGCGTGGAGTCGAGGATTGCAGAGCGCGGTACAGTGGAGGAGCCTGGACTGCCTGCGTGGAGGCTCAGGGCCGCAAAACCAGGAAGCAGAAAATTCCAGACTTCGTAATGTCAGGTTCCAAGCTAGCGCAGCATCATTTCCATCAGATCCCATTATTCAGAATTGTTACAAGCCAACCCAGCATCGCGGGAGTAGAGAAACAGACTCCGCCTCACCATGGCCCTGCACCCAGGAGAGAGGGAATTAATGGCAGACACGTCTTTTCAGACAAGAGACCACCAAACAGGAAGAGAGTGTTTTTTAGAACAACAGAAATTCTTTCTGCCTCCACTGCTCTGAGGGAGACCCACTCCCTACTGCCCTTGAGTGGCCCAGTGACTAAGGAGCAAAGTAAAATTTGAGCAAATAGAATTGTTTAAAATATCTAGGGGGAATAGTTAATAAACCCACACCACCCTTAGACCTCAGGAGGGCAAGCAGATTACACAAACAATTTAGAGGCTTTAATCTAATAAAAAAAAATGACCAGTGAATATTTATTTAACAGTGCAGCCATCAAATTGAGAATTCATATTATATTTAAAACTTGTAAAAATCGACTATAACTTAGGCAACAAAGAAACCCTGAAAAAGAAAAAGTAAAATAAAATAAGAAAGTATGATTTTTTTTTATAGGTGACACACACAAAAAAGAAAAGGGCCGGAAGTTAATAAGGGATTAAATATTTTTTTAAGCAATTAGAAGTTTAAAAACCTTCATAAATTGATGTTGAGTCTAAGAAGAAATCAAAACTACCATTATGAGATTCTAGAAAATAATGACAATTGGAACACCACGAATAAAACTTGGGGGACTTGGAAAAATCATAGCCTTACATTTTTTCATTATTAAACAAGAAAAATGAAGATAAATGAGCCAAGTATTCAGCTAAGACTAAGAAAAGATTGTGTAACAAATCCGCAGAAAGCAGAAACAAGGAATCTATGAATATAAGAACAAATTAATGAAAATAAAGCAAAATCAGTAGAACTGAGAGGTAAGTCTTAAAATATTTTTGGAAATGCTAATATCGTTGGCAAATCTTTGAAAGTCAACAAAAGTCAGAACATGCAAATATGTATAATATTAATGATTACAAAAGAGATATCACCAGGGACCCCTGGGTGGCTCAGCGGTTTAGCGTCTGCCTTCGGCCCAGGACCTGATCCTGGGGTCCCGGGATTGAGTCCCGCATTGGGCTCCCTGCATAGAGCCTGCTTCTCCCTCTGCCTGTGTCTCTGCCTCTCTTTGTGTCTCTCATGAATAAATAAATAAAATCTTTAAGGAGAGAGAGAGAAAGAGAGAGATCACCACAAATAAGAATTAACCAAGAGAATTTCCGTTGTGCAAAGCACAAACCTACACAAATGCTTTAAAAATCTTGATAAAATGAATGGTTTTCTAAGAAAAGATAAATTATGGAAATGGACTCACAAAGAGTTCAAAACCTTAATAGATCAATAACCTGTGGCAAAGACTTTTAAGTCTTTTAAGTTCTTTTTCAAAGAACTGCATTCTTGAAAAACAGCATGTCTGGAATGATTGAGAGAGAATTCTCATGCTTTTAAAGAACAAATAACCTTTATGCTATTTCATAAATATAGAATATATGAATATTTCATAAATATAGAATATATAAAAATGAAAATCTTCCCCATTGCTTTTGTAAAGTTAACATAATCTTGATGAAAAATGAAGAGCACACAACAAAAGTGGCCAATCTCACATATGAAATTGGATATAGAAATCCAAGTCAAAGATGAACCATTGATTCTAGCACTTTTCAGACTTTTATGGAGGGTGTGTTAGAGAAAATTAGAAGTTAGATGGATTCTTATTGTCCAATAAAGAATTTAATAACTGCATTTGGCGCTTCCATGTGATAGAAGATTATGCAATCATTGCAGATCATACTGAAAATGGCAGGGGAGAAATAGTCCCGGTATATCATTTAAAAAATTTTTGTACAGAATGATTCCCATTTTTGTAAATATATGCACCACTCGTGTGGGGGGGGGGAGGGGGTCTGAAAGGATAAGAACAACATGGTAACGCTCTGAGTGTTAGAACTTAAAATTCTTTTCTCCTCTTCTTCCTTCTTTAGTACATTTTCCAAATTTTCCACAAAGAAAATATAGAGCTTTTCTTTTTTAAGAGATTTTTTTTTCATTGAGAGGGAGAGCGTGCACCCGAGCAGTGGGGAGGTCAGAAGGAGAGGGAAAGGCAGGCTCCCCACTGAGCAGGGAGCCTGATGCAGGTCCTGGAATCATGACCTGAGCCCAAGCAGATGCTTAATGGACTGAACCACCCAGACGCCCTGAATTTTATTCTTATTTATTTATTTTTATTTTTATTTATTTATGATAGTCACACAGAGAGAGAGAGAGAGGCAGAGACACAGGCAGAGGGAGAAGCAGGCTCCATGCACCGGGAGCCTGACGTGGGACTTGATCCAGGGTCTCCAGGATCGCGCCCTGGGCCAAAGGCAGGCGCCAAACCGCTGCGCCACCCAGGGATCCCCCTGTATTTTATTCTTAAATAAGTCTTAACTGCGTAGTAGGGATCCTTCACAAGTCCCATGCCTGCACCTGTCCCACGAAAGATGAGCCGTATTTATTCCTGCCCCTTCATTTTCCTCGTTTCCTCTTGCTACCAAATATTTCCTCTCCGCTTTCATCTTACCCCTGGTTTTGGCCTCCAAAGAAGTTATTATGGAAAGTGCGCCAGCACGTGTGTCAGCAAAATGAATCAAACAACTGAAAGAGTTGACCTTGGATCCTCTCGCATGAACAGCACATAAAAGGCAGGCTGCCCTATGAGAGCTATAGGCAGGGCACGTGTGAGGCAGAGGGAAGGCAGTCGAGAAGGACTTGGCCTCTCCCCTCACAACACACCCTTCCCATTGCCCCCGGCCGGCTCCTGCTGCGGGGAAGGGGAAAGAAGCCAGGCAGGGGTCTCTGTGCCATTTCATCCCCGCCGTGGAACTGGGCCGTGAACGAATGTGCCAAACAAAGAGCCAGAGAGTATGGGGGCTTCGTTTCAATGATGGACCAAAGCTCGAAGCGTAGGGTTCAAAGACAGAGGAGAAGTTGCGGTGGCGGGAAGAAATGCAAAGGGAGCCAGGGCCCGCGTGCCGAGGAACTTGGACATTTTCCTACAGACGGTGCCTTGAAAGCGGCCTTGAAGCGTTTGAGTAAGAAGACAACTTTGTGTGTCCCTGTGTATATGTTCACCTACATATGGAGCTAGAGATCTTGTGTACGTGTACAAGCATCCAGAGGCACGTGCATGCACACTTTCATTTATGTGTGCGTGTGTAGAGATCTCCTATGGGAACCAAAATATAACTGGAAAAAGGGAAAGGCTGAGGACAGGGAGGCCCAGATTACAGAAGGTCGAGTGACATGAGGGTAGGGAGGAGTGAATGGGTATGAGGGGTCGTTTCGAGACAGAACTGACTTGGCAGAAGACAGCCGGCCCACCCCCACCCCCGCCCCATTCCCACTTTGATCCTTTCTGTTCAAAGGATCAACCCTAACTGACTGCCTCAGTGGGGAACTCAGTTCTAATTCCAGATTCCAGAAAGAGAGAATCTCATTGGCCTAGTTCGGGTTAGGTGCCCGCTGCTGGCCGGCGTCACGGAACGCAAATGTGGTTGCTAGGGTCCATCTGTTTGCAGGATTGATTGGCCCATGTCTCTCTTTACCTGTGGGCTGTATTTTTCAAGGGAACCAGGGCTGGTTTTGGTTGCTCATCATTGAATTCAACACCTTAGAAGGTGTCCGGAACATAGCCAGCCCCCAAACCATGTGTCAAAAGGACGGATGTACACATAACAAATGGAGAGCAGTATAGGTGGGAGGGGGGGCACTATGAAGTCACCTAACCCAGCCCTCCCGCCATTCATTACTCAGTGTCTCGTTTCTCACTAGAGCACCGACTTCAGCAGGATTACGTCAATGGCCTTCAATACACCAGTGAGCTTTTGTGGTCTAGCCTAAGAACCAGCCCCCATTTACAGGAGTGACTTAAGTGAGAAACTATGCTCCTAATCCTAAACAACTGACTTAAGACAAGCTTCAGAAACCCCATCCGTCTGTAACTTGAAAAATACCTCCAAACCCGACCATCAATGGAAGGACGAGGCTAGAGAGAAAAGGTATTTGTCAGAAGAAAGTTGGCACACGTGTCACACTTTTTCCATCTGATTATTTTCGTTTTCTTCCTGTGAAATCCGCTTTCCTTAAGTGACCTCTGTTCATAGGAAACTATTTGGTTTAATCTCTGGGAGCCATAGCATATTTTTAACTATCTCCCGAAGCCAGCTCCCTCTCCAATGAGCGTGCCTGATACCCAAACAGATGTTTTATAACACTCAGCACACATGAGCTCACCACTGGCAAGTCTTTTGCACACAATCAGCCCACAGCTCTTCTCACATCTCGCCGGTCATGCCACAAACCCAAATTCGGGACTCGCAGGCAAGCTTGAGTTCTTACCACGGTAACCAAAGAACAGAAGATGGAGGGTCCAATTCTGAATTTTCTACTTCTTAATATTTTGTGAATCTAATGATGAACCAAAAGCTGCACAATAGAAAGCATTGGCCAAATTCAGTAGTATAAAAAGACTGGCTGTCCCAAAAGAAATCAGACTACGGTAATCTGAGTAAAAGGCCCAAAAGCAACTCCAGTTTTGGTGGTGCTATGAATTATTAAGGCCTGAAAGGCCCGTGGGTGTCGTTGAGTTAATGCAACAACTTTATTTTTTATACATCAAGAAGCTTAGACCCATAGAGCGGAAGTGATTTACTCAAGGTTTCACAATGAGTGTGTTAGTCGTACAACTGGTGGTCCGATCTCTGCCTCCCAGCCCCGACCCACAGAGCACACGACAGCCCCACACCACCAGTTCCCTGTCTCTCTTCTCCATGGACCATCAGTGTCTACGGCTCAAAACCAGGAGGAAGCCGGAACCCGGCCAACGAGATCTGTCATCTTTCATGACTATGCCATGATTGTTCAGAATGTGTCACCTCCAATTTAGGCTAAGAGTTTTGTTGAAGGATAGTTTCATCTGATAAATCAATCAAAAGTAACCCCCAAAAAAGTTTTTGAAAGGGAACATGTTGGGGTGCCTGGGTAGCTCAGTGGTTGAGCATCTGCCTTTGGCTCAGGTCCTGGGATCGAGTCCCACATCAGGCTCCCCACGGGGAGCCTGCTTCTCCCTTTGCCTGTGTCTCTGCCTCTCTCTCTCTGTGTCTCTCATGAATAAATAAATAAAATCGGGATCCCTGGGTGGCTCAGCGGTTTAGCACCTGCCTTTGGTCCAGGGCACGATCCTGGAGTCCGGGGATCAAGTCCCACATCAGGCTCCTAGCATGGAGCCTGCTTCTCCCTCCTCCTGTGTCTCTGCCTCTCTCTCTCTATGCCTGTCATAAATAAATCTTTAAAAAAAAAAAAAAAAGCTTTACAACTGATGGCAATTTAAAAAAATAAAATAAAATAAAATCTTTAAATAAATAAACAAATAAATGTAACATGTTAACATGTCTAGTGTGGAAATCAAGGGAAGCACATAGGATTCTTGCCAGCCCTTCCCCAAGAGCCTAGAAGATAGATAACCCAAAGAGACCATGAGGGGGTGACTGAGGAGACCTAAATTCACAACTGCAAGCTCATGGACCTTTGATCCTTTGAGAACCTGAACTTGCAGGGAAAAATCTGAGCTAAGAAGGCTTGCTCCACCTCAGAAACCCTCAGGGATCTAAGCAGTGTGTGTTGAGCACCAACTTAAATTTGAACCTATAAATATCTCCAGAGGAGAAGACCCAGAGGCCATCTCAGAGACACTCAGCCACCAGTCGGGGAGCAACGTTTAAGCGGAGAAGAATGCCAAATGGCATATTATATTCTCACATATTTTTGCGGGGGGCTCAGCGTGGGCCAAGTTGGACATCCTGCAATCAGGAGGCAAAAAGTAATTGAAAGATGTAGGCGAGGACCAAATCACAAAGAGCCGTACATGCCATCAGGGGTGTCTGGGTTTTATTCTAAAGAGAATGGGGAGTCATTGAAGGACTTTGAGCTGGGCATTGAATTGACCAAACTTGTGTTCTGGAAAGATCTCTTGACAGCTATGTCAAGAGTTGATGGATTGTGGCCAGGAGCTATATTATGTGATTCTATCTACAAGTGATTCAAGAAAAGTTTTGCATTTTTAGTCTCTATTCAGGATAACAGGGAACAAGGATGAGTGGCGAAGGCAAGCAGAGCTGGTTTCAGTCCTACGTCTGCCCTGTACTGCCGTGTCATCCCGGGCACCATATATAAATAAGCCTGAGCCCTCGGCCTCATTTCTACACAGTGAAAATAATGAATAAAAATGACATGCTTGGACTTTTTCAACACCATTAGGTTCGGTCCAATCAAAATGGCATTTTCCAGCCTAGGAGAAAAGCCACCTCGCGTCCTGCTAAGCCACCACTTAGCAGGAGATATTCTTGCATTTTCTTCTTAGAATTTAACCAGAATATCTTGTTGCTAATGTGTGAAAATAATTGGCACTCGTACTTTGTAAATGAGCGAGCCGAGGTAAACTGAGGTCAAGGCCAAATGTTGGATTCAAATCAAACCACCCAAAAACAATACTGCAAAGAATTTAACTGGGTTACAGAGACCAGTGTGCGAACCAAGAGCTCCGGTCGCCCTAGCAACCTTTTAAGCAAACACTGGTGCAGATTTGCTGGCATATGTGACACTGAGAACATCTGGCCTCTCTATTATCCTCTCACAAGCAAAAAATGATGTCGTGTAAACTGATCTTTAGGCCAATTATATGGTCTAAGTGTTACAGTGTTTGTGTTGGCTCCTCTGGTTCCAGGTTTTAAGAACTTAATTTGTAGCCACACCCTCCCTGAAGTCCTAATTGCATCTTACTGTAACCGACCCCAGGGACTCGTCCCTGCCAGGTCTGCACCTTTCTTCAGGACGATAAGTACGTGTAAAGACATCATCGGCCAACTGTGTGTGCAAAGCATGGTGGGAGGTCCTATAAGCATCAGTTACAGCAGTGTGGTGCCGCGGGAGGCGTGGAGAGAGTGCGCGAGACAGGGGGCTCCGGGGCCTGCTCCGGTCACGTGTTGGGTGCCACAGTCTCCCCTCTATACCAGCTTTGTTCTGGAAGCCAGGTGTGGAGTGTGGAGGCTTCAGGCTGCAGCTCACTTAGAAGGCACTAAACTAGCAGTCGGAAAACCCGATACTACCTCCAACCGGCCTTCCTACCCTAGACCCTGGACAAGGTCATCACTGTGTCCGCGCATCTGCGGCTCCAGCGAGACTCAACTCCGTTCCCGACCTGCATGCGGCAGGCACCGCTCCAAGGCCTTCATCAGCATTGATCGAGCTAATCCTCATAAGGGTTCTAAGCAGCAGGCGGTACTGTTATCCCCACCCCGTGGCACGCGGTGGGGGCACGGAGGAGACTGCGAGCTTGCCCCCCACCCGGTCCTGGCTGCTTACTAAGAGCTCGGGGCTGCTGCGCTCAGCTCTAGTGGGTGGGGTGTCTAGTGGGCCATGGCTGGTGCTCTGGAGCGGGAGCCCCAGGGTGCAGCCCTGGACTATTACTGACCCCAGGAAAGGGGCCTCTTCCCTGCCCCACCCCCATCCCTCTGTTGCTATGGCCGAGATGTGCGACAGGAGGGAGGTCTTTCTCCCACCTCACTCCGACCCCCACCTCCACAGCCGACAGATCGGTGGGAGAGGCCACCTCTTCTTCTGTGGATCCTTTCACACGTTACTGAGGACATCCAGGGATTCTGATCTGGGTTATAAACAAAGGCCTACTGGTAGAAGAGGGCTGGGAGGGCCCCATTTCATCTCTGGACAGAACAGTCTCTGGTAAAAATAGTAGCGTCACAGTGTGTGAAATAAGTCAAGGGGCCTTGAGTTAGCCTGCCTTGTCCCTGCTGCAGCACCCCCGTCGGGGAGGGAGCCGAGGGGTGGCCAGCCCTCAGGGAGATCTGAAGCCGCGTGGGGACACGACCCCAGCACCGGTAGCTCCATCCTCAGGACCAGCGTTCTCCTTCATCCACGGAGGAAATGAATCTTCCGAGTCCCTTTGTCTGAGTTAGCACGTCTAGGAACAAAGGGCAGACCGTGTAGTACAGTAAATCCCGACTCTGAGTTGTCCGTCACAGGAATTCATCACAGATGGTAATCATTAGGACTTTCACATTCTTCAAGGAAAGAGCTTTATCCAGAATTATAAATAAACTATTCCCAGGGCTTTAATTTATAAAGCTGTGCTAAAAAACAAAATTCAACTGAATAAAATTTAAAGATCTTAGTGGCTTTCCTTAACAGTTCATGGATCGGGCTGCAGCCCACCTAGCAAATAGAAAGGAGCTCCAGGGAGATGGACGAAATGGGGACTTTTATAGGCAGAAGCAGGGGGCGGGGGGCAAGGACCGGGAGAGAGCGGGTTACCTCATCTTTCCTTGGGGGACAGACGGGACCTTCGAGGCAGGTTACCTCACTAATGCTGAACTGGGAAATCCCAGATTGACGAGTTTAAGATGACATTTCTGGGAAAGTTTGAAATGGAAAGGGAAAGTTTTCCCTAACTGCGGTTAGGGTAGGTATTGAGTCTTGCTTTGCCGACCTGGGCCTTAGCACAAGCGACTCCATTTGAGGCCTGTTATCTCTCCCTGTTTAATAGCTGTGAAAGAGGCTGCTTGGACACGGGGATTTATGGCCCTGGGTTGCAAAGTCAGCCTAACCCGTGAAAGCTCGGCATTGATCCGGGAGCTCCGGGCAATGCTGCCAGAAGATGGGAGCTTATTTCTGTGGTTACTGGGCCCCCAGTCAGAAGCTAACAAGGTTAGGCCCTGGTTCAATCTCGTGAAATGCAAGCTCAGAAGAACCGGGGTGCTGGCACCTAAGACGGCATTGTAATCCCTAAACCAAGAGCGGAGCAGTGGAAGGCTGCTGCCTTCCGGAAGTTTCTCGTCGGGTCCCAGGGAGGAAGGCACTCACCCATCAAACAACTGCCGTTTGCAGGCTCCTGTGTGCAGCATAGACCAGAACTAGAGACCTCGGGGAGCTTGTGTCATCAGGGAAGGAGGCGTGGAGGGAAGGGGCTGGCTCAGGACTCGGCTGAGTGGGGAGGGCGTGCGCGAGGCAAGGTTTGCTCGGCCCCCCCCAGCCCCCACAGACGTGCGTCGTGTGTCTGCTGTGACCCTCAGCCGAGCCCCGTCTCCAGTCACCGCCTGTATCTCCCGCGGTGAGACACACTCTCTTCATTGCCCCTCGGCCCTTCCTCCGAAGGCGGAAGAGGGGAGCTCCGGCCTCCGTGGACACATCCCACCCGGCAGGTGCCACGGCGGGGGGGGGTCCACCCTGGAGGGTGTGGGTGCGCGCAGTGTGGGGTGAGGAGGAGCAGGACGGGGAGGAAGGGCCCGGCAGCCTGAGGGAGCCCCTTCCCGGCCTCCTTGCGGGGGGGACACGCAGCAGAGGGGACAAGATGACGCAGGTACGGGCAATCTGCAGGGAGGCCAGCACCCCACAAGGTGGTCCACGTCCCACCCAGGCAAGGCGGGAGGCTCTGATGCAAAAAGTGAGGGGGCCCAGGCACCGGCAGGAGAAGGTCATGGGGGGGCAGGACTGGCGGGAGAGCTGAGAGGGGACACCACCCGGCGGGGGGGGCAGGGAGGGCCGGGGCCTGCGCACACTCCGGACTGTGTAGAGGCTGCTGCGGGGGCCCTGGGTCATCAGGGGAGGATGGGGCCAGGCCCCAGGGGGGACGGAGGTGGGAGCGAATCACGGTAGGAGGTCCCCAGCCTGCGTTTCTTCCGAACCCAAGGTGCCTGAGCAGGTGCAACAGCACCCACGGGTGGAAGAGGCCTCCCCAAGCAGGGCAGGGGCGGGCGGGGGGGAGGCAGAGCCCTGGGGAGCGCAGGGCTGCCTCCTAATCCTCCTCTCAGCTCCCAAGGCCCAAGGGCAAAGGCTGGGGACAGGCACGGGCACGAGGGCCCCGCGACAGCGCAGGTCACGGCCTGTCTCGGCCCGAGCCACAGGGTAGGGGGAGCTGCGCTGGGGCCTCCGTCTGCTCCCAGGAGCGCACCTGAAATCACGTGAAACAGGTCCCCTTTGTTCAAAAAACGTGGAGACCCCTCCTCAGGAGGCCTTCTATGGTGCAGAAGGAAGGACAGGGGTTCTGGAGCCGATCTGGGGTTCGAACCGCCAGCCCCACCCCTTCCTGGTTGTGTGGCCTCTTGGAAAAGAGGTTTAACGTTTTGGAGCCTCAGTTTCCCCATCCAAGAAACAGAACATGTGATAACGGTCCCTGGCCGGCAAGGCTGTTGGGGACATTACGTTTGATGACCTCTGCACACAGCTTGACCCCACGCATCCAGTTAAGGTCGGTCCCCCCCTTCCTCCTCCTCCTCCTCCTCTTTGAGAGAGAGACTCCAGGAAAATGAATTCTAACAATTTCGCAACAGGTCGGCCCAGAAATAAGAAAACGGGGCTCCGTTTGCTGTCAGGGTCTACGGTTGGCCAGCAGGGCACGTCAGAGCCCGCGACCGCTTCCCCGCGTCTCATGGCTGCCCGCGGAGCTTGCCACCCTCCCTGCCGCGGACAGCCGGCGTGGGCTCACATTCCTTCTCTCTGATTCTCTTACAGGGGCGCTGCATCAACTTCACCCGGGTCAAGAACAACCAGCCTGCCAAGTACCCCCTCAACAACGCCTACCACACCTCCTCACCGCCTCCTGCCCCCATTTACACCCCCCCACCCCCTGCGCCCCATTGCCCTCCCCCACCCCCCAGTGCTCCCACCCCTCCGATTCCATCCCCACCGTCCACCCTTCCCCCTCCCCCTCATGCCCCACCTCCCAGCAGGGCGCCACCCCCCTCCCGACCTCCTCCCAGGCCTTCTGTCTAGAACCCAAAGGTCATGCTCTGGGTTCTTAGAAACTTTGGGGAGGAGGCTCCTCTGTGGTGTTAGAATAAGTCTTTCCAGTTAGGGGAGGCTTCTGCTTTGGAAATGAGTGGTGACAAAGCCCACTGACCTTCACACAGCTTAAAAATTGGTTTGTAACACCAAAACATCGACAATCGTGATCCGCAGAAAGAAACAAATTTTGAAATGCCTGAGAACAAATGATGAGGCACCTCCAGTCACAATTCTAGCCAGCCAGCCAGCCATCACCTCTAGAAGGTTCCGGAGACCGTGAAACTGCCGAGATGCTCTTAAATGGGATTGTGTCTCATGGAGACCAATGATAAAATCATTTCTCTGAGGGTGAAACGCAGAGTCGGATGCATGAGCAATACCATTGCTGGGTTTCTAAATGCTGCCTTCCCTCCTCCACTCCACCTCCATCACTTGACCCTGGACCCTTGGCCTAGGAACCAAGGAATCCTCACCCAAGAAGGTGAAAACCCTTTGCCTACAACTTTGGGAAAAGCTGGGGGTCCCCACTGTGGCAAGAAACTCAACACCAGGGAGGTAACCAAAAGCACGTTCGCTTGGGATTTGCAGAGGAGTAAAAACATTTGCCTTCTTTTCCTTTCAAATTCTCCCCGTGTCCAAGTGAGGAAGAGAGCAGGTGTTTACGGATGGAAAAAGGTATGTTGCCACGTTGCTGTGTACGTGAAATCAGGTGTGTGCATTGACAGGCGAGTACTGGTGGGAGCATCAGGCAGTTTCTAAGATCCACAGGTGTCAGCAGCTAGAGGTGGCTGGCCCTGGCCCAGCGTGGTCCACTCAATCAAAGGACCAGGCATTGTGGAAGAGCAACCTGTTAATGGTTTGTGCTAAAAATCAAGATTCAGCTTCAGTTTAAGTCACTTGAGATACAAAGAAGTGACTGACCTCATTTTCCGGAGACAAATGGCGTCACCAGCACCTACCATACAGTCTCACTGGGTTTTTTTTCTTTCTTTCTTTCTTGGTAAAGTTGTGTACCAGAGATTTCTAGGTAGAGTTGAGACACCATGGTCCTAACATGACATGGAAACCATCTCCAGGTTCTTTCATTAACCACAGAAAAGCCATGTATGTGTAGATGCAGATGTACTTCTCCTTGGCTTTTCAGCATGCTCACACATATAAGCTGTCCACCCAGGAGGAATATACTAGATGTTCTGCTTGAAGTTCCCGCCAGGCCTGGGGTCCGCCCCATTCCTCCGAGGCTTTCTGAGTCTGTTGTCGCCAGTGAGCCCTACAGTCACTTTCTAAACATTGGGCTTCGCCATCCAGGGTGAAAACAGGGCCACTGCTGAGGGCCTCCTGCACCACCCTATTCAAAATTATCTCCCCCTCCAGCTTTCCACAGGTCCTAAAATTCCTCTCCCAAACTGCGCAGAGTCTTAAAGAACATAAAATAAATATAAACTTGGTGCTTTGGGTTATGGTCTCCCAAAGATGCTCCAAGAACCCATCACGCCAGCCTGATCCTTGCTCTTTGCTTAGAACAGAGACGTAAGGACATGGCGTGCGTCCCATCCGCACCAACTCGGTAATCACGGCACTATCCGTGGAGCCTGAGCATTTCTTCCCAGACCTCACACCGACTCTAAACAGCCCCCGTTCATCAGTCAGAACTGAGAGAGAGAGATAAGCTTTTTTTTTTTTCAATTCCCACTTAGAAAGTGGAATTGCACAGAGGACTGGGGGATCCTTGGGATAAGAGGTGCAGACAGGGGAACACAGAGGCAGGCGGAGGGTCTTAGTGGGGGACCACAGTGCCAATGCCAAAGGACACTTCTCCAAGTGTACCTCAGACCCAGCCCTCTCCAGCCCGCCACTCCCAGTCGCCCCGCCTTCTCGTAGAGCTAACATCAGAGATGGTTTCCAGGACTTAGGAAAGCAACCCCCCCTCTGCCACCCCCTCAACCTGGCCTGTATTGTCTATTTTCTAGAACACTAGGCTTCTTCTTTAGCATAGTCCCCCACGAAGCCGGGGCCACAATGTCTCAGCCGCCTGCAGTGACATTGCTGGACTCCGGAAGACCATTCCACGGGAGAATGGGTTCCCCAGGCTCACAGCGTAGAGACGTTGAGCCCATGGCAACTGTTTTGACTGCTGGCAGTGCAAAACAGTCCACCCCACGCCACTGCCGCACGGCCCACCGCGGCCGCAAGAAGGTCCAAGCCAAGACGCCGACGTTGCACGAGATGGCGGGCATCAAGTGACAATGCGACATTCCGATCTCAGCGGCACATCAGTCAGAAGCCCTGTGCAGTTTCCACGATGTTGTGGGGGAACTTTTTGATGAATAGGGAACTGCAACTATATGATGATTTCGCAGAGGATTAGCAGGGTTTGTCCTACGCTGACTCATCGTGTCATCCCTAGTCATTTAGAACTACAGTTGAGAAGGTGAGACCTCTAGACTGTACGGATACGGCAATAGTGGGCTAGTCCAGACAAGAAAATTCTTTAGCTGGTTTATAAAATCCATCATACTTGTATCATTCCCTGTAAAAGGCAGCAGACATATGATTGTGATCAGGAAACTGCACAAAATTATTTTTTTTCAACCCCCATGTTATTGTCCTTGTGAAGTTTTTTTTTTTTTAATAAAAGCCAACTTTTCGTTGTATATATTCGTATTCCATGTGTTAGATGGAAGCATTTCCTATCCAGTGTGAATAAAAAGAACGGTTGTAGTAAATTATTATAAAGCCAATGATATTTCATGGCAGGTTTTTCTACCAAGCTGTGCTTGTTGGTTTTTCCCATGACTGTGTTGCTTTTCTAAATGTACAAATAGTTACCGGAATGACGAGACCCCTGTTTGCACAGCATTAATGAGAACGTTGAGTTCCGTGGTCCCCTCCGTCGAAGACCAGCTCACAAACAGTTTCTGGCCCGGAGCTTCGCACATCCTCCAGGGAGACTGTAAAAGTTCTCTCTTTCGCCAAGATGAAGAACAGAGCAGGTGGACGAATTAATCAGTAGACTTGGAGATCTGGCCATGGGTCACCTCGCTGAACGTGTCACTGAAGTGGGCCCAGGTGATTGGATGTCTCGTAAACACTAGAGTCCAAACACTGTCGGGTGAGAAAAATCCATCAAAGAACCAGGAAAAAATAGTCGTAATTATGAGATAGTGAGCGAGTTTCAGCCCAATGCCAACTCAATAAGAACAATTAATGCTGTGTAAAATGGGTTGACTTAGCTTGCGCACCCATGAGGATATATGCAGCAAACAGCCCGCTCATGCACATCGGGTGGGAATGGGGCATGCTAGTCAGTTGCCTTTCCTAGTTATCTGAGCTCTACTATGTTATTGTACGTGGATAACCAATTTAAAAGAATTAGAATATGATTTTTTTTAAATGCATTTAACATTAAACTCTTCTTCTAATCCTTTCCTCTTTCTGTGATAATTCAGAAGACAGTTATGGATCTTCGGTGAGTCATTGTTATAAAAAATCAGTTATCACTGTACCTATAGGAGCCTGGGCTAACCCTGCGCGATGACAAACTCTGGAAGTTGCTTTTTTAAAAAAAATTAATAATAATAATAAATTCCTAAAAATCATCTCTTTTACTGGTTCTTCGTCTCTTTGTTTATAAAAATGAAGTATATCTTGTTAAAGTGCTTAACATCTTGATGATAATAAAATGACCGTTGCTATGCAAATTCAACTGTATTTCGCAAATCATTATTGTTTTTCCACGGAGCTCTTCACTGTCTTCATCACTGTCATTTGTTTCTTCAGCTGTCCTGCGTTCGAGATACTCTTTTTTTCCAGCCAGAGTTTTACCATTTAAAAAGTAATCCAAGCTAAATGAAAAAGATAAAGTAAAAAGTGGAGACAGAGGAGCCCTCAGGAAAAAAAAAAAAAAATGCACGGATCAGTTAGGATTGCGTCTGGCTGCCCGTCCCGAGATCTGTGGCCATGACTGATTGGACTCAGAGCAAGGACTCCAGAGGTTTGCAGCTGCTCAAAAAACCAGGCAGCGTTACAGATGTGCTGCAGTACATACCCTTCCTTCTGTATACACCTCAAAACATTTTTATTACATCTGCCATTCTGACACAAATCATTTTTTTCTCCTTGGCAGCTTCAAGTCAGCCCCTCCGTTTAAATTTTCTGTAGGTGAACGAGCGTCTCTTGCTAGCTCCTGAGTTTGTTTTCTCATGAGCCTTCATTAAGCCTCCAACGTATCTTTAACTGGAATAAAACCATCTGCAAACAGAAAATCCATGCCACGACTTTTTCCAAGACTGCAGGAGTATTTACTTTTTAATAGCCTTTTGGGCGCATGCACATTTTTAAATCACATCCTTAATCGTTAAATGATTTTGAGATAACCGGCAACGATTTGGAAGGAAAAAGAAAATTTGGAGCCCTACCTCACTCCTTACCCCAAAATTAATTTCAGCTGTGTTTAATTTAAGTGTGACAAATAAAATAAGGCAAGTACTAGACGTGGAAAAAATGTTTATCATATGAAGAATTTTTAAATCCTACATATTGCTGACATTACCAACCAACTTTCTCATGAAATCGCTTCAACTACCCTGAATAAGGCTCCAATGTATTAAGTTGAACAAACAAAGGAACCTTTACAGACAGAAATAAGGTCATTGATCAGGTGCTGACTGTGAACTTGAGCAGGAGATCCACAATTTTTCATCCACTCGATCCAATTTTTCCTAATTTGTTTCTCTGGAGTCTCACTTAGGTGTGGAACAGTCAATACTACCCTTCGGCCTTCTAAGTACGTTCCAAACGTGCTCACAGTAACCAAGCGTTGGGTATAAAGCTAGAGAGTTGGCGTATGCAAAACAGAGTTTATTCAGATTACAATGTATTATGTTGACCTGAGCCACCACATCTCCATCCAGTTTATACCTAAACGAGCTAGAAGCCCTATAACTCCATTAGGCGTTCTCACCTCTTCTTTTTATTCAACATTCAAGTGGTCACTTAATTATATAGACTCTTCCTTCTCTATAAAAAGTGGAACCATTTTAATTTCTGGAGTTCGAAACTGCAACATCTCCTTTATTTAACGTTTTAAATGTCATTTCACAATGTACTTATAAGGCAAGAGCAACCACTAACAAAATTCCGCCTAAATCACTTGAGAGCTCAAAGTCCTGCTAAAAGATGTCCAGGCAGGGGCGCCTGGGTGGCTCAGTTCTTGAGCATCTGACCCTTGGTTTCTGCTTGGGTCATGATCTCCGGCTGGGATTGAGCTCCCCCCAGCGAGGAGTCTGCTGGGTTCTCTCTCCCTTTCTGTCTCCCTCTACACCTCCCCACACACACCTGTTCACACTCCCTCCCGCTGTCTCTTTAAATCTCAAAAGAAAAAAGTTCATTTATTTGTGCACATTCAGTACCTTAGCCAGCATCTTTAGTTGCTAGTTGCTTATAAACATTAAAAGGAATGAAACTCATAAAAGACATTTGCTTTTGTGTAGTGAAGTGGTTTGCATTCTTGCAAAACATTTTAAAAGTAAAGATGTTGGGTCTGAGTGCTACGAGTCCAGAAAACATTCATTTTCTTTGGAAAGAGAAGTCATAAGAGAGGAGACCTCTCAGCCACCCATCACCAGCCTCTTTCAAAAATGCATCCCCAAGAGCCGTGAAAAACAGCCCCCGTCTTCACATTGTTTTAAACAATGCAAGCACTTGGACACCCCCGCCCCGTGACCCGCACCCCCACTCTGCAGGAGACACAGTGCCTGTCTTTTTACTTAGTTTTACTCTTGAAAGTAGTTACAGGACACCTATAGATTCTGTAAGAAACCGGCTTGAAATCACCAATAATCTGCATTTCCAACCAAGATCTCGTAGACAGAGGTGAATATTCCACATGAAAGCAAAAAGTGGTTTGTAGACAAAGGTGGGGATCCCTGGGTGGCGCAGCGGTTTGGCGCCTGCCTTTGGCCCAGGGCGCGATCCTGGAGACCCGGGATCGGGTTCCACGTCGGGCTCCCGGTGCACGGAGCCTGCTTCTCCCTCTGCCTGCTTCTCCCTCTGCCTGTGTCTCTGCCTCTCTCTCTCTCTCTCTCTCTCTCTCTCTGTGTGTGTGTGTGTGTGTGACTATCATAAATAAATAAATTTTTTAAAAAAAAAAGAAAGAAACAAAGGTGATGCTGAAACTCTGACATTCATCTGAAATTGCAGTAACAGGCTTCTCCCCAGCCAGGGTGGATCCCAAACAGAAAGCAGCCTCTGTCCCTGCAGGGTTGGCCCAGGGGTTCAAAGTCAGACTCAGAAGGGCGTGAAGGGAACAAAGGAGACAGGAAGGTGAGAGCAGCAAGTCCAGGCACGAGAGGCAAGAAGGATGTGGGTTCAAGTCATCTCTTTCGGAAGATAAATTTTTTTTCCTGCTTCAAACAGGCGTTTAAGTTTTTGCTACAAATATTTCCTCCTGATGCCTCCACCGACTGCCTTCTCTCCTCTCTGCAGGCCTGGGTGTAGCCATCGTCTCCGGTGCGCACGCAGACACGTCGCCAGTGTCCGCGTAACGTGTGCAGCTTCCGCGCTTTTGCTTCCCGAGCAGATGTTCAGACTCGTTTACATTTGTATCTCCTCCAATGATGTAATCACTGTTGTGAAGAATAGGACCTTCAGAGCTCCAGGGGAATTAGATTCGAGCCCACCCCTTGTTGGACATCTCCATGGGCCCCACCAAAGCCAGCAGAGCTTTGCTCACTCCGAGCAGGCCCCGCTCACTCCATATGTCACCTCCTGAGACCTTTGGTTCTCACAGCATTTTGATGCTTAGCTCAATGTTTGCTTTTTTTTTCTTTTAAGATTTTATTTATTTATTCATGAGAGACACAGAGAGAGGCAGAGACACAGACAGAGGGAGAAGCAGACTCCATGCAAGGGAGCCTGATGTGGGACTCGATCCCAGGACCCCGGGGTCACTCCCTGAGCCCAAGACAGATGCTAAACCACTGAGCCATCCAGATGCCCCTTGCTCAATGTTTTAGTAACCTTTTCAATATTTGTTTTCAGGAGGTTCTTAAAAGATAAAAATAAAGATAATTATTAAGATAAAATTCTTAAAAGATAAAGATAATTTATTTATTCTCGAACGGTTAGTAAAAACAAGAAGGGATCCTGTCCAGCAACATGTCCGGAATATACTTTCTTGCTTCTAATTAATAGTCACTGGCATTTGATTTAAAAAAAAAAACTGCCTTTAATTTCTTTAGCAAGTTAGGAATAGGGAGGAAAAACACTCCCTCAAGCTGATAAAAGGCATCCACCAAAAACCCACACAAACATTATACTTGATGTTGAAATACACAGAGCTGGCTCAAAAGCCTCAAGGAGACTTCCTTGTGAGCCTGCCTGCAAAGGGTGCAACTTGCCCTCTAGTCCCTTTAAGGCCACAACAAAAGCTCACTAGATACTCATAAATATACGAAACATAAATAAATACAATAACAGAAAGCATCACGGGCAGCCACATGCGCCGAAACCAGAATGTTGCGTAAACACCAGCCGTCAATCAAAACTGTCAATCAAGGCCAAATTTACATGTACACAAGCAGGTGTAAGCGGCCGGAGCTCGAGCATCTCGGTGCCATTGCCACCCTTGCCCCAGTGGCCTGCTTTCACTCTTGAAAAAGTTATATATTTATAACTATAGTATAACTGAGGTTATACTATACTTATCTACTCAATAAACTCCGGCTACCGGTTCTGGTCTTGGATCCCCAATTCTTTGGTGCATCTGGGGCAAGAACCAAGGTAACCCTACGAGTGTTCTCTTTATTTTTTTTTTTAATTTATTTATTTATGATAGTCATACAGAGAGAAAGAGAGAGAGGCAGAGACACAGGCAGAGGGAGAAGCAGGCTCCATGCACCGGGAGCCTGATGTGGGATTCGATCCCGGGTCTCCAGGATCGCGCCCTGGGCCAAAGGCAGGCGCCAAACCACTGCGCCACCCAGGGATCCCCGAGTGTTCTCTTTAACGTAAACAACAAGAAAGGATCCTCGCCGTCACCATTCTTGTTCACCTTTGGTTCTAGCCAGCACAAAAACACAAACAAAATGAGAAAGCAATTATAAATATCAGGAAGAAAAAAAAAATGTCATTATTTTCAGGCAGTACCATCGACTACTTAAAAATTCCACGAGAATCAACTTAAAACTTTTTAGCTGTAATAAAAGAGGACAATGAGCTGACCGGGTACATCATCAGCACAATCAATAACCATGACCGGTTAGAAAACGATCCACTTGTCAGAGAAAAATATATAAAATTATACATGTTTATGTTTTTAAAATATACATAAATTAAATACAATCATATATTTTTCTATATAAATTATATATATAAATTAACTACACTATACCCACCAAAAAATGGACAAAATCTATTGGACGACAACTATAAAATTTTATGAACTATCCTTAACAGGTGGAGAGTGAGTGGCGCTACATTCCTAAATGGGAAAACTTAATACTGGGGAGATGTCTGTTCTCTCACAAATAATCTGCAAATTCAAAGAAAGGCCAGTGAACACCTAGCAAGACGTTTAAGTAATTTCAAATGCAGATTCTAAGTTTTAATTAGAAAAAGAAAATGGACAATATACCCGGTATATGGTAATACAATGGAATAATTTTCAGAAACAGACGAGTAAATAGATGGAAGTTTCATTTATGATAACGGTGGAATCCACAAGGACTTTAATTTTTTAATAAAGGGTGACCTCCTTGGGGGGAAAAATAAGGTGAAATTCCTATCTCTGCTGCAGAGAGAAATAGATTTTTGGATGGATTCAAGAAAAGAGAACACAAGAGAAGGACTTCTAATTAATAGTGACTATGCCCCTCAGTCGCAGTGTCTGTGAATGGAAGGTTCCTATGATCTTACCAGTCAGGTCTCAACTCCCAGGAAAAAGCAAGAAAAGGGTAGAGAGCAAAATGGAAGGGCAGGAGCTGTCAAGGCGAGAGTCAGGAGAAAGAGGAAAAAGAGGTCCATCCACACCCGCACACTACGGTAGGACACCCCCCGACGCAGCCTCTCCAGGGACAAGGGCCCGTGGTGTCGGTCACATGGTGGCTGACCCAGGTGAGTTAAATGGACAAACACATAAATGAAGAATCTCGACATGTCCAAATGCTTAAGCAAATCGACAAGAGAAATGGAAGCTCTATCCGAGACCATGTTTTTGTTTTTGTTTTTGTTTTTTGAGATCCCGGGGTAGTAAGGAGGTTGTCATTTCCCCCATTGTCTTTGAGCAAATATCCAAACGATGGGCTCTCCCTGGGTGGAATTGAATGAATTCCTATAAAAATTCATTAACTTTGTCAGCATCCTGCATTGCTTTTCAATGCATACACATTCCTCCACGTTCTAGGTCAGTTGAGGTCAAGTCCTTTTTTGCAGTTGGCCTGGGAAGAAAAATAAGAGTAGATGCCAGGAACTTAGGGTAGGTGCCAGAAAGGGAAAAAAAAAAAAAAGGGCGCCAGCCCTGGCAGTCCCCAGGAGAATCAGCTCCAATTTGCCTGGTTTGTTTATCAAATGTCCTGTCTCAGGACCGGATTCCCTGCCATTCAACAAATGCCTAGAGCGAGACTCAACAGCTGTGTCATGGCTCATTGAGAAAACAGCAAGAATCCAGAATCAGCAGTCAGGTTGTTGTGATTCCCATGAATGCATCAGTCAATAGAGCAGCTGTTTATTTGTACATTGATGTTTTGATATTTCACAACTGCCTGCAAGGGCTTTGTCCGGTCCGTGGTGAGGACATCTCCTCACCTCGGCGGCTGGGCACGCGTCTGTGAAATTCAGCCTCGACTACTGTCAGTGTGGTTGCCTCTAGAACAGAAACTCGCTTTCTTTTTTCTTTTCTTTTCTTTTTTTTTAATTAATAGATTTTACTTTTCTGGAACAGTTGTAGGTTTCCAGGAAAACCGGCCAGACAACGTGGAGAAGCCCCGCGCATCCCCCTCCCCTGCACAGGGCTCTCCCAATGAGTACCACCGGCAGGAGTGTGGGACCCACATGCCCCAGCGTCCGGGTGTGTGGCCATTCACCTGCTAAAGGACACTCGTGCACCTTCCAGCTGTCCATAGGAGTCAGTGGGGCGGCTTGACGCTTCCCAGCAGGGGTGTGTGTGCGCGCGGGTGTGTGTTTATAAGATACAGGTGGGGGGAAGGGAAAGTCACCCACCATTGGAACACCAAGACAAAACCTGAAGTATCTTCACTTATCCCCTCTCAGTCTTTTCTTTATATATATGCCCATTTAAAAATATTGAAGTCCTACTATAAAAATACTTTTTTTTACATTGTGTTTCTCACTTAGTATCATCATGAAAATGGGTGTCACGGATGCACAACTAATGGGGATAGTGCTACTCCGCCCCGCTCCCCTCCTCGAGGCTCACACCCCCAGTCGCTGGGAATATCAGCTGCCGCCCATAGTATTTGCTATTCCCCAGTTTCACTGCTATCTGTCTAAGGAAAATCTTGGTTTTGTTGCTATAGATCTACTGGGTTTCCTGAATTAACAGTCTGCATGTATGTTGCATCAATTCTGAATGATTTTTTTGTCATCATTCCTGCAAAACTTGCCTCTCTTCCCCTCTGTCTCCTTGCCTTCCAGGATCAGCCATATGGTAGACCATCCCAGCCCGTGCCCCAGGCCTCGGAACCTGCCTGTCATGTTCCCCACCTCGTTGTCTCCCTGCTATACATTCCAGGTCACGCCTTCAGATCCGTGTTCCTGCTCATGAGTGGATCACCTCTACTTAGTTTTCTCTTTAAATCATCATTTGAGGGGCACCTGGGAGGCTCAGCGTCTGCCTTCAGCTCAGGACATGATTCCAGGGTCCCGGGATCGAGTCCCGCATTGGGCTCCCCACAGGGAGCCTGCTCCTCCCTCTGCCTGTGTCTCTCTGCCTTCTCTCTCTGTGTCTCTCATGAATAAATAAATAAAATCTTTTAAATAATAATTAACAAATGTGAGGTTTTTTAATTTCAGTTTTTATATCTGTCTTTTATTAAAAGTTCCTTTTTGGTTGGCTTTCAAATATGCCTGTTTACCTTTCATCATAATCGCTGTACCTTAAATTTTGAATCACCACTTTTCTTTCCTAAATATATTAAATGTGCTTAATTTATATTTTGTATCCAATAATCCCCATATCTAAAAGCTTTGCTGGCCTGATTCTGTGGTTTGTTGTTCCTGCTGACTTTTGCGTACAGTGTGCTTTGTCTCCTTAAATGCTTTTTGACTTTGACTCTGAGCCCACATTCCTCAGAACTTTATTCATGGAAAACTCTGAGGTTTTTGTTGTGATTGCATTTCTCCAAAGAAAATTTATGTTTGCTTCTTCCAAGTATCTGGAATCATTGCCAATCCAGAACTGTTTTAAAATAAATTCTAACCTAAAGGTATTTAGAATCTTGCAGGTATTGTAAATTTGGGTTACAAACTTGAGTTAGTGCCAGCCTGTGCTTAAGAATTCTCAAGAAAAAATTTCCTCCCTTAACCCAACTGGGACAAACAAGCTATTCCTTTGCTATTCCTATCTGTAGGACAGAGTACTTCTCTAGATCATTCATACACCCTTTTAGGGTCCCATTTCCTTATGTTGGCTCTTGTCTCCTGTTCACTCAACCAACATGTGATCATCAAAATGAAGCTGGTCCTTGAAGAAATGAGTGATTCCAGGATTAGTACACCAAACAAGGGCAAGATGAGAGTGGAGCATAGATGTACCATGAAGATAAAGAAAAAAATCTTCCTTGGGGCACCTGGCTGGCTTAGTTGGAAGAGCACATGACTCTTGGCCCTGGAGTTGTGAGTTTGAGCCCCACGTTGCATGTAGAGCCTGCTTAAAAAAAAAAAAAAATCTTCCTTAAACATAATGTCCACAAATAAAGGCCAACTACGGAAAGAATGATATAATTAGACAATTGGCATTTTGGCAACCACGATAGTAACAATCGTTTCAAGCAAGAATGATAAAGAGATATTGAAACTAATGAGCAAAAGTATGATGAGAAACAGGATATTCACATAGACTCAAAACATATCACCAGACATACTTAGTAATTATAAAAAGATAAATAGTATGTTTATAATGGAGAAACTTGGCGGATAACCACCTTCAGCAAGTTTAATCACAGATGACAATCTGGTATCATGTGCTTCTGTATATGATGCACTGAGAAGGGCACAGCATCACTTCTGTGATATTCTTGCCAAAAACGTACAAGCCAAGTCCAGTCCTGAGAAAATATCAGACAAATACAAACTGAGAGAAACTCTACAAAATAGCTCACGTATTCTGCTCTTCAGAAAGAAAGGGCCAAGACCAAAGAAAAACAAAGACTGTAGAATTGTTCTAGATTAGAGGAGACTAATGAGACAAGAAAACAGATGCGGCCTGTGATCCTGGGCTGGACCCTGGATTGGAAGCTTTTTGTTGTTATTATTATGAGAGAGGACATTATTGGGACAGCTGGGAAAAAATTGAAGGAGGTCTGTAGTTTAGAAATAGTATTTTATTCATGTTAATTTTATGAGTTGGGTGGCTGTACTATAGCGCTATAGTTGGTAAGAGAATGTCCCTGTTTTTAGGGGAGATAGACACATACCTATATAGATATATAGATGGCAGAGAAAGATGGATAATAGATATAAATACAGACAAATATCTGTATAAATACAGATACAGAGGTAGATGGAGGTATATAGAAGAGGAAGAAGAAGAAGAAAAGAAGAAGGAGAAGAAAGAAGAAAGAAGAAGAAGAAGAAGAAAGAAGAAGGAGAGGAAGAAGGAGAAGGAGAGGAAGAAGGAGAAGAAGAAGAAAAAGAAGAAGAAGAGAAGAAGAAAGGAAGAAGAAGAAGAAGAAGAAGGAGAGGAAGGAGGAGAAGGAGAAGAAGAAAGAAGAAGAAGAAGAAGAAGAAGAAGAAGAAGAAGAAGAAGAAAAGAAGAAGGAGAAGAAGAAGGAAGAAGAAGGAGAAGAAGAAGAAGAGAAGAAGAAGAAGAAGAAGAAGAAGAAGAAGAAGAAGGAGAGGAAGAAGGAGAAGGAGAAGAAGAAAGAAGAAGGAGAAGAAGAAGAAGAAGAAGAAGAAGAAGAAGAAGAGAAGAAGAAGAAGAAGAAGAAGAAGAAGAAGAAGGAGAGGAAGAAGGAGAGAAGAAGAGAAGAAGAAGAAGAAGAAGAAGAAGAAGAAGAAGAAGAAGAAGAAGAAGAAGAAGAAAGAAGAAGAAGAAGGAGAGGAAGAAGGAGAAGAAGAAGGAGAAGAAGAAGAAGAAGAAGAAGAAAGAGGGCAGCCCGGATGGCTCAGTGGTTTAGTGCTGCTTTCAGCCCAGGGCGTGATCCTGGGGTCCTGGGATCGAGTCCCACGTCGGGCTCCCCACAGGAGCCTGCTTCTCCCTCTGCCTGTGACTCTGCCTCCCTCTCTCTCTCTCTCTCTCTCTCTCTCTGATGAATAAATATATAAAATCTTTAAAAAAAAAAAAAAGAAGAAGAAGAAGAAAGAATAAAACTAGGGTGGAAAAACGTTAGCCACACGAACACATGAGAATCAGGGTAAAGAACATGCTCCAGGATTCTCTGCACCACTGTACTATTTGGAACATTTTTGTAAATCTAGAATTATTTCAAAATAAAAGTTAAGGAAATGAAAGCTAATTTGGACAGAGTCCAGAACCAAGGCTAGAAGTAAGTCTGGTCCTGGTCCCCAGCCTTGCCCACGTCCCAGAGTGAGGCAACTCCGGAATAGAGGAAGACTAAGAACAACCTGGGTTTTAAAAAGTCGGAATTAGTGGAGCTGGAGACTGATGGAGACTGAACGAGCCATGAGGCAAGGGACAAGGAGAGGTGCAGGCAGACGGGCCACCAGTACCGGGCGCGTATGAACAGCAACCAAATCACAAAGATATGCTGACTGTGAACTACAGATTAACAGACGCTCTCGGGGAAACAATAGTCTGTACGATAGTCTCCAAACTCTTCAGTTTCTTATATTAACTTCAGATTTCAGAAAAGAAAGAGCAAATAAATCGGTTGTAACTTAACGTGAACTCCCGTTATTTAGCCTTGTTGAAACTCGCCAGCACCTATTGGTCTAAATCCTCTAGAACTTAACTCTCCGGTATGGTGATCGTTAGACCCATGGGGCTATTCTAATTTAAATTATTTTTTTAAATAAAAGAAAATTTAAAATTTAATTTGTCGGTCACACTAGCCATTTTTCAAGTGCTCAATAGACCCATTTGACTACTGACTACTAGCTACTGTACTGGGCGGTATAGATACAGGACATTTCCATCACCACAGAAAATTCTGGGCATTCTGGAATTCTGCAGAAGACGTCGTACATCACTATTCTAGAAGCTGAAGAGCTCATCATTGATGAAGATGGCTGTGATTTTTTTCTTCATTTTCTTTGATTCATGGAAAATAACAGACAAAACATGAGAAAAGAAAACTCAAACATTCCACTTCCTGTAGGATTCAATATTAGGAGAGTTCTTTTTTGCCAGATGAAAGACACTCATCGAGAAGAAATGGGAGTATAAAGAAACTTGAGGAGCACTTGGCTGGTTGAGGCAGAAGAACGTGTGACCCCAGCGTTGAGTTTGAGCCCCACGCTGGGTGTAGAGATTGCTTAAATAATTTTTTTTAATTAAAAAAAAAAAAAAACAAGAACCTTGAGACTATTGTAAGCATTGCAGAGAAGACTGATACTCCTATGGCCTCTGACTCCTTGATTGATCCACATTTCCTCCCACCTTCTACACCCACCTCGGCACTGTGGAAAATATTGTTCATGTTTCATTCATTACCCTGGATGGTTTGGCAAGAAACGCTTGAGCAAGGCAAGCTACCAATAATAAAGCCTGTAATATTATCTAAGGAAGTAAGGAAATTGACTTAAACATCCAAATTAGGGAGCTAAGGAGTTAGAACTCTGACTTCACAGGACTGGAGGCGAGTTGTGAAACACTGAACCTTCAGGGCCTATGGTCCCCTCGTGTCAGAGCTGACAACGCAACGCTTGCTCAACGCAAGCTGAAGTTAACCATCTATGATCGCCAATGGGTATCTTGAATGTACTCAAATGGAATCCAGGGGGAAAAAATGCAGACTTTGATACCGTTCTTGCAACACTTGAAAGCAGGCAAAATAATACCACGGATTGTGTTTATATGGTATGTATAATAAAAATATAAACAATTTGCGTAGTAATAATAAACATCAACTTCAAATAGCAGTTATCTCTAAAGAGAGGGAGGAGAAAAAGTATCAGGAAGGGAGCCACAGAGAGCTTTGACTGGATTTGTTCGTATTTTCTTTTAAAAATCTGATGCAGAGACGGCTTAAGGGTAAAGTCTTATAGAGCTGTCATGTGGTATTCTTGGAATGTTCCTGTTTCTCTGAAATATTTCATAACAAAAGAAAAGTTTAATAAAATAAATTCTGCATCCCCCACTTCATATTTGTGTGATCTTGAGTTTCCTTTTGTTCTAGTTGCAAACAAAACCAATATAATACCTACAAGGCGGGCTGTTGTGAGACGTTCAGGAGGGCCTCAGACCAATCAAGACACCTGCGTGGAGTCTGGAAGGAGGCGCCCTCAGGAGCGGCCGGGCCCGGGGACGTGTGGTGGGCCAGACTGGCCGATCGGGCACGTGGCACGCGGTTGTCACGCTCTGCCCTAAAATAGGAGACCAGAGATGGCCCATTTTCCTTTGGACTGGAACAGATTGGAGGAATGAAGCTGGGTCCTGACGTTCCAGTTAAAACAGAAAGGAGTTTGGATTTGTAAGGCTCTCTGCTGACTTTGGCTGGCCACGCTCACTGTTTCCACATCTGTCCTGGGGTCAGGGGGCTCGTACGCCTCAGCACCCGGGGACCCAGGTTCAATGCTGCGGATCTGTAAAGGAGCGACGGGCGGCCACCTGAGCAGGCGAGAGGCTGGAAACAGCCCAGAGGACGGAGGCCAGTTTGGAGGGGCTCCAGCCCTCCCTCGGCCCACACCCCCGCTGCGGCGCCCTCGGTCACTGAGCTCAGTGGAGCGGCCTCCCTCCACCCCAACGCTTCTGAATGCTCTCCTCCCTTTTCTGTTCCCCCCGAGTCCTCATTTCTGGGAAAACCTCTCTCCACTCCTCTTCCCCTGCCCTTCGGAGACCTGGCTCTCCCCCGAGGCCACCTCCCTTGGGGCCCCGGCCCCACACGCCAAAGCCGCCCAGAGGCAGTACTGGCACCTTCCTAACTTCTCCCACCACCGCACGCCCCTCCACCTCTCCTCAGGGAGGGCATCAACCAGCTGTTTTAGGCACGGTCCTCGTAAACTCGAATGCTTCCCAGGCCTCTGACCTTGGCTTTTTCCATAGCACATAGTCTCTTTCTATCCATTCCCATGATTTCAATTTTCCCTGTGAGTTAGTGACTCCTAACTCTGCACCTAACACAGATGTCTCCCCAGCATTCCAGATCCATCCTTCCAGCCACTTCTGGACATGACTACCTGGATATGGTACAGTCGCCTCAATGGCACATCCTCTTTCTCTCCCATCCCTGAAGCCCGCTTACCTCGAGCACTAGTGGCTCAGGCACCTAATCCTGACCCCATCTCCTAACTGCCACCTCTAGTTAGTGACCAAGTTCTGTTGATTTTGCCTCTGCAATAATAAGCTCTTCCATTGCAGCCCCACTTCCCTTCTAACTTCAGGAGCCATCGTCCATTCCCTGATACATAGTGCAGCCATCCCCTAATTTGCTCTCTGGCTCCCTGGCTTTGGCCTTCCAAACAGGTGCTCCAGAGTTACGTCTCTAAAACACAGCACTGATCGTGTCACACTCCTACAATGGACAACGGAGTTCAATACATTTCTGAAAGACAGAAAACAATACATAGGAGCTGGCAAGGGATGAAACAGGATGGAGGTTGCCACAGCTTCTAGGACTCGTGGAGGGGCCACAGCTGAAGAGGGAGACCCCTGCCCTAAATATCCCCAGAGAAGCTCCCAGTTCAGAAATGCCAGGTGTTAGAGAATGGAAGTAAGGCGAAGGGCTGAAAACAAGGAGATTAATGAAAAGTCTGTATACAGAAGAACTGTCCCCCAACTTACCTCCTGCCTCCATCCTTTGCAGAAGTCCTAGCAGACTAGTATTCTGTAATCACCCCCTCTCTATCCTGGACAAACAAAACAGAATTCTTCTTTTTTAAGAGTAGACAAACTGGGAAAAACTAGGGAGGCCAGTGTAGGGCATTTGGAGCATCCTTGGTAAGATCCGACTTCCTGCCCACTCTCCTTCCCTAAAGCAAAACTATGAGTTGAAAAGCTCCTCCCGGACAGGCAGACTTTTTCTATTGCCTCATCCGTGAATATAACTAAGATCTCACTAGACTTTTAAGAGAAGCCTACCTACACCGCAAAAGAGAAAGACCAAAAAAAAAAAAAATTAAGAAATGGGGAATTCAGAGATAAGAAGATCTCTAAATAGTATCCTCAGTGAGATTTGTAACATCACATAAAATAGTAAGATACTACAAATAAAGGGAACAATACAAGAAGAAATTTAAACATCATCAGAAAGATTGATTGGAGTATAAAGCTAAGAAAGTCTCCTAGCAAAGAGAATAAAAGTTAAAGAAAATGTTAAATAAAAGAAAAAAAGGGAAAAGACCTAGAGGATTAATCCATCTGACCTGTAGAAGTCCCAGGGGAAATAAGAGAGAGTATAGAAAACAGAATGGGTGGAATTATTTTTAAAATAGTATCCTAATATCCCAGAGTTGAAGGAGACACCAACATCCCAGAGTTGGAGAATTTTTAGATTGAAGGGTCAACCAAATGCACTGCAAAAAAAAGGAAAAAGAGAGAAAGAGACAAAGTTACATGTTATAAAATTTCAAGATTCCCAAGGATAAAAAGAATAATCCTAAAAGCTTCTAGAAAGGAAAAACAAAATTGTCTACAGTGGAACAGGAACCAGACTGGTATCGGAAATTATATCAGAGATATGGGATTCTAGAAAACATTGGAACCAAGCCTTCAAATTTCTGAGAAAAATTATTTCAACACAGAAATATATACTGTGCCAAACTATCACTGGAACATAAAATTAAAACAAAGTTATTTGAGGCCTTCAAGGAAAGAAAACTTTACTACCTTTTAATTAACATACTAGAGAATGCGCTCCAGCAAAAAAAAAAAAAAAAAAAGAAGGAGAGAGAGAGAGAGAGAGAGAATGAGTAAAACAAGAAAGAAGACACAGGATTCTGGAAACAAGAGATTCAACCCACAAGGTTAAGGATTCAGGATAAAAGCTATTCAGCACAATGAGAAAGGAATCAGTCCAGACTGGAGCAAGACAGCAGTGGCCCCTGAGAGACTGAAAACCAAGGAGAAAGGTGGATTCTATAGATAAGATACTATTCTTGGTTAGTTAGAAGAACTTAAGCTTGTAATTCAGGAAGACAATGCACGAAGAAAGTCATCTGAAAAAAATTAAAAGTGAGCAAAAAGATACAATCAATGCTCTAGTTGAATATGCAATGAAAGTACGCACATACTTCTAATAAACAGTTTTTATTATTGATTTTTAACTTTTGGATCAACATATAGCCAAATGATAAAAATTAATAACGGTTATAGTTATGAATGTATTAGCCTTAAAAATACAGAGGGAAAATTACAGATGACAAGCTGAGAGATGTGAGAGAGAGATGTAAGTGGAAAAGAAGAGAAACCAATGGGTGCCTAGTGGCAGTCGGTTGAGTGTCCGGCTCCTGCTTTAGGCTGAGGTCATGATCTCAGGGTCCTTTTTTTTTTTTAATATTTTATTCATTTATTCACGAGAGACACAGAGAGAGAGAGAGAGAGGCAGAGACACAGGCAGAGGGAGAAGCAGGCTCCACGCAGGGAGCCCGTCCTGGGACTCGATCCCGGGGCTCCAGGATCACGCCCTGGGCTGAAGGTGGTGCTAAACCACTGAGCCACCTGGGCTGCCCCCATCTCAGGGTCTTGATAACAAGACCAGCCTCAGGCTCTGTGCTTAATGGAGAGTCTGCTTGAGATTCTCTCCTCTCCCTCTCTCTCTGGCCCTCTCTCTGCTCACATGCACATGCTCTCACTCTCTCTCTCTCTCTCTCAAAAAATAATTCAATAGGGACGCCTGGGTAGCTCAGTTGGTTGAGCATCTGCCTTTGGCTCAGGTCATGATCTCGGGGTCCTGGGATCAGGCCCTACATCAGGTTCCCTGCTCAGTGGGGAGCCTGCCTCTCCCTCTCCCTCTGCCTGCCTCTCCCCTTGCTTGTGTGCGCTCTCTCTGTCTCTCTCTCTCTCTCTGTCAAATTAATAAATAAAATATTTTAAAAATAAATAAATAGGGGGATCCTTTGGTGGCTCAGCGATTTAGCACCTGCCTTTGGCCCAGGGCGCGATCCTGAGGTCCCGGGATCGAGTCCTGCACTGGGTTCCCTGCATGGAGCCTGCTTCTCCTTCTGCCTGTGTCTCTGCCTCTCTCTCTCTCTCTATGTCTATCGTGAATAAATAAATAAAATCTTTAAAAATAAATAAATAAACCTTTAAAGAAAAGAGAAGAAAGAGATGCTGTCTACAATTGATAGGACAAGAAATAAAAAGGTGACCAAAGTCTTTAAAGTCATGAAGATAGTTAGTGAAGGAACTAAAAATAGTGCTATAACTATATCACTGAGTTCAATCTTGACCTATTATTGCAAGAAGCCATTAAATAATGTCTAAATTTAATAAATCAAGAAGTGATAGGTAGATATTAAGTAGAAGCTCTGATGAAATATGACAGATTGAACACGTTTAGCCTCTACTAGTCAGAAACTCCACTATAGATGCAGTAAAAAAAAAAAAAAAAGTTTGTTTTTTTTCTTTTAAAGATTTTATTTATCTGAGAGAGAGAGAGCACATGAATGCTCATAAGTGGGGGGAGTGCAGAGGGAGAGGGAGAAGCAGACTCCCTGCTGGGGCTCGATCCCAGGACCCTGAGACCATGACCTGAGCCAAAGGCAGATGCTTAACCGCCTGAGCCCCCCAGGTGACCTGTAAAAAACAGTTTTAAGGCATAAACACACAAAGAAAAATAAATTGAAGTGTAAAATAAATTGATTGAAGTGATGGATGCACAATTCTGGGGATATACTAAATCCATGGACTTGTCACTTTAAATGTTGTGTGGAGCTGTTTGGAGTAATAATTATATGTCATAATTTGATTTTAATGCAAGAGAATGGATGATGAGAAAATAGGGACAAAATTTCAGAAACTGTACAACAAATGGATGAGCGATAAATAACCCACAGATCCCCTCAAAATAAAAAAACAAAACCACAATGGAGAAAGAGCCTCGGGATGATTTACACTACGGATGCGTCGAGAGATCTGGAAATCAGCCACCCCGGGTCCCAGAGATGGAGTGAGGGGGCCCACGCGGCTGGTGAGCGGAGACTCGGGCCCAGGCCGCGCTGCCCCAGGCCCCAGGCCGCTGCGCTGCAAACACGGGCCGCGGCACCTGCAGGCCTGAGACCAGGTGTGAGCGCGACGGGGCGGGCCGCGGCGGCCTGGCGGGCAGGTGGGGAAGGAGGGCGGAGACCTCCTCTGTTTGGGACAGAAGCCAGCAGTAATGACGGAACCGGACACTCAAGAGCGAGCACTGTGAGCAAAGTAGCCGGGAAGCGTGGGGCAGCAGGGCCCCCCGACTGGAGCGGTGGCCCCGTGAGGCCGGGAGGGGCGGGGGGCGGGTGGGGGGCTCTGCTGAAAGTATTTGTCGTCCTTCCTTTTTGCACAGCTTCACTGACCTGCATGCAGTTCCCGCGCGGGCGAGATCCTCCCCACAGTCCGTGGGTTTCGGGGTGTTTCCAGGGTTGTGCAACCGCCACCACACTCTAATTTTAGATCATGTGCATCGTCTCCCAAGGAGCCTTGTACCGCCGTTTTAATAACAAGCCTTGGAGAACTATTTCACTCGTTAAACTATGGTAACATAAAATAATATAAAAGCTAAATTTAAAGAAGAAACAAAGCAACAATTAAGAGTGGTTTCCTGCAGAGGCAGGGCTTGGGGACGGTGGCCTCGGAGAGGGGCTTGTATCTGCCTTTTTCTTTGAAAAGTCTACACGTACTGTCTTATTTTTGCATTCTCTTCAAAAGTCACAGCAATGCCTCGAGCACAGTGGAAAGTAAGAGATCCCACGCGAGGCAGAGGCCGTAAACGCCCTTCAGGAGGCTGGGAGGTGACAACTGTCCCTCTGGCATCACGGTGGGCCTGCGCGGGAAGTAGCAGCCAGTGGTGACTTGAGGGCTGCGGCTGGGAGTACGGGCTCCGCAGGCTGGAGTACGGGGCTGTCACCACCACAGGGCCAGGGCCCGAGTGAGTCTGCCCTTGGTGACAAGGTGCGGCCTCCACCATCAGACACGCGGGCCAGGGCTTCAGTGCATCCGCCTCCCGGGAGGAAGGAGGAACGTGGCATCTGACCTCTCAGCCAGACTTCTCTCCCCAAACGGCAGTTTGCACTCCTCTTGATTTTAGGTCCTTTTTATGTTTTTTATTTTCCTACACTCCTAAAAAAAAAGAGAGAAAAAGACCACGGAACGGTGCTGGCCACAGGCATTGTTCTCGCCCTGCCTCGAGCTCTGTTTCTCATCTGGCTGCCGAGAGAGGTGGCCAATACTCTGCCAGCAAACTGTCTCTGGGAAGAAAGGAATGGAAAATGTGAGGATATTTTCTTCCAAAATCCCAAAGAATCCTCACCTCAGCATAACCAATGAGAATTAGCTACACGACGAACCACACTGGAAAAAAAGAAAAACAGAGTCATAATTTCTCAGTGCCTGGTGGCATTTAAATTTATAGCAAGATCTCTCTTCCTGGACCCCAAGATGTTGCTGGGTAAGGGGAGGGCTTCCCAAAGAGGACTGGAGGAGTGAATCTCTTGGGTGAGGACCCCTCCTGCAGGGCCTTGATGGAGAGATAGGACCAGCCACCCCGGGAATTATGAGGAATTCGACTTAGATTTCAAGCTGAAGGTGGTAAACTGCTCATAACTTCCAAACTGTGACCAAGTCTGCCCAGTCCCGACCACCCTCACTCTCCCTAAGTGTAAACCCCACTGGCCTTATTCCCAGGCTGCTGGCGGCACAGCCTTTGGGAGCCCACTAGGGCTATCACACACAGTGCCCCAGAAAAGTTGATTTTGTTTGATTTTTTTTTTTAAACCAGAACATCTGGGTGAGATCCCTGTTACAAGAGTGGGACATAGAACAGCTAAGGTTTTACTGGGAAAAAAAAGAAAAACGGTTAGTAGTAGGAGACCTTACTAGGAGGGTGGCCCTGCTAAGGGGATGTACCAGCTTTGGGCAATACTCAGTGGAACAAAGAGCAAAGAAAATAGAGCAGAAGTGATAGAATGCAGTTAAACATGTGATCGGGAAAATAAAACAATGCAATAATTTATAGCAAACTTTTCCTTTAACTTATTTCAATTAGTGACACCCACTTTATCTCAAATATGCTTCTTGAAAATAAGAACATTTATATGCAATGCAAATATACAACTAAAGGATTAAACACCATGAAGAAGTGAGATTCATCCCTGGGATGCACGGATGGTTCAACATACCCAAACCAATAAATGTGATACATCATATTAAAAGAATGAAGGATAAAAAGAAAAGGATGAGCTCAGTTCATGCAGAAAAAAAAAACATTTGTCAAAATATAACACACTTTCATGATAAAAACTCCCAACAAATTGGCTACAGAAGGAACCTATCTCAATATAATAAAGGCCATAAACAACAAGTCCACAGCCTACATCATACTCAACAGTGAGGGGGTGAAAGGTTTTCCTCTAAGGCCAGGAGCAAGACAAGGGTGCCCACTCACACCACTCCTATTCAACATAGACTGGAAGTCCTAGCCAGAGAAATTAGGCAGGAATGAAAGACAAAAGTCATCCGTCCACATTAGGGGCGTCTGAGTGGCTTGGTCAGCTGAGCATCCGACTCTCGATTTCGGCTCAGGTCATGATCTCAGGGTCATCAGATTGAGCCCCGCATCAGGCTCCATGCTCAGTAGGGAGTCAGCCTGAGAGTATCTCCCTCTCCCTCTGCGCCCCCCACCCTGCCACTCGTGCTCTCTCTCTAAAACAAAGATTTTATTATCTATTTTAGAGAGACAGAGAAAGGAGAGAGCTTGAATAGGAAGGGAAGGGCAGAGGGAGAGGGAGAATCTCAAGCAGGTTCCATGCCCAGGGCAGAGATTTAAAAAAAAAAAAAGAAGAAGAAGAAGAAGAAAATCCTAAAGAATCCACAAAAGAACTGTTAGAACAAATCAACAAACTTGGTAAAGTTGCAGGACACAAAATATACATCCAGAAGTCAGTTGCACTTCCATACACTGATAATGAAATATCTGGGGGAAAAAAAAAGAAAACAATGTCAAAAAAAAGAAAAGAAAAGAAAAGAAAACAATGTCAATCACAATAGCACTAACAAAAATAAAATGCTGAGGAGTAAATTTAATCAAGATGAAAGATCCATAGAATGAAAACTATGAGACTTTGATAAAAGAAATTGAAGAAAATACCAATACATAAAAAGATATCCTATGTTCATGGATCAGAGAAATTAATATTGTTAAGATGTCTATACTACCCAAACTCACCTATAGATTCAATGCAATCTCTGTCAAAATTCCCATGGCAATTTTTCACAGAAAGAGGAAAAACAATCCCAGAATTCATATGAAACCACAAAAGACCCTTAATAGCAAAGGCAACCTTCAAGAAAGAACAGTAAAGCTGAAGGCATCACACTGTCTGATTTCAAAAATACATTACAAAGGGATAGGAATCAAAACAGTATGATTCTGGCCTAAAAGTAGACAATGAGACGAACGGAACAGAATTACAACGCCGGAAATAAACCCAAACATATACGGTCAGCTAGGATTTGACAAGGGAGCAGAGTACTCAATGGTGAAAGAATAGTCTCTTCAATAAATGGTGCTGGAAACAAATGAATAATCACATGCAGAAAAAGGAGATTGATTTCTTTTTATAGCATACACACCAATATACAAAAATTAACTCAAAATGGATTAGAGACTTGAACATAATACCTGAAGCCATAAAACTCCTAGAAGAAAACATAAGGAAAAGATCCCTAAGACACTGGTCTCAGCAAGAATTTTTTGGCTATGACATCAAAAGTACGAGCAACAAAAAGCAAAATAAGTAAGTGGAACGACATCAAACCACAGCACTTCTGCACAGCAAAAGAAACAATCGACAAAATGAAAAGGCGACATGGAGAATCGAAGAAAAATATATTGCCAATTGCAAATCATATATCTGATAAGGAGTTAATATCCAAAACATATAAGGAACTCCTACAACTCATAGCCAACTAACAATCCAACTCAAAAATGGACAGAGGAACTAAACAGACTTTTTTTTTTTTTCAAAGAAGGCATCAAATTGACCGAGAGGTACTCGAAAAGATGCCCAGCGTCACTCATCATTAGAGAGACGCAAATCAAAACCACGATATCATCTCACACCTGTTAAGGTGGCTACTATCCAAAAGCCAAAGGCAACACGTGTTGCCGAGGATGTGGAGTAAAGGGACTCTGTGCGCCACTAGTGGGAACATAAATTAGCCACAAAGGGAAACAATATGGAAGTTCCTCAAAAAATTAAACATACGACCCCCCTACGACCCAGCAGTCCTCCTCTGGGTACGTATGGAAAAGGAATGAAATCAGACCCTCAAGGAAATAGCTCCACTCTACGTTTACTGCAGCGTCACTCGCAATCGCCAAAAAATGGAAACAACATAAGTGGCCCATTTACAAAGGAATGGATAAAAAAGACGTGGTACCTGTGTACACGGAATGTTCTTCGGTGAAGAATAAGAAGGAAATCCTGCCATTAGCAACACGTGAATGGAACTGGCGTCAATGCAGATGGAGCACGTCTTCCTCCTCCCTCCCGAGCCAGTGTAACCACTGCCCTAACGCCAGCATTTCTCCCCCCTGTGCTTACTGTGGGATCTGTGAACATATAATACTGTTTTGCACTTTTAATGTATGTAAAATAGTGGCTTTTGGACTTTTCTACCGTGCTCGGTGCAAGAAATGTGTTTTGCACTTTGATAAACGTGCACCATTTTGACAAACACGCACACGTACACGCGGAGGTACCCCCACGCACCTCTCTAACAGGTACTGCAAAAATGTTCCTAAAAAGTGGTGTTTGCCTTTACATTGCCACCAGCACTATTAAAGTTTCTACTGCTCCACATCCTAACCACCGCTTCGTGCTATCAGATTTTGCATTTTTGTCAATCTGATGATATGGAAATACGTATTTTATTTTGCATTCACCTCATTACTTTTTTTTTTTTTTGCATTCACCTCATTACTAACGATGTAAGATTCTTTTCATGCCATCATCATCCACTCAACTTTCCTTTCTGCAAATTTCCAACTTTATTGCCTGTCTCCTTCTACTCATAGTCACGACGTTTTCTGTATTCTGCGCTCACTCTTTATTGGCTATCTTTGTTGCCAATTTCTCTCATTTTCATGCAACCAAATTTATCAGACCTAACCTTTAACTTTTTTTTCCCTATTTTGTCTTTTTTATCAAGTTTCCAAACCTTGAAGTTGTAAGGATATTTTTCTGTATTTTCTTACTAAAATCTTAACGTTTTTAATTCCACATTTATAGTTTAATCCAGGTAGAAATGTGTGTATGTCTGTGTGCTGGGGTAGGAATCCCATTTTATCTGTTTCATAGTTTATGATCCAACACCAATTTATTAAGTGAGTCCATTCTTTCCCTGGTGCTTTGGAATGCTGACACAAGCCAAATTCCTAATATACGTAAGTCTGTTTCCTACACTCTCTATTCTGTTTCACTGGTGGCTTTCTCTATCTTTATACCAGTATCACACTGTTTGAATTATTATATAGCTTTGTACAAACTTGTTTAATTTCGTAGAGCAAACCTCTTACGGTTATCATGAGTTAAGATTTTTTGGAGTTTTTTGGCCTTCCCTCTTTTGTTTGAATTTTTAAACCTACTTTGTCAAGTTCCATGAAAAAGACTCTCTTGAGAATTTTCACCGGAATTGAATTAATTTTAATTTCATTTGGACAAAAAAACTGACATCTGTTATGCCACCCGTGAATGTGGTTTTTTTGCCTCCAACTACTTATGTCTTATTTTATGTCTTTCAATGAATTGCTTTGATTTTTTTCTGTAACAGTCTTGCACTCTCTTATTTCTATTTATTTCTAAGAGTTTAGAGATTTTTTTGTTGATGCCGCTGTTACTGCATATAGTATTTTTAATTAAATTTTCTAAATTTTGGGATCCCTGGGTGGCACAGTGGTTTGGCGCCTGCCTTTGGCCCAGGGCGCGATCCTGGAGACCCGGGATCGAATCCCACGTCGGGCTCCCTGCATGGAGCCTGCTTCTCCCTCTGCCTGTGTCTTTGCCTCTCTCTATCTCTCTCTGACTATCATAAACAAATAAAAAAAAATTTCTAAATTTTGTTACTGATGGTTTTTGTACATCGATGTTGTTCTCAGTCACCTTTTGTCACTCTCATTATTTCTAATATTTCTGCCTATTGATTCTCATGGATCTTCCATGTTGGCCATCATGTCATGTTGAATAATACCAGGTTGGGGTTTTTTTTCCTTCCCCAATGTCTGCTTTTTTTCTACAACCCAAAGAACCCCAGCCATGCTCAGGGCACTAACGTCTCTAGCAATACTGTGCTGGGACAGGAGCAGGGGAAGAGGCGAAGCTGACACTGATTCCTTGTACTGACGGTGGCTGATTATCGGGCATGTCCGGCACCCAAGTTACCTACTGTGTCTGTTAAGTTGAACAATCGTACAATTTTTCTTAAAAAACAACACACTAGGGGTACCTGGGTGGCTCCATGGTTGAGCGTCTGCCTTCGGCTCAGGTCATGACCCCAGAGTCCTGAAATCGAGTCCCACATTGGGCTCCCTGCTCAGCCAGGGGTCTGCTTCTCCCTCTCCCTCTGCCCTTCATCCCTGCTCATGCTCTCTCTCTCTCTCAAATAAATAAATAAAATCTTTAAAAACACACTAAATAAATTAAAATAAAAATAAATAAATGGTTTTTTTCCATCTCCTGACTCCCCTCAGATCCCCCACTCACTCTCTCCTACTGCAGGCTCCTGCGGGGCTGCTCTCAGGAGCCCTGCTGGTCCAGCATTTCCAGTTTTTTCCAGTATCACGTCTTTCTAATAGAAAGATTATTTTGGTGTCCTAGGCGCCCCAGCCTAGTGTCTGTGTTCCCACCCTCACGATGCCCCTCACGCTAGCTCGCAGCGTTTACAAGGGTATATAAACCATGCTAAGCTTCAGCGGGTTGAAATACGCCAGGACAAGGTGTGTACTTCCTATTTTCTCTTTCCAAGTTCTGGCTTTTGGGGTGTTTTGTTTGTTTTGGGGTATTTTTGTACTTTTTAGTGGGGAGGAGGGGGGGTTTCAGAGGATGTTGAGTTTTTCTTGTTTTGTTGGTTGATTGGTAGCAACTTATTTTCCTCAGTTTAAGCTTACTTATTCTTTTTTTTTTTTTTTTTTTTTTTAAGAGAGAGAGAGAGCATGAGCATTGGGAGGGGCAGGAGGAGAAAAGGAAAGGGACAAGGGACTCCTTGCTCAGCAGGGAGCCCAACACGGGACTTAATCCCAGGACCCCAAGACCATGACCTGAGCTGAAGGCAGATGCCTAACCGACTGAGCCACCCAGGGGCCCCAGTCTGCTTACTCCTAGATCTGAACATGAACTCAAATATGTATCATTATCAGCGTTACTCCCAATCTTTCTCATTAAGTGTTATTCTTCCCCAGTGGGCTCGATTCTTTCCCTTTATCTCTGTCTAAATATCCCTACATCGATGGTCTCTTTCAGATTGTATTTCTATGATCTCAGCTTTGGAAGTTCCTGATCCTCCCGCTTGTCGTGTCTGCAAGTTCTTGTTCATAGCAGATCTTTCCAACAGGTGTTTTGTAATTTTTTACTGAAAGCTCATCTTCAGCTGAGCTTGATTTTTTTCCAGTGGAAATCTGCTATGACCGGAGTGGTCTTCTAACTGCTTCTGCAGGTGTCCTAGCGGTAACGTAACCTGGACTACCCTTACGTGCATTTCTTCATCTAGGATGTCCACAACTCCTAGGCAGGATACAGTCGGTCTCCAGGACCTCTCAAAGCATAATGGTGGGATTTCATTTTTTTCTCAAAAGGCTTTTATTTTTTCCACTCAGAACCCGGGCAGAGGCAAACTTTCTTGGCATCTTCCCGATTCAATGGCTGGATTTTTTTTCCTAGTCCTCCTCTCTCGGAGAGTTCAGCCCTGCAACTGCCCCACCTTTTTGCTTTCTTGTTCAGGCCTCCACATGGCCCTGGCCCAAGGCCTTAACTCTCCTCTCCGCCTGGGCCCTACCCCAGCCTAATAAAAGCAGAGACAGGCACGCCCACAGCCTGGCTCACTGCGGCGCCACTCACCACTTCCGGCTATGTTTTTCCATTCCCTCTTCATTTCCAGCAACTGAACTAACTTGGTTTTTGTTTTATCCCATATTTCTACGTAGTAGGAAGGATCCCACATTACCCCACTCCTCCTGCGTCCCCTTGTCCTCACGGGGCCCGGAAAGCACCCGGGCCTCAAAACCTCACAGACACCAGAAGCCGATGTCGCTGGGACTTAGGGTAGATGCTACCTGCAGAGACTATCTCCAGAATTCGGCCAGAATCTTTTTGGGAAGAGGGGCCTGGACTTGTCTGATTACTGACTGGACAGTTTCTGCTTAACAACCACCTTTCTGTTCTTGTGCCGGAGGGAAACTGGAATGCTGCTCCTCTGCCAACTTCAGGGGGTGAGATCATCCTCGCAAAGTCCCCGCGGAGACATTAAGTCAGGAATCTCTCACAAAAGAAACGCATGTGGCAGAGGAGACTCGGTGAGGGACTGTCCTCCTAAGGAGCAGACCCAATGGGTCTCTTTGTCTTTATTGTTGCTTTGGGAAGGAGGCTCCTCAAGGTTGGTTGTTTTGTTTTGTTTTTTAAGAAAAATAGGAACAAACCAGGGAGCTTGGCTCTGTGTGGAGGGAACACATACCTCCGCGGATCAGCAGGCCGGAGGGAGGGTCCCGGCCCGGTGCCCCGACAGCGTTCCCAGCGATTGACGTCGGGGAAACTGAGCAAGTATCTCAGGAAAGGAGAGTCCGGAGAAAACACGGCCCAGGTTTTAAAGTGCATCTCAGGGATCCCTGGGTGGCGCAGCGGTTTGGCGCCTGCCTTTGGCCCAGGGCGCGATCCTGGAGACCCGGGATCGAATCCCACATCAGGCTCCCGGTGCATGGAGCCTGCTTCTCCCTCTGCCTATGTCTCTGCCTCTCTCTCTCTCTGTATGACTATCATAAATAAATAATAAAAAATAAAAATAAAAAATAAAGTGCATCTCAGAGACCCACCCCTTAGCGACGTTCCCAGGAGGGCTCTTCCCTACGCGGGCGTGAGCGCCTAAAGCCCCGCGGCCCGCACCGATGCGCCCCGGCTCACCATAATCAACCCGAGGCTACGTGCAGGCGTCTCCTCGCTGGATCTCCTGGCCTCTCGCGGCTCCTCTTCCACCCTCCGTGGAATCAGACCTGGCTCCAAGGGAAGGCTCGCGCAACCCGTCAACCCACAGCCTAGTGGGGCTTCGGCCCAATGTGTCACCCCCCCAGAGACGCCGTCTCGCGAAAATTATCATCTCGGTGAGACAAAAACTCAACTAAAATTATGTGGCGCAGCGTGAGAGGATTCAGACGGGCCCTCCGACTCCAAGTCCCCCCCCTTTCCCAGCCTCACCACCGGGCCCAGGAGGAGAGCAGGCGGGAGCCTCCGCTCTGAGCGACGAGGCCCAGGCGACCCTACGGGACGCGCACTCCGGGCAGTGACCGGTGACCGAGGGCACCAGTCCTGCCGCGCCGGGCAGCTCTGCAGGAGTCGAGGGGCAGCGGCCGTCGGGGGAGCCTCCTGATCTGCTCCTCAGGAGCTCCGCCTCATGGTGCAGGGTCCCTGGGGTGCCAGCGGCTAACCCCGGGCTGCCCCAGGGAGATTCAGCGCCCCCGAGAAGCAGCGCGAGGAGCTGGCCCGGACCCCGCTAGTCCCGCCAGCCCGAAGCCGGAGCACCAGGCTGTCGAGGGCGCGCCTCTCATCGGGGGCCTCGTCCGTGACCTTGCTCACTCACCGTGGCCGTGTTCATGATGCGCGACCCACGGGTGGGCCAGGCTGATGCCAACGCGAGTGGAGGCCTCGCCCCGGAGGAACCAACCCCCCGGTGAGGTCCCGTGCGGGGAGGCCCGGAGGGTGACGGGGAGCCCCGGCCCAGCCAGGGGCACAGCGGGCACCAGGAGCTGACAGGTGTGAGGAGCCGACAGGTGCCCAGGCTGAGGCCTCGCCCAGTCCGGGCGGCCGCGGAGACGGCAGGGCCGGTGCTCAGCCCACCGAAGCCGCGCTGGGCCTGGAGAGAGGGGCGGGCGCACGCGGGACCCCGCGGCCCGATGGCGGCAGGTCCAGGCCTGGGACGGCCGAGAAGCCCCGAACCTCTCCCCTTTCATGCTCCTCCGGGGGGTTCGGGGTCCCTCGACAGCTCTCACTCACGTCCTCCGCGACCCCGCGCAGCTTCAGGCCCCGGCCTGCCTCCTCCAGCACAAGCCCAAAGCGCCCAGAGCAGGGGTGCCAAGGCCCCTCGCCCCCACCAAGGCCGGCTCCATCGCCCTCCAGCCCTTCTCGTGAGGAGACGCGCCTCCTCCGTGCACAACCCTCCACGTGGCTACGGATCCTGAGGCCGCGGGCCCTGGTCCTCCCCACCCGCCGACCGTCCCTCCGGCCCTGTGACCGCACCGTCCTGTGCCCCGAGCCCTTCCTCCTCCACGGTCCCTCCGGCGCCTGCCGGGCTTCCCTTGGCCTCTTCTTCTTCTTTTATTTTTTTCGTAAAGATTTTATCTATTTATTCCTGAGAGACCCAGAGAGACGCAGAGACCCAGGCAGAGGGAGGAGCAGGCTCCCTGTGGGGACCCCACGTGGGACTCGATCCCGGGCCCCGGGGTCACGGCCTGGGCCGCAGGCGGGCACTAAACCGCTGGGCTGCCCGGGCGCGCCCCCTCGGCCTCCCCAACGCCCAACGTCCTGGGGCGCCCTCCGCCCAGCGCTGTGCCCGTCACACCGGGAGCCGGCTCTGGAGACGCGGGGCAGCTCCAGGGCAAACCGCCCTGCCCGGGTCCCGGCCTCCCCCGTGCCCCCGGCGCCGCGGGCTGTGCCCTCTGTACTCCTTACGGCCAGACGGGGTGGCTCCATGCGGCCTGCAGCCCGCGGCGCCGGTGACAGCGGCAGGTGCCAGAGCCGCGGCCGTCGGGGGCCTTGGCGGAGGGCGAGAGCCCAGAAGCTCGCGTGCGGCCCCCCTCCTTCCAGCCCCCTCCTGCCCTCAGCGCGTTGCTGCAGTGTGGCCGGCGTCCGCCCAGGGCTCAGGGCACCGCAGAACGCTGGCGAGGAGCGTCGGGAGGACAGAAGGACCCAGAAGTCCCTCTGCTCCCAACTCTAGTCGCTTGGTTTCCATCCCTCAGCCTCGCTGTTCTAAAATTCTAACCACTCCTGGGCCCCCCGGGGGGCTCGGTGGATGAGCCTCTGCCCTCGGCCCAGACCGTGACCCCGGGGGCCCGGGACCGAGTCCCACATCGGGCTCCCTGCATGGAGCCTGCTTCTCCCTCTGCCTGTGTCTCCGCCTCTCTCTCTGTGTCTCTCATGAATAAATAAATTAAAAAAAGAAAAGGAAAGAAAGAAAAGAGAAATGAAATCCTTCCCTGTCCCGTCAGTCCTTGTTGCCTGTATCCAGGGAGGACTCTGAAAGGGACCCAGATTACCTGCTTGCAAAAAAAAAAAAAAAAAAAAAAAAAAGAGAGAAAGAGAGAGAGAGAGAGAGAGAGAAATGATCTGGGGTTTCCAAAATGAGAAGCCCGTTTGTCTGAAAAAGTCCCAGCTGACGCGCGTCCCGGAGACCGTGTAGAGTACATGACGCCCCCTCACTCTTATCAGGGTCTTTCTCTGAGCTTCAGTTTCCTCCTCTGTAAAATAAGGAGATAACAGTAACTCCTTTATAACGTTTCCATAAGGACTAAAAATGGCAAAATATGCAAAATATACCCTCCAGATGGAAGGTGAGCACATACTCATGGAACAAAGACAGGAAGTTATCCGACGTCCCAGAGCCTCAGTTTACTCAAATGTAAAAGCCACCAAATGCAGGCTCCCCAGCTCCAGGCTCCCAGACCCCCCAGGGCCTCCCACCTGCTCCCCGCGTGCCCCCCGTGCCCCGCGCGGCCTCCTGCTCTCCGGATTCGCTCACGGGGTCCACCCCTGCCCACTCCGGCCCCCCTTCCACCCCCGACACAGTGATCATCCCAAAAGTCAGGCCTCGTGCCTCAGTCGCGCTGGGGGCCAACCGCACTGTGCACCCCACCACTGTGCACCCCAGACCCCGTTACACTCTCTCTGTCAAAAACGCTCTGCTCCAGGCAGCTAACTCCTACTTGTCCAGCCTTAGCTTCTGCGCGGCCTCGTCTGCGGCCCTGCTGCCCCCTGCCCCAGGGCGAGCCCTTGAGGCCCTGGGGCACCCACGGAGCTCTCAGGTCAGCCCGACCCCCGGGCCGTGCGTCTCCCGTGACCTCCGTCCCGCAGAGGGGGGGCACGGTGCACACCTGCTATGCGCTGCTCGGAGGTGCTGGTCCCGGGACAGGGGGAGGGGCACGCAGGCCAGAGCAGCCCAGGACCGTCCCCACCAAAGGGGACCCCGGGGCCACCTCAAAGACCGCCCCCCCGCTCCCGGTGGCATCTGGGGCACCAGGACCCCTTAGGCCTGGGCCGCTGAGCAGGACCCGCAGAGGCGGGCAGGGAGTCGGCAGGAGGCCTCTGGGGGCCCCCTCCCGGCCGCACCACCCTGCGCCCCCCGTTCCTCTGCCCTCCCAAGCGGAGCAACGCCACCCTTTCCAACAGGCAGGAAGGCTGGGGACACAGGGGTCGCCCGCCCACAAATAAAGATCCAGATTTCCTCTCCCAGCTGGAGACATTTGCCCAGACGGGGCCTCCCCACGCAGGCCATGCGGCCCGGGCAGTGAGGCTGGCGTCATGGGGACACCAAGGACAAGGCCCGTGACAGGGCCAAGGGGGACGCGAGTGGAGGCGACTCGTGCCTGCAGCGCCGCCGCCGGGGGCCGCCGGGTAACAGGTGCCGCAGCACATCAGCTGCCCGCGGGCCCCGAAAGCCTGGAGGACGAGGCAGCTGTGAGGGGCAACACACCTGAGCAGGCTCCCCCTCCAACAGCCGGCAGCTCCGCGGGGAGCTGGGCACCGGGGGGCCCGAAGGAATCCACGGGGGCCTCGCCCGGGGAGGCTGGCATCTCGCAGGCGGCGGGGGGAGGCCACCCACGGAAAACAAGAGCCTCACGGGCAGGATGCAGGTGGAGCCAAGCGCGCTGGAACCTCAGAGAAGAGATGCAGGAGGAGCGCGGGTGGGAGGGTGGACGGCAAGGCGGGGAGGGCCTCTGGGACGGGACAGCTCGCTCGAGGGCTCCGAACGCGGCCTCCCGCGGTGCGTCCACCGCAAAGCTTTCGGCTCATTATGCGGGGCGCAGCTTGTGCGGTCGGAGGACGCCCTCTGACATCAGCGCAGCGGGCTCCATGCGGCCTGGGCCCCGGGCCCTCCTCCTGCTGGGCCGCGGACGGACCAGAGGGCAGAGCCAGAGCCCGGGCCCAGCCAGGCCGCGGCACCAACGAGCGGAACCCCGCCCCCCACCAAGTGCACCTGCAAGGGGGTCCTGCCCAACTGGGCCTACAGACAACACCGGGACCTCAACGGGGCCTGCAGGGCCCGGAACCTGAGGACCAAGCCAAGCTATTCTTGATCCACAAAAACCATGAGATAATATTGTTGTTTCGAGCCACTGAACTTTGGGGTCACTCGTCACGTAGCAGCAGCTAACAGACCTGCTGTGCAAGCCGCCCTTCAGCGCTCGCCCGTGAACCCCTAGAAGTGCCTGAGCCGATGCCCATGTATCAGGTGTACGACCAGACATGCTCCCCGGGGCGAGATCTTTTCCCCTAAAATCACTGTTCACTAGCATGTTTCCTAGTAAACTTAGGAGGCAGTTTTCAGATGGTTCGGCTTGAGGATCGACCTGTGGGTGTAGAAGCGGGATGCTGGGGTGGCAGGAAGCTCCCCCCAGGCCTCGTCTTTCACAGGCAGGCGGACACGGCAAGCCCCTCTGGAGAAGAGCTTTCCTCTCGGAGGAGGCAGTGGACCCCTGTTTGCAGAGAGCAGGGACCTGCAGACTCAGGCTGGAGTATTTTCAACTCGGCCGACAGCAGGTGTGGGCCTGGGAGCCGAGCAGGACGGGCGCTGGCCGGCCCATCACGCCCCAGGTAAGGCCCGCGGGCCCGAGAGAAGGGTGCTGCGCCGGGACTCCGGGCGGCTTGGCCAGGCACCCCCCCCCTTCTCGGGAAAGGGAGCGTTGGGTGCCAAAGCAGAGCCCAGCTGCTCGTCCCAAACCCGCCCGCGTGGACAGGACAGGCTTCTCTGAAGGTCTTCTCTGGTGTCTGAAAAGACACCAAGGGCTCTGGAGAGGATCCCACCTCTTCCCGGAGAGGAAAAGAGGAAGAAGCTGTTTGTTGGCTTGTCTGTATGTTTGCCTGTTGGAGGGGAGCCGTCCGGGCTGGTTCCCCGGGGCCTGAGGCTGAGGCTGGCGCCGGGCCAGACCCGGCCAGGCCCTCCCATCCCCTCGTGGCCGGGAGCGCGGAGCCCAGGCCCTCCCGGGCCGACAGGCAAAGCTTTGCAGGCCAGCGACTGAGCCCGTGGGGGGGTCCTGGGGGGCTCAGCCTTTGAGCACAGCGTGGGACCTCGTGAGTCCAGGTCTGAGCAGATTTCGGGGGTGAGACCCCCATATTGAAAGGCCTAGCACCTGGATAAATGGGTCTTGAAGTCATGGGAGTTCAAAACTGGGGATAAGGACTTTGTGTCATCGCGGTGGTACGTACGCAGAAACGCGGAGTTTCCCATTTTAACTGTTTCTACGAGGACGATTCGGTAGCAGTGGGCACAGTGGGCACAGTCGCGCGGGCGCGCAAACATCGCCGGCGTCCGTCTGCGGAACTCTTTGCATCTTGTAAAAGCCAACTCTGGGCCCACTGAGTGATGCCTCCCTCCGCCCCCCAGCCCTTGGCAACTGCCCAGCCCGACCGTACCGTATTATTTTTTAAACTGCATGTAGGGATCCCTGAGTGGCTCAGCGGTTGAGCGCCTGCCTGGGGCCCAGGGTGTGATCCGGGGTGCCGGGATCGAGTCCCACGTCGGGCTCCCTGCATGGAGCCTGCTTCTCCCTCTCTCTGTGTCTCTGCCTCTCTCTCGCTGTGTCTCTCATGAATAAACAAATAAAATCTTTAAAAAAATAAAAAAATAAAAAATAAAACTGCACGTAAGTGGACCCACTGAGTTCAAACCCATGCTGTTCAAGGGTCAGCTGTACACAACAGTTCGATTACCCACCCTTCTGTCAATGGGCCTCTGGATTGCTCCCACCTCTGGCAGCCGTGACTGATGCCCCCGGAGCATGGCCGTGCAAGTATCTATTGGAGTCCCGGTCTTCAGTTCCTTCGGGCGTGTACCTAGTCGAGCCAATCGCTGGATCATATGGTAATAATTCATCTAACTTTTTAGGGAACGTCCATACCATTCTCCACCACAGCTGCACCAGTTTGCACTCCCATCAGCGATGCACAAGGCTCCGGCCCCCCACGGCCCCCGCAGAACCTGGGTTCTGTTGTTTCTCATTATAGCCGTCCTAACGGGTGCGAGGTGGCGTCTTTTGTGGTTTAGCTTTCATTTCTCTGACGATGAATGATGTTTAGGATTATTCCATGTGCTTGTTGGCCATTTGTTTAGAAATACGAATTTCAGAATCGTCAGCAGAGAGGTGCTAACGTCATGAGGGGCACCCACGGCTACTTTCCCATCCAGTATTCATCTCCCCTCTTTCTTACTAATACTGCCAGATTTGGGTTGTTTTTTTTTTTTTTTTCAGGTCTGCATTGTGCTCAGCTAGATTACTCACGTCCCATGACGCTGTCCTAACTAGAGGAGGCCTTGGATCTGGTTCTGAAACAGGATTTCTGGGGGAGAATCATAAAAAGATAGCTTTGATGAAACGTGGCCCGTTCAGTCAGCATCTTCCCTTGGCCACTGTCCCTTCCTCTTCCTCCTACCTGGAATGCAGAGGTGATGCCTGAACGTGGGGCAGCCCTACTGCACCCGAGGGAAAAGAGCCACGCATGAAGGCTAGCAAAGCACGTGTGTACGTCAGCCCTGCACTGATGGCCTGCCCTCACGCCCACGGCTCCCTGAGAAAGCTGAGCGCCCCCCCCGCCCCCGCTTCGTATCAGCCACCATTTGTCGGGTTTCTATGACATGCAGCCAAACACAACCTTAACCGACCTATCACGGGAGCAGATCTGTGCAGGTGAGCGCACAGAGGAAAGAAGACAAGAGGGTGGTGCCCGGGGAATTGCTGGGAGATGAGAGAAGGCAGCAGAGGAGTCACCCAGGGCAGGGACTAACTAGGAGTCATGAGACGGATGCTTTAAACATGAGGTCACGAAAAAATAACCCCACAGTTACATGGTCCATTAGTCTCTGACAAAAGAGAGGCAAGGATATGCACCGGGAAGAAGTCTCTTCAACAAGTGATGGTGGGAAAACTGGACAGCTACATGCAAGAGAGCGACGCTGGACCACTTTTTTATATCACACGCAAGATAAACTCAAAATGGATTAAGGATATACGCGTGAGACTGAAACTACAAACATCTTAGGAGAGCGCACAGGCGGTAATGTCTCTGACATCGGCTGCAGCAACATTTTTTTAGCTGTGTCTCCTGCAGCAAGGGAGACAAAAGCAAAAATAAACTATTGGGATTCCATCAAGATGAAAAGCTTCCGCACAGCAAAGGAAACCATGTACAGAGCTAAAAGACAACCTACCGAATGGGAGAAGAGATTTGCAAATGACATATCAAACAAGGGGTGAACATCCAAAATACGTAAAGACTTTATAGGACTCAACACCAAGAAAACCACAAATAATCCAATTAAAAATGGGCAGAAGGCATGAAGAGGCATTTTTCCAAAGAAAACCTACAGACGGCCAATAAACCCATGAAACGATGCTCAACATCACTCATCGTCAGGGAAATGCAAATCAAAACCACAATGGGGAACACCTGGCTGGCTCAGTCAGTAGAGCGTGCGACTCTTGACCTCAAGGTTGGAAGTCTGAGCCCTACGCTGAGTGTAGAGATTACTTAAAAATAAAATCTTAAAAATAAAATAAAATAAAATCTTAAACACACACACACAGGGCGCCTGGGTGGCTCAGTTGGTTCAGCGTCTGACTCTTGATTTCAGCTGAGGCCATGATCTCAGGGTCGTGACAATGCTTGACATTCTCTCTCTCCCTCTCCCTGTGCCCCCACACCTGCTCATGCACACACACACATGCTCTCTCTCTCTCAAATAAATAAGTCTTTTTAAAGTATATTTTGAAAACCACACACACACACACACACACACACGATGAGATGTCACCTCACACATGTCAGAACGGCTGAAATAAAAAAAAAAAACCAGGAAACAGTAAAGTGTTGATGAAGACGCAGAGAAAAAGGAACCCTTATACAGTGAGGGTGGGAATGGGAACCGGCGAAGCCACTGTGGAAAATGGTACAGAGGTTCCTCAAAAAGTTAAAAATACAGTTACCACGTGACCCTGTAATCGCACTACCGGGTGTTCACCTAAAGAATATGAAAACACTAATTTTAAAGGATCTGTGTGCCCCTGTGTTTATCGTGGCATGGTCTCCGGCAGCCGACTATGGAGGCAGCCCAAGTGCCCATGGATAGGCGAATGGATAAAGAGGCGGGGTGTGCCCGGGTATATATGTGCACGCGCACAGGAGGGAATATTATATGTGTGCATACACACGATTGAGGATTATTCAGCCATAGAAAAGAATGAAATCTTGCCATTTGCAATGAGACAGATGGATCTAGAAGGTATGACGCTAAGTGAAACGAGCCAGTCGGAGAAAGACAAATGCCATATGATTTCACTTGTATGTGGGATTTAGGAAACAAGGGGAAAATCAGGAGACAAACCAGAAAGAGACTCTTACCTCTAGAGAACAAAGAGATGGTTACAGAGGGGAGCTGGGCGAGGGGAATGAGGAAGCGGGTGATGGGGTTTGAGAGGGCACGTGCCAGCACCGAGTGGTGGATACAAGGGTTCAAACACTACGTTGTTCGCAGGAGACGAATATAACTCTCTGCTTCCCTATCCTGGAACTACGATCTTAAAAAATAAAAGAACAGCCAGGAAGTGATGACAGCAGATGAATGAAAGGAAGAAGGAATATCAGTAAGTCCGAAGCTGAAGGACCGTCTAGCGGGGAAGCACTGGCGAGCGGGACCGCCACACACCCGGGGCCTCCGAGGCCGTCGAGGCGGGGACCCGCGAGGAAGAGGGCGGTAGGACAGGAGCCCGGGCAGGGAGGAAGCAGGTGGAACCAGAGGCCAGCGGAGGTGGCCGGGCGGGAAGCGGGTGGACCGGGCTACCGACCTCCGTCCTTCAGGCCCCACGGGATCCCGGGCCTGTCCCCGGGCACGGCGGCCTGCTGACCCACTGGCGCCAGTGCTGCACCGGCCCAAGTGACCTGGCTCAGGGTCGTCCCCCTACAGACCCGCACCCAGGGCAACAGCAGCGACTCCGGGCCAAGGGCACAGCGTGGTGGGCCCTGCGGCCTGGGCTCCGGGACAGTGGCCCCAGCCACCTGCCCACCCCCAAGGCCACGGACCATGCACCGAGGGCTGCAGACCCCCGCGGGAGCAAGCGAGGCCGCAGGGAACCAGTGAAAGTCTCCGTCGCGAATCACAATGAATTCGGTTTAAACACGGCCTTTTATTGTGAGGTGACCCCCTTCCTAAGGCCCTTTATGTTCACCTGAACCCCGCTTGCGGCATCGAAGGCTGAGCGAGGCCCAGGCCGGGAGCGGGAGACCGACGGCCAGGAGCAGGAGCAAACCCGGGATGCGGAAGCCGCCCGGCCCGATTATGGACCTTCGTGTACGACTATGGAGGGTCAGCAAAATTCCCCAAGTTGTAAGCGAAGGAACTGTACTGTATGCCAGCAGCACCGTGATTAAAAAAAATAATTAAAACGAACAAATGGTCCTTCTTTTTTTTTTAATTAATTTTTATTTATTTATGATAGTCACAGAGAGAGAGAGAGAGAGGCAGAGACACAGGCAGAGGGAGAAGCAGGCTCCATGCACCGAGAGCCCGATGTGGGACTCGATCCCGGGTCTCCAGGATTGCGCCCTGGGCCAAAGGCAGGCGCCAAACCGCTGCGCCACCCAGGGATCCCCTGGTCCTTCTTTTATAAAAATACTAAGGAAAGGAAAAACTGGCTGTCATTTTTCAAGATGTACTTTGGAAAAATAAAAAGGCGGCGAGCTTCTGTGGACCCCGACATTGTTTTCAAAATTTTGAGGGCTGAGAAATTGTCGGGCCTGAGAGCCCCGGCTAGTTGCCCACGGCCGTCCAATACATCACTCACACATTTAGCAGGTCACGGTCATACACACTCACGTTTGATGGCTCCCGGGGGTTGGGACCTGGGTGGCCTCGTTGCCTCCTGACCACAGCGTGGGCTGGGGCTGGGGTCTCATCCGAGGGCTTGAAGGAGGGAGGCTCTGCCTCGGGCCTGACTCACCCCGTTCGTCTCGGGCCCTCGGACTGAGGGGATCTGTTCCTTGCTTCCTGAGCCTCTCTGTGGGGTGCTCACAATGTGAGTGTGACTCCAGACGCCAGGATCCTAGGATCTCCAGACCCCAGGCTCCTAGGATCACATGACTCCAGGCTCCTAGGATCTCCTGACCCCAAGGTCCTAGGATCTCCTGACTCCAGGCTCCTGGGATCTGGTGACCCTGGGCTCCTCGGATCGAGCCCCATGTTGGGCTCTCTGCCCAGTGGGGAGCCTGCCACTCCTCCAGCTCATGCTCTCTCTCTCTGACAAATAAATAGAATTTTTTAATCTTAAAAAATAAATAAAATACTGGGCACGAGATGGGCTTTAGCCCCCAACCAGTAGGAAAGAGAGGGCACGGGCTTTGCATGGGTGTAGGAGCGCTGGGTGGTGTAGATGCAGCAGCTCAGGGACCCGCACCTGGTGGTCGAGCACCAGCAGAGCCCCTTCCTCTGTGGCTCCTCTTCCCCAGAGGCCGGGACCCCAGGCCCCGCCCCACCCACCGACAGCGCAGACCCTGCCCCGATCCAGGATCCAGTCTGGAGGCCAGAGTGAGCACAGGAGAGGATCAGCTTTCAGCCAGGGATCAGTGCCCCGTGGACCAGACCCCCTGTCTATGTGGCGGGACCTGCGGTGGGACAGCTGCATCTGCAGGCAGATATCTCTGTCCATGGTGCCCTTGGGGGCATCCCAAGTGGGGGAGACCCGGTCCACAGCTCCCTGGGGGCACCCCGAGCTGGGGGGGAGTCAGTCCATGGTGCCCTGGGGGCATCCTGAGCTGGGGGAGCTGATCCAGGGCGCCCTGGGGGTATCCCAAGCTGAGGGAGCCGGTCCACGGCACCCTGGGGGGCATCCTGAGCTGGGGGAGCTGGTCCACGGCACTCAGGGGGGCACCCCGAGCTGGGGGGAGCTGGTCCACGGCACTCAGGGGGGCACCCCGAGCTGGGGGGAGCCTGTCCAGGGCGCCCTGGGGGCACCCCGAGCTGGGGGGAGCCGGTCCAGGGCACCCTGGGGGCACCCCGAGCTGGGGGGAGCCGGTCCACGGCACCCTGGGGGGCATCCTGAGCTGGGGGAGCTGGTCCACGGCGCCCTGGGGGCACCCGAGCTGGGGGGAGCCGGTCCACGGCACCCTGGGGGCACCCTGAGCTGGGGGGAGTCGGTCCACGGCCCCCTGGGGGCACCCCGAGCTGGGGGGAGTCGGTCCACGGCACCCTGGGGGGCACCCTGAGCTGGGGGGAGCCGGTCCACGGCACCCTGGGGGGCACCCCGAGCTGGGGGGAGCCGGTCCACGGCACCCTGGGGGGCACCCTGAGCTGGGGGGAGCCGGTCCACGGCCCCCTGGGGGGCACCCCGAGCTGGGGGGAGCCGGTCCACGGCACCCTGGGGGGCATCCTGAGCTGGGGGGAGCCGGTCCACGGCCCCCTGGGGGGCACCCCGAGCTGGGGGGAGCCGGTCCACGGCCCCCTGGGGGGCACCCCGAGCTGGGGGGAGCCGGTCCACGGCACCCTGGGGGGCATCCTGAGCTGGGGGGAGCCGGTCCACGGCACCCTGGGGGCACCCCGAGCTGGGGGGAGCCGGTCCACGGCACCCTGGGGGCACCCCGAGCTGGGGGGAGCCGGTCCACGGCGCCCTGGGGGCACCCCGAGCTGGGGGGAGCCGGTCCACGGCGCCCTGGGGGCACCCCGAGCTGGGGGGAGCCGGTCCACGGCGCCCTGGGGGCACCCGAGCTGGGGGGTCCGGCCCACGGCAGGACCCAGCACCCCGCCGCGCACCCATCCGCCCCGGGAGGCTCCCCACGCCCCCTCGTGGTCGCCGCGCGCCGCCGCGTCTGTGGCCCCTCCGCCGGGTACCTCGGCCACACCCGGGCTGCGGACACGAGTGCGCCTGACCCGAGGCCCCGCGAGCCCCTCCCCGAGGCCGCTCTGGGCCCCCCGACCTCCCCCGACCCCCCGGAACCCCGGAGCCGCGGCTGGTCGGCGCCCGCGGGCCCGGGGGTGGGGGCGCTGCGAGCGGGGACGCGGCTCCGAGGGCGCCCGGGGGGCGGGGCCGCGCCCGCTCCGACCCGGACACGGACACTGCTGGGGAGGCAGTGCCCCCCGGTGGTCACCGCCCGCTCGGCATCGGCAGCTGCGTCCGTCGGGGGCGCCGCGCGGTCTCCGGGTCGGTCTCCGCGTCTCCCCGGGGCCGCGGTCTGTCCTGAGCGGGCCTGTGCGTCCCCCAGCCCCGACCCAACTCCCTGCGGCTGGAACGGCAGAGTCACGGTGACCGCACAAAGCAGCGCTTTTCTGGATCCGCCTGCGCAATAGCGGATACTCCGGGCGGCAGGTTCCCCGGTTAGCGCGCCAGTTAGCGCACCAGTTAGTGCACCAGTTAGCGCACCAGTTAGTGCACCAGTTAGCGCGCTAGTTGGTTAGTGCACCGGTTAGTTAGCGCACCAGTTCGAGCGCCAGTTAGCGCACCAGTTAGCGCGCCAGTTAGTGCACCAGTTAGTGCGCCAGGCACCAGTTAGCGTGCCAGTTAGTGCACCAGTTAGCGCGCCAGTTAGCGCACCAGTTAGTGCACCAGTTAGTGCACCAGTTAGCGCACCAGTTAGTGCACCAGTTAGCGCGCTAGTTGGTTAGTGCACCGGTTAGTTAGCGCACCAGTTCGAGCGCCAGTTAGCGCACCAGTTAGCGCGCCAGTTAGTGCACCAGTTAGTGCGCCAGGCACCAGTTAGCGTGCCAGTTAGTGCACCAGTTAGTGCACCAGTTAGCGCGCCAGTTAGCGCACCAGTTAGTGCACCAGTTAGTGCACCAGTTAGCGCACCAGTTAGTGCACCAGTTAGCGCGCTAGTTGGTTAGTGCACCGGTTAGTTAGCGCACCAGTTAGCGCGCCAGTTAGTGCACCAGTTAGCGCGCCAGTTAGTGCACCAGTTAGTGCGCCAGGCACCAGTTAGCGTGCCAGTTAGTGCACCAGTTCGAGCGCCAGTTAGCGCACCAGTTAGCGCTCCAGTTAGCGCACCAGTTAGTGCACCAGTTAGTGCACCAGTTAGCGCACCAGTTAGTGCACCAGTTAGCGCGCTAGTTGGTTAGTACACCGGTTAGTTAGCGCACCAGTTAGTGCACCAGTTAGCGCGCCAGTTAGCGCACCAGTTAGTGCACCAGTTAGCGCACCAGTTAGTGCACCAGTTAGCGCGCCAGTTAGTGCACCAGTTAGCGCGCCAGTTAGTGCACCAGTTAGTGCGCCAGGCACCAGTTAGCGTGCCAGTTAGTGCACCAGTTAGCGCACCAGTTAGCGCGCCAGTTAGTGCACCAGTTAGCGCACCAGTTAGCGCACCAGTTCGAGCGCCAGTTAGCGCACCAGTTCGAGCGCCAGTTAGCGCACCAGTTAGCGCTCCAGTTAGCGCACCAGTTAGTGCACCAGTTAGTGCACCAGTTAGCGCACCAGTTAGTGCACCAGTTAGCGCGCTAGTTGGTTAGTACACCGGTTAGTTAGCGCACCAGTTAGCGCGCCAGTTAGTGCACCAGTTAGCGCGCCAGTTAGTGCACCAGTTAGTGCGCCAGGCACCAGTTAGCGTGCCAGTTAGTGCACCAGTTAGTGCACCAGTTAGCGCGCCAGTTAGTGCACCAGTTAGTGCACCAGTTAGCGCACCAGTTAGCGCACCAGTTCGAGCGCCAGTTAGCGCACCAGTTAGCGCTCCAGTTAGTGCACCAGTTAGCGCGCTAGTTGGTTAGTGCACCAGTTAGTGCATCAGCGCGCCAGTTAGTGCACCAGTTAGCGCACCAGTTAGTGCATCAGCGCGCCAGTTAGTGCACCAGTTAGCGCACCAGTTAGCGCGCCAGTTAGCGCGCCAGTTAGTGCACCAGTTAGCGCGCTAGTTGGTTAGTGCACCGGTTAGTTAGCGCACCAGTTAGCGCGCCAGTTAGTGCACCAGTTAGCGCGCCAGTTAGTGCACCAGTTAGTGCGCCAGGCACCAGTTAGCGTGCCAGTTAGTGCACCAGTTAGCGCACCAGTTAGCGCGCCAGTTAGTGCACCAGTTAGCGCACCAGTTAGCGCACCAGTTCGAGCGCCAGTTAGCGCACCAGTTCGAGCGCCAGTTAGCGCACCAGTTAGCGCTCCAGTTAGCGCACCAGTTAGTGCACCAGTTAGTGCACCAGTTAGCGCACCAGTTAGTGCACCAGTTAGCGCGCTAGTTGGTTAGTGCACCGGTTAGTTAGCACACCAGTTAGCGCGCCAGTTAGTGCACCAGTTAGTGCGCCAGGCACCAGTTAGCGTGCTAGTTAGTGCACCAGTTAGTGCACCAGTTAGCGCGCCAGTTAGTGCACCAGTTAGTGCACCAGTTAGCGCACCAGTTAGCGCACCAGTTCGAGCGCCAGTTAGCGCACCAGTTAGCGCTCCAGTTAGTGCACCAGTTAGCGCACTAGTTGGTTAGTGCACCAGTTAGTGCATCAGCGCGCCAGTTAGTGCACCAGTTAGTGCACCAGTTAGTGCATCAGCGCGCCAGTTAGTGCACCAGTTAGCGCACCAGTTAGCGCGCCAGTTAGCGCACCAGTTAGTGAGTGCACCAGTTAGCACAACAAATCATGGGGCGTCCAGGCCTCCTGGTGACGAGGGCAGGGACGGAGATGTTCGGTGACCCCTTCCCTGACAGCACACACCCCCCCCCTCTTCCCAGCACTCAGCCCCACGCCCTCACATGGCCCCTGCGAGGCCCTCGGGACTAAGCTCGGCCACTCCCCCTGAGCTCATAGCTGCTTTCGAAGGCCCTCGCCCTGAGTGACCCCCCCCACGGCCCTTGCCCAGAGTGACCCCCCACGGCCCTTGCCCTGAGTGACCCCCCGCCACGGCCCTCGCCCTGAGTGACCACCCAAGGACTTTCATGCAAATCCTCCCTCCATATTATTCCACTGCCCCCCCTACAGTCCCCAAACTAGAATCTCAAAGCTAAAATCCCTGCTATATTGACACGTTGCCTTTTTTTGAACGTTCTAGACCCACGGTCCCCTCGGGTACTAATTTTGACCCAGCAGGTGTGGATGGCTTGTGACAGGACAAAGCAGGAAGGAGGACGCGGAGTCCAGCCGACTGGGCCCTGGCGGTCCCTTTGTGCCCAGCAGCCACCTGCTGCAAACAGTGAACGGCGAGCACAGAACCTGGGGCAGCAGGACCGGCGGTGCTGGGGAGACAGGGGACGGGCCCTCGGGGACACGGTGACGGGAGACGGCGGGACGGAGGACAGCATGGAGGACATCACCGTGTGGTCTCAGTGTGGCCCCCTCCAGCTCGGAGCCCTGGGGTATGTGGGGGGCCCAGGACTCGGGGCGACGGGAGAGGTAGTGAAGCCAGGGCTCTGGCCCCAAGGACAGGTGCGACCCCCGGCCTCACCCACCCCACACCTGGCAGGAGACGTGAAGGGATCTGCTCCCAAACACGAGCAGGGCCCCCGCGGACTCCCGGAGTCGTTGGGGTGCAGGGGGATACCAGGGGGCCCTGGGGCGCTGGCCACAGTGGGGTTCCTCTGGGTCCCCGCGCCCCCGGAACAGAACCAGTTTCTTCATCAGGGAGACTCCCAACAGCGGAGAAGTCTGGAGCTCGCGGTTGGACATGGATCCCCGCACTCCCTGTGGGTCCCCAGGCCCCGGCGGGCAATGAGGCAGCAAGTGAAGGGGCCCCGCAGGCCGCTGTGCCTCCAAACAGTTCTGGAGACGTGTCCAGAGACTCAGGGGGGACGAAAATGCAAACAGCTTTAGCCAAGCTTGCACAGATGCCTCGTCACTGCACGTTCCTAGAAAACGGATGCCTCAGCTCATATCTTAAGTTTCTAGAAGGATTGAGGCTTCCTGAAGCCTGGGGGGGGGGGGGGGACTGCGGCCAAGGCGCCAGGACCTGGGACCCTCTGGAAGCGTGAGCATGGGAGCTGGATCCAGCCATTCCTGAGGCCCGCCGGGTTCACCCTGCCTGTCTGGTTCCATGATCTGAGAAATCCCGCTCTCGTGATTCAGGGCAAGAGGGTAGGATTTTTCTTTACTGGTAACCAAGTGGGTCCTCTTACAAGGGCTTGTGAAGACCTCCCGAAGAGAGTGGACATGGGCTACCAAGCTGGCGACACCGGGGGCAACAGCCACGGGACGGGCAATCGATTGGGGTGGGGGTGGCCACCCGACTCTTAAGAGAGTTGGAGAAACTGGGTGCTTGGGGTACTGAATGCTGGGTGCGGGCTGCGCCAATGCACTGTGGGTCGCAAAAGGTCTGCCGCCCCAGCCTCGCCCCCCCCCCCGCACCCTGGGCCACCCTGCCCCACGCCCCATCCCCCCGCGCCCTGGGCCACCCCACCCCCGCCCCGCCCAGTGCACGCCCAGAGACAAACAGCTGCTCAGCGTTGTAATGAGTGTTTTCCTCTCCCGGGAGACACCGAGCCTGGCTCACACACCCTCTAGCCCAAGGGGCACAATGGACCCCGTGAAGCTCTGAGAGCTAAGACTATGGTGTGGACCTCTGCCACCTACACCAGATCGATCACCTTTAGTGATTGTTGAAGATGCAGACTCGGGGGCCACAGCTCCTCCCACTGAATCATAATCTCAGCTGTGGACCCAAGAATCTGCGTGTTTTAATAGGCTCCTCGGGCATGTGGAAATTTGACAGCTACTCCCCTAAGCCCGACAGGAGACATGTGTCTAAGGGAGACATGGTCATCTCCTGTGGCAAAACTGTGTTCTGTGGAGAAACAGCGATGACCAGGACCCATCAGGTCCTCTCCGAGTTAGAGCTGCATGGAGGTAAGCCCCAAGTGCTCATCCCTGATGGCACAAACTCTCAAACCATGAATGTATAAAGCGATCCAGGACTGGAAAGTTCTTAGGCACCTCATGGAAATAAACGTGAATCCTCTCTGAAGGAAGAAATCACCTTCAACCTAGGCCTCAAGGAATTCCCAGAGGTGACTCTCCGAGGAGCTCACGCCTGAAACAAAAAAACACAAAGAAACAAGGCACCATGAGTGAATGTCAGCAGAAATAACAGACAATCCAGATACTGGAAATATCAGGTGTAGGCTTAAAGATAACTCTGCATATCACATTTAAAGAAGTAAAAGGTTCAAAATAGCTTCAAGAAAGAGGAAAAAAAAAATAGAACCAAAGTTGGAAAATACCCAAAAGAACTTCTTAGCAGGGCAGCCCTGGTGGCGCAGCGGTTTAGCGCCGCCTGCAGCCAGGGCGTGATCCTGGAGACCCGGGATCGAGTCCCACATCAGGCTCTCTCTATGGTGCCTGCTTGTCTCTCTGCCTCTTTCTCTCTCTCTGTCTCTATGAATAAATAAATAAAATATTTTTAAAAAAGAACTTCTTAGCAAAGAATATACATTCATAATTAAAATTTAAAAGTCAGGGGTTAACTATAATCAGGCACAAAGGAACTCTCTAGAGAGATGGGAATGCTCTACAGCTGGGTTTTGGGGACTGTTGCACAACACCATACATCCACTAAAACACCTTTAACCGAACAATGAAAATGGATAAAGCTCAATAGAGCTGTTTAAAAAAACAAACAAACAAACAAAAAAAAACCACTTTAACAACAAATCAGACACAGGTAAAAATAAACTGTTGAACCAGAAGACAGGTCAGAAGAACTCATCCAGAATGATGCACAAAGAGACAAAAAAAGGAAAAATACACGTGGGAGGTTAAGGGGTATGGAGGATAGGGTGAGGTGGGTAACATACGCCTAGTTAGGGACCAGAAGGAGAGGAGTGTAGAGATGACACGGGGAATGGACAATATTCAAAGAGTTACAAAATGGAATCTTCCAGTGCAAAATCTGTAAAGCTCCACGAAGCCTAAGCAGAGGTAACAAAAAGAAACCACGCTGAGAAACAAGAGCAAAGCTGCAGACCACCAAAGCCGATGAGGAGATCCTAAAAGTCACTGTAGAGAAATAACAGATTCCTTCTGAGAACAATACTCTGGACCTCTCAACAGTCACAGTGAAAGTCGGGAGGCGATATGTTGAAAGAAAATAACTGCCAACCTCGAAGTCTGTGCCCAGCAAAATAATGATGTATTCAGACAAGCAAAGTCAGTTTGCCTCCAGACACAAGGCATGATAAGCAGGAACAAAGGGAAATGAGGATTAATATAAGTGAACATTATATAAGGTAATAAGGTCTTACGAGTTGGGGCACCTGGGGGGCTCTGTGGTCGAGCATCTGCCTTCTGCTCAAGTTGTGACCTCGGGGTCCTGGGATCGAGTCCTGCATGGGACTCCCCCTGCAGGGAGCCTGTTTCTCCCTCTGTCTGTGTCTCTGCCTCTCTCTGTGTCTCTCATGAATAGATAAGTAAAATCTTAAAAAAAAAAAAAAGGTCTTATGAGGTTAATAAAAAATGTAATTAAAATATATGTTAAGAATGACATGTTAACATATATAAGGAGAGGGAAATGAAGCTAAAATTCCCTAAAGTCCTTCCATAGTCTGCAAGAAGGACAACAACATAAACTTTAGAATCTAATACCTAATACGTGAATATTGTAATTTCTACAGTAATCCATAAAAGAACAGAAACAGACTGGAACATCCAAACAGAAGTGGAAAAATGGGATGATGAAAAAGTAATTCAAGAAAGGGAAAAAGAGAGAGAGAGATACAGGACTGGCAATTTGAAGAGAAGGCACAAAATAAAATGATAGATGTAAAACTAAGATACTTTTTTTTATATATAAAGATTTTATTAGAGACGCAGGCAGAGGGAGAAGCAGGCTCCCTGCGGGGAACCTGATGCAGGACTCGATCCCGGGACCCCGGGTCATGCCCTGGACCGAGCGCAGACGCTCAACCGCTGAGCCCCCAGGCGTCCCTGTAAAGGGAAATTTAAAGCCTAAAAATACCAGATTGAGTCTCTCCTGGGAAGGCAACATAATCCACCCCATTAGCAGATTAGAGGCGGAGAATACTGTGACGTCAGGAGAAGCGTTTGAGGAAACCGAAGCAGCCATACGGGATTCAGAAGCGAACACACGAAGTCCAACAAACAAAAGGACCGGGAGGAGAGAAACCTCCGCAACCTCACGAAGGGCGTCTGCGAAAATCTACGGCGACTATGATCCCTAATGGTAAAATGTTGGAAGCTCTCCCCTGAGGGTAGCGCCAACAGGACGTCCCGCCCACCGCCTCTACTGGAGCTGGGCGCGCGGCCCTCGGGCGGGGCAGCGGCGGGTCCTGTCCCGGGAAGGGCGAGCAGGGCAGGAGCAGGCCCCGACGTACTCCGGGAGGCGGGTAGTGCCCGCGGAGAACACCGCCTGGAAGTAAAGCCAATTTGGAAATAAGCGAATTTAGCCAAGTTGCAGCGAAGTCAACATACAGAATTGCATTGTACTTTCTATACCAGCAAAAAAAAAAAAAAAAAGCTAGAAAATGTAAATGTTTAATTTCTTTGTGATTTCTTTGCAAATCCTCATCTACAAGAATCCCCAAGTCCCTAAGGCGTAAACACAACAAAAGACGGGCCAGTTTCCTGTGCGGCTGTCACATGTCCCACGTCTGGGGACGGCAGCAGGAGGGTCATTCTCTGGCGGCTCTGGCGGCCTCAGTGCCCGGCCGCCCCCCGCGCCTGGGCCTCCCCGCGGTGGCCTTCCCAGGCTCCTTCGGTCACGTGCCATCCTCCTGTCGTGTGTCACCTACAAGAGCACACTGGGGCAGGGAGAGAGCCAGCTCTGGGAGCGCCCTGGGCCGGCTTTGCTTCTGCAGGTGCTTCTGCGGGTGCCCGGGCTCCCGGGGGGCTCCTGCCATGGAGGCACCCGAGGCCTGGGTCCCCCTTGTCACTGGCCCCTCCTTGCCACCTGGCCGAGCTCTCCCATTCCACTGACCTCCCCTGTTGGGCCAGGCCGTGACTCTGTTTCCCCGTCTGCGTGCAGCCCCGGAGGCCCGTGCAGGTGCGGCCTCCCCGGGGACAGAGGCCCCGCCGGGGCTGCACCTGCTGCGGGCCGCGACGTCCCCAGCAGCCGGTGCTCGCTTGCTTTCCGCTCCAGGGACTTCCTCTGAGTTTTCTTAGGCCTTTTCCGTCGGCCTTAACCTCTCGGTGCCCGGAGTCTGCCCGCGTCGCCCACGCACGACCACCTGCCGCCGCCAACGGGCCGCCGAGGTCGGGGGCCGGGAGGGGACGGGGTCCCGCGGCCCGGACAGCAGCCCCACGTTCCTGCCGGGTCCCAGCGTCCCGGCGCTTGCCGAGGGCCAGTGGAACACAAAACGGGGACGGAAGGCGTACGGGGTGACCTTTATTTATTCATGAGACCCAGAGAGGGGCAGACACCCAGGCCGAGGGAGAAGCAGGCTCCCGCGGGGGCCCGACGCTGGACTCGACCCCGGGACCCGGGTCACAGCCTGGGCCGAGGGCGGCCGCCCCACCACTGACCCCCGGGCCTGAGTGTGTGACCGCGTGTGCACGCGTGTATTTACGTGGACTGTACTCTCGGCAGCCGTCCGAGGCGTCGGTGGCCACGCGAGCGGGCACACATTCCTGGGACTCACCCGCGGGCACCGCCCCCCGACACCGCCCCGACGGCCTTAGGGGACCAGGCGGACAGTGACGGGGGCAGAGGCGCGGGCCTCACGCACGGCGACGCTTGTGCAACGGGAAGAGCAGGCCGGGCTCCAGCAGGGCTCCAGCAGGGCTGCCGCGGCCCCGCAGGCAGAGCCACATCCCTCGCCGCCTCCCTGGAGACTCAAGTGTGGACACAGGGCGCGGAGAGACGCCGGGGGACCAAGGGCTGCAGCAGGTCCCCCCTTCGGGACCCTCGTCCAGGGACAGCCACTTGCACAGTTTTGGAAAAGGGAAGTAGAAGCAGGTGCTGTCAGCGGCGCCGTGGGGCTGCTCACGGCTCGGGCGTCCGGCCGGCAGGCACCCACGCGGGCTCGGGGCCTCGCCCGCCTTCCCCCGGCCGCCTGCTGGCTGCCCAGGCCCAACTCCCCACCTTAAGTCCTTTCTTACTAAAACGCCAGCCGGCATTTACGGCTTCTTGACCAAACTCTAACTCACCAGGGACAAGCACTGAAGGAAAAAATAAATAAAAATGCTATTTAGAGCGTATCTTAAGGTCAGCAAGTATTTTATTAAGTAACTACGATGGCAAAGCCATTGGGCGAAGGCAACGAGAAATATCACTTAAGCGGCGCCCATCGTCCCCGGGGCCTTCTCATCATACAGACCTCGCAGACCCAGGACGCTGGGCGACGCAAGGGAAGGACGGAAAAGCAAGAACTGACTGTTACAGGCAGTGAGGGGCTGCCCGTTTAAATAGTGATCCAAGTTCTGAGGCATCCTATTTGGGTACGAGCCAAGCCAGGACAGATTCTTTATTTTAAAAAATAACGTAAGGGGCACCGGGCCGGCTTAGTCGGGGGAGCATGTGACTCTTGACCTTGGGGTCATGAGTCTGAGCTCCACATGGGGTGTAGAGACTATTTAAAAGTAAGATCTTTAAAAATAAATAAAATAATATAAAGAACTTAAAAATCAGCCTTATCCTTTTTTTTTTTTTTAAAGATTTTATTTATTGATTCATGAGAGACACAGAGAGAGGCAGAGACACAGGCAGAGGGAGAAGCAGGCTCCCTGCAGGGAGCCCGACTCGGGACTCGGGATTCGATCCTGGGACCCGGGGTCACGCCCTGGGCCGAAGGCAGGCGCTCCACCGCTGAGGCCCCCGCTGAGCCCCGCCCCGGGCGTCCCTCCGCCTTATCTTCTGATAGGACGTCAATAGTCCCGGAGCTGCCCTTCCTTAGTCTCAGCATACTGAGCGCAGAGGAACTGAGGACCATTAGCGTGGAGACGTCACCCTCCGGGAAGGCCAACTTGAGGACCAACGTGTTTACAGGCCGCTGGCCTTGGTCTGCTCTGGGCAACTCCAGACTCTGTCCCCTGCACTCCTGGAACCAGGCGTTGCAAACCAATTTACACAAATAGGTCTCTGCTGAGGAAACAACTCAAAGCACTTAAGTTATTAATGTGTCAGTAAAGTCAATTCTGCATTCGGAGGCCAGAGAATTTTGCCACTTTCACTTAAAACATCAAAAAACCCAAAACAACAGTAATGAAAAACACAAAACCCTACATGTAAGATGTTTTAAAATTAATTTGTTTCTTTGAGACAAAGAAATACTTTGAACTTTAGTAACGATACATGGGTCCAAGTTAATACCCAAGAACGTAAGATAAAAATCTTGCAAGGATTCCCCAGTCCTAGGTGTCTACATAGCAGCAGCAAATGTAAATTCAGTACTGGGTTTACATTTCATTCAAAGGGGAAATACAAAATTAGGAAAGCAAGAGATAAAAGTCAAAGCAAATACACTCAATACTTCCAAACAACTCTACTGTACAAAGTAAATAGGGGCGAAGGGAGCCCCCATGAATCCAACTGGCGATCTGCGTTCTACCAGAAACGTGAATTTCCTGCTAAATTTCCCCTGCCTGGGAACCACAAGCCGTCGCCGTCCCGGTCTCCGGCCCGTTAGGGACACTGCCTGAAGACAAGGCTTTCTTATGAGTCCATCCATGACTGACGGTGCTCTCAGTGAGGGCAACGCGAGGGCAAGAGTGTCACCTGAAAGGGGCCGTTGGCAGAAACAAACGTAGGGACCCTGGGACACGTGGGTTTTTGCGGCCTGGATGTTGTAGGACAACCTATTAACTAATGGACATCGACCCTTGAGTCTCACAAATCAAGAATGTATTAGCTAAGGCCCACAGGGTCATTTGCCCTGCAGGTGTAATCAATCTAGATTCCTCAATGAGCACCCACATTACAGGTTTTGGGGATCCTGGCAATTCTCCTTCTAAGACCTCACTGTATTTAGGAACACGTAAAGCTGAGTGATGGAGGCAAAAATGAACTCCTCAAGACCTCCAGGGTATGTGACAGCTGTGAGCTCCAGGATACACCTCCTTAGGCTCTGGTTTTTAAACTGCTGGATGCTTCTAAATCTCTCAGTATACAGCAGAAATTAAAAGCATATGAACACACGGCAACAGCTTTCATCCTAATAGGTACAGTCTTTTGAATCTTATACAGAGGTAGACAGATAAGTGAATGGAAGGAAACAACTCTAATTCCATCCAAAAAGTATTTCTCTAATGGTGACAAGCTCCATTTTTTATTCATTTTATTCTCAACTGCACATCCATACTTCACTTTCAAAAATCTCTTGAAATATGAAAGGGAAAACATGGCTACATAACAGCATTAGGAGAAACGTGTATGACAAAACATATATGTGAAACCTTGGAATTTGAACCAATGAATCATGTTAATATGAAGTGCAAAAACATGGCCTTTCAATCTGGAAAATAATCTCTTGTGCAAATGCTAACCAAAAAGAGAATAATAAGTTTATCTTATTACCCACATACTTCCAGGGAAGGGATCAGCTGGTTAATTAACCTGTAACCTGGCAACCTGTCCATATATTATTACAAGATTAGGGTATTGCTCCAGGATGTTTAAGATAATAAAGTTCCTACATCATTTTTTAAAATGAAGGAGAACTATTTACTTTCAGATTAATGAGAAAAACTTAACCCTTACACCTTGTTTTCCTCACACAAAAAAAAGTTAAAGAATATTTTTCTTAAATGTCACTCCAATGAAAAACTGGCCTCTAAATTTCTAGGGAAATTATTTCTTGGCCTTTTGTAAGTACTCAGTAAATACTTACGGCCAATTAAGGAGAATTTAAAGATAACCATTTAATAAAAGTAAAGCCGGATTTTACGCCAAAATGCGGCTCGTGGAAAAAATGATCCGTGCTGTGTGGCAGCCCCAGGCTTTGCTGCAGAGCAACACAGAGACAGAGATGAGAGGCTGGGCTCAGTTCAACGGGAATTGGCAAAACAGCACAGCTATTCATTCAAACCACCCGGGCATAACTCTGTCCCCGCAGAACACAGTGTGCGCTGTAAGCACCAGGGATGGAGACTTGTGCTTGCTGTTTGTGAAAGGATCCTGTAAAAGGAATCTTTGTTCTGTAATTAAAAGATTGCCAGATACTACAGAAACTTTAGATTCAGGGTACATGCTGCCTTGCCACTTAGCCACCTTAAATATCTTTCTTTTGCGACTATTAATTCACTTGCGCAAAGTTGCTGATCACCGTCTACACTAGAAGCTTGCTAGAAACAATATATTTTCCCAAAAGAAAATTGCAAAAGACTTGAGAAGGCATAACATCTATGGAGTATGACATCAGAAAAGAGTAGAGCCTTTGTTTCATCTGGTGATCGTTTCTGAAACAACTGGTAAGTTGGAGTGCGGCCATGGAGCTTTGGATTCTATTTATGCAATCATCTCTTCTTTCAAAAAGCAACAGTAATGAATTAACTTCTAGTGTCAGAAAAGTTGACTAACAACTAAACACTGGCTACATTCCTAGTGCAATACAATCCTTAACACATCCACAAACAGGTATACACTTCAAATATTGGCAAATTGGTTCAAAATGCAATTCTCGTAAGTTTTGGTAATTTATTCACAGTTCAAGGTTAGAGTTGTTGGACTTACAAGACGTAAGGAAGAAATGACCAAATGCCTTAGTAACTAAACATTTATCTTAAAGAACAGGAAACTGAAACAAAGCAGGATTCTAAAATCTCAAACTCACAAGCAGGGTAATTTAAACAAATACCAAAAGCTTTATTTGAGCAGAAACAAAAAACAAAAGACAGAAAAAAAACAACCAACCAAAAAGTCAACCACAGAACATTTAAAAAGCTAACAGGATCACTTCTATATTCATTCGGAGTACCTTAAGAAAGTTAATTCAAGAATTTCCTAAAACGTTCGCATTAGCCAACATTATGGCAGATTCCGTAACATTGACATCAAGCTATCACAGACTTACAGGTTAATACAGCGTCACTTTACAATCTTGCTGGTCAACTACGATTTTCATTTTAACCCTGGAAGCTTCTGGTTCAAAGTGAATGTTAAGCAGTCCTACTGGTTGTCATGCCATAGATCTGAAGATATGGTTAAGCTCATCAAGCTGGAGAAATACTGATATATTAATAATCCTTAAATATTGTGAGAACAAACTGATGTGTTAATTCTCCTAAACTTGGGATTCTAACACGAAGAACAAGGGAAGTCATCTGAAGCATGTTTCGTCAAGACATATCTGGTAGCCTGGGAGACAAAACCCACTAAATCTGTGGACAGAAGGCTCAGATACCTTCCTCCGTCAGCCCTTCCACTTCTTTGGCCTTCACAAATCCCGTGTGAGCTATGCTTTCTTCTTCTACAAACACTTTTCCAATGACATTGTGCTTTTTTAGAAAAATCACTTAACTTGTCACACAGGATAGTTAACATCAGTCTTTCCCTTTTATTGCTGTAGTATATCCTAATTTTTTAAACAGATAAAACACTGACTCCAAAGGACTTCCTAAAATATGTTTGTTAAAGCCGACATTTCAGCTGGTCTTTCTTCTTTGACGACAATATAAGTTAAGTGCCAAATAAACACTACTAAGGAGCTAAGAAAAAGGGGGGGGGGGCTCCTTTTCCTTCTTCTCATCCTCATGATTAGCTCAGGCCAAGAGAGCTGTATTCAGAAGGATAAGACAGTATCATCTTGGAAACAACCGCCTGCCCCACCGGCACGCTGCGTGTCCGCTCCCCATGCAGGACCAGGGCTCGATGATCACTCGCGCACCTCGCCTTCGCCCTTCCTTAGCACACCCGGAAACACGGTCTCCGCAGCCCGCGGCAACAGCTCACTCTACAAAATGCACTTTGTAGCTCCTGTGAACATGATGCGCCCCTGAACGCGGAGCATTCCTTAACACCCAGCTCGCCTCCATTCTACGCCCTCATCCTGGGCCTTGCCAGGTCCTTGTCTTCACCAGCCAGAGGTCGGCCTCGGGACAAGCAGACGTTGCTTTCAACAAGATGTCCTTTCCGGTTCCTGGCACAGGGACTTGCCCATAAGAGGATGCTGACACAGTGACAGCACACTAAAAACGGCTCATGTCAATTTATCTCTTCTCCTTCGCTCCTACAGCACAGGTAATTAAAAAAAAAAAAAAAAAGATAGAAAAGCGAACTGACTGCAAAGTAATCATCATCTACGGGGCCATGTGTGAGCTGCTACACATGACCCCAGCCTGAAAGGGCTCGTGGCGGAGGTCAGGAACGCTAAGTCACATATGAGTGAATCTAAACTTTAAATGTACTACAAGAAAGAACTTTTCATATAAAGGACTCCTTTTGTAGCATATCCTTCTTCAAAAATCAGATTTTCTTATCCTGTTTCACATTGGTTTTAACTGGGCAGGCACACTTATTAGTGATATGCCTCATTACAGTACCTTTTCTGCATTCATAATTAATACATAAAAGCATTTAAAAATCACTACATTAAATAAAGTAAGAAGCAAGAAGGGACAAGAAGGAGAAACTGTTTATTTGGAAAATATCACTTCTTGGTTCTTTAGTATCAGCTTTTGAAATCCAGTTCAGAACGTATCCTAGCTTGAAATGTGCATCTGTGTGTGAAAGATGGACATAGAGGAAGAGGAAAAATAGAGAAATTGAAAACTAATGATTGATCTCAAATATTTGTTCACTTAGAATGCTGACCCAAACTTCAGACCGTTAAGAAACACTACAAACTCATACAAATCACAGACATAAAATGCCAATTTAACAAACATAAAAAATGACACTATACACATACTAAAACTAGCAGGCCTAAACAAAATAATCTCAGAAACAATTAAAATAGGTAAATACAGCTATAGTAGCTATGTATATGATGTAAATAATAACCTTACCTTATTTTTAAAAACAATCAGGTTCCTAGTCTCCATCTAGGACAGTCCTTCCAAACTACCTCAAAATATGCAAGGTATTTTTCTAGACCTAATACACAAGCAGAATCTGGGCTCCCCTTGTAGCAACAGCTATTAGAAAATCTTAACCTCACCAAGAAATTCAAACACAGAAAAAAGAAAAAGCCTGAATTTACTTAAATAATTATGCTAAATATCTTACCTTCACAATTTAAAAGTGAGAACTTTAGAAAGACTTCACCAAGACACAACACACTGCCCTATAGCCCCCAAGATTTGGCCAAAAAGCCCCATAAAAAAATGATTACTCACAACACGTTGGGTGTCTAATATTCTACTCTATTTTAATCTAAGTTGTTAATTTCCATTTCTGACGTAAGCCAGCTGAAGGCACCTTGATATCACTTTATTTTTATCTTCTTCATTCCTAAATATATTTCAGGGTAGAACACAGACAACAGAGAACACCTAGGAAGTAATACTATGTTTGATGCAATCCTTCACTAGCATCAGGGTAAAGCACGGCTTTCTCTAACCTAGCCCAGCATATACACTTATAGTCAAACGATTAGTCAAAAGACTTGCAAACCTTCCAAACTACAAAGAACTTCCAACTGGCACGATGGTACTAGTTTTATGCAACAAGGCAGTAAAAAGTTAAAATTCACTACAGGAAATTTTTAAGAGATTTTGGCATATACCAGTACTGATTTACTCTCAGACATCTGATAGCAACTTTGTGTGGTGATTTCAAAGAACAAGTCATTTTAAGAAAAAAAAAACATGAAAAATAAAAAATGATAGACACAAGGAAATAAACAGTTTTAGAAGATGAAAAAACTAGGAGTAGGACACCCCACCTGGAGGTCCCCCATCTTCACACAGAAAATCATGTTGTCAGTCGTCCAAAGCAGCTCAAATTTAAAGTTTGTGCTACGAAACTGTGCAAATACTTGCTGTTAAGAATGGAGAAAACCAATGTACTACCATATTCTAGCTTCCTACGTTAACTCGACCTCCAGATAACCAGCAACAGGTCTGAGACACTCGGGTTAACCTAACTTACATAGAAATCCCACCACGAAAAGCTTTCAGTTTTTAAGTTCTACAGTGTGATTTAAAAAACAAACACAAACAAATTTCAAAACAAATCACAGCATCTTCTAGTTATATGTAAATTTAACAAAACCTTAATTAAATGTCCAAGCATTAGCATACATTGCCACTGGCTTTAGATATTCCAATTAAATGTACTAGATTTTCTTTGGGCTGAATGAATAGAAACATGGTAAAACAAAGGCCAATTATTCTAAAAACATATAATCCTCCCAGATTGAAGTGGAGGGCCTGGAAATCCAACACCCAGCATCCTTTAAAGAAAATGAGAGCTAAATCTCTTGGTGATAATGATTCCAATATAAATTCCATTATTTAAACTCCCCCACAAATTACTGAAAAAATATGAGGTAATTTCACAAAAATCACAAATTGAGTGGAATAATTATAACCGATATATAAATAAGGATTTACTAAAAAAGGCTTCAAGGGGTGATATTTTAAATCAAGGTGTTAAATACAAAAGGTGTCTTGTGTTGCTCAATCGCCCAGAGTTGCAGATGCTCCTTACTCTACAGTTACAGATTTGGCAAGATTCCGGGGAAAATCAACCTGCAAAAGAAGCAACATTTGAAAGATTATATACATTGCAGGGAGAGGAGCGGGTTCTCTAAGCAAATTATTTTTGTGTATAAAACCAGAAAACAACACGTTCATCAACCATCTTAATTACAGACTACAAAGAACTAAAATTAGAAAATGTTGCTGAACAATGTATCTCAAAAATCCTGACACGAGGGAAAGAATTCCCCAGGAGCCGGTTCAGCGCAGGAAGTGCTTCTGTGGTCCTCCATGAAGGGCAGCTTACTCAGAGGACACTAGAAGCGGGTAAGACCAAGAGGTCTGGCTGTCCTAACGACCAGGAGACTGGGAACCCTAGATCCTGCAAGGCGTGGGAGTGTCCCAAAGAACTGCCAACAGCCAGAAACACCTGGAGACTCCCCGCCCCGCGGGTAACCTCCAATCACAGAGGCAGGCCCCACGGTGCCTGCGGGTTCTGTGGGTAGGAAAAAGTGAGGACGTAATCTACGAATTGGGCCATGCAAACGTAACAGGTGACAGATACGTATCTGAAGGATTTCTCAAATGCTACTGCTAAAAATTTAGAAGGAAAACTAAGAGTATCAAAGCAGGTAAAAAGCCGGCCCAAGATTTCTACGGGAGCCCATCACTTACGTCATAGCCCCTCAGCACAGCAAGGTGGAAAGCCAGCAACTGTAAGGGGATCACACTGAGAATGCCCTGCAAGCAGTCCACTGAGTGGGGCACCTTGATTGTTCTGTTTGTGTTCTTAATGGTCTCGGTATCTTCCTTATCACAAATCACCACTGGGCGTCCCTGGGAAAGACACACGCACATTCAGCGGCAAGCAAAGGTAGAGCAGTTGCACACGAATGTGCAAAGCCCACACTGCACATCTGCACGCAGCCTCACGGGCTCAATCCCATGTGTAACTCAGATTGATTTCACTTGTAGCCAAGAAGCAGAAGCTTTGCAGGGTCCAGTCATTTGTTTAAACTCACACAACTGAGAAATACCAAGCTCAGTACTTGAATCCAAGTCAGCCTGCCTTCAAAGCTCAGCTTCGTAACCACCATTGTGCCCACACGGTAATACCTTGGGGGCTTTATGTAAGAGCCAGATGATCTGAAGAAAACTCAGGTAAGCACAGCACCTGAGTAATATTAATGTAAACCCTAGTTTCTCCTGAAATACACTTTTAAGTATACTAACTTAAAAGGGAGCAGCATACACTAATAGAGAGGACAGGACCTGGAGACTAGGACCTCAGTTCTGGTCTTGGTTCTGCTTATTACGAGATCTTTGAGCTGGGTCCTGTCAAAATTCTTCACACCTAAACTCCACATGTTCTGTAAGCCTCCTACTGGGCCCTGGTCTATCAGTTTAAATGTCATAAAATTCAAATAAGCTATAGTAACCCAACTCTTAGACAACCCCAGGGACCATCCCAGCACAGCCTCTAACGTACCTGCCTGGCCACCACCTGCTGAAGAGCATTCTGACACTTGGCATACGTGTGATCTCTCATGATGATCATGATGACAGGCATCAACTTATCCACCAAAGCCAGAGGGCCATGTTTCAATTCACCAGCAAGGATGCCTTCAGAGTGCATGTAAGTGATTTCTTTGATTTTCTAACAGGAAAGAGCTACATTAGTCTTCAGTTTGTTTTTCAAAAACCCATTCTTAAGTAAATATTACACAAAACATCTGCTGTCTGAAGTCACTACTTATCCACAGTATAAAAGGACCTACACTGGTGTGTAAATATAGGTTAATAGTTATTTATAAACTACCAACAAGTAATGGAAGTTTGAGTGTCTATACAGTAATAACTACAAGTTTTACAACCACAAAAACTTTTTGAAAATTTTAGATGATCATGAATATATTCACATTACTTTGTAACTGTTCTATTACTTGCCTCACGTTTACCGCAATTAAATCTCACACCTAGAGAACTTAATCTTTTATTTACTCCTATTTGGACAACAAATTAACTCAAGTAACTTGCTAAACCTAAATCCAAATCACAGTGGTAAAATGTACTTTTCTTGATACTCACTTTTCAATTACGTATTGTTACGCTTTTTCCAGATAAGTAATCAGAGTGCATTTTTTACAAAGGGATTTTCAAAAGTCCCACCTATTTCATTCAGTCTAAAAGTAGGACTACATGCAGGTCCTCAAGTCCAAGATGAAATTATAAGCGAGACGACTTACTAGGGCCCCTTCAAGGCAAGTAGCATAATGATAGCCACGCCCCATGATCAACACTGACTTCTGATGGTACAGTTCTGTTGCCAGTTTCTGAATTTCATCATCCATGCTCAGTACTTCCTTAATCAAATCTGTTAAGAAGTAATATTAACAAAGTCTGTGAAAAAAGGACAACTAACTGACCCAATATCATAACAATAATACACTGGCAGCAACCAACAAAAAGACCAGGGTTTCTATTCTATTCTGTGACACCAGCAAGGGATTTCTAAATACACGGGTTCAAAAGAAGAAAGATCTTTGGGACTAAATAGCTACAAGCCACAGCTTCAGGGATAAGAGACCTCACTCATTAGCCACCCCTCAGACAACAAAAGTCGACGGTGTGAGCTCTTCCTACCGGGCAGCCGCTTCAGTCCAAGCATGATCTCTTTGCGTCTCTCTTGCATGGAGATCCTGTCATCACACATCATGAGGGCAAACATGACAAGGGAAACAAACTGGCTGGTATAAGCCTGCAATACCACAGAAAGGCAGAATTAGCCGCAAGTGCATTTTAAGAACTTGGAATTTTTAATTTATAAAAAGAGGAAAACAAAGAATTCCCTCCCACTGGTTTTATAAATATATATTGCCCCCCCCCTTTTTTTTTAAAAGGCAGCATTAGTAAAAGCAAACTGAATCAGTAGTTGGGAAATCTATCACTATGCTCCATTTCTGAATTTGAACAAATGATTTAATCTTTATTTCCAAATACAAAAGTTCCTTATAATGCACTGGATGCTTACCAAATCCCCAACGTCTTCAAGAAAGGAGCGGAAACACGCCAGAGGAAGGTGAGCAGAGTGTAAATCTGCACATACATAACCAAATTAGGTTTTTTTATATAAGCCAAAGCACTGGAAGGGTTTTCCCTGAGGTACCTGCATTGATTTTGTTGGTTTTTTTTTTTTTAACTGATCTTTTTTTTTTTTAACTATTGCTTATTGGTTTTCCTCATTTCCATCTTTGTTTTTTTTTCCAGTTTGGCTTGAAAAAATTTTAATCTCAATTGTAGCAAAGTGGGTAGAAATAAGAATAATCATCAATCTTAAGAATAATTACATTCTTAAGAATAATTCTTAAGAATAATTACATTTTAATAACATGGTATTAATAACATTTCTGTACTAAGCCTTTTTAAGTAGGCTCCACAGCCAGCATGGAGCCCAATGCAGGGCTTGAACTCATGACCCTGAGATCAAGACCTGAGCTGAGACCAAGAGTCAGATGCTTAACTGACTGAGCCTCTTAAGTGCCCCTGTACTAAGTCTTTTTAATAGTAGTTGTGATATCTTTTTAATTCATCAGCCATCTAAAGAAACTAAATTTTATGTTTTAAACATTTGAGTTTCTTTTTTTTAAATATATATATTTTTTATTTTTATTTATTTATGATAGTCACAGAGAGAGAGAGAGAGAGAGAGAGAGAGAGGCAGAGACACAGGCAGAGGGAGAAGCAGGCTCCATGCACCGGGAGCCTGACGTGGAATTCGATCCCGGGTCTCCAGGATCGCAGCCTGGGCCAAAGGCAGGCGCTAAACCGCTGCGCCACCCAGGGATCCCACATTTGAGTTTATTTATATTTTTATTATTAAATCACTAGGACTACTGTAGTGTGGCCAGCTACAGAGTTATGTGCAATTTTAACAGTAAGAAGTTTATTCCTGGGACACCTGAGTGGCTCAGCAGTTGGGCCTTTGGCTCAGGTTATGATCCCACAGTCCTGGAATCGAGTCCCACCTCAGGCTCCCTGCATGGAGCCTGCTTGTGTCTCTGCCTCTCTGTGTCTCTCATGAATAAATAAATCTTAAAAAAAAAAAAAAAAAAAGAAGTTTATTCTTGGTTTTTTTGTAGATTATAGGCTGAATTTCTATCAGCCTTCTCTGGATAAGGAAATCACTTCATTAGTGAATATTTTCCTGTCATAACGTGGATAATGAGCCTCCTGTATAATGAAATCACAATCTGCTAATGCTCCTTACTGTCCCAATAGTTAAACGAGACTCCCTACTTCCTCTTGCTGAACCTCCCAACTAGTTGCTGCTTACATGTCCCCCACAGCTACCTGTGTGACCTCTGTGTTACGACGTGTTCCACTAGCAGGCTGGGGTTTTCTCCCCAAAGCACTGACACGGACTTGCAGTCCCTTGCCTTCAGGCTAACAAGCACACCTGTATTCTAAATTCCAGTCCCTTCTAATCTACCTTTTCCTACTGACATTTACTCTTCAATAAACCAATTCATCACAAAACATTTGATCAGGAAAAGGGAAGAGACCCAATATCTAGGACCCCTGGGATACCTACACTGTTTCCAATTCTTTGTGTTTCTTTTTGTTTGTTTGTTTAAGATTTTATTCATTTATTTGACAGAAAGTGAGAGAGAGCAAGAGAGAACACAAGCGGGGGGCAGGAGGAGGGCAGAGAGAGAGAAAGAGAGAGGGAGAAGCAGGTTCCCTGCTGAGCAGGGAGCCCAGATGCAGGGCTCGCCCAGGACCCCGGGATCATGACCGAGCCAAAGGTAGATGTTCAACCAACATCTTGAAGGGCCCCAGGCGCCCCTTCTTTCCAATTCACACTAATCCAATGAGTTCTAGTTCCTCCAGCCCATGACTAAAAATGTTACTCTAGAGAGTAATGTTTCCTTATTTGGACTTAAGACATCTCAACCTTGGTTTTTAAGTATGAATATTAAAATAAAATAGATTTAATGCACACATTTTTCTATTGCATTCCCATTACAGCTTAATTTCCAATTTCATGTTTTTCATTTCATCAATATACACCAGAAAACCAATTATAAGAAAAGTAAGGTACACCTCACACTTAGAATTTACTGAGGTTTGAAAGAATTCACCAGGAAAATGTTGATTCTGAACTTTTAAACTTGTTTTACTTTATGTTCTGCCAAAAGTTATATTGGTTTATTTTTAAAAATCAACAAAAGTCAGTACTGTGGTTAAATTTTAAACACCTGCAATAACATACAAAAACTGCTAAATCTGCACATTTATGTCCATCAATTCCTACAGAAATATCAAATTGTCTATGGTCTGATATTAGGAGAAACTTAGTCATCTCTCTCTCTCTAATCCTAACAGATTTTCAGGCAAAGTTGGGGACTCATGATCAAGATTATAGAATTCTTGGGCTGGCTCCATCACAGGGTCAGGGATTAGGACCGATGATGAACTTCTTTGATCATCTATTAGCATATAAACTTGTATTTGCCATTCGGAAACGGTCTATGACTAAGCACTGCAAAACTTTTATAACTCCAAGCCCAGGAAGTCTAAGGCAGTTGAAGAAAACAAAATTACTTTAGAGTTCAAGAAAAATTAAAGTAACACTAAACTGCCATACTTCCTAAAATTTTCAAGGGAGCTATTTTTTTTAATCAGTTAATTAAAATATATGTACTATGAGAAGATGCTTATTTTCTTATACAAGATGTAACCACTGGGGGAGACTGAGGGAGAAGTACACGGCCTTGTCTGTACTATCTTTGCAACTTCCTATGAACCTTCAGTTATTTCAAAATAAAAAGACCGTATAAAAAAGGACCTGCAAAAAAGAAAACTACTGCTAGAAATAACAACATGAAAAAAATCTCAAAAACATCATTGGTGAAACCCTTGTTTCACCACGTGTTAAACAGAAGGAGCCAGACACAAAAGACATGTATTATACAATCTCGTTTACAAAAAACCTCTGGAAGATGACACAGGGTAGCAGGAGAAAGCAACTGTAGCTGCCTTGGGCGGGAGTGGGGGTTGACCGTAAGGCGGCACAGAGGAACTTGTTCAAGTGAGTTAGTCTAAAACAGGACCGTGGCCACAGTTACACAGCCAAACTTACTAAAACTACATACCTAAAATCGGTGAGTGTTATGATGGTGAAATTTATACCTCCATAGAGCCGCGGGAAAAAATGTTAATGGTACAATCTGGGTGAGGAGTATATGGGTGTGAATATAAAATTCCTTTCACTTTGCTGTTTGAAAATCATAATAAAATGTTTAGAAAATTAAAGTTTTTGTGAACAACAGAATTAGAAATAAAAAAAAGTGTCCTGCCCCTGACAGCTCACAGTTCAAGAAAAATTTTAGTAAAAAGGTAAGTCAATGGCACCCATGCACTGGTGAGCCCATATCCCACATAGCCCGTGGTGAAGCCCTGTTCCACCATGTGTTGTGAATAAAGGAGCCCTGGAATTCCAATCCCTGATCAAAGCTGTCTGTCTGGATTCTGTTCCAAAAATCCATAAGCTGCTGCTGAGGGAGGCTGGTTATTTATTCAGGCACAGAATGGAAACCCAAGCACAAACATCTTACATGTTTTAATTACCACATGGAGAAAATTCAGGTTTCAGCTTTCTGTAAATTACAGTGTTAGCAACATCAAAGTAACCAAGAAACAAAAAACCTCACTCAGAGTTTTTACATAAGAATCACAGATTTTCCAAAAAAGAAAAAATTCTGAGGTTCTTTAAAAGGAAAAAAAAATTCAAATGTGATTTTGTACATCATCTTCCACATACCCTTAATTAGAATCAAATCCACTGATACCTAAGCATCTTATTAGACAATCAGCAGGAAATATTACATTTAAGCAGAAAAACAGAAATGTTGAAATCATAAAGAGTACTACAACTGTGGACAGAGAACATCTTTTGCATTTATAGATCTAAGATTCCTATTTTTATGACTAATACTAAATTTATGCATATTCCAATTTCAAAGAGCAAAGTAGTTTCAACAGGTCTTAAGGGACGCCTGGGGGGCTCAGGGGTTGAGCGTGTGCCTGCGGCTCAGGCCATGACCCCAGCGTCCTGGGATCAAGTCCCACATCAGGCTCCTCTCAGGGAGCCTGCTTCTCCCTCTGCCTGTGTCTCTGCCTCTCTCTCTGTGTCTCTCAGGAATAAATAAATAAAATATTTTTTTAAAAAAGTCTTAAAAAAAAGATGCTTTAAGTCTCCACAGATATAGTATCCAAAGAGAAGCAGATATTGTCATATAACACTCATTTTGATTTTTTTAAATAGGCAGATTGTATGCCAAAAAGTGCACACCCTCTTACAAACTTTCACGGGTAGCGTGTATATTTAGGCATGTGTATTAGAAGCTATGAGTATCTAAATAAAAATTTATTATTAGAATTAAAAATAATTAAAAATTAAATGTGGGATCCCTGGGTGGCGCAGCGGTTTGGCGCCTGCCTTTGGCCCAGGGCACAATCCTGGAGACCCGGGATCGAATTCCACGTCTGGCTCCCGGTGCATGGAGCCTGCTTCTCCCTCTGCCTGGTGTCTCTGCCTCTCTCTCTCTCTCTCTGTGACTATCATAAGTAAATAAAACTAAAAAAAATAAAATAAAATAAAAAATAAAAAAAATAAAAATTAAATGTATTAAGCTGGGTGTTTCTGTTATTTCTCTAATTTTCTACTCTACCTAATAGAAGAAGAGGACCTGCACTTACCATGTACCCCACTGTACCCGCAAGAGGAACATAAGTGATGAATGGAAACAGACAGCATGTATGTTAGATCCTCTGTCCCTTTTAATGGGACTGAGGGAGGGAACAGTGTTTTATCTACTACGGACCATCCAGCCTTACGACAATTACAATGATTAGTAAACTGTAAGGACTCTGTAAGTTCTACCAAATGAACCAGAAGGTATGGATGAGGGTGTCCTAGCAGCACTACAATCAGACAGGTGAGGGAACTAAGTCAGCAACTTACCTTCGTGCTGGCCACGCCGATCTCGGGCCCGGCATTAATGTGAACCCCACAGTCTGTCTCCCTGGATATGGAGCTGCCCACCGTGTTTGTGATCCCCACAGTTAAGGCTCCTCTCTCCTTGCAGTACCGAAGACCCATCAGGGTGTCTGCGGTCTCACCTATGAAAGCAGGAAGATAAAAGTCACAGAGCAGTCAGCAGACACAGTTTCTTAGATGCAAAAACAAAAAAACTGACTACACTTTTGACAGTATCATTTGCTTAAGTAAAATTTAAAACATGCCCTTGGGGCACCTGTGGCTCAGTGGGTTGAGCATCCGACTCTTGATTTTGGCTCAGGTCATGATCTCAGGGTCATGAGATCAAGCCCCACATCGGGTTCCACATTCAGTGTGGAGTCGGCTTCAGATTCTCTCTCTCTCTCTCACTCCACACTCCCCCACACCCAGCTCACACAATGCTCTCTAAATCTTAAAAAAAAAAAAACCCAAAAATATGCACTTCAAAATAATAAATTTGTAAAACTTTTAATAGTAAGTTCCTATTTTTTAGGATCTCCTTTCCTTGTCTTTGAAAATTCACCCCTTTAAGTGTAAAACGTGTTAATTTTCTAATTCATAAGGAATTATGTAATATCAAAATAAATCTGTGTTTGTCAAATCATCTGCAATACTTGTATATCTTTAAATGTCAATTTTTGCCAAGACATGCTGTAATTAGGGATCCCTGGGTGGCTCAGCAGTTTGGCGCCTGCCTTTGGCCCAGGACATGATCCTAAAGTCCCCGGATCGAGTCCTGTGTCGGGCTCCCTGTATGGAGCCTGCTTCTCCCTCTGCCTGTGTCTCTGCCCCCTGCCCCCTCTATCATGAATAAATAAATAAAATCTTTTTTAAAAGTCTTTTTTAAAAAAAAGACATGCTGTAATTATTAGAATGACTTTCCTTTCCTTCAAGTCTTTAAAATTAGCATACCTGACTGACTAATGAAAAAGCAAACATCATCTCGAAAAACTGGTGTGTTTCTATCCAGGAAATCACTGGCAAGCTCCACCATAACAGGCAACTCAGTCAGCTCTTCGAGAACTTGACGTGTCTGCAGAGAAAAAGAGAACTTCCTCATATAAGCTTCAAATACTTTCTTGCTGGACTTCCTTGGATTCAATGTACACTTTTCATTTTTTTCTGATTATGAAAGTGATACACATGCATTGTTAGAAAATACAAACAGTATTGATTAAAGCATAAAAAAAAATCATCAAAATCCCACCAGTCAGGACACAAGTGCTGTTAACATTTTACTACAAGTCTCTTTAGACAGGTATCAATGCATGTATTCTTAAAAGCAAATATACCCGCACATATAAAATGTTTTGAGAAGCAGAAAAAAGCACTGTTCTCAGTTAGCTTGTATATTATCTCTAATTTCCCAATTCCTGATCTTGAAATGACAATTCATATAATACCAAGTCACTGAGAGATTTCAAATGAGATAAAACACAGATACATAAACACCTCACAAATTAAACACTTCAGAAATACTATGTATTCATAAATGGTACTGTTTCCAAAAAAATCAATACACTTTAGAAATCCTACTTAAGCTCACTATTTCCAAACTGTGTAGTGTGAAGACCAAGTAGAGGGCAATATGCTTTTATGCAAACAGCACCTTAGCACTTCTTTCCCTAATTTCCATTTTAATTCAATTTCTTCTACTCTAAACATCAGAAAATTTAAAATAATAGAAAAAACAACTTTTAGGTAGCAAAAATTTTAGGCCCTACAGGTGCATATATTTAGTTATGGTGGAGGAGACCATCTGCTTCTGCAGGAAAAGGGCCCCAGCCGTCTCTTGCCCTGTCACTGCATTCTTCCTTCCAGCAGTGAGGAACTGAACAGGTTTCCTTCCTTCACATCCCTTTAACTTTCTTGTCCACAAAAGTAAACTAAACTGTTTTGTTCTGTTAACTTTGGTTTGACACCTTAATCTTTTCCACTAATGTATTTTACTAATTATACATAAATAGGTTACTGATCCTAACATGCTGAACATTTCCCTTCAAATAGAAATCAAATTTTACCCTCTCATTTATAATATAAATGTTACACTAGAATTAAATTCTTCAAAGAGAAAGATACAAATAGCAACTTACCAGATATTTTTAAATATACCCCAAAAAAGTAAACTCAAGGTTTATCTGTGCTAATAAATGTCTTTTTCTTTCAGTGGAAGCAACTCTTAATGAATACACAGAATGACATATTTGCATCATAAGGGACTAATATACTGTTATAAATTCTATTGTAGGTCACTGTAAAAACCCAGACACAATTAACGTTTTGAAAAGAAAACTACACTTAGGATGATTTTGATTGTTATTGTTCAGGATACATATTAAATAACAAAGCATTTATGCGTATGTCATTCATTTTGAGCCCCACCCAAAAACCCCACAAAACTAGATAGAACAGAATTAACGACACTATTTTGCATGATAAACCACAAAGGGACTTCGAATGTTTGTTAATTATAGTAATCTCAGCAGCTACCAAAAAACAAAACAAAACAAACCTTACATTTTCTCAAATTTCATAATTAGAGAATTCTAACATAGCATATAATTTCTGCCCTAAAATTCAGGTTTAGCATCAGAAGAAAGATTTAATCAAATCTTTTACTTCTGAATAGAGGGCTCATTCATTAACAACAGACTAAGCCGCAGGGAACTGGCCAATCCCTTCATTTATATTTTTTTAATTCATCCTTTCTTTTCCTATGTTCAAAACAAGCTCTTTCTTAGAGCTCTCCCCTTCAATACCACCTAGACTTTACTTTTCATTTTAAAGATTTTATTTATTTGAGAGAGAGAGAGAGAGAGCATGAGCAGGGTGAAGGGCAGAGGGAGAAGGAGACCCTGCTGAGCAAGGAGCCCAAGGCAAGGACGTGGGGCTCAATCCTGTGACCCTAGGATCATGACCTGAGCCGAAGGCAGACACTCAGCCCACTGAGCCACCAGGCACCACAGACTTTCTTTAAACCAGGTGATTTGGGGAGTGGGTGGGTTAGAGAACTGAGATGCAAGGGCTGGACAACCGGCCAGTTTCCACCACTAGTTACATGACTGGCTCCCATAAGTACAGATCATAGATATTTTTGCCCAGCAAATAAAAATTACTATGTCATAAACTTTGGAATCAATTCTAGAAGTAGAAAGCCAATGTGTAAGGGTCTTCTGTACTCGTGGGAGTTGACACCAACAGCACTATAAATGTCATCTTTATAAGAAAACCTCATGTGGATCTGATTTATTGGCCTAAAAGAACATTATATTCCTGCACTCCTGCACTGACAACCAACACACATCTTTGATACAGAATTTCAGCTTCCCAAAAATTAACTCGAAATGGATTAAAGATTTATTTATTTTATTTTATTTTAGATTAAAGATTTAAATGTAAGGCCTAAGACCACAGACTTCCTAGAAAAAAAAACAGGAACTAAGTTCCCTGACATGGGTCTGTGATGACTTCTTATCTATGACACCTAAAGTACAAGCAACAAAGTAAAAAATAAAAAAGTGGGAGTACATCAAACTAAAACAAAAGAAACCATCAGCAAAGTGAAAAGCCACACTATAGAATGGGAAAAATATTTGCAAACCATGTTATCTGATAAGGGACTAATATCCAAAATATACAACTGAAAGAAAAAAAAAAACTAATCCAGTTTAAAAATGGGCAAAAGACCTGAACATACATTTCCCCAAAGAAGATATACAAATGGCCAACAGGTACATGAAAAGATGCTCAAAATCACTAGTCCTTAGGGTAATGCACTTTAAAACCACAATGAGGGCAGCCCGGGTGGCTCAGCGGTTTAGTGCTGCCTTCAGCCCAGGGCCTGATCCTGGAGACCCGGAATGGAGTCCCGCGTCGGGCTCCCACGTGGAGCCTGCTTCTCCCTCTGCCTGTGTCTCTGCCTCTCTGTGTCTCTCATGAATAAGAAAAAAAATAATCTTTTAAAAATAAATAAATAAATAAATAAATAAATAAATAAATAAATAAATAAATAAAACGAACCACAAGGAGACAGCTCATGTCTGTAGGCATAGCCATCATCAAAAAGATAAGAAATAACAAACACTGTGTTGATGTGGAGAAAAGGGAACCCTGAACACTGTGGGTGGGAATGTGAATTGGTGCAGCCACCACGGGAAACACTATGGAAGATCCTGAAAAGATTAAAAATAGAGCTACCATATGATCCAGCAATTCTGATTATGTGGATATCAAAGGTAAAGAAGACACTAACTTGAAAAGCCATCTGCACCCTCAGGTTCTCAGCAACATTCTTCTCAAAAGCCAAGACAAAGAAACCACCTAGGGTCCATCAATTGCTGAATAGATAAAGTTGTGGTGTGTATGTACATGTGTGTACACACACACACACACACACACACACACACAGTGAGGAATATTATTCAGCTGTGAAAAATGAGGAAATCCAACCATTTGGGACAACATAGATGGATCTTGAGGGCATTATGCTAAGTGAAACAAGTATCACAGACAAAAATAAATACTGTATGATTCACCTATATGTGGAATCTTTTCTGTAAAACAAAAACTAATAGAAAAAGGGATCAGACTGGTGGTTACTAGAATTTGGGGCTGGGAGAGGGGAGATCGGAGGAAGGAGGTAAAAGGTACAAACTTTCAGTTATAAGATAAACAAACACGAGGCTGTAACGTACAACAGGATGACGACTGCAAACACTGCTGTAGGATACACAGGAGAGTCCAGACAGTAAATCCTAAGAATTCTCATCACAGAGAAAAACGTCTTTCCTTTACTCTTGTTTTTATTGTACCTTTATGAGAAGATGGATGCTAACCGAACCTACTGTGGCCATCACTTCACGATAGATCTAAGTCGAACCACCAAGCTATACGTCTTCAACTTACAGTGATGTATGTCTTTTATTTCTCAATAAAATTGTAAAAAATTTAAATAATTTTTTTAAATTAGCTTTCAAGAGAATAAAGAACAAAGTCTGACGAGAATCAGACTTCCTTCGTTTGCAGAAATGTGCCTACCCAGTAAAATCCTGTTGAGGTTCACACATGTTACCAGCCATCTGTCTGAGCCGAGGAAATGATAAGCAAAACCTAAGGACTGCTCCTATGGAAGTCTCTCTGCAAGAAACACTTTGCCTGGGACACCTCGGTGGCTGAAGGGTTGAGCGTCTGCCTTCCGCTCAGGCCGTGACCCTGGGGCCCCGGGATCAAGTCCCGCATCGGGCTCCCTGCAGGGAGCCTGCTTCTCCCTCTGCCCCTCTCTCTGGGTCTCTCATGAATAAATAAATAAATCTTGAAAAAGAAAAAGAAAAAGAAAAAGAAAAGGAAAAAGAAAAGGAAAAAGAAAAGGAAAAAGAAAAAGAAAAGGAAAAGGAAAAAGAAAAAGAAAAAGAAAAAGAAAAAGAAAAAGAAAAAGAAACACTTTGCCTTCCATGAAGTCACTGCAGGTCGTCTACCTGAATATCCAAGTCTTCCACTTATAAATAATTCCAAGCAGCTCTTAACATTTCTGCCCCCAACTGTCCTGATTTTTGTCTTAATAACATGAAAAGGTAACACGGTGTTTTAACAAAGCAGAGCCTCACGTGGTACGTTACAGACGCCTTCTAATATCCAACATCAGCTAAAATCTTAAGCAGCCACTTACTGCTACACCAGCGTGATAACTTGTCCCACAGGCAATAAGAATGAGACGCCGACACCTCTGGATCTCCTTAATGTGATCCTTCAAGCCGCCCAAATTCACTGAAATGACATTTTGAATAGAATTATTTAGGAAAGAACCACATGAAACAGGCAGCCACTTCTCGTGAGTGTCCGCCGCCAACGGGGGACACACCACCACCGTTTAAATTCATATTCCTCTCAGGAAGTGCAGTGGTCTCTGGTTTTGAAAACCAAGCAGGTCACGAGTGGGCTGCCCGCCCCAGCCCTGCGGTGCCCGCCCAGCCTGCGGGCCCACACCCGGGGGCACCCACGAGCTCAGCAGGGGCCGGGGCGGGACTGCCCGCCAGGGGTGGGGTACAGGACGCGGGCAGGTTTGTCAACTCCGGGAAGGAGGCGCCAGCACCGGCGCGTTTCCTCCCGCCTGCCGAGACCGAAGCTCCCAGGAGTCTCCCCAGGCGGCCGAAGCGCTCTGAGCAGTGCTGCCCGGCCCCTTCCCGCCCTCCCTGGGGGCGCCACCTTGCACCCCGCACCCCGCAGCTGAGGGCAGCGCCCACCGCCCGCCTCCCACCTCCCCGCCGGCCCCACAGCCACAGCCCGCCCACACCTTTCAGCCTCCAGAGATTTCTCCGTGTGCTTTGAAGGCCACCTGCTGGAGAAACACCCCACCACGAGCCCGGGTCTCTGCGGTGACAAATTCTCACTCAACATCCACTCAATTTTTCAACCCGTATTTCCTGCATACCCGGGGCAGGCCACCTGGGCGCCTCGCTCTCCTTGCTCCCCTCACTCCCCTCACCCTCCCACACCTCGTCCCCGAGTCCGTCTTCTTGGCCGCACATGCACACCCCCGGGTGGCACCTCTTGTGTCTGACACCCCGTGGGCTGTCTCCCCACCCTGGGGCTGTCCACACCCGTCGTCTGTCCACACCCCGTGAGCTGTCTACACCCTGTGATCTGTCCACACCCCGTGATCTGTCCACACCCCGTGGGCTGTCTATACCCTGTGATCTGTCCACACCCCGTGGTCTGTCCACACCCCGTGGGCTGTCCACACCCCGTGATCTGTCCACACCCCGTGGTCTGTCCACACCCCGTGGGCTGTCCACACCCCGTGATCTGTCCACACCCGTGGTCTGTCCACACCCTGTGATCTGTCCACACCCCGTGATCTGTCCCACCCCGTGAGCTGTCCACACCCCGTGATCTGTCCACACCCCATGGTCTGTCCACACCCCGTGATCTGTCCACACCCCGTGGGCTGTCCACACCCCGTGGTCTGTCCACACCCCGTGGTCTGTCCACACCCCGTGGGCTGTCCACACCCCGTGATCTGTCCACACCCGTGGTCTGTCCACACCCTGTGATCTGTCCACACCCCGTGATCTGTCCCACCCCGTGAGCTGTCCACACCCCGTGATCTGTCCACACCCCATGGTCTGTCCACACCCCGTGATCTGTCCACACCCCGTGGGCTGTCCACACCCCGTGATCTGTCCACACCCCGTGGTCTGTCCACACCCCGTGGGCTGTCCACACCCCGTGATCTGTCCACACCCCGTGGTCTGTCCACACCCCGTGGGCTGTCCACACCCCGTGGGCTGTCTACACCCCGTGATCTGTCCACACCCCATGATCTGTCCACACCCTGTGGGCTGTCCACACCCCATGGGCTGTCTATTGTGCCCCTGCTCTCTATCTCCCCACACTTTGTTCTACCTTCACAGGTTATGATATAAACCAATACATAAGTTTTGCTTTTTATTTTTCTGAGTAATCTTGTGTCCTCCTTTTTACATTTCAATACTAAGAGGACATGTCATACTTCTCTATTTTTAAAACACCAGCCAAGTAAACGATCTAAGGAAAGCACCACCACGAGCCCCAGCAGAGTCACAGCCGGCCTGGGTGAGAGCCTGGCGCCCAGCTCCCCCCGCAGCCCAGGTCCCCCCGCGGCCGGCGCTGAGAGCTCGGGGGGACGGCGAGCAGTACTCGCGGGGCCTCCCGCCGCGCAACGCGGAGCGGTGTGGACGGACTCGGTGTGAAAGCCGTGAGACCGTCAGAGACGCCGGTACTTCGGACGGTGACCAAGAATGACGCGAAGGAAGCGGGTGAGACGAGCTGGGCGACGCTACCTCCCTGGAAACTGGCAGGCCCCCGAGGCCGGGAGGCGATGCTCTTGGGGGCCGGGCTCCGAGCAGCAGGGCCCGAGCTCGGCTCGTGAAGCGCAGGGACGTGGGCTCCGCAAGACGCTCACGCCGACGGGGCGCATGTCCTTACCTTTACAGTGGAAGAGCGAACAGCTCTCCGGCTTGTAGGACAACTTTACGAGGCGCATAGCGCTGACAAAAGGGCTTTCTGGGCATTTCTCTCCCGTCTTCCCTTGCGGAACTCCTCTGTTCCTGCTCTTTCTTCCATAAACACCGGAGCAGGCCCTGCTGCTGGTGGCCTGGGTCCTCCGCTCCCCGCAGCAGCAGGTGCCGCTGCCGTCTCCCCGCCTCCCCCCTCCCGCGGTCGCCCCAGGCCCGGCCTCCCACGGGGGCTCTCGGGGTGCGCTCGGGCTTGCTGACGGCTCCACATGGCCTACACGGGGCCCCGCACAGCATGCCAACGTCCACGGACGCCCGGCGGCGCCCCGTCTCCCCTCAGACCCCGCCCTCACTCCTCTCCGCGTGCAGCGTGGCGAACTAGACGGCACCCCGCCCCGACAGCGGGCACCCCGCCCCGACAGCGGGCACCCCGCCCCGACAGCGAGCATACCACCCCGACAGCAGGCACACCACCACCACCCTGACAGCGGACACACCACCCCGACAGCGGGCACACCACCACCACCCCGACAGCAGGCACACCACCCCGACAGCGGGCACACCACCACCACCCCGACAGCAGGCACACCACCCTGACAGCGGACACACCACCCCGACAGCGGGCACACCACCACCACCCCGACAGCGGGCACACCACCACCCCGACACGGCACACCACCACCACCCGGTCCAGGCAGTTTCCGGAAACAAGACCAGAGCAGCACTCAGCCCATCTTAAACAGGAAGGTGAAGCACACGCCCGGAGAGCCTGTGGGCAAGTTCACACCTTCCCTCACTTAGAAGCTGAGAGAATCTGGGCTGAGCAGGGCAACGGAGCATCCCCGAGGGGCAGCTCGCTTCCTCCTGAGAACTGGCTGGGTGCCACAGCAGCCCCTACCGGAGCAAGGGCCCAGCAGCGGCGTTCTGAAGGGAAAGGAGGTTAAGAGCTCTTCACGGCACACCAGAGGGACCTCCCCCCCCCCCGGAAAATCCTGCTAACACTCCTATGACAGTTTTCAAATGTGACTTTCTAGTCATTCTTTACATTTTGTATGACCTTATTGAGATACGTCACATACCACAAATTCACCCTCTTAAAGTGTACAATCAGTGGTCTTTAGGATATTCGGAGCGGCGCAACTGTCACCACTATCCAATTTTAGGGCATCAGCACCCATCCCAAATCCCATACCCATTAGAATCCCTCCCCCACCCCTGGCCCTGCAGCCTCTGGCAACCATTCGTTCTTACCTCCCCCCTTTTATTGAGGTAAAATATCCGTAGCGTAAATGCAACGTTGAACAATCCTTAAGCGTGCAGTTCAGTGGCATTGCGCATTCACACTTGTGCAGCCATCACCACCATCCATCCCCAGAACTTCCTCATCTTCCCAAACAGAAGCCCTCTCCCCACCCCCGAGCCCCACTCACCATCCCCCTCACTGTCCTAGCTACGGCCCCACCGGCCCCACCAGTAGAACAACACCGGCGCCCCTGGAGGCTGCAGCCACAGCCTCCTCCTCGGCTGGGAGGGACAATGACCCTTCAGGCTGCCACTGCCACCCCCACAGGACCCCCTGAAGTCATCATTCATGTTTGATTACCAGTGTAGTCATCAAAGTTGACTCTTCCTCTCATCGTGTTCACAACGGACTCAGGCTGCTCAAAAATTTCCTTTTGCATAAATGAGCTGAAGTTGCCTAAAGTAACAGAAATTATATCATTAAGAAAAGAAATTTGTACACAACCAAAAGTCTACCTCCTGGAACAGAACCTTAGTAAATGAAACAAGGGCTCATGCGATGGAGCACAATATTCACATGGGACATTTTACCCAATGTGAAGAAAAATAATCAAGTAAGGAGGAAAATTCGCTTTATTAATAACTTTATACCTAAAATACGCAGTTAGAGCAAAACAGAGGAAGGGGACAAACTTAAGATTTAGAGTCAGATCTAGGTTCAAACCATAGTTCTATCCTCCAGCACCTAAATGGCTCTGGAGAAACTCCTTTATCTGTAAGCACAGTGATTACTTCACGGCACTGTAGTGTGGATACAGGGCACACCCGACATATAGCAGCTATGTAATAAATGGTGGCTTCCAGCCCACCTCCACCCCGTGAGAAAGGAGAATAAAAATTAAGACCATAATAATCTTAACAACAGCAAACATAATGTAGGGCTCACTAAGGGTGTTCTGTTCTGAAGGCTCTACATAAATCAGCTCTCTTCAACCTTAATGAGGCAGGTCCTATTATCCCCATTTTACATATGAAAAAACTGAAGCACAGAAAGTAAGAGAGGAATAAGCCTTATAAAGTATCTTAAAAATATCAAGTGCTACTTAATCAATCTCTCTCTTTTTTTTTAAAGATTTTATTTATTTATTCATGATAGACATAGAGAGAGAGAGGCAGAGACACAGGCAGAGGGAGAAGCAGGCTCCATGCAGGGAGCCCAATGTGGGACTCGATCCCGGGACTCCAGGATCACGCCCTGGGCTGAAGGCAGGCGGTAAACCGCTGAGCCACCCAGGGGTCCCCTTTTAATGTTAGAAACAGAACCATGAATTAGTCTAAAGAACAACTACTTGAAGATCAGCAGGTAATTTTTCCAAAAAGTCATCCCTTTTTTGGGGTCACCCGCTCACCAATCGTGTGCAAGATTTCAGGCAGCACTGTGTCATCAGATCCCTACACGACAGGAAGGAGAAGGTCTCCTTTCTATCAAGAACACCAAGTGATAACATGACAAAAGCTTTCACCCTTCATGATCTGCTGGAGTTCCATCTGGAGGGTTTGCACAGCTCGTCCAGGGTGATCTCCTGCGGTTCGTTTAATTCGATGGATAGAAAGACGACCATCCACCACCGCTGCAACATCATCGTCTTCAAGAAAGATGACACGATTGGTATGTTCTATGACAGCACTATAAAATGTTCAAGGAGATACTATGATCAGTAACCAAGAATGATCATTAAAAATAAAACTGTCATCAGGACACACAGACCAAGTTTAAATACAAACTTAGGGTGCCTGGGTGACTCAGTCAGTTGAGCATCTGGCTCGGGTCATGATCTCAGGGTCGTGGAATCAAGCCCCACGATGAGCTCCATGCTCAGCAGGGAGTCTGCTTGAGATTCCCTCTCTCTCCCTCTGCCCCCCTCTTCTAAAATAAATAGATAAGTCTTTTAAAAATAAAATAAAATAAAATATATAGTATCTCTGATAACTTTCTGGTTACCAAAGCCCCTTCCTACAGGGCAGTGGGCGGTTACTTTGGACAATGAATAACTGTGCTCTGTGCAGCACCCTAAGCCAAATCAGAAAGCATGGCTATTTCCTCCTCATTCTATCGCCAAACCCTTCAATTTTAACTCCTAAATATTTCTCAAAGCTTCTCTCTATGTCTGCCACCACAGACCAGTTCTAGCTACCATTAGCTCTTGGCTGAACTACTGCAGCAACCTGTTAACTTATCCAACCACTCTCCCTCCCTCCATCCATGCATTTTCCATTTCTGCCAAAATGAGTATCAAAAGGCAACTCAAACCAAGATTTCTCTTTCACCCACCCAAGCTTGATGGCTTCCCTTTGGCTTTTCAGAAAACAACAAAACATCTTACCATGACCCCACCTCCTTCTCTAGCTTCATCTCCCACCAAACTTCCTCTCTTCATTCCAGCCACACTCATACCAAGAAAATGAACGTTCTCCCCTCTAACTCTTCACCTAATTAACTCCTAACAACTTACCAAGGGAGAGATAAGTGTCACTCCCTTAAAGAAATTTACCCATAGGAGGGTAAGTCACCCTGTCACAGGCATTCTGTAGCTCTCGTTGCAACTGGAATTCTAGACTTGTGTCTTCTTTATTAAGAAAAAGCTCCTCAGGGACAAGTGTGTGTGTGTGTGTGTGTGTGTATACACACAGAAGTGTATTTTATTATTATATACATATTAAATTTTTTTTGGCATAATCTCCACCCCCAACATGGGGGTCAAACTCACAACCCTAAGATCAAGAGTCACAGGCTCCCCTGACTGAGCCAGCCAGGCCCTCCCTCGGACAAGTATATTTTTATTTTTACTGATCATTGTCTCTTAAGCCTAGCACATAGCTTTGCTCAGAATATGCAATATGTATGAATGAATGAATGACAAAAGGATGTAAAGCTTCTGCAATTTCCAGTTTATTAAAGTCATAGCTATAAATTCTGTAACAAACCTACTTAATGACAACAATGATGCATCCTAGCACTGACTACACTCCTGCAAAAATTAGGAAAACAGTGAAGCTTATTCTCTCACTGAGATGATGCATTCCCGGAAGTCCTAAACTACGATACTTTCTCATCTTCAGATCCCCTCACTTTCAGGCACAACGAATGACTCGAATACCTGTTGGCAACCCGAGTGGTCCACTTTATCATCATCACTGTTAGTATTCCATTTATAAATGCATCTAAGCATCTCAGGGTATTTTTCAATCAAAATGTCCTGGTCTAGTACTATTTCTTTTATAAAAGCGATTATGCTGTAAATTACTTCTGAATTAAAAATGCAAGTGTCCTTATTAGACTAAAACTACAATGGTTTAGCAACCATACTGGAATTGGTGGGACGCTAAGCCATTCTATTCTCCAATCTAAAAATATCTCCTCCCTATAAAACCTGGGTAATGCTCCAGAAAGAAGAGGAAAAATAAAAATAATACAAGACCTCAGAGTAAATATGCAGGCACAAGTCTCAAGGACTGTTCTCTTCTTGGTAAACTGATCTAATGCTTTGAATTGGGAGAAAAAGTATTTTTAGAACCCCATCTCCAAAAAGACACATTTTCCCTAATTGATAAATTCTCACACATAGCATGCCTAGCTACTACAAACTGCCTTTTGGTTTTCTCTGAATCAGTGAAGGAAGCTCACCTTGCATCAGAAGCAAAGTAATACTCCACTGCCTTTTCTTCAACAGGGAAAAGGCAAGTTGTGCTGTCCACACGAGAGAGATTGCAGCTTCCTTTCTTGTCCTTGCCTAGAGCACAGAGTCAACACAAATCAACAAACATGTAGAAAACCATAGCCAATATATAAATATACATAATTTTCTACAAAATCAACAAAAAATCATAGCAACGCAAAGTAATTTCAGCAACTTTAAGAAGCTAGGTAGATCACCTTATTTCCATGCAATAAGCCAACAAGAACAAGAGACAAAAGGTGTAGAGTGAAACAGCAACTATCAAAGAGAGCGTGGCAGTAATAGTGCTGCATTACACATTTTTAAAATATGATTATTTATTTTCCTGGTAAAAGGCAAATAATTCACTAATTGCACTAACTTTTTTTAAATCAAAAGTATGTAAACCTAATCTTCACTTAACTTCATACAAAACATGACAGAATACATACATCTGTGTAACTAAACTTATAAAAATTACATTAAAATTCAAAACTGTACAATGAATAAAATGGCATATTTTATGCCATTTTAATTATTAAAATGAATAATACTGCATAATTATTAATTAATAATACTGGCATATTAACTTTTATTATCTCATAACAAAACTTTGCCCTAGATTTTAACAGTAAGTCAGTACAACAAATCAAGGTGTAGCCTACACTAATTCTGATTACAAAACAAAACAAAGATACTTAAAACTCCCTGACCATGGTATACCATATGTGGCAACTGCTACTAAGGACTGGAAATACACACCTAGGACCTCTTCTTTCTTAAAATTGAGTTTTCTTATATTTCTTTTAAGTCAGGATAAAAGTCCTTCCGCAATAATAATATCCTTTTAATAATAATATCCTTTAATCCCTTTTAATCCTTTAGAACTTGAGAATTCTGACATCTCTACTTAATTTGTCAAGTCACGAATGAAGTATTTTTTTTTCCTTTTTGCTCATTCACAACAAAAGTCAAAACTGAAAAGCAAAATGAAGTTTGGCAAATTAGATAAATAGAGGGGGGAAAAACCATTAACTGAAGATTATTTAAATGTCAGAGACAAAAGCAGCACCTTTTTCTGAGATTAGGACAGAGTAGACCTTATAACTACGGACATAAGGCCAGAGGATACTATAAATACACTTGTGAAAACTCATATTGTATCTAGCCTCTAAAATGCATGTCTGTAAAGTACATTCAAAGTTCTCCATAATCCATGCTAATTTGATGTGTTTTAGACATGAAAATAGAACAGTTCTTTCCATCCAAGTTCAACAGCAAAAAAAGATACCACACTTTAAAAAACATGTATAAGATGACATCCCAGAAAAAGTAACACTACAGAAAGATAAAACGTGTTGATCAGTGTTTGCCAAGGCCTGGGACTGGGAACAAGGGCTGGCTACAAAGCTATCGCTGCAGGGAACTTTTAGGGGGATGGAACTGTCCTGTACTCTGATTGTGGTGGTTTTACAACGGTGTGCATTTGACAAAACTCATGAAACTGCACATCAGAAACAGTGAATTTTACTGATGTAAAAAAAGTGAATTAAAAAATATGTAGAAGGATAGCCTAGCATCTATATTTTCAAAATAAATACAACCAGCCTTAGGTTATAAAATGTCCTCACGTTGTCAAGTTTCACTAAATTCCTCCTCCAAATGTTTATTCTTCAAGTAACAAGGTATATTTAACTATAACATTTAAAAGGATTTAAGCTACCACTGCCTATTTAAATGAAAAGAACATTACCACCTAATACCTATACCATGACTCTTAAACTCTATAAAAAGTTCTGCCATTCGTTGATCGTCTCATCTGATTTGAGTGGAACACAATTATTACCACCCCCTTTTATTCTGTAAGCAGTTAGACCTGGAGAAAATAGCAAAATCTAAAAACCAGTCCCATATTCTCCCCTTTACACAGCCTCGTCAATAAGAGGCTCAACTTTTCCAACTAAACTTTGCGGAGTCACACATTATCTACCTATTAGGAGCTAGAGAAATAAAGGTTACTAAGACATAATTCACGATCTTAAAAAGATGTCTCATGTTAAAGTTTTTCTTCAAACTTCTTAAGACCTTAGGCCAATGTTCTTCCTTTTTTTTTTTTTTTTTTTCCCTAAAAGCAGTCTAAGAAACTGTACTAGATAACATAAAGGTAATGTATACATGAGCAGGATTATAAACAGAAACCTTGGACTCTGGCTCCAAAATTCTGTACTCTCACTGGTAAACTAATTTTTCTTCTGAAAAGGGAAGGATAGGCAGGAGGAAGTAAGAAGAAAAGCTAACACTTCATGACTGAAGGCTACTTAAGGAACTCTGCTTTAGATAAAGGAGCTAAAGCAGCCACTATCTAAAAATGAACAGGTTTAGTCTTTCGCTAATTTTTTTTTTCAAGAAACCAAGAATTGTACATTAATAATATGGGTTTCAAGTTCCTGAATTTACCACTCCCTATCTTTCACTTGGGAAGCTTTTAATAATAAGTAAATGAGAAGGGCATGCCATTTGTTTTCTGTCTAATTATATCAATAAAATGATCCAGAGTTTGTATGACTGAAAGTCCTATAAAGAAAAATGAGCTTCACACAATAAAAAAAAAAAAAAGACTCCAACTTCAAACAAGGCAATCAGAATGTTGAATGTAAATCTAAAAGTAAAATGTCATGCATAAAATAAAGACCATTTAAACATAATCTAGTAAAAAGTTAGGATAAATTAAATAACTATCAGTGAATTCAATCTACAATAGCCTAGCACGCAGTGTTCTGTTCCCAATCTAAGCATCTTATTTATAATATATCTTACATTATTCTTATTTAAGACAAAAAAACTTCATGATTTCAAATCTCAGAAATTTCAAAGAAACAAATTAAAAGCGGTTTTCTAAATGCCAGAAGCAGACAGACAAAATATACTCTGCAAATTAGAAAAATGTCAAAATATGTTTCCCCATAAAAAAGCATTTTTAGAGGCCCAGCACATTCACTCACTCCAAGAACAAAGAATTAGTAAAGAATGAACAAAAGAGGATAAGACTCCTCCCCATCCATGCAGAGTGCATTTCCCACCTCTTTCTCCCTGTGATCCCCACCGTGTGAATTTTGATCCAATCTGAGTCCTAGCTAAGGATATACAACAGAAAAAAATTCTCCTCGTCAAAGAATCACAACAACAAATCCTTTTCATGTCTAGACAGAACTATATACACATATGTGTGGATCTGACCAAAGAGGCATTTATTTCAATTTAATGAACACAATTCTTTAAATCTACTGCACTTTATACATACAGTTTCCTCATAGCAGGACATAGGGACAGTTTTTACCTGTTCTGTAGAGTATCGGAATGTGATCAGTAGAGAGTTTATGTTCACTTCGTACACCAATCAAAAGAGGGCTGCCTCGTCTGTTAGCACAAAATTAGACAGAATTAAGCCATTTTCATAAATAATGCACTGACAGGCATTTTAATGAGCCAACACTCTTCAAATAATGTTCAAATTCTCCCTCTAAGCTTGGCTTCAGGTATAACAGAAGAATAACATAAAGAGAATTTTTAAAAAATACTCAGTGACGAGATCCCCGGGTGGCTCAGCAGTTTAGCGCCTGCCTTCGGCCCAGGGTGTGATCCTGGAGTCCCGGGATCGAGTCCCACATCGGGCTCCCTGCATGGAGCCTGCTTCTCCCTCTGCCTGTGTCTCTGCCTCTCTCTCTCTTTCTCTGTGTCTCTCATGAATAAATAAATAAAATCTTAAAAAAAAAAGAATACTCAGTGACAGAGGGCAGCAGACTATAGACCCCGAGGTCAGGTTTGTCTATTTTTGTACACAAGAGTTTTACTGGAACACAGCCATGCTCTTTCTTTTACCTATTCTCTGCGGCTGCTTTCGCAGTACAACAGCAGAACTGTGGTGCTACGGAGGCCATATGGCCCAGAAAGGCTAAAATATTTACTCTCTCGCCCTTCACAGAAAAGTTTGCCAATGCCTGTTCTAAAAACAGTGTATCTGAAATGTTTCTCCTTTTTAAAATGTCAAATGGAACCTTTCATTCCACTGCACACAGAATTCTGATACATGAATGTTTAGCACTTTCTCCTTAGTCATCTTGCCTTCGTATTAAAAATAGCTCTCTCCTGCCAAATATTAGGGCTTCTCACTGTTCTAAAAATGACGTCATGATCTTAGCAAAAGCAGCGATGGTACAATTATCTAGGAATCTGTTTAGCATATATACTTCCCAAAAATATGGAGCAAGTTAATGTTTGGGGCCCAAAACTAGAGAATACTCAATATCCAAATTCACAAAGTAAGCATTGGTGTCCCAGTACAAAGGCCAGTTATAAATGCCAAAATATACTTGCTTTATTAAAGGATTCTGTTAAATGGAAGAGTGGTGAGAAATGGACAAGGAGGAACATGTGAAAAAAAATATATTCACATGGTGTCTCTGGGAAAGGGCAAGTCTTTACAGTTAAGGGTAATCACTGTGTACAAACAACACATTTATAATTCAAATGTTTCAAAATACACATAATTATTAGTCATTATTAAATTTGTACGTACCTTGTGCCAACTGCTTGGCCAGGAAAATGAACACTTTTAAATACCAGTGCAAAAGCACCTTCCTGCAGAGGGAAAAAAAAATGCATTAGCAATATTTATTATGATCAATTATTAAATGTGAAATGCCTAAAACACATTGGCTTCAGCATAGAAATTCTTTGTTCATGTGCTGCTCTTTTGCAAGTTATAAATAAGCCTAAAATTTAGGTAGACACTTATTCCTGAGCTTTGGTGTATCCAAGACACACTTTTTAACCAAGCCCACTCTTGAAATATATTCACTAGACAATAGCTCCAAAATAGACTATTTTAAAGCACTTTTGTATACATTCCTCAATAGATACATCCTATCTCTCATACTGTGCATTAGAATGCAAGGAGGAGAGAATTAGAAAAGATTCCAAACTCAATATCCAAAATCCATTCTCTGGTCCAGTGATTTTACACCACTGCTAACTTCCATGCTTGTTGACCTTGACACTGAAGATAAAAATATACACAACCACCACTGTTAACAGGTGTACCATTAACACCTCAACACAACCTGCTTAGGGACCGGGCCTAAGGAAATCAAGAGTGAGTACAAGAGGAACAGGAGGTAGGAGAGGTAGGGGACCACCACAGAACACAAACTGGGTTTCATAATGAGTAGAAAAAAGGAAAAGGCTGGAAAGGCACAGTACTCTGCCCTAACGGGAAGGAACAGGCGTCTATTTTCTCCATCTTTCTGACTCCTCCTTTTGCTGCAGACATCTAAGATTTGGGTAGAGGGAGGAGGTGAGGGTTAGACCTTCAGAAAGAGGTGAAGGGCTTTTAAATAAGAAAGCTAGAGTTATGAATGGGGATGAGGGCAGAAATCACCATGCATTTGGACTTCTGTGGATCTTGGTATCTTTGAACTTTAGCCAGGGCAACTGGGATGGGATCAGAAAGAATGACTTTTTTTTCTTGGGCTGGGAAATATTTTTTACAGTGTAACAAGGCCAAGGAAAAGTCCCCATAAGGAAAAATAAAGAGTTGGCTATATTGGCTCAGAGACATGCAGACATTATCCCAGAATAGAGTGTGCATTTTACTGAAGCGATCCTCGTGCTAACTGACCAACTGAAGAGAATACATGAGTAGGAAGCAAGAAAGTGATGATGAACCTCTGTGTCTCATGGGTGCGTTTGTGTGTGGTATGTATGGGTTTGTGTGTGTGCATGCCCATAGTTTTTGGACAACTCTTTGATTTCAGATTATTCTTAATTCCCGTGACACTAAGCTAGAGTGAAAGAAGAAGAATTTTAAGTGTAGGGAAGGGAGAGGGTCAACTAGTCAGAGTCTCTCAAAATTATTCAAGCCGAGTATTTATACACACACACACACACACACACACACACACACACACACGAAATAAAAGCCAAAAATATTTAAATCAGCATAGTTTCTGCTTATCTTAATTCTAAGAGTTTATGATTAATATCAGCAATAATTATCTTTAAAGGTGTGGTTTATTACCAATTGCTGGATAACTCTCTCCACCAAGGTAGTGAAACTGATATCTTGACTTTCCCGATTGTCATACATGTACTTAACAAGCTTGGCAATTGTCTCTGTGTCTGTTTCAGATTCAAAGTCATAGCCTTTGCTTTCCTGAAATTAGAAAGGGAAACAAATTGACACATTTAATGAAACAGTCATCCAAGTCTTTCCTATAGAATTTTTTTTCCTCAAAAATTTCACTAACCAATTTCTAATATTTTTTCAATACCATACCCCTTACCCATTGTTCAAAATTAAAGTCACCATCTAAATAAGTGAGCCCAAAATAGTGAGGTTATTTTGTGTAACTAAATATACACTTTTAATTATATAAGTCTATATATATGTCACATACGAATTAAGGACATTTCAAATAATTAAAGTATAATAAGCAACAGTCACCAAATAAGAATTCCATAATGAATAGGATTCTTTATTGGATAATTAAATTGCACCATCCATTACAACAGTCATTAGCTGTATGTGGCTATTTAAATTTACACTGATTAGGGGGCATGGGGCTGGCTCAGTCAGTAGAGCATGCAGCTCTTGTTCTCAGGGTTCTAAGTCTGAGCCCCACCTTGGCTACAGAGATTACTTAAAAATAAAATCTTTAAAAATTTTTTTAATTTAAAAAAATAAAATTTAAACTGATTAAAATGAAATAAGACTTCAAATTTTATAATATATTATATTATATATTACCCTTGTAATCATCTCAAGAATTACTTGATCATAGATGGTGCTGTACAAGCCGCCTACTGCTTTCATTAGAAATTTCTCAAAGCCTGGTGTCTTTGTGGATCACTTACCAAAAACTTTTTCAAGTCTTTGTAGTTGGTGATAATTCCATTGTGAATAACAATAAACTCTGAAAGAAATAAAAAGTATTGATGACAAAAATTATAGGTCTAGTAAACACTATAAATAGCCAATAAGAACGGTTAGATTTTTCTCAAGTCAAAAAATTTGTCAAATGCTGTAATTCTAAGAGTAATCAAGTATCTTTTACTTTTCATTATTGGATTATCCTCAGGTAGATCAATAGACTCATTTATGTGGTTTAGTGGAAGCACACAGCACTGGGGAAGTGGATAGAGGGGAAATATAATAAACTGGGATCTAGATATTAACAATTTCATTTGTGGCTGAACTACTAACTCAACGTCATCATATGAAAGGGACAAATTTCCTGAGCCTGTTTCTTCATTTGCAAAACAAGAAGGCTGAATTATAGAACTATTATTCTCACTTCTTCATTCATTCATTTTTATGCATGAAAATTTCTTCCTAAGTTTAAAGTGAAAGACTTTCAAACTAAAACAATGATCTGATTTACACTGAGTTTAAGAACTGAAGTTAAAGAATAAGAAAAATCAGTTATTCAGATCTACAGTGAAATTTACTTAGGTGAGGTCCAGACAATTCTTTAAATGTCAGATAAATTGGGCAGCCCGGGTGGCACAGCGGTTTAGCGCTGCCTTCAGCCCAGGGCCTGATCTTGGAGACCTAGGACTGAGTCCCATGTCGGGCTCCCTGCATGGAGCCTGCTTCTCCCTCTGCCCGTGTCTCTGCCTCTCTCTCTCTCTCTCTCTGTCTCTCATGAATAAATAAAATCTTTACAAAAAAAAAAAAAGTCAGATAAATTAATGTTAAAACAGTATTCCAAGATCAAATATATGTGTAGTGGGATAATTTTCATCTTTTTTGATTAAATAACTTTGAAAAATATAAATACAGTATTTTAGATCCATGAGTTTATAATAATAATAAAAGAAACTCATTCATCTTAGAACATCAGAACCACTTCAGTTTTGGAAAACGGTAAATAAAGTGGGGGAAAAAAAAACCACATTTATCCCGTCTTTTCTATATATAATCTGTAAGTCTAAGTAACTAAGTAGTTAGATATGGAGATGTTTCTCTTTATAGAAGTATGTCAGATAAGTAAAAAAGGAATGAGAACATTTGACTATCACCACTTTACAAAACCCTAAGGAAATAATGCTGGCAATGATCATCTATGGCCACTAATAATACAAAAAGAAAATGCCCAAACATCACATATCTCCAGATGTAAATCAATACCACAACAATTTATAGCAAATAGAAGGGACAGAGAAACATGTTATTTTTTTTTTTTAAGGTTTTCTTTATTCATGAGAGACACAGAGAGAGAGGCAGAGACCCAGGCAGAGGGAGAAGCAGGCTCCATGCGGGGAGCCCGACACAGGACTCGATCCTGGGTTCCCAGGGTCATGCCCTGGGCCGAAGGCAGTGCTAAACTACTGAGCCATCCAGGCTGCCTGAGAAACATGTTAAATAACACCATGGGATGCATACAATTAGCAGGATCTAGACTGTAGGAAACTCTACAGGACAAACACCACAATAATCTGAGAAAGAAAAGGAGAGAAAGGGAAAGCTTCCAAAATAATCAGGGTGGAGGGGGATAAAGAAATAGAACTGTGTACTAACCAATGTTAAAGCTGGGTGACAGACACATCTAGTTCTACAGCCTCTCTAGTTGTGAATATGTTTAAAACTTTCCAGATTAAAAAAAAATTTAAATAACAGTAACATAAGAGCCTTCATTCTTCTCCCATTAATGATCTTCAATCATGCCAAAGCATGTAGAATGTGTCCATACCGTTATTTTTATCAGAGCGCTGGGGATGGCTATTGACAGGATTGGGTTCTCCATGTGTCGCCCAACGGGTATGAGCTATTCCAAGGTGTACGTCAAATTCTATATCCAAATCCATATCTTGTTGCTCTGAAGAACATAATAAGAAAAATTCCAATGTTAAACCATGCTGTAGAGATAATGCTAGAAGCTATATTTAAATATAATTATTACAGTGCTACTCACCTGGAATACACAATTATTGAAACTGAGTATCAGCCATATTCAAAATAGTAATTAAAAGATTCAGGAGTTAATGCAGCTCAAATATTTACGGCAAATGAATCCAATAACAACCAGGGAAATAAAGCAAATGTGACAAAATACTAACAACTGGTAAAATAGATGAAGTATATGGGTGGTTAATGCACTATTCTTTCTTCGGAAGGCTTGAAGATTTTCAGACTGAAGGGTTGTGGACAAAAAAAGTTAACTTGATTTTTTTTTTTAATCTATATTTAATCTTTGCCTTGAAAAAAATCAGCACCACTTTACCCATGTAAAAATAAATTCATTTTCTCAATGCCACAGCCTTATGACTGCAATTTCTTTGGTCTCTACTGAATGTAAACATATCTCACAATATAAACTGCAATTATAGAGAGGTTCTAAAATCAAACAATAGTCCTTGAGAATAGACCAGGAAAGTACGGGGTTATAGACAGATGTTCCTTTATCCTGAAAAGCAGTTATTACAATTCCTTTTCCCTATAAACTATCTCTTCTTTTTCCAAAGGAATAATAAAAAAAAATAAAAAATAAATTCTAAAAAGGCAGTTCTAGTATTTACTAGTAATGCCCCCCTTCTGATTTCCTAAATATAACATTCATTTGGCAAAGAAACAGATAACCAAGCCTATGAGAATTAGGTCTAAATTAAGAAGAGCAAACTGCTCAGAAGTCTCAAAGAGGAAAGTCCATGCATTTTATTTTAGCACAGTCTTCGTGGTTTTATACTGGCTAATCAGACGTCATCCTAACACCCAAATCTGATCAAGAAACACCACTTAAAATCCTTGAACAGATTTCCATTGCTTAAAAAGTGGTTTGCATCCCTAACTCCCCATATGAATCATCTTAAACCTGGTCACGGGGGATTTATAAAAAGATCCTCAAATTCTCATACAGAGCCAGTGAGCCAATTTCTCACAAGATAAAGCCATTTCTCACAGTGCCTTTCTATGGGTACAAGGCCCTCCACCATCTGGCTCCACTGCCTTGACGTTCTCATTCTCCCCACCTCTCCCATTTCCCCTCAAAGCCCTCAACACAGCTTTTGCAAATAACAGCAGCCACCATTCACTGAGAACTTACCTGGTGCTAGGGACTTAAGACTCCTCATGGCTCTATCCCTATCAGTAATGAGCCAAGCAACCAACCACTAAACCACTTCAGCAGAATCCTAACTGGTCTCCCCATGTCCAGTTGTCCTCCTGTACATTCCAGTCTTTGCACACCAACCAACGAGATTCCATTAAATCAGATCAATCCCCTAATGCAAAATCTTCCAACGGCTTCACATGGCACATGAAGTAAAATCCATCTTATTTAAGACCCTACATGTCCCAGTCCTGAGTCAGGTCTCCAGCTCATCTGCCGCCACTTTCCCCCTCACTCTGCTCTAGCCCCACTGACTTCCAGCTATAAGCCGGCCAAGCACACGTAGAGTCCTTGCACTTGGGAGTTCCCTCTGCCTAGAATTTCCCCTTCGGACAATAACGCGTTCTCTGCTTACATGTCACCTCTATATACCTTTGTGTCATAGCACTGATCACACGCCCTAACGTTATCTATTTGTTTGCTGTCTGGCCCTCTCAGTAGACCGTAAGCTCCATCAGGCCAAGGAGTGTGCCTGTCTTGTTCTCTGTTGTGTCACCAGGGCCTGGCACAGTGTCTGGAATAAAATAAGTATTCAAGAAATATTCATTTTGTTATTGAATCTTTAATAATGCTCTGGTAGGTATTATTGTCCCCATTTTATAGATAAGGAAACTGAGGCTCTAAGAGGTCAGAGAACCTACCCTAGGTCTCAACAAATAGGAAGCAGAGATAGGATGTGAACCTAAGGCTGGCTGACCCCAGAGCTGGAGATTAAAACCACAGGGCATACTCTGCTGTACTATTATAACTTTAATGACATGTGCAACCTGATTCCTACCCGTATTTAAGTTCCACAAAAGCAGCAGCGTGCCTTACTACCTTAGAATCCCAAGCACTAAGTTAAGTAGGACAGTTATTCAAATTTTTATTGGATGACTCAATCAACCAACAGATAAAGTCATCAATGTATTCTTTCCTGGCTTAACCGTGTCCTGAATAATTAAGGTGACCTGATAAATAACCTCCGGAAAAGTAAAGGATTACTGGTTATCACTACTGAACAGGCTGATGCAAGCAATGAAAACACCTGACTACTCTGTTAGGCTAATTATAATTAAGGCAGCCGCACCCCCACCCCGGCCATGCTGGAAGCAAAACTGAGGAAAGTAACAAGAGTCTACAAATTGAATCCAATTCAAACTCACAGTAATTATCACACCTATTTCACTGCTGCCAAAAGAACATTATCTAAAGTCTAATAAGGGGGATCCCTGGGTGGCGCAGCGGTTTGGCGCCTGTCTTTGGCCCAGGGCGCGATCCTGGGGACCCAGGATCGAATCCCATGTCGGGCTCCCGGTGCATGGAGCCTGCTTCTCCCTCTGCCTGTGTCTCTGCCTCTCTCTCTCTCTGTGTGTGTGACTATCATAAATTAAAAAAAAAAAAAAAAGAAAAGTCTAATAAGGAAAAAAAATCACTGCTCTGACAATAAGCATATTTCTCATGACAAATCTCTCATGTTTTATAAATTAATCATGACTCCCAACCTTTGACCTTCCTCTCTAAAGCCCTCTGTTGAACCTTAACTTTAGTTAACCTCCACCCTCAGTCTTCTCCTCTCCCCACCCACAAACTGCCAAACAGCACTCAAGAGAGGCAGAAAACTCTGTAAATTGAGTTCATGTCAAGTTTAGGGTAATCACCAAATCTCTTCTCCTGTTGCCACACAGGAGCATGTCCCCACATTCCTTACTCATGAATCCAAAAGCTCACTCAATTCTCCAACAGCTCATGACATCCCTTCTATTCTCCGTAAGCCTTGATCCAACCTGTACCTCAATATCCCCTTTACTGAGCTTTTCTCCTTCACCTCATAACTTCTTTACTTCGCTTTTCTTTTACCTTTGACTCCTTTACAGGCTAACTTCCTACCTGTGCCTGGACCCTTCTGAGCTGTGATCCTTCAGTAATGTCCTTACTTGCATCTTCTGTCTTTTCCCCATGTGCACCCCTACATGCCCTCTGTGTGCCTTTTCTCAGATAGCAACCCTTTTCTAAAAAAAAAAAAAAACTAATTTAGGGAACGCCTGGGAGGCTCAGCGGTGAGGTGTCTGCCTTTAGCTCATGGCGTGACCCCAAGGTCCTGGGATTGAGTCCCACGTCGGGCTCCCTGCATGGATCCTGCTTCTCCCTCTGCCTGGGTCTCTGCTTCTCTCTCTCTGTGTCTCTCATGAATGAATGAACGAATGAACGAATGAATGAATGAATAAATAAATAAAATATTTAATAATTAAAAAAATGAATTCAAACCTATTTAAATTTGTTGGCAATAATAAAACACTCAGATACCTACATCCAGAGATAACAAATGTTAACATATAGCCATTCGTGCTTTAAATCTTATGATACAAAATATTTCTAAATCTTAAATTTTTGTTAGAAATAGCAGCCTTGGGCAGCCCAGGTGGCTCAGCAGTTTAGCGCCGCCTGCAGCCCAGGATGTGATGCTGGAGACCCAGGATCGAGTCCCGCGTCGGGCTCCCTGCATGGAGCCTGCTTCTCCCTCTGCCTGGGTCTCTGCCCCTCTCTTTCTTGTGTCTCTCATGAATAAATAAATAAAAATCTTTAAAAGAAAAAAAAAAAGGAAAAGAAATAGCAGCCTTCCTTTGCTTCCAAACTTTACTGCCCCTACTGCCGACACCATCTAATGACAGCACCTACTCCTCGGTGACAGTACTCCCATGTTTCAATCTCATCTGCAAAATGAGGATGATCTTTTTACCTACTTCATGGGTTGTACTAAGGACTAGTGAGGCACTTAGTAGAGTGCCTGGGGCACAGGAAGCAACAGTACATGTCAGCTATTGCTATCAAAGTCAGAAGTTACCAAGAACCAGTCTAATGGCCTTTTCTGAGATGACTTCTTTCTGTCTCAACAGGTCAAACGCTGAAACTTGCTAGGAGTAATAAAGCGAACACCATAAACATCCAAATCCCCACACCGGGAGCAAACAAATGTGAACATCTAACCACTTGTGCTTCAGATTTTTTTTTAAGATGTAAAATGTAGGAGCACCTGGTGGCTCAGTCTTAACCGACTGCCTTCGGCTCAGGTCATGATCTCAGGGTCCTGGGATCAAGCCCCACATCAGGCTCCCTGCTCTGCTCAGTGGAGAGTCTGCTTCTCCCTCTCTCTTTGCCCTCCCCCTGCTCACTAGCTTGCTCTCTCCCTCACAAATAAACAAAGTCTTTAAAAAAATAAAACTAAAATGTAAGAAATGCAGTTAATACCTCTTTTATGACCTGGGCTCAACCCATTCCACCCCAGGGATTCTCAACTTGATGGGGAGCTTTCCTACCTAGGTCTTTAAACATCTAATACACTAACATGTATCCACAAATGACAGCACTCTTTTGTGTTTTTTAAGTGGTAGTATACTTTACCCGTCCCTCTGCAGGTTGCTTTCTTCACTCAACACTAGGTTCTCACAACTCAACCAGGTTCCCATATGCAGAACCAGATCCAGTACAGTCCTTTCGAAAGCTACACACAATCACGCACTACGTCACATACAACTTAGTCTCCCATTCTCTTACTGGTCATTTCTACATTTTGTTGCAATGAATCTTGTTGCCAGGTCTCCTTGTCCATAGAGTTTCTTCCAAGTATGTGCCCAACTATGGAAGCGCTTGGTCACAGGGTATAGGCACCTCCCATTTAGACACTGCCAGCTTCCTCTTCAAAGTGATGGAGCAGTTACTAATTTGCCAGCGACGTCTACAAATTCCCATGTCTCCACTCCCTTCCCAACTTTCCTTCAGGAGGCGGCATGTTTCAATATGTTGATACACAACGACCGTGATTCCGGTTATAGTTTGCCTTCTAGCCTCCCACGTTCATCTACCAATAATGCACAGTAAAAGGACTACCCACCATTCCACCAAATTTGACTTCCTTATTCTTATCTCTGCCCACGCTGTCCTACTCAGAAGGTCCTCCCTTCTCACCTTCACTGCCCAAACAGAATTAGCAGCCATTCCTTATTTATACTGAATCTCCCCATGGTGTCCAACCCCAAGCTCTCCCCTGAGTCCTCAAGCGATTTGTCTGTTCTCTCCTATGGAACCTACTATAACCAGCCTGGTATACAGGATGTGGTACACACAGCAGACCGAGCGTGTACACTACAGTCGTTGAAGTACAGTTCTGTGGGTACCTGCCTCATCCCGAAGCTAATCTTACCCACAATATGTGCAACATAAGTATTGATCTAGTATGTTCAGCAAGGACTACAAAGCTAAATGCTTGGCTTATGTGAAAAAAAAGTGATTAAGTCCATCATTTTCCTCTGTTACCTGAACTCCTTTACCATGATTACTATGGCATCCATTCAAACAGGTACATAAAAAAATCTACTGTTTCCTGGGGTTGGTGGAAGGTTGTTTTTTTTTTTTCAAGAGAGAGGCAGTGGTGGAAGGGCAGAGGGGGAGAGAGAATCTTTTTTTTGGGGGGGGGGATCTTAAGCATGCTCCACGTGCAGCGCGGAGCCTGATGTGGGGGCTCGATCTCATGACCTGAGCTGACAGGAAGAGTCGGACATTTAACCAACTGAGCCACCCAGGCAGGAGCTCTGTGGGAAATTTTTTTCAAATGTTTTTTCAGTCAATTTACTTTGAAGTTTTTGTTTTGTTTTTAAGTTTCCTGTGACAAATTAAAATGTATAAGCAGAGTGTGATGAAGCTAAATACTGACAAGTACTCTCTTTAATGAAGCACGTATCTCTGGACAACTACTGTATGTGAACAAAGTAAGAAAACCCTGAAGGAAAAACATGACACTTACCTGATTACATCAGATCTACTGAAAAGGGCAACATCTAGACTGACCATACATCCAAGGGAGGCGTTTGCTCCAAAGTGAAGACAACCAAGTGAAGACACCAGAGGAGGGCACCACTAAAAATACCTTCACGTCCTATGAAAGGTCCTTCCTCAGAAATGGTGGCTATACTTCATTCTGGGACACTGAGCTTGCTGTGAACACTATGTACCTAACCGATTTCCTCCCCTAGTTAATAGGGTCATTTCTGAAGCTAAGGTACATGGTACACTAGTAGAGACAATTAACAAAACTACCTTTCTTCCTTCCTTTGAACTTTAAATATCACTATATTAAAACGGACGTTAGACTATGGGAAGAAAGGGGATTTGGTAGGGAAGGGAGAAGGAAGCGAAGGGAGGGGAGGGGGACAAAACCCAAATTAAGTACATTACTGTGAACTTCTTCATCCAGTGCCTTAACTTTCCCTTTCTTCTTAATGAGCTGGATCTTGCAGGCATTGGCTTCCCAGTCCTTGTCATTGCCTCCATCAACTCCCACACCTGAATCATCGAGGGGCAGAAAAGCAAGATTCAGACACTTAGATTATCATCGTGAGGCAGATTTTTAATTGAAAACTATTCTTTCGTCTAATTAATTCATATGTTCATCAATTCACAGTCGCTGAAAATTATTATATGTCAAGAACCACAACAGCTGCTGGAAACAAAAATGCAAACTACTCAATTTTCTGCCCTCAAATTTCTAATAGTCTATTCAGATGATAGGGACAAAATAATGAAAATACAGTGTGGGTTTGGGTTATAATAAAAGGGCTACAGATTAAAAAAAAAAAAAAGAGTACCACAGGTTGGGTGGCCATTGGAGCACAATGGAGAGAGGCAGCAGATGGGTGCCCACCTCAGAAGGGGAGGGAGGAAGGAACATGAGGGAACACATTTCTCAAAACTCTACTTTAGTGCCTCAAGAGTTTGAAAAACTTACCTGAAGGTATTAGAAAAGCCCTGAGTAGTTTCAAATCAAGAAAGCACAGGGTAACAATGTTTAGGAAACTCTCTTTGAGAGACAGAGTACGGACGGAAGGGGAGAAACGGAAGAGGGGAGCAGCTGTCAGCAGCTCTAGCTACAGCAAACCAAAAATGGGGACGCCCCGAACCAAACGGGGGTGATGAGGACAGAGATCAGCGCTACTGAGGGTAGAAGTGTCGGATGCGAGGTGAGAAAGCAGCCTGAACCCGGGGCACCTCCTAGGCTCGCAGGACTTGCTGAAACGGTGGCTGGATAAAGGAACGCAGAAAGAAGAGAGTGGCCAGTGTATTCAGTTCAATTCTGGACACGCAAAGTTTACGGTGTCTTGGTTTCTCCAGAGAGAAACCTCTAAGGGGCAGCTGGAAACCCAGGCCTGCGGCCTGAGAAATCCACGTGGGTCCTGATCACCGACACGGAGGAGGGGAATGACGTCAGAGCTCACCCATGAAGATACAAAGAGAGAAAAAAGGGCCTAGGAAACAATCTTGAAAGACGTTAATATTTAAGCAAGAGGCGGCAGAAAAGGAACCAGCCTGTTAGGAGGGCAGTACGTGCTGTCAGAGAAGCGAGGGGAGGAGGGAATTTTAAGAACCACGGAGTTGAGGCGTTCACTTTCTGTTAAGCGAGGAGAGTCACGGAGAACAGACGCCGTGACCTGCGGACACGGACACGGGCCTGCCACCGCCCTCCTCAGGAAGCTCTGCTGGCACAGTGGCTGCCGCCGGCGCCCGGGGACTTGGGGTTCAGGGTGGCTCCCTGCCCTGCCCAGCCAGCCTGCCACACCCCACGCGGCCGAGCTCCTGCTCCCTCTGCGGAGTGCCGGGGGGACTCCCCACGCGGGGCTGGGGCGAGGCCCCCACGCAGCGGGGAAGAAGCTGCCCGGAGCACAATTGGCAAAAAGTGATTCTTAGTCGCTTCGTCATTTACTGAAGGTAGACGACCTCGGCTAAGTATATATGCCAACAGCAGGGAATCCTTAGAGAAAAAGAAATTACAGGAAAGAAAAAAGATAATTTATAAAGTAAGGCCTCTAAGAACTGTGTTCCACCATGAAAATGCCCCAGGTGATTTCTGTTTTTACAGTAACATTCTTAACAAAGGCAGATATCCATAAGAAATAATATAAATGGTAATACTGTTGAAATTATACGAATAAGCCCTTTAAACATGGTAAGAGACAAAAATTCTTGTTTTTAGGTTTACTCAAAACAGAATAGACATCAATAAAGAATCTAGTTAACTAAAACAAAAAAGCTTCTTTTATTTAGACTCAAGAATCATGCAAAAACTATATTTTTTTAATAGAAAAGGAAGTACCAGCAGAATCATATCCTCTGTACTCCAGTCTCTGAAGGCCTTTGATTAGGGTCTCCAAGATTTCTCGTCTTGTGCGAGGAACATGGTAGTTTAAGTATGCAAATATACCTGCAAATGAACAAATATTTAATAAAAAATATGACTAACAGCAAAATTACATAATTATGACAAAATCCTCATTTGCATAGTTATGTCTAAGATGTGAAGAAATATGAAACTAGAGTCATCTTTATTTTTTTTTTTTTAATTTTTTTTTTTTTTATTTATGATAGTCACAGAGAGAGAGAGAGAGGCAGAGACACAGGCGGAGGGAGAAGCAGGCTCCATGCACCGGGAGCCTGATGTGGGATTCGATCCCGGGTCTCCAGGATCGCGCCCTGGGCCAAAGGCAGGCGCCAAACCGCTGCGCCACCCAGGGATCCCTAGAGTCATCTTTAAAAAAGAAAAAAATTCTCACTTCAAATTACTTAAAGGTGGTGAAACTTTTACAAAGAGGTGTCTCTCCTTAGTATAAAAGACTGAAGAAAACATGTCAAAATAAATGTTTAGCTTTTGCAAAGAAACTTATAAGGCTGGTCACATATCTTCCATCACTGCCACTCTGTCAAGTAAACTTTAATTTAAAAAAATTAATTAACAAATTTGTGACTTATGTCCTAGGTATTAAGCACTGTTTAGAGGAAAACATTTTCCAAAATAAGTATTTTAAGCAACACAAGGGCCCTAAAAAATGAGACAAATGGAATAATCTTTCTTATTTCCAATGATTATGGTATCAATAACATGTAAGAATAAACATAAATAAGTATCAATGATGTGAAAAATACAACGTAAATAACTTAATAATAGGGGAAAATGGACTAAAATATTTATATAATCATCTCAAGGGAAAACAGCATTTGTTGAATGAATCATTTGCTCACCAGACACGACCAAAAGATAAACAACTATCATGATACATGTTAACACCTATGGAGAATTCACAAAAAAGAAGCCCTTTTTTGGAAGAGCAAAACTAGAATAAAATGACTCGTACAACGTGAACTGAGCCAGAAAAGCAAATAGGCAGTAGAACAAAAGTAAGGAAATCCACATTTTAAAAACAGCAGCATGAAAGTGACCTGAAGTCTTCCATAGCCATGCTTGGCTAGGGTGGATATAGCTTAAATGTATAAATACTGAAGATCAAAATATAAGGAAATGAAAGCTCAAGTCACTTTTTTTTTTTTAAAGATTTTATTTATTCATGAGAGACACAGAGAGAGAGAGAGAGGCAGAAGCAGGCTGCATGCAGGGAGCCTGACGGGGGACTCGATCCCGGGTCTCCAGGATCATGCCCTAGGCCAAAGGCAGCTCTAAACTACTGAGCCACCAGGGCTGCCCTCAAGTCAATTTTTTATGAAAGAACTTTCCTCTTCCCAACTGTGTGACACTATGATGTCACTGATTCATACAGATATTAATTCTGTGGGGTATAAGAACTAGTGTCCATTTCCATTTGAAGCAATACCTTTATTTCTGTAAAGAGCTCGTCCTATTAAAGCATTTCCGCATACAAAAATACGACGGTGGGGCACCTGGGCGGCTCAGTTAAGTGTCTGCCTTCGGCTCAGGTCACAGGCTCCCCGCTCAGTGGATAGCATGCTTCTCCCTCTCCCTCTCCCCCTAACACCCACTCACTCTCTTTCTCCCATAAATAAATAACATCTTTTTAAAAATACCACAATGTTACTATCCAACAAAAAGCTATGATGTGTATGACCATCAGGATCGATACAGAGCAATTTTTCAAATGAACTATCATGCTCTTCCGCCCCACTACACTACAATCCAAAACAAAATTAACAACTTTCCCCAAAAAGGCAGTATGAGACCAAACGTTATAGAAATCCTGTATTTCGTTCATATTTTTACTTTTTTAAAGATTTTATTTATTTGAAGGAGAGAGTGAGTGAGTGGAGGGAGGTACAGTGGGAGATGATCTTCAAGCAGACTCCCCACTGAGAGTGGAGCCCCACGCAGGGCTTGAGGCCATGACCCATGAGATAACAACCTGAGCCAAAACCAAGCTGGTTGCCCAACCAACTGAGCCACCCAGACACCCACATTCATTATTTAAAAAAAAAAAAAAAACCCTTACATTTGTAAAGATTTTTTAAGTTCTCATGTGTTATACAGGTACGATGGCTGTTATTGCTGTTCCTTTATAAAGTATCTGTAAGATGAAGTGAACTAACAACCCAACTAGTGAGTTCTTCTACACTTTCCCTCATCACAGGTCACTGGCATTTGATTAAGATCAAATGCACTAAGAAAACTACCAGTTCCACGTAAGTATTTTTATTATACCATTAAAAGACAATACACAGAATATGAATCTTCTCCCAAAATAATACAGTAATAAAAATGAGCTAAAGAACACTGATTCTCAACTAGCCTACTTTCTACCACTGTGATGAGCATCAGCTAAATAATCTGCTAAAAGAGGATACAGTCTAGCTCATCTGAAAGTTATTAACCAGTGAAATACATTACACTGTTAGGAGCCATTTGCCATCTCTAGGAAATCTTAAAGAGGAAATCCATAGTTGCCAAATCCCAATAATGCAGCACAAATCAGAAAATTCACTGAGTCATCCCTCTCTTAAAAAAAAAAAAATGTAACTCTAATGGTAAAAGTAATACACATAGAAAATTAAAGATTAAATGCCAATTTTAAAAAAATCAATTTAAATGCAGATATAAAACCAACTGTCCTTAATACAAATTATAGATTCAACACATTTTTTAAAAGACGATGCAATATTCAATTCACGATTTTCAATACATGGAACTCAATCCTGTTCTAACTTCAATGTCTTTGGTTTACACTGGCTCAGCATGCGGATCTTGAGATCATTTCGGGGTATCATTTCATGGTGAAAGAGTATCTTCTAAGCTAATGCCCCACTTCAAACAAACTTCTAAAATGGTAACTATTTGAGAAATGAATAAAAACTCACACCAAACATCTGTTAACTCACAATCACTGAAGAAATCCTGTGCATCTTCTCACTCAGGTACGCCCCCAAAGCTTTCCACCACACCACCCCGCCTCGGCTTCCCGCTCTGCAAAATGAACGGGTTTCACGGAGAGGCGGCAGGAGAGGTTTCAGAGCGAGAACCCGGTTAACGGGCAGCGGCTGCAGAGAACTCGGAGAACCACCACACAGTGGCCCCATTTCCTAAACGGGAAGGCGAGCCATGGCTGCCCGGCAGCACGTGTTACCAGGAAGTGGGCAACGACGGCACAAAGGCTGCGTATGTCCTACCTGACACGTGAGGACATCTACAGCCCTAGCCAGCTAGATGTTCTCTAATTTCCGAAGTTTCTTCTGATTGCTTTAGAGCTATTCCAGATGGATCTGACGTTTTCTTAATAGCTCTACAGACCGCACCTCTCTCCTGGGCCTCATTTCTTTGTTATAACATTTTCATGATGGTCTCCTGTGTACATTCTATCTACCAAATTAAAACTGGAAACCTGGGGATCCCTGGGTGGCGCAGTGGTTTAGTGCCTGCCTTTGGCCTAGGGCACGATCCTGGAGACCCAGGATCGAATCCCACATCAGGCTCCCGGTGCATGGGCCTGCTTCTCCCTCTGCCTATGTCTCTGCCTCTTTCTCTCTCTCTCTCTGTGTGTGACTATCATAAATTTAAAAAAAAAAAAAAAAAAAAAAATTGGAAACCTGGTGAAAAACCTTGCTATTTTCAGGGTACAGTTGCCCCCGAATGCAGGTTTGAACCGCACAGGTCCACTCATGTGTGCATTTTCTCCAATAAATACAGTACAGTGCTGTAAACATATTTTCTCTATGATTTTCCTAATAACATTTTCTTTTCTCTAGTTTACTTTATTCTAAGAATACTGTATGTGATACAAAGCATGTAACATACAAAACATGTGAGGTTTATGTCATTGGTGAGCTTTCCAGTAAACAGCTGGCTATTAGGAGTTAAGTTTTCGGGGAGTCCAAAGTTATACTTGGACTTTCCATTGAAGAGGGGTGAGGGCAGGCACTCCAAACCCCATGTCGTTTAACAGTCAATTGTATCGTTAAGAATAAAAGCAAAGTAACAAAATTTGAGGACATTTTTCTGCAAAACTGATTGTTATACCTAAGAAGATAATGTTACCACCACCCACCTAATACAATGTTCATATTTAAAATTTCCCTGGGGCACCTGGTGGCTCCGTCGGTTAAGTGTATGCCTTCAGCGTACACTTAACCAGGTCATGATCCCAGGGTCCTAGGATCGAGTCCCCATTGGGCTCCCTGCTGGGTGGGGGTCTTGGCCTGCTTCTCCCTCTGCCTCTGCCCCTCCACCACCCCCATGCTTGCTCTCTCTTGCTGTCTCTCTCTCAAATAATAAATAAAACCTTCTAAAATAATAAGATAAAATTTCCCTATTATAAAAAAAATCTTTTACAGCTGATTGTTCATTCTAGGATGTAATAAAGGATCATACCTCCCATTTGATTATTATATCACAAAAGTCTCTTCAAATCCAGAATGATCTCTCCCCTACTGCCCTGTTTTTCCTAAGACACCTACTTATTGACAAGCTGTGGCCAATTTTCTTGTTGAATGTCTCACCCTCTAGCTGTGTCTGTTTCCACACAGTATAGTGTGCTGATTCTTCTATTCCTTCTATTTCCTGGAGACTGGAAGACAGACCTAAAGACTTGATTGAGTTAGGTTAATATTGGAGGCAGGACACCTGGCGGGGGCTCAGGGGTTGAGCATCTGCCTCTGGCTCAGGGCGTGACCCCAGGGTCCTGGGATTGAGTCCTGCATCAGGCTCCCTGCGTGGAGCCTGCTTCTCCCTCTGCCTGTGTCTCCTCTGCCTCTGTGTGTGTCTCATGAATAAATAAAATCACCAAAAAAAAAAAATTGGAAGTAAGAATTATACACAATGCATGTATGTATTTTATATCATCCATAGGTCCCTTATTAGTGTTAAGACTGTCACTGGTAAATACAATTAGATCATCTAGCCCATCATATTCTGAAAGCACCTTCTGAATACTTTTCAGGGTTTCAGACACTGACAGCAGGGATTTTAAAACATTCATATTCTCTTTCTTTGTGATGTACATAATAACAGTGCATTTCCCAATCAGTGGCACCTTAGATTCAATAAAATATCATATATCATGTTCCAATTCAAAACCTGCCCTTTCCTTGAGAGGAAGCACTACTATTATCTATAATCATCACTGTCATTTTTTGGTTTACTCTTGGAACAAAGAAAAGGAGGAACAGAGGAAGAAGCTGGAGCAACATTTCTCCCTACATAACCAGGCAAGAACTGAAAAGAAGAAAAAGACAATGTATATAGAGAAGTTTTCAAAGATCAAGTAACAGAGTTGGGTGAAGAAATAACAGGGGGAAGGGATTAACCTAAGTCATCCCTGCTTAGAGAAATGAGAGATAAAGAAGAGACTGAACCTGTCCACTTCACAGCTCAGCCCCTTGCCAGGACTGTTGACCGGACACAGCGCACCTGCTCGGATTAGTGGGTTACGTGTATTCATGGGGTAGCTGGGAAAACACAATGGCAAATAACCAGCCAATCACACATGCGGGGCATGTTCACAAGGGAGGCATTCACAACTCAAAATGGTACTTATCACGGTAGAAATCACTAGCATGAGCCCCATTTCAGATCTTTGACTTGTCTTTTCAAACCTCCCATAAACAGCTTTGCTTTAGGTTAACTACTAAAAGCCTAAAAATCAGCTTTCCGTTGCTCTCCGGTAATTGCTCCAATATCGCACACAGCAGTCGTATGGAGCGCAGGAGACTTTCTACTCCTAAATCACCGTGTGCTTCCGGTATAAGTTCGCTCATTAACAGAATATTCTCAGAATAAGTATCTGCCTAAGTGGAGATGTTTGCACTTACAGGCATCACTCTTGGAAAACTGCAACTTAAATTCAGTGACATGAAAGCACCAATGACACCTCGCTTAATAAAATATTCAGACATGACCCGGGTCACAGACACATTTGGTTGAAAGGCTGTTAAGCGTTACTGAGAGAAAACTAAGAAAACTAAGAATGCAACTTAGCAGACTAATTAAATTATTAAAGTTCCTACGCCTGGCTGAATATATGCCCTTGTAAATAAGAATACTTTTACCTATTTTTTTGCCTTGACGGCTTCAGTATTTTGAAACCTCAGACACTGTAATTTATCAGTGATAAGTGTTCAAATTCATTCTCTAAATTTTATACTTTCTGAATCAAAATCCATCTGCAATGCCACTTAAATTTTTACATTTTTAAAATCTTTCTTACAATGCAAGTGTATTTCATCATTATCATCATTAAAGATTCAAATTACACAAATGCTACAGAATTGTGAAAATCTCCTTTTTCTACCCCCGTCAAGGGAGATATCCACTGTTAGTCCCTCACAAACTGTCCCAATCCTGCAGCTATGAGCCTATGTATATATACTGTCCTTTAGCGACACTATATAAAGCTAGATGTACAGGGTTTTAGAAGACACTTTAACACATCAATGTGATGACTCTATATACATTGTTTCTTTGACTTAAAAATGTTGGATATTTTTTATGCCGGTATATACACATATCTACCCTATTCTATTTAATGGCCACCTACTACTCCCTGATAAATTTCTTTTACCTAATCATTTCACTCCTGACTGAGGTTTTTCTATGTCTCTGTAATTACAAACAAAGCTGCAATTAAACACATACATATTGACTTGATGCTTATCATAATACATATTCAATACTACAAACACGGAGGCACATTCTAAACGTAAGATTCCTTTAAAAGAGGAAATACTGAGGGCGCCATGGTGGCTCAGTGGTTGGGCATCTGCCTTCAGTTCAGGTCATGATCCCGGGGTCCTGGGTTCGAGCCCCACATCAGGCTCCCTGCTCAGCCTGCTTCTCCCTCTCCTGCTGCTGCTCCTCCTGCTTGTGTTGTCTTGTGCTCTGTCAGATAAATAAAATCTCAAAAAAGGAAATATTGAGATACTCTTTTCTATAATCCTAAAACACCAAGAAAAAATTATATGGAGTGACACAATGAGGAATTTCAATTATTAGTGTATTTTAATTGTCTAAAATCTTTTCCCTGTTTACACAATGCTGGTTCAGGTATCCCCTACCTTGTAAATACAGGCTGCCCCTGCCAGAAGCTCCATAACAAGCTCCCTTGCACCTTTAACACTCTGGAACCCAAAGCGCTGTTCAAACCCTGACATCTCTAATTACACACTCCCTCCCTCACAGCCTACCTAGGGCATCAACTTTCCTGAGAAAAAGCATGCCCTTCCTGCTCACAACCCTTCAAACATTCCACCTCTCCCACTTCCACCCAACCAATGCCATCAGACCACAGGCTTTCGTCATCCTGACACGCAGCCCCTCTGGGCCCACGGCTCTCTTCCTCCTGAGTCCCTGAGCAGGCCTGTAGCAGAGCCCGTCCACCTCAAGTCCATCCTCCATCTCGGGCCCTCCACTTGCTGGCCAATCCTGTCCATTCACCGCTTGTCCAACTGGCAAACTTCCCCAGGTATTACTCTAAAGCTAGAATCTAGACTACTCCATTTCTCTGTTCCCAGGTTCTTTCTCAGTTTCTGGTAGACCCTCACAGAACTGAAGCTTTCATCTTCATCTTAACAGTATATACCCTCCTACCTTCCTACGTTGTTCCAACATGCCGGAGGCTGTTCACCCTGGAGACCTGGGTGGACGCAGATACAGCCTGGCAAGAGATCCACACCCTCTCCCCCAGATCTTCAAGGGCCAACAAGAGCTCACCAGACACCTGGAACATCGCTGCTTTCCAAGGCAGAGGCCCCTCCCTCTGGGCAAACCCGCTCCAGGGTGCCTTATCCTTCCTTATAAGCTCAAAACAGAGAAACTTATTTCACAAGCTATTTCCTCGAAGCCGGTCTCTTCTACCTGTAACTCTTGATTAGCAATTCCTCAACTTTCTAAATATAGAACCTCTTACTACATCAAAACATTTTGAGAATCCTACACAATAGTGGGTTGAATTTTTATTATGCAATGATCTAGAACAACTTCTTTTTTTTTTTTTTAAGATTTATTTATTCTTCATGATAGAGAGAGAGAGAGAGAGGCAGAGACACAGGCAGAGGGAGAAGCAGGCTCCATGCCAGGAGCCTGACGCGGGACTCGATCCCAGAACTCCAGGATCGCGCCCTGGGCCAAAGGCAGGCGCCAAACCGCTGAGCCACCCAGGGATCCCCTAGAACAACTTCTATACAACTTTACAGACCATGCCTAGAGTATGACTCAATCAGTGAACACCCATAGTAGCTTCATAGCTTACAGGTAAAGAACCACAGCTCTAGAACTCAACTTTTCAACTCCATCAGGGGATCTCACTTCCACGGTACTCCCTCCTCTGCTGGTACGTATACCCTCCTCGACACAAACTCAAGTCCCTCCACCTTCAATATATGCAGCTCCTCTAATGATTTATTTATAGCCAAATGCAATTAATTTCCCTCTGCAATGTTAAACATGAATGCAGAGTCTGTCCAAGTCAGTACACTGGAACTCTTCTGCCTCTAACCACTGTTCTTTGGCCCCTTTTCCTGGAATTTTTATTTCTTCTTTCAAACCCCACGGCAACAGTTCTCAACCTATTTCTGACTATTCACTGTTGGGTAAATGCCATCGTGATATTTCTCACAGTGCACTATTTCTCTACCAGCTGGCACTATTTCTCAACGTAACAGTACTGCCACTGGGATGCCTGGCTGGCTCCGTCAATAGGGCATATGCCTCTTGATCTTGGGGTTGTTAAGTTCGAGGCCCACACTGGATATAAAGATTACTTAAAAAAAAAAAAAATCTTAAAAAAAAAAAGTACTGCCCTGTTACCTGAAACATTCCTGCCCCAACTAGTCCCTGAATTTCTATTCAATCCACTTGTAGTCCAAATATGACAAGGAACAGTGAACAAGAAATGCCTAGTAACACACCTGTTGCATTTCTTGTTGTACCTGTGTATTCACTGTTTCCTCCAACCAGACAGCAACTCCTTGAAGGCAATTTCCTTATTTTAGTCATCTCTCCAATGGACAAACCAAGTATAAAGCCTTCACTTCCAATATCTATTCCAATAATGCTTTCTAGGTACTTGAAACGTACAAAAATTCCTAAACTACAGAAAGAGAACACTATTTTGCAGGATGCTAAATAGGGATAAGGTAAAAGAAATGTTCCATAATTAAAGGTTTAAGAAATACTGGGTTAGGGGATCCCTGGGTGGCGCAGCGGTTTAGCGCCTGCCTTTGGCCCAGGGCGCGATCCTGGAGACCCGGGATCGAATCCCAATTCGGGCTCCCGGTGCATGGAGCATGCTTCTCCCTCTGCCTGTGTCTCTGCCTCTCTCTCTCATTCTGTGTGACTATCATAAATAAATAAAAATTAAAAAAAAAAGAAATACTGGGTTAAAGTTAACACGTTTATTTGTAGAACTTTCTAGAAACTTTATCCTTGCTACTTGCAAATCTCCAAAAGCAGAATTTCCCACAGCTGTGTTGTAAAACTCTTTCCCACCTTCCATTGCTCATAACCAGCACCTATTAGCTTCTCCCTTTCCAGGGAACATATTTGAGGAAATACTTATTAAGCAGTTAATTATTTTCTTTCACAACTACTTTATATCCAGTATGATTCTCAAGGAGGATATGTTAAACGTATTGGTTTTATGGTTTATCCTAGCAGCCCATCACAGCATCCCTCAAACATCTCCAAGTCGGGGATCCCTGGGTGGTGCAGCGGTTTGGCGCCTGCCTTTGGCCCAGGGCGCGATCCTGGAGACCCGGGATCGAATCCCACGTCGGGCTCCCAGTGCATGGAGCCTGCTTCTCCCTCTGCCTGTGTCTCTGCCTCTCTCTCTCTCTCTCTGTGTGTGACTATCAAAAATAAATAAACATTTAAAAAAATATATCTCCAAGTCTATTAGTGTTATTACAAAAATCTTTTTAAGGATTTATTTCAGGATACTTTTAAACTGTAAGCTCCCTTACTGCTTTTAAATATGGCCTCACCGGGATCCCTGGGTGGCTCAGCGGTTTAGCGCCTGCCTTTGGCCCAGGGCACGATCCTGGAGTCCCGCATTGGGCTCCCGGCATGGAGCCTGCTTCTCCCTCTGCCTCTGTCTATGCATCTCTCTCTCTCTATCTCTCATGCATAAATAAATAAAATCTTAAAAAAAAATAGGGGATCCCTGGGTGGCTCAGGGGTTTAGTGCCTGCCTTTGGCCCAGGGCGCGATCCTGGAGTCGGGAGATCGAGTCCCGCATCGGGCTCCCGGCATGGAGCCTGCTTCTCCCTCCTCCTGTGTCTCTCTCTGTCTGTCATAAATAAATAAATAAATCTTTAAAAAAAAAATAAATATGGCCTCACTTACAAAAATTCCATTTATATACACACCATTGGATCAGAAGGGATATGTCTTCCGGGGACAATGTCTAGAGCCATTCCAGAATGGTCCCATGTTTGACATTTCATCCATCATAGATTGCCCTATAATACAGCATCTAACAAAAATAGGCTGTCCCAAACCCCTGGTAATAGTACTGTTTTATGTTTATACCAAGGAGGTTGGAAAAGCACCAAAATCCACATGTTGGCCCAGGCCAACCTCCAGGCGTTTGTGCTGTGAGACCTACAGTTCTTATGAGGTTGTCTAAGAAGAAAAAACACATTAGCAGAGACTGTGCTGATTCCATGTGTGCTGTGTCAGTCACTGGATCAAGCATGTTTTGCTTACAGAGGAGAACATTGTTCTGAACATGTTGAAGGAACAAGCACAGAGTCAGAAAGCTAAATTTAAAAATGCATTTGAGTAACACACACAAAAAAAAAAAAATCAGAAGAAAAAAAAGAACAGTATAACCCTACATTGATTATAATACAGCAGCCCAATCTGTTAAAAGCTGTGGGTAGCTTAAGTGACTTGCCATTCTCTTACCAAAACAAAAGGTAGTACAAATCAAAAATGACAGAGTGTATTCTAAAGAACCAAGAATAAGAGGAAGAGAAAATTAACTTGCAAAACAAGCACACTATTCTTTTCTGGGAGATTCACAGCACTTCTTAGCCCACTAAAGGTTCCAAGAAATCCTCAAAAAAAAAAAAAAGCCAAAGTTCAACACTGTTTTAATCTACTGCTTCCCAAATTTACTTGGCTCAAATCTATTTTTTTTTTCCTGATTAACACTATTAACCTCCCAACACAAACTGGTAAACATTTTGACAGTTTTATCAGTATATCTGATTGGAAAAAGTGTATCACAGAATTTTCCACCTTCGTTCTTCTTCAACATTGTATGGTGTTGAAACAAAATGCTCTTTTAGAAAAACTTGGAATAGGCAGCAGGTAATCAGAAAGTAAACTTCCATGGGTGGGGAATGGGTCAAATAGCAGATGGAGATTAAGGGGTGCACTTGTCCGTGACCGATCACCGATCCCTGGATGAGGTATGAAATCCTTCAATCACTACACCTGAAACTGATGTAACACTGTATGCTAACCATGCTGGAGTTAGATGAAAAAGAAGGTAAACCTCTAAATGTTCCTATCTAATCTCACTCCCACTCACTTCCTCTGTCTAGAAATTTTATTTCAGGGACGCCTGGGTGGCTCAGCGGCTGAGCGTCTGCCTTCGGCTCAGGGCGTGGTCCTGGAGTTCTGGGGATCAAGTCCGGTATCAGGTTCCCTGCATGGAGCCTGCTTCTCCCTCTGCCTGTATCTCTGCCTCTCCCCCCCCCCCCCCCCCGTGTGTCTCTCATAAATAAATAAAATCTTTTAAAAAAAATTTTATTTCAATGATTGAGATATAGGAAGAAAATAAATACAAAGTCTCATCCTCTTGATGTTAAGTTTCAGAATTTACATTAAAGAAGAAATAAATCCTGAACTCTATTCCTGGAATCATGCAAAACTCTGCTCTGGGTTAAAAGCAGCACCTTGGAAATGTTTCAAGTACTATTTCTTTATAACCAGTGCGTTTCCTGAGCAGTAAAATTATGAAATGGGCACGGTGGCTGTGTGAAAACTACTTATCTAGTCTCCACCCCAAAGCTTCCCCTTATCTGAACCTTTCTAAAGCAAATCTTTTTTTTTTTTTTTTATGGTACTCTCTGTCTTTCCTGAAACAGGATGAAGAAGAAACCACCTGCAACCAGATCGCCACGTACTCACCTAGGCACACACCTCATCATTCCGGAAAAGTCAATGACCAAATGAAGCGTCTTAGGGATTAACCGGTTTTGCAGATTCACTACTTCACAGCCACAAACTAAATAATGTGTTTCTCAAAACCACTCTACTAACTAGACACAGCCAAAGCATAACTGACCCTTAGGTCAGCCCTAGTCTAATAATTTCAGAAATTATAGATGTTTCTGTTTTGTCTTTCCCATCTACTCTGAATGTAAAAGTGCTCCTCATTTTCAGAAGCTGAAACTATCATAAAGTTTCAACACAGGGGGCAGCCCAGGTGGCTCAGCGGGTTAGCACCGGCTTCGGCCCAGGGCGTGACCCTGGAGACCCGGGATCGAGTCCCACGTCCGGCTCCCTGCGTGGGGCCTGCTTCTCCCTCTGCCTGTGTCTCTGCCTCTATGTGTGTGTGTGTCTCTTGTGAATAATCAAACAAAATCTTAAAAAAGTTTCAATACGATACAGGAAAAATCGACACTACTGAGTACAAGCCACATCCTGCTGGGATGTTCTCCCAAAGGGCTGTGAGGAATACGGGCGCCGAGGGGGCACCTGGCGGGATGAGCACCGGGTGTTACGCTCTATGTGGGCAACCTGAACTCCAATAAAAAAAATATACAAAAAAAAAAAGAAAGAAAGAAAGAAAGAAAGAAAGAAAAGGGCAAGATTCCCAGGTAGCGTCGCTTCTTTTACAATCCCACGTTCCGTTCCTTCTCCCAGGCTTGCGGTGAGTCCTAATTTCCATTCAGGCGCTATGATAATACCGACAGCGGCCGAGCGAATCCCTCCTCCGGGCCTGTCCATCCCCTCGGACGTGACTGCGGCCCTGCCCGTCAGGACGGGCTTTAGGTTGACACCCCCGGGTCGGGGTGGCCGAGGGCGACCAGCTGCGTTTTAACTGCTCTCGGAGAAACGTTTATCGTCGCTGGTGGGCGGGCGCTTCCGACCGGAGGTGGGCAGGTGGGCAGGTGGGCAGGTGGGGGGGGCCCACTCCCCAGGTTAGGGCCGCGGTCCCGGGGGCGGGCGCTTCCGACGGGAGCACCTGGCGCGGCCTGGAGGTGGGCAGGTGGGCAGGTGCGCAGGTGCGGGGGGGGCCCACTCCCCAGGTTAGGGCCGCGGTCCCGGGGCGGGCGCTTCCGACGGGAGCACCTGACGCGGCCCGGAGGTGGGCAGGTAGGCAGGTGCGCAGGTGGGGGGGACCCCACTCCCCAGGTTAGGGCCGCGGTCCCGGGGCGGGCGCTTCCGACGGGAGCACCAGCGAGGTAGGCAGGTGGGTGGGGGGCGCTCCCCAGGTTAGGGCCGCGGTCCCGGGGCGGGCGCTTCCGACGGGAGCACCTGGCGCGGCCCGGAGGTGGGCAGGTGGGCAGGTGCGCAGGTGGGGGGGACCCCACTCCCCAGGTTAGGGCCGCGGTCCCGGGGCGGGCGCTTCCGACGGGAGCACCTGGCGCGGCCCGGAGGTGGGCAGGTGGGCAGGTGCGCAGGTGGGGGGGACCCCACTCCCCAGGTTAGGGCCGCGGTCCCGGGGCGGGCGCTTCCGACGGGAGCACCGGCGCGGCCCGGAGGTGGGCAGGTCGGGGGCTCCCCCCGGGCCAGCGCCGCGGGCGGGGGCGGGGTGGTGCGGCGCGCGGCGACTCCCCGGGGTCTGCCCGGAGCGAGCGGCGGCGGGGCCGGTCCGGGAAGGCGAGCGCTGGCGGGCGCAGGGCAGGTCCGAGGGCTCCCCCGCCGCTCCACAGGTGGCCCCGCTCGCCCGCCCGCCCGGGTCCTCGCAGGCCACGCCGCCCGGCCCCTTCCCTCGCCCGTCGCCGCCCCGGGACGCGGGGCCGCCCCGCCGCTCCCTTCCCCGCGCGCCCCCGGCCCCCAGGCCGCCCCGGGCCCGCCCCGCCCCCGCCCGCGCCCCCGCCCGCACACGCCCCCCGCCCGCAGCCCCCTTACCGCACATGATGCAGGCGGCCCGGCCCGCGGCGGGCGGGGAGCGGGCGGGGGGCGGCGGCGCGCACACGAGCCTCCGGGGCGGCCGGCGAGGAGGGGGCCCGGGCCCGGCGACGCGACCCGCGGGGATGCGACGGCCCAAGCGACGCCCGCGCGGTCGGCCTCCCCGGCGCGCCTGCAACTGCCGCCGGCCCCGCCCCCCGCGCGCACCGCGCCGCCGCCGCCGCCGCCCGCCGCCGCCATTGGCCCGCGCCGCCGCCGCTCACGCCGGCCCCGCCCCCCGCGCCGCCCCGCCCCGCCCCCGGGCGCACGCACGCGCAGGCCAGCGGGCGGCGGAGACGTGGCAGCCGCGGGGGCCGCCGGCCGCGGGGAGCGGGGAGCTGGGAGCGGGCAGCGGGGACGCGTGCGCAGCCGCGGGCGCCACCAGCCTGCCGCGCGGCCGGCCCGGCGGGAGCACCGAGGGGGGAGCGGGGGGCGGGCGCGCAGCCCAGGAGCCGCCACGAAAACCCCGCGAGCCGGGGGCGGCGCCGCGGGCCTCCACGCCCAGCGCCCTGCGCGGCCGCGTCCTCCCGGGCCCCGCAGACCCCGCGCCCGACAGACGCGGGCTGTGGCAGGCGCGGCCCCCGCCCCCCGGGCCCCGGACCCCGGACCCCGCACTCCCTCCGCGCCACCCCCGCATCCCGCATCCCCGCGCCTCCGCCCCCCGGGCCCCGCCCCTTCCGCCCCCCGCATACTCCGCCCCCCCCCGCATCCCGCACCCCCTCTGCCCCCCACCCCGGGCCCCACACCCCCTCCGCCCCCCCCACCCCGCATCCCCGCGCCTCCGCCCCCCGGGCCCCGCCCCTTCCGCCCCCCGCATACTCCGCCCCCCCCGCATCCCGCACCCCCTCCGCATCCCGCACCCCCTCCGCCCCACACCCCCTCCGCCCCCCCCACCCCGCATCCCCGCGCCTCCGCCCCCCCGCGCCCCGCCCCTTCCGTCTCCCGCATACTCCGCACCACCCCCTGCATCCCGCACCCCCGGGCCCCCCCCCCCCCCGGGCCCCGCACCACTTCCGCCCCCCCCCCCGCATCCCGCACCCCCTCCGCCCCCCCATACTCCGCACTCCCGCCGCACCCCTGCCCCGGGTACCGCACCCCCGGGCCCCCAGCGAGGCAGAGCCCAGCGCCAGGGCCCTGAGCTCCCGGCCTTGCGGAGCTGTGCTGGCCCCGGCTCCCGCGGCCACCCGAGGGCCAGGAACTGCCCAGACACTGACCCTTAGTTCTGTGAATCAGTGCCCCCCCCACTCCTGCCCCAAGAGACACTTAACCAGAGAGAGCGGAGGTTTCTGAGAATCTGTTACCGGAGCGCTTGCTCTAGGAAGGTGTCCGTGGGACCTCTAGCCACCTGGAGGTGGTCATCTAACTACTAACGGCTCTAGATTATGATCAAATAAAAACTTGATTGGCACAGAGAACAGGCCCCGACTCCTGGCCTGAGATACCGGTCGTTGCACGCTGGCTCCCGTCCCACCCCACCTTCCAGCCCTTCATGCCCCACTTCCCCACCAGGCCGTCGTCCCCCACTATTTTCCACATAGGAGTATTCGTGGAATCCCCACCCCCTCTCTACCCAACTGCCACCTGTTGGGGAAAACCGATTGTCTCCCTAGATGGGCTTAAGGACATGGATCAACCTCTGATTCTTTGAATTGGCCCCTTTAAATCAATATACTTGTGACATTTTATTACTTTTTGTGTGTTTCCCTACCCGGCTGTTCCTTGAGGCCAGAACAAGCCTTTGCACCTAGTATAAACCCTAGCACAACCCAGTACCTGAAAATGTTTTTGTGGCTGTCAGTGGAGCCTGCGACTCCTGATCTTGGGGGTCATGGGTTTGAGACCCACGTTGAGAGTAGAGAGTACTTAAAAAAAGAAAAGAATAAAAATCTTTAAAAAAAATGTTTTTCAATGAGTGGAAAAAGCCATATTAGCAGAACTGACTTCCTATGGCTGGTTATATGATCAAGTGAACAAAGAAAAGGCTTTTCAGATTCTCTTAAAGGGAAAATATATATATGGTTTTCACACAGAGAGGCTGAGACACAGGCAGAGGGCCTCAGTCCCAGGACCGGGGGATAATGACCTGAACCAAAGGCAGATGATCAACCACTGAAATACCCAGATGCCTCCCAAAAAATGCCTTTTTATTACTTGCCTCAAAGAGAGGCTAGAAATGTTACACTTAAATGAAGTATTTATCACCTAAGAGCCCTTTAACATTTCAGGCCCTTAAGCCCCTAAACGAACCCAGAGCAACGTTTAAAAACAAAAAACAAAAAACAGTGAGCTGCTTGTTAATACACATTTCTTAGTTCAAGAGGCAAAAGACTGTGGATGTACTTCTTAGCCACACAACCCTCATCTAAGTTTCTAGCAGGACCACGGTGATATTGCCAAGGAGTCAAGGTAACAAACGGAAGAGAAAAGCAAAGGGTTCCATAGTATTTTAGTTTGAGCACGAGAACATCGGTGTTAACTGCTGGCACTTTCTTTCTGGCATCAACAGGGTTGTGAGCGGTGCACAAAGATATTGTTCAAACACTGTAATCATACTTTGCCTCTTTGGTGATTATAGTTAATAATACTGTGGGTTCTTCATTTCTTTAGACATGCCAACTGGAAGCCTGATGGCCTTCTGCCCAGCAGGATGTATGGCAAGGAAGAGGTGAGAGAAACTTTGAAAGCCAATATTTTCCCAACCCAAGGCAACAAAGAGCCCTTTATAACTATGCTCCAGCCAAGACACTAATGTGAAAGAACTCTGTTTGTCTGACCCCCATCTCTGCAGAGCTGTGCCTTAGCTGGACCTTTGGGAATAGGGGCTAGAGAAGAAAATAAATGATCTGTGAAGGAAATGGGACATCTGGGTCTAATTCAAACAGCCGAAGAAATGGAAAAGATTTTCTCTCCTCATCAAAAGTTCTGAACTAACTGAACTTTAAAAAAAAAAAAAAAAAAAAAAAAGGAATGATGGTAAGGAGGGTGCCGTCCATCTCTCTGTTCACAGATCCGTCCTGTTAAACCTGATGGCTCTCAGTCTCCTCCATGCCAAACAGCCTGATGGGCAGAAGCTATAAGGGCTTCCATCTGCCATTTCTAAAGAAAGGAAGAACCATAATTAAAATAGGTTTATAAGATTTTTTAAATGGGGGCGCCTGAGTGGCTTAGTCAACTAAGCCTCAGACTCTTGGTTTCAGCTTAGGTCATGATCTCATGGGTCACGGGATCAAGCCCCAAGTGGGGCTCTCTACTCATGGGGTAGTCCGCTTAAAGATTCTCTCCTTCTGCCCCATGCCCCACTCGCATGTGCACTGTGCATACTTTCTCTCTCAAATAAATGGATAGAACCCTTTTTTTAAAAAAAAAAAAAGATTTTTAAATGTCCCCATGATTGTGATTTTTTTTTAAAGATTTCATTTATTTATTCATGAGAGACACAAAGAGAGAGAGAGAGGGAGAGGCAGAGACACAGGCAGAGGGAGAAGCAGGCTCCATGCAGGGAGCCCGATGTGGGACTGGATCCCAGGTCTCTAGGATCACGCCCTGGGCCAAAGGGCTAAACCGCTGAGCCACCCCAGCTGCCCTGATTATGATTTTTGTTATCCCTTACCTAATTTACAATTAACAGGTAGGAATAAAGTCATCACAATAAAGAGGGCCTAGCAACAAGCTTTCAGTTCTAGGTCCTAGGAATGTAATGAACGGGACGGTAACTATAGTTAATAATACTCCATGTATATTTGAAAGTTGCTGGGAGAATAAATCTTAAGTTTTTATAAAAAAAAAATTGTAACTATGTTTGATAATGAGTGTAAACATGACCTAAGACTGTTTTACAACATATACATACACCAAATCATCCTGCTGTACACTTGAAACTAATATAATGTATGTCTGCTATATTTCAATTAAGAAAGGCCTGTGCATAACAAGAATATGGGGACCAGAGACATCAATGTCCCAATTTTTAGGGAGTTTTGTGAAGAAATGTACCCCGGTGGACAGAGAAGATGATGGTATAAAAGAAACAGATGGAGCCAATAAGGCCCATGAGATGGAAGATATGAACACAAGAATAAAAGGCACCAGTCAGGGCCTCAGAAAGACCCCTTCAGTGAACCCCTCTGGTTCTGTCGCCATCCCAATTCATCCTACACACCTTCACACCACAGTGACCCTCCAAAAACACAAATCTGATTCTGTGTCTTCCTGATTCAGTGGGTACCCCTCACCTGCAGAATTAAGTCCAGACTCCCATGTACACACATAGTTAGGATGTCGTTCCTGCCATTTTATCAGCATCATTTCCCACCACTCTGCTCAAGCAAGCAGCTCATGGTCTGGCCACACCGAACTAGTTCCCTACGAATGGACTATGATACTTTTTCACCTTTGCATTTGCTTTTTGAAAGGAAGCATTAAAAAGGTAACCGGGTGTTAAACAGGGCATGACTATAGAGAACTAGTCACAAAATGGGACTTTAAGGGGTCCGCAAAGTTCCCTTGTCCAAAATTACCTCCATCCCTTACGAATCACATTGCCTAAATGCTTTGTATGTCTATATTCAAGGCAGAGCACCTCCCCTTCCCCCAGGGAATGTAATAATCTACATTAAGTCATTATCATCTATTAACACTTCACAGTGACCCTACATATAGGGTTATTTTTCATTTGGATCCAAGTATGAGAAGGTCACTGAGGAAATGAGAGTTTTGATGTGGATGAAGTTGATCCTGAAATTAGAAAGAAGGCAGATCTGAACAGATCACCGTGGTTGATGACACTAGGCAAAAAAGGGAACGTAAGGGCATCTGGAATTGAGTGTGATAATGCAGAGAGAGGGGGCCAAGATATGAAGAAGGGATCAGAAACAAGTTGGTGCTAAAAGCAGACTCCGCCCTCTATCATGGTTAATTTTGTCTATCAACTTGGCTGAGCCACGGTGCCCAGACTTGGTCAAACGCTATCCTGGATGTTTATGTGGGGTGCTTTTGGATGAGACTAATACTTAACCCAGTGGACTCTGAGTAAAGCAGATTGCTCTTTATGATGGAGGCAGGCCTCATCCAATCAGCTGAAGACCTGAGTAGAACGAAAGACTGACCTGGAGTAAGAAGGAATTAGCCAGCAGCCAGCCTCTGGACTTGAACTACAACCCTGGCTCTTCCCTTGTGTCTAGTGTGACACCCACCCCGAAGATTTCGGACTTGCCAGCCTCCATAATTACATGAAACAATTCCTTGAAATAAATACTTATGGATCAGTAGAGAGGTGAATAGATGCAATCTGTGTCTCTGGAGAACCCTAATACATTTACATAAAATTGATCTTACTGATCTTCTCAATGGTGAATATAGGTATTTGCTTTAAAATTCTAAAGGATAGAGCTTTTAAGGACAAATAATAGAAATCCATTCGATGTAGCTATGGGGGTGGGGGTGGGGATTTGTTGGCTAAAGTCATTGGAAAGGTCAGCGACACAGCTTCAGGCACACCTGTATCTGGGGACACAATGTTGTCAGAAGCCCCTTCGATTCTCTCTCCCTGACCTTATGCACAGGAAAATAAACCTCAAACAGCTCTGGAATCACATCTTTATAGCCTGCAGTCCACGGAGAGAGAGTCTACTCCTCCATCCTCACTTTTCATATTCTAGGCAAGGATTCTGATAGGTCCAATGTAGGCTTGTACACCCCACTCATCCAGTGGCAAAGGGCAGGACACTGTGATTGGACAGTTCCACCAGCACCAAACCGAGTCACCAGAGGCACACACTGTCTACAAGAGCCAGCAAGTCCCCCAGCACGGCGTGGACTACTTTTCTTCAAAGGAAAAGGGAAGGTGTTGCCAAAAAAAAAAAAAAGAAAGAAAGAACTGACACCTGGAGACACAAGCAAAAGATGCCCACTACATCGCATGACCACAGCCTTGACACCCGCACCAGGAAACCTCACATTTAGGAACAAAGGATGCTGACTCCAGCTAGAATTAACATATTCCCCTATTTTCCCCTCTGGGGTGCCTCCAAATTTCCCTAGTAGGCAGAACCTAGGGCAGAGTTCCTTCTAGCTCTGCTAGAAGGAAACTCATGGTACTGCCAAGGAGCAGTCCACGTGTAGGAAACCATGAGATTAACTGGTCCTATCTACTATTTCTGTTCTGCAGAATGCGAACAGAGCTGCAATGGAAGCAGACCATCAAGGGAGCTGCCTCGAGCTGAAAAATCACTAGAAATGTAAGGTGATAGAAAAAAAAAAAAAAGGATTTCCTAAGATTCTTTTGGGGGTGGGGGGTGATACAAAGGCATTCCTGCATAGTCTGCAGATGCCCTGTGGAGATGCCACAGATAACTTCCTCCAGTGTGGGAAATGGAATATAAAGCTGGATTTTCCCAAAGGAATGTAAATTCCCACTGGACTGAAGAGCAGCTTGGCTTCACACTGCTGGGGAGAGGTGGAGGCGGGGGATCACACATGCACACGCCACTGCATTGGCCCATTAGGGTCAGGAGCAAAGGCAAGACGGAAAAGACTTTGGCCCACTAGAAAACCGCACCTACGGAGGCAAGGAGTGCTCGCTCCTCCATCAGGAGGGGAATTAGGTACCATCCCCTTAAGGCAAAGTAGTAGTAGAGCAGCAGTGTGCACAAGGGTCTGCAGCCAGGAGGCCTGCTTTCCCACTAAAGCTGTACGAGGCAGTGGAAACCGTACCTCTCCCTGTGCCTCACGGGGACAGTAACAGTTCCCAATCTCATAGGATTAAATGACTTCACAAATGTAAGGTGCTGAGAATAGTGTTTGTCATGTAGTGAATGCCAATGGAAGTTTGCTATTTTTTTTTTTTTTCTGTTAAGTTTGCTATTTTTAAATATTTTGCTCCTTGTCATTCTGGATAGCATGTCATTCTAATTTTCATTAGCAAAAAAATCCTCCAAGTGCTTGGCTGACTCTTACCCAACAACTTTCCTTTCAAATACCTACTGGAATGTCCCACATTTATAAAGTGTTTTCAATCATACTTGCAAGATTTTATACATTTGGGGGGGGTGGCTAAAATTTTTGTTTTCACCAAGCACAACTAATGTGAATGGTTACTTCCCTTTTTGGGGACCATATAGGAGAAAATTAAGTATAATTTAATCATTCAAAAATAAAAACTTTTACCTGATGAAACCACACCTTCTAAATTAATTTCTGGTCAAAAAAGTGGCTCAATTAATTTAAAAATATATTTCTTTTTTTTTAGGATTTTATTCATTTATTCATGAGACACAGAGAGAGAGGCAGAGACACAGGCAGAGGGAGAAGCAGGCTCCCTGCAGGGAGCCCAGTGTGGGACTCGATCCCGGGACCCTGGAATTATGCCTTGAACCAAAGGCAGACGCTTAACCACTGTTAAGCCCCCCAACTGTCCCTAAAAATATATGAATTTGTTTTCATTAGAAGATCGGTATTTGGCACTGTCTGCCACAGATAAAGAAGCAGTAAAATTATGTACCAAGTCCTCCAGGGCTCTTTGTCAGAAGGTGATCAGCTGCAGGTGACAATACCCACCAATAGTCGTGGTTCATTACAAGAAAACCTCTTATGTCACATGATACTCTGAAAATGGGTGGTTCCCAGGCCAGCTCAAGAGTCCATAATGTCCTCAAGGACCCAGGTCTTGTTTCCTTCCTGCCTTTCTCAGTGGACTGTCAGAGCCTTGGATGTCAAGTTCTCAGCCTGTGGCATTCCAAGAAGGGAAAGAAAGGAATTGAGAAAAGAGCCTTCTTTACATATTTTAACTTTCTCTTAATCAGGGAAGAAAATCTTCTCAAAACACTCTGATAGACAGACCCTCTCTTCCAGCTCGTTGGCTGGAGCTGGGTCGTATGTCCACACCTAGACTAGGGACTGGCAAAGAGAAAAGGAATTAAAATGACTGGTTTAACTTAGTTATAATTTATCCCCAGAGGTGGGACCTACCTTCCGCGCGGTCACATCACACCCACAGGATGATTAAAAGGGCCTCTCTCAGTAGGAAGCAGGGGTCCATGTTGGGTGGGCAAGCATTAGTTTCCGCAGCACTCTGTTCCGCCCACTGTCTGCTTCTGTACCATTTCCAGGTCGGCACTTTCACTTTACACTCAGGCCATACTTAGCTCCTTGCAGTTCCAAACACATTTCACAGCTTCCAGGCTCTGTTTACACTGCTCTGTATGCCTAGAATGGTCTTCCCCATCTCTCCTCTTTGTTCCTCATGGCTGCTCCCTTTTGCGGAAAATCTTCCGGATACCTTGGGCTCTCGGTTCCATGATTTCCAGTCCTCCAATAATCTTAATTCATCCCCCACTTCAGCCACTTATTTCATGGCCATACCCAGGACTTGTCATTAACTGCATCTCCTCCACAGTCTCAGTTTCCTGTAGCTTCTAAAGGGCACATTCGTGTGTCTAGTCTACAAAGCAATTCCCAGAGTCTGACCTGAATTCATCTATAATAGCTCAGAGAACAAATTCTCCAATCCCACTATCTGGTTCTTTAAGATATTTACTTATTTACTCATAAGAGACACACAGAGACAGAGACACAGGCAGAGGGAAGAGCACGCTCCCCGTGGGGAACCTGATATTGGCGGGATCACAACCTGAACTGAAGGCAGATGCTCCACCACTGAGCCACCCAGGTGCCCCCCCCACTGTCTGGTTTTATGAACCAAAGGACAAAAATATAAACTTTAAAGCCCAGTATTCACAAATGCTGGAGTTATTCCTGTTTCTACCCATATCCGACTACCCATGCTTTTGGGAACCAGAATTCCATAAATACAATGTACCACCACTGCTATTTCCCTCTTTCCTATCCTGATATTGTCTGTAAACTACTGTCTCTGAATTATTATAGACAATGAGACAGAAATGCAATTTAATATTTTCGATATCTGAAAAATCAGTACCTCTATGGGAGAAAGACAACTGATCAAATTTCTGCCATGGCACAGATTATAAATCTCTAAATCAGGAGAAGCCAGTGGAAGAAGAACCAAAGCAGTTTCTCATCTTTTCCCAGAGATTCTGCTTCATAAAATAAAGCCTGAGCATGCTAAGACAGCTTTTCCCTCAATTCAGCCTATTGTTTCTTCTATCAACAGAAATTCGGTCTACATTCTGGAACTTGGTTCTTTATTAGTTTTCAGCATTACAACTTTTTTTTATTTTTATTTTTTTGGTCTTTTAGTGAGAAGTTATGTGCCACTACATTTAGGGCTCCCAGCCTGATGCTATTTTTTAAGAGACAGATGGGGGGGAGAGGCGAAGGGAAAGGGAGAGAGAGAATCTTAAGCAGGCCGCACACCCAGCACAGAGCCCAATGTGGGACTTGTTCTCACAACCTTGAGATTATGACCTGAGCCAAAATCAAGAGTCAGACACTTAACCAACTGAGCTACCCAGGCGCCCCTAGCCAGATACCATTTTTAAGCCAGAATTGTTAGGGCTTTTTTTTTAAGCAAGATAAAAATCCAATAAAGACAGTTTCAGATATTTCACAGAGCTAAGCCATTTTACAGTATTTTTAAAAGCATTCTCCATATTCTGTATTTAAAAAGTAAATAAATTAAATGGGAGAAAATGAACTGCTTCACATATTATGCAAAGAAGGAACCATGAGAAATAAAGAACAAACATTAAAATATCCTTGGATAAAATCCACGTGTACAGATGATTCAGGATGTTATAAATAACTCATATGAGGTAAAGCAAACATGCAATATTTATATATAAGTCTCTGAAAAAAGGGCATATTTTATTAATCCTCAAGTTTCTTAGATTAATAATAAATGCTTGGTATATATTATCAGTAAGTCCAATTGCTGGGCCCACAAAAAATTCTAATTATTTTAAGTTGAGTTTGCTTCTTTTTCATCTGATTCATCATCCATAACCTAAAACCAAAAAAAAAAAAGAAAGAAAGAAAAAAAGAGAATTTAAGAATTAAGGATTAGAAATTGCTATTTTCCTGATTGTACCATTACTTGCTTACCTAAAATACACTATAATAATGCATGTCAACCCAGTAAGAGTAAGTCTATCAACAGCCCCCAAAGCACAAAGTTTGTCTCACAACCTGGTATAATGACATAGAAGCAAATTTAATATTAGCAAATTAACTAAGCACTGGTCTCTTTTTCTTATCCCAAAAAAATCTAATAGCAGAGTCTCAGCTGGACACTGACCATAACAATTAACTAACTTTTTATTTCCTAGTCACAAGACTAATGTTAATTGACTGTTTTTTTTTTTTTCTCCCCAAAGCATTCTATTTACTTGAATATATTCTTAGGAGCTATACCAAACTATTATAAAATATATCTTAGAAAAATGAATCCCCCCAAAAAGAAATAAAATATCATGCTAACAACTAATTATTTTGGTTTAACTCAGATAAAAATTCATTTTATACCTTAAAAAAATGTGAGGACCTTCATTTTTAATGTAAAATTATTAGAAAGATACTAATGAATACCCGATTAAAAATGAAAAGATTTATTTATTTATTAACAACAGGTTTATTTACTTGAGAGAAAGAAAGAGAGAGAGAGAAAGAGAGAGAGAGCACGCAAGAGCACAAGCTGGGGGAGGGGCAGCAGGAGAGGGAGAAGCAGAGTCCTCACTGAGCACAGAACCCAGGCGAGGCTCCATGTCACAACCTTGGGATCAGACCTGAACCAAAACCAAGAGTGGACACGTAACCAACTGCACCACCCAGGTGCCCCAAGATTAGTAACTTTTCATGAGTTAATAATATATTACTCAGAAAATAAAAGGTTGTCCTTTAGAGAGGAAAAGAGTGGGGATCCCTGGGTGGCGCAGCGGTTTGGCGCCTGCCTTTGGCCCAGGGCACGATCCGGGAGACCCTGGATCGAATCCCACGTCGGGTTCCCGGTGCATGGAGCCTGCTTCTCCCTCTGCCTGTGTCTCTGCCTCTCTCTCTCTCTCTCTCTCTCTGTGTGACTATCATAAATAAAAAAAAAAAAAAAATAGAGAGGAAAAGAGTTACACAAACTCAAGATTTTTGTTTGTTTTCAACACACCTACTACAATTAAACACCAATTCAAGTTTATAACCTGACTACCAATTCACTACCCCACCCTGGATAAGTGAACAAAGAAGATAATGGAACATTTTGTTTCTTTTTTTTTTTTTAATTTATGATAGTCACAGAGAGAGAGAGAGGCAGAGACACAGGCAGAGGAAGAAACAGGCTCCATGCACCGGAGCCCGACGTGGGATTCGATCCCGGGTCTCCAGGATCGCGTCCTGGGCCAAAGGCAGGCGCCAAACCGCTGCACCACCCAGGGATCCCTATTTTGTTTCTTTAAATCTAGAAGAATCTGATTCTGATCCAAGATTATCATGGAAAAGTACTTCTCTCATAGTTTCTCTTTTGAGTTGGGTACAAATGGATATTTATTTCCAAGGAATGGATATTTTATAATCTCAGCAACATTCAATCCAAATAATTTTGTCAATCACCTCCTTTTTTAGGCACAACATTCCTAAATTTGGAAAAATACTTCCAAATACTTTGTAATACAAAGAAACACACAGGACTAAGTGTTGGAGAGGAACACAAAGACCTCGATATGATTACAAACCTCCCAAGGAAATTCCCCATAAACATAAATCTGAAACACACACTCAAAGAGGCTTTGGACCAAAGTAGACAGAGCCTAAGTCCAAGGGGAGGACTGATAAGACCTTCAAAGAGGAGATGGCATGTACTGTACCAAAAGGACAGACTTTAATACCACCCAGATGAGTGGTTCTCAGAAAAGCTGAGGAGATACCTCTCCTTAAAGGCACAGAACGATCTAAAGAGTGTTTTCAAATTTCTAATTTCCATTCTTTTCCTGCTTGATAATCTCTTTCCATAAGGCCAAGCCTCTTGGTTGAGAGCTGCTGCAGTGAAAGTCACTATTACTGCTGAGAAGGTTCTGTGCTATATTCCTTAGGTACCTTGGGGAGAAAAAAAATGCTAGCAGGCTATACCTCTGCTCAGTACAGTGTTTTACTATACAACAAAGCATGATCTCTCGATGAGCTCTGGCCCAGGTAAGTATGATATAGTGGAGCTCTTCCAGAGAGGACTTCCAACTGTCATCTACAAAATTCCATGTTTTGAATCCTCTTTTCATAATTTTTCTACAACCAGAGCAGCAGTATGGCCTCTGAGTCTCCATTTCCTTATATGTAAAATGGGAATGCTTTACTCAATACTGTGTTGTGAGATTAAAGAAATAATATTTGTAAAAAAGGCCTGGCAAATAGTAGGTATTCATAACACTAAAGTGAATTCTAAAATAAGGAATCTTCAAGTCTGATAACAATTATAACACAAAGTTCCAGGCCCTGAAGAATATGTAAGGTGACAAATTTCTTTTTTCTCCCCCCCAAAATTTATTTTAATATTGAATTTCAAGTGTCATATAATATTGGCATACCTGTTCTACACCCTCCACTTCTGGAATATAAAATTGCAGCATGTTCTGAATTCCATTTTTCAGAGTAATGATTGAACTGGGGCAGCTGGTACAAGAACCTTGGAGCTTCAGCTGGACAATGCCATCTTCAAAGCCTTTATAGATAACATCTCCGCCATCTTCCTGCACAGTTGGCCTGTGGTCACAGAATATTTGTGATGTATGTAAGAGACCTGAAGTTTCCATCAAAAACATTTAAAACAACTTAGGGCTTAGATTTTATATTGGTAAATTCATAAAGTTAGAGCTACTTATACAACAGAAAATGAGTATTATAGCTAATCTCATTTGTAATTTTTTTAAAATTTCAGATAAAATGCCAAAACTCACTCATATAAATATTTGCTTTACTTATTATATTTTAATCCTGCTTATTTGCAATCTTTTTAGGCATTTAAGATCTTAGATGTCCTAGTAATTACAGTAATTACCTAAGATAATACTCATTTCTTGTGAATGAACAGAGGCAGACTTACATAACACATGCTGTTTTTTTTTTTTTTTCAGGTAAACTTTGCATGGAAATATAACAATATGAAAAATGCATAAATCACTTATGGTCAATTAAATGAATCTTTACAAAATGAGCACACATTTGTCCCACGCCAACACACAATGCTAGCACCCCAGAAGTCCCCTCTGTGCTTCCTCACAACCAAAGGTAATCTTCTCCTAACTGGTTATTACCACTGATTAATTCTGCCTGCTTTCTAACTTTATAAATATAAATTCCATTTAAAAAACATATAGCACGGGGATCCCTGGGTGGCTCAGCGGTTTGGCGCCTGCCTTTGGCCCGGGGCGTGGTCCTGGGGCCCTGGGATCGAGTCCCACGTCGGGCTCCTGGCATGGAGCCTGCTTCTCCTTCCGGCTCTGTCTCTGCCCACCCCCCCCCTCTCTCTTTCTATGTCCATCATAAATGAATAAATATTTTTTTAAAAAAACATATAGCATTTACTCTTTTGTATTTGGCTTATTTTACTCTTTATGAGATTTTTCCTCATCATCACAAAGTATTCCATTAAGTGAAAAATGCCAGAACTTCTCCCTGCTATTGCTGCTGGACATTGGTGTTAAGATCAGTTTTTGGCTTTTACAAACAATGCAGCTGAGAAGATTCTTGCAGACGTGTTTTGGTATACATGTACACGACTACTGGGAATACCTCGAGCACAGAATTGCTCAATCAAGAAAGTACATACGTTCACATTTAGCAGATACAAACAGTTTGCCCTCTGCCCAGGCTCTCACACCACAGCCTCACACCAACAATCAGCAAAATGACCCACAGGAAGCCTTAACAAGCTTCCCTTTTCTATAGGATCTCGTGTGCTTTGGCAGCTCTCTACTGTTTTCAAACAAAAAAAAATTTTATTGTATTTTACTGTAGTTCTGGGAGTTCTTACCAGGACCATGAGTCTACTACAAGCAAAAGTGGAAGCCTACAGTTCTCTATTCATTTAAATTTATTCTTTATGGGCAATGGCCTGAAAAAAAAGTACTACTTCTCTTCTCACAATCCACCCAAATACTGTTTGACTCCTTTTTTCATCTTAAGAGATTTGGTATTGTAACAATATCAAACTTAGACGGTGACTGTAAAAGATAAATTCCTTCACTATGTTTAGACAAACTGTTTTAAAATTTTGAGTGAGGGATCCCTGGGTGGCGCAGCGGTTTGGCACCTGCCTTTGGCCCAGGGCGCGATCCTCGAGACCCGGGATCAAATCCCACATCGGGCTCCCAGTGCATGGAGCCTGCTTCTCTCTGCCTATGTCTCTGCCTCTCTCTCTCTCTCTATCTCTGTGACTATCATAAATAAATTAAAAAAAAAAAAAAAAGGAAACCAAGTTGGATTCCTTTAAAAAAAATAAAATAAAATAAAATTTTGAGTGAATATACATAATGTACAGGCTTTAAATTCAATTGCCATGGTTATATACTGTCTGTGGTTGACATTAACTTAAATTTATTTATTAGACTTTTGGGGGTTTTTTCCTCCCAGACACCTAAAAGTACACTGCTATAATGGAAACTGCCTCTGCAATATATCTGATTTCAGGCAGAATGGATGAGCACAGGGGGAATCTCTGGGTGGCTCAGTCGTTTGGCACCTGCCTTCGGCTCAGGGTGTGATACTGGAGACCCAGGATCGACTTCCACATCAGGTTCCCTGCAGGAAGCCTGCTTCTCCCTCTGCCTGCATCTCTGTCTCTGTCTCTGTCTCTCTCTCTCTCTGTGTCTCTCATGAATAAATAAAATCTTAAAAAAAAAAAAAAAAGAATGGATAAGCACATACCGTATTCTAGTATCTAACAATTCCTTAATCATTGCCACAACTTCATCATCTTCTTCAGATCCTAGAAACAATTACAAATAAAATATATCAACAATAGAAATTTTAGTGACACCTGAGAGGCTCAGTGATTGAAGTATCTGCTTCGGCTCAGGTCATGATCCTGGAGTCTTGGGATGGAGCCCTGTGTCAGGCTCCCTGCTCAGTGGGGAGCCTGCTTCTCCCTCTCCTCCCTGCTCTAGCTCTTTCTTGCTATATCTGTCATTATCTCCCTCTCTCAAATAAATAAATAAAATCTCAAAAAAATTTTTAATTAAAAAAACCCAGAAATTTTATATCAATGCAAATACTAGTACTAAACCAGGATGATTTTAACTTAATGTCTCATTAAAAAAAATAATAAAAGCACAAAACATGTGTGTCTCATTAAAAAAAATGATAAAAGCACAGAACATGTAACTTATGGTGATATAAGGGAAATGGAAATGAAATGATAGTTGGGGAGATGGGAAGATCATTTGATTCTCTGAAGAAAAAAATTTTTTTAAGATTTGTTTATTTGAGTGAAAACACATACGCATGTGCCAGGAGGAGGGGCAGAGAGACAAAGAGTCTCTAGCAGACTCTGTGCTGTGTATGGAGCCCAACATGGGGCTCGATTTCATGACCCTGAGATCACGACCTGAGCAGAAGCTAAGAGTCTGTTGTTCAACCAACTATGCCACCCATGCGCCCCTGGATTCTCTGAAGGAAATTAAGGAGCACCAGTCAACTCAATACTTGGCAATAGGGAATCCCTGGTGGCTCGGCGGTTTAGCGCCTGCCTTTGGCCCAGGGTGCGATCCTGGAGTCCCAGGATCGAGTCCCAAGATCGAGTCCCACATCGGGCTCCCGGCGGCATGGAGCCTGCTTCTCCCTCCGCCTGTGTCTCTGCCTCATTCTCTCTCTCTCTCTCTCTCTATGTCTATCACGAATAAATAAATCTTTAAAAAAAAAATACTTGACAATAAAGGTGTCCAACTGACATAACTTGATCTACTAATGATGTTAGGGTTTGAATTTTTTTGGTCAAGTAAACTTTCATCATCCTGAAGGATTGAGAAGTGGAAGAGAAAAAAAAGATTGCCTGGATTCTGATGTACAGTTTGAGACACAAAGCCACACCTACTTCAGAAGTTAACTTACACTTTTTTCAATTTAGTATTTTTTCAAAATGACAACCATACTAAATATAGATGTAACCCTTATGAAAATTTACAAAATGTTCTACAAATCTGAATAAAAATCAGTACTTTCATTTTGTGTCATTTTTGTTTTTACTTTGTAAGGTTATATACTGACCTTCAATACCTTTTTAAAAATTTTAAGGTTTAGAAATTTTTTTCAGAAATTTACCTTTAGGAAAACTAAAAATACAGATAATCCCAATTACGCTATAATACACACACAGAATTCTGACAACGGTGTAAATAAAAATTATCAATGTTAAATTATATTAACTTTGAATCTTTTTAATAAAAGAAATCAAACGTAATAAAACTAAAACTCTCTTATGTTGGGCACCTGGTGGCTCAGTCAGTGAGCATTGGACTCTTGGTTTCAGCTCAGGTCATGACCTCATGGGTCATGAGATAAAGCCCACACCAGGCTCCACGCTCAGCAGAGTCACCTTGAATGAGTCTCTCCCTCGGCCCCTCCTCCCACACACAAGCACACATGTTCTCTCTCTAAAATAAATAAATAACACTTTAAAAAAAAAAAAAGGCAAAAAATTCTCTTACGCCAACAAACCTAAGTTCCATTCCCCACTACCACTTCCATAAACAATCATTATCAGAATTTAGCATGTATCCTTCTAGTATATTTACATTAAATTTACATTAACATGTGCAAATTTTCACAGATAAGATCACATACATACACTGTTCTATACCTTTTGTCTATTTAATATTTCTAAAAAGTTTTTCCATATCAGCATATATAGATATGCCTCAATTTTTAAAACAGGTACACAATAATTGCCGTATAGATTTTTCATTTAGCCAATTTCTGAATTTCAGTTGTTTCCAGTTTGTTGCTATTTCTAACAATCTGAAGCATACACGCTTCTGTGAAGTATGATCAATGTACTTTTGCAAATCTATGAAGTATTTCTCACATATCTGTAAGATAAATTTCAAGAGGTGAAATATTGGATCAACAGGCTTTTGTATTTTTTAATTTGGGGAGGTATAGTCAAATGGCTCTGCAAACATTCTATCAATTTTTTGTATATACCTACCAAAAACCCATATAACTGTTTTGGGTATTATTTAAAGTTTACATTAATGGTATATATGTAAGATTATGTAAATAAACATACCCTTCAATTTTCCTTAATCAATTAGTATTTTCTCTTATGTCTTTTCACATTGGTGTATCTCCCAATCTAGTTCATTCCTTTTAATTGCTGATACACTTTTTAAATACTTCAATGAACATGCTTCATGTATTGTTTTGTATACATTTGTAAGACTCATTTAGGATATATATCTTGAAGTGGACTTGTTCATCTAAATATGAGTATATAAATTTTTTTTGTGTGTGTGTATATATACATATATATATGTATATATACACACACACGACAGTATCTTTATGATGCTGGGAAAGGATAAACTTCATAAAGAACAAATTCTAATAGTCCTAGCAATACTTACTAATCTCCATGCACAGTTACTCTTCCTAGTGCTCTTCACAAAGTTAACTTATTCAAAAGGTACAAAAAAGCACAAACCACAAAGGAAAGGATGAATATATGCGACTACATTAAAAAGAAAAACTTCTGTGCTTGCTTCAACAGCATACATACTAAAACTCGAATGAAAACAGAGAAGGTTAATACGGCCTCTAAGCAAAGTTTACCGGTGAACTGATGAAATGTTCTGCCTTTTAAAAAATTGGAAAAAGAAAAATTTCTAAATGACAAAAACCCTATAAACATAGTGAGAAGACAAGAAATGGTTGCAAAGAAGTCATTTGCAATGATTATACCTAACAAAGGTATATTCACAATATTTTTCAAAATCCTGTTAAAATTAATGCAAAAAAAGACAACTCAGTTTTTAAACATTGGGTAAAGATTATGAACAGGAAATTTACTGACAAGAACAATAATGGCCCGGAAACATATGAAAACCTTCAAGCTCAGTGCTAATCAAGGAACTACACTTAAAACAGGATACCATTTATACCTAATACATTGGCTTAAGAAAAAAAGTTAAAAGACACTAAGTGATGATGATGATAAAGATATAAGAAAGTTCAAATTCTTATATACTGCTAATTTGCATGTAAATTAGAACAATGTACAATACAGTAATTCTACTTTTAGGAATATACCCTAAAGAAACTCTCCACATACCCACAGAGACTTGTACAAGGATGCCCATTGCAGCAATGTTTGTGATAGAAATGAGTACAAACAATTCACTTGACCATAAGGAACATATTCACTCACTGTAATTTATTATATAATACGATCTAGCAATTAAGCTAGAACTACATTTTTTCAGAATGGTTGTATATATAACATACATTGTTTGAAGTTTAAAAAACCAATACCATATATTCCCTGCAGAGACTTATATTAAAAGTTCAAAAACAAACCAGGTTTACATACATCTCTGGAAACAGAAAGGGGAAACTGATGGATGGGGTTTGCGAGGTTTGGGTTGTCTTTAATGTTTTATTGAAAAATCAGTCTAAAACAACTATGGCAAAAAAATTAAACTCTATTAAATCTGAGAGGAAAACAAATTGGAAAATTTTTGTGATTGAAAACTTCAGTTTTGTACAATATATTCAATTTATATACAAGTTTTCAAAAATGATGGAAAAAACTAGTATATGTGAAGTTTTGTTCCCTCTAGAATTGGTTCCAGATCTAAACATGGTACAACGATAAAAATCTGTATTCTCATACAAAATCAAGAGAAATGTGAAGAAAGTAATCTGTAATCACTTCCAAAATCAAGAGAAATGTGAAGAAAGTAGGAAAAAAATTTTAATTAGATTAAATATGAATTACCCAGCACAGTACCTGCTTCTCCTGAAGATGTTTCCTCAGTAACTAAGGGTAAGCCAGAAGCAAAGAAATCCATGATTGTTGCATAAATATCTGGTTTCAGTAAATTCCAGTCTAACTCTTCGCTTTCCTGTAAATATTTAAAGGAAAATGCTGTATTTCTAATCAAAAGCAAAGACTAATACAAAACAATACTTTGTATTTTTTAAAAATCTTTTCCTATATACATCCTATACTGTGTAACAACAGCAGGCATTTCTGGAGACGACCTGTCAATTCCAGTCCTTAATGGATCTGGCTTATAAGGACTTTTGGAAGATATAATCTTAGAACATTCCTCATACATTCATCCATTCATTCATCAAACTTGTATTAAGTGTGCTGTAGGTACCATGTCTTGTATAGGGAGATATTACAATGATTAAAAGATACTTTTTTTTCATGAAGTGAAGAAAGTTAAAATATTGAATGAACTCAGTGATTAAAGAGAATGACCAAGAGAATTCCTACTCTTTTAAAGAAAATAGGATAGGGTTGTTTGATCAAATATATAAGATATCCCACAAGTATCCAAAAACTTCAATTCACATGTATTACTTAAGAGAACTGAAGAAATTTAGTGACAAAACTGGAGAACATTAACGTTCTTATCTATGGCTGTTGTGCTAGAGGACTTATGAACCTCCAACGAGCCTGGTATCTTTTTTTGTTGTTGTTGTTAAAGATTTTTATTTATTTATTCATGAAAGACACAGAGAGAGAGCGAGAGAGGCAGAGACACAGGCAGAGGGAGAAGCAGGCTCCATGCAGGGAGCCCGATGTGGGACTCGATCCCGGGACTCCAGGATCATGCCCTGGGCAGAAGGCAGGCGCTAAACCGCTGAGCCACCCAGGGATCCCCCAAGCCTGGTATCCTTAAAAAAGAATAACTATGTCACCTCTATGTCTGGCCAACTAGTTGATTCCATTTTTTTAAAAAGTCGATTATTAAATACCTAGATAGTACTATATCTAAAAAGAGAAAGGGAGCATGTATTCTTTTAGTTTTTTAAAAGAGAGCTCTTAAGGAGGAAAAACTATTAGATGCAGTCCATTTAGATTCTCAGGGGGCTGTTAGCCAGTGGCTATACTTAAATACTATTAAAAATGAGTCCACATGCATAAAAGGGGCTATTTTTGCCATGGATTAAGAACCAATTCAGGGTGCCTGGACAGCTCAGTCAGTTGAGCATCAGACTCTTGATTTCAGCTCAGGTCATGATCTCGGGGTCCTGGCATCAAATACCATGTCGGGCTCTGTGCTCAGCTCACAGCTTGAGATTCTCTCTCTACTCATGTGCGTGCTCGCTCTTTCTTGCAAATAAATAAAATCTTAAAAAAACCCAAAAAACGATTTAGACATGGTATCCAGAAGACAAGATAAATGAGCACTTCTATGGATACAAGAGCAAAACTAGTGAGTGCCTTAGTGACTGGGAATAGGAACTGGTCCTGGGTAACATTGTAATAACTTATTGGGAATATGGATCAGAGGGCTTCAGATCTTCAGGAAGTAGGGGCTCTACTGAGTAGGAAAATAGTGGTAATAAAAAAAAAGAAAAATATTCCAAAGTTGTCTGAATGAGAAAAAAAGGCAGTACATAAACTTCAAACACATTTACTCATTTAGAAAAAAGTAACAGGGGTGCCGGCTGGTTCAGTCAGTAAAACATATGACTCTTGATCTTGGGGTCATGGGTTCAAGCTCCATGTTGGACACAGACCTTACTTAAAAAAAATTGGAATTATTAAAGTTATTTCAAAGGATAGAAAAATAGAAAACTGTACTCTGCTAAAGAAATAAATGATTCATTTTTTAACAAATTATATATAAAATGCTCATTTTTATGAATATACCTGTAAAAAACATAAAATATCCATTTCAATAACAAGTTATACATAAAAAGTCTCTGAATTATCAATTATAAATCAGAAAAGGAAACAGGTAATAGATGAAGGTATCAGGTAGATGAAATAGTCCTTACAAAAGGTAACTGAAAGAAAACAAATCTACTATTCTACCTATTAAATTTCAATATATGCCCTAACTTAAATTATTATTTATTAGTTATGCTATTTCACTTAAGAAAAAATAGTGGGGCTGGAAAAATTCCAAAAAGAGTAATTAAATTATGAATAAGGAAGCAAATAAAAGCTGACTTACCAAAATCAAGTCAAAGAAAAAAAACAACTCTGTAAGATACACTCACATTTTCATCTAAAAATTTTTTACATGCCATAGGCTGTATTTAGAAAAACTAAAAAAAAAAAAAAAAATCTTGTTAAAATAAACACATAGGGCAGCCCCGGTGGCGGAGAGGTTTAGCGCCGCGGTTTAGCGCTGCCTGCAGCCCGTGGTGTGATCCTGGAGACCCGGGATCGAGTCCCACGTCAGGCTCCCTGCATGGAGCCTGCTTCTCCCTCTGCCTGTGTCTCTGCATCTCTCTCTCTCTGAATAAATAAATAAATAAATCTTAAAAAAAATAAAAATAAAAAGTAAATAAAATAAACACATAATTTGCCATTTGTAAAACGAAGACAAGAATACCTAGTTTACCTAATTAAATTAGATGATATACGTAAAGCACTTCTGTTATGTAAATGCCATACCAGACACGTTGGAGATATTAAACAAAATTGGTCCTCGTTCACCCTCAAAAAATATCAAAGAAAGCAAACTGAAGAATACCAAAGATAGGTCAGATGTCTCTACACTGGTAAACAAGTGGGATTGGTCACCACGGATTTACTCACCACAGTTCTATTGGCAGAAACCCCTCAAAGCCTGAAAATTCAGTCTATGAAGTCTTATGTCATTGCTTCTTTCTACAAAAATTTCTGGACGTGCATACCATGTGCTAGGCATTGTTCTAGATGAACTTAACAAGATGGGCAATCTCTATCTTTATGGAGTTTACATTCTAATGTAGGAAAGACACATAATAAAAATCAACCAAAAAAAATGTGACTAAGTGATAAGTGCAATGAAGACAATAAACAGAGTAATGAGCTCCTGGAGGGAGAGCCACTTCAACCGATAGGGGTAAGGGAGGGCTCTGTGAGAAATTAGAGCTGGTAACACTTTAAAACAACAGGGAAAAACATTTTACATTTGGGATACTTGTAGGAAAAACTAGAGCCAGTGGGACTGCCACCATGGAGGAAAACTAATTCTCCTCCACACATAGAAAGCTGTTAAGAGAATACTGTACTGGACTGTTTGTAACACGTCACTGATCCAGTCCACTTTTATCAGTTCTATCAGTACATCAAGAACTCAGAGTAATCCTTTCAAACTTCTTAAGTACATAAAAAGTTTTGATTCTGACATAATCTTAAGTGATTCAGTTAGTGATACACATCAATATCATTTATCATCAATACACACAATCAATAGACCTAAAAGTGAACATAGTTCCAATTTATTTATTTATTTATTTTTTATTTTTATTTTTTCATAGTTCCAATTTAAACAGTCCATTTTCCATTCATCTAGTAGACTTAAAAACAGAACTGCTTGGGCAGCCCCGGTGGCTCAGCGGTTTGGCGCCGCTTTCAGCCCAGGACCTGATTGATCCTGGGGTCCCAGGATCGAGTCCCACATCGGGCTCCCTGCACGGAGCCTGCTTCTCCTGTGTCTCTGCCTCTCTTTCTGTGAATCTCATGAATAAATAAATAAATCTTAAAAAAAAAAAAAAAAAAAAACGGAACTGCCTTTTCTAGAGGATACCACCTCAGCTGTTGGAATGGGTAGAATGGTTAGATGGACTTTCTGACATCCACAAGTTAACAGGTGCTGCAGAACACCACAGTCCACTGCTCCTATCTGTGAAGTTCTGAAGTACTGCAGCAGATGTGCCAGGACTTAAGAGCCTGCTTTGAAAGCAGGTACACATTCATTCTTTTGGTCAAATATATAAACATAGTTTGATTATATCTGTTTGCTTCTCTTTTTACTCTATCATTTTAAATTAAGAACTACTAAAAAAATAAAAAATAAAAATAAAAAATAAAAAATAAAAATAAAAATAAAAAAAATAAAATAAATAAAATAAAATAAAATAAAAGAACTACTAAAAATATCAAAACCACCAATAAAATCTCAAGTATGAAAGAAAAAAAAAAGAATTAGTAAAAATAATACTTGGAGCCTAAATTCTAGTCCTGCCCAGGTTGAGTCCTGGCCCTGCCGTAGGACAGATATAAAATACTGGACACAATTCTGTATTCAACCCTCTGAAGCTCAAGTTTTTCTCTTTTAAAAAATGAGGGATTTGGACTATAGTTAACTTCAAGTTGAAAATTCTATTTAACAATTAACTGGAAAAATAGAAGAAGTAAACAATTTGAGATTTTTAATAACAATATGTATAAAATACACTAAGAAAGAAAATTTTGGAGATGAATGTTGGAAAAAATTAACAAAACTTGACACATTATTTTATATAATCCTATGTTTACCTTTGTGACAGTGATGAAATCTGGTCCAAAAAAGACACTTTTTACACCTTCGATCCTAAATAACTGTCTGTGAATAAATAAAAAATAAGAGGTAATAAAATGCTTTATTATAGAAAAGTTTAAACACATACAAAGGTAGACAGAAAAGTAAAAGAACCTTTACATATCGTCACCAGTATCAATAATTCATGGCCGACAATTATCAACTCCTAGCCAATCTTGTTTCATCCTCTTACCCTAAGATCTAGCAATCCCACTCTAAGGTATTTACCTAAGAAAAATGAAAACATGCTCCACAAAGACCTGTACATAAATCTGTATAGCAGCTTTATTTATAAGCCAAAAAGAATGTTTGGAAATGTCTATCAGCTAGTGAATAACTGAACAGACTGTGTGTACCTGTAAAATGCAGTACTACTAAGCAATAAAAAAGAATAAACTACTGGAATGTACAAAAATAAGGAGGGCTCTCAAAAGCATTAGGCTAAATGTAAGAAGCCAAACACAAAAGACTGTAAGGTGCCATTTATATGAAACTCTAGAAAATATACAACTATAATGGCAGAAAGATCGATAGTTACCAGGGTGACAGATGTGTTAACTAATTTCACTGTGGTAAGCATTTTGCAAGGCACATGTATATCAAGTCAGCACACTGTATAGCTTAAACTTACACAATGTTTTACATCAATTTTATCTCAACAAAGCTGGAATTCATTCCCCTGAAACAAAATAGTTACCACCATATGAAAGTGAAGCAAAAAGATCCTATGGGAAGAGAAATGAGGGATTTCTGCAGTGATAAAAATGTTGCATATTTTTATTTTACTGGTGGTTACACAATTTTATATATTTATCAAAACTCTGGACTAGGGATGCCCGGGTGGCTCAGCAGTTTAGCGCCGCCTTCAGTCCAGCATGTGATCCTAGAGACTGGGGATCGAGTCCCACATCGGGATCCCTGCATGGAGCCTGCTTCTCCCTCTGCCTGTGTCTCTCCCTCTCTCTCATGAATAAATAAATAAAATCTTAAAAAAAAAAAAAAAAAAGAACCAAAAACTCTGGACTATACACTTAAAATTGACGAATTTTATTTCATGTAAATTATACCTCAATAAAATTAATTTTTAAAATCCTCTAAGAGGGGCAGCCCCGGTGGCGCAGTGGTTTAGCGCCGCCTGCAGCCCAGGGCGTGATCCTGGAGACCCTGGATCGAGTCCCACGTCAGGCTCCCTGCACAGAGCCTGCTTCTCTCTCTGCCTCTCTCTCTGTGTCTCTATGAATAAATAAATAAAATCTTTAAAAAAATAAAAATAAAATAAAATAGAATAAAAATAAGATCTTCTAAGAGGAGGAGGGGAAGATTATTATTTGGAAAGCCCCTACATGGGCAGCCCGGGTGGCTCAGAGGTTCAGTGCCGCCTTCAGCCCAGGGCGTGATCCTGGAGTCCTGGGATCAAGTCCCACGTCGGGCTCCCTGAATGGAGCCTGCTTCTCCCTCTGCCTGTGTCTCTGCCTCTCTCTCTCTCTGTTTCTCGTGAATAAATTTTTTTAAAAATTAAAAAAAAAAAAAAAAGGAAAGTCCCTACAAGGGATTTTGAAATACATCTTCCTTCCCCAATCACTGGTATATGTACCATACCTAGTATTACACTCCAGAGCAATTTCCTTATCCCCTTACCCCTTATTAGGAATAAAAGCTGACACACTCCAAAAAAGGTTACAGTTTACCTTTTCTTTGTCTCCCATTGTAAGAGTATTACTGGAATTACTAATTTGAAATTATTTAGGAATTTGTCTAAAAAAATGTCATCTGGGTTCTCTAATTCAATATTAAACCTACAAGAAGTTACAAGGTACCTGGCTGCATAGTATTGATCCTATAAACCCAAGCAGACCTATATATAAGTAGGTCCACTGACTGGCTCCGTACACCTGGACTGTTATGAAAGCTTTTTTCTCAAATTAAAGGACCATACAGAAGAATCAACTCAATATTGGGCCATATCATGGGGACTTTTAGGCAAGACTACATAGGTTCTAAAGAACCTAAAGAACCTAAAGAAAGAAAAAGCTGAAAAGGAGTTTCAAACATGATTACACATGCTTTGCCATTTATCTGCGATTTAGCTTGGAACAATTTCAACTTCTACAATGTTGAAAATAAAATATGATACCCGGAACTGAACACATATGCCAAATGCAGTCTAATTTACTCAGAATATAAAGACTGTTGCCGCTCTTGGGCTGGACAAACTCTTAAAGTTTGACTGACTTTTTTGAGTACTGCATCACATCCAACATAACAAACTAAAAAGTCAGATTCTTCTATCCCACAATTGTGCTATTTGTTTTAAAAATTTAAATAACAAGCCTTAGTATTTGTTCCTGCTAGAATTTAGCTGACTTGCTTTAACCTATCACTTCAGCCTACTGAAACTTTTTTTTTTTAGCCTACTGAAACTTTTTAAACATTTCTCTGAATTTTGCCACCTAACATAGAAGCGATTGTTCCCATCTGAAAACTGGTAACTATCACTATCAACGTCGCAGATAAAGAAATGTATTGAATACACATGCCAACTACAGAGATATTACAGATACTACAGAGCCCTCTTACATGTCACTAGAGACAGACTTACACTGTGCTTAAATTTGTCTTGTATATAGGATAGTGAGAAATAGGTCAAATGCCTCTCTGAAGTAAGATACACTGCTGTTTATTCTTATTTATTCAGTTACTCATTCATTCAACAAATATTTCAAAACTTACTGAATATCACACTGTACTAAGCACTAGAGCTAGAATGATGAGCAAGACAGACTGGTCTCTGTTTTCAGGAAGCTTACATCTAGCTTACAGTAAAAACATTCTCTGTTAAAACAACAAAAACAAGATTAGTTTTGCTTGACTGAAGATAATAAATTCTGAGAATTCAGGAAATGAGCTGCTTTCAAAAGACTAATTTGAAAAGGGCTTTTGCCAACTAACATCTGACAGGAATAAGCTCCAGCTAATCTGTAACTGAACAGAGTGTCTTTTTCACTTTTATATCCTTTTAAATACAAAATACATAAATTCATTCTTGATGTAAACATTTCAAACTATTCATACAAACTGAAAATGCCTCTTGACCACCCCTCCCCCAAATCTACCGTTATCACTTGGGCATACAGTCTTCCAGACCTTATGTTAGTATAGTTTTGGGTTTTTTGTTTTTATATACATAATACTCATATGGTACTCAGTGTTTGCAACATTCTGAGGTACTCAGCTTTCCTCACTTAACAGTCTATCTCTCTCTCTTTTTTTTTTTTTTTTTAGAGAGGGAGAGAGAGATGGGGACAAAGGGACAATGGGAAAGGGAGAGAGAATCTTAAGCAGTCTCCATGCCCAGTGCAGAGCCTGATGCAGGGCTCAATCTCACAACCCTGAGATCATGACCCAAGTTGAAATCAAGAGTCAGACGCTTAACTGACTAAGCCACCCAGGCACACTAACAGTGGGTCTTAGAAGTCAGCCTATGACAGTAAATGAGGGTTCTTCTCATCTTTTTTAATATCTACAGACTATGGACAAACGAAGTTTATTGAACTCTTCCTACTGATGAGTATTTAGGTTGTTTCCAATTCGTTAACATTACCAACAAAGCTGCGATGAACATCTTGGTACCAACTTGTATATGTATGTGGATGTTCTTTAAGGCAGTGTTTTTCAACTCCACTAGTAACTTGTAAAATCAGTTAGGTATTGATCTGGATTTTATGGAATATAATAAAACAGAATAGAATAAGGAAAATAAGAAAGGAAATAAGAATATATAATGTCAGGGTGAAAACTGTACCATCAAATATGTACAAATTATACATCCATCTACATGTATATATATACTGGTTTGTAATATAAAATGTTTCCTACTGTGGACTGTAAAAAAAAAAAAAAGTATGAAAAACAAATGCTCTAAGGTATATCATGAGAAGTGGCATGTGTAGGTTAAGGGAAAGGCACATTTTCATTAAGGAGAAATTTTAGAAGGGGAGCCTGGGTGGCTCCATCAGTTAAGAGGCTGGCTCTTAATCTCTGCTCAGATCTCAATTTCAGGGTCCTGAGTTCAAGCCCCATACTGGGTTCCATGCTGGCCATGGAGTCTACTAAAAAAAATTTTTTAATTAAAAAAATTTTTCAAATTCCTGAGATGAATATATTTCTGGCTCTTCATATAAAATGGCTGTGTGTATAGAAGCAGTTATCTAAGATTTACTTTCCAAATACCCCTGGCAATCAGTATCAGGCTAGTGTAAATTAATGTAGATTGATCTAATACATCTTATTACAAATAATTTCTCTAGCTATTACTAAAACGAAGTTTATTCCAGTAATTTTATTGTTTGTCCTTTATCATCTGACCTACATTTAACATGTAGTGAATTTAAAAACTATGTCTAAATATCAGAAAGGGAGACAGAACATCAAGACTCCTAACTCTGGGAAACGAACTACGGGTGGTGGAAGGGGAGGAGGGTGGGGGTGAATGGGTGACGAGCACTGAGGGGGGCACTTGACAGGATGAGCACTGGGTGTTATTCTGTATGTTGGTAAATTGAACACCAATAAAAAATAAATTTATTATAAAAAAAACTGTCTAATTGACCAGTTTTTTAAAAATCATGCCAAATCTAATAATTATTATTATTCATAGTTCTGAGTGGAATATTTTAGAAACTGCTCCATTTTGAAACATCTAAAAAATTCAGTTATCCTTAAGAAAAAAATGAACTTTTCACTTCTTTTTATGAACAGTTTTATTAAAGATTTAGAATGGAAATTTATGTTATTATTTTGATGAACTTTTTTTAAGTGAAAATATAAATTCTTATTTAGTCTTGCTATAGATCTCTCAAATACATTACTTTTCAGGAGAAGGGTTTCCTAATATCAACTGTTATTTTTCTTAAATCTCTTACCTGAGAAGAAAATAAAGCATTCTCTACACTGAAAACAGTGCAGTGCACCTAAAAACACAATCACTAAATGAGGCTGCCTTACCCCCAAAGTCAGTTATTTATGTTTCTTGGTAAAAACAAATGAGAAACAGCAATATACCTAGCCAGAGGGGAGCGAAATGCTGCAGCTGGTGTGGGAAAATCCATGGTCCTTGTCTCAAGAACTGGTTTTCCTGGAATAAACTTTAAACTGTTGGGATTTGGGGTATCTTGTGTTTGAATAAACATGTGTCTCACTAAAAAAGAAAAAAGAAGAAAAAATGTTATTCCAGAAAAAACAGTAGTTAACTTTATGGACTATGATGTGCTCATTTCAAAGAATCAAAAGAAGAAAAGAAGAAAAAAAGAAAATAAGGCTTTATTGCTCAAGCTGACAAAATAGTTTTTAAAGACAACAAAGAACTTTACTGATACATTTAGGATAATTGCACTGAATTTTATACGAATACTGATTATTTAGTTTTGTTACTCAACAGACTCTAGCAATATCCTACTTTTAACTAGGACGGTATATCATCATTCAAGAGTCTTCAATGTATTTTATTTGATGACTTAGCACTAATGTTATCATATTCATAAATCATCACTATGATATTAAAAACAGTAAAATGTTACATTTTCTTCTTTCCAAAGTGCTTCTGTTGTTTTAAGATATATATTTATAACAATAATAATATTTTGTGTGTGTGCTTATTACCTGCCAGAGACAGGGCTGAATGCTTTAAATGTATTTGAGCCTTTAAAGATCATATGAAGAAACTCCATATTTTCCATTTTACAAATGAAGAAACTGAAGCTTAGAGTTAAGTAACTTGTCCAACGGTATAGACTTAGTGACGTTATAAATCATCATGTAGGGGCACCTGGGTGGCTCAACAGTTTAGCACCTGCCTTTGGCTCAGGTCATGATCCCGGAGTCCTGGGATCGAATCCCACATGGGGCTCCCTGCATGGAGCCTCCTTCTCCTTCTGCCTGTGTCTCTGCCTCTCTCTCTGTGTCTCTCATGAGTAAAAAAATAAACCCTTCTAAATAAATAAATAAATAATGTTTAAAAAATAAAATAAATTATGTAGGGAACCTATGTGAATTACTTTCTGGAATATTTTAAAATTATCTTTACGGGTTCTTCTTTGTTTCCTCTAGGGCCAGTGAATTCATTAAATGAATAAAGAAAGAACAGAATCTTCCATTTCCTACCTTGCTATTATGATAACAGCTTATAGGATAAAAGATAGTACTAGGGTTTAATAGTTTTAAAACGGGTCCTGATTATTTATTACAAAAATAAACTTTCTAACCAAATCAAATCAAACCAATTCTCATCTTAGAGCAATATACTGAAAAAGATTAATTTATTGAGCAGCTATCATGTGCTAAGTGCTCTCTGTGAATGACACCATTTAATCTTTTCATTCTCTCAAGGAAACACTATTCTAATCCTGTTTTATAAATAAGGAAAGTAAAGCTCTAAGTCACTTAGCTAGTTAAGAAATAGAGACAGGATTAAAGTCCTGCCAATTTCCTACCACAGACTTGCTTAACCACTAATATATGCTGCTACTCCACACCCAGCATAGTGCCCAGCATAATAGGAAAATATGTTTAATAAATCAGTTTTCCTATCCTGTCACAATCCTCATATCATGGCTGAAGAAAAATAGTAAAATATCAACCAGTAGCAGTTTTATTTTAAATTAGAAAGAGATAGGGACGCCTGGGTGGCTCAGCAGTTGAGCATCTGCCTTTGGCCCAGGGCATGATCCTGGAGTCCCAGGATCGAGTCCCACATCGGGCTCCCTGCATGGAGCCCGCTTCTCCCTCTGCCTGTGTCTCTGCCTCTCTCTCTCTGTCTTTCATGAATAAATAAATAAAATGTTTAAAAAAAAAAAAAAAACACACTTTTAAAAAATAAATAAATAAATAAATTAGAAAGAGATTAAATTTGGCAAAACATGATTTGTATGAAAGTGGTTTTTCGGGTTTTTTGTTTTTTTTTTCACCCATTACAAAAGATTATAACTTCACAGCTGAGAGTATTTTTTTTGCAACTTGCCAAGCAGCCAACTAACCAATGTTGAATTATTTCCTTGGTGAAGCAGAATCTAAAACTAAGTCCCATACATTTTTAAGTCTCTGTCCTATAAAGGTATCAATTATGGCTTGGTGAACACATAAATCTTAAAAAAGAGAAAAATTTAAAATGATAACTTCAAATCCAGATACTTGTTTTAAAATATTTTTATCTCTGACGAATAAATTCCTCTGAAAAATCTGTGTTACATGGGAAAAAGTTTTCAGATGGAACATTAAAGAAAAGACTGCCAGCAATTTCTGTAAATATAAAGACAATGAAGTTCTTTTAACTTGGTTCTACTAACCAATCATTTCTTGAGGCCTTTCTTAATAATTTATTGGTAACCAAGTTCTCCACACACATTAAGCATTTTACCACAATATTTGAAGAATTAAATGGCATTTCTCTCCTCAATTCATTTATATAAAACGATACATGCAGAAAGAAAAGTTTTTAGAAATATTTGAAGGGACATCAAAAACCATAAGGTGGGATCCCTGGGTGGTGCAGCGGTTTGGCGCCTGCCTTTGGCCCAGGGCGCGATCCTGGAGACCCGGGATCGAATCCCACGTTGGGCTCCCGGTGCATGGAGCCTGCTTCTCCCTCTGCCTATGTCTCTGCCTGTCTCTCTCTCTCTGTGTGTGTGTGTGTGTGAGACTATCATAAACAAATAAAAATTAAAAAAAAAAACCATAAGGTAACTAGGAATAAACCTAACCAAAGAGGCAAAGGACCTATACTCAGAAAACTGGAGAAAACACTCATGAAAGAAATTGAGGAAGACACAAAGAGATGGAAAAATGTTCTATCCTCATGGATTGGAACAATATTGTTAAAATATCTATGCTACCTAGGGCAATCTATACATTCAATGCAATCCCTATCAAAATACCATCAACATTTTTCACAGAGCTGGAACATAAAATCCTAAAATTTGTATAGAACCAAAAAAAGACTGAAGAAATGGTGGAAAAGAAAACCAAAGCTGGTGGTATCACAATGTCGGACTTCAAGCTCTATTACAAAGCTGTGATCATCAAGACAGTGTGGTCCAACACAACAACAGACACACAGATCAATGGAACAGAAGAAAGATCCCAGAAATGGGCCCTCAACTCTACGGTCAACAAATATTCGACAAATCAGGAAAGAAGATCCACTGGAAAAAAGACAGTCTCTTGAACAAATGGTGTTGAGAAAATTGGAAAGCCATACGCAGAAGAACGGAACCAGACCATTTCCTCACACCACACACAAAGATACACTCAACATGGATGAAAGATCTAAATGTGAGAGAAACCCATTAAAATCCTAGAGGAGAACACCACAGGTAGCAACCTCTGTGACCTTGCCCACACCAACTTCTTGCTAGACACATCTCCAGAGGCGAGAGAAACAAGGTCAAAAATGAACTACTGGGGCTTCATCAAGATAAAAAGCTTTTGGGACACTGGGTGGCTCAGTGGTTGAGAGTCTGCCTTTGGCTTGGGTCGTGATCCCGGGGTCCTGGGATTGAGTCTCACATCGGGCTCCCCGCAGGGAGCCTGCTTCTCCTCTGCCTGTGTCTCTGCCTCTCTCTGTGTCTCATGAATAAATAAAGAAAATCTTAAAAAAACCAACCAACCAAACAAACAAAAACGATAAAAGGCTTTTGCACAGCAAAGGAAACAGTCGACAAAACCAAAAGACAACCAACGTTTGCAAGTGACATATCAGATAAAAGGCTATATCCAAAATCTATAAAGAACATATCAAACTCAATACTCAAATAACAAGTAATCCAGTCAAGACATGGGCAGAAGACACGAAAAGACATTTCTCCAAAGACAACATAGACGTGGCCAACAGACACATGAAAAAATGTTCCGCATCACTCAGCATCGGGGAAATACAGATCAAAACCACAACGAGATCCCACCTCACAGCAGTGAGAATGGCTAAAATGAACAAGTCAGGAAACGACAGATGTTGGGGAGGATGTGGAGAAGGGGAGCCTCTTACACTGTTGGTGGGAACATAAGCTGGCACAGCCACTCTGGACAACAGTGTGGAGGGGCCTCCAGAAGTTGAACATAGAGCTGCCCTACGACCCAGCAGCTGCACTGCTGGGGATTTACCCCAAAGATACAGATGTAGTGACCCAAAGGGGCACCTGCACCCCAATGTTCACAGCAGCAATGTCCACAAGAGCCAGACTATGGAAAGAGCCCAGATGGCCAACGACAGACGAATGGATAAAGAGGAGGTGTGCGTGTGTATATATATGACATATATTATACATATATATAATGAATAAAATGAATGAAATCTTGCCATTTGCAATGACATGGATGGAACCAGAGGGTAATGCACTTAGTGAAGTAAGTCAATCAGAGAAAGATAATTATATGATCTCACTCATGTGGAATTTAATAAATAAAACAGAGGTTCATAGGAGAAGGGAGAGAAAAATAAAGTAAGATGAAATCATAGGAAACAAACTGAGGGTTGCTGCAGGGGAGGTGGATGGGGGATGGGATACCTGGGTGATGGGCATTAAGGAGGGCATGTGATGTAGTGAGCACTGGGTGTTATACTACCCTGATGAATCACGGACCTCTACCTCTGAAACTAGTAATACATTATATGTTAATTAACTGAATTTAAATTTAAAAAGGAAAAAAAAAAAGAAATACCTGAAGGTAAAAACTGTAAATGTGGGATGTGTGGCTGGTGCAGTGAGAAAAGCATACAATTATTGATCTCAGGGTGACAAGTTCAAGGCCCACATTGTGTGTAGAGATTACTAAAAAAGATAAATGAATTTTAAAAACTTAAAATTTATTCTTTAAAAAAAACTTAAAATTTAAACTTAAAAAAAAATTTGAGAGTATCATATATATGTGTGTGTGTGTGTATATATATATATATATATTGTTGGAAGTAGAAAATATATGACATCACAAATCAACTTTCTCTTTTGACAATGAACAAAATTACTTCAAAACAGTAATTTGACTAGGTAGTAACAAAATCATTCCAATTATAGTCTAAGCTGGGTTTAATTAGGTATTTCAGAAACCACCAATGGTCCATCACCCAGAAGGATGCCCCTGAAAGTGTCCTAAGGGTCATAACAAAATAGACTAATCTAAAATAATTTTTCCCATCATGCCTGGTACTAATAGGTAAATAGGTAGGAAGAAAATCACCCCAAAATATACATTAATAGTGTTTCAGGTCAGTATCTAAGACTAAGATCAGTGGGTTTCCAATTTGAAGAGCCTGATGACCACGTAATTCCATCCTACAAAATCTAACAGTCCAACTAAAGTAGCTTAACATGCTGAGCTACTCAATATTTATGCCTAAATTTTTATTCTATGATTCAAGGAGATAGGCAAGGTTTTCCTCTTCTTCCCCCGGTTTACAGGGAAGGTGAGGTCTCTACCTCCGTCCAGCTCATGTGGTTAGCCAGAGTCAGCTACCTGCCAGAGTATGGCCACAAAGTGTTCGAGGTGGTGATGGGAATGGGAGACGGTCCCAGAGCTGAATCCAAACTCTTACAGCTCCATAAGCACACACAGCAGACATTTATACACAGACACGACAGACAGACACACGGAGACAGCTCCCAAGGTTCCCTAACCACATGACATGGGTTACATTTCAATAATTTTCAAATCCTGTTTTCAAACCTATTTCCAATATTAATGAAAATAAAAGCACGTAACATCAACAAAAATGTCACAAAGCTCATAACTAATTTGTACTCAAAAAAAAAGAAAAACTACATTGAAAGTTCTATTTTCTAAGGCTTGGTTGAAAGCCAGAAATTTACTGATTTTAGGTGTATTCTTATCAAAATAAGGAGGGCACCAGCTTAAAATACACGATTTTTTGAAACAAATCCATTTGTAACTTCTTTTTATAACATTTTCATTTCATAAATCATTTTTCTTAAAAAGATTTTATTTACTTATGGGGCACCTGGGTGGCTCAGGGGTTGAGCATCTGCCTCCGGTTCAGGGCGTGACCCCAGAGTCCCAGGATCAAGTCCCATAACAGGCTCCCCTCAGGGAGCCTGCTTCTCCCTCTGCCTCTCTCTCTGTGTGTCCTTCATGAATAAATTTTTTAAAAAATCTTTAAAACGATGTTATTTATTTGACAAAGAGAGAGCACAAGCAGGGTAACCGCAGGCAGAGGGAGAGGCAGAGGGAGAAGCAGGCTCCCCGCTGAACAGGGAGCCTTGATGCAGGGATCCATTCCAGAACACGGGGGTCATGACCTGAGCCAAAGGCAAATGCCCAACCAGTTGAGTCGCCGGTGTCCTCAGAAATCATTTCCTGAGAAATGTTCCAGATGATGTGCTATAGAAAATACTAAGATTTCATAGGTCTATTGGACACTATGCTCAGGATTCTTTTTCCTTTTTTTAAAAAATATTTATTTATTTATGATAGACATAGAAAGAGAGAGGCAGAGACACAGGAGGAGGGAGAAGCAGGCTCCATGCCAGGAGCCTGACGTGGGACCCGTTCCTGGGACCCCAGGATTGCGCCCCAGGCCAAAGGCAGGTGCCAAACCACTGAGCCACGCAGGGATCTCCTTCTTTTTCTTTTTAGAGATGTATTTATTTTACAGAAAGAGAGTGAGTGTGTGCATACATGCACAAGTGAGGAGAGGGGAGAGGGAGAGACTCTCACACAGACTCCCTGCTGGGTACGGTGCCTAATAACGGGGGGCTCATGGGGCTCCATCCCAGACCCTGGAGACCACCACTTGAGCTGAAACTGGTCAGATGCTCACCCGACTGAGCCACCCAGGTGATCCTGTGCCCAGTATTCTTGAAATCTAATGCCAATGATATGTGTAAAGCAAATAATTAAAGTGTTGTGTTATGATACTAAAAAAAATACTACGTTCCTTTTACGCATCTGACTAGAAAATTTACAAATTCTCATCTCTTATGATCCACCAAATTTTATTGAAGCACCGTCTCCTTAGCTTCTGAAACATAATTTGTTCTAAAAGGTGAAATTTTACCTGTGTTACATAAGGTTGCAGGCAGTGGGAAAAGTGGTCTTTGCACAAACTGATGCAGAGGCTGTTTCTTAATGGTGCCTGGATTCATCATCGCACAGAATCTACATTCAAAAACAAATAAAAATGACATTTCAAGAGATAATCTTTTAAGCTCAGTGTCTACTTCTTATATTTATTAAAAAAAAAATGATAACAACAAAGCTTAGTTTTCATCCTCCATCCACATTTGCACTTCCTTGGGCAAGCAACATCTGCAAACAGTTTAAGAACAAGAGCTCACGTGGAAATTTACAGCCTTGATAACTGAGTGTCACAGGATAGTGCAATACCCAGGGTAAGAAACAGAAACGCTACATTTGTGATTTATAACCTAGATTCTCAGACTCTTAGTGATGCATAAAGGATGCAAAGAACTACAAACTGTTATTTTTCTTCTTTTTTAATTAAAAAAAAAAAAAAGGGATCCCTGGGTGGCACAGCAGTTTGGTGCCTGACTTTGGCCCAGGGCGCGATCCTGGAGACCCGGGATCGAATCCTGTGTCGGGCTCCCGGTACATGGAGCCTGCTTCTCCCTCTGCCTATGTCTCTGCCAATCTCTCTTTCTGTGTGACCATCATAAATAAATAAAAATTAAAAAAAAAAAAAACACTAGGTAATAGTCACACAGTTCAAAATTCAAAGAGAGGGCAGCCCGGGTGGCTCAGCGGTTTAGCGCCGCCTTCAGCCCAGGACGTGATCCTGGAGACCCAGGATCAAGTCCCACGTCGGGCCCTTTGCAGGGAGTCTGCTTGTGTCTCTACCTGTGCCTCTGCCTCTCTGTGTGTCTTCCATGAAAAACAAATAAAATCTTAAAAAAAAAATTCAAAGAGAACAAAAGTAAATATTGGGGAAGTCTTCCTCCCTTTTCTGTCTCTACCATATTTCCCTGGAAAAAAGAGAACCAATACTACCTGTTTTGAAAGGTATTTCACACTTCAAAAAGTCTAATAGAAAGTGTACTATTCTTCTCCAAACTGCTAACGTATCGAACAATTTTTATATGCTTTTTCACTGGAAACCTCTTAAGCTGGTGTTTGTAACTTTGGTTATTTCACTGTATTAGAGAAGTATTAATTGGCTATTTTTTTGTGGCTTCGACAAAAAAATGAAGAAGGGAAAAATAAATATTAGGAAAGGGAAAAAAAAATGCTTTAGTGAAAAGTTTTAGAGACCTTTAGAAACTTGATGCAAGTTACTTTAGGATCCAGTTCCTGGCAGCCCGGGTGGCCCAGTGGTTTATTGCCGCCTTTGGCCCAGGTCATGACCCTGGAGACCCGGGATCGAGTCCCACATCAGGCTCCCTGCACGGAGCCTGCTTCTCCCTCTGCCTGTGTCTCTCTGAGTCTCTCATGAATAAATAAATAAAATCTTTAAAAAAAAAAAAAAAGAATCCAGTTCTCTGTGTGTCTCTCTGAGTCTCTGCCTGTGTCTGAGTCTCTCATGTATAAATAAATAAAATCTTAAAAAAAAAAAAAAAAAGAATCCAGTTCCCTTTTCTTTTTAAAGGAGGCTCCACACCCAGCGTGGAACACGATGCCGGGCTTGAACTCAGATAATCCGTGTACAGTGCTGACATCGGTGCCAAGCCTTAGAGCAAGAGTTCCATAAATGTTAGCTACCATTATTATTATGTTATAGGCACCCAATAATTAGTGGCAGAATCAAATTTAAGGTTTGGGCTGAAATCGCTTTCATCTTTAACTTACTGCCTAATAAACCTTGGCTACGCTGTAACCTGGAAATACACTGAAGCCCGGCACTGTCGTCCCTTCCACCCAGAGATAAAGCAGCAGAGTGGATGAACGTGGTGACAGCGATGGGTTTAAGGTGACGAAAGTAGTAAAGGGGAGTTAAACCATCCCAGTAAGACATCTATCCAAACAGAACAGGGCAGCCCGGGGGGCGCAGCGGTTTGGCACCTGCCGTGGGCCCAGGTCATGATCCTGGAGACCCGGGATCGAGTCCCACGTCGGGCTCCCTGCATGGAGCCTGCTTCTGCCTATGCCTGTGTCTCTCATGAATAAATAAATAAAATCTTTAAAAAAAAAAAAAACAAAAAAAAGGACGGAGGGGGCCTGCAAAAATAATCCAGCAAGCTTAATGCATTTAAGCTTCTCGAGGGCGCCATGAGCAGGAAAGCTGCCAACGTTCACTACATGAAACCTTAGGCCGTCCTGTCCTTTTGGTCCAGAAGCAAAAGTCAGGTCAGGACAGCCACCTGGGTCGTGAGTCCTGTTCACCTGAGCAACGTGGACAGGTGTCAGGGGAGGCCGCGCGGCAGGCAGGTGGCTCCGGGGGCTCAGGCCCAGGGGCCCGGATGCTCCGCGCAGCCCCTGCCCTTGGAAGCTGTGACCTCCTACAGCTCGGGTCACGTCCCTTCCGGGCCTTCGGGGCACAGGAGACCCCCTACCGTCCGCGAACACTCGGGTTTGTGCTTAAGAGGCGGGGGGTGGGGGGGAGGGGGAGGGGGGCCGGGCTCAGCGCTGGAGACCTGCCCTGGCCCAGGCGTGACCCCGGGTCATGGGTTCGAGTCCCGCGCCGGGCACCCGGCGTGGAGTGGAGCCTGCGTCTCCCTCCGCCCGGTCTCCGCCTCTCTCCGTGTGTCTCATGCATAAATACGTAAAATCTTTAAAAAAAAAAAAAACAAGGGAACGCCGGTGGGGGGAGGGGCCCGCGAGCCTCGCCGCGCTGCACAGGCCCCCGCCCGGCTGAGCCCCGACGGCGGCGGCGGCCCCGGAGGTCGCTCGGGGGCACTTGTCCCCGCCCCGCCCCGCCAGGCCCGGCGGCACCGGGTGCGGAGCTCCGGGCCCGTCACCTACCGCCCACGCAGCCCCGCGGCCGCGGCCGCAGCTCCCCCGCGCAGCCCGGCCGCCGCCATCTTAGTCCGAGTGCGCAGGCGCGGGCTCAGGCGCAGGCGCAGACCGGGAGCTGGGCGGGCTCCGCGGAGAGCGCACCCTGCCGGCCGCGGGCGGCGCTGCCACCGGGGAGCGGGAGATGCGGACGCCGCTCCCGGACGCCTTTGGCCGCCTCCGCGGTGGAGACCCGCACCTGGTCCGCTGGCCCCACCTCCGCGGTAGAGACCCGCACCCGCTCCTCTGCATCCACCTCCGCGGTAGAGACCCGCACCTGGTCCGCTGGCCCCACCTCCGCGGTAGAGACCCGCACCCGCTCCCCTGCATCCACCTCCGCGGTAGAGACCCGCACCTGGCCCTGGTGCCCGCCTCCGCAGTAGAGACCCGCACCTGGCCCTGGTGCCCGCCTCCGCGGTAGAGACCCGCACCTGGCCCCCGGCCCCACCTCCCTGGTAGAGACCCGTTTGCGCAAACGTCCAATAAACCCTCTTGCCAGTTGCATCTGCGTGTCTGGGGTCTGAGTCTCTGGGGCGTCCACGGGACACGTTGGCAGCCGTGAGCCAGGGTCCAACACCGCGGGGAGCTGCTTCTCCCTCTGCCTGCGCCCCTGCCTCTCCCGGTGTCTCTCATGAATCAGTAAGTAAAATAGTGAAAGAAAGAAAAGGAAAGAAGGTGTTGGAGCAGTGGGGGCGTTGCCGGTGCCGGAGCGGCCCTGTCGCCCAGCTCGGGTTCCGCGGCCTCTCGGGCGGGCCCTGCACGCGCCCTCGCTCCATCCTGGCCTTGGCGTGGTCCCCGGGGCCTGGCACGGAGGAGAGGCCCGAAGCGCCCCCGGCCGGTCCCCTGCCACACTGCTTCGTTACGTGCTCATCGTGCACAGTCATCGCCCGGCTCCAGGGCCCGGCGGGGGCGGCGGCAGGGCCGGGGGATCCGGTGCCCGCAGAGCGCGAGGGGCCCAGCGCCCTGCTCCGTGAGCTGTGGGTGTGCACGGCGGCCGCCACCGGCGGAGCGGGCGACAGAAAGGTGCGTGGGCAGCCCCTGCATTGTCACAGGGTCAGGCGCGGTTGTCCTCCGGGAAGCTCGGGACCCACTCGGGACCGCTCCGGACCGGCCGTGAGCAGCCGCGGGCCTGCGGCCTGGTCTACCCCCGGGCGGGCCTGCGGCCTGGTCTACCCCCGGGCGGGCCTGCGGCCTGGTCTACCCCCCCCCCCCCCCCCCCGCGGGCCTGCGGCCTGGTCTACCCCCGGGCGGGCCTGCGGCCTGGTCTACCCCCGGGCGGGCCTGCGGCCTGGTCTACCCCCGGGGCGGGCCTGCGGCCTGGTCTACCCCCGGGGCGGGCCTGCGGCCTGGTCTACCCCCCCGGGCGGGCCTGCGGCCTGGTCTACCCCCGGGGCGGGCCTGCGGCCTGGTCTACCCCCCCCCCCCCCCCCCCCCGGGCGGGCCTGCGGCCTGGTCTACCCCCGGGGCGGGCCTGCGGCCTGGTCTACCCCCGGGGCGGGCCTGCGGCCTGGTCTACCCCCGGGGCGGGCCTGCGGCCTGGTCTACCCCCGGGGCGGGCCTGCGGCCTGGTCTACCCCCGGGGCGGGCCTGCGGCCTGGTGGCCTGGTCTACCCCCGGGCGGGCCTGCGGCCTGGTCTACCCCCGGGCGGGCCTGCAGCCTGGTCTACCCCCGGGGTGGGCCGGCAGGTGCAGCCCGTGGGTGTCTGCCCCGAGCACGACCAGGCCGCCGCGGGGACCACGTCCGGGACAGGAGCTCTCCCTGCCCAAACCAGCGGCGGCCGAGAGTCCGGCCCACGGGCTGCGGGTCCTGCTGTGTCGGGCCGGTTCCAAGGGCTCTGCCTGGGGCTCGGGAGGGGCCTCAAAGCCAGGTGAGCCCCAAACTAAGAGGGCGGCCGTGTGACAGCCCCGGGCCGGGGTCAGGGAAGCGGGAGGAGGGCCGCGCGGGCCTCGCCTCCTGGGGCTCCCGGGTCAGCCGGGTCAGGGCGGGAAGTAAATAGGGTGATGGTGGCAGGACACACGCTGCCCCGGGGACACGGGGCCCAGGAAGAGCCGGGAAGAGACGCGGGTCACCGGGGTTTCTATGGTGCAGGGGGGGCAGGAAAGCGTTGTGCTGGGTCCCGATTCTTCCCAAGAGACTGGTCAAGGTCCCAGGAAGTGCTAAACAGGCGACAGCGGCCATCGGGCCTTCTGATCACCACTCTCCACACTCTCCGTGGGTTGTGGGTCGAGAGAAAGAAATCTCTTCCTTCTTCCTGTCTCTTAAAAATTCTAGGAGAAACATTTTCTTTTTTAGATTTTATGATTTATTTGGTGGGGTGGGGGGGAGAGCGTGTGCAGCAGAGGGGCGAGGGGCAGAGGGCAAAGCAGACCCCTGGCTGCGCAGGGAGCCCCACACAGGGTTCCATCCTGGGGCTTTGGGACCATGACCCAAGCGGAAGGCAGACGCCCAACCCCTGAGCCCCCCAGGCCCTGGGGATCTGGGTGCTGCAGTGGGTTAAACACCCGACTCTTGGTTCAGGCTCAGGTCATGACCTCAGGCCTCAGGGTTGTGGGATGGAGCCCCTGGCAGGGCTCTGTTCTGATGCAGCCGGCCCTCTGCCCCTCTGCCCCCCACCCCCCACCCCCACCCCCACCCCGGCACTCTCACCTTCTCTCTCTCCTAAATAAATCTTTTAAAAATAAAAGCATGGGGCAGCCTGGGTGGCTCAGCCGTTTAGCCCCGCCTTCTGCCCAGGGCCTGGTCCTGGAGACCCGGGATCGAGTCCCACGTCGGGCTCCCTGCGTGGAGCCTGCTTCTTCCTCTGCCTGTGTCTCTCATGAATAAATAAAATCTTTTAAAAAATAAAATAAAAAATAAAAATAAAAGCAGAGGTCCCCAAGTATTTCCCCAAGTCACTCTGCAAGCCTTGGATCTCCTCTGCTGGTTTATGCTCGATGGCTTTATACCAACCACCACCCAGACCCGGCCTCCTCCTTCACCCCCCCCACCCCGCATCCTGCTTCCCCACCCCCCCAACCCCTCTGACCCGGTTCCGCCTCCACAGTCAGGAAAGAATCCTTAGATTTGAGATGTACGGGGAGGACGGAGCCCGGTCAGGTTTGCGGCCACAGGGAGGTCGCCTCCCGCCCAGTGGGTTGTGCCCTGCGTGACCCCGCGGCCACGGTAGCAGCAGATCGTGACCCCTGAGCTCACAGCGCCACAGCCCCGCAGCTCAGGCTGCCGTGGGACCTTTTCCCGTCGTTTCCCGAGTTTCAGGTGAAGCCTCACAGTCCAGGACACCGGATGCTAAGGGCTGCAACGTTTCAACGTGATTGGAGCCAACCGTGTAAGCTTCCCTTACACGCTGTAGAAAAATGACGACCACCCCCCCCCCGCCCCCGGTTCTAGAACAGACGCCAACTGGAAATCCTGTTTTAAGACCCCAGGGGGCCTGCGCAGGGTGGGGGGGCTGCACACGGTGGGGGGGCCTGCGCACAGAGGGGGGGTTCGCACGGAGGGGGGCTGCTGCACACGGGGGGGCCTGCACACCAGGGGAAGGGGGCTGTGCAGGGGGGGCCTGCGCTTGGGGGGAGGGCTCCTGCACACGGAGGGGGGCTGCGCACGGTGGGGGGGCCTGTGCACGTCGGGACAGGCTTCCTGAGCCCTAGGAGCTCTGGGCCTGCCCCCAGCTACTGGGGTGAAACGCAGTGGGGAGCCCTCGGGGGGCCCAGAGCTTGGGGTGAAGCTAAAGCGAAGGCCTAGCGCAGCAAAGGCGGAGGGAGCAGGGGAGCAGCTGGTCCTCGTGGGCTTGGAGCGACGAGGACACAAGGCCTGGCGGTGGCACCAGAGCTGTGGCGCAGTGCCAGGCCCGCGGGTTCTGGAAGGGCCTCCTGCTCTCGGGTCCGGCGGCGGGGGGACGGGCAGCGGGAGGCGACGGCGCGGGGTTGGCCCGCACCTGGGCCTGGACACCACCCTCGTCCTTCAGGTCATGTGTGTCCTGAGTATTGTTCTCTTTTGCAGACGTGGAAACCCGGAGTCGCCGTTCTCCGCGGCCCCCGCTCCGCCCAGGTCCTGCTGGCCAAGCGCCCGGCGAGCTGGCGCGGTCACCGCGGGGACAGTCGCTGGGAGAGGGGCCCGCGCACCCTCCACCCGTGGGAAGGAGGGAGGGAAGCCCGAGCAGGCGGGAGGTGCAGGTCCTAAGGACTTGGCTGGAGTCCCTAACCCTGGGGAGCACTGTGGAAGGTGTGCGAGGGCCGTTTTTATTGTTTTTAAGATCTTATTTATTCATGAGACACACACAGAGGCAGAGACACAGGCAGAGGGAGACGCAGGCCCCTCAGGGGAGCCTGTGGCAGGACTGGATCCCAGGACCCCGGGCCACCTTGTTCCTTAAAATACATCCTTCCTTCCTTCCTTCTTTAGACCCGGCTCACTCCTCAATGCGCTGCCGTCTACACCGCGCCTGCTGGGGTCACCGCGGCCCCCGCCCCACGAATCCCAGTAACATTTTTCTCCTGATGTCCCCGCAGCATTTCAAACTACCGACACTGCTCATTCTTGAAAAGCTGGACCCCCCCGCCCCGAGCTCTGCTATCACCCTTCTGCTGAGCGTGTGGCTCAGTTTCCTTCGTGGCCTCTTCCCTCCCCCCATCCTTTATTATTTTTTAAATTTATTTATGATAGTCACACAGAGAGAGAGAGAGAGAGAGGCAGAGACACAGGCAGAGGGAGAAGCAGGCTCCATGCACCGGGAGCCCGACGTGGGATTCGATCCCGGGTCTCCAGGATCACGCCCTGGGCCAAAGGCGGGCGCCAAACCGCTGGGCCACCCAGGGATCCCTCCCCCATCCTTTAAATGTTGTCCTTCCCCAAAGATTGTGCAAGTGCGCCTCTTACCCTACCTTCTCTTTCACTGACGCCATCTACCGCCGGGACGTCCTGATGACTGCCCTCTCCCAGCAGCGGAGACTCCTCTCCCAACTCAAGCCGCCCACCCCGTCTGCACCGCTTCCTTCCGCAGCCCTGTGCAGGCTCAAGAAGGACATTTTCAACTACCGTGGCTGTGTCACTCGGTGTTTCTGAACATGTATGTCAGGGGGCTAACCTGGATGGATTTGCATCAAGAAACTCCATTAAGCCAATTTAATTTTTGATCCACTTCCTATGCTATGTATTTCCATTTTATTGTAATTATTTTCCCTAGGATCCAGTCTCTTCTCTATATATTTTATAATGGAGACTTCTTAGTCAATTTTTGGTTAATTTGTAATTTTAGCAATGTAGCTTCTGCTCTCGAGGTCTCCTGGGGCTACTAGACCTACTAGATTCAAATTTCCTGGCTAGAATTTCGACTTAAACTTGACACTTGGGCAGCCCGGGTGGCTCAGCGGTTTAGCGCCGCCTTCGGCCCAGGCCCTGCTCCGGGATCGAGTCCCGGGTCGGGCTCCCTGCATGGAGCCTGCCTCTCCCTCCGCCTGTGTCTCTGCCTCTTTCTCTTTCTGTGTCTCATGAATAAATAAATAAAATCTTTAAGAAAAAAAAAACTTGAAACGGAAACTGAAACAAAAAATAAATAAATAAAATAAACTTGGTCAAAATTTCATTCTTCCATCAATCTTTAATGATGCGTGGTTTTTAACAGATTTGAATTTTACACGAACTATTTCTACCAGTAATACTCATTATAAACTGAATAGAGGCCAACAGTTTATATTTAATTCTTTGGTTCTTCCAAAACACAGAAAACAGTCATCAATTCTCTGCTGATAACTAAAGTTTTCTCTGAAGGGTAAGGACAATCTGTCCTTGAGGTCAAGTTCCTGCTAAGACACAGGATGCGCCTGGGGAGATGTACAAATACTAATTTTGCCCAATGTGACTCGGGGAGTTCCGTACCTAGTGATGATCTGGGTCCCCAAGCCTCAGGGCTAGAGAAGTGGGCCGTCTTCTGACGAGAATACTTGGACTCTTCCGGGCCTCTGACCAAGCAGAATTACGGGTCTTCTTCCGTGTAAACTGGATGCTCCCCAACCCTCTAGCCCTTGCTACCCCCAGGAGAGGTGAACTCAAAGAAGAATTCTTACGATGGAAGGAAAAAGATCTTTGTCTCCCCGTCCAGGCGAACAAGCCTAAATCATCTGCTCACGGTTTTTCTCTGGGTCTCACTCTGGTTCCTCCCACTGGCTCTCAATTAGGGGCTGGTATTCGGGCACCCCCTCCCTGGCTGGGCTCTTACTAACCAGTCTCGGGGCTGGCCTGGCAAAAATGAGCCACACGGGCGAATGCGAACGACAGCGTCCTGTGGGAACTGGGGCTTCTGACTTGGGCTCTCCCTACCAGGAAGGCAGGGCTGAGTCCACCCACATTTGCAGAAGGCCCTGATTACCCCCAGAGCAGTCCAAGTCACAGGCGAAGACGACTGTCCTCTTGGTCCACGGTAACTTGAAACAGAAGCAGCACAGGAACTTTGCATCGTAGGACGAGCTGGAGCGTATCGTTAGACATACACGAACCAGATCTCGGTGAATCTTCAGAAAAAGGAGGCAACTTTGGTTTTACTCATGTGAGTCACACCAGAACTCTCGGAATCCCTGGATCTTCCACTGCCAATTTCAACTCAGACCTGAACTCAGCCCTTCACCAATTCTCCCCGAATGATGGATGTCAAACTCATTAAAGCTCCAATATTATGGTTATTTTGTCAAATTCGGGGAGGAAATAAGCAGGCAGTTTCCCTCCCACACTATGGGATTTTAAGATTCTTAGGAATTATTCATTCCTCCCCAATTCCTCTCTTTGCGTGTATGTGTGTACTTTATGTACTTCCAAATTTTAATTCCAGTATCATTAACGTACAATGTTATGTTAGTCTCAGGTGTACAATAGAGGGTTCGGTAATTCTGTACATGACCTAGGGCTCCTCAAGGTAAGTGTCCTCCTAATCCCCTTCACCCAGCTCACCCACGCCCCCCCCCCTTCCCTCTGGTAACCTCCAGTTAATTCTCTATAGTTAAGAGTCTGTTGTTTCTGCTTGTTGTTTCCAAGACTTCCCTTCTAATTTGTTAGGTTAATGCTGGTCTCTCTTAAGGCCTTTTTTGGTTTGTTTTGAAAGCCTGAATATTATGCAGGTCATATTCAGGTAACATATTTTAGGGGCTCATGGTAAAGTTTACAATAGCAGAGAGCTCTGTGGTTTTCTTGGCTCAGTCCTTATGGCCCCGCTGTCTTTATTATTTCATTTATGTCTCCAGGTAACATCTAGAATGGAAAGTAGGTCTCAGGTAGTAGCAATGCTGGCATTGGAAACCAACCAACCAACCAACCAACCAACCTTGAAACTCAAAAACACAAAACTAGGTGTGGCACTGTAAAAGGTACTTATGGAGGCCTCCAGTCCTAGGAAGATCTGACTTAAGAAATGATACAAAATATAGATCATTTGCTTTTATTAGGTTCATTTTAATAAAGTGTATAAGAGTTTACAACTCAAAACAATTATTCATAAAAACTATCAGATACATGAGATAGATCACACGACGAGTGCAATAACAGAAATCCAAAAGTCTGCAAACAGGAGGTACTGCAAAAACTGTGAAGATTGACTTTACGAATGTCTTTCTCCCTTCCTTTCCATGTCCACAGCCCATGGGATTGCATGCACATGCTGTTTTCTGCGGTCTGATGACCTCAGGGTTCCTTGTAGCTGGGTCAACTTCCTCGTTCAGTGAACTCAAAATGTCTTGCCAGCAGAGGAGTTCACCTCTTGTCCATGGAATGAGCATTGTCCTTGGCCTTTATTTGGTTTCTGCGCCCTAACAAATGACATCACACGCTTTCTCTTTCAAAGGAATGTCTTGCAGGCCTTGTGCTGGTCTGGTCTCTACTGCCAGTCCAACCCCACACATGAGCCAGGGGTTCAGGCCAAACCCTACTGAGTTTCATCCTCGTGGATGAGAAGAGCGTACTTAACTGTGGGAACAGGCTAAGGCGATGGCTGACTTTTCCCACCATTATCTAGAACAACTCCAGGTCTCTGAGTTGTTGGCAAATGGGACTGAGTTTACTCAGGCCAACTACCTATTGTCACCACTTGCTATTCTTTGGATGCCTTCATAAGGAGGTCTTAACACCATGGCAGAAAGTATGAGGACAGACAGACACACACTCACACACACACACACGCCTCTCCAATCACAATCCTCAAACAGGAGTCTGCGGTAGACTCAGAGAATACAATGATTTGCCACTTCAGAGTGAAAAGGCTACACTGCCTTCGCTTACTTCCAAAGTCTCACTTTAACTGACATTGTTAGACACCATTTCTGCAAACAAACAAAAACAAAAACAAAACAAAAACACGACGACAAAAGCCAGTTCTGCAATTCTTTGCCGAAAGGAATCCAACAGATCCCTTTAACGCGTGTGCGCGGTTCCGTCACAATGCAGTGCAGGTTTCAGGAACACAACATTGTACTATAAACCACAACAGCGTCACCCACGTTGAGACTGCTGGGAAGGCGCTCGGGCTAAATTTCTCACAGAATTACTGAGTTCTGGGAATACTGGAGTAGGCCCCAGTGTGCTGGGCAGCAGTCGGCCGTCTTTGCAAGCCCTTGTGGAGCCCCTTCACACCTGGACTTTCCCCTGCACTCGGGGCACACCGAGCCTGTGTCAGGTCATGGTGGAGAGATGCCTTTGGGCTGTGTCTCCGGAGTAAGGCTGGACCCCTGCCAACCTCGCTTCGTCTGCTCTTCTAGTCCGTAAGGAGCGGGGAGGTGAGCCACTCAGCTTACTTGGAGTTCCTCCAGGGTGGTGAGATTATCACGGGGTAGGCTGGAACTTAGGAAGAAACTGTTTACAGTAACAAAGGCACATAGAAATTACCAGGATCATCCACTCATACCTCTCATTCATCCTCTTGGTGGTGTGGCCATAGTAGGGGAATGTTAGTGGGGAAACCAAGTGGGAACGGGAACAAGAGGAGCCAGGAAGGCCTGCAGGAGCAGAGAAGCCGCAGGGGAGAGCTGCGTCGGCAGCGTTTTAGGGACGGGATGTTGGATACCACACGGGAGGCCTGTTGGCTAATAAAGGTCAAGGTTCAAATGAGGCAGGTAGGACTGGAAGTCGGAGAGCAAGGTGACCCCTGGGGAATCAAGACATAGCCAGGGTGGATCCTCACCTCTAAGCTGAGGCAGCTAGGTATTTTCAGCAACCTGGAAAACTTATTTTATAGCAAAAGAGCATAGAAACAATTCCCAACCAGATACTACTTTTTTTTTTTTAATTTTATTTTCAAGCATCTTGAAGTCTTCAAGTGAACGTCACAAGTTTGCAAGTGTTGATGGTTTAAAAAAAAACAACAAGAAACAAAAACTACAAGGAGGAGTTGACAAAGGCATTGAAAAATGAGGAATTTAAATTACATGATTCCATTTAAAATCTTCACGTTTACTCCATGAGGCAGGATTGGAGGATGAGAACCCCGGGGGTGACTATGGGCATTTACAAAAGTGCTTCTACCTCCTTAGAAGCTGCGGTCTTCCCAGCAGCTCTCCTACGTCCCTTTTATCAAAATAATCCAAGTTCCAGATTTCTCAGATAAAAATGCATCTATGCGACCAGCAGCCATTCCAGAGTTGACTGGCATGTATTCTTGAAATTCAATTCCACAGACACAGCAGGGAATAACATTTTTCTTTATTCACCCGAACGACTCCATTTTAAGTTGTATCCTTCCTGCTAGAGAATGGGTTGGAGCTCACCCTTCTCCAAGTTTCCTATAAAATTTCCTATGTGAGAAAATGAATACAAATCATACGATCCATGTTCTGATGACCTTTCTTTATAGAAGCAAACACAGCATGATCGAATTAATATTGGCAGATCACTCTGGTGATCACATTTAAGTAAAACTGAAAACTGCTACTTTGAGTCAGTGCAATGTCCACCAAACAGTTTAAAACACTGATGTTCATGTATTCTAAATTTACTAAATAAATAATGGGCCAATAAGATGCTGGTATTTTTTCTGGAAGGTTTAAACAAACAAAAAAAAAGTCAGTTGTCAGATTAAACGGAGACCAAACATGGGCACGTGGACAGGTACACACCAGTCGACACATAGGAAATTTCCAACTCAATGACAACTGAGCCCAAAATGAAACTGAATTTATGACCTAGATTCCCATAGGTCCTGCCCAGCTTCTGCTTCTGCCTCGTTTTGTTCCAATTAACAAGGATTGGGAGCCTAACGGGCCGTATGTGAACTCAAGGTAAATATTTTCCACCACACATAATGTAACTTCATTAATTCAGTGGTGCCGCTGGTCAATTAACACAGATTCTTTAAAAGAGTTCTTCGGCGCGCGTTGTGCTTCAATGCTTTATGTCTAAATATATTCCGGCTCATTGCACTCCACTGAAATGCAAAGGCACAAGTTCTTGCATCCCCATCAGATGTGTAGAGCAAATAACACATAAAACTAAGAGGTGTAGCATTTTGTTGACTATATATCCTCTTTTTCTCCTTAATGTTAACCTGTTGCGGTATAGTTGTTGGAAACATGCATTTGCTACTAATTTAAAGCACCCTGAGCACTCCTAAATCCCTTAACACTAAATTTTCTAGAATTCCAGATTCAGGATGGCCTCTGGCAAGAATATTTTATCTTTAAATGATGCTTTTACCCTATACGATCCAAAGATCGATGCAGAATTTACTAGTTATTAGCTAATAAGTAAGGTAGTATAGTCACAAATTTTTCATGCTTCACTCAGCCCACGCGTGACAAATGATTCAACTCTGTGATTAAAATCACCATGATTTTACTGATTTTACCTGGAGAGCTAAGATGGATACTTGATTAGGAAGAAGCAATTAAATAACCAAAGGAAGGACCTTTTGCAGGGCTGTTACAGAGGCAATCCTGAATTTTGGGAAGAGTGAGTGAGAATGGCCTTCCCCTTGAAGAGTTCCTGACTTGGGGTAAGAACTCTCCCCGAATGCTCCTATCCTCTCAGCGCCTGCCTTGCGGGGCTTCACTTGATAACGACCAAGGTTAGAGTGTGGGGTGCAAAGTCCCATATGCATGAGCCCAGACTATTTATCCAACTGGAGAGATGATTTTTGCATCCACTGTTACACAAAATAATTAGAAATAATCACCGGGAGAAAAGCAACCTCTGCGAAGGAACATTTAACATTCCCCAGGGGGAAAGACTGTCGCGGTCAGAACCTCACTTGGAAGACCATTGCTGAGAGCCCTGATCCAGTGCCGATTATTTAAGTTTATCTTTTAACCTGGACATTTGAAATAGGTGGAGGCCGAACTAGAAAAAGTCTTGTGAAGTTGCTGTTCATGTCCTACCCCTAAGATGCCGCCGATTGAAAGAGTATGACCCCTCATCGACTGCGATCACGTCTGGCATTCTGGCTCGATTCTTGGACGAATTTCCAATTCCTGAATCCTTAACCTGGTTGGGTGAGCAACTCTCCCGACTCCTGCAGCGACTGGAGACATCGCTGACGTCAACGACAAGTCACGGAGAGCTTTCAGGCTGAAACTTGGTGCAGCAGCTCCTCCCACGAGGTTGAACTTCGTCAGCAGAGATGTTCCGTGGAGACACTGAAGTCTCACCTTAAGGCACTAATAACAAAGGCTGCGGAAGCAGCCGGGCGGCCAGATCTTGCCCGGAATAGAAGACCTTGCAAACACACAAGTCAGTCGCCCACCTGGCCTACCTGGACGTCTCCAGAGGATGGGGGATCAGAACGTTTGCAGGGATCGCGGACTCGGCTCCTTACTCTTCTCCCAACTGATTTACAGGTCTCAGATTTTTCCTCAAGGGGCGGCGGAGAAAGGGGGCAAGGAATGGGCAAGCAGCCACAAGCCGATCTCGTCTGGAGCCGAGTCTCGAGCCGCATCCCACGGTGGCAGGTGGCAGGCGGCGTGCTCAGGCCTGAGGGTCTAGGTACATTATCGCTGAGACCACGTGCCCAGGGGTTAGAGCCGCCACAAGGTGCTCTTTTCTAATGTTCTGAGGAAAAGAGCATAATTAATTTTTTAAGACCGTGCAAAGGGAATTTGCTAATAGCAAATTTTGGAGGAAATAAAAGAATCTCCGAAACCTCAGTTTCGGCAGAATTTTCCCACACCTTCCAACGAATTCGACCTCGTCACAAGACACGACTAAGTAAAAACAGGAGCTGCGACAGGCCAGGAGCCTGATGCCAGGAAATGAGGGGCCGTGGAGGTAGGCGGAGGGAGGCCGGCTGGACCCGGGGAAATGCTCTCTGGGCGCACGCGCACACGCACCTGTGCACCCACAGGGATTTAACAAGCACGGGCGTGCGAAGGCTCAGCACTGGCACACTTCGACAGAAGGAAAGGATCTGACGCCCGTTACACACCCGCACTCACTCACGTGTGAGGCCAGCCTGGCTCGCAGGGCCACGTGCTCCCGGGGCTCCCGCTGGGGCTGCTGGTTTTACAGGAACGACTGGTGTGGGCAGGACCCGCGGCCCTGGGCTTGCAGGGGCCCCTTGCACCTCCTCCGGCCACAGCCCCTTCACCGAGCATCACACCGGGTCCCCAAGGGCGGACCTTGAGTCCTTGGGCCACAGTCACTGGGGACCCGCAGGACCAGAACCTGGGGGAGCCTGGCCCCTTTGGGGTTGGGGGAGACGCCTTCCCGGACTTCAGCAGTTGGGGGGTGGAGAGAGCAGAGTTCTGGGCGCAGGCGGAGGCGAGGTGCCCGGAGGTCCGAAATCCGCATCCACAAGGGAAATGAGCATAACTTACGGGGGTTCCAATGAGTGTCACTGTCACTGGGGTTGCTCGCCTTGTGGAACCAGAGGCTGCTCGGCCGCCCCGCCTCTTCTGGGGGGTCAGCTTTGAGGTCGGGGCTCGGGGACCCCGTCTCTTCTGGGGGAGTCAGCTGCGAGGTCGGGGCTCCCCGCATGTTCCGGGCTCAGCTGCAAGGTCCGGGCTCGGGCGGTCTCTTCTGGGGGGTCAGCTGCAAGGGTCGAGGCTCAGGGGACCCCACGTCTCCTGGGGGTCAGCTGCGAGGTCGGGGCTCGGGGCTCCCCGCATGTTCAGGGGTCAGCTGCGAGGTCAGGGCTCGGGGACCCTGTGTCTCCTGGGGGTCAGCTGCGAGATCAGGGCTCGGGGACCCCGTCTCTTCTGGGGGGTCAGCTGCGAGGGTCGAGGCTCAGGGGACCCCGCGTCTCCTGGGAGTCAGCTGCAAAGTCGGGGCTCAGGGGGCCCCCTCTCTTCTGGGGGTCAGCTGTAAGGGTCAGCTGCGAGGTCGGGCTCGGGGGACCCCGTCCCTTCTGGGGGGTCAGCTGCGAGGTCGGGCTCCCCGCGTGTTCCGGGGCCGGCCGCCAGGTCGGGGCTCCGCAGCGCCCCTAGGGCCTCTGGCGGCCCGACCTGGCGGGGAAGGGCGCTAGGGCGAAGGGGTCGGCGGGCAGCTCCGCGGTCCTGGCGGCCTGGGCGCCGGGCGGAGCCACAACGGTGCAGGCGGCGAGGGGCTGCGCGTCGGGGCCGTAGTGGCGCGAGTACTTGCGCAGGGCCTGCGGGCGCGAGGGGCGGCCGTCGGGGGGGGGCCCCGGCTCCGGGGGGGGCGCGGGGCAGGCGCCGTCGGGGGGCGCGGGCGGCGGGGCGGGGCCCGGGGGCGCGGCGCGGTCGGGGCCGGGGCGCGGGGGCCCCTCGGCCGGGGGGGCGGGGGCGGGGGCGGGGGCGGCGCGGGCCTGCGCCGGGGGCTCGGGCTCCTCCAGGCTCTTCTTCTTGCTGAAGGGGGCGCGCAGGAACACGTCGGGCTCCTCGGGCGGGGCCGCGCCCGCGCCCGCCCTGCACACAAACGGGGCCCTGGAGAAAATGTCCAGGCCCGGCGCGGGGCCCCGGCAGCTCCGGAACGGGGCGGTGGCGAACACGTCGGGCTCTGTGCTGCCCGCGGCCGCCGGCTGCTCCAGGCCCGGGAAGGGCGCCCGGCCCACCTGGCCCACCTGGCCCACCTGGCCCACCTGGCCGGCCCGGCCTGCCTGGCCTACTGGGCCTGCCTGGACTGCCCGGCCCGCCTGGCCCGCTTGGGCTGCCTGACCTACCTGGCCCGACCAGCCCACCTGGCCCGCCTGACCTACCTGGCCCAACCAGCCCACCTGGCCTGCCTGGCCTACCTGGTCCACCTGGCCTGCCTGGCTTAAGCAGCCTACCTGGCCTACTTGGCCCACCTGGCCTGCTTGGGCCGCCTGGCCCGCCTGGCCTACCTGGCTCACCTGGCCCACCTGGCCCAGCTCCCGAGCGAGGGGCCCCACGCCGCCCGGCCTCCCCTGCGGGCCCTTGCAGCCGTCGTCCTCCTCCTCGGACTCCAGGAGGGGCCGGGAGCCACTGCAGTCCAGCACGTCCCCCTCCAGGTCCGTGCCCTCCTCCTCGCTGCTGTGGAACGAACTGTTGCTCGAAGGGCCGTCGCGGGCCAGGGAGTCCGACTCCAGGCTGCGCTGGGCGCCGGGCGCTCCCGAGGCCTCCGGGTGCAGGGGGGCGCCTCTGCCGGCCGCCGGCTCCTTAAAGTGCTCTACAGTTAGGACAGGGCGGGGGTTGGGCTCTCTCTGGAGACCTAGGGAAGCACAAAGGGCAGCATTAAGGCACAGGTCACGTCAGCTCTCCCTGGACACGCAACGGCAACCCACGGCGGACACATCGGGGGCCAAATAATAAAGGTGGAAATGGAAAAAGGAAAAACGGAAACATAAAAAGTCAGGCAAGGAAACGGCACACAAACCGGAACACGAGCAACCTCCGTCTCACACTTTGGAACAGGACGCGCACGGTGTGCGGGACAGGAGATGAGGGTGTAGACACACGCACGTTCAGCACAAGGACACGATGCCCCGCGCGCTGGCACCGCCACCCGTCTACCTGGCACTGGCTCGTGTGGGCTGCAGGCCCAGTCCCTCGTCTCCACACGTGCCTCGGCACCTCCAGGGTACGCAGAGATGCTCAGGATGGGGACAAATGCGACCCGCCCCCGGGGTGGCCTGCCCCCTGCCTGCCCCTGAGGACCCGGCCCAGCCCCGCCGCCCCGGGCCCGCAGGAGCACAGGGCTGCTCCGGAGGTCAGGCCGCCCGGCAGCGCTGGCCAAGAGCAGCGGGCGCTTCGGGGGCCCTGCCAGCTCCCGCCACGTCCAGCCCCTCCGCTGGAGCGGCCCTGGGATCCTGCTCGGCCTTGGCTTCGGTTTTCTAAGTTAGCAAACTTCTCCTCTGCTTCAGCGCATCTATCATAAGGCTCTTCAAGCAGATGGAGTCACATCCGTGGGTAGTGACGGAAACTTCTGCAAACTCTAAGCTCATCTACTTCTGGCAACACAGAGGGAGCTCGGGGCCCTGGTCTTCCAAATCAAATAGACAATTACCAGAAAGCGGGAGAGCTTACCTTCCAAGACACATTAGCAGGTTAGAAGTAGGCCATTGGGCACATGTTAGCAAGAGGGCAGGAAAAAGGCATAAGTAACTAGGCAAGAAGAATCCAGAGAAAGGGTGGCTGGGGGTAAAGGCGTCATTTCATCCTGGGGTTCCCAACCCACCAGGCCTTGGTACAATGGTGTGGATTGTGTAGCCGACTTGGAACCTCCGTGCTCAGGTAATCCCATCACCCCCTCCCCATGCTACCCTCTCCCCTTCGGGGCAAGTGGTGAGCTACTAGAAACTTCCGCTAACAATCGGCCCCTGCTAAGGTTTCTGCTTGAATTAAGCACACAGAACACAGCAGAAGCGGCATCAAAATCAGTTTATTGGGAAGCCAGTCACTTAGGAGACATTACTTACATTGTAAAGACACGTAGAGAGAGGTTGGAACATTTTAGAAGGTAACGTACAAAAATACTATGTTTCGCAGAATTCTAGGACTCTTTTTTTTTTTTAGCAGTGCTTCTTTTTAAACAGCTCTGACCTTAAATATTGTTTGCAGAAACCAGAAAAAAAAGAAAAGGCGACTGTCCCCTCATTTTCTAAGAGTTTGAGGGCATCCGGTGCATTTCCAGGCAGAGTCTTTAAGCGGAATTCTGTCCTGGCGCCAAACAGCGTCCCGGGTGCTGCCTGCAGAGCGTGATTTTGAAGAGGAGACTTTCTCCCCTTGCTGGCAGCTTCAGTGCGTGCTCCCGCTCGGCGACGTGGAAGCGGTAGACGGCACGCGCCGCCTGCCGTGTTCGTGGAGACACCTGACCTCGGCCTCTCGGGCAACTATGCTGCTATTAGTCCTGTCACGGTGATTCTTGGGGCACTTCTGAGAGGAAACGCAAATGAGACGGCGGGGGGGGGGGGGGGGGCAAAGGAGCTTCCCAGAATCAGGCCGAGCCGAGGGGTATGAAAGCTCCCCTCCCCCCAGCTCCCCGAACCGCTTTCCAACCCAGCATCCGCTGGACGACACAGTTTCCAGCCAAAACTAAGGCAGTTTCTCCTCTTCCAAAAACTACCCCAAAAGCTGGCGGTATCAAGCCAGTTCTAGGGGGAAAAGGGAATTGAGTCAAGCCGATGACCAATCCTGGCATCGTCCTAATCGGTACTGAACACTGAGCTCCAGCCGACTGGCGTGAGCGTTTTTGGGGAAATTTAAATCGAACTGACACCAGTTCGCGTGCACGGTGCCAACCGGCAGCCGCCCCGCGACGGTCCCGGGCGCCCGCATTCAGAGCCGGCCAGGACGGAGGAACGTGCTTAACCTGGATCTAAATCGCCTGCCCAGTGGGTTCGGGGTCAACGGGACACCCGCCGAACCCGCATATAGCGGGACCTTGATGGCAACGGGAGGACCATACCTAAGATTTCCAGGGCTTCCAAGACCCCTACGGACGGCCACAAAGCCCCGTGACACGGCGTTTGAGGGGGAGCTTGCGTCCCGCCCTCCCGGCGCGGCCAGAGCCGTCTCCCTTCCACGGCGTCAGTCCGCTGTGCAGGCCCGACGGCCGCCTCGAGGGGTTCCTAGGAAGGCCGAGGCTCAGCCGCTCCGTTGGGTTTTAGAGAAGGTGCAGCGCGCCCACGGCGGAGAGCACCCCTCGCAGCCGGCCCAAGCCGGGCCTTCCAGGGGACCGGGGTGCCGCTGGGTGTGGGGAGGCCCGACACCCATACTCCCTGGGCACAAGACAGGGCGCTCGAGAGGCGGGGAGAGCCCCAGGCCTGTGAGCAGCAGATGGCCGCGGGAGGGCCTTCCGGGGCTCGGAGTCTGTTCCTGTAGGGAACGTGGACGTGAGCCGCCCCGTGAGGACGGCCTCGCTCCGCGAGGAGGATGTGACGGAGGCCGCCGGCTGCCAGCACAGGATCTGCACCCGTGTCCCCTCGTGCCGGCCCCATCCCTCTGGGGACCAGTACCCGGCACAGCAGACGCCCCGGGCCAGCCGCCTCCCCAGGGGTGGGGGGCTCGGACCCAGGCCCTGGCCTCACGGGCGCGCACGGTCCTTATCACGACCTGGACTAGGGCATTTTGTTCTAATCCCCTCAAACTGGGCCAGGTCTCTCTTCAGTGGTTTAGCTCACTAAAGTAAGAAGGCGGGACACACTTCTTTTTCCTGCTCTCATGTAGGACCATGTGCAAGACTAAGGGTTAAGCACACTTTTTTGAGACTTCGACTCGGGATAACCCCATTTTAGTCTATTTTGAGGCCCCAAATGCATGCAGGTTCCAGTACGAGTTCATATCCTTGACACAGTAGGAGGGAAGTCCCCCAAAGTCTCGGACGGCTCGGGAATTCGCCTCCCTAACTGTGCTGAGTGGTTTGGGGTTGCCCCGGGGGTTTGATCTGATGGACACAGTGAGGGGCCATCAGAGGGCTTTAAAAAAAAAAAAATTCAGATTCTGAAGACTTAAATTCCAGGCTGGATATTCTTTAGTGCAATGTGTCACGCACGGCCAGAATGCCCCTTTCCCCCACACTGTCACCGAAGTAACCGTCCCCGAGCGGTCTCGGAGACACGATCCTTGCCAAAAGCTGGAAACGAAGACTTGGGGGGCCGAGAAAGCTCAGACATTTGGCAAATAGAAAGCAAACTGGCCCTTCCCGGGAAGGTCAGAAACGCTGCACCACTGAACACCCACCCTCTTGGGGCCAAGTCGGGGACTCAAGAGGTGCGCGTCCGGTTAATGACTTCCACGGCCTTCGGCTTAGAAGGTAAAATCAGGGTTTGGTTCTGCCGTGCGCTGTGCGCGGCATTAACGCCCGTGACTGGGGTGTGGGGATTCGGGGGCGGCCGACGCGGCCGGGGATGCTGTGCCCCTCGGGCCGAGGCAACAATGAAGCGAGGGGGGTTTCGGGGAGCACAGAACTGCTGTCCCCAACATCGAGTGTCTAACTAAACTGGCCCCGGGAAACCAGAGATTAAATCAGAGCAGGGAGCTGCACATCCGTGCTCCGTTCTCGAACCCGAGCCTGGTCGTAGGGAATGCGGGTTCCGGGGGTGCTCTCCCTGCCTGCCGGGGAAGCCGGTGGCCTCGGTGCCCGTCCTCAGCACGCGGCCGCCCCGCCTTGCGCCCAGGTGCTGACCGTCACCCAACAACCGGGTTAAGTCCCCTTGGCCACGGTGGGTTTTCAGAGCAGGAAGCGGCAGCTGTTCAAAGTTACTTACGCCGTGAACATCAGGCTCCTGGGTGAACAGGGAGGTCTTTATTCCCCTGTATGTTTACGTAATAAACTGTTTACAGCCTTTTTTTAAAATACGATACTTGCGCAGCAATGTTTAAGTTCCGTATTTTTACTGCGTAGGGTAGCTTGGCGGACCTCTGTCTGCTCTGCCCTCTTGGGGAGGACCTGATAGAGACCCGCGGTAAATACACGTCCATGCGCCGAGGGGCAGGGCAGGGCGGAGGAGGGTAATAACCCCCGGGAGAAAGGCTGAAGTCAGGACACTACATCAAAGTGGGAACCAAGAAAGTGTCTTCCCTTCGGGCAACTATGGGCCGTTTGGTAACTTGGAGTCAGTCAGCGTTACCCGAAGCACCTCCCTCCTCCACCTCCTCCGCCTCCTCCGCCTCCTCCACCTCCCCCGCCGGGCAGTGAAAGGAAACCCAGGATAAACATAGTGTCTCCTCACAGATGATTTAAATGGAGGCCATCTGGGATTCATTTCGACTCAAGAAACCCAAGTACATCCAACTGCAGCGACAGGGCGAGCGTGGAAAATGAAAAGACTAACTTCGTGTGGGTAAGACTATAGTCTCTAGAGAGGAATAAAAGACAGCTTGGTACTACCTGGAGTGTTTCAGTAAAGAGCTCATCCTCTGCATCCCTCTCATAGCTCCTCTGCTCCGCCTGGCAGCCTCTAATTTGCTTCTTAGGACTTGGGGCGAGCCTGTCATTTTTGTCCCCAAACTCTTAAGTTAGTGGCTACATGAGCCTGGTAATCCTACAGCCAGAGAAAGTTAAAGACTCCTGGAAACTTCGACAAACATCATCGTGGGAGACCTTCCTTTGGCCCACGGTTATCTACAGTGAGCGTTTCTTCAGCCGAACCCAGACCCCCCCACACTTCCGCGCGGAGCTCAACCCCAAAGGTCCTCCCCTTCGTCTAAGACTGCTGCCGAGGGCAGACTGATCCTGACCTGGGGAAAACGGTGTCAGTTCGAACCAGAATGATCAATTACCTGCCAGGAGAGCAGGGGGGGAAGAAGTACGATAAGCAAAACTAAAATTTCATCTTGAGAAAAACAGGTTCTTTTCTTGAGTTCGTTCCCTTGTAATTATTAGCGGCCCAAGTTCTATAATTCTAATTCGGGAAGAACCAAGCCCAATATCAAATGACACGGACCAGAGTGACAGCCTCCCTCAGGGGTTATTTTAAAATCGCATCTTTCCATTTTCTAAACTACCAAAGACAGGTGCAATTATGGAAGTTCCCTTATTCAGAATATTGAGGAAATTAAGACTGATTGTTGTCGCTTTCCATTATAAAAGGTCATCTCTGGGAATTTTCGTTGGTTATTCCTTTCCCTGTCTTTAATAGTAACCATGCTTCATTGGGGGGGAGGGGGTGATTTTGCTTTTTGGAAACAGCTAAATGTGACTCAGAACCAGGAGTCATGGAAAAGACCAGGAAACAGAACATACTTCCAGGTGTTGAAAGCAATACTAATTAGGTAAGAATTCAACGGATTTTCTTATACCTGATTACCTTCCTTGATGGTTTCTAAGGAGGGTAGTTTCAAAAATAAAATAAATGAAGGCAGCATCGCTAAAGTATTAGCCTCCCAAGGAAAACCAGATGCCTTCGGAGGGAACAACACGCAACGAGCGGTCGCAATTCTGATATGTCTGCTGAAGAACCCATTAATTATGGTCAGTTAGAGGTGTCCATTTAAGCCTTATCTCTTCTTAGCCTGCGGTTTTTAAAAATACTGGGACTTAGATTTGGTGATCTAGTTATTTGAATGCCGTAAAGGAGAAACAAAGTTTGCGATGTGTTCTGGCGCAGTTACTACTTGTGCACAGTTGGGACTAAAGCAAATTAGAATCCTATGCTTTTAGTGTCTGCTCATTTTTAAGTGTCGGATCACCGATTATATTTTAGAAGAATTGAAGGTGTCTGATGCTTTTTTGTTGGAGTAGGCAGGTACGTGTAATAGTTTCTCTAAAAGAGTCTATGTCCCAAACTCACCGATAATGTAGGCTTCTGCTGCGATAACCAAGGAAGGGCAACCGAAGCCAGTGAAGGGCTGTTATGACTCTCTAAGATGTAAATACTGCTACAGTAACGGGAAGAACTGATAGAGAAGATAGAGAAGATAACTGAGGAACATCAGGATTATACGAATCCTTCACAGTCCTTCCAAAGCATAATAATACGTATGCGGAACTCTAGAATCCCGTAAGCTTGAAGACCATCTAGTCCAGACTCATCACTGCATACATAAGGAGCAACAGCGCTTGGAAGCGAAGCGCCCGCTGAAGCCCACTTGGCCAGTGACTGGCAAACGTCAGGGAGAGACCCCAGGTGGTCCTGCCCAGGCCTCTTCTCCCACGGCCCGGCCTCGGGTCCCACACCCGTGAAACGAAGTGGATGGACCAGAGACTGGTCTCTCTGACCCCGCTTGTGGCTCCGTCTAGAGTTCCGTGGGTCTACCAGTTATCAGACACTGTAGTGTGTCTAGTCTCCTATCAGATAAACCCTTTTAGCTCAGGGATGAAGCTCTACACTAAGGGAGGTGCCATTTACTGAGTCACTCACATGGGTTCCTTAAAAGAAAAAAAAAAAGTTCTCCCCTTTGAGGTCCTATCCCTAAAGGACAAACCCAAGATGATTTCACGCCGTTACCTCCCTCGGGCTTCCTCCATCCAGTCTCTGGCTTCCAGTCTGTTCATTCTCATTAACAGTCTCCATTAAGCTTTATTGAGCCAGACGACTAGGGAATACATCTCAATGTGATTATGGGTAATACACGAAAGGAACAGTTTAGAGATACCAAATTTCTACACTGTACTCTTCACGGTTTCAATTAAATTGAGAAACTAGATATTTCATTATATTTCTGACATGTATACGTATGGAAAAAAAATAAAATTGGAAAACACAGGCATAAAACATTGTTCTTATTTAAAAATAAACATTTCCTTCATTAGTTTATACATTCTTTATCTATGTCCAGGAAAAAGGAAGAATACAGTTTTGATTTTCAGGAACATCCCTGTCCATAGAGGGGCCAGCCGAGTCCCACTGTCACTGCCATCCAATCATGGAGAGCTCTTCAAGGACATCTTTTTTTTTAATCTTCAGCAGGAAGGTTGTGCCTCCCTCAATTTTGAAAATGATCCATTATCCTAATAGAGAGCTTTACTTAGCTCATCTAGTTTCAGCCGGCACAGGAAGTATTTAAAGTCAGAAGGAAGACTGAAAGACTCAGATTTTCCTCCGATGCCTTTCAAAGGCTGCTCTCACATTTCTGGGGTCAAAGCTTGACCTCCAACGCGCAGTGCTTTGCAGGCTGTTGTTGCTGCTCAACTTTTTTTTTTTCCCCCTTAAAGTGCAAACGTGAGGAAGAAGAAACAAAAGTACTAGATAGAGAAACAAGCAAATGAGCTTGGAATTTTATTTGTACAAATCTGATCAACTAAGAGTTTCCCCTTCTGATCATGGAAAATGGCACTCACGGAAGAGAACCACGACGGGTTTCTCTGTGCCCACCTCTTTCCAAAAGGGCAATTCTATAAAATTGCTTTCTGTGTAAGGAAGAGAAAAATACACTTCAACGAGTAAGGACATATACATACAGAGGGTGACCATGAGGCATGTTGTCATGTCAGTGCAGGGTCCTTTATTTATTTTATGAACAATATTCTAAGGTTAGTGAGGAACTACGCTTTGTTTTGTCTTGTTTTTAATCTAGGAAGCCAAGGAAAACCAACTGAACATATTTCATTGGCTGCATCCTTCGATTCAAACATCAGAGAGAAAAGAAAGGTAAGTAGCCAGAATCAAATTGTGCCTAGCTTGTCAGCACACTTATTTCTGATTATCTGAAAATAAACGACATGCTTATTCTACAAAGACAGAGGACCTGCTGAAAGCTTATAGCAACACACAAGTCTACTCGAAATGATTCCATATGTTATACTGTAGGATTGCTGTATAGTTATACAAGGGAGTGAGATCAAAACCCTGTACAGACACCTGATATCAGACTTGAAACGCCAAGTGGAAACAGAGCTATTCAGCGTCTTCATTTATACACAATTTACAATATTTGATTCAAAATAAAAATCACAAGAAAAATACATCTGTTTCTGCTACAATTCCTTCCCCTCCCCCATCCACCCCCCAGTGAAAAGTCTTCTAATAAAAGGTATCATGTTACCACCATTGTCTTGTTTTGGTCTAATTCTGAGATCCCGGCTTGGGACAGTTAACATGGAAAGGAATGGCAATACTTGGGTTTTAAATAATGTACACATTTTATCCAAGGATCTCAAGTACTTGCAGTCACGTCTCCAGATCTGAGAAATCACGGTTCAATGGAAGCCAGAATGCTGGATGAATGCTGGGCAGGTTGCATGGGGTGGAAAATCCCTTGGCTAAGTCTATGATCAAACAAGGTCAAGGCTGGTTGGCTAGAGCTGGGCTCAATTTCTCTTTTCAAACACATCCCATCCGTCCGTCAGTTTTACCCTCTCTTAAATCACACACCCATCTCCAGGCTACTGCCCAGAGTCAAGACCAACTGAAGAAGCCATGTCCTCATGATAATGCAGCAGCGTAAAAAGCAAAAACAGAGAAACACATTCATCAGCATCTGGCCAAAGGAGACAGGGGTTGGGAGGATTGGTTTGGGAGGCCATTCCTAGCAAGAATGAGACAAAGGTGTCAATTCACTAGTTTCAGTTACAGTTAAGCTTTGGGTGGAGTTGATTCCAGCAGAGGTGAAGCTCATGGCATCTAGCGCTTGATTTAAGATTATGCTATTGAAGAAGGGTAATGAGAAAACACAGCAAACTAACAGGGAGGAACTGGCCAAGGAATATGTGGAGGGCCAAAGTGATTTTCTTTCCTTATCGTTTCTACAGGAGAAGGCAAGGGGTAGGAGACAAGGGCTAGAGGGCCCCTTGTTAGCAGATTTTTTTTTAAAAAATCATTTTTCTTATAACTCCGTAATGAAAATGTATATTACGGTGTGAAGGTTACAGAACTGCATCTGCTACTGGGTCACGGCTACAGGTCTATGAGCTGATCCACCAGCAGTAAAGACCTGGCTAGGTTGGGAAGACTGGACTCAGAGCTCCCACTGCTGTTTCTAGAGTGCCCACCTGGAAGTGGAGAGATAGGAATTCAGTACAAAACACAGAGGGTTAAGGTTTAGATGTGCAGAGCAAGCAAAGGAGAAAAAACAAAAACAAAACCAAACCCTAGAGAAGCAACAATTTACATTTGCAAACTCTTACGTGTTGATTTTTAAACACACAGGTCAGCTTTCCCCACCTCCCACCACGGCTTCAGGCACACACCCTGGAGGCCGAATACCTTGCAGAGAGGATGCTATTTTCCCATGAACATGTATTTCGCCTGAGAACTGCTGGCTGTACCCTAACTTCCTGATAACATCGAATCACCTCCCTGGTAAGGCAAACGTCAACATTTTTTGCTTTGGGGAGAAATTAGGTATTAAGACCACTGGCAATAGGAACGTGCTTTGGGAAATATATGGATGGTCCCAGGGCAATTCGGTGCCTCAGGGCACGTGCAAACGGCTTTAATCCATCAAAGAGGAAAAAGGATGCTTCGAAAATGTCCAAAAGATGCAAATGGTATCAAAGCACCATATTTAATCTCTTTGGCAAGAATGTTTATTGTGGATCATTCTACTCATGCTAAAAAAACGTTCAGAGCCTTTTTTTTTCTTTTTTAAATATGTGTGTTCTGGTTTCCACTGACTAAAGGTCATTTTAGTTTTGGCTTGATACCTTGTAAAACCCAGGTTTTAGTCAAAGTATTAAATGTTTTTCTTGGGGCAGCCCAGGTGGCTCAGCGGTTTAGCGCCGCCTTCAGCCCAGGGCGTGACCCCAGCGTCCCGGGATCAAGTCCCACGTCGGGCTCCCCGCAGGGAGCCTGCTTCTCCCTCTGCCTGTGTCTCTGCCTCTCCCTCTCTGTGTATTTCATGAATAAATAGATAAAATCTTTTAAGCAAATGCGTTTTAAATAAATAAATGCTTTTCTTTTCTCTGAATAAACCGCACAGCCCAGCTTTGAGATCACTGCATCTTGGTCTGTACCTGTGTCTCCACCTTACCCTGGCTCAGCCCCAGGGACGGTCATTATCCCCCGTTTCCCTCGTTAGGTGTGGATGCGGTTTCCCCTCTGGTAGATTAGGTACATTACTATTTTGTAGAGAGCTGTGATGTCAAGCTCTTCTCTGTTCCCCATCCTCTCTTTCTTACCTTGTGGGTTTTTGGTTATCAATACAGGAATAGGGTCAAACTCATCTTCAGCCACCTTGTCCGAGCCCTCAGGGACATCAAAACCTGAGATGAGATTACTATCTTCTGCAGCTTAATACAGAATGCAAGTACACAAGCAGAAACAACAGAGGTAGAGATTAGCAAACGAGAGAACACGTAAGAGGCACAAAGTTCCCAACTATACAATCACGGTTGTTTTTTGAAGGTGACAACGCTTAGTCTCATGAGTTGAAATAAAAGCAGCAAAACTGGAAATAGGGAGACAGAAAAAAGATGGTTTGGAGACTTCCATAAATGATTAGGGGGAAGGGTCAGAGGGCGCGTTCTCTCTGGCCACTGTAAGGCCACTAACTGTAGTTGCTGTGAGGTGGCTCTTCAATGGCCATAATTCACAAAGGCATGGGAATTAGTCATTGATCTTCCTTACTGAGCAAATAGAGGCCTAACAGACAAAACTGGAGAACCTCCAAGCCAGGGGCAGGGGCTTCTTTAAAAACTAACTACTATAGACACTGAATGTTAGTTAATTGGATTTAAATTAAAAAAAAAAAAGATGCAACTGCTATATACAAGGCAAACAAAATATTTCTGAAAGGACTCGCTGCCCTGTGACTGGGGGAAAACGACTTTCCATCCACTCTGATGCCTCGGGGAGTGTTGGGGCCCAAGATCACATGCACTGAGATTTCCAGCAGAAGCATGTTAGAGCTTTCTCCACAATTCTGATGAAGACTATCCTGCCACAAAGTGCTCGCTGAGCACCTATTTTGCAAGTGATGCTTCTCTGTGATTACATATTGCTGCGGACACACTCCTGCCAGGCTTACCTGGTCAAACACATACTCTATAAAAACATGATCGTTTTAATGCTGTCGAGGGTAAAAACAAAAGCTCCACTGTTACCCCTGCAAACCCTAAGCTAATTATTTTTAGACATCTCGGGGAAGCTCCCTTCTTGAATTTCTTTCAGAATAAACTCAACATTGTTCTTTTTCTATATTCTTTCCCCTTCCACAAAACCAATTTCGCTGCCCAAGTACAGAAAGAGGTTTAGTGAACGCTGCACACAGTAAGCCAGGTGCTGTGCCCGTCACTTTTACAAACTCCATTCAAGCTACTTCTGTCCCGCAGCATTTCAAACCAGTATCAACCCAGGACTAAGACGTGAAAATGGGAGATTAGGAAGAGAAATCCAGTAATCAATCCTAACTCAAAATGTAAAACTTTTGTCAGTTCACTCCTTGAAGGCTGACTTTCGAGGACTTAGGCCTGCTTTATTGCAGCAATCGCTACCCAAAATCTTTAAATCAGATTGGATGAGACAATTTTAGGGTCTAAGGCTAACACGTATCATATTAATAATGATAGCCAAGTCAGTGGATGGTCAACTCAACCACCTACGGCCCTGCCTTTAATGGAGAACGTGGAATACCCTGCGCTCCACGTGACACCAGAAAGCAATGCCTCCGCCAGTTTGTTGTCTGAGCCTTACTGGGCCCTCTTCCTGAGAGGGATTATAACCCAGGGGCTAAGAGTACAAACTCGGGTTTTCCATAGGAAGGAGGGGGCTGAAAAACTTCCCTGGCAAAGACTTTTGGTAAGGAAAATGCTCAGGAGTCATTCGGTTCTCCTTGAAGGACACATGTGAGCCCGAGGACAGGAAAGCGTTTACCTTTATGGGCTGGAGCAGAGATCGCTATGGGGGCAAACTCTTCCAGAAGGTCAGTAGTAGGGTTAGAAAGCAGGGAGCCATCAATCAGGGAATCTTCCCCGGTGAGAGAATCTGAGTCCAGATTGACAACATCCCAGGTCAGTGATGGCATTAAACGGCACATACAATATCATGACATTAGAGCGTAGCCTTGAAGTTACTGCATTTACATGTCACACATACAAGCCAAGGCAGGAGACAGAAAACCCCAAGTGACACATTAAGCCCCCTGCGTTTTCATCTATGGAAATGCGTATTTCTAGATTCCTCTGAACATGAACATACAAACATGGGATAATTCTTTGCTCAGAGGTTGCTGGGTAAGCAAATATGTGGTCGAGATGCAGATAAAACTTTAGCAACTCAGTTCTCAGCAAATGCCATTTGGGAAGAAGGACTTTATAACTTAAAAGTTTCATTTAAACTTCCCCTAAACATTGGTGGGAAAAGGTACCATAGGATGAGGTATCTGAGTTGACTAGGAGGGGGTTGTCCTTGGCTTATTATTAGCAGAATATGACATGATTAAACAGTGTTTTCTAGAACCCAACCAGATTCTCATTCAAGATAAAATGGTCTTGCTTCTTAATATTATTCTTTAAATTTGAATTGCTCGTCTGAATATATGATTGTACTTTTAGTTAACGAACAGAAGGAAGACAAAAATCCAGAGTTCAAGCATTTTAACATACAAATTGTTCTCCGGGAAAGTTTTCTAAAAGGAAAGTCAAGTAAGCACAAGTGGAAGGAACCACATCGCCTTCTATATTCATTTTTTTCCCCCCACCTACATGAGTTTATTTTCATAGTTCCCAAACTTCTAATTGTCTTCTGTTCCAAGTTAGGAAATCAGACACTTTTACCACGGTAACCATGGACTCAGTAAAAATGCAGGTTATCAACTCTGGATTTATGGACAATTAAGGAATTGTATTAAGGTTTTGAAATTAGGGGGAAAGCAATGCTGGACCAGGAGAGATTTTAGCACTGTCTACAATTTAGGAACAAATCACCCATATAGGATAAAAGCACTGTGCTGAGAATAGAATGCCAACATCCAGAGCATGAGCTCCACGAAGTGACTGACACCGTTAGATGGAAAGGCGGTTCAGAAACCTTGGAGGGGTTAAGGTCATCCTTGCAGCTCGGCAGAGTTCTTTAAGGAAGGAGGTGGAGGGAACCTGCCACCAGTGAAAAGAATCTTGAATAAAGAAACAGCCGAGAAAGTCCGAGTACCACTCTACAAAGAACAAGGCTCCGAAAAGTACTCTGCTCTTTAGCATGGAAAGGTATCACTAACCATACCGAGCATCCATTCTAGGGGGAACTGACCAGGCTGCAAAAGCAGCCCAGGATCACCTGCTGCAGGTGCAAAGGTTGACTTTGAGGGCCACCACAATGAAGGGTTCCCGCAGCTGCAGAGACACCTGACTGACCTGTGCGGTTCGAGGTCACAGATTCCGTCTGAGATGGAAGGCGCTGGGGCACTGGGGGCTCCAGTCCTGGTATGAGACTCTCAACAGCAACATCGGCTTTTTCTTTTGTAACACAGCATTAAGAAAGGAGAACAAAGGGGAAGGGAAAAGGAGTCAAAAGGTTCTTTAGACAACTCTGTGAAGTCTTTCTTCTACGGGGTCTCTAAAATAGCCAGCCCGGGCAGGATGGACAGCACAAGAAGTTATTTTATTTCCGCAGCTTTCAGGGTCTGGGCTTCACTGGCTGAGCATGCGTGTGCAAGGCTTACCGCTAGGACTAGTCTTGGTGAGTCTCAGTTTTTAGAGATAAATGTAGAACATGAGACACCCAGCAGGTTTCTTCCATGTCAGAAGACACAGGCTGGGAGGCACCGTACTATCTTACAGTAATTTCGCTTTTCTCAGGGATAAACCTGGGGACAGACAGCCTCTGCGCCTTGCAAAAGCCACTAGTCCATTTCAAATCCCACCCCATGATGTAGCTGGGAGGTGCTCTGCACCGTAGGACACCCCGCAGCTGGAGGCCCATCTCTCTATAGGGTCACGGCCTTCCTAAGTTTTAGGACTATGTGCCCTGGGGTACAGAGGCCCTGGACATCTCATAGGTCTTGCTTGCCTTGCTGCAGGAGCACAGGGCAATACCCACACCTCTGCCCTGGATTCGACTCATGGGGCTTCACCACTGGGCAAGTGTTTTCTGTTACTGACACTTGGCACACACAGAGGCCCTATAAAGAAGAATCTGCTAAAGGTAAGGGCCCAGCTTGAAAGCAATTTTCTTCACGAAGGTTTTTGGAACTAACTGAATTTTTCCGTTATTGCTCGTTCGTAAGAAGGTCCCTCTAGAAACGTCAGGCTATTGAGTAAAGCAAAAAATAACAGCGTGGTGCCCCTGGAAGGCAGAGAAAACACTTCCTTTCGGTGATTACAAATAAGATTAAAGGAAGCTTTGTGGCATTTTCCACTCCAGAGCAGGGCTATTCTAGGGATCTGTTAACCAGTTAGTTATCATTCTAGAAACAGACACATACATCATGCAGGACTGAAGAAACAGAGATGACGACTTTACCAATTACAGCATCGGAAGTGCTACCAAAAGGATCTGTCATAGGCAAGAGGTCAGGGAGCAGGAGAGAAGTGTCAGGAGATTTGAGTCCCTCAATTAGTTTTTCTAGGTCGGGCAGAGAGGTAAAGAGAAAGCAAAAATGCAGTGAGATATTAAAGCAAGCTGATCATTTACAGTTTTCTATGCAAATACATTTTGCGGTCAAACTTCTGTATAGATTCATCACAAAACCAAACACTGTTAGCATCTCTTACCATTAATTAAAAATAAGCTTTCAAAGTTCAAGGTTTAAAAAAAAATTTTTTTTTTTCCCTGGGCCACCCTCTTGGGTCCCCTCTGTCTTCAGGAGCTTTGTACTTAATAAAACTGTGCTTTGTTGCCCACCAAAACAAAAAAACCCAACAAACCAAATACACAAAAACAAACAAAACAAAACAAAAAGTGGAACAAAATAAGAATGATTATTTCCCTTGGTTAAAAAAAAAAAACCGCATTCATTCCTCAGTTGAAGTAGTCACTTTGTAAGTCATTCAAGATAGTGCCCTAAGTTTGTTTGTTTTAAAATTTGAGGTATATTTACCCAAAGGATACGAAAATACTGGTTTGAAGGAATACATGTACCCTGATGTTTGTAGCAGCAGCAGCATTCTCAATAGCCAAATGTCCAACAACTGACGAGTGGATAACGATGTGGTGCATACACAATGGAGTATTAGCCTTGAGGGAATGAGATCTTGCCATTTGCAACAACACGGATGGAACTAGAGGGTATTATGCTACGTGAAATAGCTCAGAGAAAGACAAATACCATATGATTTCACTCATGTGGACTTTATGAAACAAAGTAGAGAGGGATGCCTGGGTGGCTCAGTGGTTGGGTATCTGCCTTTGGCTCAGGGTGTGATCCCGGAGTCCTGGGATCGAGTCCTGCATCAGGCTCCTTGCATGGAGCCTGCTTCTCCTCCTTGTGCCTCTCTCTGTCTGTGTCTCTCATGAATAAATAAAAAAAAAAATAAATTAAATTAAAAATAAAATAAAATTAATAAATAAAATAAAATAAAATAAACAAAACAGAGGAGCAGAGGAGGGGAAAAGCAAGAGGCAAACCATAAAACAGAGTCTGAACTAGAGAGAATAAACTGAGGATTGCTGGAGGGGAGGAGAGTAGGGCGATGGCTAAGCTGGATGACAGATATTAAGGAGGGCACTGGTGGTGGTGAGCACTGGGTGTTGTATTTAAGTGATGAATCCCTAAATTGTACTCCTGAAACTAATAGTACACTGTGTGTTAATTGGAATTTAAATTAAAAACTTAAAAAAAAATAAAATTTGAGGTATAAGGTACACTGAATAAAACTCACCAATTTCAAGTGTACAATTTTGCTGAGTTTTGACAAAGGCACATGTTTACATGAGCACCATCGAAGTGATGCAGAATGTTTCCGTTACCCCGAAAGTACCAGTGTGTGTTATTCTGGTCAGTGCCTTCCCGTGACCCCGAGACCTGGCTTTCTGATCTGCTGTCCCTATGGCTTGGCCCCTTCTGTCTCATGTCTTTCATTTAGCACAATGCTCTGGAGATTCCTGCCTGTTGTGGCTGGTGTCAGTAGTTTGCTCCGTTTCGTTGCCGGGTAGTGCTCCACTACGTGACGGTACCACGGTTTGTTCAGTCATTCACCAGCTGATAGACATTTAGTTGTTTCTAGTTTTTAGCTATTAAACCTGCCATAAAGGGATGCCCGGGGGGCTCAGGGGTTGAGTGTCCACCTTTGGCCCAGGGCATGACCCCGGGGTCCCGGGATCGAGTTCCACGTCGGGCTCCTGGTGTAGGGAGCCTGCTTCTCCCTCTGCCTGTGTCTCTGCCTCTCTCTCTGTCTCTCATGGATAAATACATAAAATCTTTTTAAAAAATGACGCTGCCATAAGCATATGTATATAGATCTTTATGCATTCATATCACTTCTTAGGCTTAGTTTCGAAAAAAAATTTTGGACTTGCATTTAGAAATCCAAGTGAATCAAAATATGCCTAAGTTAACTTCAACAATCATTTATTGTCTGCCAACCGAGGGCCTGTGACAAGCTGCCGCCCTTACCACTCTCTGGCCAAATCTCCTGAAATGCACTTCCACCTGAAGGCAGATTACTTTTGATGTATTTTGGCTAGGAAACAAGGGGACGTGAGAATCCACCAGATGTGTCACACCTGATAACGTCAGTACACACATTAAGATTTCTTCATGATTTTTTCAGTCTTGATCCATCAACAACTATTTACCTTCAACTTATTAAAGATAGAGAGCATTACTTGAAACAAAATAATGAACCACAGAATCTTACAGAGAGACGGGAATTAAGAGCTCAACCTCCTTTTAATTACAAGGAGATTGAAACCACATAAATTCTATAACTTGCTTGGTTAAAAGCCTGTCAACATTTTTTTTTTAAGATTTTATTTATTTATTCACAAGAGACACAGAGAGAGAGGCAGAGACACAGGCAGAGGGAGAAGCAGGCTCCATGCAGGGAGCCCGACGTGGGACTCGATCCCGGGACCCTGGGGTCACGACCTGGGTTAAAGGCAGCACTAAACCACTGAGCCACCCGGGTGCCCCAACATTTTTTTTTTCTGTAACAGAAATACCATGTCATTAAGGTAAAATTACAATGAAAATTGAGAAAAAGAGTGACTTGGAGTTCAAGTATGTGTATAGAACATTTTAGTGACTCTGCGTTCTTCTAGGCCATCAGGAATCCAGATAAGATGAACTTGGTATTTGCTGAGGGACTGAAACCAAATTTTAGGTGATGTGTTATTTAAGGTGATCTATAACTACACAGATGAAACAAAATAATGGATTTTAGTGTCTTGGCAAGATAATCTGCTTTGGTACAAGTAGCACACTGCAGAAAAAGATATTTTTATATGGGAAATCAACTTACTGTCTTTGGAGTGTACGGCATGTAGACATCTTTGAGTTAAATGACAATATGCTACCTTTCTCATTTGCACCTGATACTCATATTGAAGAAAAGAGGTTTCTCAACATCGGGGGAAAAAAACCAGACTACTAACCAAGTGTACTAGTGTAACCACATCAACATTAATCTTGCATCGTGAATAACATTTTATTAGCAGAGAAGATGTTAAAAATATCTGACAATTTTTAGCATACTGGCAAAGATAAGACAATTTTCTTGAAAAGTCTAATTTTTCATTTTTCTGAACACTAGCTTTTGTTTTATTCCCAAATAGAACTTCTTTCATGTACAGAAAAGTGATTATTTGCTTCTTTCACTTTTAGAACTCCTATATTTGCAATCTTATGAAGCAATGGATAAAAAGTAACGACCCCAAATCACCTGCTTATCTTTCATACAGTAGTTCATCTCGGTGCAAAACCTTAGGCTAGCCAAATTCAGAGTCCGAATTCTGGACTTTCCAGTGACTCGCTGCAACCGTGGGGTCATTCCTTAAACTTCTGTCCTTACCTCCTCAACTGTACAACAGACACACCTCCCACCATCTTTTTGTATTGGTCACTCAAGTGTCATCCCCTCTACGCCCTTCCCCATCCTCCCTGCCACATTAGGGACCTTCTGGAGCACTCCGCACTCACTTCTCCTGCAGCCCTTACCACGGGACTGAAGACAGGGAAGGTATCTTACTGATCTCTGTGTCCCCAGTTCTCGGTCTCCTCTCATACCCTACTTCACATCTCTGCCTTTTGGCTTCCATGAGGAGGTGGGGAGGAGATGGGAGATCAACTGGAAAGTCAGGTACTTCAGCAAGAATCTAATATTTTGATTAACCATTATCAAAAAGACAATGTGGGGGGGGTACAAAAAAAGTGTGTGTGTGTGTGTGAGATGGAATAGGGTGGGGATGGGGCGAGCTGCCAAATTGAGGGGGCTTATCTTCAGACCAAACCTCAGGTAACAAGCTACTCAGCTCACACAGATCACCTGCATGGTCACTGCTGCATGAGGATACTCGAATCCTGAAATGTGGGAGGGAGGAGCAGGGACAGAGCCGTAGCAGACAGAGAACCAGGAGTGAGAGCAGAACCACAGCATACGTGAGGTGGCCAGCAGGTGCAAAGCCAGCCTGTCAGTCCCAGCGCTCCCCAGACGACAGAAGAGTCTCACTTAGTGCGGGAGCCCAGGGGCCACTGTAACTATGGTCACCACTTCCATCTGTAGTGTTTGATGTCATACATTTTCATTCTTTATTCACACACACACAAAAAAACCCTGGGCGGGTCTGGGAATACTGACAGAGTTCAGAAGAATGGAGATAGAGACCAAGAGAACATGAGACTTGCTCAAAGTCACAGACGGGAAATGGTACAGCCTGGACATGACTTCAGTTTCCCCCACAGGCTGCCCACTAGGGCCTGCCTATCTCCATCAATACAGAATAGGGTTTCACACAGACATGACCCCATGCACAACGGCCAAGTCATCAAAGACGTGTTGACGCTGGAAGGAGCCTCGGATTTTATTCAATTAGCCTTCTCATTTACGGATGAAGGAACCAGCTCCAGAAGATGCAGCCACCTGCCTGAGAGCCTACAGCAGGTAAGCCACAGACCCAGCTAGGACTAGGACCCAGACCTTCTAGACACTAGAGACTCCGCCTTCTGGCTTAACTAAGGCTTTGGCTCCTTTAAAAAAGTAAAGGCTATTAGAAGTCACGTCTCAAGCTATTGTTGCTCATTTTTGATCACTATAAACGAAGAACCCAGAAGAGGATGTAACGGGAGGCACAAGGACACAGCCCACAGGCCTCACGTGGGCATCGAGGGATGGCCTCGAGTCACTCGTTAGGAATTCCACTCTCTTACGGTTATATAAAGACACTCTGTGTGGCGGGAGGGAAGAGTGGTGCAGGAAAGAGGGTGGTGAGTTCAGGAACGTGGGCAGGAAGCATTCTTTAAGATCCCAAACCTCAATCAAGTCCTCCACGAACACTTCACCACTTGTTGAGATCTAACGAAGCCCCAGGTGCCTGAGATTACAGGAGTGAGAATGGGTGGAGTTCCAGGTTTGACTCCCATGCCTTGGTGTGAGATCAGAAGAAAAGCAGAAGTCCCTGCATAAAGTGAAATGTGGGAGGAGGCAGCGGGGTGGGACAGAGGAGGAACTCACCAGGTGGACGCCCAACTGACTGAGCCACCCAGGTGCCCCTTAGGAAAGGAAAGAGAACATCAACTAGCAGGGTCTGAGCGCTTCTGCTTTCTCAGACACTCGTCACCCATGAGGTGGTGGGTCTTCCCTCTTTCCAAGCTGATGGCAGAGGCTGCAGCATCTCACTGTTTCATAAATGGCTCTTCTTGGATTCATCATGATGATGGACTTTAGAAAAAATATACACGCTGAATGGTCATTTCTATCTCTTCTTTCATGAATTGTCTGCTCCTATTTTTCCATCAGTGGTTATTTTCTTATCACTTGCTTATTACCATACTCTGTTGTTTTTCGAGTCTCTAGGGTTCCCAAATAAAAATGAGTCTGGTTAGGAGCATGGAGAAGCACTGAAATCGCAGTGAAAGGACTGAGAAGGTGGACGAGGTGGACCCTTGGAGCAAAGTGATGCAGGAGTTCGCCTGGGCACTGGAAACTGAGAGTGCTCTTCAAGGAGAGGATTGTTAGTACTTTGAAAAATTAAGAGGGGACTTGGAAAAAGGATCTTTTGGACACCCCCCTCTCTCCTCTCAAGCATAAGTCAAGGGGCATTGGGGACTAGGGGAAGAGAGGAAGAGGTAGGAGTGAATCCGTTCTGGAGTCCTCTCTTTCGTTTCTCTCAAGATGTAGTTATTGAAAATACCAACCACAAAGTAAGAAGGTTAAACCCTTCGTAAATCTGTCTAAGGTTAGGTAATCAAAACTGCCTCCTGATGTGAGATTGGCACACGCTGCAAGTTGTGAGTTTTCTCTCTTACAAAATATCAAAAGAGAAAGGCCAGGTGTCTACTTAGGCTAAAAGGACTACGGGTCTGCTCAAGGACCATCTCGGCCCTAATTAGGGATACGATCATGAGCATCTTGAACCACTGAACATGGCAGAGCTTGATGCAGCCCCATCAGAAAAGAGGGTCTGGCTGCTGCAGCTTTGGAAATTTACATCCCGACTGAAGTCTTGTGACAAGAGATGCTGTTTTTAAAATCTAGTCACTTTAAATAGTTCCTGTCATTGAGAACCAGACACCAAACTGTCTGTAACATCTGCAAGTTGGAAGCGAAAGTCAACCACCCTGCCCCATTCCAACTTCATTCCAGGGAACTCAATGTGCAGAGAGACAAACTTTCCAGAGCAAAGACACAGAGGTGATCGACTCTGGACCTTTTAACATCACAAAACAGAAGCTGGAAGTGAGGCAGACGCCAGCAAACAGCTCTAAGAGGAACCCCCATCTTGACTACAAACCACTAAGAAAACACGCTTTCTCTTGCCTACTTTTTAAGAGATGATCAAGTGCCATAAACCAGGAGGCACATTTTTAAAAAGCTGTTGGTTCCAGAAAGCGGCACTTAGGGGGCAACTAATGCATTCTTGCTTAGGCTTGTGGAACACGGATGTTGGGAGGCCAGTATGAAGGAGCTGCTATGAAAAGCTTTTCCTCAAACGTGTGCTCTGTTAGTGGGAAAGTAAAAAGACGTAGTCATGGAAAATAATACAGTGGTTCCTCAAAAAATTAAAAATAGAATTACCAAGGATGTGGCAGTTCAACTTCTGGATATATAAGCCCCAAAGAACCTTGGGTCTTGGAGAGACATCTGCACACCCGTGTTCATGAAGCATTATTCACAACAGCCGAAACATGGAAGCAACTCCACTGGCCAACAGATGAGCGGATACACAGAACGTGGCTACATGCGGACAATGGGATATAATTCAGCCTTAAAAAGGAAGGAAAGTCTGACATATGCTTCAACATTGACGAACCTTGTGGACATTAAGTTAAATGAAATAAGCAAGTCACAAGACAAATGCTGTATGGCTGCACCTAGATGAGGTAAGTAGAGCAGCCGGGTTCACGGAGGCAGAGTAACGGTGGTTGCCAGGGGCTGCAGGAGGGAGGACGGAGAGTCACTGTTTAACAGGTAGAGAGTTTCAGTTTTGCAAGTTCTGTGGATGGATGGTGATGGTCGCAAAACAGGTGAATGTACCAATGAACTTTAAAGATGGTAAACTTTGGGTTGTATATATCTTACCAGTTTAAAAAAAAAAGGTTCGATCTTTCAGCCAATTTTCAGGGAAAATATCCCATTCTCTTCCATCATATTTTAAATTTGGCACCACCTATAGCTCATCTGTTCTCAATAGAGGGTGAAATAAATGCACACACAGTACGTGAGCATCAGTGAAATGCTTTGAGACTCACCAGAGCTGGGCTTCATTTGGCGGGTCTGTGGGCACACGAATGCTCACAGCTTTGATTTTTTTTTTTTTAATGCCAGATTTTCTAAGAAAATTTGTTTTGTGCTTTGGAAAATAGAAATGCTCCTTTATGAAAACCCCAAAAAATCCAATTATTTAGTCCCCTCTACCCCCAGTTTAATAATCATTATAGCAAGGAAGTCTACTTCAATGGTTCTCAGTTGTGCAAAGGTCCAAGGTTAGAAAGCAAGTTTAATTTCTGTAAGGGAGAAATACCATCATCTAAGACTTTATTACGAGTGGGACTGCCCACGGGGAATAAGGACCCAGGACCAAAGCTGTTATAGCATTTCCTATCTTTATACTAATTTAAAGTTTACAAAGCAATTGCAAACACATGCTTTCATCCGAACCTCACAAGCCACTCCATGGGGTGGGTTTGAACAACCCCAGTTTTGAGGATGAGAATACAGAGTTTAAGTGGTTTGATCAAAATCACGGAGCTACTCTGTGGGTAGAACCCAGGTCTCACAAGTTCAAGCCCATTTTTGTATTTCCCTAAACCTTAAGTTTAGCTCTCCAGTCAAAGGCTTTATTGACCTCCAGACAAGGAAACCTTCACTGCCTGGGGCCCGAGGGCCACGCAAAGGAGTGTGTACAACAGCACCTGTCACAGGAGCACCGGGGCCACACCTCCTCACCCAGAGAATGAGACACTGCTTGACATACCCACCAGTCAGGATTCTTTGTGGACCAAAGGAAATTATATGTGAGAACATTTTAAAAGCATAAAATAAAATGTTAAGTCATTAAAAGGCACATAGTTGTCAGGGGTCTAAGATTTCATGACTCCTACAATCAGGAGGTGGAGTGTGGAGGGAACCATGTGTGCAAAACAAACAAACTGACCCAAAAGCCTGACCGGTGCCCATAGTGGGTGGGAAGTCATGAAAAACTGGGTCCTTAAGGGGGCAGGAGGTGGAGGGAGACAAACCTGCCATTTGCTGAGGTCCCAGAGACCCTAAACTCTCAGGCCTTCCTTCACTCAGACATTCCAAGACGGTAAGGAGGAATGTAGGGCAATCCTGTGTATCTCCCACCTACATCCTTGGATAAAGAGGCCACCGAATTGAATTGGGTACATGCTGAATGTTACAGTACATACAACAGTTCAGACACGGCGGCAACACAGTCCAAATTCTGGAGGCTCCAGGAAGGGCTGGAGGTGAACCTGTGCTCAGCCTAGCTATGACTTTCACTCTGGGGTTTGGCAGCTTCCTGACACGGCGGGCTGTGCCTTCATTAATTCATCCTCTAAGAGCAGATGGGAGGCCTGGCTGGAGTTGGCAGAGGCACAGATGGAAGGCTATGGAGCTGGCAGTCTGGTATTTGGGAGCTGGGGACAGAAATGAAGAGCAATGGGGCCACCATAAGCCTTTCAGCCTCAGGTTTTACTTTGTTCATTTATCCAACCTGCAAATATTCGCTGCGGGCCAACTCTAAGTGTTCTTAGGCCTGGCAAAGCAGCACCGGGTAGGAGAGCAAGGTCCCTCCTTCACGACAGTGACATCCTGGTGAGGAAAGACATAATGAAGCAATGAAAATAGACAGTGTCATAGTAAGTGCTATGAAGAAAAAGGCCAGGAAATGTGACCGAGGGTGTGTGGGACCACGGTGGGCCTAAGAAGATGGCATTTAAGCAGAGGCCCAAATGTCAGCTGACAAGAAGGAAGAGAGATGGAGGAAAAGCTTTCCAGGCAGAGTACCAGCATGTGCAAAGGCCCCGAGGTGGGAACAAGCTCAGCCTGTTGGAGGAAAGACTGAAGAAAAGAATGCTATGAGCTCAGGTTCGAGGGGCAGCCAGGGGGCTAACCAGATTAGTTAGGGCCTTTCAGGTCACAACAAGAAGCCCGATTTTATGCTCAATGATACAGAAATTCACTGGAGCACAAAGGAGTGACATGTCTAATTTATGTCTTCAGAGGAGTCTGGTCTGACGGATCATAAAGCAAATAAGATACCCCTGTAATTCTCTATAGAATGTTCCATTTTATTTATTTATTTATTTTTTTAGAATGTTCCATTTTAATTGATTTCCCATTAAAACCAAGAGGGGCCATGGCTTACTTGGTCTTAAAGTGTACACCAGTATCACTTGAGCAGGAATCCCCCAGAATGAGAGAAATACAGATCAGGAGACAGGAAAGGTAAGGGAGGTGGATGGCAGCCAGCGACCTACGGCTCGTCACAACCTTCACAACTCATCTCTACAACGGTAGTTGGTCTCTTGAGCCACCTGGCATGTGTGCCTGGCTCCTCATCCCTGACCCGGCGTGCACCTGTGACCACGGCAGAGGACAGCTCCTCGCCTGTGGACCCCCATCTTCTGGCCTGTGCCAAGAGGCCTGCCCTTCCAGCTTCCACAGCTCGTGGGCTATCTGGGAAAGAGTAAGGCAAGAGCCCCGTGGGCTGTCCAAGGGAGACGCCTCAGTAACCCCCCTTCCTGTCTGATCCCATGACTGCCGCAACAAGGGGCCAGGGGGCCCCGGCCTGAGTTTGCAGCCCATACTTTTCCAGCGTTCTCCCAGAAACCGGCTTGTCTACGCACTGCCAGGCACACCTGAAGGACACAACTGAGAAAAGGGCCTCTACTTGATGGCTTCCTTCCCTTTAACCATCCTGTACTGAATCATTCCTCAGTGACTTTAGGTATTTTTGACCTGTGTCCAGGTCCAGCAAGCTATCAAGTGACACAATTTACTACCAGGTCAAGGCAAGTATTTGCTCCCCCTAAGGAGGGTCAGCAAATTGCCCAAAGAAATAAAAACCATCACGGTACCACTGCTATAGTCTGTCTTAGTAAGTAGATGGTACAGATATCATGATCACTTCCAATCTTGAGCCAGTTAAATACCTTTAACATTCTGAGAGAAGAAGAACCAAGCAGATCCTATTAGTATAAAAGCAAGAACAGGCAAGGGTAAGAATGAGAAAAAAAGAAAATCTATCAGGAACAAAATGGGCGCTAGATGCTTCTAAATAACTGGATCTATTTGCTTTTTCAAAAAGACTGATAGAGAAGAGAAAGGGTGGCTTCTATGCCACATGTCATGCTCCCCACCCTACCCTCGAAAGGATGGCGAAGATTAGGGAGAAAAATCATTGGCATCCGTGAACCCCACATAGACAACACCCAATGACTGTTTCAAAAGCTATTTCAATCAGAACGTACTAACAATTTCTTACTTTTTTTAGACTGCTCACTTAAAAGTCAGGATATTGGAGCCCTAATGGGATATTTGAACTCAGGCAGACCAAATTACTTCACTGATGAAGAGGCGAGCCCAGAAGGCTTTCAGAGAGTTCAAGTGCCAGGAAGGGAACCTGGGTCTCCTGGCTCACATTCCCTTTAACTTTTATTTCTAAAATAAAAGCACAGTATAGGAAAACAGGAACTGGACAGGAAATCCCCAGTAATTCAGTCATCATACTATAACCACTATGAGCATTTTGTTCCTTCTATCACATGGTTACAGGTGCCCCCCAACATGTTACAATCATATTGGACTAGGGTTCCTTCCAATGCACAGGCCCTTCCGGTTACCAAAAAACATATAACGGGCCTGGAATTCACCTCCTTTTTATGGAGTGGTGAAACAACTCTCAAGGGACCCTGGGACATAAGAATCAAGCTGCTTAAGCTCAGATCAGCTCGATTTACCTACCTGGTGCATCGGGTACTTGAAGAGGAATGAAAGGATCAGATACACTTAGAAGCGGCAGGCTGGAATCCACAGTCTGCCCACCCTTCCTTTTCTCAGCTGGAGTTGGTTGGAGGGGAAGAAAGGGTCAAGGAGAAAAAAAAAAAAAAAAGAGAGAGAGAGAGAGAAAGCAGAAAACATCAAGTAAATCCAGATGAATTTACCACCTATTTACTCAACAGCTCAAATTATAGAGTAAATCTAAACTCAGAGACAGAATAAAGAGGCATATGAGTGGATATAATCCAGTGTGATGGCAAAACACGTCTGAGAGATGTCACCCAGTCCCTGCAACATACTCAGAGACACAACTGACGACCCTAGTCTATTCGCACACCTGGATTCCGCTTCTTCCTGGTGTGGAAGCCTACAGTGATCTCTTCCAGAGCTCCCGCGCCAGCTACTGCCCGTGTCTCACACCGTAGCATGGAAGTGGACGGGGCTTCGTGTGTAATCTAACACAGCCATACAGGCACCTCAAGGGCCCTTCACCACCTTGCGGTCTCCGTGCCACCGCACGTCTGTTAGAGTGCGAGGCAGACAGACACAGACAGAAACAGAAATGGACTCCGTGTCTGCTGCAAGGCTAGACAAGCCCTAACTTCTGGACGCCATCTAACATTCACCGACGTTCATTCTAGAACTTGGCAAACTCACGGATTTACAGAAATCTACACACCCCGTGGGATCACAGGGCTTAAAAAGGGATCTTAGGATTTTCTAGCACAACTTTCTTATTTTACAGAAAAGGAAATGAAGCCCAGAAGTTAAGAGGCTAGCCAGGGGTCTACCTGCAAACCGGGGTCAGAACCCAGGCTTGCTGGTTTCCAATTTACCATTCTTTACATTGCATTTTAACACTCAGTTTGTTCTCTAGTTAAAATCTCATTTTACCATCTGTAGAGATTTTTTTTAAAAAACGTTTTATTTTCGAATAATTATGAAATCATAGGATTTTGCTATACATAGAGTTCTAGGAATCTCCAACCAGCTTCCCTCCATAGTGAGATCTTTTACGACTATAGGACAATATCACTGATACCATTACAATACTGTTATTAGACTTTATTCAATTTTCACATGCACTCGTGTGTGTGTGTGTGTGTGTGTGTTCTTGCAGTTAGATGCTATGTACAGCTTAGCATAAGCACCACCAGGACAATGACACAGAACTGTTCCATCAAACCAAAGAACCTTCTTGTTCTCCTTTATAGTCATACTCACTCCTTCCTCCAGTCTCTATACCCTGGGAACCCACTAATCTGTTTTCAATCTCTGTAATTTTGTCATTTTGAGAAGGTTATTAGAGTGAGTTTTTAACTAAGCTTCTTTGAAGGTAGACGGAGGAAGAGAAGGGTAAAATCACTGCTCTTAAAATCTTTAAAGTATTTTCAAATGAGATACAATGAAATATATTAACAGAAAAAAATCATAAAACTGCATATATTCATTTTTGAAAAAAGTATATATACAGAAATAAAATTCTGGACATAAATATTATAAAATGTCAGCAATGTTTTCCTCTTGCACTGGGATTATGAGTTCTTTTATCTTGTTTCTTTGGGCTTTTAGTCATTTTTCCAAAATTACACAATTGAATGTGTATAACTCAACAGAAAAATATTTTTAAAAAAGAGGCACAATGTCAAGTTTTAAATGTCTGTTCCAACATATGGACATAGTTCATCAACATTTTTGCAGCTTTAACCATAAAAATGTTTAAAATAATCCTTCTGTCATCCTCTCTGACTCATTGCCAAATTTCCTGCCTATCTCCTCCTTTGATTGGAAGGTTTAAAATCAGTGAACAGTTTGAGCTTGATTAGAAAAATTCTAGAAAATGGTGCTATCCTATACTTTGTACGAATGAGGACATATTAATTTCTGGGATTTAGATATAATTTTCTTTCATTTATAAAATTGAAAGTGTCACACACACACAAAAGTTTACACCACAAAGAAAGAAGGAAAAATATCAAATGTTCATTTAAAAAGGCTGGATAACATGAAAAAAATGTGAAGACGTTTTATAATGTTCATAAAAGCTTAGTGTCACTGATTTACAAAGATTCTTGAGATGTAGTTATGACTATAGGTTCTGGGTTGGGTTGCTCAGGTCCAAATCTCTATACTATCATTCTCCAGTTGTGGCCTTGGTCAGGTAATTTAACCTCTTGTGGGCTGGTTTGTTGTTTAAGATTATTTATTTATTTGATAGAGTGCAAGCACGAGGTGGGGAGGGGCAGAGGGAGAAGAAGACTCCCCACTGAGCAGGGCACTGGATCCTAGCACCCTGAGATTATGAACTGAGCCAAAGGCAGATGCTTAACTGACTGAACCACCTGGGCGTCCCTTGAAGGTTGTTTTAAGGACTACCTGAAATAATGCATAAAAAACACTTAATCAGTGGGCTTATTAGCATGTAGGAAATGCTCAGTATATGTTCACTGTTATTACTGTCATAACTTTACTCAAACGTATGTTTTTTAAGGCAAGGCCTTTAAATCCCTTTAAAAAATACAGCCATTTATAGCCTTTAAAGTAAGCATAAAGGGAGAGAACAGGCTAAAACAAAAATAAAAACTGTTTGAAAAAGTTCATACAAGGGTGCCTGGATGGTGCAGTCAGCTGAGCCCTGGATTCTTGGTTTCCATCTGGGTCATGGGATCGAACCCTCCATCAGTCTTGGTGCTCTGTTTAAAGCTCTCTCTCTCTCCCTCTCCTTCTGCCCTTCCCCTCCATGCTCTGTCTCTCTAAAATAAATAAATAAATCTTTTAAAAAAAAAGCCAGTTCATATAGACAAACAACAAAACATGTGATAAGTAGGAATTATAGGCACTGAAACTGAGGGCAGATGGAAAATGTGTTAACACTGATGTTAACACTGATGAATCCAAGCACCTAACCTGTGGCAAACAGCAATTCTTTTCATTCATTCAGTAATCTATACTGAAGCAAACACAACACTAAATACTAGGATTCAACACCAAAGAAGACTCTCCTAGAGCTTATTCCACAGCCCTCTTTCCAGGGAAACTCTATCCTACCTAGTACCATAGCTGGTCATTGGTGTGATGCTCTATCTCAAGGACAACGGTCAATGCTTTACACATTTGGTCAACATGTGGCCTAATGAACTTTAAGCACTTTAAACCAGACCCAAATACCAATACATTTATATACTACACAGGCAAGACAACAAAGCTATAAATAAAGAATAACACAAAACATTTTAACTTTTTAATGTTAAAAAGCATGCCCCAAATAAGGCCAATGTGTATGTATTCCAAATGAGTAACAACGAGAATATCACATGAAGACTTATGGGATATGATTAAAACATCAGGTTTTTTCTGACGAGGGAAGTGCACACCTATTAGCAAGCACCCTCAATAAACAGTGTAATCCTCAAGGGTCGGGGTGGGCTGGGCAATTAAAGAGAGAAGAGAATATTGAAATATTTGTGGACAAGTCTTCTAGCAGATTACAATGAACCTCTCTCCACACTCTCAAGCTGGCTGAAAATCACTATTACAACGGGAGAAAAATGCTAAACACTTCCATTATGTTTTTAAGAAGAATATTAAAGATTTTAGTATGTGTTCCTCTTAATACTGACAAAGCAAACCTAAGAAAAACAGATCTGTAATCAAAAAAAAAAAAAAAAGCAAAAGTTAAAGATTTAGAAGACAGAAAAATAGTAGATTTTATAAATCTAAAAGTTGCCTTAGAAAGATGCTTAAACAACAAATTTCTTGCTAAGGTTCCCAAGAAAAAATGAAACACAAATACATACAGTGAAAACTGATATGTATACAAATAGTATAAAAGGTTTAAACGCATTATTCTATTTTATTCAATACACATTAAAATTGCAGATGATTTTCCAGAAAAAATATCACTAAATTTGCCTCTTTGTGTGGCAGAAAACCTGAGAGAGGAAGTTCTGGGACCAGAGGGATGGTGTCCCAGCTGTGCTGCTTCCTAGATATGTGACCCTGGAAAAGATGCTAGTCTGTGCTCAGTAACCGCAACTGTGACTGATGTGGGGATGGTGTTAAGGGTCAGGTGAGATAAGACTTGTGTAGGACAAATGATAGACTGGGGAAAACGTTTACATATAGGACAAATAAGAACAAAATGAAAAAAGAACTTCAAAAAAAAAAAAAAAAAAGGCAAAAGACATGAACACCACAAATCCCAGAAGAAATAATGGCCAGTAAACACTGTCCTCTGTCTACAGCCTCTGAGTGGGGCTGGATGGGGAAATGGAGGAAGAATTACTCTTTCACTGTTGATCAAAATAAAATTTGTATAGCATTCTCAGAGGCCAATTTAGAAATACGTATCAAAAACCTTAAAAGACACATATCTTTTATTTAACCAATAATCTTCTAGAAGTTATCTTAAAGAAACTGTAAAGGTTATTACATGACAGCCAAAGTTCCAATAACAAATGAACCTAAGACATTAGAAAAACTACTAACACACTTACAGAAGACAGGAGGAAAGGAATATATAAGGATAAAATCAGAAATTAATATAACTAAAAAAGATCAATTTCAGAAGCATATCAAATTCCTTATCCACAAGGAATATACATACTCAAAACCTCATATCTGTTGCTGAGTGAATTATAACAGGAGAACACTGAAACCAAATTAATGTTTAAAACAGAGATTACTTGGTTAGATACATTAGGACAAATCCATATGAAGCAATTTAACATAGATCTTTTAAAATTTATCTTTTAGGAGCTTCTTTAATGATGTGGGAAATGTGCCAGACTTAGCAAGCAAGAAAATTTGGTTTTAAAATAAGACTATAAAGATGTACATTAGAGTCTTAAGCTGAAGCTAACAATTATTTACAAAATTGTGGTCGTATATTTTCGTGAGGAAGAAGATCTGTAAATTTCATTACATTCACGAAGATATCTGTGACCCTACAAAGGGTAAATGCCACTAAAATAGACACCAAAATGGTACCTTGTGCTACTTCTTAGCAGTGCGACTATGGGGATTTTAACTTTCTTCTCTACACTTGTCTATAAATTACTTTTATATAATAAACCTGTACAATTTTTTAATTTTTAAGAAATTTTAATTGAAGTATAATTGACGGTGTATAATTTTTGTTAATAAAGGAGAAAATTAGTCTTTTACTATTGCTTCTTTAATTTAAAAAAGGTCTAATTTAAAAAGAGATCTCCCTCTCCTTGTAAACACACACACACACACACAGAGGCACAGAAACACAGCTCAGCAGAATCTTGGATAGAGGATACATCATTTAATTCTTAGAATTCTTCAAGTCATTCCAAAGACCTAAGCAATTACAAGACATTAACAGTGATGTTCTTAAATTTAGAAATATTTGCTTAAAGTATGTGCGTGAACTAGACAGAACAATCCTGTATCTTACCGACACATCATCCTGTCATTTTAATTTGAAATGATTCTAGATATTTCTTTCTCCCTATCTTTATATTGGAACTATTTCTGAATAAAAGAAAACACGTTAGCACCAAGATTTGGGGCTCCGTGGTGCACCAGAGTTATCTGTGGAGCGGAAAGTGCAGAGGTAACGACAGTGAGCCCTGTGCTTCAGGCATCTGCGATACTAACCGGTTCCAGCAGCAAACGAGGGAGTGGCAAAAGCGTCACCGGGAGTTGGTTGAAAGCCTGGGATCAAACTCTCAGCAGAGCCTCCGAGCTTCTCAGGATGTTTGCCTGGAAGGACAAGACAGCAGTCAGCTCACTCCAGCAGAATTCCACGACACACACTCACAGGACGGAGGGGAGACTTGACTCCTCTTACTGCATTGTGGCAACACCGGGGCCCTGCACAGGTCCTTGTCTAGTGGCTGCAGTAACCGAGACGAGAGCTGAGAAAAGGAAGGAAGTTGTCAGAAGCGAAGATAGCACATTGGTTCTGCAAGGTGAAGTCCTGGAGACTGGAGGTGCAATGACGTGTGTGTACACCTGACAGTGGTTAAGAAGCTAACGCTTGTGTTATGTTTACTTATCACAATTAAAAATTTTTTCAAATAAATAAATAAATAAGCAACAAAAAAGATGGCTGGAGCTAAAGCCCCAAAGCTCAAGCACATTATAGGCAGAATGCCTCCAGTCCTTACTCTCAATCTATTTGTTTTTATAGAATTCTGATGAGTTTGCCAATCTGTTTTCCGTGTTGGAAACAGTTCAGGAGAGCGCATGAGAAGGCGGCGTGGGTGAAATGGCAGGAGTGAGACTGAAGAGGGACAGGCACAAGGGCAGCAGTTTATTGCGACAGAAGAGAGACAGGAAATTATGAAAAATAAAAATAGACACAAGATTTTTAAAACTTGGGAGTCTTGTAAGTGCAAAAGTACAAGAGTCTTCAATAGCCCGTGAAGATATTCCTGTCCATTCTAGAACAATAAGCGGCATACCCAACAATGAAATAATTTGATGATGAGTTAGCTGTCAGAGTTAAATCCTATACTCTATCTTTTGTTTAAAAGAATAAGAAAGTAAATATTTTTTTCCCCAAGATTTTAGATTTTATTTATTTATTCATGACAGAGAGAGAGAGAGAGAGGAAGAGACATAGGCCAAGGGAGGAGCAGGCTCCATGCAGGGAGCCCGACGTGGGACTCGATCCCGGGGCTCTAGGATCACACCTAGGGCTGAAGGCAGTGCTAAACCACTGAGCCACCAGGGCTGCCCGTAATATACATTTTTGAAAGACATCTATAAAATAGTTAAAAGAGATTAACAAAAGTTTAAAAAGAGTAAAATTAAAAGGTATGGTCCAAGTTTGTATCATTCCCTTGGTTCTGATCATTCCTTTACCACCCTGTGCTCTGGTCTAATGCCAAGGAACTCTATTTGAAGAATTTTCTCAGGGCATACTGTTGTTTTCCAAAGTGCACATGTGTGCCTGTGTGCACGAGTCCCGCCTTTCCAAAACAGACTGTGCATTTTTTGTTTTGTTTTGTTTTTAAGTAGGCTCCACGCTGAGCATGGAGTCCAATGCAGGGCATGAACTCATGACATTGAGCTCAAGACCTGAGCTGAGATCAAGAGTTGGGCGCTTAACCCATTGAGTCATCCAGGGGGCCCTAAACTGTGGGTTTTTGAGAAATGGTACCTTCTATTTATTTGGTCACCTCTCCACAGTCAGCAACCGTACTACAGAGCTCTGATGGTGGTCAAGATGCAATGTCCACGGCAGGGCACACTCTCCCGGGTAAGCAGTTACAACTTTCTGGGACAATAAACACTTAGGATGAACAACCATCACACTCCCCCAAGGAATGACCATGCTCGACCATATATCCTGATCTATGCTATCAAATCTGTCCTAAAAGTGTCCCACTCTGTGTGCCGCCACCCACGGCAAGCCAGGAGTTCCTGAAGATGAAAAGATGTCAGTGCTCTGCCAAACGCAGAAAGCAATTTGCGCTCCAACTTCCAAGCAAGCCTCTAAGGGAAAGACCCAACCCTGAGTTTTCACACACATATGCCTCTAGCGTTAGGGTTTAAGAATCACAGAGGGACAACTGCTCACCTTCCCCCAGCTTGGCAAAGTCCTTGTTCAGCAGTTCTTCAGCTGTGAGTTTGGAGAAATTGTCATCGTCGAAGGGATTCCACGTAGAACCTTCGGAAGCATTATAAACGTTTTGCTGGGAGGTCCGAGGAGAGCCTGATGGAGTGGTGGTTGCAGACCTAGGTAGGTTCCCACCCCCACGAAATGAAAAAAGTTGAAAAAGGGTCAATCTACTTTTTCTTTGAGACCAGGTTGTTTTCTGAATTAAACCATTATTTTCAAAAAAATAAAATAATAAAATAAACCATTATTTTCTGCAGTAGTTTTCTAAAAGGATGTTCCATGGCAATTGGATGGTTTCCACAGATACTTTTATCACCGTGTGAAATATTATGTCTCCTTTCTTTCACAATCCACTCTCCCCCACTGCTTCTTTAATCTCTTGCTTAGATTTTTGGTCTCTTCTGCAACTCCTTTCAATCCCGAATCACAAAGCAACCTGTTCTTAGGCTTGTACCTCCTGAGGCATCCACTGTAATATCCACAATAACCGACCCCAGAAGGGCTGGGGCTGATGCCTTTTCAGCTGCCTCCCATCTGTCAGGACCTGGCACGCAGAGAATGGAGGGCCGCCATGAGCAGTGACCATCGCAGTTAAGGAGAAATAAAGACAGTCCTCACTATCTTGTGCTTCCAGGTATCATTACCTAGTTTTCTTCTAAAGCCTCTCTTGATGTCCTTTGCGTTTAACTAACAACTTAGAGATTTTTAACTTTGGAGTGAGTACATGGTTCCAAGAAAGCTAAGGGTCTGAAATTGCATTTACCTAGCAAACACTCATTGCAATCTACTTTATTTCAGGCACGGAGCTGGTCACTGGATTTACAAAGGTTAAGACATGGTCCTTGTCTTGGAGGAATTTTCAGGCTAGGTCAGCTGGACACACAAACAGATAATGATCATGTAATGTGATACATGCTCAAAAAAAGGTTCTGACAAACGTACATGTGACACCCAAGGGGTCAAAGAAGAGGTAATCTTTGACATGGATCTTGATGAATAAATAAGCATTTCCTAGGTGGACAAGGAGGAGAATGGCAGTTCGGGGAGAGGGCCCAGGATGAACAAAGTGTTCACAAAGATGGACAACAACAAGTCCACCGATGTGATACAACAGCCTATGGAGTTTAGATAGGGGGAGCCAATGAAAGACTTTCATCATAGAGAGATTTGGTCAGCTGGTTTAAAAAACACTCTGTGGGACATACATACATACATAAATAACAAAATCTAATTTGTCCGGGAAAACACACACACACACACACACACACACACACACACACGCAAAACAAAACTCTGTGGAAGATGGAATGGTTGAGAGGATGGTAACAGTAAACAAGTATGAAATTATGTCTTAAGATCAGTCTGGTCTATGTACTACAGGCAAATTCAGTTTCTTAATAAACAGGCACACACATACCATTATATGTGCACACACACACATCTACATACAGCATCAAAGAATGACACAGCAGTGGCCCACAGCAGCCCCAGCCCACAAAAGTAAAAAAGATAAAGGGGAAGCACCACATACTTGGACTTATTGAGGCTGGCCTCAGCTGCAGCTGCCTGGAGCAGCTGGGTTGATTTGCTGGCAGGGACCCCAAAGACTGCGCTGTGGGTTACGTCACTGAGAATCCGCCTGTGCCCAGCACGTTGGGTCTTGGGGGATGATGGAGGAGTGAGAGATCCGAGTTTCTGCCCCTGGACGGCAGGAGGTGGGGTTGTTTGAACCTTTGGCTGTTGTCTTACTGGGGCTTGAATCTGCTAGGAAAATAAATGGCAAGTGTTCCCAAAAAGGATGGGGGGAAGGGAAAGCAAATAAACAGACAAGCATAATAAAAAACGCCACATGAGAGCTAACGCGGGACTCAAATGGCTGAATTTACCAATAACACCCAGAACGAAAAAAGACTTGTTGACAATCTTTTTTTTTTTTTTTTGACAATCTGAGCTATAACTTTGGGACTGATGGCACGGCATTTATGGGATGCTTATATATAAATTTCCATCTTCATCAGCAGTGATATACAGAGTATCGATACACAGTACAGCCCAGAGCCTAAGACTGCAGAAGCTATTTCTCGCTCCAAAAATCAAGAGTGTATCCTGTAGGACCACTTTCTGTTTCTGGGGTCACGTAGGAACTCACTGAGAATGCCTCCAAAGGGCGTGCTTTGAGCAATCTACCTCCACAGGCAGAAGCCAATGAAGCCACACCTCCGGCTGAAACACGCGTGAGCTGAGAAATTTCTGCTCAGAGATCCTCGACTGACACAGCTCAGACTTCTGGTTAGGAGTAATTTAGGATTCCACTGTGATTCGTAAAGTAGCAGGTTTTTTTTTTTTCTGTTTTGTTATTGAGGCTCTTGATTTCCCTGATAAGATGGGGCTGCGAGATCCCATTTCTGTGGCTTCCCTGAGAAAATGTACAGCACTGGGGCGATGGGATTCAGTTGTTCCCACCTTTGGTTTAGAGGTGGCCCTGAAGAACCAGGTAGACAATACATGAAGATATAAGAAAAAATTTGAAAATCTCTTGATGGAACCTGATCTAACATAACACAAGGACTCTTGAGATTTGGGCCATTTTCAGAGGGCAGAGCAAACTGTCACCCCAGAAAAACAAATAGGTAGGAACATCCTTGTGGCCACGTCGTTAGATTTCAAGCATCAGTCACAGTCTACAAAGTGCTACAGCAGGGAGATGAACAGAAAACAGCGTTAAGAAGGCCACATAACGCTTGAATCCTGTTAGTCCAGAGACAAAAGGACTTAGAATGTGAGGTACTGAACTATCCCTTCCCTCCAATCTCTCATTTGAGACTAAGACGTCCTTCCATGCTGCAGCTCAGCTCTCACATCCGGTGCCTTCGAGGATGGGTCCTGAGAGAGAAAGGAAACCAGAAGGGCCAGCTGCTGGGGTCAGGATGCCGACAGCCTGGGATTTTCTGTCCCTGGATTGATGCAGACTCTGAATTTTACTAAGGCAGGTTATGTGCACGTATGAGGACACATCCGCTCATCAACTGAATGAATGATACAATCAAAGCTCTAAATCAGTCAAATTAAGGCCAGAGGGTAAAGCAAGGGAGGCATCTCTGAGGGAGAAGCAGAGTCCTCCACGTAGACCAGAGGTTCGGCTCCACAACTCCCTCCAGGAGCCCAGCGTCAGCCAAGGCAGAGCCGGTACCCACAGAGACCACACTGGCTTTACGGACAGACCTAGGTCAGCTTCTCTCTTGGAGTTTAAGACATTCACTGCTCTGAGAAAGGTCTACTTCACTGTTGAGTCCCTTTATTTTGAAGAGCCCAGACGACTAGGAGAACATTTTCCCTTCCTGTTGCCCATCCCCGTAGGGAGCACACGAGGACCCGGTGCTTCCCTCATGAGGACATCTTACCCCACCATCCAATCCATTAGGCTACTCCTCACAACAACCATGTCAGGCAGTTTTATTTCCATTTCAAATCTAAGAATATGAGTCAAAAGGGGCCTTGAGAACAAAGATTCCAACTGCCTGGCTTCAGAGGAGCTGAGACCAGGGCCCCCTAAGGCTAGGCTCTCACTCAAGGTCAGAGATTCAACTGGGGACAAAATTCATGTCTCCTGATTACTGCTCAGGACTCCCTTTTCTTCACCATCACGTCTCTGCCAAAGATGGGATTAGGAAAGGGACGGGGGACACACAAACCACAGTAGAATCAAAGTACACTCAGATGTCTGTCTTGCTGAAGATTGTTTCAAAGAACAAAATATATGATTATAAAAGGAGTACAGTCAGATGGAGGAATGTAAGAATATACACAGAAGAATATACACAAAGGTCTGGAAAACCCATCCAGACTTCCATCCCACTATCCTAATACAACTGTTCTTATCTTTTCTTTTCTGGCATCTTTTCAAGTACATACTTTTCCCATAATTTCAACATTATTTCATGCTCATGAGCATTTCATACTATTGTACAGACTTTATAACCATGATTTTTAATGGCCGCAGAGTTGGGTTCTTGAACAATTAGGTTACTTTGGTTCTTCTGGCTGCTACTAGTAAGATTCCAATAAAAACCTACGGCATATTGCCATTTTCCTTTCATAGGTTATTGCTTTAAGATGGCTTCAGGGTATTCTTTACAGTCACTCACTTGCTTATCTAGGGAAGTCCTGCCAAGGGTCACCAGAGAAAGGGAGGGATGGGTCAAATTTGGGAAGCTCTCTGGCTCTTGGCTGCTCTCGTTCCTTCTCCATCCCCTCAACCGACTACCCTGGAGCAGAGCTCAAAATATGTCTTCAGCCAAGGAACATGGAGAAGGCTCATAATTCATTCCCCAGAGAGGGACCACAAAGGGGAACCTCCTAAGAAATGTAGTCAGTGGTTGCTGATCATTTCCTCCCCCGCATGAGCATTTATTATTATCCTTGAACAGAGATCAGGACTCTCTGGTTCTTGCCCCAGCTGTGCTATCAGTCTTGGGTAATCCCTTTCTAGCCTGGGCCCAGTTTGAAAGGGACTGGCTCTTAGCCTACCTAGGTCCTTCACTGCTCAGTACTGGCACCAACAGTGACTAGATCTTAATGCCAGTCTAATTTTAGAGTGATAAATAAGAGTGTTCATCTTCGGGGCACCTGGTTGGCTCAGCGGTTGAGCATCTGCCTTTGGCTCAGGGCGTGACCCCCGGGGTCCTGGGATTGAGTCCTGCATCGGGCTCTCTGCTGCTTCTCCCTCTGACTGTGTCTCTGCCTCTCGCTCGGTGTCTCATGAATAAATAAATAAAATCTTAAAAAAAAAAAGTGTTCACCTTCATCGGTAGCCTAGAATAATTTTTTCCCAAGCTCTACCTTCTACAGAACCCCTCATCCCGACCTTGGACATATCAAGAAAAAGAATCAAATATTTCAACTGCAAGACTAGGGCAGCCCCCTCTCCCGGATGCAGCAGCCCCCCACCCCATCGCTGCGCCCCTCCGGCCCGGGACCCAGCCCTGACTGCTGGCCTGGCTGCTCCGCCCTGGCCGGGGGCTCTTACCGGGGGCTCCTGGGCCGGGGGCGGCTGCGGGGCTGCGGCCGGGGCTGCGGGGGGCTGCGGTGCAGCGGTGGCGGCAGCCTTCTGGGTCAGCAGCTGCGGCTGGTGCAGGCCCGTGGCCAGCGGCGGCTGCTGCGGCTGCTGGTAGAAGTTCTGGATCAGGGGCTGCTGAGAGCTTCCTTGGGGCGCCACGGGGAACGGGGCGATCGCGGGCTGCTGGGCTGCGGGGTGTACGGCCTGAAACTGAGCACAAGCGGCAAACGGGAGGAGGGGCCGCTCAGAACGGTAGCTCGCAAGAGACCAGTGTCTCAGCAGCAACGGAGCCCAGGCCGAGGCCTGAGCACAGGCGGGCAGAAGTCCCTTAGCTGAGCCTCACACCTCTCGGGGGGAGCCCAGGGCACGCAAACCAACGCGACAGCCCGACCTGGCAGCGCCGGGCCGCGGCCACCGCCCTGTGCTGCCTCCCGCGCGGCAGCCTGGCTCCTGGGCGGCGGCGATGGAAGCCGAGGGCACCCATCCCACTGGGCACCTCGCGACTCCCCGGGGAACAAGCTAAAAGGTGCTCTCCCTGCCCACAGAAGTAATCCCTCTTGTAAAGGGATTTGGAAGGAGCCAGGATTAAAAGGCTTCACTGCACCGACAGGATGCAGCGGTGACGACACCGCCAAGAACCTAACTGCTAAGCCAGCCAGAGTCCGCCAAGCCCTCCTGCGAGCGGCCCCCGTGCGGCTCCAGCCCCTTCACTGTCCCACCTCCAGCATTCAAAAGGCTCGGGATGCTCGGGATGCTCATGCTCGGTACACGGCACCGCGCACCGCGCACCGCGCCGGCTGATGCTTGATCTCACGGTGAGAGCCACGGCTCTCAAGTTACACTCTTATCAGCTGCCTGCGGACGGATACTCTTCGTCCATCTCTGCTCCTCACTGCTAAGGCCTGTGCTACACACACACACACACACACACACACACACACACACACACACACGTGCGTGCAGGTCAAAGGAGGGCCTGCTGATTAAGAAAAGTCAAGATCCTGTCTTTGAATATCCCAAACAGTGTTCCTTGCTGCAGAGCTCACTAAGGGGATACTGTTTCCCTTCTGGGGCAGACTTAGAGGGTTAGCAAAGAAGCAGATGTCAGCACATAGCCGCCTGTTTATAACTGCAAAATCCTGGAAACAACCAGATGTTGGCCAACAGGGGACTGAGTGAATAAACCATGCTATGTACCCCTAAGAGGCAATACCGTCAAGCTGTAAACAGAAATGAGGGCTCCCTCCATCTTATGGGATGGAAGGGACAGAGTTCTGCAGATTTCACTTTGAAACTCTGTGTTTTATATTTTCATAAAACAGAACTGACCCAAAATTCGGCAATAACTATATATCAAAGGCAAAAATGAAACAAATAAACCTATGTATCAAATTGAGAGCCAAACTCTCCGGAAAATAATGAGCAAAACAAACATTCGAAGGACAAAAAAGGGCAAAGAAATCTTTTTCCAGAACTCGTGCTGGCACTGTTATCTTGAAATTACAGATCAAGTAAGTGATTATGTTCATGTGGTTAGGAATCAAGATTTTCAGACTAGAAAAATACAATCATAAAATCCAAACAGTTAAGCAAACATCCTAGAATTATAATTCTGATTTAAGAACATAAATTCGAATTGGACACCAATAAAAAATAAATTTATAAAAAATAATTTAAAAAAAGAACATGAATTCAGATTCATGCTGTATATATTCTGTTAATAAAACAAACCAAACAAAATACATTTCCCAAGTATCCACTGGAAAGGCCTAAAAACAATAACTGACTCATTAGCAAACAAGCATCCTTAACATCAAATTGTGGTCTCTAAATACCATTTTTAAAAGGAAATGGGAGTTCCTACAGAGAAATGGCTGTATCTAGGTGAAGATCAGAGCACGCCCCGACCAGCTCGTTACACTGAATAGCAAGGAAACCACGAAAGGTGTCTGGGTCACCACCAAAGGACCCAGGAGCCAGTCTGTAGAGACTTCTACCGGCCAGAGCTGGGGCAATTCGACCATCAAAATAAAAATTTAAAAACAGCAATGTACGGAAACATATCAAATATGTTTAAATCCCTGAATTCATGATGATCCTAAAACAAATCAGAAACCTCTGTTCACCTTTAGAGGACCCTCGAAACAGACCCGTTCTGACAACTGGGCAAACACAGGCAAAGACTCAAGCATTGTATCGGCCTTTTCCATAGAAACAGTACCTCAGGGTCATCGAGTAGCTGAGAAAAATTCTTCACAGGAAAACCCCAGCCCCTAAGTGAAGAGGGAAGGCTGGATATCCACCCTGGGGCTGTCCCCGGTGAGCGACTGGACTTGGGAAATGATCAACAGCTGCTCCACTGATGAGGGACGTTACATGGATGCATCACACAGACAACACCAAACTGATCTTAGTAAGAGAGAGGGCAACCAGACTTTGTACGCCTCCTGAGTGATGCAACCAGAGCAAAGAACCGTCCAAACGAATCAAATTTTGAGTGAGCCTCAAAAAAAATTACCCGTTTACACAGGGGATGGAGGAGCACAGTAAATGATCGCAGGGATGCAATCAGCCAAACCCAGAAGGCGGAAAATTCTACAGGACAATGACCCAGTTTTTTCAAAAAATTAAATAGCAAAGGGGAAAAGAAAGACGGAGAGGGCACCTTTGAATAAAAGGGGACTTAAAGATAATGTCAGTCATTATAAAATCAACTTGTGCATAGTAAGTAAATGTAGAAAAAAATATGAAAAGACAACGGAAGAAGAAACACTCGCCACTAAATGTAACACGTGGGCCTTGTTTGGATTGTGATTCGAACAAGCCGACTTAAATTACGAGACATCAGGAAGAGATACATGTTACTAAATATTTTGTAATAAGAAAAAATAATTTTTAGAATGCTAAGGGTGCAGTTGTGTTAGGGGGAAAAAACAGAAGAAGAAGAAGAAGAGAAAAAGAGGCCCTGAAAGTAGCTCCCTTGCTGAGGTTCCTCCGACAGGTGAGGGACTCACCAAGGCCCCGGGGGGCGGGGGGGAGCGCCCCGATGGGTCCGCTCGGCTGAGACGCAGCGACGCCCTGTCCAGCGGCTCCCGCCCTCCCACGGCTTCCCAGGGAAGGCGCCTGTGGCGACGGGGCCTGTGCGCAGCCGCCCCGGACACGCCGAGCAAGGGTCCCTGAGCAGCCTACCTGTTGGGCCTGGGCCTGCGGCGGCGGCGGCTGCTGGTAGAACGTGCCCGCGGGCTGCTGGGGCGGCGGCTGCTGGGGCGGCGGCTGCTGCTGGGGCTGCTGCTTGAGGAAGAGCGGCTGCTGGTGCTGCGGTGTGGCCTGCGCCGGGGCGGCCGGCGGCGGCTGCGGGGCCGGGGGAGCCTGGGGCTGCTTGGGCTGCGGCTGGGGTAGAGGCTGGCTGGGTTGGGCCTGGGGTTTCGCTTGGGGGACGCTGGCTAAAAGGCCAGGCTGACTGCCGGAGCCTGTAATGAGGAAAACAACCCAGATGAGGGCTCGGAACTCTTGCACACAGAACTGGCTGCCTTTCTCTTGCCAAAGAAGTAACGGGGGGTGATCCGTGGACAGGTAATCCCAAGAGCCTTGTGCCGCTCCCGTCTTTGCATCTTCGTGCTAAACGATGTGCTTCGTAGTTTTCAAGACGAAGTTCAGTAGCAAGGTTCAACGCTCGCCTCCTTCAGGAATCTGCCCTTGTTCACCATCCTACTGGGTCGCTTATTCCTCTAGTCGGCACCCAAGTAGCTACTTATTCAACTGGCCTCTGACGCTACTGGATGATGCAAAGACAATATTTGCCCTTACTGCCAATGCTTCAGGGCAAAAGCATTCTTTGACGTTTTACTTGCAAGCTACACAACCCACGAGCCCAGGCTAGGTGCTTGGGCCTGGCTGTAAGTGCGTGACCACCAGATTCACCAAAAGCTGCTTCCTGGGAGGGGAAGTGATGACTAAGTTCAGTGACCAGATAATTTGGCTCCTCCAAACTAAGTCATCTCATGGGAACCAGGACACCAAAACATGGGGTGGTCACAGATACTTTAAGAAGACAGAGCATTAAAGAAACGATGCCTCTGTGTCAAAAGGAGGAGAGTCTTCCTTCTTTAAAAGCCAAGAGAAGAATATGAAATAAAAAGGAAGGCATGGGATGAATGGACCAAGCCACAAAATCAGGCCAAGACTAGAAGAAATGGAGAGATTAGGCTTCAGTGGTCCTGGAGGTCCCCACACAATCCAGCGAGAGGTCTCCCCTCGGCCAGCCACTTGCCACACCACTTCAGTGGGCGCGCACCACCGGTCCTCCAGGCAAATCATTATTCCTTACGTGCCTCTAAATCCCATTCCTCAAGCAAAAGTAGGCTTCCCAAGATTTCTGTTAATATCTAGCCTCCCGAAGGGGTGTATCAAAGTCCAAATCAACCGAGTTACTGACCTGCAGCCTGGGGTGGGGGCTGAACCGTGGCCCGCTTTCTAGGTGTCAGGGCTGGCTGGATAGGAAGGATTCCTGGGTTTGGCTGAGTCTGCCCAGCCTTAGGCCTCTGACGGGGTGCGATTGAAGTCTCTGTGGTGGGAATGGGATCCGTCAGTCTAGAAAAGGAGGGGGGAGAAACACAGATTCACGTTAACGTGTGGGAGAGCGTGAGAGGGGGAGACAGGGTGCTTGACGGATTGGCTCTCCCCTCCACACTCATCCAAACCTTCCAGATCCGCTTAATCGACATTTGCCAAAGAGTGTTCCATAGGATGTGTTACTAGATGTTATGAAAAAAGGGTTGGTGGGAAATAAGTTTTAACACACTAGTCAAAATATATCAGGCAGATTTCCTTCCAGCAGAACTTTCCACGTGTGAATGCGCGTGGAGAACCCCGAGGAGAGCACTACATAGGATGCAATGTTTCTCTAGCTTATCTCAACTTCCGTCTAATACGTCCTAGGATTTCCCAGAATGGACTTTGGAGGATGATGGAAAGGGGTGGGAAGCAAGTGGTTTTCGGATGTAGAAAGAACTCGAACTTGGTTAGAACTAGCTGTCTGCACGGTCGCTCTACAATACAAAGCATGTAAATGAGTGACTCCAATAAGGCAACTAGAAGGAGTAAGCAAACAATTCAAGATAAAGGATTTGGGGAATAGGACAGGGAGCTATTTCCTCTACTACACGTGCTCCCTTTCTTCCCAAGGTAATGACATTTTTAACTGTTTGTAGAGCTTAATTTCATACAATGCTATACGTCAAACAGATTTCAGTTGAAAAATTTAGCTGGGTTTCACCCAGAGTAAAAAATCACATTGCGCAGCCTTTCTTACAATGAGGTGTGGCCAAGTGTCTAAGGTCTGGTCTTACGTGGGAAAGCAGATTGTTATATGGCAGTTTCCAGAAACGTTGAGAAACAACTAGCGTATGCCACTTGTCTCTCTTCTGTGGCTATTCCTTCATCCTATTGCTTGGAACCGGGGTGCTACCATCTTGGTCCTGACGTCATGGCTCTATCATAGGGAGGGTAGAGTGATAAGCTTGAAGAGGCCTGGGCGTTGGGCGGAACTGCCTACCAACCATGGCCTGCTGGCCTCCAGACTTTGTCTACTTGGAAGAAAAGACAAACGTCCATCTTACAGAATCCACTGTCATTTTGAGCATCACAGTCAAATCTAATCCAAATTAATACAGGATGGATGGCCAGGGGTCTAATTGCTCCTAGTGAGACTGCAGAAACACAAGGGATAACTTCCACTCATCTCCAGAGCACTCCAAGCTGCTGGCTACCACCTGACTCAGATCAGAGTAGTTGTCTTTTGATAATGCACATTAGGGAGTATCACTGAAGTCACGGCCAAAATCAACACACTTCACGAGTATTTCCAAATTCTGTCTGGCAGAGCCTCCACGAAATGCAACACAGGCAGCGAAGCAGTGGGGCACCTGTGCCTTCCCCATGACAGCCCCCGAGGGATGTCCACAGTGGGTCCTGACGCTTTCCTTTGGAATCCTGCTAGAGGGATGCTCCTGTGCAGGGCGCACAACTTATAATATAAAAGCCACCGTATTTGGGGAGGCTGTAACTGGGGGGAGGAAGAGAGGGAGGAAAACAGGACAAATGTTGGAGAAGAGGAAAAAGATGCAAGAAAAATATAGCCAGCGGTGAGGAAGGCGAACAGATTTCTATAGAAACCAAATGTTAAGAACCTCCACACTGGATGGATCTCTCTCTCTCTCTCTCTCTCTCTCTCTCTCTGTGTGTCTTTCTCTTCTTAAAGATTTATTTATTTGAGAGAGAGAGAGAGCAAGAGTGCAGGAGGAGGGGCAGAGAGAGAAAATTTCAAGCAGACGCTGCACCTAGCACAGAGCCTGATGTGGGGCTCGATCCCACGACCCTGAGATAGTGACCTGAGCCCAAATCAAGGCTTGGATGTTCAACCAACTGAGTCGCTCACGAGCCCCTGGTTGCATTTCTCTTAAAGGTAACATCTTAGAGATCAAGGGATCTGGAGTCAAAGAAAACTGTATTTGAGCTTGGTTCCTCACTAATTCTGTGCTGATAGCTTTGCCATTTTAGCTCTTCTTGCCTTAGGTCCCTTCTGTGTAAAACAGAGAAAATTATACATCATGAAGCAGATGTGAACATCGAATGCATCAATGACTGTGGAACTGTGTCGTGCTCGGGACGTTTTTTTTTTTTAAAGATTTTTTTTTTATTTATTCATGAGACAAAGAGAGGCAGAGACACAGGCAGAGGGAGAAGCAGGCTCCGTGCAGGGAGCCTGATGTGGGACTCGATCCTGGGACTCCAGGATCATACCCTGGGCCAAAGGGGCAGGCACTAAACTGCTGAGCCACCCAGGGATCCCCAAGCGGCTACTTTAAAAACAGAGTCAGAAAGAAAAACTTAGGGAGCAGGACTAGGGAGCAAATGTAGTAACGCAAATGAAATCCCTGTAAACTATAGATAGGACCCCTTAGGCCCAAACCCCTTGGCTGTAAACGGATCCACAGCATCATGGATCCATACCAACTAAGAGCGTGGGCACCCTACAGTTTATACAGCAGTTTCCCCGTCAGTGATGTTTACAACTGCCGTACGATACAGGTATTGATCTCTTCATTTGACACGGCACAGCACCACTCACAACGGTACCGGTTACTGTCATCGTAACGTGTGGGCTTTGTGGGATCGGATCCTCGGACCTAGAGCCACAGGGCCGTAAACCCAAAGACGTGGCCAATTAAAGCAGCCCCAAAAGCAACTTCCCAAGCCGAGTGTGGCAGCCTGAGGTGAGAAACAGCCCACAAAGTAACAACATGGATGTAGTTGGCTAAGTGTGTGAAAAAACAAAAGTCTCCTTACTTTAGAGCCGCACCAGCATTGACACTTATTCTAGAAACGTTTACGAATGTTTTAAAGTGTAGACATTATTTTACTGTTCTATGAAAATACCCCACGTGGGGTACTTGGTTGATAGCCTGCGGCTAACGTTTCCTTGCTACGGGGACACGGTAGAAAGAGAGGTACAAACGTCACTTCGAGGCACGGCGGCCATGGGGGTGTGCCCAGCAGACCCTCGGCTCACGAGGGGTGCAAGGAAGACCAGGGGCCCGACTGCCGTGCTCCTGAAAGTCACGCCCGTGCGTGTGCGGAGGCCGTGCTGCCCCGGGCTGCTCCCGGCCTCCTACCCCGTCACAGTGATGTTCAAGTGGGCGTGTTCCTGGGCCACAGGGCTCCCCTGGTAGAGGACCTGGGCTCGAGGATTCCCTGACCCCTTTGGTGCACCTTCCTGAGATCGTGTCGACAGGTTCTGGGTCGCTCTTCCTCCCGCTCTCTGGGTTACATGTGTATCGCCCCAGCCTGCCCTGGCTCCCTATTTTCTCGCATGGTCAAATAAAATCCTAGCCTCCTCAATCCTCTCTTGGCATCGGCTTCTAGAAGACCCCATGCTATGTGGGAGGTGATTAGCTAAGATCCACAAGCTCCTTTGCTGTCCGTGGAGTCAGTGCCGCGACCTGCACTCTCTTGATGTGGTCAGGGCCACGCACCGCGCGAAGGACGAGGGGAGGGGGCCAGGCCCCACGGAGGCCAGGACGCAAGCTTAGGGCATTCTCTTTAGCAATATTTAAAGGTGGCTGTGCCGCATCCCTGAATGCCCCGGCACTTCTACTCAGGCTACGGAATCAGCTGCGGAGTTCTTCATTCCCTTTCAAATGCAGGCTCCCTCCTTGGCTCCCTGGAAGAGACAGAGCTCGCTCTCCTGCTCTGCACAGCCTCTGGCCCCGGCAGTGACAGACACAGGGCACCTCCCCCTGCACCGCGCCAGCTGCCGCGGGACGTGGGCACACTCAGGCATTTCTTACCTGGCCTTCGGCTGGCTCTTTTTTGCAGCTGCCTCACTGGCTTTCACTGGCTCAGGAAGCTTGGCAGGAATGGGAGAGTTCTACAGGATTGAAAGGACACCAAAAAAGGACATTACAGATTTCTTTGTAAAAGAACAGCAGCATGACGGGGCCGATAGAACCACGTGTTGGGACGCTCCAGAGTGGTGTTCAGCCTGGATGTCTACTAGAGCGAAGGGCAGTCAACCAAAGGTAGATCCCAGCAGTCTTAGCCCCACCCGGGAGGCAGCATATCAGAGAGCACAGGGCAGCCCCGTACGATGCACCCCTTCCCCTCCACTCTCAAACTTCTGGACCCTTCACTCCCTACCACACAGCTGAGCGGTGGTGTTAAGAATGGAACGGGAAAGAGACAACTGTGACCCGTATTACTATTTGAGCTATCAGAGCAGGGAGCACGCCCAGCCAGGACTCATTCCACCTTCCATCTTGAGCACTGGGAGAAAACCACAACCTCGATCCATCTGGTTGCTCGCGGGCGCGGATCCCAGTGCATGAGGCTCCCCTTGACAGGGGGCCAGTAGAACTCGGCCCACCTGGATCCCGAGCTGTCGCCTAACACCGGCTCCCCCCAGGGAGCGCTGCTGTCCCCAACCACAAGATGACTGCTCAGCACTGCTGAGTGAGCGCCACATGGCTCGAGACTTGTGAATCTGACTTTTTAAAAACTAGTCAGCAATCTGAATGCTTCCAATGATATTTCAGGTTATTTAACTTTATGAATGGGAAAGTGGGGGAGCAAAAGGGAAGCATGGTCATGTTGGAGTCCTGTACGGGATTCCTCATTCTAATCTGGAAACCAGACAAATGGAAAACTAGTAACAGTAAATATTTAGGCCTTTAGGAGGCACCTCCTATTTCCTTCATGTTTCCAGGTGGGGAGACTCTCTGCTAGGCTATCTCTCCTTGCAGCTCTTCCTCTCTCCAAGCATTCCTCTCCCAAGGGAGAAGCTTAACTTATTTGACTTATAGGACGGGGAGAAAAAAGCGAGCTGGCCTGACTCACCTGCACCCTCCCCTCCTTTAAGAGAGAGCCTATCTCTACTGAATCAGGCCCTCCCTGCCCAGTCATGTGGCTCTAATGTCAGGGAGTCTAACGGGTCCACCTACGTTCTCTGCCTCAATCGTATTGTTAATACAGCCAATATTCTGAGTTCCATCTGAGCCATTCCCACATCTGACTCCAAATGTGAGAGTGAAAGAGGAGTGTTATTCATCAGTACCCCCAAGCTCCAACAGCGATATCTAAAGGTCACTATTGGGAAAACTGGGAAGACAATTTCAGATTAGAACTGATTTATTATGGCATCCGTTAGTTAAATTGCAAAGGGAGCTGGATCACATGAAAAATATGCTAAGATTGCAAAAAGGGGGGTGTGCAAGCAGTGTACTCCGAAAACTGCTGAGTGCAGAGCTTAGGATTACTAAATGGAGGAAACATTCCTGTGGCCTGATGTGTGCGAGGAGGGGAGTGGAAAACGAGTGTGAGTTATAGACGGTGGACAGCAGAAGCAGAATCGAGAAAGCTCTGCTGCCATAAAGGAGAAAAGGGACAAGGGCTTACATTCCAGTAGGTATGGGGGCAAGGCCAGAGGCCTGCCTCAGGAAAGCAGCTCGCCTTACTACCGCTACGTAAATACAACAGTCACATAGTGAACTGTGGAAGTTGACAAAGACAGTGGGAGGATCAATCTTCAAAGTGCTCAACTCAATCCCTAGGGATTTATTATTATCATTATTATTTGGTGTAATTGCCTTAGTGTAATAATTAAATTCTAGGGGAAAACTGGATTCTCCTTAGAGTAATTGCTTCATAGTTAGCTTTGCTTGAATGCCCCCTACCCCACAAAGCAAGGGACATCTGTAGTCCTTAAACAGCTGGTTTACGTCCCAGGAATTTTAGATGATAATCTGATGATGTTTACTTCCCCTAAGAAGCACCCTTCACATACCTGTACATTAGGAATTGGGCATTCTTTCTTGAGGAGTTTAAATGAGAAGTAGGACACCTGGTAAATATCCGGCCTTTTATCAGGGTCTGGTTCCAACATATACCCTAAGACAAACATATGTGAGCACATTTAATAACATCCTAGGACTTATTACATTAGCTAGGAAACATAATTTCTGTTACCAAATGTTGTTTTTAAATCTTTATTTCTCATAAAATTCAGTTTTCCTCCCCTCTCAGAAATGGAAGCTCTAACTTCCCTAAATTTTTTTATTTAACTTCCCTAAAATGTTTAATATCCACAAGAAACTAACAAGGTATCTGGACTATAACAAAGATACCTGAAGTTCACAATTGGTGGCTTGTGCAACAGGGATTCAAGCAAGCTCTCATTATTGAAGCTACCACCTTCACATTCTGGTACCTAGGAAGTTACAGGCTTCTGGCTTCCTTAGTTCGTATCTTGCTCAACAAGTGGTTACCCTTGATAATTATAATCAAAATTTAACTTTTTCCCCCTTCCTCCCTCCCTCTCTCTCTCTTTCTTTCTTTCTTTCTTTCTTTCTTTCTTCTTTCTAGTAATCTCTACCCCCAATATGCAGCTAGAACTCATGACCCTGGGGATCAAGAGGCGCATGTCCACCAACTGAGCCAGCCAGGCACTCCTCAAAACTCAAATTTTAAGAACGGACCCATTATTCCCTTTGTTGGAGATATTAGCTGGTCTCCATTCTAAAAGAAATTACAAAATAATAAAGACATTCCTACTTCTACATAATCTATACGACACTTGTTTATTTCCGAGTCCTTTAAGCTTTCGCACTTTCTGAAGTTGGAAAAATCCCCAGGAAAAACATCTCTGTGAAGACACATAAACATACACATGCATACGCATAAACAACAACACAAGGCAATTTACTGTTTAAGGAACCAAATGAATGGTCTGAACACTAAGTACAAGAAAAACTGAGGAGGCTGTAGTCTTGTGAACGCCTTACAGAAGAAGCAGGGCTTGGGGGCACTGGGTGGCTCAGTCGGTTGAACGTTGGAGTCTTGATTATGCCTCAGGTCATGATCTCAGAGCTGCGAGATCGAGCCCCGGGTCGGGCTCCTCACTCAGGCCAGGCTCTGCTTGAGATTCTTTCTCCCCCCAGTCTCTCCTCCCCCAGCTTGTGTTCTCTCTCTCTCAAATACATAAACAAATTTTTAAAAAGCAGCAGCAGCAGCAGCAGCAGCAGGGTTTGGGCTGATCCTTGAAGGCAGGAAAGAATTTAGTCAGTCAAGGGAAAGAGAAGAAAAAGATATTCTTGGTGAGGGAACAGTCTGGGCAAAAAAGCACTTGAGAGAAGGGAAGGGAGGGCCCTGTTGTGAGGGAACGCAGATGCCAGAAGGACAGAGCAGAGATTTCCTTGTCAGAGAACACTGGGAAATAAGGCTGGGTGGGCGGGATGGAACCAGAGCACGAACCGTCTTAAATGCCACACGAGGAAGCTGGGCCCTACTGTGGGACCACGGGTGAACCAGAATAGGGTGGCGAGTGGAAGGCTGATCTCACGGTGGGGTGGGGCGGGACGCACTGGAGGAGGAGGCTGGTGGCCACTCTCTCAGTTCAGGCCCACGCTGGCCAAGTGTGTGTAGACGATGGTGATGATGAGGACAGAGAGAATGTGATAGAGACAGGAGACAGTCTAAAGAAAGAGCACGGCTTAGGAAATGCTTGTCTCTTTACTCTCTTTCAAGCCAGATCCAAAGAAAACCCTAAATTTCAGTTATCCCAGCCTGAATGGTGACACCATTCATAGAAACTGAGAAGAGAGGGGAACTGTGTATTGGGAGTAGTTGGACAAGGACAACAAATTTTATTTTATTTTTTTTAAAGATTTTATTTATTTATTCATAAGAGACACACAGAGAGAGAGAGGCAGAGACGCAGGCAGAGGGAGAAGTAGGCTCCCCAAAAGGAGCCTGATGTGGGACTCGATCCCAGACCCCGGAATCAGAACCTGAGCCCAAGGCAGACGCTCAACCGCTGAACCATCCAGGCATCTCACAAATTTAATTTTAGATTGTGACTTTAGGGTGACCGTGGAATCTTCAAGTAGTTTGGAAAGAAATACGTCAGAGCTTGGGAAAGATGTCAGTGTCTCAGACACTCCTAATGTAGTGTTACAACTACATTAGGAGTATGAATGAATTTGCTGTGCAAATGTTAAAAAGAAAATGTATTACCAAAAAAATCCTACCACTCTCACGCCACATTTGGCCGTTTCCTATAGATCCCTCCAATGTCACTTACACAGCTGCAGTTCTAGAACAGACATCCAGGAGTCCCTCCTTATCCATGGGGGACATGTTCTGAGACCCCCAGTAGATGCCTGAAACCGCAGATAGTCCTGAATCTTACATATCCTCTGGTTTTTCCTACTCATACATACCTATGATAAAGCTCAATTTATTAATTAGGTACAGTAAGAGATTAACAACAATAACGAATTATAAAATGGAGCGATTATACCAATATGCTACAATGAGTTACATAAATGTGGCCTCTCTTTCTCACAGCATCTCATTATACTGTACTCTCCCTTCCTGGGATGATGTGAGAGCATAAAAGGCCTATGTGATGAGATGCAGTGAGGGAACGTCGCGGGTGTGGTGACATAACGTTAGGCTACCATTGACCTTCTGACTATACATCAGAAGGAGGATCGTCTGCTTCCCACTGCGGTCAGCCGCGGGTAAACAAAGCCACGGAAAGCAAATCCACGGATAAGGAGGGACTATTCTAATGCTTTAGGTCTGAAAACAATCTCACAACCATTAAGTGCCATATTCCACCTCTTTAAATACCACCTCCCCTTTTTTGCTTAATAAACAGAAGACGTAGATTGATAAAAATCGGCCTAGTGGAAGAGGTCGTCATCAGAAAGCTGTAACTATGTTCCCTTGGGTAAGGTACCTCTACTTTCTCAGCCTCGGCTTCCTCATTTGTATAATGGGGAGGATTATATCTACCATCTAAGATTTTTAAGAATTAAATAAGGCACAAGTAGGCCCTCAACAAATGTCAGATGCTCCACCCACATCTGCTTCTATTTTTTTTCAATGCAACCCCACCCAGGACCCAAATTATCTCAGGATTCATAACCCATAATGGTGAAAATTGAGATGCTAAATCCCTTGACCAATGTGAGGAGATGATGAAATATTTCTGTCTCATATTTTAGTACAAGGGCTTTTGCAAAGATTACTTGTTCCACCATCTGGTTAATGAACTAGTACATATGCTTGCCATGATGATGCAAAAGAGTAGGGGAATCTTAAAAAAACATCTGAAACAAAGCACTGAGTTTAAATGCTGGTTATCAAAATCCAGTGATTAACCTAAAGAGAGAAAAAACCTAGTTCCATGGAGTTATACAGTCTTAATTATGTATTCACTCCAGCCAACGCATGGCAATCATTTCAATTTGTGTTTCTTCCAGCTTTGCAAAGATGAATTTCTTATCACTTGATAGGAGTCAGCTGGACTCTTTCACACTGACTGCAAGAGAACAGAGCAGTAATGTACTGCTCAAAGCACAGTTAGGATTTCTGCTCAAGTGCAAAAGAGCTTAGATTTACAGCAAAAAGACCTACCACTCTAACTAGACACTGTTATATTTATTATCTTTGAGTGACCAACCATTACCGACTTGATTTATCTTTGCACCCAACCCATCACTCCTGCGATCCAGTCTCTTTGTTCCCCAATTCATTCCTGGAGATAAGAGATAAAAATATGAAACGAGAAACTTGAAATACTTACTAATTAGGCAGTGCATGTCTTGGGAATATCGAGAGTTATCAGGAATTGTGAAGTTTCCATCACAAATTGCCACCTGACTCTCTCCAAATGGCAAAGTGAAGTAGCATAATTTATACAACAAACATCCAAGAGCCTAAAAAAATAAAGCAGATTGCTACGAGTGGTTTATTTACCATTACTGCAAACGGGTCTACAGAGAGAGAATGGCATCATCCACATTTATTAGCAGATATAAAAACTACGTAACTACTAACCTACTAGAAACTTGAATTTAGAACTCAACACCACTATTTAGCTGCTGAGATACATTACTTCTACCATCATTACCAGATGGTGCTCCAGGAAGGAACAAGTATTTCAGCTATTTTGCTCTTCAGAACTAGTAATGCATATATGAAAACCACCTAAATAATGGGCAGGTCACCTGAATAATTCTCACAGAACTCTAAAGTAATTTCCTTTGACATGCCTCACGAAGCAGTGGCTGGTCATCTGGAGTGAAGATTAACCCTGAGGGTAAGTAGACAGTGGTATGGTACAGTGGCCACTCTCGCTATGGCACTGTCTGGATTAAATTTGGGAATCTACAGTCAAGACAGCTGGTATCTGAGATGCGGATAGGTTAGTTGACACCTACCCAAATGTCTGCCTTCGTAGTGATGATTTTGCCACTGTACAGGTTGACCATTTCTGGTGCTCGATAGGACAGCGTTGTGTATCTACAATCAAGAGATTTGTTTTTTGTTAAATATGTCAGTGCTATAATTAAAAACCAGGGGTAGCAGAAATACTTTTTAAAAAAACATATATATTGATATTAATAAAGTCTAGTTCCCTGGGAGCCATCTGCAGAAGAGAGTATGAAATATTAGTGCAGATAAAATGAAAAGCTGTCCTTAGCACACACCCATGGCCCTCTGGAAGCGGTCCTTCTACCTGAGGGCGTGTGGAGACCCAGACACTATGGCACTTCAGTAAATGCTAAAAGCACTTTTCTTGGGTCCTCAAATGATAAAATCTTCCCCTGCAAATCCTTGTTGTCTGATGCTATATTGATACTGTATTTTCTGATTTGTTTTTAAGAACACCGATTCCCTTAAATGTGGCTCAACACAGATAATGTAATCCTGGCTAAGACACTGGAGAAGAGCAGAGAGTGGGTCCTGGCTAGGGTGGGAGGTGGATGAAACAACAGTTTTCCTCTTATCTCTGGCTCAAGTAAAGATAGTATAAGCTCAGCTTCAAAGTGAGGGTCTTGATGTTACCAAGCACGTGACTTATGATGCCCAGTTTGGCTGCCAGGGGTGACCCAGGAAAGGAGACTGAGGATGAGGATACAGATGTGCATACCAGACTGCTGGTTTATTAGTAAAATTAGTGAGTGTCGTCACCTGTGAAAAACCTGACCCTCTGGACAAGAGGGGAACTTGGGTCAGGTTCTTACTAGAGCCAGAAATCTAAGGAAGCTTCTTCTCATCAAAGTCAGTGATTCGGTACCTGTAGAGCCTTCATAGCCCTACTTACCATTAATTCCACTAGATTGGTGAGCTCCTTAAGAGCAAGAAGGAGAACACAGCAATGTAGGGTTCAGTGAAAAGCACATCCAACTGACTGATAATGTCACAGTTGTTGTGATTCCATTTAAAAACACCACAGTCCCTCTACGGTTTGTGCACCATTCAGCTTTTTGAGGGCTGTGTGACATGTCAAAATACGTACGTACAGTGATCCTGGACCACTGATAAAGTGCTGTAGGAGTCCTTCACTTTACTGACCAATGCTTGTGGACCCCTTCCACATCTTGCACCTAAAATCAAACAATCCAACTGCCAATGCGATGCTCTGAGACAAGGGGCACCATGACTAGCACCATGGCCTTCCCACCCTGACCTACTCATCCTTCAGCTGAAAATACGGCTGCTGATCCGGTAATGGACAGAACTCCAAGAAAGAGGAAAAGCTTACTTCTTAATCTCATCTTCTACTGCATTGACGCCCTCAGTTTGTGGATTCTGAAATTTGTTGGTGGCGCTTCCAAAGTCACACAGGACGTAGTGGCCTCGGTCATGCAAGAGGATATTTTCAACCTGAAAGACATTCCCCAACCACCCATTCCAAGATATTATTTAGCAATGCATATGAAAATTTGGTTCATGGTCATATAAATATTTTATTTCTGATAATCCCACTAATATGCATAGGAAAGTTATTCCCCCCCAAGTATCTCGACAAGGGTCATCCCCAGGGAACAAAAGGCAAAGCACGCTGACAGGGTGAAATGAGAGTAGAGGGGGGCAAATAGAGGAATTCCACAATGGGGAAGTAAAAAGCCTCATTTTCTTAGATTTCCAGCCACATTTTTCACCTCTGCATAAACACTCCTGATACTTTCAAGCCTCTGTATGTTTTCTCATGTTCTTCTTTCAGTCTAGAATGCTCTCTGTGGCCCCCACCTCATACCCAACCATCAATATCCCATTCATCTTTCCAACTCCAGTTCAAATGCCCCCTCTTCTTTGAAGCCTCCCTCATGCACCCGCTCAGACAAATGTCACTCCTTCCCTAAGGTCCTTCAGGACTTCATTCTTCCTGATGTCAATTATTTCATTTGCACCTTATACATGCATATATCAATTTCTTTACCATAATGTCAGGATTTCCAGAACAATAAATATTTGCTATATTTTAGATCCTTCTCAAAGTGGTTAAAGGCCTGTGGGCAAATGTGTAGGTGTCCTATTAAAGTATTATCTTTTTATAGCTGAATTGGTTGGACAGCGAGTTACCAGTTCCAGGTAAAAAGGAGCCTACAAATACCAGACCCTACAGAAATCCCTTGTATCAAAGGACTATGCCAGTGAAAGAATAACTCCAAGACGGCATGCACTTTTGTCCTTGAGATGTAGAAACACATTTAACACCGTGTACGTGTGTGTCTGTCTGTCAGAAGTGAGACCGGAGCCATCAAGTGCCCAGACCTTATTATTGTTACTTTAAAAGAAAAAAATCTGGTCAATTGTGAAAGCCTTTTGTTCCTATACGTGTTTCTACACTTGCATTAGTTCTTCTAAAAAGAAAAAAATTCTTCTGAAAGTCACATTATATATTATAAAAATGTTTACTGTGTAGTCTGTATCAGTTGAATCTAATACCTAAAGCCTTTGCTGCAAACTGATTCTTTGGCTTATTGTTTCTTACTCCTACTGAGTCTCACGTGTGGTGGTGTTATGTGGGGTTTTGTTATTGTTGATATTAACTCATGTTCCTTGGAATTCATCTGTGGGAAGCCTTTGAGGTCTGGGTTTAAAATCTATTTTTTCCTCCAGGGAGACTATGCATTTGCACCTGGGGCACCGTCAACCTACAATCACTTTAACCTAGAATTTTGACCTTGGGATTTTTAGCCACTTGGGCAGCGTGAACTGCGGCCATAGACTCAAGTGGATGTGCTCCTGTTCCCCAGAGACAAGGCTGAGGCGAGCAGACATTACTACCACTTACAGCTTTTTATAAAGCTCATCAGTTTAACCTGTTCACACAAAGTGAAACAGCCAAGCTATCCTGAACGGATACTCACTTTAGGACTTGAAAATAATTCCAACAAAGCAACATTAGTATTTCCCATCTAATTTAGAGGTTATAGACAGATCCGCTATACTGAGCTTTTACTATTAGCAGTGCTCCTGTACTCAGCACTTTACCTGGATTATCCTCGTAATAATATAATAATATCCCTGTTTTACAGCTGCAGAGAGTGAGGCTCACGGTGATGAAGAGGGAAGTAAACCTAGGCACTTTCACTCTAGAGAAAGACCGGGAATCACCCTTCTGCTGGGCAGGAAGCAAGTCAGAAGCAGAGCTTTCCTCAAGGTCCCCACTTGTACTATCCTCCAACCGCGGTGGGTGTGATGAGGTCACCTGCCCAGGGTCCTGGGTACAAGCTTATGGACGGGGCTGCCTTAGTCCTTTATCCTCAGAAACGCCCCATAGTAAGTCTAGTCGATGAGGAGCCAGGTGTCTAATTACTAGCCAGGCTGCTTTGCTTCGTGTCTCTTAACCAGTCCCAGCATCGCCTGCTTTGTCCCCTTACTTAATTGCTTCACTTGTCAAATCTTAGCCATTCTACAAGGCCTTGCTTGAGTCATAAATTCTCGGTAAAACCCTCCATGGCCACCGCACACCAATCTGTGGGGCTTCCTGTCCATGGGGTGGGGGTGGGGGGCAGAGCAAGACCTTCGTACCAAATGGAGCCATGCCCACCGCTTACCTACACTGCAGCCTGGGGGGGCTGCTGGGCTCTGGAGACAGAGCTGAGCAGGTGTGACAGGGACTACGTGGCTGGGAAGCCACATGGAGTGACGACCGGGTCCTTCGCAGGAAGGGGTGTGTCCTGCAACAGCCAGGCCGTCGGACCGTCGCAGTCGGGTCCCCCGAATCCCGAACTCGGTGTCCTCACTGGCACCTTGCAAAACACGCACCCCTACTGCACACGCACAGCCCCTTCCCAGAACCACTCGTGTACTTCCCACGGCAGAAGGTACAACCTAAAGAACCGACAAGCTGCTTCGCTTCAAGACACACACGAGGTAGCTCCAGAGACCAAAGTCATTGGGCTGGAGGCAGGAGGAAAAACCAAGCAGACAAACGCAGCACGAGGAGGCACAGGGGCGTTTCTGTCTTGGTTCTATCCAGCCCGCCCGCACCTTCAAAGCGAGGTTTGTACTTCTGGTTGGTTCCCGAGTAGCAGAGCTCAGCAACCTGGTCTCCACCTCCACGCGCCTCCTTCCCAGAGAGGTAACATTGTACAAAACGACGTTTGCAGGAAAGACAGGTAAAAATTGAGGGCGTGCACAACAGCGGACGTACAGCCAGAAACATCAACGTGGGGGGGGCCTTAGCAGTACCAAAGGCCTGGCCGCGCAGGCAGGAGCCCCGAGCCCAGCCTGGCCGCTGGGCAAGTGTGTTGGGAGGGCCGCGAGGTGAGCTCACCTGGCAACGCCCGCTCAGCAGCCGCCTTGCCCCCTGCGCCTCCCGGCCTGAGCCGGTGGCCTGGAGCAGCCGTGGGACCCCGCCAGCTGCCTGCCGCCACCATCAGCAACACACTGAGCACGGGCCTGGCGCAGCCACCCTGCACCTGGGGGGCCCGCGGCCTTGGAGACTCGTTAGACGACCAACCTCGGACATACCTTACACCTCCCTGGGCCGCTTCTCACCTGCCAGGTAAAGCTCAGAATGTCACTGATGCTACCAAGCAAATGAAAAGACGTAAGTGACAGCAAACTGTGAGTCTCCCGTGCAAACCCAAGAGGTGCCCACCGTGCACTTACTAGGGAAACCCGCAGAGTCCTACCGCCCTGGCTGCGGCAGATCAGGGGCGTGGGCTCACGGAGCTCGAGCCCGGGGAGCGAGCCGGGGGCAGGGAGGGGTGCGGGCGGCGACAGACGTCAGGCGAGCATCCGGGCAGGTCACACACGCCCGCGGTGCGTGACGGCAGTGACCGGGCGCCGGGAGGCCGCGTAGAGCTGGCCTCGGGTCAGGGGCGGGCTCGGGGAGTGCAGCTTGCAGGAGAAGCAAAGGCACTGGGGCGGCGACAGTAGCCCGGCGACCAGCCTGGACGAGCCCCACGCTGCCCCTGCACCTTCACCTGCACCCCCACGAGCCGCGGGGCCCCACGTCGCGGGCGGGGGAACAAGTCCGTTACCCACTCGGCCGAGGCGTGCAGGGCGCGGCCCCGAGGGGCAGGAGGCCGCTGGGCCCGGGGCTCCGAGGAAGGCTGGCAGGTGACCCGGGGCAGGGCGCGCGGAGGTGCCCGGGGCTGCGGCAGGCGGCGGGCGGGACCCCGAGGGGGCAGGCAGCCCGGCGCTCGCACCCCTCCTCCTGGGGCTGGGAGGCCCGCGCGGCCCTGGGGGTGCGGCCGCTCCCTGGCGCCCCGCCCCGGCCCAGGTCGGGCATCGCACCGCCGGGGCGCCCCAGGCCTGCTCGCGGCGGCGGCAGCAGCGGCAGCGAAGCCGAGCCCGGGGGGCGGGAGCAGGTGCGCAGAGCAGGTGCAGGTCCCAGCCCCGCGGGCGCCGTCACGTCCCGGTCCCGGTCCAGGCCCGTGACCCCGGGGCCGACGAGCTCCTTCTTCCCTCGGAGACAGGAAAGGAAAACGGGACACGCCCGGGAGGCGGCTCAACCGCGGAAGCAGGCTCCGAGGAAAGGCCGCCGGGGGCAGCGCGCCCGTGGGAACAGGAGAACGAGCCGCCGGCGATGCGGCCCCGGGCGGCGGCCTGCCCTCCCCTTCCCTCCCGCCCTACTCGGTGCGGCCTCACCAGGCGCCACCCTGCTCCACGCGGGGCCCCGGGGCACGGAGGGCAGAGGGGCGCGGGGGCCTTCGGGGAACTTCGGGGGCCTCCGGGGGCTGGCAGCCAGGCGGCCCCTGGGCCCGCGCACCCAACGCGGGGGGACACAGCCCGAGGACCTCGCTGGCCCACGAGAGCGGGCGGTCGGCGCAGAGCTAAGTCCCGGCAGCTCGGGGACCTCAAGCCCCACAAGCAGGAGCCCTGGCCCAGAGCCACAGCAGCAGCCCCTCCCGGAGCGCCTGCCACGGGGCCTCCTCCGCGGCCGCCCTCGCTCCCCTGGGCCCGGTGGAGGACAGCGCCGTGGCTCCCGCGACCTGGGCCCCAGCACCGGGCCTCCCTGTGCCGCGTGAGACCTCGGCGCCACCTGCCAGGCTCCTGTGGCCGCCGCGGCACCGGGTCACCGCAGGGCACGCGCCGCCACGCTGGGAGCAGGCCCCTCGGGAGGTGTTTCCGCGGCTCCGGAGGATCCATCACCCGTACGATGAAGACCGTGGGGGCTGCCCTGGCCCGAGGGGGCCCTGTGGGCTGTGCTCCTCCCCGCGGCCCTGCTCCTCCCGGCGCCCGTGCTCCTCCCCGCGTCCGTGCTCCTCCCCGCGGCCCTGCTCCTCCCCGCGGCCCTGCTCCTCCCAGCGTCCGTGCTCCTCCCCGCGGCCCTGCTCCTCCCGGCGCCCGTGCTCCTCCCCGCGGCCCTGCTCCTCCCCGCGGCCCTGCTCCTCCCCGCGGCCCTGCTCCTCCCCGCGGCCCTGCTCCTCCCGGCGTCCGTGCTCCTCCCCGCGGCCCTGCTCCTCCCCGCGGCCCTGCTCCTCCCCGCGGTCCTGCTCCTCCCCGCGCCCCGCGTCCCTGCTCCTCCCGGCGTCCCTGCTCCTCCCCGCGTCCGTGCTCCTCCCCGCGGCCCTGCTCCTCCCCGCGGCCCTGCTCCTCCCCGCGGCCCTGCTCCTCCCGGCGTCCGTGGTCCTCCCCGCGGCCCTGCTCCTCCCGGCGTCCCTGCTCCTCCCCGCGTCCGTGCTCCTCCCCGCGGCCCTGCTCCTCCCCGCGGCCCTGCTCCTCCCCGCGGCCCTGCTCCTCCCGGCGTCCGTGGTCCTCCCCGCGGCCCTGCTCCTCCCGGCGTCCGTGCTCCTCCCCGCGGCCCTGCTCCTCCCCGCGGCCCTGCTCTTCCCCGCGGCGGGTCCACCCCGGGCCGGGCCTGCAGGCGGACGCAGCCTCCCCGGCGCCCAGCGCCTCCACGGGCGGACGGCTAGGACCCAGGAGGCCCAGCAGGCTGGCTGCGGGGGAGAAACGGGACCCCGCGTTCGCGACACGGCACAGCGCTCTGCACCGCAGCGCGGCTGCCCCTCCAGGAGCGCCCCGGCCACCACCTGACCCGCCACTCGCCCCCCGCGCGCGCACACCGGGGAACATGAGCCCACAGAGATGCTCGCAGCCGTCCTGCCTGATAGCCCAGGCGGAGGCAACCCCAAGGCCAGCCGACTACTTGTTTCTGCTCACAGCCACTGTCATGCCGGAGAAGGACGAAGCACTGCCCCGGGCGACACAGAACTCGGCAGCCCCGTGTGGGGAGGGCGCGGGCGCACGAGGCCACGGACACGGACCGTGTGAGCCGTTATGTGCAGTCCGCAGGACGGGCCACGGCCAGGCTAGCGGCGCCCGGGGACCCCAAGGAGACCGTCCCCTCTGGGGACATGACACACATTGGAATTAGATAGTGGTGATGGCTGCATGGCCTTGGAAATAAAGACCACCGAACTGTATATTTTAATAGGGTGGATTTTATAATTAGGAACTAGATCTCCACTTTTGGAAAAGCTAAAAAAACAAAACAAACACAAAACCAAACACACACCTCAAAACACCAGCATGCTGCGGTGACCCCACGCTTCAGAACATGCAGATCCCACCTGCGTGGTTATTAAGCTAGAACTCCTGGCCCTCCCTGGCTCTGCCACAAAAGTCAAGCCTAACGGATTCAGAGTGGGATCCCGTAGCCTGCGTCTGACAAACACGCCGGGGTGCGCTGCTGCAAGTTACTAGCCGTGAAGCATGTTTCTGAAAACACGGGTATAATGAAAAGAAACTATGATCGAGGATCAGAGGAGCAGGATTCGCATTCTGGTTCTGCTCCTTCCTGGTTATACTCCGGTTATACTGTAGTCAAGCCACGTGAACCTTCCCACCGCTGCATTTCCCTAACTATGAATGTAAAGGAGAACATCTTCCTCCAAGAGACAGTGCACTCAGAGAGTCTGGGACGGGACGGGACGGGGCGCACCGGCTGTGTGTGAATCCATACAAGCTGCTGAATCCCAACCAGGAGCCAGTTCCATTCAACAAACATTGTCGAGTGGCTATAATACGAAAGGCCTGATACAAGGAGGTGATAATCAGTTGACAAAATTTTCAGATAATCACTTACTGGATTTTTTTTTTCACTTACTGGATTTTACAAAATAATGAAATGGACGTTAAAAACCAAGCCTCAGTGTTTGCAAACTACAGACGTTAAAAAGCAAGCCTCAGTGTTTGCACACTATTTAAGTTAGCATATCAGTTTCCATGCCCTTGACCAAGTGAATTTGGGACCATATCAGGAAAGACAAAAACAACATGTGTTCAGGCATCTGATGATTATAAAGAACTTCTAAAGGCTGCTTAAGCAATAAAAGTGACACCTGTTTTGTACTTTCTTTTTTTTCTTCTTTTGTCTTTGTGTTTTCTGTCTCCAAGCAGAATGTACGAGATGTAAGGCTACCACGCCTGTTCCCTCACATCCCCAAAGCATCTCCTCTGTTCCCAGGGCAGATGGAAAATATCCTGCAGGAACGTACTTAATGATTCAGCGCGGCCTTTACCTTCAGGTCACGGTGGATAATAGGAGTTTTGCACTGATGCAGGCGGGCAACAGCTTCGCAGGTGTCACAAAATATCTGGAGCACTTCATTCTCTGTGAAGCCTGTTTGCAGGCGCTGGTTCATGAGGTTGACCACCTGGCCTCCTGCAAGGGGGCACAGAGCGAGGGACAGGTTAGCCACGTTCACATGCAGCACTTACCCAAGACAACGAACGGCTGCCCAGAGAGGACAACCAGACCAAGGTTGACAGCTGAGCCATGACTGAAACCCTGATGTCTTGATTCCCAGGCCCAGATTGGACTTCTTACAATCCAGGGCCTCCTCTAATGCATCAAAACCAGAGTATTTTGTAAAGTCTATCTTCAAGATCAGGTTAACTGACATGGTCCCACTACAGCCCCTTGGTTATCCCCCCGTCTGTACAAGGAGGCCACGGGTCCAACCTGCCACGTCCTTTAATGAGAATCAGACTGCACAACAGACCCCAGGGGCAGGGAGAAGACAGCTTTATAGTCCACACTTTAGGAGTGGCTTGGTCGCTCTGGCTTCACTCACTCCCAGCTGCAGAGAGTGCAGACAAGCTACACCAGTATTTAATCTGCAGGACCAAAACACTGACGACCTCACTTACAAAATGATCCAGATCGCCGGATGCTCCTATGGCCTTGTCTTGAAACATGTTACCTTCCAGAAAGGAATGGACAGGAGGAAACAAACTATCCAAATGTAAACAGGAAGTTTACATTTCGTAGTATCTTAAAAAATCAGCATAAGGGTCATTCCAGAATAGGCTGAAATTACTGGTTACCATCACACTGTGGGGACTGACAACATATTTAATTGATGGACAGAATCTTTAAAGGCAAGGCAAATGTCAGTGGAAGTAAGGGCGATTATAAAACAGGGCACCAAACAGTGAGAGGGTGACCCCAGCTTCTCAGAGGCAGCTGCTGAGGCCAAAAAAGTCAAACCTCTGAACTGGCTGTATGAAATGCAGTCAACTCTGAATCGATTCATACTACAGTCTGGATTTCCCAAGATAAACGTTGCTTGAAACTCCAAGCTTTCAACTACTTAACTTCACTGTTAACAGCAGCATCGTTTGAATGTAGCCTTACTGGCAATTACAGCTTACAAGCAAGGAGAGGAAAGGTCATTTCCATTAGACGAAAAGGATTATTTTCCCCCATAACACAAGGATGGCGGTGTGGGTGGAGAAGAGAACACAGAAGGGAGGGAGTGGGGAGGCTGAATCGTTGCTGTGGTCCATCTGGAGTTGGGTCTTTATGATGTGCCTTCATCGCTTGTTTTAAAGCATCACAAATAACACATTCATTCTCACCCTCATACATCCTCATTCATACACAAGCGCCAAACCTGCCCAAACCTAACAAAAAAGGGAGTTTCGTATTATCCACCACTTCCGTTTGCCGTCCTAAGAATAACCAAGAGGAGACAGCAGGCTCTCTATCTTCTGGCCTCACAGTTGGCCCATCTTTAAAACCAGAATGATATACATCACGGCATGGCGCACAGGAAGTGCGATGACCCCCATGCCCTTGACAGTCCAAGTGCCCGAGCAGCGGGAGCTGTAGGTGTGGGTCATATACTCACCCCTACAGAAGTCCATCAGGATGAGCACCTCCCATACATCACCGCTGCTCACATTGTTGATACTGGAGTCGATGTAACCGACAATGTTCTTGTGCCCCGACAGGTCTCTCTGCAGAGAAGAGTTGAGAAATACGGCATTAGTTACCAACACCAATAGAGATGGAAGGAGCCGGTCAGTTCCACCGGCACGGATCATTTACATACAGATGACCTTAACCGCCATGAGAGCTAAGACTGAACAGGACGGTCAAGAGCAGGTTTCCAGTGCTCTCTGAGATTCAAGGCCAGATCTTCAGTAAACAATTCTGGAATCCTAGTAAACCACAGCACTCTCCTGAGCGAGATTCTAGAACCAGAGGCACACAGGGGGCCTACTTGCTCACTCAGCCATCAGTGCTCCAGGAAGCAAACGTGAACCAGGAGCAGACGCCCATCTCCAGAAGTACCAGAGTCAGAGCCAGACAGGATGAATTATTTAAATGCGTGAATTTTTAATTCAGAAAAATGAAACTGGTGTTGTGTTTTTTTTTTTCTTTCCTGGCTGTAGGTGACAACTGAGTTCAACATGACTTTTAAATTATTTGTACTGTTTTTCTCCCTTTAGCAAATACTTGAAAAGAATAACTGCTTTATTACAGAGTTTTGGACAGCCTGCAGTGGCATCCAGACCTAAACGTTTTGCTCATAATTAAGCCTCTCAAGCCAACCGAATGAAATATGGGATGGGTCATGTTTCCGGCTCCCTGGTTAGAACTGCATATGCTCTCCTGGGGCTGCTTATGGAATTCACTTAGTCAACAAATGTTTATTGAGCACTTCCTATGTGTCAGGTCCCACTTAGGCACTGGAAGGTGCCTTACATATCTTGGTATAGTTATTTCAATATCCACAGAGGCAAATCTTTGTAACGATGATGTTTAAAATTCAATGTCATCAAGAACTAAGTTGGGGGAAAGAAAAAGTGAGCAGGCCAGGTGAAAGGATTTTGACACAAAAGATAAGATTTAAAAAACTAGTCTTAATGAATTGTTTCACTTTTGTTAAAAAAAAAAAAAAAAGAGGGGAGTGGAAAAGTAAAGTGGTTCTGAGTTGTCATACAAACGTAACCGTTTAGAACATTAAAAACAGTAACTACCACTACATAAATGAGAAATCTGGCTGCTTAGAGTGACACATGAAGTCTCTTTTAATCTGAAGTCATATACCAAAACAAGAAGAAATGTCATAATATCAAAAGAATATATCTGAGCCCTGAACACTGAAGTTAAAATTCACTAGAACCTTCCTCTGAGTGAGTGAGGGAGTAAGAAGGAAGACAGTTGCTTCAGAAAGGTAGACAAAAATAGAACTGTGACCACTGGAGCCCAAGGCAAGAGCAGTTTCAGGGAAGGAAAGAGGGAGGTGGTGAGGGGAGGGTGGAAACGGACTCACAAAGAGTTGAGCTTATAAAGCTGGAGACTACAGAGGAGTCTTCTGGAACATTCTGTGCTTCATGGAGGAACGGCACTGCCAGGAGGAATTCTTAGGATGAGAGAGAACTGAGCATGGGAGAGTTGAAGGAGCCAAGAGCAGCAATGGTCGTGGACAGGAGGGGATGAAGTCCTGCAGGAAGAAGGCGTGGGGACTGAGGGCCTGGTCTTAGAAAGAGGGGCCGGAAGGAAACAAGGATGGATATGCATATTGGTTTCCAGCTGGAGAAAAGGGAACTTCAATGAGTTCCGTTCTATTGTTCTGTTTTTGGGTAGAGAGCACAACCACGTTTGCAGTCTAAGGGAATGAGAAAGAAGCTTGATGAGAGAATTAAAAGGCTCAGAGCAACTACTCTGGATGACAAAGGAGATGATGAGGCAAAAAAAAAGCAATCTCTTGAGTTCTCCACAACAGAACGTGATTTCAGGGTTCATGTCGTAGAGGCCCCTTCTTTCCCCCGGCTTTTTACTCTCATCACCAACTCTTCAAAAACTTGATTTCATTTACACAGTCATGGAAGGAGGAAGAACTAGAGAGAAGTTCTTGAAGCCAAAATAGAAGAGCAGAAGATCTAATGTGTGCAGGAAGAATCAAAGACTAATGTTTCCACATTAGTAATTTGTCTACATTTAACTGTTTGTAAAAGACTCAGCAATGCTACCTCTGGTTTGTCTCACCCCAAGAGGAATAATAAAGAATTAGGAAGGAGAAAAAAAAAAAAAACATGTGATGGAGCCAAGAGGAAGAGGTCAAGAGCTATTAGAGGACCCACACTGGATAATTAACATCTGCAGATGGTATCCTAGAATAGTTGCCAAGCTGTGTGCTGATCAGTTCAAGTCCAAATTCCTGTTCATTTTGTCTTCTGCAGAGTTCCTGAGATGCGTCCAAGCAGAAAAGAGCTCCTCTTGGGAGGGGGACCCTGGCTCTTACTTTTAACAACATCTCAGATTTTAGAGTAACACCTCACCAGTCGGCAACTGATGGAGAAGATCTATTTGAATGGCTGTGAAATGCAGAAAAGGTCAAGAGAAAATCTTCCTGCAAAGTGAGACTGACACTGCAGGTGCACTGCCCGTGTCACAGCAGCAGTGGCTGGAGGAGGCCCACGCGTGCCCTGGCTGGCGTTAGAAGTTCAGTCCCAGGCTTGGAGAACAGACAGGGATACAGAAGTGTGGGGTGGGACCCCCATGGTCCTGGAGCTCAAGGACTCAGGAAGAGGCAGGATGCAAGGAGGATGCCTGAGGCCCTTGGCTACAACCATTATTTGGGGGCATGGAGATAAAAGTCTTTATGATGAGCGTAAGTCAAAACCTGATTTTCAGGGGAGTAGGAAATGTTCAGCTAAATTATAGATCAGATTGGTTTGATTGAAACAGTGATGATTCTAAGGAGTGTGTATTGTCATTTAACTATTTTTAGGTTATCATGGCACAAGACTAATAAAGTACTGATGTAAACATGTTATTAGAAAACCTGCTTTAGTAAGTAGATATTTTATTTTTTTTTTGTAAGTAGATATTTTAAATGATTTGTAGTTCCCTTATTAGGATCACATTTAACTGCTTGAAGTGCTAAAAAAACTTTCTTCACAAATACATGCAGAAGCTGCCATGTGAAAATCATGCCTTCAACCCAGATCGTATAGGTCATCACAAATCTCAAATTTATCTGGGGTTCCTAATTAATGACGCTTGTAGCACAAAACAGTAGTCTATCCCTATCTTCAAAACTCCTACAGCCGCAGGGGATCCCTGGGTGGCTCAGTGGTTTAGCACCTGCCTTCAGCCCAGGGTGTGGTCTCAGAGTCCCAGAATCGAGCCCCAGGATGGAGCTCCCCGCAGGGAGCCTACTTCTCCCTCTGCCTGGGTCTCTGCCTCTTTCTCTGTGTCTCTCATGAATAAATAAATAAAATCTTAAAAAATTCCTACAGCCAGAGAATTCCTAGTTAAAAGAATCTTATAGCCTTTACAAGAAAAGTGAGGACTTAATCCCTAAATACATCTACTAAAACGTTTATATATAAATTCAAGAAAACAAAGAAGATAGCATTCTAAAGAGCCTATCAGTAACATGTCACCTGAAAAAAGTAAAAATGAGCATGGTTTATGACTGATTTCCCTACATTATTTGCTCAGGTCACACCCATCCTTGGAATGTCAGCGCGATACCTGCAAGTTCCCAGTGATGACAGTGCTTGCACAGGCAATAGATTATTAAGTTTTCAAAGACACGATTTACCTGCTTGACCCTCCATTCAAATATCCAACACTTTCCGATTTTATGACTCAGCACTTGTTGCTGCTTACTTTTGGGATCACACCACGGTTCCACGGAACCTGTTAGGCAAAGTTCAGCCTCTTTTTCCGACTTAAACGCAGTTCTAAGGACTGAAACGTGTTTATTTCTCCTACTGGCTGCTCTGTGAAAGTCTTCTGCCTTCCTACTCTTTGCCCCGCCTTTCCTCAATAACTCTGCGTTTCCTTTATGAGTCTCGTCAAGGAGTTACAGGCAAAGCGAAACATCAAGTCCAGGGCAATAGTGAAAAGAAACTCTGAGATCTCGGCCGGCCCCTGGTGTTCCACCAAAGGCCAAGGTGTCTGGGCTTCTGCTACGTAGAAAGTCCCAAATACTCTCTTCCCACAATCACATGGACTCTCCCTTTCCTGGGTCTTACTCATTAATTAACCCTGCATTTACTGCATAGATCTTTAAAGTCATCTAAAATCTGATTTAGAATCCTGCTGCTCAAACTTTAATATGCATATGAAGCACCTGGGGGTCCTGTTCAAAAGCGGATTCTAATGCAGTAGCTCTGGGAAAGGGACAGGATGCTGTTCCTCAGTTTAAAGTAGAAAGATCCAGAGCAGTGCTACTCAAAACTTGGCCCACAAACAGGTGCTGGCTAGTAAACTGTTACCAGCCCATAAGGAGATAAGAAGCTTGCTCCAGGACGTAAATCAATTAAGTAACTAAGCTGACTGGAGATATTTTACCCAGGAGGAACGCAGTTCCTTCATTTACATTCTGGCACAACATCCTCTGAATGGCACCCACACATTTACAGCCAATTGATTTTTGACAAGCGTGCCAAAACAATTCAATGAGGGAAAGACTGGTCTTTTCCAAAAGTGATAACTGGGACAGCTAGATATCTACATGCAAAAGACTAACTTAATATCCCAGCCTCATATTATATACAGAAATCAATTCAAAATGGACCAAAGACCTAAAAACTCTCCAAAGAAAATATCTATACAAAGCTTCACGGTGTTGGATTAGGTAATGGTTCTTAGATATGACACCTGAAGCACAAGCAAACAAAGAAAAAAAAAACCAAACCACACTTCACCAAAGTCTTTAAAAATTTGTGCTTCAAAGGACACTATCAAGAAAATGGAAGACGATGCAAAGAATGAGGGGGAAAATATTTGCAAATCTTACACTAAGGATCCAGTATCCAGGCTATATAAAGAACCCTTAAAACTCAACACTAAAAAAACAACATGATGTAAAAATTGGCAAAGGATCCAAATGGACATTTCTCCAAAGAGCATATACAAATGGCTGGTAAGCACATGAAAAGATGCTCAACACTATTAATTACTTAGAAAATGCAAATCAAAACCACAATGAGGTATCACTCTAAACCACTAGGATGGCTATAATAAAAAAAACCCAGAAACAATAAAAAATGTTGCCAAGAATGTGGAGACTGGAGCCTCCACACATTGCTGGTGGAATGTAAAACAGTGCGGCTCCTGTGGAAAATAGTTCGGCGTTCTCTCAAAAAGCAGAGTTCCCCTGGACCCAGCAACTTCACTCCTGTGTATATGCCCAAGGGAAATGAAACATCATGTTCACACAAAAACTTGGACACACATATCCTCAGCAGCACTGTTCATAATGCCAAAAAAGCAGAAACAACCCAAATGTCCATCAGGATAAACAAAATATGGTATACGCACACAGGGAATGTTACGCAGCCATGAAAGGGAAAAAAGTACCCATACGTGCTACCACGTGGATAAATGAGGCACTCACACATGCTGCTACAGCATGGCTGAACCATAAACTTCATGCTAAGTGGAAGAAGTCATAAGAGGCCATATATTACATTATTCCGTTTATAGGACATGTCTGGAATCCCATAACAGAGAGCAGACTGATGGTTGCCAGAGACTGTAGCAGGTATGGGTGACTGCTAACAGGTATGGGTCCCCGTCTGAGATGATGAAAAAAAATGTTCTGTAATCAGATACGCGGTGTTGGGTAAGTGACCCTGTGAATATTCTACAAATCACTGAATGATATTGAAAAGGGTAATAAACACACAAGAGCGAAGGGGAGAAAAAGAAAACAATGTCCTTAGAGTAGCACTGATCTAGAGCCCTCAACAGCTCGAATCGTAATCCCTGCTGGAGCCTTCTGACAAGTACTTTTCTTAGAATTAATGTCATTTCTTTGGACCCTCAGCCCAACTGCAGACAGCCTGCACTGCTGACGAGTTCTTCCTGACATCCAACTGGAAATGTCCACCTCTTGTGCCACACTCTTCTCTTCAGAGCAGAAAGAGCCAAGTCTTCTTTTCCACTTTCTAAATGATTGAAATATTATTATTTAGACTCGGAATTTTTTCTTCCCTAAGTTAAACGTACCTAATTTCATTGAGATGTTTTCTCCTTACATCACTACTTAAATGCTTCAGTTTCTCTATCTCCCTTTGACAAGAATGGCCCCAGGAAATGAATGGAATTCTTCAGGTGTGGTGAAGCGACTCATGCAGAGTAGACCAGCATTATCACCTACTATTAATTTTATTAATGTAGCTAAAAACGGCATGTTTTTCTTTTGGTGGCTGCATTACATACACATTCATATTGAGTTAATTGACCACTAAAATACTTGTCTTTTTCCACTTACACTGCTTTAAACTCTGCCTTCCCAGAACTATGCTTGTAAAGTTGTTAAAATAAAATGAAAATCCAAGTGTATGACCTTGCCTTGTTATTTCATCTCATTAGAATCAGTCCATTGCTCCAATTCATAAGGATCATTTTGGATCCTGATTCTATTACCCAATGCAGTGGTTATATCTTACAATTTTGTATTAGGTACATAATTGATAAGCGTGTCTAATCTTTAACCAAGTTACTTGCTAAATGTAAGATAACATAAAACTAATGGTAAGCTGCAGGGCTTTTTTCTTAGAAGGTTTCCTCCAAATTAATATCAAACCACTGGTCAGAAAGCATTACACACACACAGCAGCTATGACTCCTGGCATCCAGCCTAGACTCTCCAACTTGCTCACAGATCTCTGGTGAGTGTCCTTACCCAAGTGATACAACCCACAGACACTGCAGGAACTGTGCACTCTCCTGAGCTTCCTATCCAGAAACCTTCCCCAAAAGGCCATGAGGTTGATAGGACATGGCCTGCTCTTACCCAATCTGAAGATCCCTGCTTACTTGTCCAAGGGACTACAAAACAGCTTAACATTTTATTTTTAAAATAAGTAATATTTAACATTCAAAAAGGGAAATTATTTTTCTTTTTTTAAAAAAAGCATTTATTCATGAGACACACAGAGAGAGAGAGAGAGAGAGAGAGGCAGAGACACAGGCAGAGGGAGAAGCAGGCTCCATGCAGGGAGCCTGACATGGGACTCGATCCCCAGACCCCAGGATCACACCCTGGGCTGAAGGCGGTGTTAAACCGCTGAGCCACCCGGAGATCTCTGGATATTATTTTCTACTCTAGTACTCATCCCCTATAGGGATGACTCCCCATCTCTTTCCCTTTCTCCCATTCACCCTCTCTCTCTCTCTCTCCTTCTCTCTTATCCTTTGAGGGTGGTGTTCAGGCAAATCCAAGCAGTATATATTGATGTATACACACACAACACACACACACACACACACACACACACACACACACACACCATTTTCTTACACAAAAAATAGCATCAAAGCATCTTTGTAAACGACCTGTTCCAGATTCTTGTCCTCTCTCAATCCTGATGTCCCTACTGCGCACAGTCTACCTTCCTCCCTTTTAGGAATATGGAAACATTTTCCTCCCTCAAACCTTCTGATATCTCTTCTGTTGCAAGCAAGTCTTCAAACATCACTGGTGGCAGGCAGCTCAGTGTCCTCACTGTCAAGCTCACTGCAGATGTAATCCATCTGGGCCAGGAGATGTGAACACAAAATAGCACTTGGCACATCTTGAGCTTCAGTTCTTATCCCTTTATTTTTTTTTTTTTTCAGTTCTTATCCCTTTAAGTCAGAAGATAATCTTTTCCTGCCTTTAGGTAAAGGAATCTGAAGTCCAAAATCCAACTTCCAATTGTCTATCAGAAACCAAAATCACTTTGGTTCCATCAGGGCACACATCCCAGGTGCATCAAAGGACTCATACCATACTCTGGTAAGTGGTACACAGCATTTGTCAAAATAAAATGTCTCAGGCAGCCCGGGTGGCTCAGCAGTTTAGCGCTGCCTTCAGCCCAGGGCGTGACCCCGGGGTCCTGGGATCGAGTCCCACACTGGGCTCCCTGCAGGGAGCCTGCTGCTTCTCCCTCTGCCTGTGTCTGCGCCTTTCTCTTTTTCTCTCATGAATAAATAAATAAAATCTTTAAAAAATAAAATAAAATGTCTCTAGTGAAACCACTCATCATTTGTGAGTCTGAGTGGGTGCAACATGCACATCCTTACTCTGCCACAAGTACAGAGATGACTCCACTTCTTTGATCACTAACATACAAGCCTCAGCACATTATAAAGCATGTTACCTCCTCCCATCCTTTCACAATTCTGACCTGTTTGAGAGAGGTAGGGTTAGAGTATGGCCTCCATCTGACAGAAGTGTGAGCCCAGGAGGGTTAAAAACATCATGCAGGGGGATCCCTGGGTGGCGCAGCAGTTTGGCGCCTGCCTTTGGCCCAGGGTGCGACCCTGGAGACCCGGGATTGAATCCCACGTCGGGCTCCCAGTGCATGGAGCCTGCTTCTCCCTCTGCCTGTGTCTCTGCCTCTCTCTCTCTCTCTGTGTGACTATCATAAATAAATAAAAATTAAAAAAGAAAAAAAAGAGAAGAGACTAAAGTCCCCAGTGGAGGAAGGAACTCTGTCTTTAGGCTTCCTCAGGACTCAAGACTGCAACATTTACTCCTGCAGGCATTTCCAGCTGGCCTGCCCTGCAGATTTTGAACTTGCCAGTCTCCCATAACTGTGTGAGCTCATTCCTTAAAATGAATTGCTCTCTGTATATACATGTGTGTACACGCGTGTCCACTCGTGTGCACACACACACACTCCATTGGTTCTGTTTCTTGGGAGAAACTAGACCAATACAGAGGGATATACTCTATTTATGAATGAGAACAAGTTTCTACCAAATCATAAATTATAAATTTAATGGGATTTAAGTCAATCTTTGAGTAGGATTTTCATGAAATTTAACAAAATTAATGGTAAAGAGTTAAAGGATCAAGAAAAACTAAGAATTTTGAAGAAGAATATGGTGGGGATATTAGTCCTAGGTTGCTAAGGCTTAGCATAAAACTGTAGAAATTAAAATTGCAGGGGCGCCTGGGTGGCTCAGTTGGTTAAGCTTCTCTTTTTTAATTTATTTTTTATTTTTTATTTTATTTTTTTTAAGCCTCTGACTCTTGATTTCAGGTCAGGTCATGACCTCAGGGATTTTTAATTTTGGTGTCCATGTGTTTATTGCTAGTATGTAGAACACCAATTTATTTTTCTTCATTCATTCATTTTAGAGAGTCCCGGTACATGGAGCCTGCTTCTCCCTCTGCTTGTGTCTCTGCCTCTCTCTCTCTCTCTCTCTCTCTCTCTCTCTGTGACTATCATAAATAAATTTAAAAAAATTAAAAAAAAAAAAAACATCACGCAGGGCTTCTGATTAAAGTGGTGGGAAAAAATTTTTTAAAGCAAGTTGAATATTTGTTTTTATCTCTGCTACCTTCTAAAGCCTTACTAAATGATGTAAAGAATTTGTTTTGGTTTTTTTAAAGCACAAACTGAAGACTTCCATTTCCAGGAAAATGGAGTAGATTTGCTTTTTCTTTTTTTTTTTTTTTTAAGATTTTATTTATTTACTCATGAGAGAGAGAGAGAGAGAGAGAGAGAGAGAGAGAGGCAGGGACACAGGCAGAGGGAGAAGCAGGCTCCATGCAGGGAGCCTGACGTGGGACTCGATCCTGGGTCTCCAGGATCACGCCCTGAGCCGCAGGCGGCACTAAACCGCTGGGCCACCTGGGCTGCCCGATTTGCTTTGGCCTCTTCTTCCAAGTATAACTAAATACTTTGGACAGTAGTATATATTTTAAAAAGCATAATAAAAAGGTTCTGAAATGTGAACAGAAAGCAGACTGCCTAGAAACTCTGGAACCCATAGAATAAGATGGTGGTGAGCGGCCTACGATTTCTTTTTGTTCCATGTATCCCAGACTAGAAACTGAAGCAACTGGGGAGTTAAAAACACCAATGGGTTTAAACAAAGAAAGCCCCAAGAGAAGCCTGCTCTCTCTCGACAAACGCAGGAAAGGGTCACTACTCTATTCCAACCAAAAACCACAGAAAAAACCTGCAGCACCTCCCTGCAGACATGCCAGCAAAAGCCAAGTGAGGAGCCCAGCCTTCTGTCTTCACCCACACACTAGATATATGTACATAACAAATTAATATAAAAACACAGAATATAAAACACAGAACATATATACGTAGCATATACATTAAATATACTTATAACAAATATAATACATAACTAATATGCATAACATTAATTAGAATATTTTAAGTTATACAAAGAAATGGCCAACAAATACAGGAAAAGATTCTCAACATCACTAAGCATTAGGAAAATGCAAATCAAAATCACAAGGAGATAACACTTTGTGTCTGTTAGGATACCTTTATGAAACACACACACACACACAAAAATAGCAGGTGCTGGCAAGGATGTGAAGATATTAGAATCCTTGTGCACTGTTGGTGGGAATGTAAATTGGTACAGCCACTGTGAAAAACAGAAGGTTAAACATAGAATTACCATATTACCCAGCAATCCCACTTCTTGGTGTATATCCAGAAGAATTAAAAACAGGATCTTGAAGAGATATTTGCACATCCATGTTCACTGCAACATTATTCACAATAACCAAGGTGTAGAAATGTCCACTGATGGATAAATGACTAAAGAAAACGTGGCATATTTTTATAATGGAATATGACTGGACCTTAAAAATCATTTCTACGATATGGATGAGCCATGAGGATATTATAGTAAGTGAAATAAGCCAGTCATAGAAGGACAAACATTGTACGATTCCACTTACATGAGGTATATAAAACAGCTAAACTCATAGAAGCAAAGAGTAGAATGGCAGTAGTTGTCAGGAGCTGGGGGAGGGGGAAATGGAGAATCGTTATTCAATGGGCACCTAGAATTTCAATTCAATTCAATTCAAAGTTTCCGTTTAGATAAATTCTAGAGATCTGCTGTACAACACTGTGCCAACAGGTAATAATACTGTACACTTAAAAATGGCTAAGATGGTAAATTTTAAGTTATGTGGTTTTGACCACAATAAAAAAATTATTTTTAACAGTTAGTAAAATTAGGGACATCTAGGTGGCTCAGTTAGTTAAGCATCTGCCTTCGGTTCAGGTCATGATCCCGGTGTCCTGAGATCAAGCCCCGCGTGGTGCTCCCTGCTCAGTGGGGAGCCTGGTTCTCCCTCTCCCTCTACAGCTCTGCCTGCTTGTGCTCTCTTTCTCACTGTGTGTGTGTCAAATAAATAAAATCTTAAAAAAAAAAAAAGTTGGATTACAATTAATATAAAATAAAAATTTAAATATTGGCTTAGAAACAAAAAGAAATCTTCAAAATTGAAGTAATAATTGCTTAGTTGATAATCTATGAAATATATCCAAGATGAGTTGAAAATTTATACCCACACAAAACCTGCACACAGATGTTTATAGCAGCTTTATTCATAATTGCTAAAACTTGGAAGCAACCAAGATGTTCTTCAATAGACGAATGGATAAGCTATGAAGCATCCATACAATGGAATATTATTCTGCTCTACAAAGAAATGGACTATCAAGCCATGAAAAGACATGGAAGAAACTTAAATGCGTATTAACGGAAAGAAGCCAATCTGAAAAGGCTACACAATGAATGACTGCAACTATATGATGTTCTATAAAGGCAAAACTATGGAGACAGTGAAATAAAAATCAGAGGTTATAGCTGGGGGATTTGGTGGGACCAATAGGCACAGGCAATGTCTGGGGCAGTGAAACTTCCATATGATACAATAATGGTAGACACATGTTATTCATTTGTCAAAACCCATAATACAATACCAAACTCCATGCACAATACCAGAGTAAACCTAAATATAAACTAGGAACCCTAGGTGCTAATGATGTCAAGGTGTCAACTCCCACCTCAAGTACCTAGGGAAAGAAGAACAAAATAAACCCAAAGCAAGCAGAAAAGAAATAATAAAAATACAAACTATCACAACCAGCCTAATATAAAATGGATAATTTGAAAACCCTATAACTATTAAGGAAACTGATTTTGTAACTTAATAACTGCCAAAAAAGAAATCCCCAGGCCCAGATGGTTTCACCAGAGAATTCTAAAAAATGCTTAATTAAAGAACAAACACCAATTCTACAAAATCTCTTCCAAAAAACAGAAAAGAAGGGAACACTTCCCAACTCATGTTATAAAGCCAGAATTAACCTAATGCCAAAACCAGGAAAAGCTTAATAAAACCCCCAAAACTACAGCCTATTATCCCTCATGACTATAGATGTAAAAATTCTAACCAAAACATTAGCAAACAGAATCTAAAAATACATAAAAATAATTATAGACCATCCCAAGTGGGGATTATTGCAGGAATGTAAGCCTGCTTCACTATTTGAAAATCAGTCAATGTAATCTATCATATTAAAGCTAAAGAAAAAAAATCACATGAGCTTATCAATGCAGAAAAAAATATTTGACAAACTTCAACACCCATTCATGATAAAAACTCAGAAAAATAGGAATAAAGGGAAACTTATTCAAATTTCTTTTTAAATCTGTTTTTAAAAACTACAGTTAAGCTTATGCTTAATAGTGAAATTTTTTTTCCTCCTAAGATTGGAAAGAAGGTAAGGATGTCCACTCACTATTCTTATTCAACACAGTATTGCAGATTCTAGCCAATGCAATAAGGCTAGAAAAGGAAATTAAAAGGATACAAATCAAAAAGGAAGAAATAAAACCGCCTCTCTTTGTAGGTAACAGAATGGCCTATATAGAAAATCCTAAATAATCTAGAAAAAAAATTCCAAAGCTAGTAAACAAATTTAGCAAGGCTATAGAGGATAAAAGATAAACATAGAAAAACCAATTGGTTGGGGCACCTAGGTGACTCAGTCAGTTAAGTGTCCAACTCTTGATTTCAGCTCAGGTGATGATCTTAGGGTCGTGGGATTGAGCCCTGCATCAGCTCCACCCACAGCTGGGAGTCTGATTGAGATTCTTTCCCTCTCCCTCTGCCGCTCCCCCCTACTCACACTTGGGCTCTCTAAAATGAATGAATGAATGAAGAAAAATAAATTGGTGTTCCTCATACTAGCAATAAACACATGGACACCAAAATTTAAAAACCAATACCATTTATAACCACTGAAAACAAAACCAAAAACCTATGTCTAAATCTAAGAATGTGTGATGTTAATGAAAAAAATCAAACTTACAAATAAATGGAGAGATGCACCATGTTCATTCATTGGAAAACTAAACAGAAAGATGTTAATTCTCTACAAATTCATATATAGGTTTAATGGAATTCTTATCAAAATACTGGTAAGGCATTCTGTAAACATTATTCTAAAATTTATGTGAAAAGACAAAAAAAAAAAAACTAAAGTAAAACAACTTTAGGAAAAAAAAAGTAGGAGGAATCAGTCTGATCTCCAGACTTATTATAAAGCTACAGTAATCAAGGCTGTGTGGTGTTGGTAGAGGGATACACATATGGATTAACAGCAACAGAACAGAGGAGGGTCTGGAGATGGACCCTCACAAATATGCCAAACTGATTTCTGACAAACATATTCAATGGAAGAAAGATAGCCTTTTTAACAAAGGGTGCTGGAGCAAACGGATAACCATAGCCCCCCCCCCCAAAAAAAGACCTAAATATAAGTCTCATACCTTATATAAAAATTAACTCAAAATGGATCACAGACTTAAATGTAAAATGTAAAACTATAAACTTTTTTTTTAAAGATTTATTTATTTATGATAGACATAGAGAGAGAGAGGCAGAGACACAGGAGGAGGGAGAAGCAGGCTCCATGCCGGGAGCCCGACGTGGGACTCGATCCCGGAACTCCAGGATCGCGTCCTGGGCCAAAGGCAGGCGCCAAACCGCTGAGCCACCCAGGGATCCCTTAAAACTATAAACTTTTAGGAAAAAAAGAAATCTTCAGAATCTCCAGAATCAAGAGGTAGGCAGGGTTCTCAGAAATGACACCAAACACATGTCCCAGAAAAAGAAAAACAAAACAAAACAAAAAACCCCAAACTAACTTCATCAAAATTAAAAATCAAACCAAACCAAAGAGAAAGGCCTTAGAAATTAAAAAGGCTGACAAATAAAAAATTCAACAGGGTGGTTGGAAAGTAAAGCTAAGGAAATTTGCTGGAATGTGTGTGTGTGGGGGGGGGACCCAAAAGGAATGAAAAATGAAAGGGAGAAAACAAGAAAATTAATAAATCAATTCAGGAGAACCAGTATCCAAAATAACAGCAATTTCAGACAAAAGGAAGACAGAAAAGGAAATCACCAAATAAGACAAGCTAAAATTCTTCACAGTGCAAGACTAGGATCTCTAGTTTACATGGGAACACCACTTATTAAGAAATAATAAATGCATCAAGCAAGGTGCATCATCAAGATATTTCAGAATAGGGGATCCCTGGGTGGTACAGCGGTTTGGCGCCTGCCTTTGGCCCAGGGCGCGATCCTGGAGACCCGGGATCGAATCCCACGTCGGGCTCCCGGTGCATGGAGCCTGCTTCTCCCTCTGCCTATGTCTCTGCCCCTCTCTCTCTCTCTGTGTGACTATCATAAATAAATAAAAAAATTTTTTTAAAAAAGCTTCTATTTAAAAAAAAAAAAAGATATTTCAGAATGTTGTCAACAAAGGGGAGACTGATACATTTCTAGGGAGGAAAAAAAAAATGGGTCCCACCCAAAGGCCCCATATCAGAATGACCTCGGACTTCCCACACACAACAATGAAATAAAGACAGTTCCAGGTCTGCAAGTTCTCAAAGTCGTGCCTAAGGAAGCTACCACAGGATAAGCTCCACCAAAATGAGGAAGTAAAACAAACAAACAAACAAACAAAAAAATGAGTCAGGAAGTCTAACATAAGAGAAAAAGCAGGGCAAAGGGAATGACTAAGAAATTCCAAGGTAAGAATGTAAATCAGGCCTAGAGAGCAAGGAATCCAGATTTCCTGAGTTAGGAGACTGAGATTTCTTCAAGAAGATAAAATGGACAGAATATGTAAATGTGTTCAAAAATATTTTAAAAAAAATAATCACTTATACAGCCTATGGAGAGTTCAGGGTCAAATTGCTGGAAAGTGGGGTCCCTGGGTGGCGCAGCGGTTTGGCGCCTGCCTTTGGCCCAGGGTGCAATCCTGGAGACCCGGGATCGAATCCCACATCGGGCTCCCGGTGCACGGAGCCTGCTTCTCCCTCTGCCTGTGTCTCTGCCTCTCTCTCTCTCTCTCTCTCTCTCTGTGACTATCATAAGTAAATAAAAATTTTAAAAAATTTAAAAAAAAAACAATTGCTGGAAAGTACACAGAAAAGACAGACCAAAAAATCGAAGAAGATGATCAATTCCAGTGAACACAGAGTCATATGGAAAAGGAACAGTCACGCTGGGCCGCCAGGAGGTCCCCAAGAACGGCGTCCTCACACCTGTCCAGACGCGACTGTGACCAGCTCAGCGCCCACCCGGCGGCTGCCGGAGCAGGTGGCAGGTGCGCGTGTGCAGGATGTGGGGGGCCGCGGGCGGCGGAGGCGGCGGCCAAGCGTTTGCTGTCCCTGCTCCACCAGGCCGCGGGTGCGGGAAGAGTCAGGAACCAGCCCTAGAGCGGTTCTCAGGACCGTCTCCAGTGACCGGACCACAGGCGCCCGCAGGAGGGGCCCTCGGGGAGCTGCCCCACGGGCGGGGGAACCGTTCGCCCCACCGCGCACTTAAGTCCTGAAAAAATAGAAGCTCAAGACACAACAAAACAGAACCTTGCACGGGAAGGCGCGTGGCCGGGTGTGCCCGGTGCCAGCCCGTGGGCCTGCGCCCCGGCCTCGGCCCCCCCAGCCCGGCGCGGCCTGCGCCGTCGGGTCTCTGAGGCCTCTCGCAGCCAGAGGTCGAGCGAGGGGCCGCGCCGGGCCGGGGGGCGGCAGGGCCGGGGGCAGAGGCAGCCGGATCCCCGGGGGGCGGCGGGCGAGGCGGGGGGGCGCCCCGGGGGCAGGGGCGCGTGGGCCGTGGGGAACTTGGCTCTGCAAGGACAGCAACGCTTACTCCCCCCAGTAAGCGGGGCCTCCTCCGTCGGTCCCCGCCTTCCGGAACCTGGAGCAGGACCAGGCTCTCTGGAGCCCCTACGGCGCCACCTTCCCCCAGTTCGCGGACCTTTTTGTTCTTTACAAAAGCATCAAAACCGGGCGCACCCAGGAATCCTCCGTCCAGGTGAATATTCGCATCTGCTGTTACCATGAGTCATACCCTCCTCTCACCCAAAGCCCATCAAACACAGCTGCTCCCTGAACAACAGGAGTTCGAACTCCGTGAATCCAGACACATATTTTTTCCTTGAATACAGTACACTACTGTAAATATACCGCACTGTATCTTTTCCTTCTGACTTTTTCTTTTCTTTCTTTCTTTCTTTCTTTTTTTAAAGATTTATCTATTCATGAGAGACCCAGAGAGAGGCAGAGACGCAGCAGAGGGAGAAGCAGGCTCCATGCAGGGAGCCCGGTGCGGGACTCGATCCCGGGACCCCGGGGTCACGCCCTGAGCCAGAGGCGAACCCTCAACCACGGAGCCGCCCAGGCGTCTCTCTTTAAGTAGGCTCCACGCGGGGCTTGAATTCACGACCCTGAGTCAAGACCTAAGCTGAGATGGAGAGTTGGATGCTTAACCCACCAAGCTGGCAGGCAACCCCTTCCTTAAGATTTTTCTTAACGTTTTCTTTCCTCTAGCTTCCTCTATCGTAGGAATACAGCCAGAACACACACGCAAAATATGCGTGGACTGTTTACGTTATCAGCAGGACTCGCGGTCAACGGCGGGCTACTAGCAGTTAAGTTCGGGGAACAGCAAAAGTAGTATGAGGATTTGCGACTGTTCAGGGGTCAACACCTCCCCCCGCCCCATGTTGTTCAAGGATCGACTGTATTTACTTTACGTCAAGAAGTCTGCTGGAATATAAAGTTTTCGATTTTAAAACACCTTCTGGCAGCAGAATTATTTATAAGATAACAAGATAAGCAATATAATTGGCATAAACCAAAGTACTGTGGAAACCCAAAGGGATAAGACTATTTACGGGGGGGTGGGGGAGTGCCTGAGTGGCTCAGTCAGTTAAGCCTCTGACTCTTGGAAGTGTGGGAGGTTCAGCTGGTTAAGCATCTGCCTTCAGCTTAGGTCATGATCCCAGAGTCCTGGGTTCAAGTCCCGAGTTGGGCTCCCTGCTCAGCGAGGAGCCTGCTTCTTCCTCTACCCCTACCCCCACTTGTGCTCTCTCTCACGCTCGCTCTCTTTCTCTCTCTCAAGTAAATAAATTTCTTAAAGATTTTATTTATTTATTCACGAGAGGCACAGAGAGAGAGGGCAGAGAAGCAGGCTCCATGCAGGGAGCCCGATGTGGGACTCGATCCCTGGCCCGCAGGATCACACCCCGGGACGACGGCAGGCACTAAACCACTGAACCACCCAGGGATCCCCCTTTTATTTATTCACTTTTTTTAAAGATTTAAAATTTTTTTTTAAAAATGCCTCCATCTCTTGATTTCGGCTCAGGTCATGATCTCAGGATCATGAGCTCGGCATTGGGTGTAGAGCCTGCTTAAGATTCTCTTTCTCCGGTGTACCCCCCCACCCCCTGCTCTGCCCACTGCTCACACTTGCTCTCTGTCTCTCAAAAAAAGAAAAAGAAAAAAGAGACTTTAAGTTTCTTAATGTATAATATCAAACAGAACTGAAAGCAGAGACTAACAAACTCCCACATACCCACGCTCCACTTCGATCGTAACCCTTTGCCAATTTGCTTCTCTTCTAAATCTACTCATTACTTCAAGACATCATGTTATTTCACCCATAAATATTTCAGCATCTACTCTAACGGATAGGGACTCTTTAAACGCAGTATGAACCTGAGTTGTGAAAACGAAGTTTTTAAGACGTGAGGTATGATTAACATATGATGAAACCTACAGCTGTTAAGGTGTTCGTTGCGTTCTAACACTTGTGCAGCCCTGTGTAACCACTACCCAAAACAAGATACAGGACATCTCTATGGCGCAGAAAGTCCCGCATGCCTCTTTCTGGCCAGTTTCCCACACTCAGATGACCACTTCTGATCTCTGTTACCACAGATCACTTCCACCTGTTCTTGGACTTTTATAAATGGAATCAGAGGGTATATATGAGAAAGAGGTTTCTAGTTAAAAAAAAGAAAAGGGAAAACCATTTCTGGAGCAAAGAACTGCACGTGTAAAATATAAAGGTATGGGAGGGTATGTTCACAGAACGCTGAGAAGCTCCAGAGGGATGAACACCAGGACCGGTAACTGGTAGTAGACAAGAGTAGAGAGACAGGGAGAGATGGGGCTCCTGGATTAAACTCCATAGTTGGTTCTGGGAATGATGTTATGAGATAAACTCTTCCCAATGCACAAACACTTCTCTGACCCAAAAAGCTGGTCAGGCCTCCCAATGTGCTCCTTCCTCCTCAGCCCTCCAGCTAAGGGTGACCGAGATGGGAGAAGCATGCCATATCCCAGGTCTCTTCATTCTCATCTTGTGCTGAGGCTCCGCTGCCATCTCAGGGAAGGAACAAGCCTCCCCAAGCCCCCCGACATGTTAGGAGAGGGGACATTTTACACAAGCAATCCCAAGTCTGAGGGGCAGCCTTACCATTATCTGGATCTCTCTCTTGCACACCTGGAGATCATGCTCATTGTTGACAAACATGCGTTTCAAGGCACATTTCATTCCATTGCTTGTCCTCACCAGAAACACGATAGCAAATCCACCTGTGAGGGAAACACACACATACAAGCTCTTTTGAGTCGTGTTCAAAAACTCAGTGAGATAACCAGGGTGCCCATAGCTTTGTGCCGTCACTGTTAATGGTACTGATGCCATCATCAGCCAGACGTGAGGGCTGGCCTGGCCTGGAAGGCACTCCTCGCTTCAAGGGACTCAGAGAGGTTACTATGGGACTGGGGGGCAAGAGTCAGAAAAATCGTTCCTGAACACCTGTATCAGGAAGAAAGAAGAACAGTAACTATCTTGCAAAGAACCTGCAAATAAACAGATGAAAGAAAAAATAACTATATTCCAACCACGGTCCTAGGCACTTTGAGCTTTTATTTGATTCTTACTACAATCCTATGAGGCTGAGTATTATTTTTCCCTTGAAGACAATTACAAGGCTCAAAGAAATTAGATTCAACCAACTTAAAAACATATTTATAAGTCCAGCACTTAACCCAGAGAGGCTTGGAAATTATTTTTTTTAAGGATTTATTTATTTATTTATTTATTTATTTATTTATTTATTTATTTATGATGAGGCAGAGACACAGGCAGAGGAGGAGCAGGCTCCATGCCGGGAGCCCGACGAAGGACTCGATCCCAGGACTCCAGGATCACGCCCCGGGCCAAAGGCAGGCGCCAAACTGCTGAGCCACCCAGGGATCCCCGGAAATTATTTTAATAATTGCTATAATAGCTGTCAAATTCAAGGAGCTTTCTGTTCCTCCTCATCCTTCCTCAGCGACCCACCTTCCCCCAACTCAGATCTACCAACCAACCTTGAGGGCTCCTCCTGCCTTTCCCACCTACCTCATGGGCTGTTGAGAAGACACAAAATACAGGTATGAAAATGCTCCTCAACACAGCAGACACCAGGAAGGTATGACTCCATTCCTGGGCAGGTGTTTTCATGTCCACACCAACTCTTCTCTTAAAGACACTCCAAAATTCATTAAAAAAAAATTTATAGAACACTAGCAGAAACTCTTAAATGCTGCAGACTGGTTACACCTTAGCAGTCCACAGATTCTTAGAACTCCTTACTTCGATATCATTCCCCAAACACTGGATGAGGCGCTCAGTGCCATCGCTAACAGGGGTTAATAAAGAGGTAAGGTGCAGCAAAGCCGTCAAACCTGAAGGCTGTGGGATAGGCAGCAGTTAGACGGGGCACTTAATCCACCTGTCTGCTCCTACGCCATCATAATTTAGCTTGAACTACCCCGTGTATTGACCCTGGGTAATAGACAGATAGATGATAGATAGATAGATGGATGATATAAATCAAGGCTCTTTTTTGCACAGAGGTGATCACTAATTGGATGGAGAGGAACACAGAGGGGAGCCACCAGCGTGGGAAGTGGAGCCGAGGCTCTGGTGTGGTGTGGTGTGGGGCTAGCAGCCACATGCAAAATCAATGCTGAGCAAACGCGGGGACTCTAGATCTGAGACATAAGACTTCATCCTGTTTAATCTCTCTACCCCCTCTGAGGCTCAGCGGCACTTTGATACCTGTCTGCCGAGGTCCATGGTCATTTCCTAGTGAATCCTCACAAGGTGTATTCTTCAAGTCTGCTTGTATATAGGTTTCTGCAGCTTGCAGCCGAAGAGAGCCTTAATCCTAGAGCACTCTTGCATGCTTTCACACAATCCACACATAATTCTGTGTTTACAAAAATGTTAATGGGCTCAAATGTTCCAAGTGTGCATTTTGATAATGTTTACCAGATTTTTGGTCACAAGTCAGGTAAACACTAAGATCTGCCATAAAATCTTTAATTTCCATGGTCATCTTGAGTATTTGTGTCTCAGTAACATTTCCGATTTTCTTGTAATACTTTGCAGTCGTTTACACTGCTCAAATTGTCAATTTTAAATCTAGAAATTTACTTTAAAAATGTGTTTAAAACTCTACCATGTATTGAGAAGTAGAGGTCTTATGACACACATGCCCACAAAGTCTCAATTTTAAGGTGCACATTTTTTTACATTTGTATTTTTAGAGTATTGGAATTTTTCTTGTAATACGTATATTTAATGCAGTATTTAATCTTTCCCCCATAAGTTATTAAATTCATGATGTGCCTTATTACCAGTCAGAATTAGAAATGCTAATATGAATTATAAAATGTCTGTGTGTGTTCGTAATTACCTCATAAACAGTCTGAGTATTTGTCTTATAGGTATTTGAATTTTTTAAAAAAAATCCTGTAACTATAGACTTTGTATCAGTAGTGCTCCTAGAGAGCATTAAATCCAAGCATTTTGCTTTATGAGCAGACGAACAGAGCGAGGCTTAGGAGTCTCATGGCTAATTATGCAGAACCTAGAATGTTATCACTCTGCTGACTGTCCAAAAAATGTTCTCTCCAACCTACTTGTCTTAAAGAAAACCCGTGTACCACCCCCTTGAGATAATGAGGAGACATCTGACAGTGCTGTAGAGCACGAGCTGGGAAGGGCCCTTTGTACAGTTTTGTGATGCGCAGAACCACCGAAGGGGAAGGGCCGGGCAGCCCTTTCAGAAGCAGGTGGATGATGCAGCAATTTGAGATAACTGCCACCAGATGGGAGCAGTGCAGTTTTCTTTGCCAGGCGGCAAGATGACCTTTCCAGCCTAAACTGAAGAAACGTGGCAGATGCCTGCCTACCGCACGATCCAGGCAAGCACAAAGGGCCGGGACGAGCCAGCCAAGATTCTCAAAGCCTGAGACCATCACCGATCTAAAGGCAAAGCAATGAAGCTGTTCGCCTAACACAGAGGGAACCGCGTTACTTAGCTTCTACGCCCACCAAGGGCTTGTCTGCAGGTGAGAAGTCAGAGCTCCTTGATCATGAGATCAAATTCAAAGCCTGCTAGGATTTGTCAGTCTAAAGATGTTGGTCGCTATCGATGCGTCGCTGGCCACGTAGAGACGTAGACTGCTCGGTTAGCGAGAAGAGGGGAGACGGCACCACTCAAGGCACTGTCCTAGTGCAGGCCCAGGGCCATCGTACCCATCAGGGTAGGAAGACTCCCGGCCACAGCTAAGCACAGTTCAGGCTGTAAGACTGTCAATAGAGATGCTCATTTCCGATTGAGTTGCATCCCAAGACCTGAGTCTTTTTTAAACGGAAAAATCCAAAGCTGAGCTGATAGTTCAGACAGAGTAAGAAAAGCGAACATTCAGTGGAGCCTGTGCCAGTCTGCCCACTGGAATCTGTGCCGGTCCCTCGGCCTACTTGCATTCTTTTTTGAAACGCTGAGATATTCCCTATGATTTCACTGGAATCCATTTTGGGGGAAAATTCATAAATTTTTTGAATCACAGAGGGAAAAAGGATTCATCTCATTACATGAGGTAAGCAAGTGAAATAGGTGTGATAATTTTGACACAGACACATGTTAGCCTCTTAAATATGTAGGAATATTCTTTTATTTCCACAAAGAAACATATTTTCTCCCATTTTCCCTAAAATATATAGCTCTTTGGGTCTTTCTCCTGCCTAATTTTATTATTATTTTGGCTTTTTAAAAAAAGTTTTAAAATTCAACTTAATTAGCATATATATCATTAATTTCAGGGGTAGAATTTAGATTCATCACTTACATATAACACCCAGTACCCATCACATCACGTGCCCTCCTTAATGCCCATCACCCAGTGACCCCATCCCCCACTCACCCCTTCCCTCCAGCGACCCTTAGTTTGTTCCCTGTAGTTAAGAGTCTCCTATGGTTTGCTTCCCTCTCTGTTTTCCTCTTACCTTATTTTTCCCTCCCTTCCCCTGTTCATCTGGTCCTTAAATTCCACACAGGAGTGAAACCATATGGCATTTGTCTTTGACTGACTTACCTCGCTTAGCATGATACCCTCTAGTTCCATCCATGTCATTGCAAATGGCAGCATTTCATTCTTTTTGATGGCTGGGTCATATTCCTCTGTGTGTGTGTGTGTGTGTGTGTGTGTAACCTCTTCGTCCATTCGTCTGTTGATGGGCATCTGGGCTCTTTCCATAGTGTGGCTATTGTGGACATTGCTGCTTAAACATTGGGGTGCAGGTGCCCCTTTGAATCACTATGTTTGTGTCCTTTGGATAAACACCTAACAGTGCAATTGCTCGGTCACAGGGTAGCTCCCCCTAATTTTTAATGATGTGGCTAGGTACTTATCACTCACTATGAGATTAGAGATTTTGTCTCTTTGGTTCCCCTCTGCATCCTCATGCCCTAGAATAGTGCCTAACATACAGCAGGCACTCAAAAATGAACTTTCCTCTTATTGCTACTACAGAGAATAAAAAAAGGCTATAGAAAGTGGGGGAGACCGGGGGAAACTAAAGCAATGGCTCACGTAAAGCAACAGCCACTACACAACTCCAGGTAATGAGTGTCATGGGAATAGGGACCCAGATCTGCTAGTTTCTAAAGATAAGCTAGAAACCTAAAATTGTATGTGACATTTCCAGGTGTAAACAATGGCAACAATCTCACTTTAAATTACCGCTGGATGGGCTAACACTACAGAGGCTAAAGGAAACACATCTGAAAGGCCGAGTCTCGGAGCCTACAGTCCCCTCCATCTGATGGAGTCTAACCCCTCATCCCACTGATGGCCAGGGGAGGCAGTGCCACAGCCAGCGGTCCACAAAGTGAAATCATACCCTGGTCATCACAGTTCTTGCCTCTCTTCCCTAAAGAGGAGTTTACGGAATTTGCACCTACCCAGCATTTGTATTTGACTTTATGCTTTTCAAAGGCATTTCAAAATAATTGAATGAGGTAGATGACCTACCCGCTGTCCTCATTTTTGTCATGAGAAAGAACTACAGAGATGAAGCTCCTTTTACAAAAATACACAAAGCTAGTTAGTGGTGGAGCGCAGACTAAATCCCTCATCTTTTTAAATCTGTTTTAAACCAACTTTATATACAACACAATGCACCCTTTTAAGTGTGGAGCTTGGTGAGTTTTCACGCCTTTTTATCTTTCAACCATCACCACCATCAGGCCGTCACTGTGAACAGTTCCTCCTGCCTCTTCGTAGGCATCCATCCTCCCCCCCATACTATCTCATGTCACTTCTGATCCACTTTCTGTCCCGTGGATTCATTTTGTTTGCTGCAGAATAACTGGAATCACACAGTATGTGCTATTATGTCTGCTTCTTCTGTATCATATTTCCGAGATTCACCCTCATTGTTACATGTATTACATGTATCAGTAGTACGGGGCGGGGGGGGGGGGCTTAAATTGCAGACTAGTATTCCATTCTATAGAATGTTCCACAATTACTTTAGCAATTCACCTGTTAAAGAACATTTGAATTGTTTCTACTTTGGGCGGTTATAAATAAGAGGCTCATGGTGAAGTCTGTTTTTTGTAGACGTAAGTATTTGTTTCTCTTAGGTAAATAGGAATGGAATTGCTGGGACATATGGTAAGCGTATATTCAGCTTTATAAGAAACTTTTTGCACTCCCAACAGCCATACGTGAGAATTCTGGTTGTTCCACAACCTCCTCAACACTTGGTATTGTTCATCTTTCTCTTTTAGCCATTCTAGCGACTATGCAGTAATCTTTCATTATGGTTTTACTTTACATTTCCCTATAGATCCTTCAGCATTTATTTTTTTTGAATTTTTAAAATTTATTTATTCATGAGAGAGAGAGAGAGAGAGAGAGGCAGAGACCCAGGCAGAGGGAGAAGCAGGCTCCCTGCAGGGACCCCGGGGTCATGCCCTGGGCCGAAGGCAGGTGCTAAGCCACCCAGGGATGCCCTTCTTCAGCATTTAAACTCCAAGGATTAGTTGCTCTCCAGTACCTTCCTGACGAAAGGCTTTAATAATAAGCACAGGATCACAAAGTCGCTGATGAATCACTGGGATGGCGTGGACTTCTACCTCTCAAGCAAGGATGACAGGAGTGCCTCGCTCTCTTCCGTGAGAAGCAGACAACTGAGAATGTGTATAGAGGGAGAATTAGGTAATCCCTAAAATTTTTCGACTCTGACACCAGCAGGTGATCATGGTCCTCAATATCATTTTTATGGCTGGAACTTTTTTAAGCAAAACCTCCTCGGGGGCCTAATCGTTGATACTCAACATCAGCAATGGGGCTTTTGAAAAACTAGGTGCAGTACCTCTGTTGGCTTTGTCTCAAATACTGAATCATGTTAGAGACTACCGTGCCCCGGGGGCTGCTCCGCAGGAATCAAGACACCAGTGATTTCCACTTAGCAAAGGAAACTAAAAGATGGCAGCATTTAGGGGACGGGGAGGAGAGGAAAGACCCCAAAGTGACTATCTCCACGGCGGTGTGCGGAGATGGGAAACAGCTGCGCAGTTACGAGAATGACCAGACCCAGGACTAAGAGACAACAGGAGCCCAACATGTGCTGAGACAGGGTTTCTGGATTTGCTCCCAAAGACATCTGGGTGGATATTTTAATATCGGGCACAGATTCTAGCCACAGAAATCTGCTGCCTGCTTATATCCTACAGGTAAACGAAGCTTCGGTTCCTAACCTAAGTCCCACCTACCCTTTTAAAGAAGGGCTTCCACGTGTTGGAGATGAAAGCAGACACAAACCAGAGGAACCAGCGGATACCAGAATGAGAAAAACCTCATATGTCAGAAATGACATATGACAGACCCATATTCTGGTCTTGTCTTTCATTTTTCCACCCTACAAACCCCTTGATTCCCTTTTATTTTTTTAAGATTTTATTTATTTATTTATTCATGAGAGACCCAGAGAGAGAGAGAGGCAGAGGGAGAAGCAGGCTCCCTGTGGGGAGCCCGATGCAGGACTCGATCCCAGGACCCCGGGAGGATCCCGAAGGCCAAAGGCCGGCACTCAACCAGTGAGCCACCCAGGTGCTCCCTTGTTTCTCTTTTAAAATAAGATTTAACCCAATGAGTGCTGTTTCCTTAATGCAATTCCTCTTCAAATGACAGGGGGAAGAGAAAATGAGCATACAACAACCTTCAGAAGCTTTTCTGAAGAATCCGACGGACAGCCCAGGTAAAGTGGAGCTTAACCAGGAGACAGAGGGGAAGGAGCAACCCTGGACAAGTTGCTGGGTCTCCTTGGCCTCCATTTTCTCAGCTGCAGAAATTAAGGCTGACTCAGTGGTTTTTACACAGTTCCTCAGAGCCCCAGGACACAGGAGGTATCTCGGTGGCCCCCAAGAGGAAAACAATGACTTCACATAAGGGTAGGACTCTGCATATGGCTCCCTTTACCTGTTTAATATTAATTCTGAAAAAGACACTGGGGGAAAACCGGGGTGACTCTGCTTTAAAGGTGAAGGAGAAAGGTACTCAAAGAATATTCCAGAGCTCTGTGTAAAAATCACTTTATGAAGAGAAAAGGACGACACCACCGCAAGTCACACGAAGGGCTCCGGCCCACGTGCCTACCGCAGGTAGAACCACGTACACGTGAGCTTCTGGGGCAGGGCTGTGCCCGACAGCCACGGCACGCTGACACCCGTAGCGCTGCTTTGCGGGCCAAGAGCTCAGGCTCCGACCCTGGCTCGAGCGGGCCACGACCCCCGTGAAGCCCTGTGCGCTCATCTGCCACGGGCGGCGGACCCACCTCGTACCCCAGGGGAGGCTTACGGGGTAAGCAGGGCACCGAGCACGTGAAGGTGCGTGATGAACACAGGCTTCCAGGCCCAGCCAGCCCCCCAATCCTTTGTGTCCGCATGATACTAACTTACCATAAAGTCCTAAGTCTGCAATATCCTCCCGAAATCAAGGGCATAAATCCAAATGCCAAGAGGGTCCACCAACATCACGTGAAGGAGGGAAACAGTCCACGTATAACAAAACGTATAGACCGAGGCCAGCGACGCAGACTCTCCCAGAAAGACCACGGGGTGGGGACGGCACGAACCAGAAAGCGCTGGCCCCGGCTCACAGGCAGCCACTCCTCCACTCCGGTCGCTCGCTGCCGTGGGGAATGGAGGCTGAGGGTTGCCAAGATTTTTGACTTCCAAGAGAAGCTAGAGTTTTCCGAGAAATTTCCTGATTTTTATTATTATTATTATTACTTTTAAAAGTAGGCTCCACGCCCAGCAGGGAGCCCAATGCGGGGCTTGAACTCACGACCCTGAGACTAAGACCCAGGCTGAGCTCAAGTCGGACCCCTCACCCGCTGAGCCACCCGGAGGCCCTGAAATCTCCTGATTTTTAAAATCCAGGCAACAAACTTTAAAAAAAAAATTCTTAAAACCTGTGCAGTTAAGGAAATCTGTTTCCAGGTTGGGACTGAGCTCCAGGCCCTGCTTTGACCTTTGAGAGCCCTGTGAGGTGAGCAGGGCCCGTGTACGATCTGCACGTGGCCCCCTGGGAAACGGAGGCACCGACGAAAGCCCAGGTGGCCTTAGTGCCGCCCTCACCTTGGTCCACCGCCCGCTGCCATCATCCCCGCCCCGAGCAGGTAGGAGGGGCTCCGTGCCGGGCCGGGGGGCTGGGGCGGGGGCCGGGGCCAGGGCAGGGGCTGGGCCGGGGCCGGGCGGGGGCTGGGCCGGGGCCGGGCGGGGGCGAGCCCTCCGTTCAGGGCTCAGGGCGGGCGGACGCGGTGCACGCTCTGCAGCGGCGGTGCCTCCCCCGGGGAGCGACACCCAGGAGGCCGACAAACACCCATCTACAGTTGATTCACACCGAGGACGACTTTGCCAACCGCTTCGGAAGGAACCCAAATTCTCAAAAGTTTTCAAGGCTCCGTCACAGATGGCGAGGCGCGCAGCAGGGATTTTACGGGAGGAAAGGTCAAGCCGCATCATTTGTCAACACTGACTTCAGTGGGGCCTGGAGTCTGGGCTGGGGCGTTCGCTTGGGCCCAGCTCTCCCTACTTGCCTCAAGCGAGGGATCACGAAGTGCCAGGCCCTTGGGGAAGGTCTGGGCCGTCCCGTCGGCAGGCAGAGCTCCGGGGAGGCCGGCACGCACCCCCCGGCCCGGCCCCGCAGGAACGAGCACACTCAGACCCCGCGAGCTCTGGGCTCCGGCCGGGCCGCGGGTCCAGGCGGTGCATCGCCTCCTCTCCCGGCACAACAGGGGGGCACCCCCGGCTCGGGGCCCCTCTAGGGGTTTGGCAAGAGTCTCTGAAAAAGAGAGAGACAGAAGCAATTGCAGGGGAGGCACCTGCGCCTGGAAGCCAAGGTCAGGGAGCGAGCATCCGGCGGCCCCCGCGCGGCACCGGCACAGCCGTGGAGACCGGGGCCCCTGCAGGGCAGGAGGGAGGAGGCCGGGGCCGCCGTGCACCTTGTTCGCGGCCCACGCTGCGCCAGGGCCCGGCCCCCTTCTCGGTGGAGGGCAGTGTGCGCCCCGGGTGGAAGCCGGCGCCGCCTCGGGGTCCGGCCTGTCGCCTGCCCAGGGGCGACCCGAGGTCTCCGCGGTCCCCGGGGCACCCAGCCACACTCGCTCGGGCCGCCCCCACCGCCTCCCCCGGCCTCCCCCGAAAGCTTCGGGACCGCCGCTTCCCACGCCCGACGGTCCCTGGGCCCCGCCCCCGACTGCCCCGGGCTGCCCCTGTAGGGCACAGCGCCTCCCCTCCTCCTTTGGGAGCGAGCAGGAGCAGGATTCAACCCCGGGGCCCAGCTCCGGGTGGCGGCAGCAGGCCAGGGACGCACCACAGCGGACAGCAGCCGCACCACAGGCCCGGGCCTTCAGGAGGCCCAAGTCCAGCCTGGGATCTAAGGGACACATTTAGGGAAAAGGTCCCCTGGGGACCAGGCAGTCAGTCCACCGCTACAGAGAAACCCGAGCGCCCCGCGGCCCGCCGGAGGGCCGGGACCCGCAGCAGGTGGGCGGCCGAGGTCACCCCCAGCCCGGCGGCAGGCACCCACGCCTCACCCCACCACCTGCCGAGCCTGGTGCGCGCCGCGGGCCCACGCCCTCCGAGACTGGCGCTCCGGCAAAGGCAAAGTACGGCCGGCGTGGTCTCAGCGCCCAGCTGTTAATTCTAGAGCATTCCACCTCCAGGGTCCTCTGAGGTTCAGGATTTCCAGAGGTACCACCGCTCACGCCCCCGCCAGGCCCTGGGTGGGGCCCCTGCCACGCACGACCCGGGTGCAGCAGCTCACAGTGTCCTTCCCATCCCGGCTCCCGCCAAGCTGACTTCGCCGAGTCTTTGGACAACTCTATGCCCTGAACCTCTCGGGGACCCACCCTCTCTACTCCATCCCTGGGGCCCCTGCACACTCTCCTCTTTTCTTACCAGGAGAACCAAAATAGGGTCCTCAGTGCCTGTGCCCCGGACGTGTTTCTCTTCTAAGACTCCGAGCTAATAACTCCTCTTAAAAGCATTCAGTACTTCCCCAGAATAAAGACCAAGTTCCTTACACAGCAATGGGAAAGAACCTTTATATTTTCCATTTTATCATGAGAAATTTCAAACACACAGTAAAGTTGAGAGGATCATACTTCGAATAGCCACATGCCCAGCCGCTGGGGTCTGCGATGCTACCACTGCCGTACGCTCCTTTCATCACACACGCATCAGCCGTCTACGCAAACCAGCTCGTCGTAGTTTTGCCCCATTTCAAGGAAGCTGCAGACCTCAGTGCACCTCACCCTAAATGCCTCAGCATGCAGACCTTCACCTTGGGTTCAGAGTTCACGTCACGCTTCTTTTGCGGGGGAGGGACAGGAGAGTAGAAACAAAATCTATTTACAGTGAACTGTACAAATCTAAATTTTATTACTGGATGAGTTTTGATAAATAAACGTACTCAGTGTACTCCTGACCCCTACACGAAGGTATCAAACCTTTCTATCACTCAGAAAACTCCCCCAGGCCCCTTTCCAGTCTCACCCTTGCATCCCCCCCCCCAGGGACAACCGCTGTTTTTTTTACTTTTTCCTCCATTACTGGTTTTGCGGGCTCTAGAACCTCCTATGAATGGAATCGTACAGTACAGGAGTTTGCTGTGTAAGGATCCTGCACTCACAATAGCTCATACTGCTGAGCATATCGGTGCTGCTGACCGTTCGTGCTCTCTTACGGAGAGCCACTGGGTTATCTCTAATTTGGAGCTGTTATGCAGGAAGCCCTGTAGGCATCCTTATGCAAGTCTTTCATATCATAAAATAGGCAATTCTCTTGGGTAAATAACTAATACGCAAGACTGTTAAGTGCTGGGCCACCAGGTAGGTGTCTATTTAATTTTACGAGTAACAGCCAGACTTTTTCCCAAAGTGCTTATATCATTTTATACTCCCACCAACAACGTATGACAGCTCTAGACCCTTCCTAATTTAAAAACAGCCCTGCCTCCCCCAGCCCCAGCTCCTAACGCTCCCTCCTCCACCACCACCAAGCTCTTAGAAGTCGGACCTTTCTGCTGCTTTATTCTGGGGGAGAGGGTGGTGATGGTTTACGTGTGCTCTTCCCTGGAATATCCTGTCCCAATATTCTGCTTGATAAAAGTTCAAGATTGTTAAAGTAGCACCTCTTCTGTGAAGTCCTCCCTTTTCCAGACAACCCCCCCCCCCCACCAAGGGCTTTCATATTACCACACATTTGGCCATTTCCTCTACTGTCACACTTATCACAAGGTATTGTGATCACCTGCAATGCTTTGATCTCTTTACCAGATAAGCTGAGGCAAAGAGGGAGCCACTCTTGTCTGCCTTGGTGAAAATAATGCTTACCCTGTTATATTTTATGACACACTACGCGGTACTTTACAAAGTGGTTTTTATTATGTAAAGTGTACTATTTATACTTTATGACACTTGGATGTCATCATTAAACACCAGTTTAAGGACTCTCAATACTGTAAGTCACAGGGACAATACCAGACATAGTCCTTCAGGACAGTCCTTCATGTCCTTCACTTGACACATGGGTCACCAAAGAAAATTAACGTGTCAAGAAGAACTTCTTATTCCTCTTGGAATCCTCAGGGCTAGCAGAGTGCTTGGTACATGACAGATGATTAACAGTTATAAAGAGCAAATCCAACGATGTTTCCATGCTTATCACTGCTGGCTAGCTCTCAACCAGCTACAAAATCAACATCCCAGACTTAATGTGGAATACAGGGCCCGTCACAACCTGCAGGCCACACTGAACTGAGCTGTCCGGACAGTGACCTCTGATGCCCTCATACTTTTTCCTTATATTTTCTATCTGGAGTATCTGTCCTCTGTTTGATTAGTAAACTTGTATCTGTAAATACAAGTGTAGCTCAAACCAGGTCTCCTTTGTGAACTGTCCGCCTCACAGAATGCCCATCCCCACACCATTTTCTTATCCTGATTATATCCCACCTGCCTGTATACTCGTCTGTCTCACCAGGACCATATTCTTTCAGAGGACAAATATTTCACTTTATTATTATACACCGTAAAAAACACAGTGGTCTAGCCTACTATACTCTTCACCTCGTGCTGAAATAATGGTTAGATGTGTTGCATCAAGTGATTCCCTTCTCCCAGCCAGGCTGAACTGGACCAGGAGTGCGCAGCTGACGCACATTCTCCCTTGGGAGCCGGAGGCAAGAAGATGGCTTCCAGTCGTGGAATGAAGACGTCGTGGAGATAAAAGATATAATATAGGGAATACAGTCAACAGCGGTATAGGTGACAGATGGTAGCTACCCTTGCGGTCAGACTTGCAGAATCACCATGTTGTACATCTGAAACTAATGTAACAGTGTGTGTCAGCTATCCTTCAATTAAAAAAAAATAGTTCTGTTAAAAAAAAAAAAAAAGCAAGAAAACAGAGCAGACACTTGGAAGAAGCTGTAATCCAAGACTGTGTGCCTCCAAGGGGAGAGGTAGAGACAACAGAACCATCTGAAAACTTTCCAATACTAACAAAATCCAGCTTCACTTCCTACTCTTAGGTTCTGGAAGGATCAACCATATTTATCCAATAAATTCCTTTTCACTTAATCTAATTTGAATTACAGTTCTGTCCCTTGACCCTGACGACCCTAAGAAACCTTGTACTAATATGATTATAGAATACATGAGCTCTGATACAATGAAAGTTTTAGTAATTTTAACCGAAACAGGCCCCTTTAACAAAAAGTATCCAGAAGAGAATGTTAAAACAGAGTATTAAAAACTGCACTTGAAGAGTGAGAATTTTTAAGTCAAAGACAAGATTTACATTAAAATAGAACCTGCCACCTTACACAGAAAGTGGTCAACATCTGTCTGGGAAAGGCCGGCCATACGGAGTGTGAACAGGGGAACATGGTCTGCACTATAATTTTTGTGGGGCTCACAGATCGGGGTCAGGGAGTGTGGAAACCCTCAGCACCCAGAACACTCATTATCTGATAAAGCCAGGAAGGTGGTTTTCAGCCAGGGTTGTCAGAAAGCAATCATAAAGAAGGGGGCTTAACTCTCCAGTGCGAGGAAGCGGAGTAGAACCTTCCGTAGCAAGTGAGCTCCGGCATGGACAGACCTGTAGAGGCTGGCAAGACAGTTAAGTCTCCAAAGGAACAGGCTTACACCAGCACTGACCAATGCACTGACTCATACGCACGAGAAACGTCCTCTGCTTTGCTGTACAACCAGGGTCGGGACCAGGATGGGTAGAGAGGCACAGCCTTGGGCACAAAAAGACAAAGTCAGTATTACTGGCATTTTCCTTTCAACTCAGGCTGCAGTATGGCCGGGCACAGCAATGTTAAACTGATCCTGGATTTTATTTTTTATTTTTTAAAGAGAGAGCACAAGTAGGGTGGGGGAGCAGAGAGACTCTTAAGCAGGCTCCACGCCCAGCGAGGAAACGGATTTGGGGCTCCATCTCGTGGCTGGGGTCACAACCTGAGCTGAAATCAAGAGTTGAGGCTCTCAAACTGATCCTGTATTTTAAACTCCGATAGTTCTGTTCATCGTGGCTTCTTGCAATCATTTTTTATTTTTTAAATATTACACAAAATATTATTAAGGTTGATTACTGAGTTTTAGGGTGCTCCTCACTCTAGTGCCGGCTCTATGTGAAACTGCTGTCCGCACAGGACAGAAACCTGCTCAGGCAGCAGTGTCCATACTGTCCTTGTACTCTACTCCATGGCAGACCTGAGAGGTCAAGATGCTCCCTGAGGGGGGAAACAGAAACTCAGGGAGTGACTCTAAAGGGAGTGGGGGCTGGGCACCAGGAAGAGACGCAGTATTGGGAGCCCGTGTCCAGCTCTCTGTGGCAACTACGGTGATGCAGTAAAGCTCCTAGGATGGCCAGTTCCAAGCCCTCTTGGACACAACGGAGATCAGACTTGACTCAGGCACTAAGCAAACATAAAGAAACCCAATCTCAGTGAAGCTGAGGTCAAGTATTAACAGCCCAGATACCACCTGAGTATAAGCTCATCAACTAGACTGATAAACTACCACCGACCACAACAGGACAGAGAAATATAAGTTAGGGGAAAAGGTGAGTCCTCCAACAAAGGGCTGAAGAAGGAAGCTACACAGTCGGTGTAGAACCTACGGAAAATATATCTGAAGCTTGATTAGGAAAGTGCTCACTCTCTCAAGAGCCTGGACAGGGCACTAGGAGAAACCAAGATGTCACAGGGTTCTAAGAGGCTTATGCCAAACAAGGAAGGGAAGCCGATCTGCAGCACAGAGGATCCCACCCAATCTGGAAGAAGACAGGACAATTTGACCCAAGAATCCAGTACTATTGTAAGGCTATAGAGTTGAGGAGAGGGATGTACGAGCATTAAAATATTGAGTATTTTTAATATGCTAAAATATGAACAATATTAACAAATTTAAAAAACAAGATACAAAGCTCCAGCCTTTTTAGGAACACAACTATGTGAAAATGCCTATGTGTAGTGAAAAGACTAGAAGAAAATACAACAAAATGGTATGACTAAAACATGGAAAACCTTCAAAGATTGAGTTGCCTACGGATGATAGGATTACAGGTGATTGCTTTCTTCCTTAACCTTTCTTCTATTTCCCAAATTTTTTAAAAGATTTACTCATTTTGGGGGGGAGGAGGGCAGAGAGAGAAGGAGACAGAGAATCCTTAAGCAAGCTCCTCACTGAGCGTAGAGCCCAACGTAGGGCTCCATCCCATAACCCTGAGATCATGGCCTGAGCTGAAAACTAGAGTCAGACATTTAACCAACTGAGTCACCTGGTGCCCCTCTAAACTTTTTTTTTTTTTTAATTTTTTTATTTATTTATGATAGTCACAGAGAGAGAGAGAGGCAGAGACACAGGCAGAGGGAGAAGCAGGCTCCATGCACCGGGAGCCCGATGTGGGATTCGATCCCGGGTCTCCAGGATCGCGCCCTGGGCCAAAGGCAGGCGCCAAACCGCTGCGCCACCCAGGGATCCCCCCTCTAAACTTTTTATAATGACTATGTATTATCATTCTTAAGTTATAAAAAACACTTTGAGTTTTATTTATTTATTTATTTATTTATTTATTTATTTATTTATTTTTAGATTATTTATTTATTTATGAGAGACACAGAGAGAGAGAGGCAGAGACTCAGGCAGAGGGCGAAGCAGGCTCCATGCAGGGAGCCCAATGCGGGACTCGATCCCGGGACTCCAGGATCACACCCCAGGCCAAAGGCGGCATTAAACCTCTGAGCCACCTGGGCTGCCCTTGAGTTGTTTTTTAAAAAGCAACCTTTTTCAGAAAAACCTCCCCTCCAAACCTGAGGTGGTGTGTTAAGAAGGTAAGTCTTCAGAAAGTACCAGGAGCACACCAGCACCAAGCAGTGTATTAAATTATATGTGGAGAAAATTTCCTCTGTTTTTGATATAAAACAGGGCTGACACTAGAATGTAAGGAATGATGTATCATTCATTCCTTACACAAAATTTGGCACAAAATTTAAGGGAGTGCCAAAAAACTCAGGAATAAATAAAATATTAACATATTTTGTAAATGAACATCAATGCAAAAACTTCACAGATTTCCATTTTTTTTTTTCAAATTTCAAATTTCTAAATAAAGACAGGATCCATATTTATTTTTCCTTTCACCTCAGGCTCCAATATGGCTGGGCACAATGCTGTGACTGATCCTGTCTTTACTTAAAAATCTGATATTTTGCTCATCATAGATACTTTGCATTAATTCACTTCTATGCTTGGGGTGCCTAGGTGGCTCAGGTGGTTGAGCATCCAATTCTTGATTTCAGATTGGTCATGACCTCAGAGCTGTGAGATCCAGCCCTGCATCAAGCTCCACGCTCAGTAAGGAATCTGCTTGAGATTCCCTCTCCCTTTGCTTCTTCCCACCACCACCCCCTGCCAAATAAATAAATAAAACCTTTAAAAAAAATTGTTTCTATGCCTACCATAATCCTGACCAGCTATTTTCATGGAAAATGTCTGTACCCCTCCATCTGCCGGTCAGGGCAGTGAGGTGGACCAGTGCCCATCTGGTCTGATGGCAGCACTAAGCAGGAACGAAGGAGTGGTGCTGGCCTTGAGAGAGCCCCACGCACTCTCCCATGTTCCCCTGACCCAACTCTAGCCCAATCTTTCTCTCCAGTGATTTTTCTGGGCTCAAAATAGAAAACTCCTTTCTATTCAGAAGATATACAATACGCAAGGACTGACACCCGCACTCAACCATGAAAGGAACATCAGTCCTTAACAGAATGCTGCTTAAAAATGTGCATGTTCACTTGAGGTGGGCACTTGACAGGATGAGCACTGGGTGTTATTCTATATGTTGGCCAACTGAACACCAATAAAAAATAAATTTATAAAAAAAAATGTGCATGTTAATAGTCATGCTTAATTTTAGTGGCGGTATAAACACACGATGCACACGTTAACATCCAGGAAGTAAGGGAACAACAGTGAATTATAATAATGAGCTCAATTAACTGTGCTTATGAGAAGCTTATCAAGGCCTAGGTCCTCATGGTGACAAGCAGAGGCACATACAGCGAGACAAAAAATGGCCTCTGGAGCTCAAGAGTTCAAGTCAATGATCACAGAAGCATCATCGGTCAGGACAGCAGTCTGAATAATCGCTCTAGTAAGAACACAAATATAATATGAATATAAGGGAAAGAAACAGTATAATGCTACATGGCCTCTTCTCCACCAGATCTTCACATCTTTCAGCTACTTTACAGCACATCTGTTTAGGACACATCCAAAAATAGCACTACTGAGATTCAGCTCTGTGCCAAACACTTTCACATGCATCATCTAATTGCATCCTCATGACAATCCTGTGAGGCAAGTGGTATTATATGCATTTATCCGACGGGGAACAGCAGGTTCATTCTGTACGCAGCTAAACCCCAATGACCCGGGCACTTGCCCAGTGCCCTGAATCTGTGCCTCACACACTCATTTCCTAAAGCCCACCTACCAGGCTTCCGAAAGCTCCTCCAGCTTATTCTACTGCGACCTTCTCATTGTCCACTCAGAGACTCAAGTCTCATCTCACCAATAAAGAAAAAGCGACACACAGCAAAGCAAAGCATTCACCACATTTTCCATTAGCTGACCTCTGGGACCTTGCACTTAAGAGCGGGCCTAGGCTACTCTGTAGAGTTTACTCCCCCATTGTGCGAGGAGGCTTGGGGCTCCATTCTAGGTGGACCACCCCCCACGCCCCTTCACGAGAAGGGCTGAGGGACAACACGGGAGGTGTCAAGCAGCTACTGGTGCGCCAGCTTTCAGCACGTCGTCTCCTACCTTCCAGCACAGTGGAAGGGACCATGTGCCCGAGCTGCTGCAGCGGCCAAGTGTGGGAGGGATCCCAGCTACAGAGTTTCCTTCCGGGCCCTCATCCCTCTCCTCTCGCCCTTTGTATTCACTCTAACAGCAGAAGGCAGGTTACGATCTACCAAAGGAGAAGTCCTGGCAAGAGACCGCTCCTCGTCCCTACCACATCTGTTTCCGCAGGAGGCCCGAGACCCGAGACCCGGACCGGGCGGCAGCAGCACAGTCGGTTGGGGACTTGCATTTTGGGTCGGGGAGGCAGTGAGGATGGTGAAGGTGCTGATCTTATTCTTAAATTCTCCTCCTTTTCCCCAGCCTTGGGTGTCTCTTCCACCTTCACCTTCACTACAGCACCCTGAGGGACTCAGGCTCCCAGGGCAACGTGGTACCAGCTGGGAGGGGGAAGCGTACACTGGGAAGGAGCAACTTGCAGGTCTCCCTCCCACTCGGGGCCTAGCAGGGAACGCGGCGCCTCACCGCTCTGCTTTCAAGCAGTAATCAACTGCGGCACAGTCAAGGGCTTGGGATGAAGTGAACAGCGGTAAGCCTGAGACTACGTCAGACCGCACGCACGCCCCGACAGCGCTGTGTCAGGAAGAGTGTGTGGGGTGGGGAACTATTCTCAGTGAAACTTTGAACAGAAAGACGCCTTGAGACTTATCTCTGAATGCTGAACATTCATAGATGCCCACTGGCCCGAGCCTGCTTCATCGCCATTGGTGACTCAATCCTAAGGAAACCAGAGACTCCAACCCTGAGCACGTCTACAACCTGGCTCCGCCAAGAGTTCCCGAGCAAGGAGATCCCAGTTCCCAGGTGAACCACCTCCCCTCCACCTTCCACTGATCCATGCAGCACAGACACCCACTTTCATTTCTTTTTTCTTTTTTCTAATTTTTTTTTATTTATTTATGATAGTCACACAGAGAGAGGGAGAGGCAGAGACACAGGCAGAGGGAGAAGCAGGCTCCATGCACCGGGAGCCCGACGTGGGATTTGATCCCGAGTCTCCAGGATCGCGCCCTGGGCCAAAGGCAGACGCTAAACCGCTGCGCCACCCAGGGATCCCCCCATTTTCATTTCTAAAAGTATTTGCAGGGTCAAAAGCATCATTGAAAAAAAAAAAAATCTTGGGCAGCCCACATGGCTTAGCGGTTTGGCGCCGCCTTCGGCCCGGGGTGTGATCCTGGGGACCCGGGATGGAGTCCTGCGTCGGGTGCCCTGCAGGGAGCCTGCTTCTCCCTCTGCCTGGGTCTCTGCCTCTCTCTCTCTGTCTGTCTCTCTCTCTGTGTCTCTCATGAATAAATAAATAAAATCTTTAAAAAAAAAAAAAATCTCAACGCTGAAAGGGACCTTTAAAATCTCCTCCCTTTCCACCTCCCCAAACTATGAACAGTGCTGGAGTCCCCAGGAGTCCTGAATCCAGCGAGTGCACTCGGCTGCCACGCGCCAGCCTCTTCCAAGTCCCCTCCAGCAGCCAGGCTGCCTCCCCGCCTCCTCCTGTCTCTGGAGCCCTTTGCTCGCTCTTTAAGGACTTCAGAAACTGTGCCTCGTCTCCTGTATTTCCAGCGGCTCCTCTTCCCAACGGTATTTAAACATGCTCTAAGCCTCTGTGATCTTAAAAAGGAAAAATAATGTCTTCACCCCTTTCTTGATCCACCAGCTACCGCCCCTTTCCTCTCTTTTGCAACCAGACATTCTTAATGGTCTAGTACTCTTCTCTGTCTGCACTTCTACCCTCAGTCATCCACAGGCCTCCTGTAATCTGGTCCAGCACTCTGCTCGGCCCTCTCCAGGGGTCGTCTCACACGCCAGCCACGTGGCCCTATCCACTGGTGACACTCCTGAATCACGCACTCTTTCCGCTGGCCATTACACATGCAGTTTTCCTCCTACATCTCTGTCCACGTCTTGATCTCCTTTAGAATTCCTCGTCTTCTTCCTGCTTCTTAAATGTTAGTGTTTCTTCAGGGTTCGGTCCTGAGTCATCTCTGTTCACTCTATAAATGCTCCCTAGGCGAGCTCACCCATTAAGCATCCTTTAATTACATTCATAATATTGACAACCCTCCCCAGAGGTCCAGACCCATACATTTTGGACTTACTCAATTAACCTGACAGACAGCTCCACCTGGAATTTTCACAGGCACTCCCAAGTCAACATATTTAAAACTGAAACCAAGCCCCATCTGCCCTCCTCGTACCTCCCAAGCCTCCTTTCCCGGGCTCCCCCATTACCATGAATGTGACCACCTTCCTACCCCATTTCCTATCTTTGACAGCTCCCATTCCCCAATACCCAAATAATTACCAGAGCTTGCTGATTTTCTCCATCTCCCTCAAATCTGCCTATTTCTTCCCATACTCGCTGTCATTGCCTTATTTCAGATCATCCTCATTTTTCCCACTAGAATTTACTTGTGTACTCTCGGAAAAGCTGTGGGGTGTCTGCCTAACTCAGTGATTCACCTTCCTCTTGACATTCCCTCTGCCCCAGTCATGTCTGACTAAATCATACCTCCACCTCCACCTTGTCAGAGTTGATGGGACCAGTTGACCCAAGCTTGGACCCATCAGATTCTTTCTTCCACAGAAGGGGAATCTGGAGTACGTCCGGGCAGGCAACTTAAATTCTAAGTAGAAGTGGGAGGTGTACAGTAGCCATACTGAGCCACATGAATGAATGAGCAGAGTCAGTCCACACAGAAGAACGAAAGACCAACACAGAAGCAGAAAAAAACCAGTACGAGAGAGACAGAGTCAGAGACACAGAAAACTCCTGGGGGCCTCCTTGTTCCTGATCTCGGCCCATTCCTAAGGGTCAGCAGCACTCAGGTTCCATGACAGACTCTCCCTACCTCGTCTTTTCATCATTTTCTTTTTTATATGTCAGCTAGTTTAAGCAGGTAACTATCATGTGCCTATAGAGAGTCTTGATTCATACTTTTGGATTAACTCACTATTCCTCATTGGGTCTCAGCTTCCTCATCCATAAAAGCAGAAGACTGAATTAGATAAACTCTGTAAGGGTAGTAAACACCAACGTGCTACAACATGGGTTACTTTTATATTCAGTCTGTGCAAAATCATGGACGGCAAAATGAATATTTTAGGATTGTGCTTTTAATAATCAAGTTCTTAAAAGATGAGGTTTTGTGTATTTTTTTTTTTAAGATTTATTTATTTATTTGAAGGAGGCAGGGCAGAGGAAGAGAGAGAGAGAATTCTCAAGCTGACTCCCCACTGAGCATGAAGCCTGACCCAGGGCTTGATCCGACCCTGAGATCATGACCTGAGCAGAAATCAAGAGTTGGACACTTAACCCAGGCACCCCTAAAAGATGGGGAGTTTAAAAACATGTTTTTAATAGAATGTCTATTTTAACTCAAAGAAAGTGTTTTATTTATGTCAATTTTCAATCTATTTACCATAAATGTACAATTTAAAATTGCTTCCTTTTTTGAAGCCCTAAGTTAAAACATTTCTCTGTCCTTTAGTAGAGCTCATTTGACAGTCTGCAGGTAGGCCAGTCCATTTTCAAATGGCCCGATTCAGAACATATTTGGTGAAAAGCATTCTCTAAATTCCTTATATCATTGCTGGAAAAAAAAAAAAATTCACCTTACAATGCCACGTTGAACGTCGTGCACTAAGTGTTCTAAAAGAACAAAACCTTGCGTCCTCCCAAGAGGCTCTAGATAAATTCATAAGCCACTTATTAAGTATCCAATATACAAAGTACACGTTACATCACTGATAAAGTACTTGGTAAATAGCTAAATGCCGATAAGGAGTCTGATTCAGTAGGCCTGGGTGGGTGGGAGCTCTGAGATCTATTTTTTTTTTTTAAGCCTCCCAGGCAATACAGATCATCTGCCATTTTGGGGAACTGCTGTCCCAGGATCAGAGGCATTTTAGGATTTTGAAATCAAAAGTAAAAACTGTAGTATACTGAGAACACCTGAATATAATCAGAGTATCTCTTTATGCTAAAACCGTGTGTGTGTGTGACTAACTTAAAGGCTACCAGTGGTTTAAGGCTAAGAGAAGTGGCAAGGAGCTCTGACCAGGCTGGCTGTCCTTGTCAAGGAAAGGAAGCTAATGACGGCAAATTTCTCTTCTCCCGAAAAGATCTGCCACCGCGCAAAACAAAATACACCATAATCCACATTTTAAATAGCTACTCAAGATCCTACAGAGAAACCTCGTTGCCAGATGTCTGCTCAAGCTCACGTCTGAATGCTAGGAAAGCTGGGCAAAGGAGAAAGGCTAACCCAAAGTTGTTTCAGAAACGGGATTCAACAAGAAGTGGCGGTCAAAGGGAAGGTCAGAGGAGGGCTTAGTTGTAGAAATAAAACTTTCTGCTCCAAAATCTTGGCAAACTCATGTAGAAAGACTGCTGACGTCCAGCACCTTCAAAGTCCCCCCTGCTGCTCCGACAACCCTGCCGTCGTTGGCACCTGTGAGAGCCCACGTCCCGTCCAAAGGGTTCCGTCCCCGGACTGCGCATGATTACCTTCCCACGGCAGTCATGTGTGACTGCCCCTGCCACAGAACTCCGGCAGTATTTCAAATAAATCTCCACGTGAGAGATACCAAGAGGCCACAGAAAGAACAGGCCAGGAGTCAGGAGACCTAGTTCTGGTCCAAGTTCCACAAATGACAAGCTATGACCTTGAGCAAGTCACTATACTTTTCTGAGCCTCCGTTTCCTTATCTGTAAAACGCAAGTGTGGCCCTGGATTAAAGGGACAGAAAAGTGTCTGACATCTGGAGCCTGGTATCTGCCACATTTTGATGATTCTTTAAGGATATGAAACATATCAAATAACCTTCCAAATTCTATGCAGGACTTTGAATTATTATTCTTTAAAAGGCAATATTGCTTTCATACTGGAGGTGGCGGGTGGGCAGGAGAAGAAAATAAATTTTAAAGAGCTCTCTGATAGATGGGAGTAGGGGTAGGAATTGGCAAAACACTGCTCCCTTTGGGATGTTCACTGCACTCGCTTGCTGATTTTCTTTATATATTGGCACATTTTTAAAACCTGAAGGCAAAGAGATTTTTCTGTTAAAGGTTCTCTTAAAGAGTGTTTAGGAAGTTTGATATTTTCCTTGAAAGTCACAGCCTATATGTCTAGCGTACAAGCCGGGTGTTGCCGTCCTCCTAGGTCTCAGCCTCCTAGGTCTCAGCTTCATGGCTCACAGGCCAAAGCTTCCTTCCCAGCCGAGCGCAATACCCACTGCAGGTCCAAAGGGGCCCTCCCTTCACCTGCCATTTTCCTGCCAGCTGTAGGACTTCTTCACTGATTCTTGGACTTAAGTCACTTCAGAGGCAACTAACTCATCAGGTGCCCTGAGCACAGTGGTTTGCATTTCAGCTCTAACACTGATTTGTCCTGGATTTAATGTTTTCATCTCTCGTAGAAACCACCCACTGAAAAACCAAAGCAGTTATTTCACCCTTTCTCCTAAATGGAGAAATAAATGTCTCAGTGGGTTCTCCAGATAAACTTGAGGTGTCTGGCCACATCCTGACAGTCCCCTTCACCTGACGGCCCCTTCCCGTCTTTTGCGGAGTCTCTTCTACAGAATAATTAACCTTCTACCAGGAGTCTCCATGCCAGTGGAGCCTTCCAAGGCTGTTTCTACTCCCTCCCCCAACAACCTACCAACCTCCTTCAAGAAAGGCGTTAGCATGTCTTGTATCATTTACCTATCTCCCCCCTACACACATACACATGATGCGTGCACGTGTGCATATCCATACACACACACAGCCCCCTGAACAATCTAGCATCCTCCTTGAAAAACACAATCAGGGAATCCTAACCAGGCAGGCGTGACTCCTAAGCAGATGGCAGGCCTCATAATTAGGTCATTACATAATGCCTCTTCTCTAACCAGCTTCTCTACTTCACTCGGAGACCCTGGGTTGATGAGCTTTACACTGTGGTTACTTAAGTATAATTCGCTCTGGAGAACACACTCATACCATGTTTTGATAGAGGAAAAGAAACAGGGTAAGAGAGTATGGGAGGGGGAGACTCAAATGCTACTTTCAGCTTCAGCTTTGAGTAGTCCAGACTTGTGTGGATAACTCTCTGTCTTGGTACCTTGGTCTCCCAACCTGTCACATAGACTCATGCCGGTCCCTAGCAGCACTGGTTCCATTACAAGACTCACACATACAGACCGTGTTATGGCACATGATTTAATTTCTACAGGATAATCTCCACCACATTTCGGTGTCATGTCGGGCTCTCAACAACTCACTGCCAAGCTAAAGGCTGCATAAGATGGTATCCGCGAGCACACAGCAACTGCTACTCTCACTAAGACCCCAGCTCAGCATCGAATCAGGCTTAGTCTTTGATCTCCCAAGACCTCCAACTCCAGGCACTCAGAGAGCTCTTTTATACCTCCTCCATTCCCAAGAAACCTACAGCTTCCCATCCTGCTCCCAAGACGGCTTCCCCACTCTGGTTTTGCTTCTGGAGTTAGCCACACTCCAAAAACCACTGGTCCCTTCACCCAAAATCAAAACTGTTGTTCTTACCAATCTGCTAGTTTTTGGGGAAACTGGGAGTTTCATACTGGTATTTGTATGGACGGTCTACAGTTTGCAACAATCATTCACATATATGTTCTCATTTCCTCATCACAGTAAACCTGAATTATCATTCTGTAGATTCAAAAACTGAGAGCCAGGGGCACCTGGGTGGTGCAGTCAGTCAAGTGTCTGACTCTTGGTTTCAGCTCTGGGTGTGATCTCAGGGTCGCGAGATCAAGCTGAGCGTGGAATCAAGGAGATTCGGTTTCTCCCTCTCCTTCTGCTCTCCCCCCTCCCCTGCACATGTGTACACACACACACTGGCTCTCTTTCTAAAACAGATAAATAAGTCTTAAAAAAACAAAAACAAAAACTGAGAACCAGATAATTACCAAAAAAGGCAGATACATAAAAATTCAAGCCATAATTTAAGATTTAAAAAAAAAAAAGAATGTTATAGTAAAAGGAGAGATTAATGATCTGCAATTGGCATAAGGTATAATGGGAGACATTTCTGAGATGAAAATCCATCCCTCCGTACCACTTTCAGCTTCCCAAGGACCTCGGCTTAGGATTTATGCTTTGGTCACAGTGAGCATTCCAAGTCCTGACACTGACCTGGGAGAGGGGCTTTTTGGTCCCTGGTTCTGACGGGCTGGCCTACGAGCTCAGTGCCCAGCCTCACCGCAATTCTCAGATTATGACACCTAGTACTACCCTGTCTGGAGTCCTGTCCCAATTACTATATCCCTCCTGAACTGTTAAACCAAAGCCTTGATTTCTAAAACCTACTGAGGATATCAGGAATCAAGTTCAGAGTCACTTATCCAAAAAGTGGGTTTGGACTAGAGCAAAAGCTTTCCCTATGATGTGGATGTGACGTAAGGAAAAGAGCAAGGCCTCTAGGTCAGAGGGCTCTATGGTTGGATTTCTAGCAACAAAACTTAGTTGTTTACATAACCTTGAGAAAGTTACTGAACTTCTACAAGGCTCAGTTATTATCCCAATTTTGCAGATGCAGAAACTTTCTCCCCCAAGGCTATTGAGAAGCATTAAAGGGAAAAAATGCACAGAAAAGGGCCTCACACAGAGCTGGGCACATACACTGCCTTCCTCCTTCCCTCCCCAGTGACTGGAAGGAAGGGCCCCCTGCCCTCTGCTGTGTTCACTATCCTGAGAGGTCTGGGAAAAACTCTGAAAAATATGCAGCCCACAAAAACACTGTAGGGCGAGTCAGATGACGGTGAACTAATTAGGAAGCACAGCAAAGAGATCATGATGACCACCGATAGGGCAGGTTTTGTCCAAGCATCCCATTTCTAAAATAATCACTGGGCAGCTTTTCAGGCCTTTCCAGGTGAGACACTTAAAAATGAACCAAGAACAAAGCAGTCAACTAAAAAGCTGTGGGCCTGTGAACCTGCGGCAAAATGAGTAGTTGAATACCAGGCTGGTAATGAGGCAGAAAGGCAGGCAGGAGACTTCTGGAACAGCGAGCCGTGGGCTTTGGAGGCCACTTAGCAGTGTTAACAGGAACCATTTACACAGCTTGGAGGGATCTCAAAGAGGACCTGGCAATGATAATATTCAAAAGACTTTATAACACCAATGAAGTCACGAAACCTAGATTCCAATTGTGGCACTGCGCTCACCAACTACGTGGCCTTCAGCTAAAAACTCTTCAAAGGCAGGGAGAGTGTTTTTTTCTTTGCATTTTGAGAATCACCTAAAATAACAAACAGTCAATGCTGGGTTAAGTGCTATACTGAATGAAGAAATATCTGGCTTCTGAGCTCTCTGAGCCTCAGTTTCCTCTCAAAGAAGGGTGGAGATATTACCTCCAGGGCCACCCTAGGGCTCACATCCATTCCAGTTCTCTCTACATAAACATGTCTCAGTCCCAACAGCTATCACAATCACCTTGGAAGTCCCAGCCCCACATCCAGACCCACTGAGATTCAGAATCCTTGGGGCGGTGGGTTTGTTTTTGGTGGTTTTTTGGGTTTTGTTTTGCTTTTTCTGAAATCTCCACAGGGGATCCTGAAAGACACAGGTGATCGTAATAACTGGTGTTGGAAATGAATGTACCTACCCTGCTTTCAAATGCAGCGATCTTCGTGAAATGAGGGAACTGAGACTGAGTCCTCCCTATGCCTTCCTGGCGCAATCAGCAGCTTTCATTTTCTACGGCAAGCCCGCCTCACTCTAAGGGGCAAGGCTCTGGAGTTAAAGAGCTGGAGGCAAGCGCGGCACGGGAATGTCACCTCAGCATATTTATAAAATGAGGAACCACCGGCTACTCCACTGAAGTGCAATAAAGATGAAAGGAGATAGCATCACAAAGCACCTGGCACCTGTCTAACCACAGAAGTAGCCAACAAACGTCTCCCCCTACCTCCCCTCACCCCTTCCTTCCTACGAAATGTCCATTAGACGGGTGTCTGACATCACCTGCCGCCTTTGGGAAAACTCTGGTGATATAAACTTTGCTCCAATTTCAATATTTGTCATAGACATTAGTTTCTCCACCCCTATATTAAGAGGGAACCCATCTTTTTTCTTAACAAATGACTCTCGATGTGTTATAATGGTTTGTCATCCTTAAAGATGGCTTCAGATTACGTAAGTATCCAGAAATCCTACTCTTTGAATAATCAAAATGAGGTCTCGTCTAGGATGGCTATAGCATCTGAGCATCTAGGAAATCATCCCTTAGTGCTGAGCTATGGAGTTTTATGACTCCTCAGTTCTGACATTTGTTTTATACTTGCTACCACAGCTACAGGCTTTTTTTTTTCCCCACACAAGTTTTTACGATGTTTCCATTAAATAGGTTAGTTTGACTGAGTTCTTCCACATTATTTTTTATCAAGGTTTACTGTTGTTAGTACTAGGTGCATTATGTGGAAAGGATATTTTATTAAGAGCTCAATCTGGATCTCCAACAGAATAAAATAAAAGAACTTCTACCCCAAAAAGTTTCTGATTTTCTGTTGCTTTTTAGAGGTCTTTTAGAGAAGGTGACTGAGTCTTAAGAGACATATAAACAATATGCTCATACAGTACACATGGAAGAGCCAGTCTCATAACCTAATCACAAAGTCATCACCTGTTTCATCTGAGGTTAAGGGTCAAGGTCCAGATGAGAAACCGGGGTTTTCACTGAATGCCTTGGTCAAGGTCGGGGGGCACAGATATATCAAGTTGGACAGGGGTTCAATAGCTCTTAGACTAATCAACACTAGGTGGAGCCCTGTCAAAGTCAGGAATAAATCACAGAGAACCCGGATAATTAGCTGATGGTATGCTGGACAGGGCAGATGATACAATTACTGTACTCTGAAGCTGGCTAGAGGTCAAGCCCTGAGGTACAAAGCCTAGGTCAAGAAGGAAAATCAGTAGGAAAAGGAAACCTAGGGGATGTGAACAGAAGAGATACACAATATTCCAAATTAAAGAAGAGAAAGGAGTATTGGGTCCGAGAAGTGCCCCTTGAAAGGAGAAGCAACCTCTAGGCGTGACCTGCCTCAGGCATTCAAGTACAGATAACAGAGCACCTGGACTAGGTAGTTCAGGCACAGGGAATTAGCAGCTCCTCACTGGTTTCAAGGTAGCTTCCATTTGACCTTGCAGAAGAAAGACAAGCAATATGATTTTTAAAAACCCAAATGGTCCAACTGGTTCTGATAAAATAATCTATAGAAATTAGCTCTACCAGGCCACGGGAATAAGTCAAAAACCTCTGTATGACAGAGGGACAACCAACAGGAGAAGTCAGACGTGCAGACAAGCTGGGAGCTTCATTCTCCATTCTGTGAGCTGAGCTAAAAACAAGGCTCCATCCTCTTATGCCAGCAGAGTGGTTTCCACGTTGGTTGAGACATACTAACTTCCTGGTCACTTCAGGGCATACTGGAGCCTGTCCCTCAAACACTTGGTTTTAGCTGGTATTATCACAAAGCTCTATCAGTAGCAGCAGAAATGCTAAGGATTAAGGTAGAGGACACTGGGGACTTCGGTCAGCAAATGTGCCTGAGAACAGGAAAGAACACACCCTCCAAGAAGGCTTTAGAGAGAAACTGTTGTATGATCATAGGCTGTATACCCACCCCCAGACTGCTCTTCCGCAGTGCCTGCCCTTCCTAGAGGACAGAGCCAGGGCAGGAGTGATTCAGCATAAGCCATCCCCACTAACCTTGTACCTAGCCTACTTAATACAGCAGGCTTAGATGTCTCAATACTTTAACCGGCAACACAAGATTCTGCACCTTGCAAACGGAATGGCAAGTCAAAAAACAATTTTTAGGTTTGAACAATTTCTCTATTAGGAATCCCAATATCTAATGGGTACTATCCTTGGCTTAACCAACTATTAACTGGATAACACTGGATGAGTCTCAACTTCACCAAAGCTCCATTTTCACAGCTGAAATGGGAATAATCATATCTAGTCTAACAATCTTAAAGTAAGTAGGAAGATCAAATGAGATAAACCATAAAAAGGATTTAATATTGCATAAAAATGTGATGTCCCTTCCAATCCCCACTCCTACCTCCCTGGAAAAAAAAAAAACTATTTATAAATTCGTAAGAGACATAAGACATGGAACAATGAGCAAAAAATGGAAGACTATGGAAAGACACATGTTAGCTGAAACTGGTAGAGTAAGTTTCTTGAGACAAATGGGACTTTGGATGGATTCTGAAGGACTAAGATTTGGAAAGGCAAATCCATTTTGTATGTCCAGATTTTATAGAGCATTTACTTAAACTATAGTTCAAATATTTATAGTTCAGAGGTTAACATTATAAATATCACTGCAATTTTATTACTCTCAATGACTTTGAGAAATAGGTAGATTTAAGGCATAAGATAGGTAAAGAACTCAATTCAAAGGGTCACAGCAGCAAAGCAAAAAATGAAGTCCAGTTCAGCAACTTATGCTACCTGGCTCAATTACAGCATGAAAATAATTGGAAATCAATCAAAACTAGTAAGGTTTACTGATCACCTCACTTTGATCCCACATGAGAGATTCTGCTGTGTGCCACCGGAGTATAGAAGGATCATTCCCACAGTTCACAGTGAACCAGGGCAGGAGAAATAAGACCATGTTTGAGGAAGAAGCCTGTGTAAATGACTTATAAATCACTTTATTCTGGAACCAAGAGGGTTAGAGTTGGTTCTATATTTCAAACCACAATGACCACAGACAGTCTAATGGAGCTGAAATAGGAAAGTTGGGGCAAGATGTCATCAAGGGATCTGCTGATAACTTTCCTAAGACTTTATTAATAGCTCCCAGTTACCCTCCCCTGGTTCTTCTATAAATAAAATCTTTTTAAAAAATAATAAGAATAAATAAACAAATAAGTTGTTTTGGGTTTTTCAGCTCTTCCAAAGAATGCCAACATGTTTCGATTTTAATTATTTTGATAAAATTCTTTTTCAAATGTATTAAACCTACTTTGGAAGTTTAAGTCAATGAAATTCAGCCAGAAGAAAAAAAATTAAAGAGAGAAATCCTGAAAATGTTCAGATCAAACTTCCTTTACTTACAGCTGATATAACTGTCTCTTTCAAGACACTAATCAAAAGAAAGCTGGAGAGACTATATTAATATCAGACAAAATAGATTTCAGAGCAAAGCATATTACAGAATCATTTTGTAATCATAAAGAGGTCAGTTTATCAACAGAACATACTCTTAAATGTCTACCTAAAAACAGAACTTCAAAATAGATGAAGTGAAAATTAATACAACTGCAAGGAGAAATGGACAAATCTATAATTGTAGTCAAAGATTCTAATATCCTTCCCTCAATAATTGATAGAATAAATAGAAAATCAACATGGATATAAAGGACTTGAACAACACTACCAACCAACTTAACCTAATAACAAACTTGACCTAATTGACATTTATAGAACACTCCATTTAATAGAATACATTCTTTTCAAGTGCCCACAGAAGACCAAGACATGCTATATTCTATGGCCATAAAACAGTTCTCAATAAATTTAAAAGGACTGAAATCAAAGTATGTTCTCTAACATGATCTTAAACGGAACTAAATTAGAAATCAACAACAGAAAAATCTCTGCAGAAATCCGTAAGTATTTGGAAACTAAATAAAACACTTCTAAATAACCTATGAGTCAAATACAAAATTAAAAGGGAAATTAGAAGGTATTGTGAACTGAATGAAAATGAAAACGAAAATTTCAATAGGTTACTTTTGTTTTGGGATCAAATTATTCTAAATTTCATCTAGAAAAAAAAAGATACACCAGAATACTGAAATTGTCAAATGGCAGGTGGGGATTGGGAGAAGCTGAGCCTACTAGACATTAAAATTTTAAAACATTTAATTTAGATATAAAATTATATAATGTGATTGTTGTAACAACAAACAGAAAAATGCAAAGACCTCAAAAACATGTAAGAATTTAATATCTATGAGAATTATCCAGTAAATCTGTTGGTACTATTAACTAGTCACTGGGGTGAAGATAATTCAAGTCAGTGCCCTCTATCACTCAAATACCAAAATAAACTCTCAATTGACTAATTAGGGGACACAAATTCAAATGTCCTTAAGGATCATGTAGGTAAAATAAAATGTTCAAATCTAAATATGTGAGGTATGGGGCACCTGCGTGGCTCAGTCAGGTAAGCATCTGCCTTTGGTTCAGGTCATGATCCCGGGGTCCTGGGATCCAGTCCCACATCAGGCTCCCTGCTCCTCCATCTCCCTGTGCCTGCCCATCCCCTGCTTGTGTGTGTGTGTGTGTATATGTGCATGTGTGTGCATGTGCATGTGCACATATGCATGTGTGCGCTGTCAAACTAATAAAATCTTTTTAAAAATTAAAATTAAAAAATTTTTGAAACTTACATGTGGCAAAAAAAAAAAAATCAAAAAAATTAAGGATAACTAAAAAAAATTTACCATAAAAAAGTTACACAAAAATCAATACATCTTATCCTGGGACCCAACAATTTGGGTTATGAGAATTAGACTCACTTAATACCTCTTACTCAAATTATGAGACTTTTGTGGATTGACTTGGATTTTGTATTCACCATGAATAGGTGTTTTAAGACAAAAGTTAGCATGCTTGTGCATTGAATATGTTAAGTTCTTCTTGTAAAGAACCAATAATTTGTTAGTTTATAAACCATAATCATCTCATGCATCACATTCCCTAGAATGGATTTTTCTAACTGACTTCTTGAGCCTTTACTGCCCTATTAGCATTTTTTTTTTTTGCATTAAAAGATAGATACAAAAAAAATAAAAATAAAAAAAATAAATAAAAGATAGATACATAAACATTGATTTAAAAGAATAACATCAAATATTGGCAGGAATACAATGAAAAGGACACTTAAATATGGTGACAGAAATGCAATTTGACAATATACGTCGGAAGCCTTTAGAAAGTACACATCCATTTATCCAACAATTCTCCTGGAACTATATCCTGATGAAATGTGGAGTTGTGTATATTTATTTTTTTTTTATTTTTTTTTTTTAAATTCATTATTATTTATTTATTTATTTATTTATGATAGTCACAGAGAGATAGAGAGAGAGGCAGAGACACAGGCAGAGGGAGAAGCAGGCTCCATGCACCGGGAGCCCGATGTGGGATTCGATCCTGGGTCTCCAGGATCGCGCCCTGGGCCAAAGGCAGGCGCCAAACCGCTGCGCCACCCAGGGATCCCCGAGTTGTGTATATTTAAAGACGCTTTATGCAATGTTAATAACCAAAATTGGAAACCTAAATATTTGACAATGGGAAATTAACTAGATTATGGTATATCAACACCTCTTCAAAATTGACCATCTATACTCATGGATGAGAAAATGTCCACACTATATTACTGAGCAAAGAAACGCAGGCTTCACAATGTGAATATAGTTAACAATACTGAACTCTAACACTTAAAAACAGTTAAAAGGGTCAATTTTACATAGTTTTTTTTTTTTTTTGTTTTGTTTTGTTTTTTTTTTTTTTTTACCACTGGAATGCCCTCAGAAGCTACTGGAGGGCGTGATACTACTTCTCTCACTCATTAAATAGTCAGACTACAATGCTTTTAACTCTCCCATCAGCTTTTACGTTTTTGTTCCTTATTCAGTGGCTCCTGTCATTTCTCACCACTGCCAGGATGCTGTCTTTCTCTATTTTAATTTATTGCTTTTAATTTAGTAGTAAACCAAAAGTGTAAGTGCTCAGCTCATTAATAAAAAAGAAAAAAGAATAAACAGACCAAGGGAAGGCACAGAGTCTCTCCTAAGGTACAAATTAGAGGAGGCTTTTGTGAAAGATTTCTGACGCTCAAAAAATCTTCTTTGGCAAAGGGAGGTGAAGCAGTAGTATATTCTAAAGTCGAATCTGTTTAGTGCAGCCACACACGTGCCCACATGGATGTCCGGGGGCTGGCGTGAGGGCTGCGTCAAGTAGGGCCATCCCGCGGGCTGGGCCTATCTCCTAAAGGTTAAATGCTATACCTCCACGCCATCATCCTCTGGCACTCAAGAAAAGTCAAACTTTGAGGGAGAGTCAGGTAATTTAGGGGATAACCTTGAATTTATTCAGGTGTCTATATAAGAATGTGTTTCAAAATAAATTATTTCAAACGCAGTGCCTTATATCTGACAACATGACACAAGTGTGTGGTGACACTATGGCAGAGCTGCGTTTTCAAGGTCACGGCAATCAGGAATGCGAGTGCTGCACACGATGTCCAATTAATCCTCTCACTTCACTGATGTCTCATGAACAGAAGTCACCAGCTTTCCCAAAAAGGGCCCTGGTGAGGTCAGAAACCTACAAAAGCTGAGAAACCGTGGTCTAAAAAAGGGTGAGGGAGCGTGTGTGCTGAAGGAGGGAGCGCACCTTCCTCATTACCAATCCTGACCCAAAGAAACCAACAGTCTTCGTTTCCACAAGCGATCTAACCTCTAGTTCAACTGAAAAGCTGGAAGGCCCCATAACCAGGGACAGAGCAGAGACGTGGCTGCTAGGAACGCGTGCAAACTAGCACAGGGACAGCTAGCACGCCTTACCGAATGTTCCCAGGGCAAGAAGTCCACCGAGGGAAGCACCACCACTCTGCCTCACCACCCCACTTCTCAGCTTCCGGTTCAGACATGCATCAGAAAGGATGGATTCGGGGATCCCTGGGTGGCTCAGCGGTTTAGTGGCTGCTTTCAGCACAGGGTGTGATCCCGGAGTCCCAGGATCCCAAATCAGGCTCCCTCTGTGGAGCCTGCTTCTCCCTCTGCCTGTGTCTCTGCCTCTCTCTCTCTCTCTCATGAATGAATAAATGAAATCTTTAATAAAAAGAAGAAAAGAAAAGATGGATTCTTAGCCATGTGCCTTTTCTCACGATATCCCTATCGATCTTACCATTTGGGGCTCATTTTCCCCAGAAGTCTGCCTGGGTTACTTTTTATGTCACTCACCCCTCTTTTAATTTCTATAGCATCTAAGTGTAAGAACTGACCATTTTATGCCACTTGGTATGTTTTATATGTCTTCATGTTATGCTTCGTAACATACTACAACTGGAGTACGTGCTGGACTCCAACATACTACAAACGAACTCCTGTGACTCACAACTGCAGCCTTACCACGGCTCGGGATCCGTAACTGGGGCTCAGAAGGCAGTTGTCTGATTAGAAACAGAATGCTCGTTCACAAGTGATTCAACACATAAGCAATTTACTCTGGCCTCCAACCGACAGCATCTTAATCAGAAGCAAAATGATAAGGGGTCAAAGACCAAAGACAGCTATAGGCCAAAACCCAAAGGGCACTTGTGACCGAATAAACTGGTTGGATGGATCTGGGGCCCTGGGTGACCAAACCAGGAGCCCAAAGCTTATAGGTTATAGCCAATCACTATTCCCAAGAGTGTGACTAAAGTTAAGTTAATATATGTAAAGACAGGGTAGCCCGGGTGGCTCAGTGGTTTAGGGCCACCTTCAGCCCAGGGCCTAATCCTGGAGACCCGGGATCGAGTCCCACATCGGGCTCCCTGCATGGAGCCTGCTTCTCCCTCTGCCTGTGATTCTACCTCTCTCTCTCTCTCTCTCTCATGAATAAATAAATAAAATCTTTAAAAAAAATATATAAAGACAAACCCCAAAGATCGAAGGCAGTGGTTTAAAAAAAATGTGGCTTATCTGCCTTAATAGACTGAATGTGTCACTTTCTCCTGGCTTCACTTTAGCTCCAAGGGAAGCAAGTATGCATCCACTTTGAGCATGCTTGCTTGTTGCCTCAAAAGATATTTTGCGTGCTAAAAATTACTGACTGAAAGTTTGGTGAGGAACAGGATATTTATAGTCTTAAAGTATTATGCCACAAAATACTTATTAACTATACAGTAAAAAATAGTAACCTCACAGTAGAGAAGCCTAGCAGAGAGCACTTATCCAGGTGGTGTCAGTCCATCACCAGTGATAAGACAGACATCATGTGTCTCTTGACAGTGTGCACTGAGAGGGTCACAATGACACTGAGGTATTTCAGCCAAAAACACATAACCTGTATCTAATCATAGGAAACATCAGACTTACCAAATTAAGGGACATCTTACAAAAAGGAACTTATCAGTACTCTAAAAAAATTCAAGGTCATGAAAGACAAAGCAAGATTAAGGAGCTGGTCCAGATTTAAAAAAAGATTTAAGAGACAAGACAACTAAATACAATGTTTCATCCTGACTTAGATCCTGGACTGAGGGGAAACATTTTTCTTTCATTATAAAGGACATGGATAGGACAACTGGTAAAATCCGAATAATCACCTAACAGTATTATATCAAAATTAATCTGATTTTGACAACTGTACAGTGTTGTGTTTGCTTTTTTAAAAGAAAGTAAACATTGAAGTACTTCGGGTAAAAGGGACATTGTGCCTATGTCTCTGCCTCTCTCTCTCTCTCTCTCTGTGTGTGTCTCATGAATAAATAAAATATTTAAATAAATAAAATATTTAAAAGGGACATTGTAACTGTCAGACGGTTCAGAAAAAAAATACATGTATATAGATAGAATGAAAAGCAAATGTAGCAAAATGTCAGTCTTTGGTGAATATGGGTAAAGAATAAATATACTGGAGCAAGAGCTTCACAGCTACACAGATCTGGGTACTAATCACTGTGCCTTGCACAAACTAAGCTCAAAATAACTGATGATATTTATTATTTTAAATTTAAAAAGAAAACAAAGATATGGAAGGCTTCCACATTTATTTTATGGGAACAAGTAAGTAATTTTACAAAGCAAGAAAGAACAGCTGTATTACAGAAACTCTGGCATTCAATACAGGAAAAAGACAACTACAGACTACTCATTTACAAATTAAGATGCAGAGATATTCAATAAAATGCTAGTAAATGGAATCTGGCAGCATGTTAAAAGAATAATAGACCAAAAATCAAGTTCTTTCAGAAAGGAATAGATGGATGGATGGATGATGGATGGATGGATGATGGATGGATGGATATCAAGAAATCCATTAAAATAATCAGTTATGTAAGTAAAAAAAGAAAAAGTCTCATAAATCCAATTAATTCTCAATATTTGAACATCTTTTCCAGATTGTCAAATGTTTATTTTTCCACTGGGAATATTTATAACATTTCTGATTACAAAAGTAATTATGGTTATTGTGAAAGTTTTGAAATAACGCAAAAGCAGGTAAAGTCAAAAGTTTTCTGACCAATCCATGATAACATAGAGTCTTTCCAGCTTGTGAAAATATGTTTATAGGTAGACAGCAAGCCACTGAGCAAGAAAAAGAAAGCAGAGAGAGAGAAAAAAAACCCAATTCTGAGAACAAAAGGTGGACCCTGCTCCTACCAATTACTTTCTATTAGAACTGGGGGCTCTCAAAGGGCACATGGCTGATGAAACAGAATC